>NW_027526225.1:73215700-74415700 GCF_048455015.1 Haemaphysalis longicornis | reverse complement strand
GCGGACACTTCCCCAGACAATAAAATTCCCAGTCAATTACTTAAAAACCGCTATCACCATCGGTATTTGAACGGTTACGTATTAGTCAAACAAACGCTGCCTTCCATCTTTTGAAGATCGGCAAAACTCAGAGCGCAAAGCTCCGCCCCTGCACTCGCCTTCAGTCAGGGCGTAAAAACGGGGAACCCACTGTGTATCAACTATTTAACCAAGAGAAATGCTTTCGCCTTCTCATCTCGTGGGAATATGCTTAGGCATACTCTTTAACCTTCTTTAACTCTTTAACCTTGAGGTCACGCCAAAGCGTGACCTCAAGAAATACGTCCGTTGCCGTGTTGTGGGCAGAGATGAGTGGTACGTTTGTCAAGTTATTGCTTAAATTTTAATGGGAAGGCATTAGTTTTTCCAGATTGTGTAAAACCGCAAATTGAGTCGGCGTCAGAGGCAAGCCTCTAAACACACGTCACTGCAGAGCGTTTCACAAAGTGTGCGTCGAATTGCAAAACCAAAAATGGGAAGGTAGGCTGAATGATGCCCGCACATGGGCAGAGCCCCTTCGAAAGTGGCAAGTGTTTCAAGCACATGCTCCAAATATCAGTACTGCGAACGCATCGAGTAACTTCAGGTTTCCAAGTCCCATACCCACTATCAGCCCTGCTAACGCCTGATTAGTCATTTCCGATATCTTGTTCTCATGCTCATAAATCAGGAGTGCTAACACGTGATGAGTCGCTTCTGGGTTCTTATTCCATATTAAGGCTTTCATTACGAATTTGTAATATTTCATATTCTGACGGCCATCTAGGGGCCGACATAAGCATTCGCACAAATATTAAGGTTCCTAGACCAAAAACTGCAATTCAGACCCGATGTCACGTGCTGGAGATACGCATGGCAGGTAGGGAAGGGTTTTCTGCCATTTGACTCTTCGCATTCCAAGAATGTCAAGCGGATATTGTCAAACACTGCCCTGACCTTGGCATCAAGCCGATAATATTACCCTGGGATGTAGAGGAGCTTCGATTGATTGTTTGCAGGTTTTAACGAGCCGATGCAACGAGGGTGAGAAGGCGCGCCGTAGTGTAGGGCTCCAGGTAATTTTGACCACCTGAGGATCTTTAACGTTCACCGCAATCTCGTACAGGAGGATGTTTGTGCTTTTCTCCTCCATCAGAAAAGCGGCCGCCGCGGTCGGGAATCGAACCCGCGTCC
The DNA here is from genome assembly GCF_048455015.1 of Haemaphysalis longicornis. Lineage (NCBI taxonomy): Eukaryota > Metazoa > Arthropoda > Arachnida > Ixodida > Ixodidae > Haemaphysalis > Haemaphysalis longicornis. The sequence goes on along the minus strand of NW_027526225.1, from coordinate 74,414,488 downwards.
TCCTGCTCAGCAGCGCAAGCCCTCAGCCACTGAGCCAACCCGGCGAGTTGGAGAGGAGCTTCACAGAGAAAATTCCGAAACTGCCCAATCCAGGCTATCCGAATGTGGTCCTGGTGTCGATCTGGGAGTCGTTGCTTGAAAAGATAAAAAGAAAAAGAATTTGTTTTAGTTGAGGAAACCAATTAGGCAAAGCAAAGTAGGGGAGCAGAAGAAATTATTTAGTTAGTAAGTTCGAGAGAGATAGAAAAGCCAGCACCTTCGCCCCGAATGATAAGATTAGAGCGGAGAAGACAGTGGGAGGGCCATTTGATTAAACCTGTTTTCTAAGTACCTTTTTCGTATAAAGGAGCACCGTCGGCAGGAGAGGAAAACAATCACATATGCTGCACGCACGTCCGAGTTCATTGTTCAGAAACTGACGCTTGAACTTTGCGTCGGCCCCATTGAAGTTCTGCATTTTTGCAGCTAGACACCTGCGTCTGTCGGCAGAGTTGCCCGCTTCGCAGAGCACGAACCTCGTACTTTTGCCAGCAAGTCGCTTACGCTCAGCTTCGATGACGCGAACGGATTCGTCAGCAGCCCTTTCTTTCTCACGGAAGGCGTCGCGTGAGCTCCTGGGTCGTGTGCATTCCTTTGTCGGCCTGGTTTTATTTACAGCAAAGCTTTATATGGCCTCGGATTCTACAGAAACAGGTGGCTAGCGCCGCATCTTTTCAAAGTGGTACGAGTTGTGCCGCGCCTCCACCAGATGGCGCCACGGTTCCTGCGACCGAGAGAAGACGCAGTGAAACATCCCCCTCGCGAGGGGCACGATCAAATGCAGAGCATTTCCGGGGGCGCACGACGTTAAGTAGTTTGCGTTACGTTAATGTTGTTGCACTTGTGGCAACTGCTGACGAGAGAGCGCTCGTCAGCAGTAATTTGAATGAGTCAACGATATAAGGCGCGTTCATAGCGTCCCATTCTGTGTCGGCTTTGTGGCGCAGTGGGTAGAGCACCATGTACATTGGGTTCCGCCCGCAGGGTCGAGGGATCGAAACCGGGCGCCGGATAGTATTTTTTTTATATAGTAGGGAGTGGTGCTGACAACGACGTTGCGGACTACGGACGTCAACGCGGGTGACATCACGAGTCTGAAATGCTCTGCATTTAAAAGTACGCAGGGGTCCTAGAGAGGCTACTGACAGGAGCAAGATTATGGTTGTGCCCTATCTGCACGGAATCACACATTAAGAAGATAGCAGCCAGAGAGGGGGAGACAGTTGTGTGCTCAGCTCCAAACAAAGGGTATGCCAGGCGCCGCCATGTCAATCATCCAATGATAGAGAGCCATTTCATTGCACAACTAACGACCGTAACAAGTGCGCAGCATGCGTGCAGGGGGTTGTATACAAGCTACCTTTATCGTGCGGGAAACGCTACACTGGCCAGACCTGCCGTTGTATCAACAATAGAGTTCGATAGCACAAGGTGGCAACAAAGACGTTCCGCCAGGTCACTTGGCCACGCACTGGCGAGATTGCCCCAAGTAATGACGCCATGGAAGTGTGAAGGGGACTTCCATGGCGTCATTACCATGCATAAAAACAGTGATATGCTCGCGCGCGAAATCATCGGAGCAATGGAAATTGAAGAAAACATCGACGATTGTGTCAGAACAGTGTCGGTTGCGCTAACGGATAAACGTTTTATGCGCAGTGTTATAATAACTTAACCACTTGGCTAGAGGAGTGTATAAATGTACAGGGCGAGGCGTAATAAAATTCATTTGGTAGTGTCAGCGCTTGTGCTTCGTCTTTCGTCTTTGTCTATGTCCTGAGTTAACTTGAGGCTGACCAGTATTTAATCAATTGTTATAGGACAAGCTCAGATTCTGCCCATGCTAACACCTGAAGAGGTAGCTACGTTTTTTTTTATTCTGGTACCCGCATATCTCTGCTGCTAACGCCTGACGACTGACTTCCACATTCTCATTCCTACATCTCAGCTTAGCCAGTACCTACAGACGGAGTTGCCCCGGGAGCCCGCACGCCTGCACTGCTGCGTTATGGTTGGCCAGCCAGTGGACAGGCAAGCAGGTATCCGCTTTTTTGTGAGAACGGACGACGCCCCAATGAACGAGTACTTCACTTACTGTTCCGGCCAGGCCGTCATAATGACCTTCAACGTTATGCGAACGCTCCTTAGAGGGTCATCCAAGGTGTATCCCCACCCCACGGTAAGGCCTCTTGTCGCCTTTGCGTGCACTTACCCCAAAAGCGACACTTCTACTCTTGAACATACAAGCTCGAAATTCAGACTTTTTTCGTGTGTACGCTCGAATATGTACGCTCGAATAAGTTGCCGAAAAGTAGATGTGCTTACTTGCGCTGATCTATTCCGCTAGATAAAAGAATCAATTTCACTCTCGGCTTCTTCTGCATGTACTGACAGAGCTGCTACATGACAAGGCAGGAAGAATGTAACGTTGAGCTTTTAATAAGTACTGTCAAATCACCATAAACATGCCTCTGTTCTGCTAAAACCACCAGATGAATATAGTGGCAAGAAAGGAGCTTAACGTTTGAGGTAATATTTGGGTGCCAGACGTTCGGTTTGGGAGAGGGGGAGGGGCGTACATAGCGAGTCATTTTTTTAATATTGGAGCGTTGCTCAGTAGCAACAGCCCTGTTTAAAGCCACCAAGTGTAAGTTATTACCATTACAGCCACGGAGAGTGTGTCCAATTTGCGGTAAGCCTTCTCTTCAGGTGGGAGTACTCGTCGACGCACCCACGTTTTACCACACGTCGACACCCGCACTAACGGGAAAAATGTTTTTTTTTTTCAGCGTTTCAAAGTCTTTGTTCTGTGAGAATTGTGGGGGGAGGGCACCTGACGACGTTGAGCCATCCAGCGTTTGTCATATACAGCCTGCGGAGCTTACACTGCACCTACTTTATATTTCCTATACCCTACAGAAAAAATGTACTTCTTGCAGTACGCAAAGCATGAATGAAAGACGATGATGGGTTGCACATTACGTAACTCTGTTTAAAACGTACGTAAGCGCCGTTACTTACGGGAAAACACGAGTGCAAACAACTATTCCTTCAGACAATTTTACGCAAACATTTCTCCATTTGCAGAAAATTGTCTCTTCACTTCGATGCAGATGTGTTCACGGAACTTCCCCGTAAATCCTCTACTCTCCCTCGCTATCCTGTCAACTCATCCCCTCTCGTGTCGTTCCTACCAGGATAAATACAATGAGGGTTTTTTTAATTCAATTCATTTTTCCTGGCTTCCACAGTTCGCGCTAGATCAATTGGAACCATTCGATTTTGGTGGACTTGCAATACCGCCTCGAGGTGTAGTCTCGGGTTTAAAGCTCTTTTTGTATTTTTTCGTCTAAATATGGTTTTTAACGCGTATTTTCATTTGATCCCGCAAAGATAAAGCACATTTGCAGTCTCTGATAAAAGCACGCTGCCAGGGCCATCTATGAATTGATGGTTGGCCTTCAATGTGCCTGATGTTTTCTTTTTTGATGTACGAATGCGTTTTCCAGATTTAGCGATTTCGAGAGGTTTTGGATGTGCAAACTTCCCGCTCCAAAATTTGGTTTTACCGTTTCGGCAGCGTGGCTGAATTGAAGGTTAGACACTCAGACATACGGACCGACATTTGATCGTTTAGGTAGGCCCCCGAAGAGTATCTTCTTTAAAAGACCTGCCTTGATGGCACGACTTCTACGAAAACGGTTGGCGCGAATTAATGCCGAGCTGACTGACACTTTCGTGGTTTTAGGCCAGAAAAAAAGATACATAAGAAAGAAGGGTGAGCTTCAAAATGGCAGCAGAAGTGACGGATGCGCTTTCGAAACAGAAGAGACTCCAGTCGCATTCGGCTCATGCAAGAGGCACCGCTTGGGCACTAAGCTCATCCTCCGTGTACAAACATCGTCGGTGTGAAGGAGGGAGGAATGGAAGGCGTACATAGCACCCTCTCTGGCAACCCATACAATCCCCTTTTTTATAGTTTACTGTGTCACCACACGGTTGAGTATGCGTCGAGCCATAAAAAGATAAAACGACGCCCACGTGACAACAACAGCGGCATGGCTGGTGGCCCTGGTCAGCTTATCCCTTCATAATCAGCGCTCACTGATCCAGAGGGCTAAGGCTGCAGTCGTTGCATCTCTAGACCTGGTCCTCTTGTTCGGCCTAGGCATCCTATTTTAAGTGCAGAATACTTTAAGGGCCCGAGTTATCGTCATACCTACTACAGGATAATGGTGTCACGCGCCAATACAGGGGCTTCGAAAAGGTAACCGTTTCCGCTAGTCGGGATAGAACCTGCTCTCTCGCGTAACTAAGCTCATGTCTGCCCCATCTGGCCGCGAACCTCACGTTAGTCACATGGTAAGTGTCGGGGTGGTCTCTGTGCTGCGCCACTGCCGCGGAGGCTGCTTTTGCTTGGCGACAAAAAGTACACGGTAATATAAAATAGGAAAAATGCCATGAAAAATCGCATTATTGCCCTTAATGAAAAATCAATCACACGGCCTCTTGATGGGCCTTTTTCTGGGGCTTCGCCGCCCTCTCTTGACAGCTTTCGCTATCAACGCCAGGCTGATACTGAAACTAGTCCCCTGATGGCGCCACAGCCAGTCTGGCGAACGACTTTCCGCACTTCGGCAGCTTCCACGTTCAGTGGAACTGCTTTCTCTTTGCGCCGCTTTCCATTCCACACTTTCCCTTGCCCCCTTAAAACGTCTTTTCATCCATACAAATAGTTGAAGCTGGAATTACGCAAACGTGCTAACGTTTCCACAATTTCGCGTTTCTTCTTCCCGGTCAACACAGGAGGACGCGTACGTGACCGGAGACCTCGCGCTGCTCCAGGGAATCGGCCACGTCAATATTGGTCGCTTGTACTTCTACGAACCCTCTCGAGAATCAAACGGAAGCTGCCTTTTCGTCGGCGATTGCATCTTCATGCACTGGCAGGTTGTTGCAGGTGGGAAGGCCATTGAAGAAGTCGCGCGGACCCTGGACGCTCGCTTCTACTGGTCTGTCCTGCTCTCGGACCGAAAGGTGCACGCGGGAGTGAGGCTTGACTTATCAACCAGGCTTAAGTCCCGTGACTATGCACTTGCTTTCCAAGAGACGAGGGCGGTGCTCATCAAACGCAACAGAATTGATAAAGCGCAACAAGCGCCTCTGCCGTCTCCCTAGAGCACCTTGAATTTTTTCGAAAGATTTTCTTCTTAGACGCTAAGCGAAAATAGGGCTCTACCAAACAAGCGTAGTTCGGTGCTTGACAGTGCATTTGTGTATCTGCTGGCCTGCACGTAAAAATAAATCCGACTGTGTTTACGTACGTCATGCCTCATTTTCATGCCCTGGAGCAAACCTTGTGGGAAAATGGCAGTATTATGCCTACCCATACAAACTCCTGTTGCTAACCGGTGGGTTGATATGCGAAAGAGATTTCTGTATGCTCCATACGAAAGAGAAGATTCGCACCCGCGCACCGTGACATTCCTTGTACAAGCACTTTACTCATATGGTTTCAGCAACAAAGGTAACATCGTTCCTTATTCTTATAAAGTGACAGGCCTAATATTTGACGGCAAAATATTAGTGCGCCTACTCTGTGCAGGAGTGTTTTGCCTTGGTAAGTAATACCCCTGTGATACGCGCACTTTGAGTCGCGATTGAGTCGGTACGCATCGGGCGCTGCTACACGGAACTTTTAATCGCGATCGAGCCCGATCCCTCTCGAACCAAATCCTGGTTTCCAAAATGCGATTAAGGTTTCCAAGCGCGAACAGGCGAAAGCGGTGATACTCTTGTTCCCGCTGAGTAATCGCACAGAAGTTTACAACTTCAACTAATGCCACAAATTGTATCTAATGACTTGATCCAAATAATCAAAAGGCAACATTTATATAGTTACGTATGCCTACGATTACGGAAAGCTCCCAGACGCTATTATATATTTAACGGTATTATATATTTACCTAACATGGTCGCTTCCTCCTTCTGTAGTTCGTCCTTTGTTGTCCCGAAAAAGCAATCTTACTCGCTTTCTACTGGGTCTGCCTCCTACGTGTTCTGGAAGAAAGAAAAAATCGGGAATTAACAACAAAGCGCGTAGGCCTCTTTCTCACTCCGTCTGTAGATCACGTGGTGAAGGTAGTCGGTCAACTGCTCGGTTCACCATTCGTTATAAAGACCCAAATTGTCTGTATTTGTTCTGGGTATTTTACTTAAAAGCAAAGGTACTGATCTCCTTGTAGAAAAGTCTCGAAGGAACAGGATTTTTACTCTGCGATTTCATTTTTGCCTAACTATTAAGACTTAGTTGCTGCTCGTTAGTTACTTGAATTCGTGGTTTTAAACGTTTTAATATGGACAAGTTTCTAACTTTTTTAATATTCCTATTGTGTTCTCGTGCGACGTTTCTGAAAAAAGGCACTGGTAGCACTTTTAGTTGGTGCCCTCAAAGCTTGTGATATAAGATATATAATTAGTTAAGCCTGCGTTTAACAAACGTGGGCACTGCTTTTGTTCATGTGCACTTATCCGTATACACGGAAACTACGCTCAACAATCTGAAGTTCGGCTGCTCTCATTGCTTACAATAAGCTTCCAAGCCTCTCTAAACCCCAAACTTAACCGACTCAGATCAATTTAAAAGCATTAATATTAACAAATGCCGAGACAAGCTTTTAGGGGCGAAGAACTTCAAGACCGAGGCTTGTCCGGTGCTGTGCTCACGGCACAGCACCTTGTAAATCGAAACATCTGTGAACAAACGGTTCATAAAAGGTTAACAAGAACAAAATAAAACGTTCACAAAAGGTTAGAGAGAGAGAGAGAAAGGGAGAGACGCAGAGCACCGTGTAAATCAAAACATCTGGGGACAAAAGGTTCACAAAAGACGAGAGTGTAAATTTGGGCTTGTTGGTGATGCATTCTTGCAGGCTAAGCGCGAGGCAGACACAGGACGAGACAAGAGATATGACGAGGACGAGCGCTCGTCCTCGTCTCAACCCTTGTCTCGTCCTGTGTCTGCCTCGCGCTTAGTCTACAAGAGTTCACAAAAGGTTAACAAGAACAAAATGAAAGGTTCACAAAAGGTTAGAGGGAGGGAGGGAGGGAGGGAGGGAGGGAGGGAGGGAGGGACGCACAGCACCGTGTAAATCAAACATCTGTGAACAAAAGGTTCGCGAAAGGTTAACAAGAACAAAATAAAAGGTTCACAAAAGGTTAGAGAGAGACAGATAGAAAGTCTGCTTCTGGACAGCCGTGCTTTATATGCGCGAGGAGCATTGGATTAGATTGGGTTGGATTTGGATTTGGATTGGATTATATTGGATTGAATTGGATAGGTTTAGATTTAATTCAAATGGATTGGATTGGATTAAATTGAATTGTAGTGTATTGGATTGGATTGGAAATGATTTTAGCAGCAGTAAGAACTTTCACGGGTGATTTACGGTAAGTACGATCCCCAGTGCTTCGCCCACTCGTCATAACTAAATTCGTCGAGATGCGTGAACTTTTTTCCTTTCCTTGACTTCATCATAACGAACTGTCTTCATCTTATATATCATCACCAGCCTATCTACGCCCACTGCAGGGCAAAGGCCTCTCCCATTATTCTCCAATTACCCCGGTCCTGTGCCAACTGTGACCAATTTATCCCCGCAAACTTCTTGATCTCATCTGCCCATCTAACCTTCTGCCACCCCCTGCAACGCTTGCCTTCTCTAGGGATCCACTCTGTTACTCTTAATGACCAGCGGTTATCTTGCCTTCGTATTACATGCCCTGCCCACGTCCATTTCTTCTTCTTAATTTCTACTAATATGTCTTTAACACCAGTTTGCTCTCTGACCCACTCCGCTCTCTTCTTGTCCCTTAATGTTACACCTATCATTTTCCGCTCCATTGCCCGCTGAGTCGTTCTCAATTTAAGTTCAACCCTCTTAGTGAGCCTCCAAGTTTCTGCCCCGTAGGTGAGTACCGGTAAGATGCAGCTGTCATACACTTTCTTCTTCAGCGACATTGGTAGGCTGATATTCATTATCTGAGAATGTCTGCCATATGCACCCCACCCCTTTCCGATCCTTCTAATTATCTCTGCCTCATGATTGGGATCTGGGGTCACAACTTGGCCTAAGTAGATATATTCGCTCACCACTTCCACTGCCTCGCCACCTATCTCAAACTGCTGTGCTGTCCCGAGGTTATTGATCATTACTTTAGTTTTCTGCATATTAATTTTCAGGCCCACGGTTCTACTCTGTTCGCCCAGTGCGGAAAGCATGCTTTGCAATTCGTCCCCCGAGTTACTTAGCAAGGCAACGTCATCAGCAAATCTGAGGTTACTGAGGTATTCTCCGTTAACCCTTACTCCCACCTGTTCCCTATCCAACGTTCTGAATACTTCTTGTAAGCATGCTGTGAATAACATTGGAGCGATTGTGTCTCCTTGTCTGACACCCTTCCTTATAGGTACTTTACTGCTCTCCCTATGGAGGATGATGGTAGCTGTAGACCCATTGTAGATATCCTCTAGCATTCTTACATAATGCTCATCTGCCCCCTGGTTCCGTAATGTCTGAATGACTGCTAGGGTTTCGACCGAGTCAAATGCTTTCTCATAATCCATGAAGGCTATATATAGGGGTTCAGTATACTCAGCGCACTTCTCTATCACCTGATTGATCGTGTGAATATGGTCCGTTGTTGAATAACCTTTACGGAACCCTGCTTGTTCTTAGGGTTGACTGAAATCTAAGGTTGCAGAGATTCGGTTAGCGATTACCTTGGTAAATATCTTGTAGACGACTGACAGTAAGCTGATCGGCCTGTAATTTTTCAAGTCCTTCATGTCGCCTTTCTTATGGATTAGGATGATGTTCGCGTTCTTCCAAAATTACGGTACCATTGCGGTCATTAGGCATTGCGTATACAGGTTTGCCAGTTTTTCAAGTACAATTTCTCCGCCATACTTCAAGAGGTCTGCTGCTATCTGATCCTCACCAGGTGCTTTGCCCCCTTTCATTTCTTTCAAAGCCTTCCTTACTTCTTCGGTCGTTACTGGTGGGATGTCTATCTCCTCTGAACTACTGTCTCGTTCTGCATTACCCTGTATGTCCCGGCTACTGTACAGATCCCTATAGAACTCCTCAGCCACTGTGACTATTTTATCCCTATTTGTGATGACATTGCCTTGCTTATCCTTAAGTGCATACACCTGATTTTTCCCCACGCCAAGACGTCTCTTCACTGCTTTCAGGCTACCTCCGTTCTTTACAGCGTATTCGATCCTCTCCATATTATACTTCCGCATGTCAGCTGTCTTACGCTTTTTGATTAACTTCGAGAGATCGGCTAGTTCTATTCTGTCAGCTGCGGTAGAGATTCTCATGGTTTGCCGTTTCATGATTACATCTTTCGTCTCCTGTGAAAGTTTACCAGTATCCTGTCTGGCCATAGTGCCCCCGACTTCTACTGCACACTCCGTGATAATGCGTGTAAGGTTGTCGCTGGCTTCCTGTATCGTAGGCTCGGCTTCCTCGTTAAGGGCGGAATATCGGTTCTGCAGCGCGATCCTTAATTCTTCTACTTTACGTCTTACTGTTAGCTCATTTATTGGCTTCTTTCGTACTAGCTTGTTGCGGTCCCTCCTCAAATCTAGCCAAATTCGAGATCTTACCATACGGTGGTCACTACACCTTACCCTTCCGAGCACTTCCACATCCTGCACGATGCAAGGGTTATCGCATAATATGAAGTCTATTTCATTGTTGTGCGCCCCATTCGGGCTCCTCCAGGTGCACTTCCGGCTCTCCCGTTTACAGAAGAAGGTATTCATTATGCGTAGGTTATTCCGTTCTGCAGGCTCAACTAGTAGGTCCCCCCTGCTATTTCTACAGCCCAGACCATAGTTCCCAACTGCGTTGTCTCCAGCCTGATTCTTGCCTACTTTAGCATTGAAGTCCCCCATAACTACGGTATACTGTGTTTTTACTTTAGCCATTGCCGATTCCACATCTTCATAGAAGCGTTCCACTACTTGGTCGTCGTGGCTGGATGTGGGCGCGTAGCCCTGGACCACCTTGAGCTTGTACCTCTTATTGAGCCTAATTACAAGACCTGCTGCCCTTTCGTTAATGCTATAGTATTCGTCTATGTCGCCAGCTATGCTTTTATTGACTAGAAATCCCACTCCCAGCTCTCTTCTGTCCTCTAGACCACGGTAACATAGGACGTGTCCATTTTTCAGCACCGTAAAGGCTTTGCCTGTCCTCCTAACCTCGCTAAGCCCTATTACATCCCATTTAATGCCCTCTAGTTCCTCCAACAACACCTCGAGACTTGCTTCGCTAGATAAGGTTCGCGCGTTAAACGTTGCCAGGTTCTGATTCCATTGGCGGCCTGTCCGGATCCAGGGATTCTTAGCACCCTCTGCTGCGGCGCAGGTCTGACCGCCGCCGGGGTCAGTTGCTTCGCAGCCGCTGGGGACTGAGGGCCGAGGGTTAATTGGCGTATTCATGGGAAGTTGTGGCCGTTACTACACCAGGGTGGCCAATCCTGCTCTGGTGAGGGAGTGCATTACCGGCAATGGTCACCGGGGTCAGGCCGCACCCCAAGCCCCTTTGTGCAATTCCATCAATACGCGGATTTTTTTTTTAATCCGTTGGAAATTGTCCGGCACCGGGATTCGAACCACGGTCCATCTGCACGCGAGGCGGGTGTTCTGCCTCTACGCCATCGCTGCATTTTTCTGTAATAACCGCCAAATGGGGAGAATAAGAATTTCGGGAAAATTGCGTGATATTACAGATTCCTTCCATACTGCCCTTCGATATATCCAATTTTTTTTAAGTGCGAATGCACTTCTTAAGCGAGCCTGAAGCGTCCGCCGCCGTCCGCATACCAACAGCTGCGGGTGCGCGCGCTCCTCGTCTTCCTTGGCAACGGGGGGAGATGGGCGCGCGCTGCCTGGCCGCTGACATGGCACATACCCACGTGGGGGATTGGCCAGGAATCTCCTCGTCTTCCTTGGCAACGGGGGGAGATGGGCGCGCGCTGCCTGGCCGCTGACATGGCACATACCCACTTGGGGGATTGGCCAGGAATCGGGCGTGAGAAGGGCTAATGCACCCGCTTAAAGGAGTACTGACACGAAATTTCAAAGCTGAGATCCGCTCTAGCAATCAAGTACAACGACAACACAAATAGGTGTCTGTGAATAAGTGCATCTTTCTTTCTTTGTAGTTGTGTGTGTGTGTGTGTGATCTCTCTTTCGCGAACATTACCGAACCGCGCAAATTCAACTCGTGCATTCGCACTTTCAGATTCTTCCCCTCGGGGAAATGCGGGGAATTTTTTTAATGTTCAAATGCCGCCCATACAGTTCTCCAAACACCAATTTCACGATACTGTCATCACACGCGTACCAAAAGGCGAGTGGGATTTTCGCTGACACACCTATGGACGTGGAATTCTCTTCAATATTCCAGCACTGGGCATCTGTCGTGACTTTCTGGCCCACGCGCTTCTGGTATGATCCCATGTTACCTGCACCTGTAAACTCAAGTGAGCGATACAGTGATTGACTGACTCATACGCCCATCCAAAACTGCTAACCCTGGGGACTTGAAACTTCGGGAGCACACGATAAGGCGGAATTTCCCGAATCTCCAACCATGAAAGACGTAAACCAGCAAATTGTGTTTGCGTAATTTGTGGTTATCTCGCTCAACCGTGCAGATATTCAAATGCGTTTGGAGATATGTGTATTAGGTGTACCTAGCGAATCGCCAATATCTGCATTACTGATTGACATATCCGACTGCTTTTCGGTTACCTATATTATTACCTATAATGTTACCTATACAAATGTCCAGTCATTTGAACGCACCAGCTTGGCACAATTCCTTGGCTGAGATATTTAGCTGGGTTTTCTTGTTACATGTAACTTATACACGTATATAAACACTGTTTTAAAATATTTTTCTGTCATCATCATCATCATCATCCTATCTACGCTTACTGCAGGGCAAATGCCTCTCCCATTATTCTCCAATTACCTCGGTCCTGTGCCAACTGTGACCAATTTATCCCCGCAAACTTCTTCATCTCATCTGCCCATCTAAGTTTCTGCCGCCCCCTGCAACACTTGCCTTCTCTAGGGATCCACTGTGTTACCCTTAATGACCAGCGGTTTTCTTGCCTTCACATTACATGCCCTGCCCACGTCCAAGGACGTAAATCGCATTAAATTCCGAACTCATGAGAAGTGCCCAGTGGTCCTCAGACAGCGTGGAGCTCACTGGAAGGACAACATCTGGGCATGTGCATTTACGGCGACATTATCCACAGCCCGTGCGTCATACTTAGCAATATTTTTCAGCAAGCCAGTCCTCTGTGCCCGGCGATGCGTATCGTACTGGGGTATTCTTTTGACTCCATAGCGTAAAGTATACCTCGGAAGTCTTAACCATCAACATAAAAATTACGCCCACCTCCCCTAGCGGGATCCCTGGTGTGATGCGACGCTGAAGGGGGTTCCATTGTGCGTTTCCGTTGGGTCGATTCCTCGAATTGCGTGAGCAATCGTCGGGTAATGCGAACGAGAGAGAGAGAGAGAGCAAGCGTAGCGTGGACGAACGTCGACTGTGAGACCGGCCGGAGCGCGGCACTCCGTTTATATGCGCAGCTCGCCCGAAGGAGAGGAGACCGCAGAGAGAGAGGGCGCTGCATATGCGCACAGCGCGCTTGAGCCGCGCGCAGCGCCGCCCACCGGCGGAGTGAGAGAGAGCGCCGCACTGCGCGAGCCACAGATGTTGGGGGAGAGGGCGCGCTATCACGGCGAGAAGAGGAGGGGCGCAGCGGTGCGGACAACAACAACAACGACGGACGCACGCAGGAAGGGTAGGGCCGCCGACAAGAGATGCTCTCAGCGTCGCATCTAATACGCGGCCACCGCCTGGGGTGATACTTAGTTCCAACACGGGCACAAGTCCGGCAGTTTTTATGCCGTGCTTTTATGCTGCGTGCACGTAAAAGTGATCTGGAAATACCAACATACCTTTGTTTACAAATAAAATGCGTATAATGGAGTAAAAAGAACACTCAGAGTAAAAAAATATCAGAAGTATTTCGACACTAACACAGCACTGCTGGTACGCCAAACACAGGCACAACATAGAAAAATCCCACGCAGCCAAAACCACCATCACACTACACAATAATAAATGCGATTCCAAGCAACACATTCGAAATCGCGGCCGTATACACCAAAGATCAACAGAGGGCACGTGAGGAATTACCCGAATAACTCCGAAACGAACCCTGCACCAATACTCTAAAAAGTACTTGCATCTAAAAAATTAAAATGACCCTCAGTGGCATTTAGTTTGCATATAGAACGTTCGCATTCCTATGTTATTAACAATTCTGAGGTTCCCTTGGATTTGTTGTAAGTTTTGGGCCATCCCTCAAGCAAGTAGTGGTTATTTGCCAAAGAAGGCCATCATCATCATCATCATTGTGGTCATCATCACCCAAATTCTGGTCGGTCGCTTGGTTTTCGCATTCCGAGACTTCACCATGACAAAAGCCTTCAGAAAATTGTCCCGCAGGCGAAATACCGTCTTCATCCTCGTCACGATCGTGAGCGTGTTCGCGTTCTTCCAGCTGGGGAATTTTACAGCGCTGAAGGACTTGCTTCAGGACGAGAATCTGAAGTACATCGAATACTGGAGCCACGAAGTCGGTCAGGCTGCTCTGCGTGAGGGCGAGCAGTATGAAGCGACGCGGCTTCCGCACCGCGGAGGCTGGGCCGTGGAAGCGCGCTGTCGTGAGGGCATCGATGTCCTGTTCTTCGTGCACGCCTGCTCACGAGAATGGAGACGGCGGGCGGTCCTGCGCGACACCCTCGTCGAGGAGGCGGCCGCGAGACACTTCAACTGGGCCGCCGTATTCTTCGTGGGTCGCCGTGCCAACGACCCACTCCTCGACGCCTGGCTCAACCTTGAGGCCGACGCCCTTGGCGACCTGGTGGTATTTCCGTTCGAAGACGGCTACAGGACCGTAACTCCCAAGTGGGTGAACGGCATGCAATGGGTGGCCGACCATTGTCCCAACGTGCCGGTGATCGTCAAGCTGGACGACGATGTCGCCGTTCACCCGTTCAAGGTATATGGCAATATGCCTGCGAACATCGACGCTATAGCCTTCAACGAAAGCCACGCTGTTACAGAAAGTTAAGAGCTGAGTTACTGGGGCTGTAGTTGATGTCTAGTCAAGAGGTTCAAAGATTCGCACACTGTACCAAGCTAATTATATTTGTGTTACGAACGCCTTTGTTTGGCGCTGGCAAATTAGGAACTAGTTCAATTCAAACAAAACCTAAAATGCATAAAATGAAATATGTATGCAAACAGGTATGGTTAACGTTTTTACATGGAGCGTTTTCTGATCAGGAGCTCTCGTGACCCCGTGGTCTTGGAGGTCCATCAAATCGGCCACATAATTTGTTCTAACGTTTTAGCGTAGGGAATTGTCGTCCAGTTGATACTTCTCCAGAAAATAACATTCCTAGTCAATTATTTTAAAACCGCTATCAAACCCGCCGCGGTGGCTCAGTGGCTAAGGCGTTGCGGTGCTGAGCACGAGGTCGAGGGTTCGATTCCCGGCCGCGGCGGCCGCTTTTCTGATGGAGGCGAAAAGCAAAAACGCCCGCGTGTACGAGATTTCGGCGCACGTTTAAGATCCCGAGGTGGTCAAAATTAATCCGGAGCCCTCCACTACGGCGCGCCTCATCGCCTGCTTTGCGTCGGCGCGTTAAACCCTACAATCAATCAATAAAACCGCTATCCCCATCCGGATTTGTCTCGTTACGTACCAATCAAACAAACGCTGCCTTCCCTCTTTTGAAGATCGGCCAAAACTCAGTGCGCAAAGCTCCGCCCCTGCAATCGCCTCCAAGCAGGGCGCATACACGGGGAAACCACTCTGTAACAACTAATTTACCAAGAGAAATGCTTTCGCCTTCTGATTTTATGGGAATATGCTTAGGCATATTCGTCAAAATTCTTTGTAAAACTCCCGCCAAAGCGTGACCTCAAGAAAGACGTCCGTTGCCGTGTTGTGGGAAGACATAAGCGGTACGTGTGTCAAGTGCTTGCTTAAATTTTAATGGGAAGGCATTCATTTGTCCAGATTGTGTAAAACCGCAAATTTAGTAGGTGTCAGAAGCCAGCCTCTAAAAACACGTCACTGCCGAGCGTTTGAAAAAGTGTGCGTCCCAATGCAAAACCCAAACATGGGAAGGTATGCTGAACGATGCCCGCACAAGGGCAGAGCCCCTTCGAAAGTGGAGAGTGTTTCAAGCACGGGCCCCACATACCAGTGCTTCTAACGCATCGAGTAACTTCCGGTTTCTAAGTCTCATACCCACTATCAGCCCTACTAACGCCTGATGAGTCACTTCCGGTATCTTGTTCTCATGCTCATAAATCAGGATGCTAACACCTGATGAGTCGCTTATGGTTTCTTATTTCATATTAGGGCTTTCATTACGACTTTTGTAATATTTCATAATACGACTGCCATCTAGGGGCCGACATTGCAGGCACACAAATAATAAGGTTTCTAGACCAAAAACTGTACTTCAGACCCGATGTCACGTGCTGGAGATACACACCGGGGGTAGGGAACGGTTTTCTGCCATTTGACTCTGCACATTCCAAGAATGTCAAGCGGAGATCGGCTAACACTGCCCTGAACTCGGCATTAAGCCGATAATACTACCCCGGGATGTAGAGGAGTTTCGATTGATTGATTGCAGGGTTTAACGCGCCGATGCAACGAGAGTGAGAAGGCGCGCCGTAGTGGAAAACTCCAGGTTAATTTTGACCACCTGAGGATATTTAACGTGCGCGGCAACCTCGTACAGAAGGATGTTTGTGCTTTTTGCCTCCATCAGAAAATCGGCCGCCGCGGTCGGGAATTGAACCCGCGTCCTCCTGCTCAGCAGCGCAAGGCCTAAGCCACTGAGCCAACCCGGCGAGTTTGAGAGGAGCTTCACAGACCAAATCTCAAAATTGCCCAATGCAGGCTATCCGAATGCGGTCTTGGTGTCGATCTGCGAGTCGTTGCTTCAAAATATAAAAGGAAATGTCCGTAGGGGTCCTAGAGAGGCTACTGACAGGAGCAGTATTCTGGTTGTGCCCTATCTGCACGGAATCACACACAACATTAAGAAGATAGCAGCCAGAGAGGGGGAGAAGGTTGTGTGCTCAACCCCAAACAATAGGTATGCCAGGCGCCGCCATGTCAATCATCCAATGATAGAGAGCCATTGCACAACTAACCACCGTAACAAGTGCGCAGCATGCGTGCAGGGGGTTGTATACAAGCTACCTTTATTGTGCGGGAAACGCTACATTGGCCAGAGCTGCCGTTGTATCAACAATAGAGTTCGAGAGCACAAGGTCGCAACAATGAACGTTCCGCCAGGTCACTTGGCCACGCACTTCGAGATTGCCCCAAGTAATGACGCCATGGAAGTGTGAAGAGGACTTCCATGGCGTTATTACCATGCATAAAAACAGCGATAGGCTAGCGCGAGAAATCGTCGAAGCAATGGAAATTGAAGAAAACATCGATGATTGTGTCAGAACAGTATCGGTTGCGCTAACTGATAAACGTTTTATGCGCAGTGTTATACTTAGACCACGTGGCTAGAGGAGTGTATAAATGTACTGGGCGAGGCGTAATAAAATTCATTTGGTAGTGTCAGCGCTTGTGCTTCGTGTTTCGTCTTTGTCTATGTTCTGAGTTAAGTCGAGGCTGACCAGTATTTAATCAATTATTATCCAACAAGCTCACATTCTGCCTATGCTAACACCTGAAGAGGTAGCTACGGTTTTTGTATTCTGGTACCCGCATATCAGTAGCTAACGCCTGAAGAGCTGCTTCCGGGTTCCTATTGTCATACCCGCATATCTGTGCTGCTAACGCCTGACGACTGACTTCCGGTTTTTTATTCCTACGTCTCAGCTTAGCCAGTACATACAGACGGAGTTCCCCCGGGAGCCCGCACGCCTGCACTGCTACGTTAGTGTTGGCCAGCCAGTGGACAGGGAACCAGGCATCCGCTTTTTTGTGAGAACGGACGACGCCCCAATGGAGGTGTACTTCAATTACTGTTCCGGCCAGGCCGTCATAATGACCTTCAACGTCATGCGAACGCTCCTTAGAGCGTCACCCAAGGTGCATCCCCACCCCACGGTAAGGCCTCTTGTCGCCTTTGCGTGCACTTCCCCCAAAAGCGACACTTGTACTCGTGAAAATACAGGCTCGAAATTCAGATTTTTTTCGTGTGTACGCTCGAATATGTACGCTCGAATAAGATGCCGCAAAATAGATGTGCTTATTTGCGCTGACCTGCAATAATTGCATGCCTCTAGCACCACCAGACAACGGGTATTCCGCTAGATAAAAGAATCTATTTCACTCTCTGCTTGTTCTGCAGGAAACGCTACTTTTACTGACAGAGCTGGTACATGGCAGGGCAGGCAGAATGTCGCGTTGAGCTTTTAATAAGTACAGTCGTATAATCATAAAAATGCCTCAGTTCTGCTACAACCACCAGATGAATATAGTGGAAAGAAAGGAGCTTAACGTTTGAGGTAATATTTGGGCGCCAGACGTTCGGTTTGCTAGAGGGGGAGGGGCGTGCATAGCAAGTCATTTATTGAATATTGGAGAATTGCTCAGTAGCAACAGTGCTATTTAAAGCAACCAAGTGTGAGTTGTTACCATTCCAGCCACGTAGACGGTGTCCCATTTGCCAAAAGCCTTTTCTTCAGGTGGGAGCACTCGTCGTCGCACCCACGTTTTACCACACGTAGAGAGACGGACTGACGGGAAAAATGATTTGTTCTTCAGCGTTTCGAAGTGTTTATTTTGTGAGCATTGTTGGGGGAGGGCGCCTGGCGGCGTTGAGCCATCCATCGTTTGTCATATACAGCCTGCGGAGTTTACACTGCGGCTACTTTATATTTTTAATAGAGTACAGGAAAAATGTACTTCTTGCAGTACGCAAAGCATGAATGAAAGACGATGATGAGTTGCA
Organism: Haemaphysalis longicornis; assembly: GCF_048455015.1. NCBI lineage: Eukaryota > Metazoa > Arthropoda > Arachnida > Ixodida > Ixodidae > Haemaphysalis > Haemaphysalis longicornis. The sequence continues at coordinate 74,396,337 of NW_027526225.1, read as the reverse complement.
CATTACGTAACGCTGTTTAAAACGTACGTAAACGCCGTTACTTACGAAAAAACACGAGTAAAAACAACTATTATTTCAGACAAATTTACGCAAACATTTCTCCATTTGCAAGAAAATTTTCCCTTCACTTCGATGCACATGTTTCACAGAACTTCCCCGTAAATCCCCTACTCTCCCCCGCTATCCTGTCAACTCATCCCCTCCTGTGTCGTTCCTACCAGAATAAATACAATGAAGATTTTTCAAATTCAACTCATTTTTCCCGGCTTCCGCAGTTCGAGCGCGATCAATCGGAACCATTCTGTTTTGGTGGACTTGGAATGCCGCCTCCAGGTCTAGTCGTGGATTTCAAGCTCTTTTTGTATTTATTCGTCCAAATGTGGTTTTTCACGCGTATTTTCATTTGATCCCGCAAAGATACAGCACATTTGCAGTCTCTGTTAAAAGCCCGCTGCCAAGGCCATCTATGGATTGATGGTTTGCCTTCATTCTGCCTGATGTTTCTTTTTGATGTACGAATGCGTTTTCCAGATTTAGCGATTTCGAACGGTTTTGGATGTATAAACTTACAGTTCCAAAATTTAGTTTTACCGTCTCGGCCGCGTGGCTGATTTGAAGGTTAGACACTCAGACGTATGGACGGACATTGGATGGTTTAGGTAGCCCCTCGGAGATTCTAGTCTTTAAAAGACGCTGAATTGATGGCACGACTTCTACGAAAACGGTTGGCGCGAACTGATGCCGAGCTGACTGACACTTTCGTGGTTTTAGGCCAGAAAAAAAAGATGCATAAGAAAGAAGGGGAGCTTCAAAATGGCAGCAGAAGTGAAGGATGCGCTTTCGAAACAGGGACTCCAGTCGCATTCGGCTTTTGCAAGAGGCACCGCTGGGGCACTAAGCCCCTCCTCCCTGTACGGACATCGTCGGTGTGAAGACTGGAGCTACAGCCGTCTTGGGCCCAGTTTCCCCGGCTTTTGCATGGACGAAACGTTACTTCATATTGGCTCAAGGGGCCTGGTCTTCTGGAGGAGGGAGGAATGTAAGGTTTACATAGCACCCGCTCTGGCAGCCCATACCAATCTCTTTTTTATAGTTTACTGTGTCACGACACGGTTGAGTATGTGTCGAGCCATAAAAAGTTAAAATGCAACCCACGTGACAACAACCGCGTCATGGCTGGCAGCCCTGGTCAGCTTATCCCTTCATAATCAGCGCTCACTGATCCAGAGGGCTATGGCAGCAGTCCTTGCATCTCCAGGCCTGGTCCTCTGGCTCGACCTAGGCATTCTATTTTAGGTGCACAACACTTTAAGGGCCCGGGTTATCGTCATAACTACTCCAGGATAATGGTTTCACGCGCCAATACGGGGCTTCGAACAGGTAACCGCTTCCGCTAGTCGGACTAGAAACTGCGTCTCGAATTACAAAGTTCATGCCTGCCCTTCGGGCCGACGAACCTCACGTTACTCACATGGTAAGTGTCGGGGGTGGTCTCTGCGCTGCGCCACTGCCACGGAGGTTGCTTTTGCTTGGCGACAAAAAGTACACGGTAATATAAAATAGCGAAAACAGCATAAAATAATGCTATTGCGCTTGATGAAAAATCAATGATACGGCCTCTTGATGGGCCTTTTTCTGGGGCTCCGCCGCAAACTCTTGACGGCTTTCGCTATCACCGCCAGGCTGATACTGAAAGTAGTCACAAGATGGTGCCACTGCCCCTCTGGCGAACTACTACTCCGCACTTCGGCAGCTTCCATGTTGAGTACAACTGCTTTCTTTTTGCTCCACTTTCCATTCCCCACTTTCATTTGCCCCCTAATAAACGTCTTTCCATCCATACAAAGAGTTGAAGCTGCTATTACGCAAACGTGCTAACGTTTCCACAATTGTTTCTTTTTCCCGGCCAACGCAGGACGACGCTTACGTGACCGGCGACCTCGCGCTGCTCCAGGGAATCGGCCACGTCGACATTGGTCGCTTGTACTTCTACGAACCCTCTCGAGAATCAAACGGAAGCTGCCTTTTCGTCGGCGATTGCATCTTCATGCACTGGCGGGTCGTTGCAGGTGGGAAGGCCATTGAAGAAGTCGCGAGGACCCTGGACGCTCGCTTCTACTGGTCTGTCCTGCTCTCGGACCGAAAGGTGCACGCGGGAGTGAGGCTGGACTTATCAACCAGGCTTAAGACCCACGACTATGCACTTGCTTTCCAAGAGACGAGGGCAGTGCTCATCAACCGCAACAGAATTGATAAAGCGCAACAAGCGCCTCTGCCGTCTCCCTAGAGCACCTTGAATTTTTTCGAACGATTTTCTTCTTAGACGCTAACCGGAAATAGGGCTCTACCAAACAAGCGTAGTTCGGTGCTTGACAGTGCATTTGTGTATCTGCTGGCCTGCACGTAAAAATAAATCCGACTGTGTTTACGTACGTCATGCCTCATTTTCATGCCCTGGAGCATACCTTGTGGGAAAATGGCAGTATTATTCCTACCCATACAAACTCCTGTTGCTCACCGGTGGGTTGATATGCGAAAGAGATTTCTGTATGCTCCATACGAAAGAGAAGATTCTCACCCGCGCACAGTGACATTCCTTGTACAAGCACTTTACTCATATGGTTTCAGCAACAAAGGTAACATCGTACCTTATTCTTATAAAGTGACAGGCCTAATATTTGATGTCAAAATATTAGGGCGCCTACTCTGTGCAGGAGTGTTTTGCCTTGGTAAGTAATACCCCGGTGATACGCGCACTTTGAATCGCGATTGAGTCGGTACGCATCGGGCGCTGCTACACGGAACTTTTAATCGCGATCGAGCCCGATCCCTCTCGAACCAAATCCTGGATTCCAAAATGCGATTAAGGTTTCCAAGCGCGAACAGGCGAAAGCGGTGATACTCTTGTTCTCGCTGAGTAATCGCACAGAAGTTGACAACTTAAACTAATGGCACAAATTGTATCTAATGACTTGATCCAAATAATCAAAAGGCAACATTTATATAGTTACGTATGCCTACGATTACGGAAAGCTCCCAGACGCTATTATATATTTAACGGTATTATATATTTACCTAACATGGTCGCTTCTTCCTTCTGTAGTTCGTCCTTTCTTCTCCGAAAAAGCAATCTTACTCGCTTTCTACTGGGTCTGCCTCCTTGGTGTTCTGGAAGAAAGAAAAAATCGGGAATTAACAACAAAGCGCGTAGGCCTCTTTCTCACTCCGTCTGTAGATCACGTGGTGAAGGTAGTCGGTCAACTGCTCGGTTCACCATTCGTTATAAAGACCCAAATTGTCTGTATTTGTTCTGGGTATTTTACCTTAAAGCAAAGGTACTGATCTCCTTGTAGGAAAGTCTCGAAGGAACAGGATTCTTACTCTGCCATTTCATTTTTGCCTAACTATTAAGACTTAGTTGCTGGTCGTTAGTTACTTGAATTCGTGGTTTTAAGCGTTTTAATATTGACAAGTTTCTAACTTTTTTAATATTCCTATTGTGTTCTCGTGCGACGTTTCTGAAAATAAGCACTGGTCGCACTTTTAGTTGGTGCCCTCAAAGCTTGTGATATAAGATATATAATTAATAAAGCCTGCGTTTAGCAAACGTCCTTTTGAAGGCAGTTGTGCCGAGTTTACTTTAATTTTTACGCTCCCTAGGCAAATGCCGCCAAACAAGCAGGCTTCACAAATAAGGAACTTGTTTTAATGCCAAGTGTTGCTTGCCTAATTATGGCCATAATGGCTTGTGCGGCATAAACGAACAGGTCCCGGAGGAACGCAGGAAGATTGATTGATTGATTGTAGGGTTTAACGCGCCGACGCAACGCAGGCGATGAGGCGCGCCGTAGTGGAGGGCTCCGGATTAATTTTGACCACCTGGGGATCTTTAACGTGCGCCGAAATCTCGTACACACGGGCGTTTTTGCTTTTCGCCTCCATCAGAAAAGCGGCCGCCGCGGCCGGGAATCAAACCCGCGACCTCGTGCTCAGCAGCGCAACGCCTTAGCCACTGAGCCACAGCGGCGGGTAACGCAGGAAGAACATTGACCGGCGTTCGTTCTTGTGTTTGTTCGTTTAGCATTAAACCTTACATCCGACCAATATTTCATTTTTTTAGGAATACTGACTGTTCGCGAAAGCATAGCAGCTTGGTTCAGCGAGCGCAGATTATAACTCCTGGATGCATGCCGAACCGGGCACTGCTTTTGTTCATGTGCACTTATCCGTATACACGGAAAGGACGCTCAACAATCTGAAGTTCGGCTACTCTCATTGCTTACAATCAGCTTCCAAGCCCCTCTAAACCCCAAACTTAACCGACTTAGATCAGATTAAAAATATTAATATCAACAAATGCCGAGACAAGTTTTTAGGGGCGAAGCACCTTACGGCCGAGGCTTGTCCAGTGCTGTGCTCACGGCACAGCACCTTGTAAATTGAAACATCTGTGAACAAAAGGTTCATAAAAGGCTACCAACAACAAAATAAAACGTTAACAAAAGGTTACAGAGAGAGAGAGAGACAGACAGAGAGAAAGAGAGAAAGAGAGAGAGACGCAGAGCACCGAGTAAATCAAAACATCTGGGGACAAAAGTTTCACAAAAGACGAGAGTGTAAATTTGGGCTTGTTGGTGATGCATTCTTGCAGGCTAAGCGCGACGCAGACACAGGACGAGACGAAATGTGACGAGGACGAGCTCTCGTCCTCGTCTCATCCCTTGTCTCGTCCTGTGTCTGCCTCGCGCTTAGCCTACAAGAGTTCACAAAAGGTTAACAAGAACAAAATGAAAGGTTCACAAAAGGTTATAGAGAGAGATAGAGAGAGAGAGAGACGGGAGGGTCAGGGAGGGAGGGAGGGAGGGAGGGACGCACAGCACCGTGTAAATCAAACATCTGTGAACAAAAGGTTAACAAGAACAAAATAAAAGGTTCACAAAAGGGTAGAGAGAGAAAAAGAAATACTGCTCCTGGACAGCCGTGCTTTATATGCGCGAGGAGCATTGGATTGGATGGGATTGAATTGGGTTCGATTTGGATTTCGATTGGATTGGATTCAAATGGATTGGATTGGATTGAAGTACATTGAAGTGAATTGTATTGTATTGTATTGGATTGGAAATGATTTTAGCAGCAGTAAGCACTTTCACGGGTGATTTACGGTAACTACGATCCCCAGCGCTTCGCCCACTCGTCATAATTCCCTTCGTGGAGATGCGTGAACTTTTTTCCTTTCCTTGACTTTATCATAACGAACTGTCTTCATCTTACTGCAATGGCTATATGGCCAAGCGCTACATGCGTCAACGGCAAAATTATACAGTCCAAATAAAATATTCAAGAAGTATAAATTTCTTCCGATAATAACGTGAATAGTAGAGAAAAAACTGGCATTTGTCACAAAAATCTGCTTTCGCTTAACTCGTTAAAAGTTTCCTGTGTTTCTGTTCATAGTCACAACGGCACTACGACGATAATACCGAGCGAATGTGTGTTGATGTTGAAGTTCGGGAAATTAGGGACGTTCTTACGAAAAAAATGGTTCGCATTAGTAAGGCATACAGCCCCATCTTTAACAAAAAAAGGTGTGAAGCTCATCTAGGCAGCCATTTGAGCAAGGTGTACGAATTGTCGGCTTCATTCCATCTCGTTAGCTATGTTTTGTACTTCATGCTGTCGCTGTCTACCCTGCTAGAACTCATGAATCGGCTTGTAGTATTATCTAAATAAAATAAATAATTAATGAGAAATTTACCGCTGTAGCTGGGTAGTGTGCAAACTGAGTCGCTATACAAAGCCATAAAAATTACAGAATGAGTGATAGTTTAAGCTAGTAGTTTATAAGACAGGTAACACGTTGTGGCAGCATGACCACAACCCTTATCCCTGAAAGCCGTTCCTCTATGCCTGACCACCGGTTACGGGTGCATCCGGAAAGTTTGGTGATTTTATAAAAACCTAAATGTTGACTTTTCGAAAAATGAAGTTTGGAGTTCAGGGGCTGCCGTAGAATTTAGGTGAGTAATTTAGCTGCCTTTTATAAATTCGAAGCACTTCTTTCTTTACATTTTGCGAAACGTGTGCCATAAAAGTTTTTTTTATAAATACGTCTTTAGTCATCTTTTCTGGCCGTTCCCTTTATTCAGCTTCTGCCCGGTTGTAACGCGTTTGAAATTTTTGTTGGGATGCTTTTTCCTTTTGGCCAAGAGTTGGAACTCGGTCCAAAAAGTTGCTCCGTTACAGTGGCGCCTTGAGGTCACGCTTTAGCTTTTATGCCAACCCCCATGGCGCCGTGTTGACGGCCTTTGCCAAGAAGAGCCTCTGAGTTTCTGTGCCTGGCGACGCGAAATACGTCCACCTTATTGGTCTAGGTTAAGGGTATGCCCACAGCACCATGGAGGTTTACCCATATGTAGTAGTCTTCTTTCCACAAGACTTCATTGTATGCATACTTCGTGTCTGTGGCGGGAACATTTGTTTTTCACGAGATGACAATCATTTGCGTGCCTTTCTTTCTGTAGGTCTCGTGCGGGAGCCTATTCGCACCAGACGGCAATCGGAACAAATACGTCCATAGGCAAGATTTCGTCACGGCTTCCGCATTAAAAACTAGAAATTGTTATATCCTTCGCAATCTACCACGGAGATATGAGTAGAATGACCACGGAAGCATGTAGGAAACGTGCGGTAATTTCCGACCCCTCCCGTGCTTTAAGTGTATACTGGCGCAGAAAAATAAATGCATTTTTGTTACATTTGCAAAAGTTTGTTATTTTTCTGTCTGTTTTGGCAGATTGTGTTTGTATTCGTGAGGCATTTTGTTGTTGTTATTGTTGTTGTTGTTTTTAAATGCAACCACGCCGGCATAACTATTTCCGGTAATGCCCGTGTGCTATCTTCGCCTACATAATTGTCAGTTTGCCGTGGAGTACTCTTTACAGGCTAACTACAAACGTTGTGTTCGTTTCTCCTCCCAACTTCTACTTCGCCCACTCTCTATAGCTGTTCGTGTTTTTGCTTATACACCTTTCCCGTGATCTCACTCTTGAAACCTAAAAGGACATGCAGCAGCTTTCGCATGTCTGTTTTTTGTAAAAGACCCATCTTTAACACCAGAGCTGTTTCAGCTCTTGGTTGTACCTTCCATAAACAAAAAATACCAGAAAATACGGAGCTCATGCCAGCGTGTATCTCATGAGGAGTGCACGGCGTCGTCCTGGCTTACGCGTGGACTTGCGCCACGTGAGGGGCTCGCCGAAAGAGAAGAAAAAATGCCGAGCGCACGTGCCAGTCGAGCAGCTCGAGCGAGGCGGTGCTTCGTTCTCTTGACGTTGCGTTCTGCGTTGGGTTTGGCCAGGCATCGGTGCTTTGCTGTAGTGTTATCTGTTTTGTTTAATATCTCCGTTAGCTGATAGGCTGTTCCCATGACTACCTCTTCTCCCTTCCAGGGGTCCTCTCCGTGGTCGGCTAGTCTCTTGGCGCAGGACCTGCCTCTGGATTCCTTCCTGCAGAATGGCGTGACGGCTGTCCCGGTGGCGATGGTCCCGACCAATGGTGGGGCAATCAGGTTAAAAAATTTCAAGACCATCCAAAAGGACCTGCAAGCCGCAAGTGAGCACTTCAGGAGTGTTAAGGACGTGCGACCGTACGGGAAGGGCGAAATTATTTGCAAGTCATCAGATAAGGCCTGCTTGGTTGATCTGCTGAAGGTCTCGTCGTTTGCTTCTTTCCCGGTAAGGCCTTTTGTCCCCTGTACTCTTGCGTGTACTAAAGGGATTGTCCGCGGAGTTGACGTGGACATTTCCCCAAGTGAGCTCCTCGAGAAGTTTCTGGATGCCGGTGTGATCGCGGTGTACCGCTGCTCTCGGATGGTGGACAATGTCCGCACCCCTACAGAATCCGTGATCGCCAGATTTGCGGGCTCCTCATGTCCTTCAGAATTCAAAGTCTGGCCCCTGACCTACAGAGTTGAGCCTTTGTCCCCCTGTCCTCGCCAATGTCAGAACTGCTGGCGCTATGGTCACACTGCAGGATCTTGTAAATCATCCACTCGCTGCTGCAATTACGGAGCCGATCATTCCGCTAGCCAGTGTACTGCGGATGAAGTTACATGTTGCCTCTGTCGAGCTGCTCATCCAGCGGACTACTCGAACTGCCCAGCCCGCGCAACGGAAGTCAGGGTCTTGAAGGTCCTGGAAAAGCGCCGTTGTTCCCGCTCAGAAGCGGTAAATATAGTCAAAGAGAGAGCTTATGGGTATGCAGGTGCTACCGCCCGCCGCACCCCAACCAATGAGGCTTCTCTTGCCAAGGCAATAGCGATGGCACTAAAAGAGGTGTTGCCTGAGGTTTCGAGACAAATGATCTTGTCGGTGACGGAACAGGTTTCGAACCTTTTGTCTGCTCAGACGCAACAAATTGTGCAAGTCCTGCCTTTGCCTGCGCCGGTTTCCCAGGAGCAGGTCTGCTCGCAGCCTTTGTCCACGACTAACAGGGGTCAAGCATCCCAGGCTTCAGCGGTGTGAGGGGAGAACCTCGCGAGGAACCCTTCACCGATAATCTCCCTCCAGACGGCTACTTCCAACGAGGCTATTAACCCGACTCTGATGCCCGCCTCAACACACGAGGTTCTGGCTCCTTCGTCTCCTGTGGTTTCACATGGTCAGGTTTCCTCCCCAGTTCTGGAGTCAGATTGTGAACTTGAAATGGAATTAGAGCTTCCAGCTACTTCGACAAGTAAACGGGCAACTTCATCGCTTTCGCAACAAAATACTTCCCCCACAGAATCGAAATCCAAAAAAGCTAAAAAGGGCCAAACAGAAATTAAGCTTAAAGAAAGCATTTTGGAGGCAGCCATGGCTGCTATTCACTCCCCCTAATGTCTCTCCGGGTTCTTCAGTGGAATTGTCGTTCGATAATTGCGGCTCTCACAGATCTTAAATGTCTCATTAACAGTCAATGTCCTGATATTATTCTCCTTCAAGAAAGTTGGCTGTCCAAGGATAAGCCATTCACTCTTCCGGATTTTCGTGTGTTTAGATTAGATAGGGAGACCCGAGGAGGTGGATTATTGATTCTTGTATCTTCCAAATTTTGCCACAAAGCCAAACTGTATTTTAGTCCTTGTCACCGGACTGCGAACTGCTGGCGATTCACATATGCCTCCCTGGATGCGTTTCTTTTTCTTTAGTTAATGCATATTTCCCTAACGGAGTAACTACCACAGGTCCCCTAGATCTTGCTCTTTCGTCGAGTAAGCAACACCTCGTGATCGCCGGTGACTTCAACTCACATCACGTCAGTTGGGGTTTTAAAACAGATACCTGTGGATAGCGATTATTAGACTGGATGTCCACCAACAATCTTCTTTGTTATAACACGGGTAGTGCGACATTTTTCCGGAGCCGAATGCGATCTGTCTTGGATTTAACATTTGCAAAGGGCGTGTCAGTCTCTTGGTGGAGTACAGTCGATTGCCCGACAAATAGCGACCACATACCGGTAGTTTTTCATGTAGCTGTCTCTCCAAGTACACTGGAACGGGTATTGCGGACGTTGGTAAATTATGAAGTTATGAAAAAGAAATTGCATTCGGCTATCATATCGCTCCCGAATGAGTCTGAGGAAAATAGGGCTAAGAAGGTAACAGCCGCACTGAAAAACTCACTAAAGAAGTCTGAATTCATTGTTGCTTCTGCAAAGAGAGAGGGTATAAGCCCCTGGTGGGATCAGGACTGTTCTAGAGATTATCGGCGTAGGAAGGCAGCGTGGAAGAAGTTCATTCATAATCAGAGTCCCGATAACTGGTCAAATTGTAAATATTATTCGGCTATTTTCCGCCGAACAATCTCTACGGCCAAGCAACTGCATCATTCGCATTGCTTCTCCGCGCTTTCAGATACAAAAAACAGACGTGCTCTCTTTGCTTTCTTGCGTAACCACAAGAGTGTAGACAATCGCAGTAACGATGTTTCAGTCATGGAAACGTCTGATGAAATCGTGAATTCGATCGAAAAGGTCGCCCAGGACTTGCAAATCAGGTTCTCATCTACACTATCACACTATCACCAATTGTCGTAGAAAGTATCTCCCCTGTCACGATGGGAGAGATGGGGGATGTTGTTATGCGGCTGCCGGGAGCCTCCCCGGGGCCAGATTGGTTTTCTACTCCCACGATAAAACTTTTGTTTGAGGAATCTCCTGACGATCTATTGAATATTATAAATACTTCATTGGAAAAAATCATGGATTCCTGCAGATTGGAAAATCGCAAAAATTGTCCCCCTTCTAAAGAACCCCAGCCTAGGTGTTATTCCGAACAATATTCGACCAATTGCACTAACTAGCAACCTAGGCAAATTGATAGAGAGAATTTTGTATGGCCGATTAGCCCAGTTTTTGTCCAGTAAAAATATTCTGAGTCCACATCAAATTGGCTTCCGTCCGGGATGCTCCATTTGGTCCGCCCATGTTGACCTGGAGAGCCGTATTCAGTTTGCGCTCAGAAACAAACAGGTATGCGCACTCGTCACACTGGATGTTGCTAAAGCGTATGACAGCGTGGAATATAGCGGACTGCTAGGCAAACTTAAAGAATGTGGGGTACCCAAGTACATTCTTTCATGGATCCAACCATTTTTAATTGGACGCAAGTTCTTTTGTTCGAAAAATGGCTTTAAATCATCGACTTTATATCAGACAAGGGGCGTCCACGAAGGCTCGGTGCTTTCCCCCATCCTATTTAATGTACTAATGAGCTCAATTCCGATAAATCAGGAAGTCTGTACTTATGTTTACGCTGACGACATAGCCTTTTTCTATGCTGCCCAGGACATTCATGTTCTTTATGAAATGCTACAGGCATATTCGTTTTCCATCGAAGGGTGGTTAACATACATAAATTTGAAACTTAACATCAATAAGTGCGCTGTCATTGTTTTTCCGGTATCTGCTCCGGTTACCCTCTGCCTGACGTATCGGGAGGCGACTATTCCTCATGTGGCGTCTTTGAAGTATTTGGGTGTAATATATGATCAGACAATGGACTGGCGCCCTCATATAAACCATATTGCGACCAAAGGGGAGCGGGCACTTGCACTGTTGAGGAGACTCAGCAATAGGAGTTTTGGAAAAAGAAGGGACACTTTACTTTTTATTTACAGGGGGTACATGCGTCCCATTTCGGTTTCGGCTGCTAACAGCAGTGACGGTTATGAGGATTTTTGAATCTCCGGAGAGCAGATATTTTTCATTGATGGTTGCTCAGACAGCACTCTTTTTCAGCTCTTGGTGGCCTCGGTACATTCGACCACAGTGTGTTTATGCCCAGACGTTACTCTCACCATTGAGTATCAATATTCCCACACTACTGACAATGCCCTGTGACGTTCCTCCTGCGCCTTTAACTTTCCATAATATTTTCCCCAGCAACGCTAAAATGCTTACTTAGCGATTTTTAACAGAAATACTCCACGACCATTTGGCAAGCTTTAAGGATTATGCAATAGTTGCAACAGATGCATCCCAGCGTGAGGAGCGAGCAGGTGTGGGAATTTTTAGTCCACACCTTAACTGGTCAGTCTCGCAGCGTTTATCTGACTGCACACCAATATTTCAAGCCGAATTCCTAGCGATAGTTCTGGCTTAAAAGCCGTACCTCCGCGGCACTTTATCGTAGCAATAATTACTGACTCCCTATCGGTTTGTTCTGCGCTGTATTCATCCGAAAATTCCGCTCTTATTCGTACATTCAACTTCCTTGTGCCTTCCCATTTGCGGGACATCTGCCTCTTTTGGGTTCCAGGTCACAAAGGGTCACAGCTTAATGAACAGGCGGATTCCTTGGCGCGATCGTCGTTAGATGGCCCTCCAGTTGACGTATGCCCTATTCCCTTCATTGTAGCAGGAGCAAGGTTTCGTACTTACCAACGCCTAGCAGGAGTGCAGGAAGGAATCATTACTAATTTTGAAGATTATGTCCATTTAAAACATAATTGGAATACCCGTTTTTGTGAATCTCGACAATGCGAGGTCACATTGACTACCTTCAGATGTCGAGTCCCCCAACTCAACTTTTATATGCACCGGGCTGGTCTAGCCTCCTCCTCCCGATGTGCTGTCTGCGGTGATCAGGAGACTTTAGAGCACTTTCTATTGCATTGCCGCGGTTTTTCAATGATGAGGCAACGTCATCTTGCAACGCCATTACGACGAATTGGCCTGCTTATTTCCATGCCCGTTCTACTATCTTTTGGGGCCATATCACCGAGACATTCCGAGGGGTGGCTCCAGCCATTCATGCTTACGTTTCCGAGACCAGGCCCCTGCCCTCTTAGCGTTGATTCTGGCATGTAGTTCTTCCGGTTCAAAAAGCTCAGTTGTTTTAATCAAAAATCCACCTATATCTTCAACCAATTCCACTTTTTTCTCTTTCTGCGTATAAATAGAGAGGTGTATTAGTTTCCGGTGTTTTAAGCGGGCGCATTAGCCCTTCTCACGCCCGATACCTGGCCAATCCCCCACGTGGGTATGAGCTAAATCGCCAGGAATAATAACAACAACAACAACAACATCAATCCAACGGAAACACCAAGTGTACCCCACGATGTGTCGCATCTACACAGGGTTCCCCTTGCGGGGAGGTGGGCGCAATTTTTATCATACCAAACTTTAATTTTATGGCCTCTTTCTTTCCGGTAATAAATTAGTATTTTGAAGTCTCATTGAATTTCAGTGATTTACCCGTGTCCAATTACGAGTAAATGGAGTAGAAGAATATTTTAGAGTAAACAATTTGACTTCAGAAAAACGAACTCTAACGTTGCTTACTAAAGAGAACTGAGAGAATAGCGGCAGCTTTCTCACCTGACAACTGCGTTAAAGTGAGTCCAAGCTTCACCGAAAGTGTGTAAAATCAATCTTCGAGACCCTAAAAAGCCCAATCAGAAACAAACAACTAACCTATGGGCCGATTTTTTTGGCACTCACTAAATGCACCTACAAACGATCTTAGTGTATACCAAAGCGTGGTAAAAGAAATAAGAACATATGTGTTCAAAGCAAAGCGCGTCTTTCTATCCCTTTCTTTTGTACGTGACTACACAGCACGGCATACAATAGCACGCGACAAAACAGCACTGCAACACAACAGCAAAATGTAAAAACAGCAGAGTGACAAAAAAGTGAAACGGTAAACACTACTAAGGCAAAACAGCGAGCCGCAAGAGTAAGGCTCTAAATACAGTTTCGTCTTCTCTATGGGAGCAGTCTGTTTTGATGTTCGCCCAACCCGCCAAACTGCTTCCGCTCAGTGACTGGCCGTGGTATCAATCAAATATTAACAGGTACTCTGGCTATACTATACGCGGAAGTGCTTTGGGCAAAGAACGTTACAGAATGCGCCCATTCAAGATGGCCGTCCTCGCTGTCGTCGTTCCGCATCGAAGGGAGCAGTTGCCCTAGATTTTACTTTCCTGGTGATAAAGTTTTCGCTTACTGCGTAGCCGGACTCACTATTATTCATTAACAGTGACTCTGGTTTTTTAGTGAGTGACACAGCTTTAGCCTGTTGATTAAAATCAGACTGATGCATCTTGCCAGGGAGTTGTGTAACTTGATGTCACCCTAACCGCCGGCCAAACCGCTTCTAGGCGGAGTCGCTGTTCATCATTATTAGTACCTACCTTTTGTCGGTTTGATTTTCTGTCACGTGGTTTTTGCCGTGTTGTTTTGTTGTCACGTGATGTTTTCTGTCTGTGCTCTTTTGTCATGAATTGCTACATTGGTGCTGTGTTGCCGCGTGCTGTTTTGAAGCCGTGCAGATATAGCCGGTATTCAATGGCGCGGCATGCATGCAGGCAACCAAGCGTGCGCCGCCAAATCTGTGGCCAAGCGTCTGTTGCCAGGTGATGTGCGCACGGCCCGCAGATCAGGCACCCCCCTTCTCCTCTATGCAACCCTGTGAGTGCGCCCACGGCTGGGCTAGAGCAGCGGCGTGCACACATTGGTGGAGGAACTTTACGTCGAGACGGGGCTGCATTGTTCTCGCCGCCGCCGCCACCGCTGCGAAGGCTGTATCAACACAGTGCGTGCCGCCGCTCTAGCCCGGCCGTGGTGCACCGTCACTCATTAGGTCGGGCTCCGCGGGATGGCGGTACTTGTCCATGCTAAGCACGACTGTGAAACACATGACTGTTTCACGTTATAAACTCTACCTCACCGAACACACAGTATTCCTTCGAGTTCAATGTGAGTGCGATTAATAACATCTCTGTTGACGCCACCATTTAGAATCCGATTGGAATGGAGCAGATGACGCACGCCGGTGTTTTTTTTATTCGGCCTGCGGCGCAGTTGCCCAAGCCGCGCCGTGTCCTTCGCGCATCGGCCATGTCTGTGGCCGTTTTCAGTGTTGCCAGGCAAAGAAATTGACCTCTAAACTTGTCAACGAAAAACACCTATATCGGGCTGAATCGTCACGGGCTATTTTCACGTCCTGTTTTCACGCAGCTCCCCTGTATTAAATTAAATGCCTTCCGGCTCTCTACTTATAAGACAGTTACTCTTGGTACACGCACTGGACGTGGAACAAAGTTGACGCTACTTCACTTGCTGTTTGGTTTCAAGTTAAGTCAACCACACGTTAGGGCTGAACATAAGTTTGAGAAAAACCCACTAAAGGAAATTTACTGCGATTTGTTACTCAAAGCAAGACGGTTTATAGGACGTGAATCGCGTTATATTAAGGACTCGTGAGAAGTACGTAGTAGTTCACGGACAGCAGGGCGCGCAATTGCATGACAACACCAGGGCATGCGCACTGGCAGCGACACATTACAAAGCCCGTGCATCACACTTAGCAATATTCTTCAGCAAGCCAGGGCTCTGTTCGCGACGATGCGTAGCCTACTCTTGTATCCTTTAGTCTCCATAGCCTAACGTATCACTCGGAAGTCTAAACCATCAACATTATCGGCGCCCACCAGCTTGAGTAATATTTTGTCAAAACATAGGCACAATTCCGCAACTTCAGGTGCGATTTAGAACTTTAGTTCGTCTGCTGCGCGCATTAGACTGACCTAAAAATACCCAACTACCTTCGTTTACAAATACAATACTTATAATAGACCAAACAGAACACTCAAAGGGAGAAATATCAAGTATTTCGAAACAAAAATAGCACTGATGGTACTCTAAACACAAGCGCAACATGGCAAAATCGCTGGCAGCCAAAAAAACAATCATCGCACTACACAATAAATACTATTACAATTACCAAAATTAAAATCACAACTGTATACACCAGACATCAACAGAGGGCGCGTGAGAAATTACCCGAATAATTCGGAAGCATACCCTGCAGCAATACTCCAAAAATATCTTTCGTCCAAAAACTAAAAAACCCTCAGCTGCATTTATTTTCAAATAGGACGTTCGTATAGTGTGAGCGTTCTTGACCACACTTCCAGTGATGAATAATTCCGCCAGACAATTCCCGTACTTCGTCTTCATCTGTACATACTCATCAGCACCAGCCCATGTGGCAGTGTTCTTCATCATCTACACACATGATCATCATCATCCTGTGTTTGGGGTGCTTGCTGCTAGTACGCCTGCATAAATGCCTTTCCTGGCCCCCGTCTTTCAATAGAATTGCGGGGTGTCATTGGATTGTTTATTAGGTATTCGGAATACCCCAAGTAGGTATTGGTTATTCGCCGAAAAATGACATCATCATCATCATCATTGTGGTCATCATCGCCCCAACGGCGCTGGTTCGCATGGTTTCCGCATCCCGAGACCTCACCCCGAAAAAGGCCGGCACAAATTTGTCCCTCATGCGAAATACCGTCTTCATCCTCGTCACGACTGTGAGCGTGTTCGCGTTCTCCCAGCTGGGGAATTTTACAGCGCTGAAGGACTTGCTTTCGGGCGAGGATCTGAAGGACATCGAATACTGGAGCCATGAACTCGGCAAGACTGCTCTACGTGAGGGCGAGCAGTATGAAGCGACGCGGCTTCCGCACAGCTAAGGCTGGGCCGTGGAAGCGCGCTGTCATGAGGACATCGATGTTCTGTTCTTCATGCACGCCTGCTCAGGAAAATGGAGACGGCGGGCGGCCGTGCGCGACACCCTCGTCGAGGAGGTGGCCGCGAGATGCTTCAACTAGGCCACCGTGTTCTTCGTGGGTCGCCGTGCCAACGAGCCACTCCTTCACGCCTGGCTCAACCTTGAGATGAACGCCCTTGTTGACCCGGTGGTGCTCCGGTTCGAAGATGGCTACAGGACCATAACTCCCAAGTGGGTGAACGGTATGCAATGGGTGGCCGACCGCAGTCCCAACGTGCCGGTGATCGTCAAGCTGGACGACGATGTCACCGTGCACCCGTTCAAGGTGAATGCCAATGCACCTGCGAACATCGACGCTGTAGCCTTCAACCAAAGCCACGCTGTAAACCATAAGTTAAGAGCGCAACTACGGAGGCTGCAGTTGCGCTTAGTCAAGAGGTTTAACGATTGACACACAGTACCGAGTTATTAAAATTTCGGTTAGGAACGTCTTTGTTTGGAGCTGGAAAATTAGTAACTAGTTCAATTTCAAATAAACCGTGAAATTCATAAAATTAAATATGTATGCAAACAGGTATGTAAACGTCCATTCTTTAACCATTTTCTGATCAGGAGCTTTCCGGCCCAGTGGTCTTAGCTGTCCATCAAATGGGCCATCTAAATCTGTTCTAACGGTTTACCGAATGGGGTGGATGTCGAACGGAGATTTTTCCAGAAGCCCAAATTACAAGTCAATTTATTTTAAAAACGCTATCCCCATCCCCATTCGGCAAGTTACGTACCCATCAAAGGAAGGCTGCCTCTTATCTTTTCTAGATCAGCCAAAACTCACTGCTCAACGCTTTGCCCCTGCCTGCAAGCGGGGCTTATTAACGGGGAAACCACTCTTGTAACAACTACTTAAGCAAGCGAGACGCTTTCACCTTCTCCTCTGATGGGAATATGGTTAGTCATACTCGGCATCCTTCTTTTTGATAGCACCACCAAAGCGTGACATCAAGGAAAACGTCCCTTTCCGTGTTGTGTGGACGCATGAGTTGCGGTAGCGTGAAGCTCTCGCCTAAAATTTAATTGGGAGGCAATAATTGGTCCACAATGCCGAAAACCGCAATTGGGGCCGGAGTCAGACGCCAGCCTCTCAACCCACGTCACTGCAGAGTGTTCCCAGAAGTGTGCGTCCCTTTGCAAAACACAAAAATGGGAAACTCTGCTAAGCGATACCAGCGCATGCGGAGAGGCACTTCGAAAGTGGAGAGTGTGTCAAGCACGTGCGCCACAGATCAGCACTGCTAACGCATCGAGTTACTTACGGTTTCTTAGTCCCATACCAACTATGAGCTCTGCCAACGCCGGATGAGTCACTTCCTGTTTTTGTTTTCATGCGCATTCATCAGTACTGCTAACGCCTGATAATCGCTTCTGGTTTTTTATTTCATATCTACGTGTCAGTATTGGTAACGTACCCGCCGCGGTGGCTCAGTGGCTAAGGCGTTGCGATGCTGAGCACGTGGTCGCGGGTTCGATTCCCGGCCGCGGCGGCCGCTTTTCTGATGGAGGCGGAAAGCAAAAACGCCTGTGTGCTCGAGATTTCGGCGCACGTTAAAGATCCCCAGGTGGTCAAAATTAATCCGGAGCCCTCCACTACGGCGCGCCTCATCGCCTGCTTTGCGTCGGCGCGTTAAACCCTACAATCAATCAATCAGTATTGGTAACGTCTGATGAGTCGCTTCCGGTTTTTAATATATGATGGGTCAGTTAGAGTTTCTTTCTGTGCTACCCATAAATCAGTAATACTAACGCCTGATGAGCTAATTCCGGTTTCTAATTCTTATACGCAAATAGCACATGAACGGCAGTTCCTTGGACGGCGTGGGCTCCGCGCGTCCTGACTTGTTTCCTCTGTGGCTACCCCCTGGTAGCCACTGCCGCTGGTGGTCCCAGGTAGTCTCTGCATGAACGTAGCCCTTTGGGGCCGTCGAAGTGAAGGTGAACGGATTGTGCAAGTCGGCCGCAGGCGCCCCACCGCTGCCGCTAGGGCCACGAAGACACAGGTTTGTGGTGCGCCTAGGATGCCGCAGCCGATGCGAAGTCGGCCCGCTCCCGCCCAGGCTTGGTAGGATTAGTTGTTGGCCTGGCCACGCCCACCTGGCTCGTTCCTTGAAGCTTACGTGCTCCTGCCGCCTCAATTGCCTCCGGGTTTCTTGCCTCTTCGTTTCTTGCCTCCCCTTCTCTTTGTGCGCCCAGCTTTTAACCCATCTGGGCTCTCTTATGGCAGACTCTCCTTGGTTTATTGCCTTTCCATGACCATATATGGTCACCACGTCACTGGTCCCCTGCGCTGCATTCTCTAATAGGATGACTAGTGCGCTGCCATATTTGACCATGATGCCTCGGCGTTTAGGTGATGGCGTTCGCTCATTGGTGCGCTGCTGGCGCGGTGTTCGAATTTGTGTTATTTGTTCTTTTTTTCCTTTTGGGGGGGGGTATTGATGCATCCCCTCCCCGGGGGTGCCCTTGACACATGACACACATACGAATACTGCTAACGCCTTATGAGTTACTTCCGGTTTTTTATTGCCTCACCCGCATATCGGCGCTGCTAACGCCTTATGATTCACTTCCGGTTTATCATTCCTACACCTCAGCTTAGCCAGTACCTGCAGGAGGAGTTCCCCCGGGAGCCGGCACTCCTGTACTGCTACGTTTTCTTTCGACAGCCAGTGGTTCGGAAGCCGGACTGCTGTTTCTTTGTGAGAACGGGCCACGCCCCAATCGACGAGTACTTCGACTACTGCTCTGGCCAGGCAATCATAATGACCTTGGACGTTATGTGAACACTCCGCAGAGCTTCGCCCTAGGTTCGCCCCCACCCCACGGTGAGAATTGCTGTCGCCTTTGCATGCAGTTGCCCGAAATGCCACACGTCTACTCGCAAAACAACAGGCTCGAAATGCTTCTTTTTCCGTATGTACCTTCGATTACTTTACTTGCCGCAGTGTACAAGTACGTATTTGCGCTGACGCGCAGTAATTTCACGCATCTGTATCTTGTTACGTATTCACTCACTCGAGTGCCCTATACAGCCCAAGGTGCTTTGCACTCAGCTACGAGGCATGAGGAAGAAACGGACGGTTCTCCGTTGAGGTCTGCGCAGATGTCTGATTGCTAATTGTGCCAGGTGGTGCTATCAAATAAAGGTGCCGTGCAAACTACACGCCCCTTCGGTTCATTAGAAAGACTCGTTTGTTCCGATAACAATGATACCAATTTTACCGAAACCTTGGGAAGAATAATGGAGATATACAACAAATGTGAAGCAGAGGCGACTCCTTTGACAATTTCTGTGCACCTTTCTGTGCCGTTACATAATCTTGTTGGTGCAATTCTTGGCCGGAGAAGTAACCCATCGTTGAGACAAATGACTCGAGCATTCGCTGCTGAGCCCGAGGTCGCGGGTTCGATTCCCGGCCGCGGCGGCCGCTTTTCTGATGGAGGTGAAAAGCAAAAACGCCCGTGTGTACGAGATTTCGGCGCACGTTAAAGATCCCCAGGTGGTCAAAATTAATCCGGAGCCCTCCACTACGGCGCGCCTCATCGCCTGCGCTGCGTCGGCGCGTTAAACCCTACAATCAATCGACTCGAGCATTTCAGCGTGTTCTCCATTTTCGTTCAATCCCGTCACTTGAGAGTTAATGTGTCGTTCACCCACTAAACAGGGTGGTTTTAGTGCGGCCCATATGACATCATCCCTGCCCATAACACACCACTGCAGTGCGAAATTTGAAAGTTGTTCATTGCATATTGCTGTTTTGCGTTAAAAATATCTTTTGTGGCTGCCACGGAGCTGAGTAAGGTACTGAAGCCTAGTTTATTCAAATTAAACGAAGTTTATTTTGTCTGGATGGTCCTAAATCAATTCACTTTGCCCTTCTTTCCACGCCCATCGCCGTTCTCGCAGTCGGTCACATTCGCTAAGGCTTTACACGCACGTCTTCTTAGTGCGCGAAAGGAAGTGTGGGTAGAAGTGGGCGAAAGCCCGTGTTGTGTTAATTTACAAGTGAATTCGGTGACGCGATATGCTCCTGCGGGGAAACCTTGGCTTCTTGTGGTAGTGCGCGTACTCGTCACTAAGTTGCACCAGACGTCGATATACGGACTGACGGGAAAACTGGTGGTTTATCAGCGTTTCGAAGTGTTTATGATGTGAGCAGCGTTGGGGGAAGGCGCCTGGCGGCGTTGAGCCATCCATCGTTTATTCTACACAGCCTGCAAAAGTTATCGGGCGGCGACTTCACTGTCCCTCAACCGTACAGAAGACGAAATATAATTCCTGCACTCCGCAAAGCACCAATCAAAGACTATAATAGGCTGCACACCGGCTAACGCTATTTACAATGTACGAAACCGGCGTTACTTATATAAAACATTAGTACAACTATTGATTCACACAACGTTACACAAAAATGTCTGTATTTGAAAAAAATCGACCATGTGTCCACTCACTTCGATGAAAACGTCGTCGCACCACTTCTCCGCAAACGCCTCTGCTCCCTCCCGCTCTCACCTCTCTCACTCTTCCCCTGCCGTCTCGTTCCTCCCAGGAAAATACGATGGTGGTTTCTTTATTAGATGCGAAGCCTCTCATGCTCGAAGCTCTGCCCTTCCCTCCGTCGTTGTTGCCCGTCGTCCGCACCCCCACTGCGCATGCCTGGCCAGGCACCGCCGATGATGATTGTTGCAGGATGCCCCTAGGGATTGGCCAACCAAAGAATCCATCCCTCCCTCGTCGTTGTCGTTGTCCGCCGTCCGCACCCCACTGTGCATCCCTGACCAGCACCGCTGATGATGATTGTGGCAGGATGCCCCTAGGGATTGGCCAACCAAACAATTCATCACGAAATAGTTTCGCGTTAAACCACCATTGTCATCTTCCCGTAGGGGAACCCTGAGTACCCTACCCCCACTGCACGTGCCTGGTTAGGCACCGCTGATGATGAATGTGGCAGAATGCCCCTAAGGATTGGCCAACCAAACAATCTCTCACGAGATAGCTTTGCGTTCAACCGCCGTCGTCATCTTCTAGTAGAGGAACGCTGAGTAGTATGCGAGACATTCCTCCTTTCCGGCATTCCCCTCCCCTCACCGAGGCTCCTCTCCCTGGTCAGCTCGTCTCTTCATGATCAGTGGGCAAGGCATCAAGAGGGCAAGGCACGAGCTGTCGCATCTGTAGACCGGGACATGTGGTTCCGCCTATGCGCTCTCTCCTAAATGCGGAGCAGATGTCGGGCCCGGCTTATCGTTATAGCTCCTCTGGGATCACGGCATCACGCACCGAAACAGGGCCTTCGAAAAGATAACTGCTGCCCCTGTTCGGGATAAAACCTGGGTCTCTTGCGTCACGAAGCTGATATCTGTCCCATCTCGCCACAGACACCCACGTTACTCACATGCTAAGGGTTTGGGCGGTCTCCGCGCTGCGCCGTTGCACGGAGGCTGCTTTTCCTTGGCCACAAAAGAGTTCCAGACAATATCAAATTTGGAAAACCATGAAATAATGCATTACTTTCTTAAATAACAAAAACTCAGTTCAGTGTCCCTTTATGGGCCTTTTATGGGATTTGCCGCCCTCTCTTGACGCTTTTCGCTATCAACGTCAGTCTGATATTGAAACAAGTCATAGGATGGCGCCCCAGCCTCTCGGGTGAATCACTACTCCGCACTTCGACCGCTTCCACGTTGAGTAGAACTGTTTTCTTTTTGCTCCGCTTTCCATTCCCCACTTTCATTTGCCCCCCTAATAAACATTTTTTCATCTTTAACGTCTTTAGATCTGGAATTACACAAGCATGCAAACATTTCTACAATTACTTTTTTCGTCTTTCCGGCCAATGCAGGACGACGCGTACGTGACTGGCGATCTCGCGCTGCTCCAGGGAGTCGGGCACGTCGACATTCATCGCTTGTACATCTTGTACATCTATGAAGCCTTTGAAGGAGAACCACACAGAAGCTGCTTTTTCGTTGACAATTGAATCGTCATCCACTGGAACGCCTTTAGAGGCGGGAAGGTCATTCAACAAGCAGTGCTGACCCTGGACGCACGCATGTACTAGTCTGGCCTGCTCTGGACCCGATTGGTGCGCGCGGGAGAGCGGCTGAAATTATCATGCAGGCGGAAGCCCCTCGACTAGGAACGTGCTTTTCAAGAGACAAGTGCTGTGCTGGCGAAACGCAGCAGAATGAGAAAGTGCAATAATTCCTCCGCCGTCTTCATAGAGCATATTGAATTTTCTCGAAGGATTTTCTAGACTCTGAACCAAACGAGCATAGTTCGGTGCTTGATATTGCTCATGTTTATATGCTGGCCTCCATGTAAAAATACATCGGCAGTGAATACGTACGTTAAGCCACACTGTCATCCCCTGGAGCATACCTTGTGTGAAAAAGGTATTATGATCCCTACCCATACAGAATCTTGTTGCTGACCGGTAGGTTGACACACGAAAGCGATTTCGGTCCACTCCATACGGGAGAGGAGCGTCGCATCCGCACACAGTGGCGTTCCTCGTACAATCACTTTATTTTAGCAACAAACATCATCGTACCTTATTTGACGGCAAAGTATTACGGTGCTAGCTGTGGGCAGGAATTTTTTGGCTTGGTAAGTTACAGAAATACACGACTAGGAAGATACTCTTAGGGGCTTTTGAAATTAGCAGCACTTCAGTACCACACGTCAGGAATATCGGAAACACTTTTAGGATCACTGAATATGTCCCCAAAACGTGCTCATTGCCCGGCGTGTTGACCTAAACCCTAGCTTTAACAGTGCGTTAGATCGACAGGGCCCACCGGCGATGACAGGCAGAATTTTATTTGCTGTCCTTGATGCAAGCTTGAAGAGCTAGAAAAATTGTATTTTTTTCGTTAAGAAAAAGAAATGTTGAAACTTTATTGTCCTCTGAGAAATTATTCGGGGCCTGCACTTTTTTTTAGTTCTCACTACCTAGTAGTAAGACTTATGTCCAACAAAATCAATTTCAAGTTGCTACCCGAAAACATTAGCAAAAGCTTATCGCCGGATGTGAATATCGGATCGAGCTTGCTCCTTTCAATGAGCGCTGAGTTTTTTTATTTTCTTGATGAAAGAAAAAAGGAAAGAGAAACACCGGCGCAGTTGGTGTTTCTGTTCCGTTGCCAGTGGAGCAAGTGGGGGAAAAGAGGACGTAGGGAAGAACAAAATGCTCCTAGAAAACGGGGGTGCCGGCAATGACGGAAAAGGACATTCATTCAGCCGGGGAAGAGAAATGGGAGGAAAGGTATCAAAAAACGCCGATTCCGCTCAATTGCTAGAAAGAAGTAAAGAATGAAGGCGAAGGCTAAATTGCGGGTTTTGGGGCTGTACTGGTCGTTTCTCCAGGCATCGTTCCATTCCGGCAATGTTTCTTCTTCTCGGCACTTCGCCTATCCCTGTCGGAAAGGGTGATACGAGAGAATGGAGGGTTCTCCAATTTCGAGGATTCTAGAACCTGTTTGGAAGCCTCATAAAAACAAAAAAAACTCCATTTTTGTATCAGGGAGCATTAGGTTAATGGCGGAAGTAGATCGGACCAAAATGTCCGAAGCACTTTTGCCTCTACTTGGAACAAAAAAAAATTTTTAAAAAAGTTTTTTTTTCCTTTGTACTAAGTAGCAATTACTGTGAACAGTCTGCTAACATGAGGGTCCGCACCCAATTTTTTTTCCGGAACTTTTGAATGGGATTTTTTTCGAAACTTCTCTCATTCGTAAATTGTCCTCGTTATCGAGTGGCAGCGAAAAATTCGACGTTTGCTTTAGGGTAATAACACAAGCTATAAAAGTAGAGCGCGACACATTCTCGATAATTAAGACTCCGATAACACTGACGACACCTCTCAATGCCAATCACAATCGAGTTCAAAGATAATGGTCCCGCTTCGCTTTCATTTGTTAAGCTTAATAGCAAGCAAAACTGTCACATGAGCAAGCCTTTTTCTCTTTTACGATATCAATAACAGACCTGTGTTGTCTTTGTTATCGCCCTTACTAGTATAAAACGACAAATGTTCTCAGCAGCTCTCTTCAACGCCCTCCACTCCCTTTTTTTTCTTTTTTTGCTTGCTTCAAACTAGAAGGGGCATCTTCTCTCTCGCAATGGAGACTGCATCGTCGGATAGGCCGCACAACGTTCATAATGTAATTCATGGCAGTACTTTTTTCGTTGCTTTTGCTTAAGATATTATACGCAAAAAAAACTTTAACAATCACGTTTAACACTAGCGCTTGCGCCTCTGAAGCTACGTGTTAAGAAAACTCTGGACCCCTGTGCAAAGCGACGGCGGAACACGTAAATACGAAATTTAATACTTGTCCAACTCCATGGTGATGTGTCTTTCAGTGCTAACGTTTAAAGAAATCCTGCAGGATTGCTAAGGTGCAAGCCTTTCGCGACTTAATGCAAGCTTCGGCGATTTTTTAGTCAATAAATACAATTCTTGGAGGTAAGAGCGCAGGTTTTTTCACGTAGAAAGTTCGGCGCGTCTATGTAAGCAAATCTTCTGTTGTATGTGTGCCTGCTACAAAAGCATTTCCCACCTGAAAACAGAATACTTCGCTCGCGCGGTTTTTTCTTGCCCTCCAGCCGACAATTGGGAAAATGACGCAGTCGGTATCTGGACATCCCTGAATAATCGAAATAACCCAGCCGTCGCATTAACAATTAAAAAAAGCTTTTGAGGAAATCCAGCAAGATAAAACAATTCAATATTTCTTCAATTCGAGTACCAATGGCTTCATGGAACCAATCTCTGACTCAGACGGAGCTCGCACAGCCTACAGGCCAAATGGTATTATTATTTGTAGTAGTAGTCGTAGTAGTAGTAGTAGTAGTAGTAGTAGTAGTAGTAGTAGTAGTAGTAGTAGTAGTAGTAGTAGCAGTAGCACTAGTTGTAGTTGTGTGGCATTCGGTATAGTTTTTTTTCTTGAATTTTCTTATCTAAGCTTGCACATGATACGTGACTTAGTACAAATCGCGGGCCATCTCCACTAACGTGAAACCGGGGGAGGGCCGAAGCATGCAGTGTATAAGTGTATTCTTGGCGCCTTGGTGTTTTTTGCCCACGAAAAAGGAGCCGTTGAGGAGTTGAGGTGTACAGCTTTGCTGAAAGACTCGTTGCTTGGAAACGCGAAGCGTTGTGGCGCGAGGCGTTGGAAAATGAGTGTCCCGGTGGGTCCTTTTAATGCGCGTTACGTACTAGCGCGAAGCGTAAGAAAAAGAATGCCTCGGTGTATTAGTACCGTGACTACATAATACAACGACGACATGAGACGACGACAACGCGAGACGCCCCTAAGGGGCTTTGCCCCTAAAATCATAGTAATAGACGTAGTTGTAGTGTGGTAGTAGTAATAGCACTACGAGCAGTAATAATGGCGGTAGTGCAGTAGATTACTCAGGTAAAATAACTCATCAAATTACCACCTTGGAAGATAAAAACTTGTTAGGAGACCTATTTCACTACAAGTGATAAGATTTACACATGGGTAAATCAAATTGAGGCAACGCGTAATTTCCAAAACAGGATAATTATATTCTAGCAAATTTTTCATGACTATTCTTAGATACTCTAAGCCTTAAAGTAAACATTTCCCAACAAAAAACGTTGCAAGGCATCAGGCCGCGTTCGCAGCCACATCGCTGATAGTATGTAAAAGCGCGTTCATTTTTTCAAGGTACAATTTCGTCTTTAAAAGGCACTGCTTTAAAGTCTTACCTTTTGTGTTACTGCTGCTGGAATTCTTTTATAAACTAGTTTTATATTTGTTTTTTCTGGTACTGACACCGGCTGCTGAGCAAATAAATACTGATCACTGTTGAGTGTCCATCAGCAGGATTTTGTTCCTTTGGTCTTTATGTCGTTCTTAATCTATACTTTGTATCCGCAGCCGACGAAAAGATGATGGCTCCTCAATGGTAGACTCTTGGTCTTGGTGAGATTTGTGTCTATAGTCGGCTTGTGCCTTTCAGCACCCGAGCAGACACGCTTTTGTCGATAAGGGAGGCTGAGATCGAATTCCGTTTCTTCCGCGAGAGATTGACTGGGGTTATTGCACTGGCTCTATGAAATCCCCCAAGGCATTCGTTCTCCACTCGGTGTTCCGTCGCCCGAATTTCGATAACAACAGAAGACATTTTCGCTGCTCTCCTGTAGAAAACGCAAGAAAAAAAACAAAAAACGACGAATGCTTCAGCGGAAACATCGGCTTCCACGCCACAGATATCAACTAAGTCGAGCCACAGACAATATTATGCGACTGGACACAAAACCCTGCCGTACATGCGTGTTTTTCGTCTGCTGTAAACGGAAAGCCTTGTCTAGCAATCGTTAGCTACGGTACTGTGGCGTGCATCGATTGGCGCTATGAATGACTCCTTGTGCAACAGGAAGGAGTTTGCCTCGCCAGATAAAAAACAAAAATATGTTCTCGCCGTATGTGCCACGCATAGACATCGAAACAAAATTAACTGAACACTAACGTGTATCGAAAAGATGTTTCCGTGACGAACTTTAATAAGATAAATATCGAATCCATGGTGTCTATACAGATGCAGCACCGTGGAAGGATTGTCATTTCTTAACAAGGAGCGCGAGTCAAAATTAGGCATCCGAATTTTAATGGTACCTCAGAATGAAGAAGCGCATTGCCAGTAAAGAAAAAAATTACAGTCATTCTTTCATCGGCGAAGTATATAGTAGCTCTTGCAATCGATAGGCTATGGAGGTATTTTTTTGGCGCAGTGTAACTATTAAAATCACTCCTTTACAGCCGTCTTTTGAACAATAACTTACATTTGCGTCCGTCTATAGCGATAATTCCGTTTTATTTATTTATTTCGCTGTTTCAACGACTACACACTTTTACCGGCCACAAGCACAAGTGTTCGGCTCAATAAAAAAAAGCACAGCTCGCACTTAGAGCGAACAAAACGAATGGAATCTGTGGCGTTATGAGTGGACTCCCCTTTTTATTGAACTTCACGTTTTTCGTTATCTCGGCAACGAAAGGCGAAATAAGGTCGCACATAATAAGACAACGAGTCCCAAAATTTACTACCCCATCCGGTATTTTGAGGCGCTTCACTAGGTTTGTGAAAGAAAAAAAACACACTTTTAGGCTAACCAAAAGTTTTATCCCGGTTTTGCTAACAAAAGACGAGAACAAAACACAGACCGAAAAACACGACGAGCCCAACGTTTCTTAAACGTGCACACTCGTTTGCGAAACCATGCTTAATATGCGGAATACCGATTTGTCCAGAATGTTAGACTGACCAAATGATATATTTTTTTCTTTAAACAGCAACAGTCGTCGCCTTGCAGATAATTATTTTCTGGTAGAGCTGATATGACAACGCACAATGAAGGAAGCCAACACTGCGCCTGATAGGTGCGCATTTGATTCATTCTCTTCAAGAATTTGTCTCCACAGCACAGCTGTTTAGCAATTCGTTGATTCCGGCGTTACACAAAACTCGGTATAGCAGTATAGAGAAAAGAAATCACCAGCACCGGCAGAATTAGGTCCTGTGTGTCGTATATTACACAGTCACAGTTTTCTTACCCACTCTTCTACGACCGTGAGTTAGTACCGTGGGGACAAACGGCTTTCTCGCTCGGCTGCGACTACGGCTCGCTTTCTTCAAAAAGGCAGTTATTCTAATTTTTCTCAAATATTCAATTCCACCGCTATGCTTCAGTTATTACAAGCGCTTCGCTTTCAAGAGAATTTTGACTGTGTGCCATCATTCGTTCGAATTATGGCTTACTATCGTCAATTCAGCGTCAGGCAAGCATCTGCCATCATTGCCCAGCGTGCCTGACAATTTTTCGCCAACACCTTTTCAAAAAGGTAGCTTTTGTCATTTTCTCGAAACGTTCAATGCCACTGCTATGTCTCAGTTGCTACAAGCGCTTCGCTCTCGAATAAATTTCGGATTGCTGCAACTATTCATTCAGGAAATGCCTTTCAATCATCATTTCAGCAGTCAAGCTTGCCGTCACGCCAGCATATGTTTCGGAAACTATCGTTTTCGCTCCTGTTCTCCGTCTTTACGGTCCACCGGAGCACCAAGGTATTCTACCTAAACATACAGACGGCATAGACAACGGAGTAAGCAAAGTGTGAAAATGTTTCTCAGTAGAACACAAAGGAAAAAGGAAAAAAAATGCCTGGGGTTAGCTCACCTAACCCTGTATGTGCAGAGCAAACATTTGGCTTAGCCAGTCTTCGATTCACTTCATTAACCTTTCATTTAGCTGTAACTGTTAAAATATTTCAAAAAAATTGGGCCCATCTCCCCGCGAGGGGGACTCGAGTAAATGCGTCGCATAGGGGGTGGGTGTATTGCGTTAACGTTTAGTGTTTGGGGAGTTGGTAGTGAATGCGTTCTATCAGCAGCTTCTTGACGTAGTTTGAATGAGTCAAGGATATCAGGCGCGTTCGTAGCCTCCCATTCTGTGTCGGCTTTATGGCGCAGTGCTTAAAGCACCATGTACATTGCGTTCCGCCCGCAGGGTCGAGGGATCGAAACCAGGCGACGGATAGTATTTTTTTTATATAGTGTAGGGGGAGGGGTGCGGACAACGACGGTGCGGACTACGACGGACGTCAACGCGGGTGACATCGTGAGTTACTGAAATGCTCTGCATTTAAAAGCCTGTGTTTTTTACGGTGGACGTCCCGCTGGCGGCTTTTGTCGAGCCGAACTGCTGGCCGGGCGATATCCACTGGGTGGTCAGACGCCCCTTGCAAACGATGGCTCAAAGCGTCCAGCGCCTACGCAACGCTTGAAGGAGACTGCCCGGTCTCCCTCTTCCTCACGGCCAAGCTCGGATGCACAGCGGCGAGTCACATGGTCAAGCGCGATCCAGGTGCGGAAAGCGCATGCACCAAGCCGAGAGTGGCGTCGGCAGCGGCGAACGCGGCCGCCGGCGGAGTTCGGCCCGGTGAGCCATGTGATGCATTGCCAAGGATACGGCGCAAGTGCGGTTAAATGTAAGTAAGATTTGCCGCGACGGCGAAGCAGCTTGACGAAATTAGTACCGCTGTGCTTTAAACCAACTATAAAGGCTAGATAGAACGGGCCTCTAAAATGCGAATTCTCTTCGATGTCCGGGTCGCTGGCTGCAAGGGAAGCGTTTCGGCACGCAAATGGCGGTGGAGAGATAGGGATCGGCTGCTAGTTTTTCGGACCGCAATCGTGTTCCTTTCGGCACAGAGCACATTGCAAGACACACCACTGATGAGCCAACATAGCCCGGATGAATAAACACTTCATAAACTGTAGGACCAGAGTATAACTCATTTGTTGCATTCCTGAAGTCGACCCATGCAGTTGTCTCCGTGTTGGTTCAAAAACAATGCTTTAATTGTAGCCGAGCTCACTGCCATCTCTTTTTATGCGTACCATAAATTTTCAGAATTGAGGAGGTGGAAGTAGAATAAGAATATTGCAATTGCGGGATGAGTGGGGGTCTCGACATAGAATATTTTATTTGAAACATATCCATTAATAAATGCTGTTAAACGGAAACCGAAATCAAAATAAAGGTAACACAGATATATAATTAATATGTTTTTTTTTAATTACGGTTGAACATAGCGGAAACGTGAACACAAGTGCCGCTGCAACTGGCTATAACGTGCAACTTGCACCTGGTGTTAATAAATGGTCTGGCGTGCCCAACGTCTTCCCTGGCAACTTCTGGATGGCGCTACTCGTCCACACTTGGTGCGGTGGTACCACTTGACCAAGAAGCGTGTGGGTTAAGCACGAGTGGTTGATTCGATGCCAACATTAGCGGTGCCTCAAAAGGACATGTTTTTATTCACAAAGCGTCAATACTGATCATAGATCTCATGAACAAAGTTTTTCTTGGTGTTCCGGAGCTGCTAAGGACGTGGGAGTTCGGGAAAGCGCGACTGATTTGATCGCAACTTACCAAACCACTCGATACGCGGTTGTTGCGACTGGCCACCCGAGCGCAGTCACCGGTGTAGCGATGTTGCCTTGCTCCGTCCGCTATCGACGCGGCGCAGAGCAGAGCGACGAAGTTCTCGAGCCGACGAAGAGTTCAAGTAACATTTATATACAGTATATACAGGGTAAGCAAACGTTACATAACTCGCACAAAGGCGACAGCACCCCTTTCACTCGGTGCTTCCGAAGAGACTGGTGCCGGAGAGAAGCCGCCGAGGAATGCCGACGATGAGAGCCTCCGGGCTTCTTTTATACCCCGGGAAGTTCGTTGGGGCCCCGAGAAGTTCGAATAGCTCCAATCAGAGCTCTCGCTGCCTGAAGTTTGAATTCCGACGAATGGTAGCGAAGCGGTGAGTCAGCTGCGCCGCCAATGGGGAAAGGGAGGGTGATGCGCCCGCCGTCTCCGTGACCTCGCCTCCGGGCGTAGCGACATGCCCTTGTTTGGTTGTTCTCCGATGCGGGATTCGGCCGCGCCGCCGCGTTCTGGGATGCGGGAATCGGCCGCGCCGCAGCGTTTCGAGATGCAGGATTCGGCCGCGCCGCAGCGACGAAAGGGAGAGGCGTGACTCAGACTCGCTGTCGGCGCGTCGCCTCGTGCAACGCCTTTGGGCCAGGCGCTCTGGCACAACACGGTATCCTTGCATTCGGTTGCTTCTACACCTCTATACGTCACTGCTGATTCGCGTGCTACCGGTTTATCGTCACGCAAACAGCGTCGCTGTTTGCGTCACGTTTGATTGGCATTGGGTAAGCGATTTCTCAGCAATCAACGCATCTTTCGGCGTCGAATCAACGCCTAAGTTGATATGGGAACGTCAGACTTTCATTCATTCATTCATTCATTCATTCATTCATTCATTCATTCATTCATTCATGTTTTAGTGCGTGTCCAATACACCATACAGGCTCCTACATTGGTACACAAGTCACATAGTAAAATGTGATAAAGTGAAAATTCAAAACATCACCAAGTTAGTATAGCTACAAGCAAATGCCGATATCGCGAGCACGGATTTATCAGTGAAATAACCGTGCATGGAAGGCAGAACCGCAAGTCATGGCATTAGAAGCATATTTGTTAAGGTACGAGTAAAAACACTTTGAGGCATGAAGAAAGAAATCAGTATCTGTTGACATACGATTGCACAGATTTTGCAGGCGTTCAGCAGGTGATTTGCTAAGTGGCATACTGGGGGCAAACAACGTACAATGGTGCGTGAATCGCTGAGGGACATGTAAATTGACGCTGTGCAGTAAATCGGGAGCGTAAAAATGACCATTTAGTATCTTATAGAAACATATGGCGTCACGATAACATCGGCGACTTTCTAGGTCCGTGATGCCTATTATATTTAAAAGAAAATGGTATTCATAATAAACCTTACGTTCGAAATGTCTGCCATAGACAATTTGAACCAGGTGCTTCTGGACTGATTCTATTAGGAGGGAATACGTTTTTGGGAGCTGGTTCCGAACAACGGAACCAAATTCCAAACGCGATCTCACCAAAGAATAAAACAAGTGGATGATGGTATCCGGGCATTTGAAATTGCGTGTGAGGCGCGAAATTACACCCAGTAGTTTAAAACCGGTGTTACGAAGGGACGCAACATGCGGTTTGAAATTAATATGACTATCAATAAGTAGTCCTAAATCGTTGATAACGTTTACTCGAAAAATAGCTTCGTTGCCCACCTTGTAAGAAAACAACACTTGCGCCTTCTGCCTCGATAGAGTAATGATTTTGGTTTTAGACGTGTTTAAAGATAAACAATTTTTCATACACCAGCTCCGCGCCGGAGCATCAACTCGCGCTGGTGCAACGAGCCACGGATGCAGCGCAGGCCCGCGGCCTCCTGGACGAAGGAGGCTGACCACACCCCTTTCCCGACCCCTTGAGCTCAGTAAAGAACGTTTTTCACCACCACCACCACCACTGCAAAATGGCACAAATATCCTTCTGCAGGTTTACACAGTCCTCTGTTGACTGAATTTTTGAAAACAGCTTCATATCATCCGCGAACTGAAGTACTTTTCCGTAATTTACACAATTGACAACATCATTTATAAAAATAAGAAATAACAGTTGGCCCAATACCGACCCTTGTGGCACTCCGGAGGTCGGAACAAAGGGTATGGACAAAATATCATGAACACGGATATAATTTTGGAGCGTAGATAAAGAACTGAACATCCATTTACAGAGCGTGGGACAGAAGCCATAGCCTTTTAGCTTTTGTATGAGTAATTCATGATGGACTCTGTCGATGGCCTTTGATAGATCAAAGTAAATGCAGTCCACCTGACCTCTTTTTGAGACCACAGGGGACAAGGGGACACGTTTGTCAGGAAGGATCAGAGGTTAGTTTCAGCAGATCACCCCCTCACAAAGCCGTGCTGTTGAGTTGTTAACAGCTTGGAGAGATGAGCAGATAAGCGCCTGCACAAAATTCTTTCAAAAACCTTCAAAAAGCCACAAAGCAAAGAAATCGGGCGGTAGTTGGACGGGTTACAAGCATCACTTGTTTTAAAAAATGGGGCGACTATGCCTTTTTTCCAAAGTTCTGGAAAGACACCAGTGCTGAGCGAAAGATTAAAAACATAGGCCAATGCAGGGGCGACAAGCGAGCAACATCCTTTGATGATGATCAGCGGGATTTCATCTTCTCCCGCAGACCGTTTAGGTCTGAGCTTGTTTATCGCGGCTATGACGTCAGAGGCGGTTATAGTGAAAAGGGAGCAGGTATCACTACTGGCGTTTTGATACGTATCTCCTGCACGCAAATCAGGGCAACACTCGTGCGCTAATGGCAAATAACATTCGCTTAAAAGGGAGGAAAATGTGTCCGCAACTTGTTTCGGTGAGGACAGATAGGCGAGTTCCAGAATTAGTGCGCACGCGCTAGGAGATGTCGTGCGAAGATTGGCGCGTGTGGTCATGCACATATTTCCGAAAGCCTTTGAATCGGAGCTCAAGCTATGCTCCGCTCGTCTTTCGTTCATAGCTTTATCACGCTGCGTTAGCTTTTTTAACAGAGACCGCAACGCCCTGAACTTTGCGTACCAAACAGTCAACCCAGTTTTCTTGAAACGACGGTGAAACGTTTCCTTCTTGCGCAATGCTGTTTTTAATTCTTTAGAAAACCATGTGGGATAATGGCCAGAAATAAATTGCCTTTTCGGGATGTGCTGATCAATTGCCTTCTTAATAAGCGTGGAGCGTTCGGTCGCTGCTTTGTCTGCATCGCTTGTCGCATAAACTTCAGACAAAGCGTACGACTCAACTTGTTTGTAGGGACTAAAATAATTGCCTTTTGTGTAACAATAGACAAGCTTAGAGGCTAGTACACGTTGGTAAAAAGTTGCATTAAATGTGACCACGACAGGCGGGTGGAAGGAATCAATGTTGACAAGAGATTTCGTTACAGCTTCCATACTTCCGATACAAAAATTTGATAGCATAATGTCAAGGGTGTTACCAGGTACATTTTTTAAATTATTGTATTGAATCAAGCCACTAAAATTGATAAAAGTCAAGAACCAAGAGGCCTTGCTCACCGTCACACAATCACAGTCATCTGTAGTATCAAGCAACCAGTCAACCTTGGGAAGGTTGAAATCACCGTAGAGTTGCACACGATGTTTACTGAAGTCAACTTTATCAGATAGTGTGCTAAAATGTGTAATAAAAGATGAGCTGTCGAATTTGGGGGGAAAATCATAATTACCCATACGGTAACTGCACCGGTTCGCCTGGATCTCGACCCAAACACACTCATCATAGGCTTCAAGATCATGCCTACGCGTAGCCTTTACCGCGCCTGAGACGGCTATAAGGACACCTTAGTTACGATCACGACGAAATACAGTATAGCGATCTGTAAAATATAGGGAGTCGGATAGGTCTTGGCATAGCCATGTCTCCATTAGGCAAATTATGTCAAAGCAGGAAGCTACAACATTGCCATAAAATTCACTGGCCTTAGTACGTAGGCCTCTGACAATTTGATAATAGACCGATGTGGCTGATCTAGTGTCCATGACTGGCATTTTAAGCTTCTACAACACGGGACTCATCAAGTATACCGAAGAATTGGTGGAATATAGAGCCCTCGGGCCAAACATCGGGGGAGTTAAAGCGGCAAATGCCTCGTCATCACCAGAAAGGTGCAATGAGGCGTAAGAGTCATACTTCATACGCAGCTTCACGCACTGGACTGTTGTCACAAAGGAGAGGTCTTAAGTCTTTAACGTCTTCAATCGACGTTCTCAGATCAAGCCTAGAGACGAATAGAGCTTTGGAAATGGGTTTTTGTGGTAAAGCCTTTACCTTGGACAACTTGGAAGTTCCAGATGACGGCGTTGCTCGACGTCGGTACTTCACCACCTTGAAACCGCCTTCCGTAATGTCTGTCGGCGAAGTGCCACCACCACAACCACTGGCAATAACACTGCTTGCACAACCGTTACCACCGTCGACGACGACATTCGAGTGGTCAGTATCGACGCTGGCGTTCTTTGATGATGGTGCCTGACGGTGCTTGTTGACGTTATGTTGGCTTATTCGATTCGAAGCACCAGCGCTGTCTGCGTTGGAGGGGTGTGGGCACGATGCAGTCCTCCGACCACCCACATCTACTTTCGATAAGGGGCGTGAAGCCAGTGGAAGCAA
The DNA here is from genome assembly GCF_048455015.1 of Haemaphysalis longicornis. Taxonomy (NCBI): domain Eukaryota; kingdom Metazoa; phylum Arthropoda; class Arachnida; order Ixodida; family Ixodidae; genus Haemaphysalis; species Haemaphysalis longicornis. Next base: position 74,361,537 of record NW_027526225.1, on the reverse strand, counting down.
AGGTGGAAAGTTACCGCGAAGTTGCAGCAGCTCCGAGCGCAGGTGACTGTTTTCAGCTTTCAAGCGTTTAACTTCAGTTTCCAACAAATCAAGCCTGTTTAGGATAGTCGAGAGCTCACTGATGCGGTCGACGGTACTTAGCTTTCCAATTTCAGCCAAGTTGCTTGTTGGGTGCACTTCCGATGAATCAAATTCGGTCCCTTTGTCCGCTGAAGGTGATACGGACGAATGCCTTGCGCACGATGAACACTTGTAAGTACGAGCTTTGGCCAGACTCCATGAAGAAATTATATTCTTCCGGGTGAACGTTTATACATTTGCAGTGAAAGTGTCGTTCGCAACTCAAACACTGCAAGAATTGCTGCTTGGCGTAAAAGCGAGCGGCGCAAGAGCCACACCCATCCTTCGGCGAAGCGTTCCTTGAAGCCGTGTTATCTTCCGCTGTAGCCATCGGTTCTTTAGCCATGATGCCAAGCGAGCGCGTGAGCATGCGTCCGCTCTCATTCAGTGCGCAACCAACCAACCAACCTTCTTTTTGCCTTCAGTGTCGCTTTAAGGGCAACACTTCGTGTGGAATATACTGTTGGGCTAGTTGGTGCATATCGCTTCAAATAAAGGAGTGCTACCTTTGCTCAAATTCTTGTTGAGTTTTATTGGATATTTTGTTGAATTTACTCAACAAATATGGTTGAGTATCCAAAATATTACTGTTTTAATTATGTTGGGGAATTGTTGAGTTTTTCAGAAAAAGTGGCAAGCGTGGTTTCATTGATTTTGGGTTGAATTTATTGCGTCGAATTCCCGTTGAGGTCCTGTTTATATTCAACTTATTTCGAATTGATATTCTGTCGAGGTTTATACGAGTGCTCACTGTGCTTTTGTTGATTTTAGATTGTGTGCCAGTTGAGATTCAACTGAATGTCGTATTGATATTTTGTTGTGGTTTTTACGAGGGCTCATTGTATTTTTGTTGATGTTTAGTTGAAAGATTTTTTTGCTCAGTTCTGTTGCGGTGAAAACACTTGTTTATTGAAAAAGCCTACCGTTTATAGACTGTGCTATCAATAGTTAAACACCGGAGCTTAATTGAAGGTTTATTATCATTGTTCTAAGAGATCTTGTATAGCAGCACAAAAAAATGAAAACATTAGTCACGAGACAAACCGGAGCGGCTCTTTGGAGCTATAGGCAGTTTGAATTTACAGTCACACATTTATAAAACGCACCACTTCCTGGAATGAAACAACGTAAGCACTGCGTCATGAACACACCACAAAAGCATTTTGCAAGCCGAACACATATTCCCATGGAAATTTCAATTGTAGAGCTGTTGTCCTGCAGGGTCGAAGTACCTAAATCCTTAAGCACTTGTGCATCACACCTGTCTGCACAAACAATTTTATTTTAATATTTGACGCAGCCTGCATCCCAAGCTTCCGTTTGAAGCCGATTGCTCTGATCTGAGCGCAGGGCTAAAAGAACTTGTTTAAATGTTAGCATCAGGTTACTTTTGCGACGACGCATGAAGGGATCACTTGCCAGCAACTTCCTAGATGGAGGATATCGGTGGCCCTTTCGCCGCCATTCTTCTTGTCAGTCATATAAACTACTATGATCCGAGAAAGAGAGAGAGGGAAAGAGCATGAACCTTGTTGTCATCAGTATGACGGAGTAGCGCACCGCGCGGGAATACATACCTTGTGCCTTCGTGTCATCAAACGAAGTCGGGAACCCGTGGTCCATGTCGGCGTCCTCGGACACTTCAATTCAATTCAATTAACTTTTTTTCACGCCGAGTGTAGTTGGATGACTGCAGCTTGTATTCAGGTAAGGCAGCTGACCAACACGCCCCCCTCGCTTATTGATTACATTTTACACGTGGACCTTGTTCAGAGGGCGTGTGGTTTATTGAGCCCTTGTCAGGTCATGTTTTGTACAGTGGTGGTTGTTTATGCTGCACCACCTGCATCAGTGCGTACACCTATCAGAATAGTTGCGGTGATACAGGTCGGGAGAGGGAAGATATTTGATTGCAGCCAGCGTCATGTAAATGTTTGCCAATTGTTTACTGCACTGTAGGCTGCAGGAAATTTCAGCTGGCTTAGATTATAGTTCTGAATATTCTTCGCAAAGTTGCCAATCCGGCTCTGCCCCATCCCTCCCCCTCAATCCCTTCGCAGGCGGCACGATATCGTATTCGATGTAACCCTGGTTGGTGTATCCTCGGGCTGCTTTGTGTGCCATCTCCTTCCCGAAACGAGACTATCGCTGTAACGCAAGCGCTATGGAAAGCTGTTTCCCAGTTTTTTGTTTAGTCGGAGGGATTAGGCAGGATGAGGTTGCGCTTTCCTGCAGGTCTACCACCACTTCCACTATAAGCCGCCACCCGAGGTAGTACGCCATATTCACGTAGCTCATCGCTGGGTTCGAGTATTACTGCTTGTGGAGCGCTTTTGCACAATCCTGCTGACGGTCAGGATGGTACTCCGGATGTAGGCTTCTATACAGGGGGGTAAACTAATTTTGGCCCGTAAAACCTCTGTGATAATGCATTTTGTTCTATTCTGGTCTGTAAGGGTATAAACCCTTTTTGTTTGTACCTGCTCTAAAGCATACTTTTTTGTAGAGGCTCGCACAGCAAGGAAACCGAACACTGCATTGAATAAGGTGAAAATACCGGGCTCTACACATAATGGTAAGATGTAATTGTGATTTGTGAATATTAGTCAGCAGTGCCGCATCAACGTAGCTGCTCCCGTGAACACAAACTCAGAGATTCCCACCACGCATGCAAAGAAGTGGTGGCATGACATTTGCGCGTCTGTTTTAGCTGCCGTGTAGATATTCCATACATGTCTTCACCGCATCCTACACAACATAAATTCCTGGAAATCCGTGCGGAGAATGAGCGTCTTGGCGAAAGAAGGCGCGGTATCCACGCTACTAAATCCATTATTGAAACTAGGATACCAATTAGAATACAAACCGTAAGGCCTAAGAACCAGGCGGCAACGGTGCACCCGACGAAAAGGATTCAGAACAAGGTTGACTGTATCATGCAGATAATACAGTCAAAGAGCAGTGTTGCAGTCGTTACCAGCCAAATACTATTTTTAGCTAAAATGCCAAAAATTGCTACAAAAGTTCTAGAATAACCATTGCCCTATCCCCATTAAAAATACGCCTAAAACAATTGACGTACACTGTTTTACTAAATATAGCATCAATTTATGTAGCGATCTCTAACTTTGTGACTTTACATGAAGGTGCCTTAAGCAAGAACTTACCTAAGACCAGCGCTTTTGGTTTTTAACTTATCTACAACTGCTTACCCGAGGTATTGTTTAGTTGATAATTAATTATATTCTACTCCAGGATGAGGGCTTCTCTTCACCATTGGGTAATTATTAAATGTTCTGCACTTTGACAATCCCTTTCAACACCGAACCATCAACTCGTTCCTCAGGACAACAAATAAAAGGTATCCTGTTCGGCCACACACCCTTACTTATGGCTTTGCTCCCAATTGCTTCTTGTCCAGATTTCAGATTCGTCCTATTTTTCGGAAAAGGGAACTACCATCCAAACGGGCCGCAATCCGGAACAGAGGAGCAGTTACAATAGTTTTACCGTGACAATAGTTACAATTGTTTTGCGCTGAAAAAAGGCGCAAGCAATGCAGATGGTGGTGGACGTTGGCACCCAGGTCGCTGTAGTACAGACACACTGAAAAAGGTAGCTGCCTGCTTCTAGATCGTGCATCTGCAAAACGTGACAATCTGCCATTGGTCCCACGCCGTTACACGGACGTTGTTAGAGGAGAGAAATAAGAAAGAGAACGATGGCACGAAAGGGAAAAAAAATTCTCAACGGAAAGCGGCAGAAGCAAAGCTGACGAGGGCACTTTCTTCTGCAGTAGGAAATAATCATACAGAAAAAAAGAAAGGAACCGAAAGTTTCTTGACGTATCAGCGTCAAAGCAGCTGTTGCGACCGCGTGACGTGATGCAACCTTGCTTTCTGAAGCCCGGGTGTTATATTATCAAGGCCTCCCATCCTTTTTTTTCTCACCTTGGCGAACCGCAGCATGAGACGTCGTTGCGTCTGTTGTAGCCGAGGCTGAAGCACAAAGAGGTTAGGAACAACGACAAAAACAGCCCTCCTTCCATACGGGTATGTGTATCACATCCCCATCTGCACTAAGTTCCTGTTTTCTATTGTTCCGTTCTCTGCGCTTGATGAACGTTTGCTTGAGAACGATGCGTTACAGTCGAAGAAACGAAAGAGCACATCACTTTTACCTCGTTATGTGGGAGAAATAACGACGTGGTAAACCGCTGCTTTCGCTATTTTTGAAATAAACCTTTTTTCTTCTGCTTCGTTGTAAGTGTCATACGCCAACGTAGCGTTTGTGCTGTCCTAGAATCTAACTTTTGTTTATTAAAAAAAAACGCCGGAAGATAAGGAAATCGCAGGATTCAAAATGTAGCATTGTTAGCGTAATATTATATCGGGGCTTCAACAGTAAAGAAAACTATAATCATGTTTCTAAATGAAATAAAACACAGGAAGTCCTAGATTCTTCAGATCTTATCATAAATATTGTGGAGACACTTGCATTCTCCCAAAGGATCACAAGAAACGTCCGCCGTAATGTTGCAACAATGGGTGCTATAAAAAGTTACAAACTTTCAAAGAGAAACAAAGAGCAATCAAATTGGTACTCTCTTGTAGTTCAGAAAATTAACTTACCGTTATGCTTCATAACAACAAGTGCCTTAAGCGTAAAAAAATAGGTCTCTTTGCAGTTATAAATTAAACAACAGAGCAATGAAATATGACCCGCTAATCTAGGGTGCAACGACACTGAGAAACTAGATTTTTTTAACCAGGAAAAAAAATCTAGTTCATCGACAATATCTAGGAAAAAATCACCTAGAGGAGGTGATAGGGGTCATGTTCTGAAATTGAATACCCAAACCTTACACTTGCATTTGCCCACGAAAGGGACCGAAACTCATTTGTGTATGCACAGCCTATCTCGTGAGGCAATTGTGTATTTGAAATTCATTTTATGTTTGTTTAAACAGCTTGTGGTTCAAACGAAGACTGCCTCAGCTTATGTAGTATACTGGGACTTCAGTGCCTATCAAGACCTGTGCATAACTGCACATGGGAGAGATATAAAAGGAATTTTTTTCACTTTACGTGGGTTGAAAAGCTTGCTGAATCGAAGCAAATATAAAGAACATAACGAAGAAGTCTTCTTCTCTGGCGCAAATTTTCTCCCTTCTCTAGGCAGGCTTCCGAAAAAAGCAGGCTAAGTTCACGCAGCGAGACATTTTGATAGCAGGCAATGCGGGTTGAGTTATGTCTTTACAAACCACACAGGAAAGCTAAACAGCCGATTTCAATAAAAATAAACCATCCCAATGGTAGAAAGAATCACGTACGCAACCAAATAAAAGCAAGCCTAAACATAAAGAAACAAACACAAGCAGGCACGCATACATCTCCCACAACGGAAAGACCCGCGCTTGTGTATTACATTCGGTACGCGCGTTTCCGCATCCCAGGTTTGTTGACCGACATGATGAACCTTCGCAAACCCTAGCCATAAACAGCGTAGCAGTGAAAACTTCAGAAATGCCAGATAATTCAACGGTTCCTTCAGGGAAGTTAGTGCAACAAAAACAAAAAACCCCAGTCCACCCACGTATGCTGGTTTCCATTATGCCTTACTCTCTCCATACATTCCGCGGTCGTTTTTTTTGCAGGAAAGTTTGAACTTCAAGGGCGGTGACGAAAAAAGGACGGCGGGATAGAAAGACGGGTAGAGCCAATGTGGAAAAGAAAATACAAAGGGAGAGATTGAAGTGTCATCGCCTGAAGGCTCATCTCTTTTCTTCGTTCATTGATTGCGGGGCAGCACTTTCGTTGTTTCGCTTGCAGACGCGTAGGCGTCATCTGTTGCATTTAGACCCGCGATCTATTATACTCATGTCCCGTTGAACAAAGGAGGAAAGCTATTGCACGAGGTGAAGAGGGAAGCATGGGGAAACATTCCCACCATAATCAGGGAAGCGATGAGTGCGCTTGTCGTAAAAAACGTGGAGCGAAATAAAAAGCTGAGAGACAAACGTCATTATTAGGTCGGCGGTAGAACGACAATCTGTTATTGCTGTTCCAAATGGAGAGATATTACCGCGGACACAAGACAAAAGGGCACAATATGGCGGCCATATTCGTGGTTCATTATGTGCAGCAGCAGAAAGTGCCTTTAAATCACGCTGGATCATCTCTCTGTCGTCTGCTGTGGTTCAGCCTTCATAGATCATCTGCACGAGCCTTCCCGCTGTACTCATCATTAGCTAAGCGGACGAGCGTCATCATGGCTTTGGAGAAATCTTTTATGTTGGTTCTTTCTTCTTAATATTGGTATTTTGAGCAATCTTGTCAGGGCCCATTACGGGGCATCCCGTAATCGCATTATCAAACGGGCGGTTGTTTGATATTAAGGTCGACCAGCAGATCTTCGATTTATTTTAAGAGCAAAGCACTTTAAAAATATTAGCAGTGGCTTAGCTCGGCTATGCCAGGAGATACGTACGTGAGTTAAGGTTCACCTAATTATTCTGAGCTTTTCTGGTTGTCTAGGATTAGCGTGATTACTGGTGCTTCAATGACACCGACACGGTATACGCGTTATGTGCCACATGTATATTTACCAAGCGGCTCCGGCGCAGCGTCCCCAATCGCCCGAGAGCTAAGCTGGTTACACAGGCGCCCGCCAGTGTTGCTGTGACGCACACGCCATTCTTTGGTTCCACACCCGGCCACCCCTCGCCTGATGATCATGTAGACAGGGCCGCCACGTGCCGCGCTTCCGCAGCACGGCTCTCCAGGACCTCACGAAACTGCTCAACCTCGGCCAGTGTAGTTCACGCTACAAAAATTGTAATTTTTTGTGCGTCACGTTAAAAATACCAAAAAACTCCCGATTGCGCGCACGTGAGCGCTGGCCTCGTGGCGACTGCCCGGCAGTTAAAAAAACCAAGAAAGCGCCGGGGAGCGCAAGTACGTGAGCTCTGGCCTCGCGACGACCGCCCAGCAACTAAAAGCCAGGCACGCCGTTGTCACGCAAAACATACGCACTTAGAGACATTGGCCAAGTTTGCCATCCCCCCCTCCCCCAGGAAAAAAAATAACTCCACAGCGTAATCATGGCAACACTCACTGTCGCAATCGCATTGCTCACGTCACTGGCTAGTTAAGGTTTCAGCACACGTTTGTCACGCCAAGCTTACCTACTTACACAGATTAGCCAAGATTGGCCAACAAGGAACCTCCAGCGTAATAGAGGCAACACTTTCATTATCGCCGTCACACTGCTCACGTCACTCGACGGTTCCGCTAATGATAGAGGGCTGTGCGTTCGCGATTCGCATGCGGCTTGGAAGTGTGGCGGCTCAGGCGCAGAGGGCGGGTCGCCAACGGATCGTCCGCAGTCCCAATGAGGAGGCCGCTCGCTTTGAGACACTTCATGCTGGGGATCGAGAACGGAAACGGGTCCAGAGGGCCAAAATGGACCACGTGGCCACGAGAAATGCTGCCAAAAGACGTCTCTGCGCCCAAAACACCGAATCCGTTTGAAAATGTAACCGGACGAAGGTGCGTGAGTGGTACCGCAAACGTCCAGCCGATACCGCTCGTCTGCAGCGGAAACGTTCGTCGGTAACGGGAGCCCTCGCTAAGACGAAGCAAAGGTCTTTCCCGCAAAAAATACGCAAATCGGCTGCAATCGGGGACTGACATTGCCGTGATGGTCGGGACGGTTGCGTATAAGCTTCGCTACCTTCAAGACTTAGGTTGGTTGGTTTTGTTGGTTGCCTCAGGGTATGGTACATACCCACGCGGGGGATATGTCAAAAAGCTTTGTACCTAATCAGGATGTGACCTAATTTAATTGAGATTGCAAAATTAAGGAAAGAAATACAGAACAGAACTTTATATATATATATATATATATATATATATATATATATATATATATATATATATATATATATATATATATTATATATATATATATATATATAATATGACAGAAGAGTGAGGAAGAAAAACCAAATTACACCATCTTCTCGTGGGAAACTATGAGGAGTATGCGAAACATCATGGGGGTTCCGTGTAGATTCCATTGTGTTGCCGTTATGTTGTTTCATTTATCAGAGCACGAATGGGAGCGCAGTGTGAACCCGCATGTAGACACAGCGAAGAGACCGACACCCGCGTTACCTGATCGAACACCCCCTGGTTCTCGTCTTTCTTTATTGCCTGCCCACGCTCCTACCCCGCTGCCCGCCCTCTTCGCGCTCTTCTCTGGTTGAGCTGCAAGGCGCATGGCACTTCCCGCCACAGCTTTCCCGTGGGAAATTTAACACCCTCCTCTAGAGTTTTTAGTTCGTCTTTTCCGTTGACGTTCAGCTTCGTGTGCCTTCGCTGTATCAGTAGCTTCTTGATGTAGTTTGAATGAGTGAAGGGCATAAGGCGCGTTCGTAGCACATGATCCCGTCTCGGTTTGTAGCGTTGTGGGAAGAGTGCCACGTATCTCCAGTTGCGGCCAGAGAGTCGTGGGATCGAAACCGGGCGCCACCTAAGTATTTCTTTTAACAGTGGACTGTGCTGACGTCAGCCCAAACGCTGACGGGGCTGAAAAGACGCACATGCGCAGTAGAGTGCGGACGGGGGACAACAACGAGGGAGGGAGGGACGCAGCCCCGAGAATGAGATGCTTCGCATCTAAAAAAATTAAATAAATGTGAACGCTTGACTGAGCAGCAGGAAAATCAGCCTGTCGCCGCAACATAAGAGGGAAGGGCGGACACAGCATCCCGGTTGCAGACTCCTAGGGCGGAAGCTCGTAGTGACAGAACCTCGGAAGTAGACAGCGGCAGGTGGAGGCGCCTAAAGGTTGACTCCAGATGCGTGCGTCGCATTGGAGAGAAGCTGCGGCAATTAAACAGGAAATGTTCTAAATTTACCACTTCGTCACAGAAAGGGAATTGCGGAGATGGAGCCACACCAGAGTTCTAGAGATAAAAATTTAATGGGAGAATTTTTCCCCGAAGTTTAGTGATTGCTTCCTCGCATAGCCTTGATTAACAAAACATCGGCTTCCATGCATGACGAAGGTGGCTTTAATCTCTAGAAAAGAGAAGGGCGTATTGCCGATAAGTCTGGAGTAGTTGTAAAAGGCTAAATTTCGCCCCCAGTAGAAAGCTATCATTAGGATATTGCACGGCCATAGGGCCACTAAGAGACATACTGGCTAATTCATCAGCCACTCGTTTCAATGAGATTCCCGCTGTCCTGGAACCCACACTAGCCTAACCTCAGAAAGCTGATGAGGAACAAATGACCGGATTGTACAGATAATTAAAGAATATTTTTCGAGTATTAATGCGGAACACACAGAATAACAACATGTGAAAATCTATGCTAAACTTTTTGAAGAGAGAAAATATTCCAAATCATTCCGCCTGGAAAATAGGTGTGTAATCAGGTAACCTAATTGAAAAGGACCAATCGAGAGACTGGGAGAATATTCCGACTCCAGCCTTCTTATCACTTTGCGAGGCATCGGTAGCAATGACGATATGAAAAGAAGGGTTGGCATATGATGCTCCAGCAATCCATTGAAGATTCGGGCCGGCACCATCTTTGCATTCGGGAGGGAAATATTATCAAAGTTTATTTCTACAGATGACGCACTAATACAAGGAGGGAGGAGCTGAAAAACGTCTGCGTGAAGTGGTTGAAGCTATGACTGTACTGGATTCATCTGAGGGCTCTGGAACCGCAGCAACTGAATGCCTTGAAAAAGTCTTTGCGTTAATCTGAGCTTCTTTCATTCTTTCTTCTTCTCTTTCTTTAGGAGAGGCACTGAATTCTATTGGAAATTTTAGTAATTTCAGAGCGCACAAATTACTCCCATTGGAGATTTGTAAGCACAGCAAGAAGCAAAAGTTTACGGACCACAAAAAAGCAATCATATGCTATTCCTCTGCCGACAGCAGCCCGCAAAGTGTGGTATGCGTGTGGAATGTCATATAATTACTAAAGCATTTCAAAAATACCGCCCATAATACCCCCGTCTGCGGACAGGCAGAGAACACACCAAGAATTGGTGCTTTCGTCGTCCGTAAACTTTTGCTAATGGGAAAAATTTACTACACCACACGTGTACACGCCGATGTACGGTAGTATTAAATACTGCTAGTGACTTTTGAATTAGAGTGGGATAAATATGAAGCAACCTGCTTGCAACGTGCGCATGCCATAAAATTTCTGAACCGCAATTCCATCCAACCCGACGTACTCTGTTTTTAACACCTGGCGTCGTCATCGTCATAGTAAAAACAGCGCAACATTAGGTCCTCTCCAAAAGACTTTCAACATCTCCAAACTTCTGTATTCGATCTCTTCATCGTAACCTTGGTCTTGATTTGCTTGCCATACATTAATAGCACATAGACTAACAGGACTCAGTTCGTGTCTCATTCGCATAACATGGCTTGCTTTACACCACCATTTACATTTAAATGTGAGCTAGAACGTTTCCACCTCAGTTTGTTCTCGGAACCACGGAGGAGTTTTTTGAGGGAAAAATTCTTCTTGGAAGGACGGTCTTCCTTGCTTCCAAGCTTTGGTAGAGAGGAGCAGTACCTCTAAGAGGCCTGGACTTGTAAACTATGACATCACATCTAATATCGCAAACCAGGGCCTGCATGGCGGTGGTCAGCGCTGCAACCAAACGCCGCGCAGCGTTCAGGCATCCCCCATCTGCAACCCAGAGCTCTTACTAATACCGCGTGACAGGTGCCCTTTATGTGTACACACGCTTTTTTGGGTGGCAGACAGCGTATCGAGGGAGATCTCTGGCACTGGTAGGCTCTGCTCATTGTTGCGTCGACGGAGTGCACTGGACCCGATATAGCGCGATGCTACCAACCAGGCTGCGGCCGATGATGATGATGACCATTTTACGGTAATAATTGTGATGATGATAATTATTGTGGGGATTGTAATAATTATGATGATGATCATAATAATGAAGAAGACGATGGTGATGATGAAGGTGGTCTTTTGTTCATGATAATTATTATGATAATGACGGCGACAGCGATGATTGTGATTTTAATTATGGACATGATGATGATGATTACAATGCGACGATGACGACACGCATCGCAAAAGACTTCCGTAAAAAGATCCTCCCGCGGTCATGGCTGAGCCACTGTTGAATGTTGTATCCGAACGCATTACAGTTCAACCTTGATTTAACGAAGTTGACAAAACTTATCCAGTTTTTTGTTACATGCACATTTCGAGTTAGAGCTCGTGTGGATGACGCGGAAACCAAACTATAATGCCAGTCATCAGTCAAGGTAAAATCACCCTTCAAGGATTTATTCCACAGTGACAAACTGCGTGATTTCGGCGTGCTGCTTAGGCAAGAGTTAAGGCACTACACGCCGCTCTAAAGTTTCAACATCACTTGCCCTTGTATTCACAAACGTAACTTGAGTATAACGTTCGTTCTTTGACACTTTTCGTTCCGAATGCGTTTCAAGAACCAAACTTATGGTGAAACTTCAGGCTCTTCTTCTCATTCGAAATTGTTCGGAGAATGCTAGCTGGGAAATGGTAACTGACGCGACGCCATTTAAAATGCGGGTTTGTCTTGAAAAGGAAAAGTTTTTGTTCCCTGGCGGCAGAACTCATCATTTGCGAACCGACACTACAGATACCAGTGATGATGAAAACAATGAAGATGATGATGATGAAAGTGGTCATTTTTTATGATAATTATTTTAATAATGAAGACGACAAAGATAATTGTGATTATAATTGCGGACATGGTGATGATGATGATGACAACGACGACAGCAGGAAGGCCAAGCACCTAAAAACTTGAGTCTCGAACCGGCACCGCACTTACCCCGTGAAAACGCACGGCACTGCGGTACGAGCGAAAACAAATTGAGGAAAACTTGCACTCACGCGCAAGACTTGAATGGCGAAGCTTTTGGTGAGAATGGCCGGAAACATGGTTAAGTTCCAGCATCGTTGTTTATATGCATTGTTGCGGTGCTAATAATTGTCGTCATGTTCATAGAAGAGGTAGTGGTCTTCTTCGGTTCGGGTTGTGGACGCAAACTCATCCTCGGCACTGTAGACGTCCACCAGCTCTTCGTCATCGACCCTAGGCAGAGGTGGTGGGATCTGCAGGTCATCTCGGGAAGGATTCGCCCCCTCGCAGCCAAGTCTCCAATTATCCATAATGGCTTCTCGAGCATGCGGCAGCCGCGTTGACCTCTCGCAACTAGGATGTCTTTTATACACTGCCGCGGTCGAGGGCTCTTCTACAGTACCGAGTTCATGCACACGACGACACGAGAAGGAACGAACGAGGGGTGTGCGCTATCACGTGCATTTCTCGCTCCGAGCATGTGTTGCTATGGTTGCGGCGAAAACTGGAGTATTTTTTTTCCTAAAGCCACTGCGCGAGTCGGAGACTCCGCGGCAGCTGCGAGGCATGCGTTCCCGAGCGCTCGTCATTTTTGGGTATTTTTGCCCTGCAACGCTGAAAAGTGCGAGCCGTTCGGCCTAAAACAAACCGGTGTACTTTACCGGTGATTTTCTGTCCGGCCGTTTTCCGGCAGCTATGTTCGGCCCATGTCCAAATGTGGGCCTTTTGGCCGTATACGGCCCTACTCCCATGGCTGTCCAAAGGCCAGTGTGCGTCTGCCAGTCGACCGGCTTACGGTCATACGGCCAGATTCCAGCCGTAGGGCTCCGGCCATTCCAAAGCCACCCGTCTACGGCCGAAGTACGGCAGCCGGAGGACAGCCGAGATGCGGTCGTCGGACTCCAGCCGGACTACAGCTACCGGAAATACGGCCGTGCTACGGGCACTGGAGTTCAGCCACAGTACTTCAACTCTACTGAGGCCGGTCACCGCATGTCGCGCAAGCAGATGACTCATTCGCGCAGTGCAGAAGCAGCACAAACCCACCATTTTGGGTCCAATGCAGCCACATCAAAGTGAGCTCGCGCGCAACCACCAGCCGTCAAGCTTTCAGCGCAGACTTGCTTAATTACCAGCCTCAGTTGACAGCAAAATTCATTTATTAAACAGTGCTCATAAGTGGTGGTTCCTTTAATTGCTGTCCCTCTATTACTGCCGAACACAGAAAATACTCAGTTCTGTACAGAGCTTGAATAGATGTATTGTCCAGGTCCTGATATCCTCTGTGGGGCGGCTTACCTGTAATAAACGGGGAAAGAGGACGGGGGTTGGGGGTGGGGGCGGGGACGGTAGAGGGCGCATACTTCAGTGGGTTGAATTACAGAGAGATAAATTGCGCCGCTTTTAGCCAATTTCTTTTAGGGCAATATTCCGGAACACTTCCATGCTATGACTACATAAACTATTTTTATAACAGTTGCTTGACCAATTTTGATGTATATAAAACCGGCGTGAATGCCTTTACGAAGCGTTTTGGTTCTCAACAAAACACTCAGGAGCATTTAATATAACTCCTTCACAAAAAAGTATGTCCAGTTTTTGCCCATTTTTCTTGCAAAGACATTTTCTACTCCATCAACTTTTCAGATGATCTTGCGCTGGGCTGATCCTAGGAAGGAGTGAACAGGTACTTTCATTTTCAATCTATTTTAAAGTTGCTTTCATGAGTATACGTCCACACCACTTAATAGTCCAAAAGAACCTAATTTTCTTCAAATGTAATAGTACGTTAAAAAAATTCTAGACGCGTTGCGAATGGCACCCTGCTTCAGGTGGCTGCAGTTGTATCCCTTTGTGTTCACGCAAGGAAAGGCGTAAAATTAGAGTTACATAATTTGTTTCAAACCAATAACATAGCAATGGTAGCATGCATACAGGAAACCTTGCATACTGCAACGAATAGGGCAATAAATATTTTATTGGTCAAGGTTGAATGCGTAGGGTTCTCAACCCGTCGGAGGCAAACTTGCGCCTCTTGAAGTTTATTTATTTATTTATTTATTTATTTATTTATTTATTTTTATTCATTTAATTATTCATTGTTTTACTCATTTATTTATTTGATGCCTGCTTGCCTTTGCATGCATTAAAGAAGGGAGATACATAACACTAAGCATTAAATATGAGACAAAATAACAAAATAATTCTACAAAGCGCGCTGAAAATCGTCAATATAAACAGTTAATGCAATCATACGTCGAAGATGATTACACTGCAGTATTGATGTAAAATAAAATGAATCTCGCAAGGCGTCACCTTTAAAGGAAAGTTAATAATTTGCTTTAAGCTAGTGGTCCCACTCAGCGATATTTAGAATGGCGCTTGGACATACTTCTCCCCTTCTACTCCAGTTTTCGAATGATAGATATTAGGAAAAAAGTCCAACCTGTGGTTTCGTCTGTAATCTTTCACGTCCTGCCATTTCAGTTTACTTTTACTTTCTCTCATGCTAAGTTGAGCGTGCCAATTACCTAATACGAATCGCACTGACAAATTCTGTATGTTTTCGAGCGTATCAACAAGCTCTTTGGTGTAGGGATCCATGAAAACACATGCGTACTCCAAGATTGAGCGCACATGAGTGAAATACGGTTGTTCTTTTCAGTTAGATGGAGGTTCACTGAAATTTCGTCTCATAAAGCCAAAAACATATGCAGCCGTAACTTTTATGGTGTGAACCTGCCTATTAACCTCTAACCACTCCCTAAATAAACTCCTAGGTATTTATATTCCTCGGCCGTTGTCACAGCAGCATGATTTACGGTATACGTATTCAATTGGAATGAAGGTTTTCTTGTAAAGGTGCCGTTAACACACTGTTTAACATCCAAAAACCTTTCTGAATCAGCACACCAGGATGCTATTAAATTCGAATAAAGCTGCAGGTATACTGAATCATGTTCATTCGCTATAGTCCGGTAAACTACAAAGTACTTTTGAACAAAGCTATAGGGGCAATAGTAATAACAATGCAAAAACCGATCCTTTCAGTTCATAGGATGAAATGTACTACGCACAAGGTGATATGGAACACCATCATTTGCTTTTTTGCCGTCCAAGAATATACAGTCAACCACTTTAAGCTTATCTATTGCAATAGCCAAATCGTGCGTGAACTCAACAATCTGCGTTGAGCAAGGAAATCCTGACAAAATCCGTGTTTGCTAGGATGCTGGCGATTATGTTTAACCAAATGAGTCATATCTCAAGAGTAGCTAAGCTCACATTCAAACATCGGAACTAAATTAACAGCTAGGCTTCGTCAGTGACAAGGCTCTCTTGTTATCGCAAATTTAAAATATTTTTTTTCTAAATAGGCAGTCGTAAAATCCCATGAAGTAACATAGTGCAGGGCATGAAGTTGATCCGACCAATGCACGAGCGAGTCTCTTCTACGTTTATCACCAACAAAATAGTGCAACATTGCTTGTCGCAGTTTAATTGTAAGCAGAATAACTTGCGCTTTTGCTCGCACTTACCTTTCTTTGGTGGGGAGTCCTTGACATGGTGGCGGTTTAGCTCCTGCATGGTGGCCGCTTGCTCGACGTCATTGAAGGCCAGTTATTTTGGTGAACCATCTCCATCTCGGATCGGATCTCTTCCGGGTCGATGTCTCTAATGCTCTCCATTTCTTGAGGGGGCAAATAGCCTCGAGCTGATTCGTCGACGAAGCCGGCGGCAGAGGTGTGGTAGCGGCAATGACTGGCAAGGCTTAGCTCACCCGTCGGTGTGGCACATTCTTCTTGTGGCAATAAATGACATTTCGATGGCCTAAAAGGTTGCCTGCTGATGTCCAGTGAGTCCTTGCACCTTGCCCGTTCACCGAGAACACTGATTACTGTTTGACAAACGATGTTCGTTCATTTAAAACGTAGAAACACGGAGCGGATGAAAAACGCGCCCCCGTCGTTCGGCTCCCTAACGGCTTTTTCTCCCCCCAGGAAAAACCGGTCGGTCTCCTTCCAAACACGTCTGTGCATGAATTCTCGGCGCCCAGGTGCGAGCCGTTGTTCGGCTGTATGCCGTTTGCCAAAAAAATGACGTATAACCAGATACCTTACGTAGGGCGATCTCCTCTTGAACACCGGTTGCCAAATATTCTGTGGCCATTCGCTTGCCGTAATTCGGCCGAGTACAGCTAACCGAATGAAAAACGTATAGTATATTCTGGGGCCGTACGTCGGCCGGTATCCTTCATAACACTGGTTGCCCGAAGAAAACGAATAATCTACCGCCGGACGCGCGGTTCACCGTTGAAACAACGAATGCACGGCAGCCGCGCTCCGGCCGGTCTCCTTTCCAACACCAACTTCCGCAAGAATAAGCATATTCTGTGGCCGGTCGCTTGCCGTACTTCAGCCGATTACCGCTTCCCGAAGAAAAAACGGATGCCCTAAGGCCGTACTTCGGCCGTTCTCTTTCTCAACATCGGCAGCCGTAAGGGAACTGCATATCTGGCAGCCGGTTAGCTGCCGTTGTGTGTCCGGACACGGGCGGACGGAAAAATGCCGAAGCGCTGGTTGCCGAATGTTGGCCGTTCAACGCATGATCAGTGGCTGCCAGAACCTGGATGCTGGCCGGACATGCCAGAAAGCGGCCATAGACGGGCCGGTCTTGGGGCACACTTTCTGTGCTACCTGGGCGGGTTCCAGCATCAAGACAGCACTAAAAGAGAGATAGTGCAAGCCTGGCAGATGTCGAAATTAAAGGGAACGTGCATACGTAAACCGTCATTAGCCTTGTTCGAGAAGGAAATTAAGTTGTAAGACGACATGGGATAACTCAGTTTGAAGTGCTCGTTTTCTTTTCTCGTGTTTGTGTGTATGACGTGTAGCTACATATTTTAAGATGCGCGGGTGTTGTCAAAGAGAGTATATATTGACTGAGTGATGAATAAAAATTCAGTAAGTTTGCGCTGGTCTTTGTGTCTTTTTGTCATCAACTGTCATCAACTGTCACCAACTAGCCCACGTTTTAGTCATATTGCCATATCATGTGATGAACGGTTGCGGGGGCTTCGCAAGCTTCGCAGTTTGGTGAAGGGTAAAACCAAGGTTGGATGAGGTTGAGTTTGGCTTGGTTCGGAAATTGGTTGGTTTTGGAGGAGTCGCCACGAGTGTTCCTGTGCGGTTGTGATCAGCACGTTGGCTGACGGGAGCTTTCTGTGGAGGAGGCGTTCGAGCATGCTTATTTATCAATTTGAGACCTCGCCGTCTCTCGCTGACGTGGAACTACGGTAGGAGAACGCGCTTGGCCCGGCTCGGATATAAACCCCCGAAATACTGTGGGCAGCCTGGTTACCCTCTAGGGCAGCGTGTGCCGGATTACGTATTAGTTCTACAGGGGATTGTGGTGTGTGCACTTGGATAATTTAGGTTAGCCGCCGTGGTGGCCCAGTGGTAAGGCATTGCGCTGCTGAGCGCAAGGACGCGTGTTCGATTCACGGCTGTACGCAGTCCACGGACGCTGGACGCAGTCCAGTGGTGTGATGTGTGGCGTCATGCGCATTACTGTCCTTCCATAATAACGTCTTGTTTTTTTGCGTACGGTGTGCCGGGTAATTGACATCACAATTTTGGCGAGCCTGCCAGGATGCAGGCGCGCGTCACGTGACGTCACGCCTCGTCTTGACACGCAGATAGTCACGTCAATTAGCCGGGCAAAAGGGATAGAGAAAAACAAGACGTTGAATATGGAAGGACAATAATGCGCACGACTCCACACATTACACCACTCCTCACTGCGGTAACATTAAAACGTTCTGGACGTAAACACAATATACAAGCAGATACCGCTCACTTTCCAATTAATGTCCGTTCCTGGTTGTAGCTGTAATCTGTAGGGTCAGGTAGTCGATTACCACTTGATCGGCTTGCAGGACACGCTGCCGGAGCCCAGGGTGCGTAGCCCCGGGTACCGTTGGGAACTTGTCCCGTGTGCGCAGACCGAGCGCTCCAGCCAGGCAGCCCCGCTGGTGGTCGTTTCTGGAGCCGCCAATGGTGCGTTGTCGCGCTCAGGAACGTTGTCGCCCTCAGGAGGCCGGCTGGGCGCCTTTCCAGGTTCGGTGCCTAGAGCTTACGCGTAGGCGTCGCCATCACTCCCTCTCCTCGCTTCACGCGCCTATCTTCCTCTTACCCTTCTTACAGTCGCCTCCATCAAGGGGTTGCCCATGACATCCTCCATGTCTCCTTTTTCCTCCTCTTCTTCTACTACTCTTCTTCCGGGAGTTGGTCTCTCTTCTACTAGTCTTCTTCCGGGAGTTGGTCTCATTGGGGGATTGCTCATGACAATGGGATAAAGACATCTGTGTTCAAAGCAAAGCGTGTCTTTCCTTACCTTTCTTTTATATGTGACAAAACAGCACGGTGTACAATTAAAGCTTGACAAAACAGCCCTGCGACACAAAAGAAAAAAGGCAGAACAGAAGCGGCAGAATAGTGAAACATCAAAGCAGCACAAGGACAAAACAGCACGCCGCAAGTGTAACGGTCTAAATGGTGTCTCGTCGTCGCGGACAACTTGCATGCCAGCAGTCGGTCTTTGTTTTCGCTCAACCGGCCAAGCCGCTTCTGTTCAGTGACTAGCCAGGGTCCCTCGGTCTAGACAATGGGCAGAAGCGGTTCAGCCTATTGGACAAAGAACATTACAAATGAGTCCATGCAGGATGGCTGCGTCGCTAGCGTCGTTCCGTTGTGAGAGAGCAGTCCCCCTATATTTGACCCAACCGGTGAAACAGTTTCCACTCACGAAGTAGCCAGAGTTACAATTCTTAACAGTGACTCTCGTTTGTCAGTGAGCGACAGAGATTAGCCTGGTGGTAAAATCAAACAAACTAATTTTTAACCTAACCGTCCAAACCGCTCCTCGCCAGAGGCACTGTTAATCATTGTTAGCACACACGCTTTTTCGCTGTGCTTTGTTGTCCCGTGATGTTTTTGTGGTTGCGCTCTTCCATCGCAACATGTAATGTTGGGGCTGTTTCACTGCCCGCCCTTTTGACGCCTTGCCCTTATATTGTGCTAATTGTACAGTGGGGCTTTCTACTGATGAGACGTTGACATTTTGTACACGCACTAGACGTGCAACGAGTTTGACGTTACTTTACAAGTCGTTAGGTTGTAGGTTAAGTCACCCAAGTTATGAAAAGTACTTAGTGGTCCTCAGACAGTGGGGCGGGCCCTGGCAGGAAAACACATGGCATGCGCATTGGCAGCGACATACTCCATTGCCCGTGAGTCATACCTAGCAATATTCTTCAGCAAGCCAGGTCTCTGAGCACGACGATGCGTATGGTACTGTGGTATTCTTTATAACCCATAGCCTAACACATCCCTCGGAAGTCTAAAGAATCAACATAGAGGCCGGCCGCCGCATCGGGTGATACTTGGTTCAAAAATGGGCACAAGACTGGCACTTCAGGTGCAATGTAGAACTTTAAACGTGTTCTTACGCGAGGCACACAAAAAAGTTATCTAAAAGTACCAAAATGCCTTCCTGTACGAATACTATGCCTATAATAGAGCAAAAAAACACTTCAACTAAGAAAATATCAAAAGTATTTCCAAACGAAAACACCAGTGCTGGTAACCCACGCACATGCGCAACATGGCAAAATCCCACGTAGCCAAAACCACCATCGTACAACACAAAAATAAATCCGATTCCAAGAAACGCATTCGAAATCACTACCGTGTACACCTAACATCAACAGAGGGCAGGTGAAAAATTACCCCAATAACTCGGAAACATACCCTGCAGCAAAACTCGAAAACTTTCATGCATCCAAAACATTATAATAACTCCCTACGGAATTTATTTTGCATATAGAACGTTCGAATTCGTGAACCGTTAGAATTGCAGAGGTGTCATTGAATTTTTTTATCGGTTTCTGGTTACCCAGCTAGTAAGTATTTCTTCTTCGCAGAAGAAGGTCATTATCATCATCATCATCATCATCATCATTGTGGCCATCATCACACAAATGGCGGTCGGCCACATGATGTTCGCATTCCGAGACTTCACCATGAAAAAAACCCGCAGAAAGTTTTCCCGCATCCGAAATACCATCTTCATCCTCGTCCCGACCATGTGCGTTTTCGCATTCTCCCAGCAAGGGAATTTTACAGCGTGGAAGGATTTGCTTCAGGACGAGAATCTCAAGCACATCGAATACTGGAGCCACGAATCCGGCCAGGCTGCTCTACGTGAAGGCGAGCAGTATGAAGCAACGCGGCTGCCGCACCGCGGAGGCTGGGCCGTGGAAGCGCGCTGTCATGAGGACATCGATGTCCTGTTCTTCGTGCACGCCTGCTCACGAAAATGGACACGGCGGGCGGCCCTGCGCGACACCCTCATCGAGGAAGCGGCCGCGAGACGCTTCAACTGGGCCGCTGTGTTCTTCGTGGGTCGCCGTGCCAACGACCCACTCCTCGACGCCTGGCTCAACCTTGAGGCTGACGCCCTTGGCGACCTGGTCGTGTTCCCGTTCGAAGACGGCCACAGGACCGTAACTCCCAAGTGGATGAACGGCATGCAATGGGTGGCCGACCACTGTCCCAACGTGCCGGCGATCGTCAAGCTGGACGACGATGTCATCGTTCACCCGTTCAAGGTGAATGTCAATGCGCCTGCGAAAATCGACGCTATAGCCTTCAACAAAAGCCACGCTGCTAACCGAAAGTTACGATCTAAGTTACTGGGACTGTAGTTGATGCCTAGTCAAAAGGTTCAACGATTGGTACACTGTACCAAGCCAATGAAATTTCGGTTACGAACCTCTTTGTTTGGAGCTGGTAAATTAGGAACTAGTTCAATTCAAATAAAACCTAAAATACATAAAACGAAATATATATGCAAAAAGGTATGGTTAACGTTCTTATTTGAAGCGTTTTCTGATATGAAGCCTTCGTGGCTTAGTGGTCTTGGCAGTCCATCAAATCGGCCACATAATTTGTTTTAACGTTTTACCGAAGGGAATGGTCGTCGAGCGGACACTTCTCCAGAAAATCACATTCCTAGTCAATTATTTTCAAACCGCTATCACCATTCGAATTTGTCTGGTTACGTTCCAAATAAATGCTGCCTTCCATCTTTTGTACATCTGCCAAAACTCAGTGCGCAAAGCTCCGCCACTGCGAGCGCCTCCAAGAAGGGCGCATAAATGCGGAAACCACTCTGTAACAACTACGTAACCAAGAGAAACGCTTTTGTCTTCTCATCTCGTGGGAATATGCTTAGGCATACTCTTACACCTTCTTTGTAAAACTCCCGCCAAAGCGTGACGTCAAGAAATAAGTCCGTTGCCTTGTTTTGTGCAGACATGAGCGTTGGGTGTGTGAAGGTCTCGCTTAAATTTTAATGGGAAGGCATTAATTTGTCCAGAATGCAAAAAACCCCAAAAGAGTCGGCGTGAGTGGCCAGCCTCCAAACACACGTCACTGCAGAGCGTTGCGAAAAGTGTGCGACCCATTGCAAAACCCAAAAATGGGACAGTATGATAAACGATGTCAGTCCATGGGCAGAGCCCATTCGAAAGTGGAGTGTCTTTCCAGCACGTGTTCACCGGGATCCGAGCGAGGCTATTGACAGGAGCGAGCTTGCGGTTGTGCCTTATCTGCACGGAATCACACACAGCATTAAGAAGATAGCCGGCAGAGAGGGGGTGACAATTGTGAGCTCAGCCCAATACAAAGGGTATGCCATGTGCCGCCATGTCAATCATCCAATGATAGAGAGACATTGCAAAACTAACCACCGTACCAAGTGCGCAGCATGCGTGCAGGGAATTGTATACAAGCTACCGTTACCCTGCGGGAAAAGCTACCTTGGCCAGACCGGCCGTTGTATCAATGATCGAGTTCGAGACCACAAGGCCGGAACAAAGAAAGTTCCATCAGGACACTTGGCGACACACTTCAGAGATTTCCCGAAGTGTGAAGTGGTCTTCCCTTGAGTAATGAACATGCATAAAAATAGTAATAGGCTCGTGCGCGAAATCATCGAAGCAATGGAAATTGAAGAAAACATCGTCTATTGTGGCAGCAGAGCGTCGGTTCCGCTAACGGATACACTATTTATGCGCACTGTTATACTTGGACCACGTGCCTAGAGGAGCGTATAAATGTACAAGGCGAGGCGTAATAAAATTTATTTGGTAGTGTCAGCGCTTGTGCTTCGTCTTTCGTCTTTATCTGTGTCCTGATCTACCTTTAGACGGACCAGTTTTTTTAATACCTGATGAGGTAGCTACGGTTTTTATTCTGGTAGTCAAATATCAGTACTGCTAACACCTGAAGAGCTGCTTCCGGGTTCTTATTGTCATACCCGCATATCGGTGCTCCTAACGCCTGATGACTGACTTCCGGTTTCTCATTCCTACGTCTCAGCTTACCCAGTACCTGCAGACGGAGTTGCCCCGGGAGCCCGCACGCCTGCACTGCTACGCTAACGGTGGCCAGCCAGTGAACAGGGAACCAGACAGCCGCTATTTTGTGAGAACGGACGACGCCCCAATGAAGGAGTACTTCACCTACTGTTCCGGCCTGGCCGTCATAATGACCTTCAACGTCATGCGGACACTCCTTAGAGCGTCACCCAAGGTGCATCCCCACCCCACGGTGAGCCCTCTTGTCCCCTTTGCGTGCCCTTCCCCAAAAAGCGACACTTCTACTCGCAAGAATACAGGCTCGAAATTTAGCTATTTTTTGTATGTACGCTCGAATATTTTAGTTACCGCAAAGTAGACGCGCTTACGTGCGCTGATCCGCGATGATTTCATGCTTCTATACGCTGTTACGTATGCACTCACTCGGGTGGCCTATACATCCCGAGATGCTTTGCTTTCAGCTACGAGACAGGAGGAAGACACGAATCGTCAATCGCTCCTAGTGTTGCGTTCATTTCTGCGCACCTGTTCTTTAATGTGCCAGAGGTTTGTGCCGACTAAAGGCAGCCAAAACAAAGTGCAAGCTTACTTCATTAAAAAGACTGCTTTATCCCGACAACAATGATATTATTTTATCGTAAACTTCAAAAAAATATAGGAGATATGACAAAAAGCATGGGAAGTGGTTGCGGATCATTAGCCACTTTTCGGACACTTTTCTGTAACATCACGTAATCTTGTTTGTGCAATTATTGGGCGAAGAACTAAGCCATCTCTGAGAGGAATGGCAGGAGGACTGTAGCGTGTTCCACAGTTTAGTTCGATTGCATCACTTGAGTGCTAACGTGCCGTTCACACTAAACAGGATACTTCTATCGCTTGCCCATACAACATCACCCCTGCCAATAACACACCACTGCGGCGAGAAATTTCAAAGTTGTTCTATGCTTCTTGATTTTTTTTCGGATAAAACATACATTGTGGCAGCCATCTGGCTGAGTAAGGTACTGACGCCTGGTTCTTCAAAAATTAAACAAAGTTTTACTCCGTCTTCATGACCTTGAAATGATTCACTCCGCCATTGTTTTCCTTCCCAACGGCACTCCCCGTGCTCGGCCCAAATTTGCAAGATTTCACACTCAGGTCATCGCGAAAGGAACAGTGGAAAGAAGGTGGTTAACGCCCATGTTGCATTAATTTACGTGCAAATTCGGCGACGCGACGCCCTCTTGTGGGGTAGCCATCTTTCTTCGCAGCTGCTGCAACTTGCGAAATTATTGGCTGCCGGTGAAGTTATTCCTGCGAACGCTGCGGACCGCCAACACCACCAAACAATGGGTATTCCGCTAGATAAAAGAATTCATTTCATGGCCAGCTTGTTTTGCAGGAAACGCTATTTTACTGACAGAACTGGTACATGGCAAGGCAGGCAGAATGTCACATTGAGATTTTAATAAGTACAGTCAAATCATCATAAAAATGCCTCTGTTCTGCTAAATATGCCAGATGAATATCGTGGAAAGAAAGGAGCTTAACGTTTGAGTTAATATTTGGGCGCCAGATTTTCGGTTTGAGTGTTGGGAGGGGCGTGCATAGCGAGTCATTTATTGAACATAGGAACGTTGCTCACAAGCAACAGTCCTCTTGAAAGCCACCAAGTGTCCGTTATTACCATTCCAGCCACTAAAAGGCTGTCCCATTTGCGGCAAGCCTTCTCTTCAAATGGGAGTACTCGTCGTCGCAACCAAGTTTTACCACACCTCGAGACCCGGACTGACGGGAAAAAATAGTTCTTCATCAGCATTTCGAACTGTTTTTTCTGTGAGCATTGTTGGGGAAGGGAGCCTGGTGGCGTTGAGCCATCCATCGTTTGTCATATTCAGCCAGCAGAGGCTACACTGCGGCTACATTACATTTCCTATACAGGACAGAAAAAACGTACTTCTTGCAGTACGCAAAGCATGCAGGAAAGACGATCATGGGCTGCACATTGTGTAATGCTATTTAAAACGTACGTAAACGCCGTTACTTACGGAAAAACACCAGTACAAACAAAACTATTCATTCAGGCAATTTTACGCAAATATTTCTCCGTTTGCAAGAAAATTGTCTCCTCACTTCGATGCACATGTCTTCACAGAACTTCCCCGTCAAGCCCCTACTCTCCTCCGCTATCCTGTCAACTCATCCCCTCCCGTGCCGTTCCTACCAGGATAGATACAATGGGGGGTTTGTATTATTCAATTCAGTTTCTCGCGCTACCACTGTTCGCGCGCGATCATTTGGAACCATTCGATTTTGGTGGACTTGGAATAGCGCTTCGAGGTCTAGTCTTGAGTTTCATGCTCTTTTTGTATTTTTTGGTCGAAACATGGTTTTTAATGCGTAGTTTCATTTGATCCCGCAAAGATAAAGCACCCTTGTAGTCTCAGTTAAAAGCACGCTGCCAGGGCCATGTAAGAATTGATGGTTCGCCTTCAATGCACCTGATGTTTTCTTTTTGATGTACGAAAGCGTTTTCCAGATTTAGCGATTTCGAGAGGTTTTGGATATATAAACTTCCCGTTCCAGAATTTGGTTTTACCGTTTCGGCTGCGTGGCTGAATCGAAGGTTAGACACTCAGACTGACAGACCGAAATTGGATGGTTTAGGGAACCCCCCAAAAAGTATCGTCTTTAAAAAACCGTGCCTTGATGGCAGTTAACTGACACTTTCGTGTTTTTAGGCCAGAAAAAAAAGATAAATGAGATAGGAGGGGGAGCTTCAAAATGGCAGAATAAGTGACGGATGCGCTTTCGAAACAGAGACTCCGATGTTATTCGGCTTCTGCAAGAGGCACCGCTTGGGCACTAAGCTCCTCCTCCCTGTACGAACATCGTCTATGTGAAGACTGCAGTTGCAGCCGTCTTGGGCCCAGTTTCCCTGCTTTTGCATACACGAAACGTTCCTTCATATTGGCCCAAAGAGCCTGGTCTTCTGAAGGAGGGAGGAATGGGAGGTGTACATAGCACCCTCTCTGGCAACCAATACCACCCACTATTTTATAGTTTACTGTGTCACGACATGTTTGAGTGTGTGTCGATCCATACAAAATTAAAACGACGCACACGTGACAACAACAGCGACATGGCTGGCGGCCCTGATCAGCTTATCCCTTCATAATCAGTGCTCAATAAACCAGAGGGCTAAGGCAGCAGTCGTTGAATCTCTAGCCCTGGTCCTCTGATTCGACCTCGGCATTCTATTTTAAGTGCAGAGCACTTTAAGGGCCCGCCTTATCGTCATAACTCCTGCGGGATCATGGCGTCACGCGCCAAAACAGGGGCTTCGAAAAGATAACCGTTTCCGCTAGTCAGGATAGAACCTGCGTCTCGCGCGTTACAAAGCTCATGTCTGCCCCATCTGGCCGCCGAACTTCACGTTACTCACATGGTAAGTGTTGGGGGTCTCTGCACTGCGCCACTGCCACGGAGGCTGCTTTTGCTTGGCGACAAAAAGTACACGGCAATATAAAATAGGAAAAACGCCATGAAATGTTGCAATATTGCTCTTAATGAAAAGTGAATTAGACGGCCTCTTCATGAGCCTTTTTCTGGGGCTCCACCGCCCTCTCTTGACAGCTTTCGCTATCAACGCCAGGCTGATACTGAAACTAGTCACAAGATGGCGCCACAGCCCCTCTGGCGAACCACTACACCACACTTCGGCAGCTTCCACGTTAGTAGAACTCCTTTCTTGTTGCTCTGCTCTCTATTCCGCACTTTCGTTTGCCCCCTGATACATGACTTTTCATCCATACAAAAAGTTGAGGCTGAAATTACGCAATCGTGCTAACGTTTTCAAAAGTACTTATTTCATTTTCCCTGCTAACGCAGGACGACGCGTACGTGACCGGCGACCTCGCTCTGCTCCAGGGAGTCGGCCACGTCGAAATTAGTCGCTTGTACATCTATGAACCCCTTGGAGAACCAAACGGAAGCTGCCTTGTCATCGGCGATTGCATCTTCATGCACTGGCAGGAAGTTGCAGGCGGAAAGGCCACTGAAGAAGTCGCGCGGACCCTGGACGCTCGCTTCTACTGGTCTCTACTGCTTTTGGACCGAAAGGTGCACGCGGAAAATAGTCTGGACTTATCATCCAGGCTGAAGTCCCGTGACTATGCACTTGCTTTCCAAGAGACGAGGGCACTGCTGGTCAAACGCAACAGCATTGATCAAGCGCAACAAGCGCCTCTGCCGTCTCTATAAAGGACGTTGAATTTTCTCCAAAGATTTTCTCGGACGCTAAGCGGAAATAGAGCTCTACAAGACGGGCGTAGTCCGGTGCTTGACAGTGCATATGTGTTTATTCTCGCCTGCGTGTAAAAATAAATCCGACTGCGATTACGTACATCATGCCGCAGTCCTCCCCTGGAACATACCTTGTGGGAAAATGGCATTATGATTGCTACCCATACAAACTCTTGTTGCTAGCCGTTGGGTTGATATACGAAAGCGATTTCTGTCTGCTCCATACGAAAGAGCAGATCCGTGTACAGTGACATTGCTTGTATAAGCAATTTACTCATAGGGGTTTCAGTAATATACGTATCATGGTTCCGTATTTTTATAAAGTGACATACCCAACATTTGACGGCAAAATAATAGGGCGCTAACGCTGGGCCGGAGTTTTTTGTGTTGGTAAGTAATACCCCTATCATACGGGCACTTTGAATCGAGGTTGAGTCGGTCCGCATCGGGCGCTGCTACACGGCAGTTTCAATCACGATCGAGCCCGATCCCGCTCGAACTCAATTCTGGTTTCTAAAATGCAATAAAGGTTTCCAAACGCGAACAGGCGAAAGCTGTGATACCCTTGTTCCCGCTGAGTAATCGCACAGAAGTTGACGACATCAGCTCAAGCCACAAATTGTATCTAATCCCTTGATCCAAATAACCTTGAGGCAACATTTATATAGTTACGTAAGCCTACGACTACGGAAAGCTCCCAGACGCCGGACGCAAAGCCCATTTTTCGGCGCCGCATGCCGTACGTGAGTTTAAACGGTGCAACTTCATCGAGGTTGAAACGTGCCGTGTAGCATTGGCAGTGCATCTAGCGCGCCCGAAAACTAAATCGCGCTTCCCTTAAATCCGGATAGAAAGTGCCATTGTGACAGGGGTAGTACAGAAGTAGCCGACTAGGAAAATGCTCTCAGGATCCTTTTGAAATTAGCATAAATTCAGTACCACACCTTAGGAATATCGGAAGCACTTTTAGAATCCCTGAGTATGTCCTCACAACGCGCTCATTGCCCAATGTGTTGAGATTAACCATAGGTTTAAAAGTGCGTCCGGTGTGAATGGCCCAGCGGCGATGACAGGAAGAATTCTATAATTTGTCCTTGATGCTAGAACGTTAGAACTCGAAGAGCTAAAAAAATTGTGATGTTTCCGTTAAGACAAACAAATGTTGAAACTTAATGTCTTTTTAGAAACTTGTCCAGTGCCTGCGCTGTCTTGTTTCGGTTTTTACAACCTACTTAAGAATAGCTGTGTCAAACAAACTCAATTTCAAGTGGCTACATCCAAACGTCAGCAAAGCTTAGCACGGCTTATGTATTTCGGTTCCGAGTTTCCTCCTTTTAATAAGTGCTAAATAATTTTGAGTGTTTCTTATGAATCAAAACAAGGAGAGACACACGGGCGCAGTTGGTGTTTCTGTTCTTTTCTCAGTGGGGCAAGTGGGGCAATTTAAAA
Organism: Haemaphysalis longicornis; assembly: GCF_048455015.1. Classification (NCBI taxonomy): domain Eukaryota; kingdom Metazoa; phylum Arthropoda; class Arachnida; order Ixodida; family Ixodidae; genus Haemaphysalis; species Haemaphysalis longicornis. The sequence goes on along the minus strand of NW_027526225.1, from coordinate 74,333,321 downwards.
AAGAGAATGTCGAGAAGAACAAATGCTACTGAAAACTTGGTAGCGGCGTAATGACGGACAAAGCCATTCACTCAAGCGGGGAGAAGAGATAATATGAAAGATAACAGAAAGCGCCCATTCTCCTCCGTTGCCTGGAAGAAGTAAATAAATTAGGCGAAGGCTGATTTATGAATATGACAATTGCGGTAAACTGACAAACAGAGGAAGGAAGACAGACAGAGGAAGGAAGACCGACAGTATGCGTATTGACTGTCTTCCTTCCTCTGTTGGTCAATTTAGCACAATTTTCGTAATTCATAGTGCACCAACTACTCGAACAACAAATTTGACTGAAGGCTGAATTCCGGGTCTCGGTGCTCTACTGGTCGTTTCTCTAGGCGTCGTATAATTACGGCAACGTTTCTCGTTCTTAGCACTTAAAGAGAATGAAGTGTTCTCTAATGTCGATGGTGCCGGAACCTGGTTGGAAGCCTCATACAAAAATAAAACTCTATTTTGGTATCAGGGAGTCTCATGTTAATTACTGAAGTAGATGGAAAACAAAGTGTACGCAGCAATTTTGCTTCTACTTGGAACGCGAACAAATAAAAATTTTTCCCTCTGTACTGAGTAGCAATCATTGTGAACAGTCTGCTAAAATGTGAGTCTGCATTCACTTGTTTTTTCGGAGTTTTTTATTTAATTTGTTCAAAGGTCTCTGATTTATAAATTCTCTTTAATATCGAATGAGAAGGCGGAAAACTAAGCATTTGCTTTCGGATGCTAACATTAGGCTTTAAAAGTGGCGTGCGACACATGCTCTATAGTTCAGACTCCGATAACACTGACGACACCTCCCAATTCCAATCACGCTCAAGTTTGCAGATAACGGTCCCGCTTCCCTTTCATTTGTTAAACTTGGTAGCAAGCAAAACTGCCGCATGTGCAAGTCTTTTTCCTTTCTACGGTAGCAATAACAGACCTGTGTTGTCTGTATTATTTACAATAGCACTGGAGAAGGACAAACCTCTAAATCAATGTTATTCAACGCCCACCCTTTCTACTTTTGTTTTCTTGGTTTGCTTGCTTCAAACTAGAAGGGAAATCTTGTTTCTCACCTTTCTCTCTCGCCATGGAGACCGAATCTTCGTACGGGGCTCAAACGTTCGTAATGTAATTCATGGCAGTACTTCTTCCTTTGGTTTTCTTTAGTGTAATTCAACGCAAAAAAAAACTACAATCATGCTTCATAATAGCGCTTGCGCCACTGATGCTACACGCTACGAAAACTGTATACTCCACAACTTCTCTTACGAATAATAAAAAAATCCCGAACAATAATTCGAAATAACAGCGTGGCTGAACGTTTACAGTTGGTAGACGCCCTTCACGTGCAGCGAGTTTGACGTTACTTCGCGTGTCGCTTGGTTTCAGTTTTAGCCAACCACACGTTAGGGCTGAAAAAAGGCTTGAAAACAAATTATGGTTGATCCCTCTATCATAGGAATCGGCAAAACACGAAAGTGAAAGGGGCCTTCTCAGGAGAAGTTGAATGTTAAAGGAACATTGTTCATGTGCGAATGGTTCGCGAGCCTCACCGCGCCAGACGTAGCGACGCCCACACGGAAGCAACAAAAAAATTACCGGTATATTCAAGGACAACAAAACAAACAATGGCAATCACAGAAACAGCAGCTTGAAATACAGCGGTCAAGGGAACAACGCCAGCACGGAGGGCGCCTCAATTCACACGCGTCCCCCTAACACAAAGGCCCTGGAATAGAGAAGCAAACTGACGGCGCTCATTAGCGTCATGATGCGCTACTTCGCTTCGCATCTCCTAAACTGCAGCACCATTTGAATGAGTCATCAGGGAAAGACGTAAGGCGCGTTAGTAGAGCAGTTCACGCCGCTGCTCATAGCACAGTGGGTAGAGCGCCACGAACGCCTCGTTACGGCGACAGGGCTCGAGAGGGCATGGGCTCGAATACAGGCACCGCAGAGCCAATGTCACTTTTTCTTTCGACGTTACTTCCGTGACGGATATGACGAGAGGGAAATCTTGGTGTACCCGGGCATGAAACACTCTCGTGTTAAAATACCCACAAAGGGGGATTTACTGGGATTTACAACTCGATGCGACGCGGTTCATAGGACGTGAATCGCATTAAATTTCCAACTCATGAGAATGGCTCAGTGGTCCTCCGACAGCGTGGCGCGCACTGGCAGGACAACCCCTGCTCATGTGCATTGGCGGCGACATTATCGATAGCCCGTGTGTCACATTCAGCAATATTCTTCAGCAAGCCAGGCCTCTGTGCCCGGCGATGCCTATAGTACTGTGGTATTCCTTTGACTCCATGGCGTACCGTATACCTCGGAACTCTAAACCATCAACCTTGTACGCGACCACCACCTCGGGTGATACGTCGTTCGAACATGGGCACAAGTCCTTCACTTCAGGTGTGATGTAAAACTCTAAGCGTGTTTTTATGCTGCCTGCACATAAAAGTGATCTAAAAGTACGAAAATACCCTTGTTTACAAATAGAATGCGTATAATCAAGCAAAAAGACAATTCCAAGTAAAAAATATCAGAAGTATTTCGACACAAGTACAGCACTGCTGGTACTTGAAACACAGGCGCAACATGGAAAAATCCCACGCAGCCAAAACCACCGTCGCACTACACAATAATAAATGCGGTGTGCGTGGGTAAGCTCACGGAGCATGTAGTCCTAACCCGACTAAGCAACTTCATGGACAATAAAGGGTTATTCCCTCACACAATGATAGGGTTTAGAACTAAATTATCCACCCAGGACGTAATGTTACAAATAAAGCATCAAATAATTGACAAAGAATCCCAATCGACAGATATAAAAGCCATACTTGGCCTAGATCTCACAAAAGCTTTCGATAGCATCACGCACAAAGCCATATTGGACAATTTACAAAACGTAGGAGTCGGAAAACGAACGTATACATACATCAAAGACTTCCTCTCCGGCCGTTCATCGCAAATAACTGTAGGCGGGGTCAAATCGGAGAGTATCAACCTCGGGAGCAGAGGCACGCCGCAACGCTCAGTCCTCTCTCCATTTCTTTTCAATGTTGCAATGTTAGGATTACCTGCAGAACTCAACAAGATAGGCTGCATCATAGTTTATACGCAGATGACGTCACTCTGTGGGTTACGGGAGGCAGCGATGGCCTAATTGAAGAAACGCTACAGACGGCCATTAATACAGTCGTACACTACGTGTCCGCCAGAGGTCTCAAATGTTCGCCACAAAAATCGGAACTGCTGCTCTATCAACCAACACGTAGAGGACGGAAAAGCCCCACCGAAACCCCAAACATTAAAGGGACACTGAAGTGAATTTGTCAAGCTCCCATTTTTTCTTGCACTGCGTAGACTGGCTCAAATTAGCACACTTTTCATCGTTTATCCGGTTGACAAATCGGTAATTATTTTACAAAGCGCGAAAGAAGAAAAACTACCATGCGCGGTTTGCGGCGGCCGCGCCAACTAAGGCTGTGACGTTGAGAGGAGGGGCGCCGTGATTGGACGATGCCCAAGGTTAGCAATCAAACAAGTTTCGGTTTCGGTTTCGGTTCTGTAAAACATAACCAATGGCGTTGTTGGATGGGCATTCTCAATATCTCAGTAATCATCGTACCGCGCTTCTGCCATGTTGGCGGCTGTAAAATGCACAAGATAAGCCTCCCAGGACGGCTTGTAGTCTCGTAGCATTCACTAGCCGAGACCTACTCAGTGCATGAACGCCCTCCGCGTACCCGCACACGCCCAAATGTCATGCGCTTTTCCCCCATATTTGGAGCTTGCCTCCCTCATGCCTGTATCGTAAAAAGCGTGTTCGCACCAGGCCAAGGGTCTGTTCATTCTGGCCTGTGCCCACTGCCTGCAAGCAGTCGGTGATTATGGCAACAGCACGCCAACGAGAACTCGCTAGCGCGCCAGTGCCAGCCTGCGCGTGTTTTGTGAACTAGTTCGTGTAGACATGAACGTTGCGGCCCAAAAAAAGGTGAACTCAATATAGAAAACATCGGCGGAAAACATAAAAGTTAACTTACAAAAAAAAAGCACGTACCCGCGGGGATTCGAACTCGTGACTTGCAAAACATTTGCGGTGAACTACATAACGCCTCAGCCCACTCGGCCACGAAGCCAAATCCGCAGGCCTTCCTAATATAGGGTATATATTGCACAACCGGTTTACACTTTTATTTAGTTTTGGCATTTCAAGCAGCTTAGGTGACTATTTGTTGTACTGCGCTCGTGCAGTAAGCGTCGCCCGAGTTTCCTTTTTTTTTTTTTTTTTTATTACGAGTGTTTGCCGCGCGGCATATGGAAGGCGTTTTAAAGATAGAGGTAGATAAGAAAGTAGGAAGGAAAGAGAAAGAGAGGCGTTTTAAAAATGGGAGTAGAGCAAAAAGTAGGAAGGAAAGAGAAAGAGAAGAAAATAGGGAGAGAGGGGCTGCCAAGAGCACAGAAGGTCACGAAACCGACAGGTGTTCAAATCTACAGGTATGCATGCAGTCCAGTGGCGTGCAGAAAGTCCATCAGCGACCTGCAGTATTTATCGTCCTGCACCCAGCGGTTGTAGTCATCCGGTTTATCCCACCGGAGACCAACCTTTCTGAGCGCATGGTCTCGAGCTGTCCTCGTTCCCGCGCACGTCCACAAAAGATGCTTGGCGTCAGCTTCAACCGCCGGAGACGGACACTTGGGACACGTTCCTGGGTCGTCTTGTGAGTGCCCCCAAGTCCAAGTGACTGAAGGTGTGAGGGCCACCCCAGCCCGAAGCCTCCTGAGAGAAACTTCCTCCACCCGGGAAAGATTAGGGGGCAGGGAGCAGACACACGGGGGAATTAGGGCACGTGTGTCCCTTCTCAGGAGAGATTTCCGGGCTTAAAGACGGGAGCGCGGATCACAAGGAAGGGGGCTAGGGGAGGACTCAGGGGGGGAAGAAGAGTGGGAAATATGGTCCGCTAATTGATTCAGTATATTGCGACCGTGCCCCTGTACCCAATGTACACGGATCGTTAGCTCTGATGTTCTGTGGAGGCTGTGAATCTGCTGGCAGATCAGAGGTGTCTTCTTTACTTGCTTCAGATGCTTCACAGCACTGAGCGAGTCTGTATATATATGCACCTCCGTGATGTTATGGAGTGCACTTGCAGCATTGACTGCGTCATGAACAGCCTGGAGCTCCAGTAGCAGCGGGTCCGGAGTGTCGGTAGCGTAACAGCGCGAGCCTTTGATTTCCGGGTGCGTGGCACTGACGAAAGCAGTCCGTCCTCCGTCCGGCAGAAGAGCTGCGTCTGTGTACAGTACGCGGTGGCCTTCAGGGACTGTGGTATCGGATGTTGGCGCTGGCTGGTCACGGCGACGAAGCTTCGTCGTCTTATTCGTTGTCATTGTCGTGTACCGCCATGGTGGAAGATCGTCTGAGGTTGAAGTGACGGGGGACGCATGACAAAAATGTGAATGAAGCGCTGCGACCACTGGAATGTACAACCGCTTGAGCTTCGTTCCTTCTTCCCGCTGGTTTATAAGCTCCGTTATAGTATTGAGCTGGGCGTGTTCCTATAAGACTGGTATCGGGGTAAGACGAGGAAGTGCCGTGATGGTGCGCATAGCTTCTCGGTTTATAGTCTCAAGTTGCGCCCATTGTTGCTTGGTCAGTCTGTGAAATTATGCCTGGTAGAGTAGGCGCGGCTGGAGAACAGCACGTACGAGTCTTCTAGCCACCTCCGTGCGGGCTCCTCCACTACGCGCTGCAATCCGGCGGATCAAGTGCAAGGTTGTCGAGCACTCCTTCCGTGCCTTCCGGAGCCAGTGAAGACCAGAACCCGACTGGTGGATCAGAAGTCCGAGCACCCGCAGCTCTTCTTTCGCTGGTATAGCAGCTGAACCAATTTTAAGTTGAAAGTTAGTCATAGAGGCTAACTTCCTTCCTGATTTATTAGCCACTTGTATGTAGCACGACTTCTCAGCTGAAATTTCTAAACCGGCTGATTCCGCAAAGGCATGAAAAACATCTAGAGCTTGCTGGAGATGACGGCACTGTAAACCGAGGTCGCGGTTTGTGGACCACAGTGTGACATCATCCGCGTAGATAATAAATCTCACGGAAGGGATGTCTTGCAACTTCCATGCCAAGGGTGCAAATGCGATGTTAAAGAGCAGCGGTGCTAGCACGGAACCTTGCGGTACCCCACGATTCGATGTAAACAGGCCGACCGGCTTCCCATCCACTCGTACAGAAAATGTCCTTGAGCACAGGAAGGAGTGTACCACTTTGGATACATGATGTGGAATCCCTAAGGACTCCATGTTTCTGAGTATTGTCCTGTGGTCCACGTTGTCATAGGCCTTGGAAATGTCGGTAGCCACCACAGTCCGCACAAGATGGCTGTGGGGTGAAACGTGCAAGATATCATCAGCCAGAATAGAGAGTCCATCCTCTGTACCTAGGTGCGGTCTGAAGCCAATCTGAGCAGGATGGTATTTCCTGTTGTGCTCCAGCCACCAGGATAATCGAGTGGCCAGTATCCGCTCAAATATCTTGCATATTGTCGATGTCAAAGAAATAGGTCTTAGTGCATTAATACCCGTGGGTGGTTTTCCCGGTTTGGGGATAGGCACTACCACGGAGTGTTTCCACTCGGGTGGAATGACACCTTTCGCCCACACATCATTCAACGAACGGAGTATTGCGTCCAAGGCCTCTCCCTCCAAGTTCTTGAATAGCTCATACGGGATTTCATCATACCCTGGAGAAGAGTGTGCTTTTGATTCTTCAATGGCCGCGATGAGCTCGGCCATCGTAAACGGTTCGGTTATACCCGATTCATCCAGTACCACAGCCGACGGAGAGGCGGCCGGAGGTTGTTGGTGGTTGGGAAAGAAAGTCACGGCCGCTCTGTCCGCAAACTCCTCTGGGCTGATGTTGAGAGCCAGGCGAATGCTAGCTGATGGATCAACCAGGCTGCCACTCCTCTCCATAGCTTGGAAGGTCCGCCATAAGGCCTTGTTTCCAGTGCCAGAGCCAGAGCCAAAGCCAGAGCACCAGTCATGCCAACGGCGACGTGACAACTGTTTCTCGTAGCGTCGCGCTTGTGCCGCGATACGGTTTGCCGTGACACGAGCGTTGAATTGCGTCGGGTGGCGATTAGCAAAAATCTCTGCTCGGCGACGCTCTGCCCAAAGTTTAATGAGGTGCATATCGGGCTTCGGTTGATCCTCGTTCACGGTGGTATGTATAGTGCAGTTGGTGAGTACGGACTGCAGCGTGGAAATTAGGTTCTCGGAAGTTAGTGAAGAAGCTCGTTCGTCAGAGCGGACTTTGTCCCAGTGAACAATTCTGACCTGGCGACGAAGTTTATGTAACTTCTTCGTGTGTAAGCCAATCAAAATTGGAGAATGGTCGCTCGCCCAAGCGTCTGGCTCCGGATTCCAGGAGGGATTACCGGGTCCAAGCCACCACGTAAGGTCCGGAGCATGAGACCGAGTTGAAGGGATGGTAGGTACGGCTGGAATGTTCAGTAAGGTAAAGTTCATGCTCGTGAAGGTGTCATGAACCTGTACTCCCCTCTTGGAGTCTTGCTCGTAGCCCGACAAGGAGTGTGGGGCGTTGAAGTCTCCCGCTACGAGTATGGGAGTACCTGGGTACATAGCCCTGAGGTGGTGGAGCCAGCCGAGGTTAAGACGTGCTCTGCATGGCCTCCCATAAAAGGACACTAGAAGAAGTGGTGTTTTGGCTGGGCGCGTTAAAACTGCGATCACCTCTTGCTGTTGGTTGCACCATTTCTGAAGATCGATTGGTGTTTGAGGAACACTACTGACAATGTATATTGCCGCTTTTCCAGGTGCATTGCCAGTGCGATTATCCGGGATGGAAGGACTATGGTAACCAATGAAGTGAGGGAGAGCGCACAACTTGTTTGATTCCTGTAACAGGAGCGCCCACACATGAAGTTTACCAGAGTGAATTTTGGTTTTTAGTTCTCCTAATTTGTTCGAAAGGCCTCGGTAATTCCATTGCAGGATGACCGGTTGATGGCTTGAAGGACATTTAGCCATGGTATAAGCTATCTTGTATAAGTTGGGTCAGATTGGATAGGGTTTCAATTATAACTGTCCAGACGGCTGTATCAGGGGGGGTTGTCTTTTGAGCATTCACTTGCATCCGTAAAGGCACGCTTTGCGAACCTTGCAGTGCATGAGCCCGTTCTTTACGGAGACCAGCTACGCGTGCCTTCCTTTGCCGGAGTGTCTCAAGCTGCTTAGATAGTTGGGCTATTTGAGCATCCAGGTCTTCATCTACCAAAGCATATTCAGTGAACTCCCAGTTATCATTGGGGGTATGCTTAGGAGGTCTATGCTTTTTAGGATCGGCCTTCTTCAGAATCTGCGAATACTAAACACCGGTTGAAACAGGTTCCTCAGGATCTTCTACAGCAGAGCACTCGATGGGTTCCAGGACCTGGAAGCGATTGCTTAATGCAACCCTCACTGAACAGCTTTCCCGACGTCGAGCGCGGGCTGTGGCGCGCTGTTTGGTCGGGCACTTTGTCGACGTTATTTCGTGGTCATCAGCCTTGCAAAGCCCGCAGCGATAGCGTGGCTTGCCGTCGGCATTTATTCTCTCTGGGTCTACTGTTGCCTTCGGACAGTAGTTTTGCTGGTGACCTAGTTTAAAGCACCTGTAGCAATACATGACTCGTGGTCGATAAGGCTTTGGGTGCAGCACACAGCCATTGTAGTAGAACCTTTCCGGTATAGTAGAAGAACCTTGTACGGTGACTAGGTAGGTCCTGCTTTTACCCATACGCCGGACAGCCAGAACCTCATGTGTGGGGGACCTCAACTCACGTAGAATGGTCGCAGGGGAGTCATTCGGGTCAAGGTCGTACAGGACGCACCGCTGCACATTGGGCCCAGAGGCAAAGTAAGACTGCACTGTCACGGTACCATCGCTGGAGATGGGGATGCTGGTAATACCACAGACCTTGTTAACGTCATCCAGGCTGGCAAGGTGGACGGTTATTGTATTGGACACCTTATGAATCACGAACCCCTGATAACCCTGGGTGCCTAGACACCGGTCTATCACTTGTTGAACTAATTTAACGGGGATAGTGGTGACGTCAAACCTGGTGGTCGGTTTAATTTGAACCCGGAACGAGCGGTCGGGGGGTGGGGTTGGGTAAACAGCGGTGCGAGAACTGCTGCAAGGAGGAGCGGGTGCGGTGGAAGCATCTGGGGTGGCCCTCACCTTCTTAGTGGGCGGCGTATCCTGTGCGGGGACCGTTGCGTGCTTCGTGCAGGGTGCTGGCACTTCACTTCCAGGCACAGAAGAATCGTAGTCCATCTCCTGGGTATGTTCCGTTGAGGTGGCGGGCTGTTGAACCACGGGGTCTCCCATCACTGGTTCCTGTTGTTGGGTCAACTGGGTGTCGGAACAGATTGGCTGGTTCAGTGACGCCGAAGCTTCCGTGCAGAGGGCGGCCGATGCAGGCACTTGCGTAGCGTCCATTGCTGCCGTCACTGGTGAGCCATCCGGGATGACGGCATGCCCGGCCACACTAGGCCGAACCGCCAGGCCAGGTCTCCTTCGCCGACGCCGAAGGGGCGGAGGCGAATTTTTCGCGTCGCCAGTCGGTATACGTGACGGAAGCGTTCGCCTGGTGAGCTGATTGGTCCTGTACGGACGAAATTTCTGTTTAGAGCGAGAGAAAACTGCAGACGCCGAAGTAGCCACGTCTGCGGTGGAGCTTCTTCTTCTTCTTCTCCCCGCCCGAGTTTCCACAGTAGCTCACGTCTAGCAATTGCATTTCGTAGACGGAAAAGCGTTCGCAGATGCGTAGTCGTGCTGCTGACCGCTGTTCTTGTTCGCCCAGCGCAAAAAAGTGCTTCCCGCGCCCTAGTTTTACGCTGTACGGTAAAAATATCAGTTGATTTTATTTATTTAGTACCTATATTAACTTCGCTGACTCTTCTCCCGCCTTCAAGAGGCCTTATATTTTCCTACTGGCGTACCAGTCAGCGAAGCGTCGCATGTGCGCTTGTGCAGCGCCTGTGTGAAGCGACCTTGACTTGGAGCTAGATACAGTGTACAAACAAACCAAGTAAAGAAAGGCACATTCTTCCATTCACAAACGTGTCCTGGCTTCGTTTCAACTAAGCGAACGAATTGCGACCAAGCAATTTTTTTTAACCTCCTTGATTGCGACGACCCGCCGGCGGCCGGCGGACGAAACGCTGGGCCGACTGACTCTGTCTGAAGGCCGGGGAGCCGTGCAGTAGCGCAGCCAGCCAATTGCCACCTCATCCCCTCCTGACGTCACATGAAACCGCCACAGAAAATGGGCGAGCGTAAAGAGAGGAGGACAGCATTTTCGAATTAGTTTTTCTACTAAATAAAATCGCGTAAACGCGCCTAGAGTGGTCGAACCATGGCCTGGGGACTCCGGACTACAATTTGCGCTAGTAATCCCGCAATGTTTACATATCACTTCAGTGTCCCTTTAAATTAGTTGCGGACGGGGATCCGATTCCCATCGTTAAAAGCATCAGAATCCTCGGGCTCCGACTGCAGTGGAACGGGCACAATGGGGAAGCCATCAAGTTGCTAGAGCAGAGTGCCCATCAAACGATGAGACTCATCTCGAGGATCGCCAACAGGAATTACGGATTAAAGGAAGCAAACCTGATAAGATTAGTGCAGGCTTTCGTCGTCAGTCGTATTATATACGTTACTCCGTACCTCAACTTGCAAGTCGCCGAAAAGGCTAAAATCGAGCGTATCATCAGAGGGGCATACAAGCAAGCCCTCGGGTTACCTACCTGTACGGCTAACGAACGATTACTAGCTCTAGGAATTCACAATACGCTGGAAGAGCTTATAGAAGCCCACACAGTGGCACAATACGAAATACTTACACACAGCGCAACGGGAAGACACATACTCGACTCCCTAGGAATTAACTACGCGGCACAACAAGGCACCAAGGTGGACATTCCTCAGGAAATACGCGAGTGTGCCAAAATACTTCCGTTGCCAAGGAACATGCACCCGGAACACAACGAGGGAAGGCGGCAAGAGCGAGCCAAAGCCATTAAGAAATGGTTTCAAAATTCTAGGGACGTGATCTACGTCGATGCGGCAGAATATGCCACGTGTGATGCCATGTCAGTGACAGCAGTAGACTGTGAAGGCAAATTAACCTGCTGCGGAACGGTCGTAACCGCAAAATCCGAGACATCCGAGGAGTGCGCCATCGCACTTGCGATAGCCTCCACGACAGCTAAATACATAATCAGTGACTCGAAAACGGCAGTTCGAAATTTTATTAAAGGGTGCATATCGCCGGAGGCGCAACGCATTCTGCTAAATTTCCGAGACCAAAGGAAAGTCCTAATTTTATGGGCACCTACACACTCTTCCCTTTCGGGCAACGAGGCAGCTCACAACACGGCTCGAGGACTCGCATGCCGAGCCACCGAGCAGCCTCCGCTGAGGTCGGGAAGAGACCGCATGGTCTCATACAGGGAAATCACCAATCATTACACATTCGAACGCGCCCGTTATCCTCCCGCTCATCCATCCCTAAATAAAAGGCAGTCGGTGGTCTGGCGTCTCCTCCAAACGAATACCTATCCAAACCCCGTGGCATACAGTCACTACTACCCTGGCCAATATTCAGGCATGTGCGCACTATGTAAGGACCGGGCGGACCTGTCACATATACTATGGGCTTGTCCTCAGGCGACCCAAGAAGATCGCGAATGACGAGCAGTGGGAGACCGTGCTGCTCAGCTCTGACCCAAAAGACCAACTCTGGGCCGTCCAGTTGGCTGAAAACGCCGCCAGGGCCCAAGGGCTGCTGGCCGCCGTTTAGGAAGGAGGCCTCCTTAAAAACAACTGGACAAAAATAAAGTTGTATCTCTCTCTCTCTCTCCAGCAACACGTTCGAAATCGAGGCCGTATACACCAAAGATCAATAGAGGGCACGTGAGGAATTACTCGAACAGCTCGGAAACATACCCTGCAGCAATACTCGAAAACGTTTTTGCATCTAAAAAATTAAAATGACCCTCAGTGGCATTTAGTTTGCATGTACAACGTTCGCATTCTTATATCCTTAACAATTCTGAGGTTCCCTTGGATTTGTTATAAGTTTTTGGGTATCCCTCAAGCAAGTAGTGGTTATTTGGCGAAGAAAGGCATCATCACCATCATCATCATTGTGGTCATCATCACCCAAATGGCGGTCGCCCGCATGGTTTTCGCATCCCGAGACTTCACCATGAAAATAGCCCGCAGCAAGTTATCCCGCATGCGAAATACCGTCTTCATTCTCGTCACGACCGTGAGTGTGTTCGCGCTCTCCCAGCTGGGGAATTTTACAGCGCTGAAGGACTTGCTTCAGGACGACAATCTCAAGCACATCGAATACTGGAGCCACGAAGTCGGTCAGGCTGCTCTACGTGAGGGCGAGCAGCTTGAAGCGACGCGGCTTCCGCACCGCGGAGGCTGGGCCGTGGAAGCGCGCTGTCATGAGGGCATCGATGTCCTGTTCTTCGTGCATGCCTGCTCACGACAATGGAGACGGCGGGCGGTCCTGCGCGACACCCTCGTCGAGGAGGCAGCCGCGAGACGCTTCAACTGGGCCGCCGTGTTCTTTGTAGGTCGCCGTGCCAAGGACCCACTCCTCGACGCCTGCCTCAACCTTGAGGCGAACGCTCTTGGCGACCTGGTGGTGTTCCCGTTCGAAGACGGCTACAGGACCGTAACTCCCAAGTGGATGAACGGCATGCAATGGGTGGCCGACCACTGTCCCAACGTGCCGGTGATCATCAAGCTGGACGACGATGTCACCGTTCACCCGTTCAAGGTGAATGGCAATATGCCAACGAACATCGACGCTATATTCTTCAATGAAAGCCACGCTGTTAACCAAAAGTTAAGGGCTCAGTTCCTGGGGCTGTAGTTGATGTCTAGTCAAGACGTTCAACGACTGGCACACTGTACCAAGTTAAAGAAATTTCAGCTACGAACGCCTTTGTTTTGAGCTGGTAAATTAGGAACTAGTTCAATTTAAATAAAACCTAAAATACACAAATGAAATATGTATGCAAACAGCTATGATTAACGTTTTTACTTGAAGCGCTTTCTGATCAGAAGCTTTCGTGTCGCAGTGTTCTTGGCAGTCCATCAAATCGGCCACATCATGTGTTTTAATGTTCTTCCGAAGAGAATGGTCGTCGAGCGGACACTTACCCAGAAAATAACATTCCTAGTCAATTACTTAAAAACCGCTATCACCATCCGTATTTGAACGGTTACGTATTAGTCAAACAAACGCTGCCTTCCATCTTTTGAAGATCGGCAAAACTCAGAGCGCAAAGCTCCGCCCCTGCACTCGCCTTCAGTCAGGGCGTACAAACGGGGAAACCACTGTGTATCAACTATTTAACCAAGAGAAATGCTTTCGCCTTCTCATCTCGTGGGAATATGCTTAGGCATACTCTTTAACCTTCTTTAACTCTTTAACCTTGAGGTCACGCCAAAGCGTGACCTCAAAAATACGTCCGTTGCCGTGTTGTGGCAGACATGAGTGGTACGTTTGTCAAGTTATTGCTTAAATTTTAATGGGAAGGCATTAGTTTTTCCAGATTGTGCAAAACCGCAAATTGAGTCGGCGTCAGAGGCAAGCCTCTTAACGCACGTCACTGCAGAGCGTTTCACAAAGTGTGCGTCGAATTGCAAAACCAAAAATGGGAAGGTAGGCTGAACGATGCCCGCACATGGGCAGAGCCCCTTCGAAAGTGGCGAGTGTTTCAAGCACAAGCCCCAAATATCAGTACTGCGAACGCATCGAGTAACTTCAGGTTTCCAAGTCCCATACCCACTATCAGCCCTGCTAACGCCTGATTAGTCATTTCCGATATCTTGTTCTCATGCTCATAAATCAGGAGTGCTAACACGTGATGAGTCGCTTCTGGGTTCTTATTCCATATTAAGGCTTTCATTACGAATTTGTAATGTTTCATATTCTGACGGCCATCTAGGGGCCGGCATAAGCAGTCACACAAATATTAAGGTTCCTAGACCAAAAACTGCAATTCAGACCCGATGTCACGTGCAGGAGACACGCATGGCAGGTAGGGAAGGGTTTTCTGCCATTTCACTCTGCGCATTCCAAGAATGTCAAGCGGATATTGTCAAACACTGCCTTGACCTTGGCATCAAGCCGATAATATTACCCTGGGATGTAGAGGAGCTTCGATTGATTGTCTGCAGGTTTTAACGAGCCGATGCAACGAGGGTGAGAAGGCGCGCCGTAGTGTAGGGCTCCAGGTAATTTTGACCACCTGAAGATCTTTAACGTTCACCGCAATCTCGTACAGGAGGATGTTTGTGCTTTTCGCCTCCATCAGAAAAGCGGCCGCCGCGGTCGGGAATCGAACCCGCATCCTCCTGCTCAGCAGCGCAAGCCCTCAGCCACTGAGCCAACCCGGCGAGTTGGAGAGGAGCTTCACAGAGAAAATTCCGAAACTGCCCAATCCAGGCTATCCGAATGTGGTCCTGGTGTCGATCTGGGAGTCGTTGCTTGAAAAGATAAAAAGAAAAAGAATTTGTTTTAGTTGAGTAAACCAATTAGGCAAAACAAAGTAGGGGAGCAGAAGAAATGATTTAGTTAGTAAGTTCGAGAGAGATAGAAAAGCCAGCACCTTCGCCCCGAATGATAAGATTAAAGCGGAGAAGACAGTGGGAGGGCCAATTGATTAAACCTGTTTTCCAAGTACCTTTTTCGTATAAAGGAGCACCGTCGGCGGGAGAGGAAAACAAGCACATATGCTGCACGCACGTCCGAGTTCATTGTTCAGAAACGGACGCTTGAACTTTGCGTCGGCCCCATTGAAGTTCTGCATTTTTGCAGCTGGACACCTGCGTCTGTCGGCAGAGTTGCCCGCTTCGCAGAGCGCGAACGTCGTACTTTTGCCAGCAAGTCGCTTACGCTCAGCTTCGATGACGCGAACGGATTCGTCAGCAGCCCTTTCTTTCTCACGGAAGGCGTCGCGTGAGCTCCTGGGTCGTGTGCATTCCTTTGTCGGCCTGGTTTTATTTACAGCAAAGCTTTATATGGCCTCGGATTCTACAGAAACAGCTGGCTAGCGCCGCATCTTTTCAAAGTGCTACGAGTTGTGCCGCGCCTCCGCCATATGGCGCCACGGGTCCCGCGACCGAGAGAAGACGCAGTGAAACATCCCCCTCGCGAGGGGCACGATCAAATGCAGAGCATTTCCGGGGGCGCACGACGTTAAGTAGTTTGCGTTACGTTAATGTTGTTGCACTTGTGGCAACTGCTGACGAGAGAGCGCTCGTCAGCAGTAATTTGAATGAGTCAACGATATAAGGCGCGTTCATAGCGTCCCATTCTGTGTCGGCTTTGTGGCGCAGTGGGTAGAGCACCATGTACATTGGGTTCCGCCCGCAGGGTCGAGGGATCGAAACCGGGCGCCGGATAGTATTTTTTTATATAGTAGGGAGGGGTGCTGACAACGACGTTGCGGACTACGGACGTCAACGCGGGTGACATCGTGAGTCTGAAATGCTCTGCATTTAAAAGTACGCAGGGGTCCTAGAGAGGCTACTGACAGGAGCAAGATTATGGTTGTGCCCTATCTGCACGGAATCACACATTAAGAAGATAGCAGCCAGAGAGGGGGAGACAGTTGTGTGCTCAGCTCCAAAAAAAGGGTATGCCAGGCGCCGCCATGTCAATCATCCAATGATAGAGAGCCATTTCATTGCACAACTAACGACCGTAACAAGTGCGCAGCATGCGTGCAGGGGGTTGTATACAAGCTACCTTTATCGTGCGGGAAACGCTACCCTGGCCAGACCTGCCGTTGTATCAACAATAGAGTTCGATAGCACAAGGTGGCAACAAAGACATTCCGCCAGGTCACTTGGCCACGCACTGGCGAGATTGCCCCAAATAATGACGCCATGGAAGTGTGAAGGGGACTTCCATGGCGTCATTACCATGCATAAAAACAGTGATATGCTCGCGCGCGAAATAATCGGAGCAATGGAAATTGAAGAAAACATGGACGATTGTGTCAGAACAGCGTCGGTTGCGCTAACGGATAAACGTTTTATGCGCAGTGTTATAATAACTTAGACCACTTGGCTAGAGGAGTGTATAAATGTACAGGGCGAGGCGTAATAAAATTCATTTGGTAGTGTCAGCGCTTGTGCTTCGTCTTTCGTCTTTGTCTATGTCCTGAGTTAACTTGAGGCTGACCAGTATTTAATCAATTGTTATCGGACAAGCTCAGATTCTGCCCATGCAAACACCTGAAGAGGTAGCTACGGTTTTTTTTATTCTGGTACCCGCATATCTCTGCTGCTAACGCCTGACGACTGACTTCCACTTTCTCATTCCTACATCTCAGCTTAGCCAGTACCTACAGACGGCGTTGCCCCGGGAGCCCGCACGCCTGCACTGCTCCATTAACGGTGGCCAGCCAGTGGACAGGAAACTAGGCACCCGCTTTTTTGTGAGAACGGACGACGCCCCAATGGACGAGTACTTCACTTACTGTTCCGGCCTGGCCGTCATAATGACCTTCAACGTCATGCGAACGCTCCTCAGAGGGTCATCCAAGGTGCATCCCCACCCCACGGTAAGACCTCTTGTCGCCTTTGCGTGCACTTACCCCAAAAGCGACACTTCTACTCGCGAACATACAAGCTCGAAATTCAGACTTTTTTCGTGTGTACGCTCGAATATGTACGCTCGAATAAGTTGCCGAAAAGTAGATGTGCTTACTTGCGCTGATCTATTCCGCTAGATAAAAGAATCAATTTCACTCTCGGCTTCTTCTGCATGTACTGACAGAGCTGCTACATGACAAGGCAGGCAGAATGTAACGTTGAGCTTTTAATATGTACGTTAAAATCACCATAAACAGGCCTCTGTTTTGCTAAAACCACCAGATGAATATAGTTGAAATAAAGGAGCTTAACGTTTGAGGTAATATTTGGGCGCCAGATGTTCGGTTTGGGAGAGGGGGAGGGGCGTAAATAGGGAGTCATTTATTGAATATTGGAGCGTTGCTCAGTAGCAACAGTCCTGTTTAAAGCCACCAAGTGTCAGTTGTTACCATTCCAGCCACGTAGAGTGTGTCCAATTTGCGGGAAGCCTTCTCTTCAGGTGGGAGTACTCGTCGTCGCACCCACTTTTTACAACACGTCGACACCCGCACTAACGGGAAAAATGTTTTTTTCTTTTTGCAGCGTTTCAAAGTGTTTATTCTGTGAGCATTGTTGGAGGAGGGCACCTGACGATGTTGAGCCATCCAGCGTTTGTCATATACAGCCTGCGAAGTTTACACTGCGCCTACTTTATATTTCCTATACCGTACAGAAAAAATGTACTTCTTGCAGTATGCAAAGCATGAATGAAAGACGAGGATGGGTTGCACATTACGTGACGCTGTTTAAAACGTACGTAAGCGCCGTTGCTTACGGGAAAACACGAGTGGAAACAAATATTCCTTCAGACAATTTTACGCAAACATTTCTCCATTTGCAAGAAAATTGTCTCTTCACTTCGATGCACATGTCTTCACAGAACTTTCCCGTAAAGCCTCTACTCCCCCCTCCCCTGTCGTTTCTACCAGGATAAATACAATAAGATTTTTTTTTAATTCAATTAATTTTTCCGGGCTTCCACAGTTCGCGCGAGATCAATTGGTTATTCGATTTTGGTGGGCTTGGAATACCGCCTCGAGGTCTAGTCTTGGGTTTCAAGTTCTTTTTGTATTTTTTGGTCCAAATATGGTTTTTAACGCGTGTTTTCATTTGATCCCGCAAAGATAGAGCACATTTGCAGTCTCTGTTAAAAGCCCGCTGCCAGGGCCATCTATGAATTTATTGTTGGCCTTCAATCTGCCTGATGTGTTCTTTTTTGATGTGCGAATGCGGTTTCCAGATTTAGCGATTTCTAAAGGTTTTGGATGTGCAAACTTCCCGCTCCAAAATTTGGTTTTACCGTTTCGGCAGCGTGGCTGAATTGAAGGTTAGACACTCAGACATACGGACCGACATTTGATGGTTTAGGTAGGCCCCCGAAGAGTATCTTCTTTAAAAGACCCTACCTTCATGGCACGACTTCTACGAAAACGATTGGCGCGAACTGATGCCGTGCTGACTGACACTTTCGTGGTTTTAGGCAGGAAAAAAAAGATACATAGAAAGAAGGGGGAGCTTCAAAATGGCAGCAGAAGTGGCGGATGCGCTTTCGAAACAGAGACTCCAGTCGCATTCGGCTTCTGCAACAGGCACCGCTTGGGCACTAAGCTCTTCTTCCCTTTACGAACATCGTCGATGTGAAGACTGGAGCTCCAGCCGTCTTGGGCCCAGTTTTCCTGCTTTTGCATGGACGAAACGTTCCTTCATATTGGCCCAAGGGGCCTGGTCCTCATGGAGGAGGAAGGAATGTGAGGTGTACATAGCACCCTCTCTGGCAACAAATACCAACCACTATTTTATAGTTTACTGTGTCACGACACGGTTGAGTATGTGTCTAGCCATAAAAAGTTAAAACGATGCCGTTCATATGACAACAACAGCGACATGGCTGGCGGCCCTGGTAAGCTTATCCGTTCATAATCAGCGCTCACTGATCCAGAGGGCTCGGGCAGCAGTCGTTGCATCTCTAGACCTGGTCCTCTGGTTCGACCTAGGCATCCTATTTTAAGTGCAGAACACTTTAAGGGCCCGGGTTATCGTCATAACTACTCCAGGATAATTGTTTCACGCGCGAATACAGGGGCTTCGAAAAGATACCCGTTTCCGCTAGTCGGGATAGAGCCGGCGTCTCGAAATACGAAGCTCATGTCTGCCCCATCCGGCAACCGAATCACACGTTACTCACATGCGAAATGTTGGGGGTGCTCTGTGTGCTGCGCCACTGCCACGGAGGCTGCTTTTGATTGGCGACAAAAAGTACACGGCAATATAAAATAGGAAAAACGCCATAAAATATCGCATTATTGCCCTTAATAAAAAATCAATGAGACGGCCTCTTGATGGGCCTTTTTCTGGGGCTTCGCCGCCCTCTCTTGACCGGTTTCGCTATCAACGCCAGGCTGATACTGAAACTAGTCCCCAGATGGCGCTACAGCCCGTCTGGCGAACGACTACTCCGCACTTCGGCAGCTTCCACGTTCAGTGGAACTGCTTTCTCTTTGCGCCGCTTTCCATTCCACCCTTTCCCTTGCCCCCTAAAAACGTCTTTTCATCCATACAAATAGTTGAAGCTGGAATTACGCAAACGTGCTAACGTTTCCACAATTTCGCGTTTCTTCTTCCCGGTCAACGCAGGACGACGCGTACGTGACCGGAGACCTCGCGCTGCTCCAGGGAATCGGCCACGTCAATATTGGTCGCTTGTACTTCTACGAACCCTCTCGAGAATCAAACGGAAGCTGCCTTTTCGTCGGCGATTGCATCTTCATGCACTGGCAGGTCCTTAGAGGCGGGAAGGTCATTGAAGAAGTCGCGCGGACTCTGGACGCTCGCTTCTAGTGGTCTTTCGTGCTCTCGGACCAAAAGGTGCACGCTGGAGTGAGGCTGGACTTATCATCCAGGCTGAATTCCCGCGACTATGCACTTGCTTTCCAAGAGACGAGGGCACTGCTAGTCAAACGCAACAGCATTGATAAAGCGCAACAAGCGCCTCTGCTGTCTCCATAGAGGACGTTGAATTTTCTCCAAAGATTTTCTTGGACGCTAAGCGGCAATAGAGCTCTACAAGACGGGCGTAGTCCGATGCTTGACAGTGCATATGTGTTCATTCTCGCCTGAATGTAAAAATAAATCCGACTGCGATTACGTACATCATGCCGCAGTCCTCCCCTGGAGCATACCTTGTGGGAAAATGGCATTATGATTGCTAGCCATACAAACTCTTGTTGCTAACCGTTGGGTTGATATACGAATACGATTTCTGTCTGCTCCATACGAAAGAGCAGATTCTCACCCTTGTAAAGTGACATTCCTTGTATAAGCACTTTACTCATATGGTTTCAGTAACATAAGTATCATGGTTCCTTATTTTTATAAAGTGACATGCCCAACATTTGACGGCAAAATATTAGGGCGCTTACTCTTGGCAGGAGGAGTCGGTCCGCATCGGGCGCTGCTACACGGCAGTTTCAATCGCGATTGAGCCCGATCCCGCTCGAACCAAATCCTTTCCAAAATGCTATTAAGGTTTCCAAGCGCGAACAGGAGAAAGCGGTGATACTCTTGTTCCCGCTGAGTAATCACACGGAAGTTGACAACTTTAACTAATGCCACAAATTGTGTCTAATAACTTCATCCAAATATTCAAAAGGCAACATTTATGTAGTGACGTATGCCTACGATTACGGAAAGCTCCCAGACGCTATTATATATTTAACGCTATTATATATTTACCTAACGTAGTCGCTACTTCCTTTTGTAGTTCGCCCTTTCTTGTCCGGAAAAAGCAATCTTAGTCGCTTTGCTACTGGGTCTGCCTATTACGTGTTCTGGAAGAAAGAAAAAAGCGGGAATTAACAACAAAGCGCTTAGGCCTTTTTCTCACTCCGTCTGTAGATCACGTGGTGGAGGTAGTCGGTCAACTGCTCAGTTCACCATTCGTTATAAAGGCCCAAATTGTCTCTATTTGTTCTGGGTATTTCACTTAAGAAAAGGTACTGATCTCCTTGTAGGAAAGCCTCGAAGGAACAGGAATTTTACTCCGCGATTTCACTTTTGCCTAACTATGAAGACTTAGTTGCTGCTCGTTAGTTACTTGAATTCGTGGTTTTAAGCGTTTTAATACTGACGAGTTTCTAACTTTTTTTATATTTCTATTGCGTTCTCGTGCGACGTTTCTGCTAAGCACTGGTCGCACTTTTAGTTGGTGCCCTCAAACCTTGTGATACAAGGTATATTAATAATTATGCCCACGTTTAACAAACGTCCTTTCGAAGGCAGTTGTGCCGGTTTGAATTTAATTTTTACGTTCCCTAGGCAAATCCCGTCAAACAAGGAACTTGTTTTAATGCCACGTTGTGCTTGCCCAATTATGGCCATAATGGCTTGTGCGGCATAAACGAACAGAGCCCGGAGGAACGCAGGAAGAACATTGACTGGCGTTCTTTCTTGCGTTTGTTCTTTTAACGTTAAACCTTACATCCGACCAATATTTTAATTTTTAGGAGTACTGACTGTTCGCGAAAGCATAGCAGCTTGGTTCAGCGAGCGCAGATTATAACTCCTGGATGCATGCCGAACTAGGCACTGCATTTGTTCATGTGCAAGAATCCGCATACTCGGAAAGGACGCTCAACAATCTGAAGTTCGGCTACTCTCATTGCTTACAATAAGCTTCCAAGCCTCTCTAAACCCCAAACTTAACCGACTCAGATCAAATTAAAAACATTAATATCAACAAATGCTGAGACACGTTTTTAGGGGCGAAGCCCTTCAAGACCGAGACTTGTCCGGTGCTGTGCTCACGGCACAGCACCTTGTAAATCGAAACATCTGTGAACAAACGGTTCATAAAAGGTTAACAAGAACAAAATAAAACGTTCACAAAAGGTTAGAGAGAGAGAGAGACGCAGAGCACCGTGTAAATCAAAACATCTGGGGACAAAAGTTTCACAAAAGACGAGAGTGTAAATTTGGGCTTGTTGGTGATGCATTCTTGCAGGCTAAGCGCGAGGCAGACACAGGACGAGACAAGAGATGTGACGAGAACGAGCTCTCGTCCTCGTCTCATCCCTTGTCTCGTCCTGTGTCAGCCTCGCGCTTAGCGTACGACAGTTCACAAAAGGTTAACAAGAACAAAATGAAAGGTTCACAAAAGGTTAGAAAGAGAGGGAGGGAGGGAGGGAGGGAGGGACGCACAGCACCGTGTAAATCAAACATCTGTGAACAAAAGGTTCTGGTGTCGAGAAAAGAACACCTCCGGCGCCGCACACGTGCTCTCATTCCACCGTGTGCTTCCACCCTCCCCCCGGGTCTTACCCGTGCAGGGGAGGTTGCGCTCAGGAGGATTCGGGTGGGGGTGGCCTTAACTCCTGCTGTGACCCGCCACTGGCCTCAATACCGAGGCTCCTTTACAAACCCTGGTTGCCCAGTGTGCCACCGCAGCGACGCGATTGCCGACCTTCACCACTTGCTGTGGTCCTGCCTCGCCTTGAGGCGGACGAGACTGCGGCATTTTGCGGCGACGGGCCTCCGCGTAGACGACGCCTCCGCATACGCCGCATGGATACATGGGCGCCATCATCGTTCACTCCTTGACTTCATCCGCGAAGCCAACAGTTTCATTTTCATCTAATCACCATCACCTCCTAATCCCATATATATGCCATGTGGCAAAATAAAGTTCATAACAAAAAGGTTCACAAAAGGTTAACAAGAACAAAATAAAAGGTTCACAAAAGGGTAGAGAGAGAGCGAGAGATACTGCTCCTGGACAGCCGTGCTTTATATGCGCGAGGAGCATTGGATTGGATTGGATTGGATATGATTAGATTTGGATTTGGATTTGGATTGGATCGGATACAAATGGATTGGATTGGATTGTAATTAATTGAATTCTATTGTGTTATATTGGATTGGAAGTCATTTTAGCAGCAGTAAGCACTTTTATGGGTGATTTAGGGTAACTACGATCCCCAGTGCTTCTCGCACTCGTCATAATTCACTTCGTGGAGATGCGTGAACTTTTTCCTTTCCTTGACTTCATCATAACGAACTGTCTTCATCTTACTGCAATGGCTACATGGCCAAGCGCTACATGCGTCAACGGCAAAATTAAAAAGTCCAAATAAAATATGCAAAATGTATCAATTTCTTCCGATAATAACGTGAATAGGAGAGAAAAAACTGGCAATTGCCACAAACTGCTTCTTTCGCTTAACTCGTCAAAAGTTTCCTGTGTTTCTGTTTATAGTCACAACGGCACTACGAAGATAATATCGAGCGAATGTGTGTTGATGTTGAAGTTCGGGAAATTAGTGACGTACTCCCGGAAAAAATGGTTCGCACAAGTAAGGCATACAGCCCCTTCTTTAACTAGAAATGTCGTGAAGCTCATCTAGGCAGCCATTTGAGCAAGATGTACGAATTGTCGGCTTCACTCCATCTCGTTCGCCCTGTTTTGTACTTCATGCTGCCGCTGTCGACCCTGCTAGAACTCATTAACCGGCTTATAGTATTATGTAAATAAACTCAATAATTAATGAGAAATTAACAGCTGTAGCTGGGTAGTGTGAAAACTGAGTCGCTATACAAAAGCCATAAAAATTACAGAATGAGTGATAGTTTAAGGTAGTAGTCTATAAGACAAGTAACGCGTTGTGGCAGCATGGCCACAACCCTTATCCCTGAAAGCTGTTCCTGTATGCCTGACCCCCTGTGACGCATGCATCCGGGAAATTTGGTGATTTTATAAAAGCCTAAATGTTGTCTCTTTGAAAAATGGAGTTTGGAGTTCAGGGGCTGCCGTAGAATTTTGGTGAGTAATTTAGCTGCCGTTTATAAATGCGAAGCACTTCTTTTTTTATATTTTGCGAAACGTCCCATAAAAGCTTTTTTTTATAAATACGTCTTTCGACATCTTCTCTGGCGGTTCCCTTTATTAAGCTTCTGTCCTGTTGTAACGCGTTTGAAATTCTTTTTGGGATGCTTTTTTCTTTTGGCCAAGAGTTGGAACTCGGCCCAAAAAGTTGCTCGGTTACAGTGGCGCATTGAGGTCACGCTTTAGCTTTTATGCCCACCACTATGGCGCCATGTTGACGGCCTTTGCCAAGAAGTGCCTCTGAGTTTCTGTGCCTGGCGACGCGAAATACGTCTACCATATTGGTCTAGGTTAAGGGTATGCCCACAGCGCCATGGAGGTTTACCCTTGTGTAGTAGTCTTCTTTCCACAAGGCTTCATTGTATGTATACTTCGTGTCTGTGGCGGGAAAATTTGTTTTTCACGAGATGACAATCATTTTCGTGCCTTTCTTTCTGTAGGTCTCATGTGGGAGCCTATTCACACAAGACGGCAATCCGAACAAATACGTCCATAGGCAAGATTTCGTCACAGCTTCCGCATTAAAAACTAGAAATTGTTAGACCCCTCGCAATCTACCATGGAGATGTGAGTAGAATTACCAAGGAAGCTCGTAGGAAACGTGCGGCAGTTTCCGACCCCTCCCGTGCTTTAAATGCATACAGGCGCAGAAAAATAAATGCATTTTTGTTACATTTACATAAGTTTATTATATTTCTTTCTCTTTTGGCAGATTGTGTTTGTATTCGTGAGGCATTTTGTGTTGTTGTTATTGTTGTTGTTGTTTTTAAATGCAACCACGCCAGCATAACTTTTTTCGGTAATGACCGTGTGCTATCTTCGCCTCCATAAACGTCTGTTTGCCATGGACTACGCTTTACAGGGTAACTACAAACGTTTCTCCTCCCAACTTCTACTTAGCCCACTCTCTATAGCTGTCTGTTGTATTGCTTATACACCTTCCCCGTGATCTCACTCTTGAAACCTAAAAGGACATGCAGCAGCTCTCGCATGTCTGTTTTTTTTGTAAAAGACCCATCTTTAACAGCAGGGCTGTTTCAGCTCTTGGTTGTACCTTCCATAAACCAAAAAATACCAGAAAATACGGAGCTCATGCGAGCGTGTATCTCATGAGGAGTGCCCGGCGTCGTCCTCCCTTACGCGTGGACTTGCGCCACGTTAGGGGCTCGCCGAAAGACAAGAAAAAATGCCGATCGCACGTGCCAGTCAGCATTTGAGCAATCAGCGTCACCGACAAAACGACTGCCGTCTGCTCCTGACGTCACTTGCTCTGCGTGGCTAGGGCAACCACCTGCGCTCATAAAATTAAGAGCGGCCATGGCGGTGGTGGAAGAACTATCTCCGACTCTGTGCCGCGAACATGGGGGGTGGGGCGACCAAAGAAGATCCGAACGCCTTAAGAAGACGATGCGGCTTATCAAGAAGTGCGCCGCGCGGCCACGAGAGAATGCAATATTCCAGAAGAACAAGAAGTAGTGCATGCCTTCAGCGGCGAGAGAGTCCTCGACGAAGACTTTGGGCCGGTGGACGGTGACGTGTATGAGGACTGAAGAGGGCACTGTGCAAATAAAGCACTACAAACAAACAACAATGAATCAACGTTAGTGGACAGCTAAAGTTTTAGGTACCTATACATGAAAAGCGTGGACACCGAGTGGGGCTAACGACTAGGGGGCTAACGGTGAAATACGGAAAGAACAGTGGAGGATAAAAGACAGCCAAGCTAACCACGAAATAGGCAAGGCAGATAGAAACGAACAAATGAAAAGAAAAAAGGCAAGCCTAAACGTCGTTAGATTTGTACAGAGCTGAGAAATTGCACATCAGAAAGGAAAATTTCTGCAATAATTTTAAGGGCAGTGCTTTGCTTTTTGAGGCTACATCAGTTGCTTGCGCATTAAGAGCTTTGTGCGGAAATATACACAAGAAGATGTGGCATGTGAGCTCTGCGGAACAAAAAACAAGAAACTATGCGGCACATAGTGTTAGAATGCAAGTGTATCCTTCCGAATATACGTGAGGGAAACATTCGGCTTCCAGAAGCCCTAGGATTTAGTGGTAGCAAAGAGAGAGTTAGCTTCGGGGCTGTCGAGGCGACGAAAAGAAGATTAGAATGCTGGAGGACGAAAATCAAAGAGGGGAATATTGCCTAGGACAGCTACCACCTGTAACAGAATAAAATACGTATTTGTGTATTTAATAAGTACTTTGTGCCTGTCGTAAGAGCAGCGCTAGTATAAAACGAAGAGCATAACACATAGTTACACTAGTTGTTTGTTTGGAAAGATGACACCTCATCACCCCGCTACAACGGGGATGCCACTGGCAATCATCAATCATCACCAATCATCATTATCAACTTATATGCTTTACTTTCCGTTTGATTAATTATTCTGCTGACGAGCGCCATATATATGTACACAGGCTGAATGGTTCTGAGTGACTTCTATGGCGCGACATCAGGCGTGACATCAGGCGTGACATTATATGGCGTGACATCATGCACGCACCGTTGTGCGAGCAGGCTTTGATTTTTTTGTTAAAACTATAAAACTAAAAAACATTCGTCTTCGAATGACCGTTTTGTTTACTTCTTCGTTAACTTTCCATCGCTGCTCACATATAATAAAAGCTTATACACGCTTCCATGGGATCTCACTCATGAAACATACAAGGGCATGTAGTTTCAATCGGGACCTTGAAAAAACGCAGCGTATCGTATCACACTCGACAACTACGCGTACATACAATAAATGGTTCTCTTGTCTCATTTATTAAAAGTAGCCTTCATGGCTTAAACTGTAGAATTAAAAAAACGTGCGCCACAGGGAATTTTTATTGCGTCATCTGGTTCGCAATTATTGCAACAGCCACTTAGATGGGAGATTTGCGATTTCAGGGTTGATGGTGCTTATCTGTAATAGAAGTGTTGTTTTTTCTCCCCAAGCACTCCTTAAATATTGGAAAGAATAAAAGGAGCGCTAACCAGACGAAGACGAAGTAGAGACACACACCACATACAGGCGCCGAAAGCGCACATAGCGACCCTTTTATTCTTTCCAATAAGAATGAACCAACTAGCTCAACAAGTTTTGTTAAGACACTCCTATAATTTGGAGTATGGTAATCTGCGTTAGCGCTTCCTCGGTTTTGTATCAATTAACCACAAACCTTCACCGTTTTATGCGTCGAGAACTTTTACGAGCGTGATAAGGGATTGCCACCAGCAACACTCGGAAACAAATATCGAAAAAACGGTCGGAGCCAACCGCCGAAACGACCGGTGTATTTGGCCGCGCGTCGATGCTTTAGAGAAGTACGACGTTGTTTGTATGCAACGACGCTCGCACAGAAGTGGTTTCGTCAGTTACGGTGCTAATTTCTGTTTCAGAGAGGTTGCCTATAGTCGTCGTAACGTTTTTTTTTTTTTTTTTTCAGATGGCGTAACATCTAGCCAACGTAAAAATCCCGGTCGTAAAAGAAAATATCGTTTTCTATCCACTAGCCAGTTTCAAAGCGACTGCGTTGCTTTGATAGCCACGTTTCTTTAGAACACCGTGTTGCGAACGTGAAGTTCAAAACACATCAAAAGCAGCCAGAGCAACTCGTAAAAATTGGGCGTACGGATGGCAAGGTTTTCAAATAGCGGTTTCACCCCCGCTTACTCAATTTATGCACGTGAGGGCGTTGATGGCTTCAGGCAGATATCACTCCCTTAAACTGACTCAAGCAAACGCTGACCCCATCACCACCACAAAACTTTGTCGACATGGCCATTCAAACGTTTGACGCCACTCATGGCGAATCCTCGTTAATGCTTTTTGTTGAGAAGTATATATAGTGCTTCGTTGGATGATAGCTCTTCCCTTCTTCCCATTTGTCTGCATACTTCTTCGATAAAAACCGCATTCGATAAACACGCAATTGCCGCGCCAACATAAACAGTCCACAGATCCGGCTTCGAGCCTAATTTCTTTTCAGACTAAACAAACTTCGCCCAAGGAGCCAGAGACGCGCTCTCAGATATCTCAGAGGGGTGGCTGGTGACGTCGCCACAATAAATCAGGAAGTAAATATTTTATTTTTTTATTGGTGAATTCCATCAGTGTAATGTACTCAAGAGGGAAATAGGGTTAGCGGAACAATAACACCAAAGTAATAGCAGCCTCACCACAAAAATACAACAATACACTTGGCACAATGACTCAAATTACGCGTACCTACCACAATAACAATAAAAGTGTTCATAAAAAACACGCCGGTTTGTTAAAAATACGGTTACAGAACGCTGTTGTGAACAGAAGGATATAAAACACTAATTAAACGATTGTAGCAATACGACGGGGAAGGGGCTTCCAGCCTTTTGATGTCAACGGAATAAATGATTTAAAAAAAGCTATCGTACGACATGAAATATTGCTTACTGTGTGGAAGAGATTAAGACGTCAAGATACATATGAAAGAGCGGTGATAAGAATGACGCGAAGGCTATCATGTTAAAAGATTTTATGGAAAAGGCTCTGCTTCCGAAGCCAGCAAATAAATAAAGCAGGCACATATACACCTACCAGCTGAACCTAGATAATTCTTTGTCACTGCTGCTCTCTATTTGGACGCCGGTATCTCAGTCTTGGCAGTGCAGTATCCCATTTTAGTATCCTTCTCAACTTTCCTCTTTAATCAACGTCTCGATCCCTTTGTTGTAGCTTTGTTGTAGCCGTGGCCCTCTCGTAGGATTAAGTGGAATCCGGTTGTCCGGCAATTCATGGGCGAGTGCGAGATTAGCGACAGTGTCGTCACTCTTATACTATGGTTGGTTAAGTGAACAGAGAATTTCGTTTTTCCTATCCCAATGGGAATCAACCCACTTTCCCCGAAAACCGGTACTAACGGGGTTACCGTACAAGGCGGTAACTATCTTGGTGACACGTTTCGCTGCTATAGATACACCCCTAATCCCTGGCCTGGACAAGAAGCAAGAGAGAAATCCCCGTTGAGCCCTTCAAAGCCCGTCCATTTGACACGGGACCTGATTCCAGTAGCAAAGGCAATAACTGCAAAACCTTTTTTACGATGCCTTACCAGAGCCTAATGCGGGCCCGGGAAGGCACTAATAGTCAGTCACAATGCCTTGCCGGAAACGAGGGCATCAAAATTCCCCTGAGATACTGCTTTGCCCAATAAAAGAAAACCCTTGATCTAGCTACCCCCAAATTGAGCTCTGTGTTGCTTATTGACGAGATCCGAGAATAAACCTAGGTACACTAGGAATTCCTTTTGGGGCCCATGTTCTGCTAAAAATGGGAGACAAAATTATACCCGGAATATTGTATGTTCGCGAGCTGCCCAACAACACCCACATCAGCGGGGTGGACACAATAACAGACAAAACAATACCATTCAATCATTTAATTCGACCCGTTCACAAGTAGTTCTGCAGGTACAAAAGCGGCACTACATACCGGTCGCCATGTTCAGCGGCAGCAGAAGGCTGTTAAGAGGGCGCTGAATATTCACGACTGATTGTGTAATAACTAGAAGAACAAAGTCTTCTCTTTCTCTTTTCAAAGAAAAGCTTCTTCTATCTTATTGTATGGCTATCATATAAACATCCCATCTAGTAATTGTTGAATAAATGGCGAATAAAAAATTGGATAAAGTAATTCCGCGTGGCAATGACTGACTTCGTAAGCAGTGGTCTCGCTGAACCGGACTTCTCTTGACATGTGTGATGATGAGAGCTTTGGCTGCAGCGGCGTTCCGTAGCATCGCTCACTCTGATCAGGATGACGCGGCGACTGGCAGCAACTACAAATTCATCCTGCTTTATGGTAACGTTTCCCCTATTTTAGCACTCCCCGTAATATATTTGCGTTAATGTACAACGTTAATTATAGGGGTGCTGAAAAAAGAAAAGTGCTGCGTATAGTTTCATCTTTTTAAACTCTGAAGTTACCTCTTTTTATCTATATTGTCGTGTGCTTCACGCTTCGAAAAACTAGACGAGTATGCTCTTCACATAGGCCCTTCTGCGATGCAGAAGAGCCTATGCTGCAAGACAGCATTTCGATTCTTAACTTCGTGTTTGCTACTTTTTTATTACTTTTTGAGGCTCACCTCGCTTATTCTGCGTAAAATTTGTACCGACCAGTGGCCTCTTCACTTGTCGGCACAAATTACGTTACGGGCACGGCTGTGCGCGGTAGCCACCACTGCAACAAGCCAGTGACAAAAAGAAACACAGGCGCTCCCTATTCCCTAACGGGGGCTGAAAAGAAACAAGAGTAGACTAGATCACCCGTGTGAGCTTTTGTTATCTTCGCAAAGCGAAGTTCATTCTTGTTGAATGCATAAAGTTTTTGTTTGCGCCTCAAACCTAGGTACTCCTTGCTCCATAAATCACGCCATACTACTACTCGTTTTGAAGCAGGCAAGTAGACCGACGCCGAAACTACAAGGGAACAATTTTATAAACTGAGCCCACCCCTACTAGACGCATTTATCTGGACACATTTCCTAAGAAGAGCTGACACTCAAACAGAGAGCTTGTTTTCGCTTACACGCACTTTGACAAGAAGCAGAGCATGAAAAAAGGCTCTTTACTCGGATTGCTTCTGCTCCCCTCCCTCCTATTCTTAGAGAGCTTGAACAAGGAGCCGCGTTGTCGTTGTGATATTACTTTTTTATTTGCTCTTATTTTCGGTTCAGTTTGCCTGCTTCGCCCAGTGTCTTTAGAAAGACAACAACACGGAAAGAAACAGACAGACATATATATATATATATATATATATATATATATATATATATATATATATATATATATATATATATATATATATATATATATATATATATATATATATATATATATATATATATATATATATATATATATATATATATATATATATATATATATAAGGTTAGTAGAGGCAGAGACAAACGAGAAAGACTTAGAAAATAAAAATAAGTTTACTGACGTTTCAGGGAGAGGACTCCCTTTCTTCAGAGTACAAAATAAGTTCGTTTCAGAGCTATATATACAGAAAATGTAGCAAGCGCGAGGGCAAGGTAAGAGGAGGGAGAGTTTGTACAAATGGATTCATGGTTGGTGGGTAGCAAAAGAATGAAGGGACAGCGGGAAAATTAATTACAACAAGGATAATAGTAACACACAGTCACGCGGTACGAACTTGGAAAAAAAGAGATAGAGAAGAACCAAACACAGAGAAAAAATAATACATAATTAAAAAAATAAAAATAATAATAAATAACAAGGTAATTTTCCTCCCCCGTGGCAACGGGGGTGAAAGAGGGGTCAAAACAAGATAGGCCCATGCCCGTGTTTGACATGGGCAAAAAGATTAGTCACGCGGAAGACGTTCCAAAGAAGATATGCACACAAAGGGCGAACATCTGCCCATTCTCACCCGTTCTAGGAATCCAAGTAAGGTCATTGAAATAAGAGACACGTGGCTTCTGTTGGTGGGAGGCGGGGGTCGCGCCCAAAAGCAGTAGGACAGGCAGTTTCGACAGGAAAGAGTGTACATTGGTATACAAAGAGCGAAAAAAATAAATAAATAAAAAAAAATAACCAGGTAATTTTCCCCTCCCTTGTGGCAACGGGGGTGAAAGAGGGGTCAAAACAAGATATGCCCATGCACGTGTTTGACATGGGCAAAAAGATTAGTCCCGCGGAACAAGGAAACGAAGATATGCAAATGCACACAAAGGATGAACATCTGCCCATACACACCCGTTCTAAGAATCCTGGTAAGGTAATTGAAACGTGAGACACGTGGCTTCTGTTGGTGGGAGGCGGGGGTCGCGCCCAAAAGCAGTAGGATAGGTAGTTTCGACTCGAAATGAGTTTACATTGATAGGGGAAAAAAGACAAGGTCAAACAAGTCATGAAAAAAAACAGGCAGGTGCACGCGTATGACTGCAGCAAGTGGTATTCATCTGCCCGGCGCATGGTGCCAGTTCAGGGAATGCCGAGGCGGTCAGCAACGAATATTAGAAAACAACAATACAAAAAAGAAAGAGGACACGAAAACAATCACACACGCTCGCGTTCACAAATTAATTGCAAGGTGAGAATATCAAAGCTAAAAATGGTACTGCAGTCTTCTACCCAGAACACAATGTCCAGACTTGTTCATGCGACCCACCAACCATGAATCCATTTGTACAAACTCTCCCTCCTCTTACCTTGCCCTCGCGCTTGCTACATTTTCTGTATATATAGCTCTGAAACGAACTTATTTTGTACTCTGAAGAAAGGGAGTCCTCTCCCTGAAACGTCAGTAAACTTATTTTTATTTTCTAAGTCTTTCTCGTTTGTCTCTGTCTCTACTAACCTTATTTTTTTTCGCGCTCTGTGTGAGTTTTTCTTTTCAGTCTATATATATATATATATATATATATATATATATATATATATATATATATATATATATATATATATATATATATATATATATATATATATATATATATATATATATATATATATATATATATATATATATATATATATAGCGAATCAGAATAGGAAATGAGGGGCTCGTTGAAAATAAGACTGAAATAAGAATTGGCAGTCAAGAAGACCTCGGAAAGCAAAGGGGAGGATGTAGTAGCTCAAGATAAAGAATTTGGAAAATAAGAAAGTGGAGAAAAAATGCCCGTCAGGTGGGATCCGAACCCACGACCTCCATATATATATATATATATATATATATATATATATATATATATATATGAAGTGCCCGACTGACTGACTGACTGACCGACTGACTCATCAACGCCCAGCGAAAACTGCTGCATCTTGAGACTTGAAATTTTGGGAGTACATTTTGTGACATTGCGTAGAGGCTCACTAAGGGGGGAATATTGGAAATTTTACTCCTAACCAAGGGAAAAGGGGAGGTTGTGTTATCCTAAATAAGTGATTACCTCCTTCCCCCGTTCACATTTTTAGGTGTTTTTTGTTGATACATCTAGCCCTTATGAATATGTAAAAAGTAGTTTTTGAATTTCGCCCTAACCAACACTACCGAGGTGATTCCGCATTCCGGAAAAAATTGGTGCACCTAAAGATTCTCAAATAAATCTTTCACCGATCCATTAATCCAAGTGATTTTTGCTAGCATATGTTACTCATACAAATGCAGAGAACCGTTTTTAAGGATTTTACCCTGCGACGCCGCTAAAGGGGCCAAATTTTTTTTTACAAATTGCACGGCTGTCGAGCCAAAAAGGCATAGCAGGTGAAGTCCACGCCTAGCCAAACTATTCTTTCAAACGTCAACGAATTTCATGAGCACATTGTAATTACAGCGTTGCAGGTTAATATTGCTGAAAATTTTAAAAATTCCACAATGGGAAGAGTGAAAAGTGGTAAAATAGTTTTTTAGATATTATTTTTTTTATCGCACGCCATTCGAGATATGCAACTGGTTTTTGTTGAGATAGGTAACTTACTCACGTTTCTAAACACTGTTCTACAAGATAATTCCACGACACCCACCCAATAGAAGCAAGGAGAATCCCGGAAAACACTGTTTTTACACATTCGTCCATAAGCACACCGCCAGTTGATATATCGCATTCGTTTTTGCTTGAAAATGCTGCCTATACAATTGCCCCAAAATCAATTTCAGGGTTTTTTCCTAACATGCGGATAAGAAGGCAAGTGAGGCTTTTTAATTCGCACGCCTCTGGACGTAGAAATCAGTTTAATTTTCCCGCATTCGCGTAGCGCTCGCCATCTGTTGGCACTTTCTGCAACCATGCGCCTCCACTTCGCAGCCCTATCATTTATCATAAATCTGAAAGTGAAAACGGACCGGGAAAAAGCTGACTGACTGAATAAACTTTAGTGAAGTAAAGATGGAGGAAAGGGGAAGGAGAGAAAAGGATGAAAGAATCATAGGTGGAACCCGTTGTCCAGGGCTCCAGTGGCTTCTGCTGCCGTCTTCGCCCGGCTGATTAGGTCCTTTTGAATCTGTAAGTCGGGGCTGGCGAGGGCGGCCTCCCATGGTTCACGGGAAGTCAGTGGCGGGTTCTTTTGGTGTTCGGCCCCTGCCCAGAGGTGTGGGCAGGCCCACGTGGCATGGAAGAGGGTAGCAGTTTCTCCGCATAGCCTGCGGTCTTCTGTGTAGTCAGGGTGCCGTTGTTGCAAAATCTTCGCCCAGCAAGATTTATGTATGAAGGTGTTCATTTGAATCTTACTTAGCATCTGGGCTTCACTTGCTGTTAGTTCGCAATGCGGGATTGGATATGTAGCCCGCTCTTTTCTGGTATTTTTTTAGGTATTCCCCGTACGTAGTGGTGCTAGGGTATCGTAAGGCGTCAGTCACAGGGGGGTGGTGAGTGAAGTCGCACGCCCGCCTGTTCGCCGCCTCGTTAGGCGGAAGTCCCTCGTGTCCGGGGGTCCATGTAATGTTGTGAACTTTCCCGAGGCATTCCGGAAGTACCTTTCTAAGTGCAAGTGGTATTCTTCCTGCCGCTAGCATTCGCACAGCCGCTTGCGAATCGGTGATAATGTTGAGGCCGCGGCCATTTCGTTCTCCCCAGAGAATCGCGAGAAGGAGGGCTCCAGTCTCCGCGTGCTTCGTGGTGGTGTTTCGCATGGTGATGCAATCTATGATGTCCCCTTCTCGGGGGGTCACCACTAATGCTACCGTTTCTTCGTCATACTTCGCCGCAGCGACGTACACCGTATTATCCTGATGTTGGAATTTTTTTGCAGGAAATTGACCCTGGCCTTTCTTCTTTGTACGTGGATATTATGATGCATGTTTTTAGATGCGACAGCATCTCATTCACTCGCCTTGCCCATGCAGCGTCGTCAGCGTTGTTGTCGTCCACCCCTCCCCCATTCTCCTCGCCGCGCGAGCTGCGCTCTCCGCCGCTCACCCCCTCTCCTATCCAATGCCCCTCTCTCGCGAGGGGCATTGGATTGGATTTGAATGGATTGGCTTGGCTTGGCTTGGCTTGGATTTGGATTGGATTGGATTAAAGTGGATGGTGTTGGATTGTGTCACGTCATAGCCGCGGCAGACACACTGGCGCCGGCGCATGTGCAGTACTCTCTCTTCCGCGGTATCCTCTCCTTCGGGCGCGCTGCGCATATAACCGGTGTGCCGCTCTCCGGCGGCCTTTCGGTCGACGGTTGCTCTCCGTTTGCGCTTGAACCCCCCACAGCGTCGCATCACACCAGGGTTCCCGCGAGGGGAGGTGGGCATAATTTTTTGGAAGGGGCAGCTCTTTGATGTGGGATCGTTGTGCAGGGTTCAGGTCTGTTTCCTGCTCTTGGCGTCTGCGATCGGGTAGATCGCCTACTTGCCATAGGATCGCCCTCCCTGTGCGGGACTTTTCTAGTCGTATTCGTTGTGCTTGAAGGGTGGCGTGTTTTATCTCTTCCACGGTGTTCGTGAGCCTCAGGTGAGTGAGATTCTCATTGGAGGTGAACTGGGGTAGGTTGAGGGCAGCCTTGAACGCTGTGCGTATTATGGCGTTGATGTGTTCTTCGTCCGACTTTGTGGGATTTTGAAATGGTAGACTGTAGCCGATACGAGGGATAATCGTTGCTTGTAATATTCGGACGGTGTCTTCTTCCCTCATTCCATTCCAGTTCTTTGTTAGCCGCTGGATTATGCGTGCCAGTTGGCAAGATGTAGCACGCAGTTGCGTTATGGTGGTGTCCGCTCGAGCATATCCTTGCAGGTGCATCCCGAGTATTCTTATTTGCCTCCTCTCCGGTATGGGCGCTGTTCCTATATGTAGTTGTACTGGGGTGTTTTTGGAGATTTCTTTGGTGCAGTGGATTCGTAGGAATTCCGAGGTTTCTGGAGCGCATTTTAGGCCGTTCTCCAAAGCAAGCTTAGATATCCAATTCACTGCATTTTGAAGATTTTGCGCCTTTTCTTGCACGGAGCCTCGGTTTGCCCATAGTGTGATGTCGTCTGCGTAGATCACGTGTCCGACATTTTGGAGTGCCTGTAGTTTGGCGATTTTAATCATGGTGACGTTGAATAAGAAGGGGGATATGATAGATCCCTGTGGGGTACCGATGTTTCCCTGCTGGAACGGATCTGTTCGTAGTTCCCCCAGGCCGATCGTCGCTGTCCTGTTTTCAAGGAAGGCCGCGACGTAATTGTAGATTCTTTCGCCACAGCCTATTTTGGTCAGAGAATCTAGTATGGCTCAGTGGGTGACATTATCAAAAGCCCCCTTTACGTCAAGGGCTACTACCAGGCTTTCCCCAGGGACTTTTTTGTCCAGTACTTCTTTTTTGAGTAAAAGGAAGGCATCTTGCGTTGAGAGATGTCGTCTGAAGCCGATCATGCTGTCCGAGAAAATATCGTTGTCCTCCATGTAATTGGTGAGTCGATTGGCCACAACTCGTTCGTACACCTTACCCAGGCACGAGGTTAAGGAGATAGGGCGTAAATTTTCAATTGTGGGGGGTTTGCCTGGCTTGGGGATGATGGTGATGTCGGAGTGCTTCCACTCTGATGGTACCTTGCCCTGCTGCCATAGTTCTTCGTTTATATATTGAATGAGGGCTCGGATATGACCATCACTTAGGTTTCGAAGCATTTTATACGTGATGTTGTCTCAGCCGGGCGCGCTGTTCCTGGTCATACTTGCCAGCGCATGAGCCATCTCCTCCTGCGTGATGTCCCGGTCTAGTGTGTCATTTTTTACACCTCCATACGTCTTCTTTGGTTGTTCTGTTGTTCTCCCCAGGGCCCCGTATCTGTGCTGTAGGGCTTGCAATAGGTCAATGTCCGTGCCGGGGTGGGAAAAGCGCAACGGTTAGCGTTCCCAATCTGTTGGGACTTCCTGCAACCTCGCGACTCCCGTAGGGAGCCCGTGTTACTTATAATAAAACTGCACCGATGAGCATCGTTCATATCTGCTGAGATTGCATTACCGATGAGGAAGAATACCCCTCACCCAGTCGGCCTCCATCGTGTGTTCCCAGAGCATTCTCCTGCCGCATTTAAGTTGTGCTTACAACTTGGCACTCTTCCTCATATCATATTAAGGGTGCAAGCAAAACAACCTCCCCCTTCTTCCATCCACTCTTCCCAGCCATGAGCTGTGAGAGAACCTCGTGCCTACCAGCGATCTGGATGTCCAGACAATACTTCATCCAGAGCGATGGCTACCCGCTCATCACATGGCTTTCTGAAAATGGGAACCACTTCCACTTCACCGGCTCGAAAAAACGTTTTTTACTCACTGACTCACTCGCTTGAGCTGACCATCTTGGTGCAATTTATTTAGCGAGAGTTGCAGTAAAACACGAGTTCCAGTAGTTTCACATTACCACGACGCGCCTGCGGTTGGAGCCTATGTATTGACAGCAGGCAGGAGCTCCCGAGTGTGTACCAATTCACGATGTTATGTCAAAGCGGGTGATATGTCGCCGCGAAAGTTGTAGCTGACGAAAAAAAAATGTACTTCGACAAAGACAACATACGACAGATGCCGGCGCCTGTATCTGTCCTATCTTGTCTTCGTCCACGACCACGGAGTAAGTCCACGACTGTTTAACGCCACGTTTGAGGGGAGCAGTGAGACATACTGAGCCGTGGCGACGCGCTAGGAGATGACACCTTAGCAGCGCGTGCCGCCCTACACCTCACTTTTTCGCCAAACGGTGCTCGTGTTTTCTTTCTGCTAGGGTGGCTCGTTTGCTCGCTCGGTTACGCAGACACCGCCGCCTTCACCGTCGCCGCGAAACCGCTTTACTGCGCGCCACATTACTTCGCACTAAAATGTTTGGACGTGCGTTTTCCTTTGCCATAAATGTCGCGCGCGCGTTTGCGTGGCATGGAGAGGAATTGTTCGTAAACTAAATTTGCGAATCGGGCGAATGAGGCCGACTTGCTGTTAGGTTGCCAATTTACTGCTTGAGTGCAACGGGGTGCATGCCTGGTAGCGCTGCTTTTAAAGTCCATTTATAGGCTAGATTAAATGACTGAAAGTGAGTCAATGTAATGAAGGGACTTCATGGGTGCCCGTGTGATGGCTGCGGCAGTTGAGGGCTACCTCTATCTGAGTGTTTCACCGTGCAACACACCCTCCAGGTTCGTCCACTCCAACACCCTTCTGATCAACAAGCTTAAAACGACAACCGACCAGGTTACTCATATCATACGACGGGTCACGACCAAAACCAGGAACAGGGGGGAAGCGGGCACGCTTCGCCTTGTCCAGGCCTTCGTAACGTCTATGATTACGTACGCTATGCCTTACGCTCTACTGAGAGCCACAGAGCTCGACAAAATAAACAACCTGATCAGAAATGCGTACAAGCAAGCCATGGGTCTCTCGGCAAGCACCTGAACAGAACGGCTACTCCGACTTGGCATCCACAACTCGGCCTAGCAGTTAATAGAGGCACACCTGTCTCATCAATGATTAAGGCTAGGAGAAACAGAAACGGGGAGGTTCATTCTCTCACACC
The DNA here is from genome assembly GCF_048455015.1 of Haemaphysalis longicornis. Classification (NCBI taxonomy): domain Eukaryota; kingdom Metazoa; phylum Arthropoda; class Arachnida; order Ixodida; family Ixodidae; genus Haemaphysalis; species Haemaphysalis longicornis. Next base: position 74,295,179 of record NW_027526225.1, on the reverse strand, counting down.
TGGCGCTGTCGACCCCCCTCAGCCACCCACCTCTCTTTACTAGAAACGTAGCCCACTCCATTAGAAAACGCATAATTGTATCCGTCTTACCACGCAATATCCGTCCACGGATACACGGACACAAAAGACGATGCTCGTCCCGTCGTCTTTCTGTGTCCGTGTTCTATTTCGCGCTGTAGCATCTTTTACAACGATGAAGACTGCACTATTGCAGAAGTTGCCCTATGAGCTCGAGCTGAGGTTCAACCAGTAAACGTTAACAAGGCCACAAGCACAGGGAAGAGAACAACCTGGTTAAGTATCGACGTTACTTGAACTTTTGGTCCAGGAAGTGCAAAGTTGGGAGAAGATCACTTCACTAATGCCTGGATCAGACGCCTACCACAACAAAAGCACACCGGAACCAAGTCAAGGAAAACATGCAAGTTTCTTCTTCCACACTTACGGTAACGATATCCCGCCATGGATGTCTTCTCTGTGCATCCAACGACCACCTCACAGACGACTGCCGCGCTCAGGTTACATGACGAAAAGAAACCAAAATTGCGAAAACAAGGTTGTTCCTTTTGCTATGCTATGCCCTTCCAATGCGCCAAGGATTGCAAGAAGGCAAAAAGACTCTCATGTCGGAATTTCAAAGGATTCCTCATCACATCTTTGTGCGATCCCAAGTGGAAACGACCAACTTTAGAAAAATTGTTGGCTGTGTCCACATCGACGGCTATATCGGAGACGCCCCGGAAATGTTTTTTTGGTGGACACTGCCCAGAGACACGACACTTACCTCATTAATCATAGGATCCCAAGTGGTTTCAAGCTCGCCCGTATCAACTGAAGGACCAGAGTTTGATCGGTAAAAGCCCTCTTTTGACGCGGACCAACCACGAGCTACAGACAAAGAATCCGGAAAAGTATATGGGTCTTCAAAGTCCTCGCCGAAACCGAAACAAAAACCGATACGAAAGAAACCGCCGAATGTTCATTCTCGACTTCATCGCCTGAAGCTTCATCGGCCGGGACACTATGGAAACGTTGGAAGCACGGAGAACACCTTCTGGACAGACAATGGAAATTAGGGCGGTGGAACAAAAACCTGCACGCGTTGCGCCCCGAGCACACGACTCCAAGGAAGTCTCCAGTTCTTCTTATCCTCGGAAATTCCAATCATTCGCCAAGCGCTTTCCAGGTTCAAGATATTAGTCATCTGAAGCCAACCAGATCCATATTATTGCGGCGGCCCGTAGCCAGGTACAAAATGGGATCTGGTTAGTTGGTGGACAGCGACACCGAAGCGAAGACGAGCAGCCACCGCATGAGCAGCGGGGCTCGTGACCCCTTTATCAAGCGAATAACGCTAGCTGCTCGAACGCCTAACTAAAGCGGTCTCCTCTAACCCTCAAGTGCTTCCTGGTACTCCACAAAAACAAAGGAAGAGGAACACAAGGACAGCCGTTGTCTAACAAATTAACTTTAATATCAAGAAGGCGGAATGTAAACACTTAACAAAAGCAAGAAAAAACCCTGGGCATGAGTAAAACAATTAAGGTTGCAAAGAAGCGGGGAAGTGATAAGACAGGGGTTGGCTGTGCTGTTATACACAAGAAACGCTACGTCGCCTGCGCAACGGGTCTTGTGTAGAGCATTTTTTTATCCTGTGGACGAACATTTGCTGTACAAACTGGCCTTTGTATCAACGTGCGTTTGAGAGAGCATGAATTGTCATTAAAGGCCCTCCCCCAATCACCCAATCTTTCTTCACATTGCACTAAGTGCAGGGGATGTAAGCCTGATTTCCCTACCACTGAAATTTTATTTAAGCACCGTGAACAAATGTCCCGCGTTATAATGGAAGCGTTCCACATAGCTGAAAGAGGAGACAAGCGTATCAGCCAAGCAAGTGTGTGTCTTCATCCCAAAGAGATTGCATATCTGCGCGGACCTTGACTGTAGCCGGCGTCTATTTAGTTGCCTTATCACTGTGGCGTTTGTAAGCTTCTTTCGCTCATGCGCAGTGTTTTTTTTTTTTATTTTGCGTTATGTGTTTATATTTACCCTTGATATTAAACAGTCATTGGACTGGCGGCTGTGGTTATATTCCTTTGCTTTTGTTTACGTTTCCGCTGGTTTCATCCAAAAATACCTCTTTCCAACTAGCCAAGCTTGCAACCCTTCTTCTTCTCGGGTATTTATTTTTGAGGCTTACTTAGAGCTGAAATTTGGGGCAAGCTTCATTTTCTGGATAAAACCTTCAGTGTAAAAGATTAAGAGCTCGTCTTAAGCATTATTAACTCGGAACAGATTTTATCTGTCACGTAAAGATGAATTCGGGACTAATTTTATCCGTCATGTAAACACGGACAGCGTGAGAATTGAAGGTCTGTAAAAAGCTAAAAGGTAAGATGGCACAAATGTTAATGCGTTTCAACTAATAAGAACCACGACACTCCGACTCTTTTCATTTAAAAAGTTATAATAAACAAAAAATATGCGAAAATTTATGGCACAAATTACTTCAAACGACCTTCGCCTGTATCCGCGATGGCAGCACTAACAGCGTTCACATCGAACTACGAGCGCCTATGGCTCCCCGAATGAGGCTCTTCTATTCGCGCCGCTTAAGAGCCTTGTAGGACGGACGCCGGATGTCGTCGGTGGGAAGGCGGACGTAGTGCTCTTCCATGGCAATGCGCCTCAGCAAAATCTTCCCAATGAGCGCCAGGAGTAGCGCGACCGTGGAGAGGGCGGCCAGCGCCTGGTGGAAGAGCATCGGCTGCCGCTCCAGCTTGGCCCCGACGCAGAGCGGAGGCGGAACTGGCGCAGGCCACCAGCATAGCCAGGGCAAAGCGCGAGGTCGAGACGCCCGAGTAGTCGTGCAGCAGCAGCAGTGTCGACGGCATGCTGGGGGCCATGCAGGCGCCGACGACGGCCGTGCCGATCCACAAGAGCCGTGTCTGGTGACCGAAGAAGGCGCTGAACCCGGTGGCCGCCACGAGCAGTGCGTTGCAGAAGAGCAGGGCGTCGAAGGAGCCCCGCTGCGGGAAGCAGGCGATGGAGACGCCGCGGACGGCGGTGAAGGCGGCCCAAAAGAGGCTGGTCACGTACGTGGCGGCCGTCTTGTTGTGGCCAAGCAGGAGCGCGAAGGGGGCCACGAGCTGGCTGCACAGCGTCTCCACGGCCAGGCACGCGGCCAGGTAGAAAAAGAGCAGCACCACGAAGCCGCTGCAGGGGAGCACGGGGCATTGGCTCTCCATGTCCCGCAGGTCCTGGTGCCCGGGGTCCACGAACATGGCTACCAGCGCGAGGAAGGCGACGCAGAAGGCGTACACGCTGATGAGCCAGTACGCGTACCCCACGTAGATGAAGTCCTTGTCCTCGAGGTTGTTCAGATCGCTCAGCGGTGCCGGGATCACCGAGTCTGCGGTAACGATGCTGCGGTCCGTGATGAAGGGCTCGCTCAGCAGCGGCCCCAGGACGCAGCCCAGGCAGAAGGTGAACGTCAGCGTCCGCACCAAGAACCCGCTCGCCTCTCGCCACAGCGCCGATATCCACAGGACCCCGACTGCACGCGCACAGGACGCGCTATTGACTTGCACCGAAAGTGCGACTGCGCAGAGGCGCACACAATTGCGCCGTTGCGTGTACCTGACCGTATCGGGGCGAAAATAACGGCCCTGTTCTAGTGGAAATGGCTGAAATGACAGAGGCGCGGTTAGACAGGTTACAGCAGACTATGAAGATGATCCTCGCAAACTAATGCTAACAAATGTCCGATCAGCCCGGATAGAAATTTATAGCAGGGGCAGCATTTTAAATACAAAGCATTTCTGCATTTCCTCATTTGAGTAAAACACCTTGGTAGGGGGCGTGAACGCGCGCGCCACGCTGAAGATATCGAATGATTAGCACTATCCATTTCGCAAGCGAACCGGCAGTAAGCTGTTAGGTTGACCAATCGAGATATTTTCCACGCCTTCCAAACCGCATCACCAGACGGGCTCAATCGGTTTGCTCAGTGCGCGGTCGCATGTGGTCGGCAGTTGATCGGCTCACTTCGTGACGTGCTCTTTTACATCACGACTCAAATTAACGGCTGGAAGGAAAGAGATACGCCAGCTTCTCGTTACTTATTTCTAATCAAACAGAGTGTTCTTTGGGTAAAACAGACAACCCCCGCTTTGCTCGTGGTGCTGGGCCCTTTCACACTTTGCGCTACTGTAACGACGAAACCCTCAGCAGCGCCCGCGGCTTTTCTGAGAAGAGTTGCAGGGAACTCGCGGCCTTGGTCGGCTCCGAGGTGGCACATAAGGGTGGAGTGTACCAATAACCGCACTCTGATTTTATCCGCACTCCCATGCAATTTCCTCCTCACTTTTTGGCGGCAGTTTCATTCGCTCACCTCCTCGCGCTCTTTTCGCTGCAACCGCCGTTCATCATCCGCTGCTCATTTTTATCCTCGCCTCTACATCTTTCACCTTTCACGTCACCTTGCATCTTTTCAGGTATACCTGCCCTCCTAGCGTTTGCTCAATTTCGCCGCGGCAACGCCACGCGTAGGTCAAAGACAGGCACTTGTCTATATAAAAGGAATTCTGAAGAAATATTTCAATGAAATGCCGGTTTCAGGATATTGAATCGAATACCGAACACCTTTCCTCAGTATTACTGTATTTTTCAAATCACGCAGTGTTATTTGCGGGCTCCGGTACTATCGTGAGGCAACAAATGTGAGCTAGGAATACAAAAATCTGAAGAAATTCACAGAATTGTCCAATAATGCGGTGCATTGTTATGCCGCTTTACTATATACTGTGAGTTATTTACACCCCATTATGGCTGTTAGTAGCGAAAGACCATAGATTATCTTGTTCTTTTCAAATTTTCATTTGTTTCTTTCTGCCAATGATGTATAAATGTATACCGTTATAGCAATGAAGTGTCTTTACTTCGCAAATTATGTGTTTTATTCTTCCGAAGATTCAAAGTTTAGCGCAGGGTTTGTCCATTCACGATATTTTCTATTCGAATTTCAGAAGTTCTTTTGCGGAACTTTTTCGTTTATTCTTCGGTTTTGGGGGAAGATGTATAAGACGCATATTTTTGATTTTGTCAGATCGTTTTTGTGAGTTTTATTTTTTTATTTTTCTCTTACTTTTTGGTTTTTAAAATCCTGTCACACTAATCGTCTTCATTTAGACCATTATAAACATGACAGGTTTTACCTTTGCCAAATCTGCATTTTTGTGAGAATGCAGGACGTTGCATGGTTCTGGCTGGGGGGATACCCGGTGAAGAGTACTACGCATCAAAAAGCAATGCGTCTTTGTGTTTCCACCTTCACATTGTGCAACCCTGGCGTGATTTATTCTCGGACGCTTAATTTTACGGCTGCCGCATATTTAGCGGTCGATGCATGTTCGAACATTTACAGTACCGCCCGAATATTTGGTTGGAACCGTGTATTCTACTGTTCTAGAATATCAAAATCTCGAACCGAATACGAAGATAAAAATAAAAATCATTGCATTCGTACTGTAAGTTGCTTTTGTACTGTAAATTTCGTTCATTCGTACGCTCCTGGTTAATGCAGCGCCCAAGCGCAGCAATATGTAATGAACGTGTTTTCAAACAAACAATCCGCCTCATCAGAGCTGCAACTGAAAGCATGCTTTTCTACATTGGTAGTTGATGCGTGAGAAAGTGCTCTTTACAGGGAGGTGAGCACGCGCACACACTACGCACCCACGATACGAAAAAACAACAAAAAAGTCACGGACCTGGTAGGACTGTGACACAGTTAATAGGAAAACATGCTTAGTGACGTCACATACAGATCGGCACACACAAAACGTCACGCTAGCCACACCACGTATTTGACTGGCTATCGAAAGAGAGCTGCCACGTGACTCGTCCCAGCTGTGTCAGTTTCGCGCCAATTAATTAAAAACCTATTTTTGTTGATTGCGGCATCGTTTCATGGGAAGGCAGGCCTGGATTTGCCTGTCAAACCAGGCGGTTCTCTGCAGCTTCACGCTTGCTAAATGCTGGGTATTTCTGTACGCAGCGTTGCCGTCTTGTTTAAAATGGAGTGCCTGTGAACGCTTCGCAGAATTGCGCGTCCGAATTCTGCTAGCCGCCGCGCAACCGGTTCGCCCGTGACAGGAAAGCCGCCTTTAAGTGCTGCGTACCGAATCACTTTTCCCGTTGTGCGCAGGTCAGCGGCTGTGCTTGACCCGCCGCCGCAACGGGCGCGGCGGCTCCCACAAGCGTGACGGGTGGCTTTCCCGCACGACTTTGAAACTCACGATGGCGGATGGACGCGCAAGTCTGCTCCGCTAGGGGAACCATATACTGAAACTCTAGTTTCAGGGGCACGAACATTTGGGTCACTCAGCCCTTTTTCGGGGAGTTGATTTCTGTGATTCCAGCCAGGTGACTATCTTGCTCTTATGAAGTAGCGATCTCCTGGGGATCTCAGATAGTAGCAGCAAAAGAACCGCGGGCCGAATTCTGTACAGCCACTTCTATTACTACAAATTACTGCACACTACGAGAAAACGAAGTTCAAGAGCAGAGGATAGAGGTGTAGACGTTGCTGCGTTAACTTCTTGGTAGTAAAAAAAATACGATTATATTTCATTTCACTCGAACCGGATTTGCCCCAAAAACATCCTATTTAGGTAGGCTCGGCTGTAACAAAAGTATTAATTAGCTCCAGTGAGCAATTTCCGTCAGCGGTGCGGTCAGAAACCTTTCATAAACCGCACAATAGCCTATGATTTGTGTGTACTACGTAGTTCTGCACTCTCAAAAAATAAAAACTGACAGCCACTGCGATCGCAGAAGGCGGACAGCGCTTACGTATGGTAAGTGCCTTCCGTGTGCGGGATCAGTTTTCGCGCTGTTAAGCGGAAATCTGTGTAAGTATCGGCTTCTATCTTTTGAAGAACTGTTGGATGACAGCTTTACCAGTGTCTTCCCGTTAGAGCTCCTAAAGAGGCTTGGCAATGTACACGTCGGGACTATCGCCTTCACATCTCTCAGGCTGTAGCTAAGGACACCTTTGAGCTCTTTATTGTCCATACAGCTTTCGCTAGCAAGTTTGTCTCATTACATATGCGTGGGCATTGTTTGGGGAGTCTGGCGTCACGCTATCTTGTACTCCGAGTAATCAAAGCCACGGCGCATGCGTGAGACGGCACATCAGCACTCACGGACGCTGATGGCGCCGAGCGGGAATCCTCCAAGGCCGAAGAGCAGCTGGTAGGGGAGGAGCGTGTCGATGTAGGAGACCCCGAGGCAGGCCATGGCCAGCAAGAAGTTGAGAAGAACGAACGCCACCTGCGGGTTGACGGGACGCAGGACGACAGCGCCTGCGGGAACGCGCAGGTCCATCAGGTATGAAATTCGCCGGCAGTGAAACTCTCAGGCCCGCCATCGGCCCTTCGCACTAGCGTCTCAGAACTCGCAGGAGTAAACTCTTGTTAGATTGCCCATGCTAGATTCATTCGAAATATTCTAGATCCGAGTTGTGGGGTACATGACGAATGCGGTAAAAATTGTTGTTTGCTAACAAACACCATATTGAATATGGAAACAGCCGTACATTTGTGGCGGATATTTTTACAGCAGGTGGGTCGGGGATGCGGCGGCATAACCCAGCTCCCAATGCGCTCTTCACAAACTGTGGTCACAAAGCGGCAGAGTTGACGGGCAGCAGCGTTGCCTCAAAGAGCTGTCCGAGCGTGGACCAGTAAAGGTTTTTTCGCAAATGGGAAAAATCCTCGGGTTGGGATATGAAGAGAGGAGTCAGAAACAGGATGATTTTATGGAGCAAGCATGGCCCTCCCTTAAGGCCCGTTCACACTAGCGACGAAAGCGACGGGAATTCCGTCGCTTTGTCGCGCGACGATCGTTTTTTGGCGAATGGTCGGGACCTATTCTTGTCGTCGCGCGACAATGCGACAGAATTCCCGTCGCTTTTGTCGCAGTGTGAATGGGCCTTTAAACGCAAGCGGTGCGCGGCCAGTACCAATACAAACATGTTGTTAGAGAGAGTTTTGGCTTTCTGTGTGTTCCGTACGTTCCGTGTGTACCGTGCGTACCAGGACCCGATAACATCCGCGCGAAGGCACGTCGTGGAGGACCGCACCCCACCGGAACGAATGCGTGCGCATGGCGCGGCGGGACTGACTAGCCAGCGGAACTAAGCCACCATACCGGAACAAATACGCGCATTTGGCGCGGCGAGGATGGCCCTTTAGGAAAACTTACCCACCCCACCAAAACTTATTTGCGCGCATGACGCCGCGGGAACAGCCCACCAGCGGAACTAAGTCATTTTCTCCAGAACGAATGCACGATGATGGCGGAGACGGCCCACCAGCGGAATTAATCCACCCTACCGGAACGAATGCACGCTTGCCTAGTCGGGTCCCGGTACATGCGGTACACACGAAACGTAAAAAAAAACCCACGGTATGCTAAAGCTCTCTATTGTCCTCCATTTGTAGGTCACATCGAGGAGTAAAAGCAAATAAAAATACGTGCGGGATTAACCACTTAATAAAGATAATTTCTTGCCTTTGAAGTTCAAAGATTAAACACTGATATAACGCTGTCTTCTAACGGTCCTCGTATAAACTGTCTCGCCATTTTTCGCGCCCAAAGTTTGTGCTGCCACGAGTTACGACTGCAATACCAGCAAGACGGGCGCTGTCTAAAGAGTATAGAGGGTACCGCAGTGTTCCGTGTTCGTGTCATCTGTGCATCCTTCGGCTTGGCCATGGCCCAGCCGTACGTGGTTTCGGTGTAATGACATAGAAGCCACGCACAACACGAGTAATGCACGCCCCTCCACGCACTGACCGGTCACGGCTCCAACGAAGAAGCCGACGGCCCTGGCTGCGAGTAGGAACAGAACTCGGAACAGGCCGACGTCCATCACCACCGCGAGGTCCTGCACCGTCGGCCCAAAGATTGCATAGTACATCCCCTGGGGAAAGTTTAGGGAAAGACACCCACGCATGCTTCTGTGAAGGAGTGCCCTGTTTATCCGACCCTTTTCTGCACGTTTTACCCCCAATACCGTTCTTTTCTGCTGCTGATCATGTCGCCACTTGGACTGTACTCGTGACATGTCATGCATAATTGGTGTGGCGCTTCGCTGCCAGAAAGACGGTAGAATGGCTTACCAAAAATGGAAACTCTTTCAAAAGTGTTTCCTCTTTTCACTGTCAAAAGAAGACGGGCATACGTGTGCCTGTCCCGGGGCAGTACGCTGCGGATTGTTAATTTCGCAAAAAAAAAAAAGACCCGTCCGTAGCATAATTCGGGAATGCACCTCCAAGTTGGACCAGCCACCCGTCCCCCTTTCCCGTACCTCCTCTTTTAGAGAGCAGAAATGTTGATGTCCGCTTCCCGCTGACGACCCAGCCTGGGCTAGTCGACAGGGCGCATACGTACAGGACATACGTATACACCCGCTGTTAAACACACACTGTTAACGTCCGCTGTTAACCGGTTAACCACTCCGGATGGGCCCCATTAGGCTTAATATATACGTCACCAACATCATCATCATCACCATTTATAACCGTTATCAAAGACACGATTCCCCTACCAGTCTAATGCAGAATAACGGAACTCTAACGCTAGAATCCCGAAGAAGAATCAACCGATTAAAATTTCTTGACGACCTTCTGAACCGCAAATTTCGCATTGAACCATCAATATCTCTGACCTGTCTCTTCCCGGCCAACCAGGCAATACCACCCCTTTAAATTTACCCCACTGTTCGCCCGCACAAACACTCATAAATATTCATTTTTCCCACGAACAATATCCGATTGGAACAGCCTTCCTCCCTCTGTGTTTACTTCGCCTACTCTGCATGCATCAATTGATCAGCTTTTTCACATGTAGAATTTTTTTTGTCGTTTGCCATTCTCTGTTGGTGTTTTCTAAGATAGATATTGTATAATTACATTTGCCTGATATGCTATGTTTTTATCTTTCCACTCCTGCTTGGGCCTAATTCTGGCCTCCAGTATTGTCTAAATAAATAAAAATAAATCATCGACATCATAAGGTGCGCGCGGATAGCGAGCTCACCGCTCCGAAGAAGCTGGCGTGGACGACGATCGTCTGCACCGCCTTGAAGAGCCTGTCCCTCCTGCTGGCGTGGTGAGCTGTGCCTCCCGCAGCAGCGAAGGGGGGATCCGAGTGCCAGTCCAGGTGTTCGTGCTCCCACTTGCGGTGCAGCGCCTGCGCTTCCGTCCTGTCCGTCATGTCGGCCACCGTCACCGCCTTCCAGGGCGCAGGTTGCAGAGAAGTGGGAGGAGGAGGCGCGGCGGTCGCTGTAGTGGGCGCCGCCACCGCCGTCAGACTCGGTCTCCGCTGCTCTGCATCCGCAAGAGCAGGAGCGGCACAGATAGGAATGCAGCCTTGGGTCTGCCGTCAACCCTTGTCCCGAATGTTTTCTACAGAATGGGTATTACACACAAAAAACCTTTCGACGGTCGGCATCGAACCCAGGTCCCTGGTGTTATGAAGCCGGAGTCTATCCAATTGCGGGATTTGGACATCTTCGAAGCAGTTGGGATTTTGCACTTCTTTCTGACTGTGGTTGCATCAGAGAATGCTGCACGATTTAACCGTCTTTCTCAAAAGAATGGGGGTTTGAATTTTTTTGTCACAGGCCATAATCACGCGGCTTCAAGGTCTGCTCTCAACGCGATGATCACCTGTATTCCATACACCTGAAGGAAGATAAAAATGGAAAAAAGGAAGTTTATAAATACGCCCACGGCATCTTAACGCTCTTCTTTTTTTTTTTAACTGATTTGTTGAGCCTTTTCGTTTTTGATTGTTTCCGTTATACCTTTGTCTTGTTCCCTTTCACTTTATTCTTTACTTTAGTACTCTCTCCCTCCTTAGCTCTCCCTCCCTTTCTCTCCCTCCGAAATAGCAACAGACCGGCAGGCCTAAGTATAACCGGAGGAGCCATATACAGCAAACAAATCTACAAACCACTGACCTGCTCCCACCGTTCACTCGGTCCGCTGACCATTCATACAATTCATTGCGCCAAGACTGAAGGGTCTGATTGCCAGACCACTCTGTGAGTGTGCCGTACGACTCCAGAAACCCAATCTCCCACAATTTTTACCTCGGCAGTTGCCCCCGAAAAGGGGCGAGTAAGGTTTCATCCTCGTGCGGCCTATTCACACCAGAAATTCGTCAGAGGCGTCTGCAGACCGGCATTTTCACCACAGCCACCATCCCCACATCCACATAACAGTTTGAAAGCGACCTACTTTTCACTACAGGGGGCCTCTCGGTCTGTCCTTATTTCCAGTGTATCCGTTCCAACGTATATTTCCCGGCTCAGAAGGATTAATGTACGCCACTTCTGTCCGAAATGCCGGCACGAGCGGCACAGCAATTAATGAAAATGTAAGCCGAACACGCCATTGGTGTACCTGGTGCCAGAGGGCTCCGTGATGGCGTCGAAAGCCGAGGTGCCCGTGACTCGGAGGCCGGCGTATACAACGCCGGCTGCGGGAACGCCTGGGGACGCGGGGGTAGAAACGGAGCGGCGTGCTGCAGCCTCGGCGGCCTACTCAGCTCCAAGTCCACGCTCGGAGACGTGGAAGGCCTCCTCCTGTACTGCCGCGGAGGCTCCGCCTCCCCCTTCAAGAACGGAGCTTCCTCCGTCGGCTGCTGCAGCGAAGCGGTTCCGGAGGCCGGGGCCGGCTGATATTCCGCAATGGCTCCCTGTTGCTCCACTTTGCTGAGAGCGGCTGGGCTCACCTGCTCCGTAGGAAGATTTTAAACGTCGCCCTCCTCGTAAGAGTGATTAAACCCTCGGTTTCACGCGTCGAAGTTACACCAGGCTGGTCTGTGAGGCGCTCCGGAGTAGGGGGTCCGTATTAACTTTCTGGAGTTCTCTAACGTGCGTCAAAATCTCGACACACGGGCGGTTTCGCTTTTCGCCTTCATAAGAAATGCTGTCATCGCGGCCGGGATCGAACCCACGTCCTTGGGCTCAGAAGCACAACGCCTTAGCCACTGGGCCACCGCGGCGGGTTCCGCGTAAGAGTTCCTTCTCATTCTGAAAATGTGGCCCCATGACCTCGCACGAAATTCAGCTTCTTTCCTACTGTTTTCGAGTGAGGTTGACGCTAACTTGACCCACGAAAACGTGTGGCACGCTCACGTCTTACGAAGACCATTTGTCCAGAGCAGACTACTTGTGAGGGATAGTTTGCCCCACTTTATATCTCTGAATGAACGGAAGATGGCCTCGCTCTTTTGTCATTTGCTCATAAATATCGTAACATGAAATACCGTAATTTTCTGCAAGCCATATCATAATCAGAGTGTTCTACAAATAAAACCGTGGCAGGCAGTGATTCTCCTACACACCTCTCAGGTGTTCATAGACACCCTAGTTATTCTGGACACCCCTCTCTCCACCCCTCTTAAATCTCTCAATTTTAGTCATATCAATTCTGCATTAAACGTATGGGCAGATTGGTCAAGCCCCAGTAAAAGGAGGAATGAAACACAGCGTTATCTAAAGCAAGACAGAAGGGAAAATACACACCTGTCATCTTTAATCTAAGGGGCTTTACATTCAACCTATGACCAAAATTTTTCTGAAAATAAGCCTCACAGCAAGCTTTAGCTGAGTGGAAGTGAAGTGAAAAGAAAAAGGAAGGGATGCGGTTCGAGGCACAGTACTGTAAATGGAGAATGTTTATAGATACAAACAACGTTAATCAACGTTAGAAACTGATAGACCCTAAAGAAAAGTTCATAAAGAATCTAAAATAAAAAAAAACGTCCTTCACGGGGATGATCTTTTTGGTTAATGGACGTCTAGTATTTATCTAGTAAACTAAAAAAGAAAACAGTTTGCGTAGTTTACCCTCCCTCTACCACTGCCCCCTCCCTCCTCCCCCCTTCCAAAGCCTTCGAGACAACCCCCCTTGATTGGAATCCTGGGGAAACCCCTGGAGGCAAGTCTTTGTTTCAAGTCACCTCTGGCCGTGATTTGGTCACTGTTTTGACAAGATCGCGCAAGCCGTTTCTCCAGCCATGTGAAGCATCCTGAATACACAGAAATAACCATAGACATAGTATACTGACTCTAGAGGGAAAGCCCACTGCTACGCGAATACATTTGAACCGTACGACACACAGTGGCTGACATCACACAACGATTTGAAGGTTGCCAGCTGCGTTTTTGCTCAATAAAAACGCTAAAAGGGATGGGTATTAATTTGGCAACGTGCTGCTGTGGCGTTTCCGCATCCGGCTAGCGAAGCATTCCGGGAATAATTGTAAAATGGCGGCCCGCTGGCCAGGCGAATTTTGTGTAGGTTGCGTTGACAGCATTGCCTTGGTCATTTCCTTTGGGTTGGTAACCAACGTGTTTTCGTTTTAGCGTGTGACTTATATGTAGTGACTAGTGAGACTATTTTAGCATATCATGGCAACGCTCATACAAGGCTTGCTCACCGGTACTCGAATCCGACTGACCGCATGTGCGCGCGCGTCAAGTAATCTGCTTACCCGTTCTGAGGCGCAGAGAAAATGCATCTCCGGCATGATCTCCGTGCATTTTTTACTGTGCGGCTTTATTTGCCATTATGTGACATTTTGCACGGCGTCATATGCTTTTCAAACAAACTGGAGTGAACTGCGGCTTTAGCTGAATGTGAAACCTTTATTAACACCAAAAAAAACGTTATCGCATTGTCCAACGGTGATATTGCAAGTGAGTCGCGGTTCTTTGAAGCACAAAAACAAAAGGGCGTGGTCAATCGCAGGGAGACGGAGTGTCAGAATGCATGCCACTATGCGAAATACAGTCAGCGGCATGTCGTGTTTTCTTTTCTGTCTGTATTCGTCAAGTTCTCGCTACTTTCCACCACTTAAGGAAAAGCTTGCGCGACTGAATGGGGCAGTAATTTTCCTCAAAAAGCGAGTAGAGAACAATCGCTTATTGTTACTGTTTAAAACAAACAAAACGCATTTCGTTACATATTTTTTCGTTGTACCTTCACGAATGTTTGCGCGAAATTTTGAAGCACCGAGAGCTGTACGAAGTTCTATGTATAAACTTAAACGGAATGATTATGAAATCTGTTTTTTATTTCTTTTCACATGGGAACGACCGCTGGCGGCCACTCTATTGGCAACTCCAAGGTGCGCGACGCAGTCTGGCAACACTTGTCAAAACAATCAATGTGGAGTCGCAAAACAGGTCCTCCGTCGCAGTTTCGTTTGCGGCCGTACTACGATTCTTAAACTTCAGCGTTGATTCGCGTTGTTTTTGGCGAGGGGGAGCGCATGATTTCGGCCGACGGCCTCATTTTGGTCGGGGTCGATGATCGGAGCGATGAAAACGACGAGATCGTCGCTATGTGAGTGCAAACGTTGGTTGCGACCAAAGCACCGTATCCCATTTCTCTCAAGATTAGCTGCCAGTCCAACGGAGCCAGAAATCGAGGAAGGGCGGTGCTCGTGCGCACGAAGGCTTTCAGAAAAGTGCAAGCACCCTGCTGCGGCTTCCATCAACTGCTACAAGTAAGACGTACAGTTTTAATTACCACTGTTCGGGCTCTGATAGAGCTTCGCAGTAACCTTATAAATGAACCTTCTGTTACGAATCGGCCAGCGCCGCCGTACTTCCCCGCATCACTCCTCGGCTGTGCAGCGAAGCCACTGCGTGCGCCTTCGAAAACAGGCGCCACCATGTCGGTGACAAGTTGCGACAAGCCGCGTCAGACGCTTCGCTTTCGGCGCATTTCAAAACTTCGGCGGGTGCCGGCGAGGCTCGTCTCCACGCTCTTCAAGGACACAGAGGCCCCGCGAACTCAGCGGAGTCCTCCTCTCTCCCCTCTCCCGGACTCAACGTGCGCCGAGGCTATGAACGGCTTACGAACTCTGGAAAAAGCGTTGTGTGTATCTGTACGTTCTTGGCGTATTGCAGCTTGTTGCGTTTTGACCGCTACCGCTTTTGGGTATAAACAGACCCCCGCAAGCGTTGTAAACCATTCCTGTTTGAGCAGCGAATCGATGCTGTCGCTCTGCTCGATTCCTGTATTGTAACCTCGCCCGTCGGGGCATTGTTCTTTGGCTTCGGCTCACCTCTCGCTATGAAGTAAACAGTTACGTTAGCCTACGGCTTCTGGACTTCTTCACGGCTGCAACAGCGGCTGGCCGCTCGCATCATACACGCTACCACTCGTATGTCGGAGGCCACGGAGCTCGGATCGGGTGCCCCCACCCGGTCGCAACACTTCCTTTTCGATTCGTAGCATGAAAACCCACTTCAGGATATCATTATCAACGACAACACGCAAATTTAAATGCAAAGCATTGCCCGTATCTGCTCAGTACTGAAAAAAAGTCGGTTTATGACAACTGAGCTGATATCAAATTGCTGTAAACGTTTTTTTCCAAAACTATTGTGTCAACGATTACACCACGCAGCTTACAAATTCTGGATAAACTTATGAATCGAACATCTTACGCCGTGGCGTAATTGCCTAGGGCGTTGGGTAGCTGGCGGTGAAGTCAGATTCTATGCAACAAGGCTGTGCTTTTTTAATTGGCTCGACATTCGGGGCGCACGTTAAATTTCAGGCACATTTTTTTTTCTCGCAAGTTCGTAATTTTTCGCTTTGAGGCCCAAGTTCGAATATTTTGATTTGCAGGCCCCCGCGACGTTTGTAATTAGTAAGTACAAATTCGTACTAGTTCGTTTACAGGCGCACGGGTAACTGCTGGCGTTTGGAGCATACACAACTTACTCCCGGAAAACGACTAAAGTAGAAGCTCACGTGCGATAAGAGTAAACAAAAAGCCGACACAGAGTGCGCCGGTGGGATAACCTCGTCCGCTCGCTGCTTGGAACTTTCGAAGCTGCGGGAGTACTTCCATTCACTGACTTGAGCGTGAAGTACGTCGAGCTGCGCGCGGGGAAGCCGCACAGATGCGGATTTGAGGCTCGCTTCAACTGCGGATTCAAAAACAACGATCCTAGCAAATAGACATCAAGGCTTCATTTCGAACAAGTATCTCGACATAATCACCACCCAAGAGATATCTTTAAAGCCTAACAAAATAAATGGCAGCATCTCCACTCCGCGGATGATGGCGAGGGTGCGGAGTACGGGGACGGACTCGAACTGACATCCAAGCTGCGCCCCGACTGACATCCGATTTGCGCCCCGACCATCGTTCGATTTGTGCCGTGCGTTGCACCTTGATTATTCCCTAAATGAAACTGCAACTCACGGCTCAAATCGAATTTCGCTTCATTTTCGCATGATGGTGGTGTGCGCACGGATGGACGCGGACGGACATTATGAGGTCCTAAGGTACTCCGCACCGTTACAGACGAGGGAGTAGGCCGTTTGACTCTCGGGTACTAACTCACGGTCGTAGCCCAACGGGTAAGACGACTGACACTAACTTTGTCTGGTCCAACAGACGCAGGCTCGAATCCTGCCGGTGCCTGTGTAATTTATTGCGATTGTCCGCACAATGTCCGTCCGCCGACGGACATTGTGCGGTCCTTAGCTACTCCGCACCTAATATCTGCAAAGAGCACGTACATGCTTGAGCAGAGCACACGGGGAAGCGCGACGACTAAATGTACGCCGCGGGCATGGAATGTGGTTTCATTACAATGAAAAAGCAAGTGGACGCTGACCTGGAAAGTAGTAGTCGTCTTGAGCAAAGTGCTTTCAGCGAACATGCATGGCGCGCACCACTTTTTTTATGCGCATAGGTTCTTTCCCCACCAACGCCTCGCGAAACGCGTCGTCTGCTTCTCGCGGGAAACGGTAAAAGTATCTCCACTGCTGTTCTTCCATCATGCCGACACATCGAAGGAGACGCAGCAGAACTCCTTACGCGTCCGCTTTATCGTCTTCGGGTCCTCTTTCGGCGGTATCACGCCAACTACGCAGTTACGACGATAAACAAGTGCGGTGCGCCATGGGGAAGTCCGGAACCTGACCTGATTTGGGCGTTTCTCGCGACGTCCGCTACGTGGCGAGCACAAAAACGAAGTCGCCAGTACCCTGCAGTAAACTTGCAGCAGTCATGTTCCGATCGGAATCGCTGTTCAGGCTTCAGTACAGGGGCGATAGATAAGGTGCTTAACGTGAAGCAACGAATGACGGCCTCGAAAGCGCCCGAGGAGGCAGTTGCTCAGCGCGCGCACAGCGTGCATTCGAGTTGCGCACGTTTTGCACGCAGGAACATCTGAGCTGGAGACTGCACGCACGCACGGCGCAGGTCAGGTGCAGGGGCCTAGCCACTTTCTAGCGCACTTAAAGGCAATCGAAACCAAAACTGAACTACAAATGTACCCGTTGTTCGCAAATTACAGTTTAATTACACCGAAAGTTCGTTAAAGAGCTAGTATTAGTTACCCAGGCAGTTATATGTAACTATATTGCATAAGTTCTTTGTTTTAGTTAAATGCTCACTAAACAACTTTTTAGCCGGCTGACTACGTGCTCTGGCAACCATGGGAATTGTACCGTATCCGCGCCAACGATCCGTACGGTGTTAGAGCTCGCTTTAACCCCCTGGAAATAACTCACCAGCGCGGGCTGTGCGGCCAGCGAGGCGACAGAGGCCGGCTTGGTGTCCGTTGGGGCCACGATCGGCTCGTAGGTGAGCATGGGGCGCTCTTTGCTGCTGCTGCCATGCTGCTCCGGCTCCGGTGGCTCGTCCCTGACCTCCATGCCCTGGCCGTCGTCGAAACCGGGGGATGCCCGCCAAGTGTGCCCCGTGAACCACCTCACGTTCGTGCCCAGCTCGCCTGATGAGGGACCACAACATGCCAAACTAATGGAGGAGTGGCAAAGAATCACTACGGGTAATCAAAATGAAACACCAGTGGGTTGAGATTCAGGTGCCAGGTAATCTAAGTTTATCCCTAGCCCTCCACTAGCGCGTCCTGCCGCAATCTACGGCTGTGGACAGAAAAACTGAACAACCCGTTGCCGTGGGGCAAATTCTATGTATAGGGCAGACTGGCCACGTTGCGTAAATGACCGGAGGGGGTTGGGGTTGAAAGACACTTTTTTTATTTAGAGAGGGTACAAAGAGCCGTGTTACGCTTTGGCGAATTTCTATATGCAGGAAAAAAGAGACCGGTTAAGGGAGCACCCAGCAGCAATTTCGTCGCTTGACAGGCCGACCAAGCATTTGACGCCATCCATGTGTTGGGATGTGGACCCGCCCAAGCCAATCGAGGAATTCGCGGGACTTATCACATTCACACGGTTACGCTTCTTTCAAAGGCGCCTGGCGCGAGACATAGTTTAGCATGTGCTAGGTTGTGCGTAGCTGGGTTGGTACGTTAGTAACTATTTTTTAAAGACGATAATCTTTTTAAAGACGATAATCTTTCTTGGGCTACCTAAACGCAGAAATTTTGGTCTGTCTGTATGTCTGTCTGTCTGTTTCTGACTCGATCGAGCCACCCGGCCAAAGTGAAACAGCAGCTGCGCCAGAGTCTTATATATCCGCATACAAATCTAAAAAACTAAGTCTGGAGTTAGTGTTCATACTTGTCAAAACTGTTGACCAAGAACAAGACATTACGCAAATATAAAGTGGAAAACCAATAAACAAGTTAAGTTTGCAGTGTTCCTTTATTCAAAAATTCATGGATGCTTGGTTTTGCGACAGCAAATGAAATACCACATCAACTCCATTAAACCATCCCCTGCTGTTGCCAGGGCTACTGTATTTCCTGGCGGCATTTAAGAAATAAAATGGCAAATGCAACGAAAGGTTCCACTAGATAGGCTCCACCTGCCACTTGGCACGCTTGTGGAGTAGGGCAACGTGGTTCTATGAACGTTGCAGTAGGCTGACTCGATTCACGCGCATCTCCGCCATACGGCAGCGCTGGCATCGAGGCACGCGACTTTGAGCAGTGGAACACGGTAAATTTAAATTGACATGAGCATACCTCTAGCGTGTTGTCTTGGGAGTAACGAGACGGGAGAGGAACAGCATGAGAGGTGAGTTGGAAAGTGGAGGAAGGCATTTACTTGGCAGGGACGCCAGTCGGCTATCGTCTTTCGTCGACATTTGCAACGAGAGGAGCAGATAATCTGCTTTTTTTAATGCGAATGCATTTATTAGTCGGGGGTTGTCTTGCGTCCATCGAGCGGCATGCGCCTGCATTCCTCCAGCGCGAGCGCACGTGAGCGCGCGCCTCGTAGTTCTGCCTTCGTCGTCGTCGTCGTCGTAAATGCGAATGCATTTCTTAGTCGGGGGTTGTCGTGCTCCGTCGGCGTGCGCCCGCAGGTGTTATCTCTCCGCGCTCAATGCCGAACGCATGCGCTTGAAGCGAGCTGTACTAGTTTGCTCGAAGCGGCAAGGACGGCGAGTACTGCGGTGTTAGTTTCGTGTCTAACGTGTATGGAAACTTGATATCGCACGCCGTTGCCACGTCTCCCGTTCGAGACACGTCTCCGTACAAGGACTTGTACACCCTTGCCTACACCGGAGACGGAGTCTTTGTGGTGACCGTGTACCTCGCGCCCAACCTCGCTCGAGACGCCGTTGCCGCGCAGCTGGACCCGGCTATGGAAAGTGTGCGCGTGCGCTCCAAACCCTCTGACCCCATAGTCTTGGTTGGCGACTTCAACGTTGACGTGCGCAAGAAGAGTGGCGAGTGGCTTGTCGAGTACATGCAGACCAGGCACTCTATGCATTGTCTCTCTGCCGGCTTCGACACGTGCCCCACTACCATTCACGGGAGTTGCATTGATCTGGTCTTTACGCGAAACTGTGACGCGCGTATGCTTCTCAAAGACCCTTTGACCGTGCACTTTAGCGATCACAAGGCAGTGATTGTGGCCGTCAGGTACAACGATAACACAAACAGGTGCTGATGAATAAATGATTACGTTCACACTCTCGTCATTAATTACGCCATTACTCGCAACACACTCATCGGTGCACACCCAATGCGTTCGCATTTCTGCACGATTCCCTTCGGGGAGGTGCGGGGGAATTTTTTTGTAAACGGTATCGTTTTATGTTTCGCGTGTCCCAAGTAATTACCTCTCTTGAAGTCTGGCGCGCGTCCTCTGTGCGTTCTTCTTTAAACTCGGCGGTGGACGTCAATCAAAACACGCGTAAACTAGCTTTACGTGCAGTTATCCTAACTACATTTCCTCTGAAGGTCGGCACACAATGTCCAGCCGTACACTGACCCCCAGATTCGCAAACCTAACTTAAGTATCGCTATTGCCTTGCGACACTTCTCGGCGCCTTAGCGTGACACCACACTCTTCCAACGACGCCGTTTATCGCTCGTAAACTTACTGCATACATACTTACTTACTCTATACTTAAAAAATGCGTCCGCCGAGTGATCAGATGCTGGTTGAAGTCGAGAAACAAAGGGAAAGTGAACCCGCAGCTTGTGTGTGTGATTACAGAAATGGTCATTCATTCATTTTGCTCCGCAATTGTAAAAAACAATAGTGAAGCGTCTTGCCCCCGATGTCTTGCGAAATATCGGTGCACTTCGCATCTGGGTGGCCTGGTGCGTACTACCTTGCTTAAGTTTCGACAAACGTTTTAAGTGCGAATGCACTTCTTAAGCGAGCCTGAATCGTCCGCCGCCGTCGTCCGCATAGCAACAGCTGCGGGTGCGCGCGCTCCTCGTCTTCCTCCTCGTCTTCCCTAGCAACGGGGGGAGATGGGCGCGCGCTACTCTCCTCCTTCTCTCTCCGCTCAGTGACTGCGGGTGTTGGGCGCCTCCTCTCCACTTCGGGCGGGAGAGCTCTCGCTCGCGTAGCGGGCGCTCCGCATTCCGACGCGTGAGGGCGCTCGTGTAGCCCTCGCCGTAACGGCAGGCGCTACTCTCCTCCTCCTCTCTCCGCTCAGTGACTGCGGATGTTGGGCGCCTCCTCTCCACTCCAAGATCACGATATCCACCGTAATCGCGCAATCAACAACCGTGCATTCGCACTTACACACTCTCCCCCTCGGGGAAGTGCGAGGGAATTTTTTTAGCATTCCCGAAGCTGAACTGAGCTTTTTCATTCCCGTACGAGCTGTTCTGTTTCTTCTGGACTTCGCAGACCATTTATCTTTACGTGGTATCATTAACTTTCCTTAGTCCTGGATATCAGCCGTGAGTGGGTACATATTTAACGAACCGCTGCCTTGGAATATACTTAACATTTTTGTGTGGCATATATTCCCTTAAGAGGAACAAGTTATTGACAGGTATTGGGTAATGACATCACCGAATCTTATTTTTCAAAAACGAATCTATACAAAACAAAGCCGCATTCGTTGTCCGCGCTGCAAAACGAAATCAACCACTCACTGCGCCAGTATCAGGTCTAAAATAGGTAACAATAGAATTCACTTGCGCATGACACATTCCGAGGTGACAAAGGTGATATGCTGCTGCCGTCGCCGACGCCCGTAAGAGCAGCCTAAAAGCGCGCAGAACCGCGTCCCCGGATAGCTTTTGTTGGCCTTCAAGAACTCTACCAAGACGCAGCTATTTTTATGTAGCGTAAGCTACACTGGCCGAGGTTGAGCAGGTTCGCGTGAACCTTGAAGGGCCGTGCTGCGGAATCGCGAGCAGCATTGTATTGTATTGGATTGGATGGGATTTGGCTTGGTTTGGATTGGGTTGGGTTAAATTGGATTGTATTGAATTGGATTGGAAATCCAATCCAATTGGAGTACAGGAGTGTAGAGAATTGGGTCTCTACATTCGTTGGTCTGCGCATTCCAGAGGAGTGACGTCATAGCCGCGGCAGACGCACTGGCGCCAGCGCGTGTCCAGCTGTGCGCCTCCGTTGCGCAGTATCCAAGTCTGACGGTGCGCCAGAGCCGCTTGATAGCCGTTTCGCGTGGCTCCTGGAGAGCCGTGCTATGCATTCGCGAGGAGCAGTGTCTCGACTGGACTGGACTGGACTGGATCGGATCGGATCGGATCGGATCGGATTGGATTGGATTGGATTGGATTGGATTGGATTGGGTTGGATTGGATTGGATTGGAAATCGTTTAGCAGCAGTAAGCATGATAATCAATCTAATCCTAGACAACCAGGAAAGCTAAGAATAACAAGTTGAACTTTAGCCCACGCTGCGTATATCCTGGCATAGCCGAGCTAAGCCACTGCTAATTTTTTTGAACTGCCCTAAATATACTATTTGCATACAAACATCACCATTACAAGTTGTTAGGGTGCAGAATGGCAAAAAGAAGCGAATGAAAACTAAAACACTGCATGAGCCCCTGCCAGGCACGCAGCGCTAATCTGGTATGCACAACGGAGAAGCGGTGGCAGGCGGTGCAGCGATCGCGAAGCGCAACGCGTATACACTTGTACACTGCTCCAGGGCCCCTAGACATCCAGCTCCAGTCAGAGACAGAAGAGAGAAAGAATTCTTAATTGGCTCAGGGCTTCTTGAGTCACGCTGGTCCGGCCCTCTAGTCTGGGGATTCCGTTCACCGAAGTGTAGCTCTCTCTGTCCTGTCCGTGAGCCTTTTCTGGCAAGCTGGATGCGGGTTGAGCAGGACGGCCTCCCACTGTGTCGGGGATCTGTTGTTTGACGTCATGTTCTTCTTGTCGGGATTTTGTGTACAGTGCCACATTATGTGGAGTAATTCTCCCGCCTGATCGCAGTGCGGGCATTGTGGTGTTGGGTAGATGGCCAGGTAGTACTTATGTATGGTTGCGGGAATTGGAAGCCCTCGTGTGAAGCTGTCGGAGCAGTACCTCCTCCATTCTTGTGAGCGAGGGATGAGGAGCCGGAAATCTCCTTCTACCGAACCTCTTTTCAAGGAGCATCTCCTTGCAAGTGGTACTTCTTTTTTAATTTCGACTGATTCCTTGAGTAGGCTTTTTCGTTTGTGGTTGTGTTTTGATTATGCTTTTGTCTTGTTGCCTTTATTTTTATTCTTTACTTTCGTATTCTCTCTCTCTCTCTCTCTTGATATCTCTTTCTCTCTCTCCCGAAATTGTGACCCACCAGAAGGCCTAAATGCCCTGTAGAACCATATACAGGAAACAAATCTACAAGCCGGTGGCCTGCTGCGCCGCTCACTCGGTCCACTGACTGTTCATAAAATCCTGTTGCGCTAAAACTGAAGGGTTCGACCATTAGTTCACTCTACGCACGCTACGACTCCAGGAACCCAATCTCCCACCATTTTTGCCTCGACAGTTGCCGCTGAAAAGGGGCGAGTTAGCTTTCATTCTCGTCTGGCCCATTCACACCAGAAATTGGTCAGAGGCGTCTGCAGACCGGCATTTCACCACAGCCACCATCCCCACATCCACATAACATTTTGAACGCGAGATACTTTTAACTACAGGGGGTCTCTAGGTCTCTCCGTACTTCCGGTGTATCCGTTCCAATGTATAATTCAGGATAAATGTTCGATCTTTCTGTCCAAGATCCCGACACCAGTGACCCAGTTATTGATGAGAATGTAAGGTGACAAAGCCGTCGGTGTACCTGGCGCCAGAGGGCTCCGTGATGGTGTCGAAAGCCGAGGTGCCTGGGACTCGGAGGCCGGCGAATACGGCGCCGTTTGCGGGAACGCCTGGGGTCGCGGCGGTGGCGGCAGAAACGAGGCGGCGTGCTGCGGCCTCGGCGGCGTAGTGAGCTCCAAGTCCGCGGTCGGAGACCTGGAAGACTCCGCCTCCCCCTTCAAGAACAGGGCTTCCTCTGTCGGCTGCTGCGGCGAAGCGGTTCCGGAGGCCGGGGCCGGCTGGTATTCCACAATGGCCCCCCGTTGGCCCACATGGCTGAGATCGGCTGGGGTCACCTGCTCCGTAGGAAGATTATAAAAGTCGCCCTCCTCGTAAGAGTGATTAAATCTTTCATTTCACGCGTCGAAGTTACACCAGGCTGGGCTGTGAGGCGCGCCTGAGTAGGGGGCTCCGTATTAACTTTCTGGTGTTCTCCAACGTGCGCCGAAATCTCGACACACGGGCAGTTTCGCTTTTCGCCTCCATCAGAAAAGCTGCCATCGCGGCCGGTGTGGAACCCGCGTCCTTGGGATTAGCAACACAACGCCTTAGCCACTGAGCTACCACGGCGGGTTCCTCGTAAGAGTGACTTCTAATTCCAAAAAATGTGGCCCCACGACCTCGTGCGACATCTAACTTCTTCCCAAGTGTTTTTCTGTGAGGTTGACGCTAACGTGGGGCACGCTCACGTCTTCCGAAGACCATTTGTCCACAGGAGACTACTTGCAAGGGGCAGTTTGCGCCATTTTTTACCTCTGTACGCACGAAAGCCACTCGCTGCCTTTCATTTCCCTCTTTTACCGTTTGCTTACAAATATTGTAGCATCAAATATAGTAATTCTTTGCAAACCATATCATGCGAAGGAAAGTTTGGTATCCTTCTCAATGCAGCCGTATGGCTACAAAGGAAAGCGTACAGCTCTCTCAGAAACTTCGCAGTCGAAGAAAAATTCGCCCTGGTCGAACCCGGACCACCGCTTAACCGGAGCAGTCGCTCTACCAACTCAGCTAAGCAGGAGGCTAGCAGTTTGTAGCGCGAGAGCGAATTGATAAACTCGAAGTGATGGACAGGTGCTAATCGACCAGATTTACATTGTAAACGCAAACTAGCCGGAAATGGAGTTTTAATCAAGTAATGTGCCCTGAAAAGTACTTATAGCAAAAAATGTACTCCCTAGGCATGGTCTAAACAAGTGGACGAACCTCCATGGTAGTACCGTTGCCCATCCGTGTAGCAAAAGGGAGGATTTAGAACGACATAACACCATTTGTGAGATGGCGTTCGGTCCCTTGTAAACAACCACGTCCACAATAAACTCCCCATCTGCGGTAATCATCTCAAGCGGGCGGTCGCCATGTTAGTCTTGTGTTGTTTCCGTGTGTCAGCACTTCAACCGTGGACTAATGCTAATTAGAACGAGAAAGCAGGACGTGACAGTTGCATGCAGCTACAAAACCGATACCGTACGTATAGCCGTATAGATGCTTCAGCCAGCGCGATCACAAGCAGACAGCGCGGCCGTGTTGTTTCAATCTGTTTATTTTGGCGGTAGGTGTTGTCAAACTCTGCTGCTAACAAAGAGACAGTTCTCGCCGTTGCAAACAATTGCAATGTTCATCTGCTTCGCTTGCGTGCGCATATATAGACAATTTAAATTCTCGTGCCAGCGCGCCAACGCACCCGACTGCAGCGACTCAACTTGCCCTGGCGGCACGACTTGCTGCCCAGATGTAAACAGCCTCCGTGCTATCAACACTATCAATGCAGCGCGGCCGGTGACTTGGTGCGGCCGGAGCTTCAAGCGCCTCGCTTTGGGCCATCATTTTTTCTTATTTGAGAAGGACTAGTAGTGCCATTTGGTGGAAAGATTTTTATGTGCCCCTGTCACACGACGAACGGCCGCTAACAACATTTGGATACGGCGACAGCTGTGGACAGCTCGCTGGTAAGTGCTCTTTCATCAGTCGATGCGTTTGTCAAACGTCTGGATAGGGTTAACTGCGAAGTACCCGTGCCGCACACAGCCCGTACACGCACGGGCAAAGAAAAAAGCGCACACTCGTTTTATTGTACTTGTTTGTGGCTTTTGGGGTATGCATTCGCCATCTTTTGTAGGCCGGTTTGTAACAGGGCATTCGATATGAAATCGTTTGTCGCGCGCGGCGTCGTTTCAAAGCAACGTGACGGTTACTCAGGTAGCCGAATCGCCTCCGACAGCGGTGCATCGTCGGGCCCGGTCGGTGAATATTGTGGGACTCTGTCTCTCATATGCATCGAACTGCTCGTGTTCTTTTTAGTTAACTGCTCTACTTTGTAATATCTATTTGTTAACGCTCCTGATGGCTTGCCTGTCCAAATATAAGTCTTTGTGTTGTTTTCGTTCAAGGCTCTGACTCATTCTTAGCGCTCTGGTCGGCGAAAGCCGTAGATCAGACGGCCACCCCCTTCAAAAACTGTGCCCTGTAGATTCGGTGGGGTTGTTTGCTCGCTTGAGTCGACTCTTCACATCTAACAGCGTACCCTATTAAGGAAACGGTGACATGCGTAAAAGATGCTATGAGCCTATCGAACGATTAAATGCATATAGTGTGGACCACGACGGCGACGTGGTTCGAAACCGAAATGTTTTTATTCCCTTTCGGATGATAATGAGGGGTCTGTATACAATCGGGGCCCGTCAGTCGCCAGCTAAGGCCACGTAATTAAAAACACAAATTCATGCCCTTATGGAAGAGAACAGAGTTTGCCGTAGCATGACACAACTCTGCCGGGTATAAAAAAGGATATCATTTTTTCACAAGAACAATGCACACACTCTTCTTTTGTTGGTAATAAATTTGTCATAATCAATAGTAAGACCATACACAAAAATTACTCGATTCATCTGACACCCGATTTTGACACGGGGCTTGCAGCTCCAAAAAGTGCACTGTGGTTTTACGTGACGGAAACTTCTACAATCACGGTAAATTAACTAAGGCAGGTGTGTGTGGCATGCAGCGTTGGTAAGTTTGCGAGAATAGCGTTTCCATTTCAGCTGTTTTTTTTTTGTTGCCATGCAATCACAAGTAATTTGGTGCCATGAACGAGGTTTACGTTAGCTCACAAGGCTGTAGTAACGGTTGCGGCTACAAATGACCTTATGCACCAATCACGCTTGTCAGCTCGGTGACACAGAATATTAAGGTGTCAGAATACGGATGACTGAGTCGCCTAGTTTATTACTACTGTAAAAAAAGAAAGTGTTTTCTGACCCAGTGAAGGACTTTCCTGTATGACTGGCTGTGTTATGACAAATGACCATACCTGATGAGACAAGCCGTAACAAATTAGCTTTGGATGTAACACCAGGAGGGAAATAGGTGAAGGTATCTGCAAGTATAACTGAAACAGTGGGTGGCTGTCCGGCATGAATTCATTATTTGCTGACACGATTTTCTTCTGCAGATCCTGATACATGATCGAGTTGAATGACTTCATAGATCTTAAGGCAGGATAGGCTGTGCTGTACAAGGCAAGGCTGCATTCGGAAACCAAGTTGGCCCCTCCAGCAGAAGTGAGTATTGCCACGGCTTGCAACAGCCGTCCAGCTCGCAAAAGCTCCACTTTTTCTATGAAAGTGAGCCACCATGGTAGGGGAGAGGCAGTGTAAGGGTTTGCATCTTTAACTGTGTGCCCACTCACTTGAATAGATGCAAGCTGGCATCTTAAAGCAAGAAACAGCAGTTAACAAAATCATGCAATACCAAAGTGTTTTTCAGTCAAAAACAAAAACTAATCTATCAACCTACAGAGACTTGCATTTTATCTTCACTGTCATTTAAAGTTGTGCTCGAGTATATTGTGCGGAAGTAATATCTTTTTTATTGCTGCAAAAGCCACGACGGTTAATGTACTGGCACTTGGTTTTATGAAGTCTTTGCATTCCTAATTTAGGTACTGGAATTCGCAGGGAACCTGGCCTTACAATTTATTACTGTACCGAATTATTAAGTTCATTTAACCATAGTGTCTGTTTTGAATTTTACGTGTGGGGCATTTTTTTTCTTTTTTGCTTTTTCAGGCAGATGTTCCTCTGACTCCCTGCCTGCATTCCGTGAACGGGGAAGTTAGCCTCCACATCGATGGCCAGCGTGTCTTGACTGCATCATCTTTACTGGGAGGACTGTGTAGTCTGTTTGCATCGTTCTGGATTTTCAACATTCAATATCCCAAGAAGGCACACAGAGCTCTAACGTTTGTGGAACATGGCTTTTTGGACCTTGCCTGCGCCAAACCACGTGTGAAGGATTTAGAACTAATTAACTTTTATCGCATCAATATCGCTCACTAATATTTGTTTTCAATCCTGTAATCATTGGATAGTAGTCAAAAAGAATTCCGTATTATATTTCTGACTTTTTCTTTTTTATTTTTTTTACTGAAAAGGGGATATTTGATGGGCCGTTCTGTATGCTCATAATACAGCTATCTTTCAGTGAAGCAATAATATTAACAAACTAATTTAACTTGAAACAATTATCTAAATAATATTGGCAACTGGTGCGAAATGAATCAACTAAAAATTATCCGAAAAACACGAATTTCATGGCTTTTTGTTCTCACTCTAAAGAAGCTGTCGCGATACCACCCATTCCGTTCTATATCATTGCAATTAACCCGTCAGACTCGGTCACTTTTCTTGGCGCATTTGTGTCTTTATCAAAACGCACTGGTATTTTCCGCAGCATATTTTTCGTTCTTTATATTACTCATTTATCCATAGCCATCTCACTGCAGTCTGTCTCCTACATCATTTATCTCTTGTGCCTTTACCACCTACAAAATGCTTGTTACCTTTCAATATCAAATCGTTGCACAGATCTCGCTTATTTCACGACAAATTGAAAAATTGTTTTGTTGTAAACCACTGCAACCATTTTTTCTTCACTTTGTGTACTTAGTACTGATGTGTACTGATAAGTTCTGATAAATACTGACGGGTTCTCGATCCTCTAGTATTATATAATGATTTCATTTACCATGCGGTTGTGTTAGTGCCTATCTGTTTTTCAAGTATTTCCAGTTCTTGTATTATTATTGTTTCTACAATTTGTTCAACTAGCAGACAGCTCTGGCTCATTTCCCCACCTACTGAATTTTTTTTTTGTTGTTGTAAACCACTGCAGCCATTTTTTTCACTGTGTACTGAGCGCTGATGCGTACTGATAAGTTCTGATAAGTACTGACGCGTTCTCGATCCTCTAGTATTCTATAATGATTTCACTTACCATGCGGTTGTGTTTGTGCCTATCTTTGTTTTTCGCGTATTTCCAGTTCTTGTAGTAATATTGTTTCTACGTTTTGTTCAACTAGCATCGTATTGCTGTCTTCAATTCCTAACTGGCGTATTATTTAGCAATGTACCATTTGTGATTTCTAATATGAGGTCGCCATAAGTATTTATTTCGGAACCTCCTTGTGTACACCATGTACCATGTAAGCATGTCTGCGATAGTTCGTTTGAAATAAACCTGAAATCGAGAAAAACCGTGTGAAATCAGTACTCCCGCAGGGAACTAGAAATTCTCCCTTGTGGCCTTGAAAACCTCCTTTCGGAAGGCCTACTAAACTCCCCAAGCTTTCGTCAAACTCCATTCAAAAGAAGTAAATGCTTCCCTTGAACCTCCTAAAAACGCCCCTAAACTAACATAAGTACTTCCAAAGGGAGCCATAATAGGCTCCTATTCAACCGCCTAAAAATTCCATAAACATCACTTAAAAACGCCCTTCAGGAAGTAAAAAATACTCCATTTTGACCTTAAATTCTCCCGAACATTTCTTAACACTCCCTAAATACCTCCTTTCTATAACCTAAAAACTCCCTGTTTTGAGGAGGTAAACAAAACCTCCCTGTTCCATGTAGTAAAAAAACTCCTACAAGGAGGACCACTAGAGGACAGGCGAAAAAGAACCTCTATGGAGTATATGGGGTGAAAAAAAGTTTAGAGTGTAGGGGAAATCCCCAAGATGGAGTACTCGGTCGATCAACACCTGTCCATCACTTCGAATCGTGAGCAGTTCGCTCTCCCGCTACAAACTGCTAGCCTCCTGGTTAGGTCAGTTGATAGAGCGACTAATCCTGTTACGCGGCGGCCCCGGGTTCGAATCCTGGACCACGGCGAATTTTTCTTCAACTGCGAAGTTTCTGAAAAAGCTGTACAGCTTTCCTTTGTAGCCGTACGGCTGCATTGAGGTGGATGCCAAACATTCCGTCGTAGAAACTTACTTCACCTTGGAGATTTCCTCTAAATCTGGTCGATTAAAACCATATCTGACATGTCGCCAGAAGAGGACAACGAGGACGTGAGCGCGAGAAAGGCACGGGTTGTGTGGCACGAGCGCGCCTCACGCGTCGAACGTTGGCCACTGCTCTCTCCGACGCCCGAGCCACTGACTATGTTCCAAACTCTTTAGCTTTATTAAATCGTCGGCAGCCATCCACGGCTGCGCAGACGCAACAATATAATAATAATTAGAGTGTTCTACAGATTGGACCGTAGCAGGTCATTGTTTCCAGTCAACTTTGGCCGAGATTTGGTCACTGCTTTGACAAGGTCGCGCAGGTCGTTTCTCCAGCCGCGTGAAGCATACGGAATGCACAGAAGTAACTCACCGGCGCGGGCTGTGCGGCCAACGAGGCGGCAGAGGCCGGCTGGGTGTCCGTTGGGGCCACGATCGGCTCATAGGTGAGGCTTGGGCGCTCTTGGCTGCTGCTGCCATGCTGCTCCGCCTCCGGCGGCTTGTCCCTGCCCTCCATGGCCTGGTGGTGGTCGTAACCGGCTGCCGCCGGCCAAGTGCGCCCCGCCACCGATCTCACGTGCGCGCCCAGCTGATCTGATGAAGATGAGGACGCAGAACATGCCCATCCAATGGGGGATTGGCAAAAAACCACTATGGGTAATCAAAATGAAACACCAGCGTATCGAGATTTAGGTCCAAGGTAATCTAAGCTCCACTAGCGCGTCGAGCCGCGATCTACGGCTGTGGACAGGAGAACTGAACATCCCGTTGCCGAGGGGGCAAATGCTGAGTATAGACAGAGTCCTTCAATGCTCTGGTATAGGGCAGACTGGCCACGTTGCGTAAATGACCGGAGGGGGTGTGGTGGTTGTAACACGCATTTTTATTTACAGAGGGTACAAAGGACCATGTCACGCTTTGGCGAATTTCGATTTGCAGGGAAAAGAAGACCGGTTAAGGGAACACAAAGCAGCGATGTCGTCGCTTGCCTGGCCGACCAAGCGGTGTGGGTGCGCTCCAGCCTTTGACGCCATCCATGTGTTGGGACGAGCCCAAGCTAATCGAGAGATTCTCGGGGCTTATCACATTCACACGGACGCAGAAAAGGAAGCACGTTCTAATCACCCTCACAGAAAAATAGGTACGCTTCTTGAAATTGGGCGCATGCGCGAGACTGCGTGGCATGTGCTGGGTTGTGCGTAGCTGTCTTTGTACAATAGTGTTCATTTTTGTAGAGAGCGACGTAATAGATATTTTTATTTATAGAGCAGAGCCTCATAAATAAAAAAATATTTATTCTCCCTCTCTCTCTTTCTGTCTCTACAAAAATGGAGACTATTGTACCAATACAGCTACGCACAACCCAGTACACGTTTTCGTTTTATGCTTCACCTGTCCCAAGTAATTTCTTCTGTTTAGGCCTAGCGAGTGATCTGTGTGCGTTCTTCTTCCTTCTTGTCTTGTTTTCTGTAAGTTAAGCGTATCCATGTGAAGGAGAAACTAGGCGGTGGACGCCAATCGAAAAAGCGTTTAAACTAGCTTTATGTGCAGTTTTTCGTAACTGAGTAGTCTCTGAAGGTCGGCACACAATATCCAGTCGTACGCTAACGTGCATATTCCTAAAGCTAACTTCAGTACCGCTTTTTCCTTCCTACATTTCTCGGCGCCTTGGCGCGTTTCCAAAAACCAAACATCGATAAAAGGGCACCTTTCGCGGCCAACATCGGGGACTACTAAGATAGTTTGCTTGAGTTAGCAGATTTCGCCCGTCGTTCAAAGTAATCGATAAATTGAAGCAAAAAGAATGAAGTGTTTTCTGCATATTTGGTGTATTCATGGGAGTTTGTGGCCCTTACCACACAAGGGGGGCCAATCCTGGTCTGGTGAGGGAGTGCGTTACTGGCAATAGTCGCCGGGGTCATGCCGCACCCCAAACCCCATTCTGCAATTCCATCAATACGCGGATTTTTGTTCATTCCTGTGGGAATTGTCTGGCACCGGGATGCGAACCATGATCCTTCTGCACGCGAGGCGGATGCTGTACCTCTACGTCATCGCCGCACGTTTTCTTTTTTTTTTTACTTTGTAGCGCAGTTTTATTTCTTTCGGGAAAAGTGCACTAGTTTTCATGCGAGAATCATGTGTTCACCGCTATCAATCATCTCCGTCGTGAGAGAAGAAATCCCACAAATAACAACACTAACAAGAAGCATGGCCCGGGGGCCGGTGTACGAGTATATACTTGGCGTACGCTCGTAAATCGTTTTTGGTTGCACAAAACATCATCACCATCATCATCGCCAGCCTATCTACGCCCAATGCAGGGCAAAGGCCTCTCCCATCATTCTCCAGTTACCCCGGTCCTGTGCCACCCTGAATGGTGCAGCGATGGCGACAATGGACTCTGCTGCCATCGCAGCACGGCCGGCCTTTCTGCGGCGGAATTCGAAGTAGAGAGAGAGAGAGAGAGAATAGTCTTTAATGATACTGGGGAGGTTAGCCTGGCCAAGGCGCCTAGCTTGCTACACCAGATGCATGAAAAAATGAAATCAATGAACAGATGATGATAATGACTGTGATGAAGATGACGCGCTCATTAAGAGAGAGGGAGCTCGCCGCTTCTTCCCGCAACCAAGCACAGCCCCACCACCGGAGAAGTAAGAGTGGCAACCTCCAGTCCGCCTATTTTCTGGCCAAGCCTGCACCACCCGCCGACGGTTCGTTCTCAGCACTGCGCTTCTTGCCCTTGCCAATTACACGCCCAACGCCCATTACGCACCCTGTACCCACCCCTAGTTCCCGTCTAACTCGTGAGGCTGCGTGCCTCATTCGGCAGGCTCAAAACTCTTCACTCCCCTCCCATCACATTCTTCACCGACCCGCCGCGGTGGCTCAGTGGCTAAGGCGTTGCGCTGCTGAGCACGAGGTCGCGGGTTCGATTCCCGTCCGCGGCGGCCGCTTTTCTGATGGAGGCGAAAAGCAAAAACGCCCGTGTGTACGAGATTTAGGCGCACGATAAAGATCCCCAGGTGGTCAAAATTACTCCGGAGCCCTCCACTACGGCGCGCCTCATCGCCTGCGTTGCGTCGGCTCGTTAAACCCTACAATCAATCAACATTCTTCACCGCATCTGTCAGCGCCGTGGCCATCCTTCTTGTCCCACCTGTTCTTCCTACCCACAAATCCCTCTTTCTTTTTGGGACTGCACCCCGCCATCTCTTGCCCCATCGTTCGCCTCCGTCACTTCCTGGGAGCTCTGGTTGACTCCCCCGTCGACAGTAAACATCCAGGCTGCCCAGGAAGCCCTCTATGAACATGTGCACCGGATCAGCACGGGCATCTTGCAGTACTACGTGGACCCTGTGAATTGACCACTGAAATCAGGGCCGCGACTTAAATCCGGCGTTAAATAGAAATTTCTTTTCTCTCTCTCCAGATGCCGCGCCAACCTTGTGGTACCCACCCACAGAAAGGAATTCTTCAGGGAGCGGTCCTCTCTCCTACATTATTTACCCTGGTCATGCGCCGTATCCACCATACTCTAGAATCTTTCCGCGAAATTAACTACTCTCTGTATGCTGACGATATCACTATCTGGATCGATCGCGGCAGTCCAGGATTCATTCAAGACACCCCTCAAACAGCTGTCAGAACTGTTGAACAAGCAGCTCGCACTATCGGTCTAGCTTGCTCGGCTGAGAAAACTTCATTGCTTAAAGCCACGTTGCTTAAAGCCTCCCGTCATTGCAACTCAGTCAAGTTGACCATCATTACGACAACACCATTCACCCACAAAAAACTTTGTAAGTTCTCGGACTTAACGTGAAATCTGATGGTGGAGGAGGTTGGGCCGTAAAACACATTCTTCATTTACCCTAACCCATCCTTAACATGATGCGCCGTGTCACTACACACTCCACGCGACTCAAAGAACGGGACCTGCTGCAACTCCGCGATGATCTTATCTCCCGCATTTTTTTATCAAGCGCCATACGTCGTCCATTGTGTTCGTGCGTCGCAAGAGAGAAAAGGCTGGAGAAGTATTTGGAAGCCTTGGCTTAGCAGTGGACACAAAGGGGATTATGATGATGATAATAGTGAAAATTAATGATGATTGTCGGGGGACGCCCACCTCATCAATGTTGCACCGCCAGAAAACGTCACCGCAAGACTCCAGATTCAACCGCTTTAACGGCGACGGATGAGAAACTATACAATGATAATAATAGTGGTACGCTTTATGCGAGGAGCCAAATCGTTCTCTTTACGATTTCTAACAATCGTGATAAAGATGGAGATATTTTCATATAGGAACCATTACCGTATAACATAACAGCTGATATCAGGGTATGTTTTTTAACTTCCTATGACTATTTTTCTGCGCTTCGCCTGTAACTGTGCTCCAGCATACGCCGCTGAACAAATGCATATGCCGAATTAACCGCAAATACATAATGTAAACATCGAATCACGCGTTTCAAGGGATATAAAACGTGCAAACATCGTCCTTTTTTATTTTTCTAGTTCTCAAAAGCTGATAGAAACAGTAAACTTTACTGCCGCGCAAACTGTACCGGTGCACGGCCTGACTCAATCCACAACTCTAGTGTGGAAACGCAATTAGCACGCCAGAGCTCCGATGCACTTTTCTGGAAACTCCTCACTCCACTTTTTTTTGTCTTTCTCCCCTTTCACTATCTTTTTCACAGTTCACTTCGGCCATTAGGCCTTTTCCTCTCGTAGCTACAGTAGATGCAATCCACAGCTTTCCCGATGCCTGAAACCAATTCCCGGTCCCTAATCGAACAGCCGGTAGGTAGCAGCGTTGGGTCTACAGCGGCGGAGGAGTGAAGTTTGGTCAGAGCCTGGTGGCTCGTCTGGTTTGTTAAAGGGGACCCTCGTTCGCCAGAGGCATTGCGGGGTTGGTTGAATTGGAAACGGGCATTGATGGGGAAATCAGCCAGGCTATTCATTCAATCTCACGGCTTTCAGTTAATGAGTGCTCCCTTGCGCGGGGGTGTTAGTGTGTGTTGTTGCTCCTTTTTTCTGTAAAAGAGAGCACTCGCGTTCTACACCCTGGTTAGCGTGAGAGAATGCGAATTTTGGTAGGTGCTAGTTGCGTAGATATGCCTCTACATGCCGAAATCAGGAGCCGACGTGTAGGGACATTATGTAAAAATACAGAAGAACATATAAGGAAAATGGTATTTGGTTGCAAGAATATTGTGATAAGCTTTTCAAAAGCTGTTTATTTTTCACTTACTGGATGCGACTCCGTGCTTATACGTTTTGAGATTGGCTTGAATGGACTGCCACTTCGAAGGGGTGTAAAGCAAAGGAGGAGTAAAAGAGTACCATTGCACAAGGCAATTATTTCGTGTGTTTTATGGCTAACGAGACAGTTTAGGTTACTTACGCTATTCGGTTGCAAGGTAGTGCAGCAAAGCCTTTAAGTAATTAAGTAGGAAATCACATGAAACTTCTAGCGATCTCTTTTGGGGAAGAAGTTTTTTGAGGCACTAGAACTAACTGCAACAAGTGGGCATTTATGCGTTAAAAATGCTAAGAAAATATGGCTGCGGCTTGGCTCAGCTAAACCTGGATACGCAAACTGAAAGCCTGGCTTAACCTAGTTAAACCTTGGTTTCACTTGGTTAACATTTTATTTACCTGTAATTATTATAGAATTCGTCCAAAGCCTGGATTTGTATATGGTTGTGGTCCCGTTTACGGCGTTTTCCGAGCCGAACGGCTGGCTCCGACGCTAGCTGAGCGCGCTTGACATTCCTCCAGTAAAGAAGCTCGCCGGGGGTGGTCAGACGCGGCTTGCCGACATCGGCGCGAAGCCTCCAGCTCCCGCGCTGTGCTCAGAGAAGAGGGTCCACCGCAGCTCTCATCCATGGCCAAGCTAGCATGCACGCAGCGAGTCACATGACCAGGCGGCGAACCAGCTACGGAGAGCGCAAGCGCCAAGCCTTCACTGGCGGCAGCTCTAGGCGGCTAACGGAGGCGGCTGGCGGCGCAGCTTTGCCTGGTGAGTCACGTGACGCTTTTCCCAGTGTACGAGATTGGTAAAGATTTGCTTTAAAAGCGAGGTAACTGGTAAGGTAGATAACGCTAAGAACTATACATTAGGGGCTTTCAACACGGCACGATTCACTCTCATAGATTTGGGAGAAAAATTATTCGCTGCACTTGAGCCTGCCTTCGTGCTTTGCGGAGGAATGCCTCGCGAGAGTCATTCGGAACTTTGTTGCCGTAACCTCGCATTTGCATGCTTTCTTCGCTTTCGTTTCTTCCTCGTTATTAGCGGGGCGAGTTACATTACCCACCTTCTTTTCAGCTAATCCGTGAACGCGCCTCCTTCACCGCTTTCGTTTATTCGTCTTACTGCATGAATTACGTCAGCGAGCAGACTGGCACTTTCCAACGCTTCCCTAAGCGAGATTCCGTTCCTTCGTGGGCACGCCCGGCATTTCCTCTGCGCACCGAGCGCCATCTACTGCTCCGCTTTGAGCACTCCGTCTGTTGTTTTATGCAACTCAGTAGCCCGGGAATAGAACCGCGGGTTTTGCAACGGACGTCCCCGTTTTTAGCCCTAGTAATGCCAGTTGTTGTTTTATTGTAAAATGTTCGCTTAGCTCAATTCTGCTCAGTCTCTTAGTAAATAAAGGTGGTTTGGTATCTTCAAGGCTGGTTTAGGGGTGAGGCGTGGCATATCAACACGTTAATACAACGTTTTGCATCACACCGGAAGTGACGGGCTTGTACCCATCTTGTAACGGAATATTGCCTTCCCCAGAATAAGAAATCTGCGCAGCTGGGGTGCAGCTCTTCTACTCACGTGTCAGCGCGTTCAGGTGTCACACAGAATGCACTGTTCTACAACGGTTAGGTTTCTGAGTATAGTTTTAATAACTTTGTGATGCCGGTACGTCACCTGCTCACAACTCCCGATTCCTGGCTAATCCTCCATATGTGCCACGAAGAAAGTAACCGCGAAAACAATTTTGTCCTACCTTTGCCAATGTCCGGAGATAGCATGCATTCGACTAAACTCATTTCCACCCTGACTCGTATCTCCTGCTTATTAGATGTTCGCCGTTGCCCCTGTTTTAATCGAAATGTACATTATTCCTCATTATGCTTATTTTTGTTTTTCGTGCTGTATTCAGTTAATGTGTGCCATCGTCATCATCATTATCATCCTCAGCGTGGTTGTGTCCACTGCACGACGAAGGCCTCTCTCAAAGATCTCGAGCCGAGATATGTAAGTTTTCATGACATTTTGAGGGGCACGAAAAAAAATCACTTTTGTAATGTTTGTCTTTTGAAATGTATAACAAATTGAAACACGGAGATCCCACAATAATTTATAAAAACTCGACCTACTTCTCAATGCGAAAGTTCGAGATGTCACAACAAACGCGAAAAGAGACCATCGTTGCTGGCGACCACGTGAAGGAAACCAAAGCACGGCAGCTGTAAAAAGGAAATAGGTTATAAATTATACATTGAAACTTATTTAGATTTAGATGGGTTTCTAACCCGCGTCGCCCCAGCAGCCAAGTGCGGTGAGTTCAACGCTAACCCGGTATCGTGCCAGGATGGAGCAAGAATTATCAGGATGCGCTCCTCATGACAGGTGAACGTAACGGCACCGCAACAACAATGCATCAGCGAAGGCGTCCTCGATAAACGCTGGCTTTCACCATCAAATAACTTACGAGACTTAAGTACCCGATGAATTTTTAAGTTCTCACTGCAAAGAAAACGATTTTTACATTCTGCATCCCTAAAGTAAAATTTGCGCGCGATTTTTCGGCAAGGAATTGATTTCAGATAGCGTTTCCCTCACTGCCAATTTGCCGAATCGCAACGAGTTTTCCCGGAGAAGCTGTGATTTTTTTTATGTTATCGAAGTAAAAAAAAAAGCTTGTTTTATAAATTTTTGGTGTTTTTTTTTCAACCGCTCGCATGTCTACATCAGCAACGCCTATTGAGTGCTAATAACTAAGTACAACTTTCCCACCAAATTTTGTATTTCATCCCTCCATAGATTCTTCGGCCAATCCTTATTGCGTTTACGGTCTCTTGGCAGCCACTCCGTTGAACAGATGGTCCATCTCTTGTCCCTCATGCGCAATGGCGTGACCCGTTCCTCCCCATCTTCTTCACTTAATTTCACCTAGAACGACTTCCACAGGCACCACTTTCTTCACTAAGCCACGCCTCTATTTTCTTATCCCTAAGCGTGAGCCCTAGCATTCTTTGTTCCGGAGCCCGTTGGGCCGATCTAAGTTTCCTTTCAAGGCGCTCAGTAAGACCCCAAAATTCTGCCGCGGTCGTCGCTACTGGAAGAACGCACTGGTTATATACCAGCTTTTTGAGTAACACGTGCAGCTTACTATTCAGGATATCCCAATTCCTACCAAAAGCAGCCCACCCTTTTGCGTATTCTGGGGTAATTTCCTGCTCGGGATTGGGATTTTGAATTGCCTAAGATTGACTTAATCGCTTACAGCTTCTGTGATT
This sequence comes from Haemaphysalis longicornis, assembly GCF_048455015.1. Classification (NCBI taxonomy): domain Eukaryota; kingdom Metazoa; phylum Arthropoda; class Arachnida; order Ixodida; family Ixodidae; genus Haemaphysalis; species Haemaphysalis longicornis. Next base: position 74,256,797 of record NW_027526225.1, on the reverse strand, counting down.
TCGTTATCCACCTTGAAGTCAGGTTCCTTAACAGGCTTATTGAACATAACCTTTGATTTTTTCGTGTTTATTTTTAATCCTACAACCTAACATTCCAAGAATGATTGGAAAAAGCATGCTCTGCAGTTTCCGGCTAATGTTACTGAACCAGACAATGCCGTCTGCAAACCATGGAGGGATCGGATATTCTCCATTGAATTTCACCATGGCTTTCCTCCAATTAGGCTTTCTCTTCACCATGCGGGCTCTCCGCCATGCGGACGCGTAAGGGCGCAAAGAATAGGTAACATGAAGCGGAGCGGGGTGGGATGTGGAAGAGGGTTGTTGTGAGCTTGTCTTAACGTTGTCTTCGGCTCTCTGGTGAGAGAGTTGTGTCCTCATCGGTACACCTTACCAAAGAGTATGTAATTTTGGGTGATATCGCGATATGTGGCATGGTAGGTATGGCTTCCCACGTCGGCATAAGTAATCGCACGGACTCGGGCTCTCCAAATCAACGCCACCAGATCCTGCAACCATGCTTACTTTACCTCTTCATATAGCTTTATAAAACTCCTTCCCAAGCTGGGAATAGAATTAACGTGTGTCAAGCATACACATGCATTCATACATCTGTACCGTAAATTGTACTACTTGTTCCTAGGTATAGCCCTGTCCTTACGTATGCTCACCGTGACTCGTGTCGTGTCAATACTTGAAAATCAGTTTACCAGCCGCACGCCCGTACTGCTAGGCGTCTTCTTTGCTTCTTTATCGACCCTAAAGATCTCCTTTTCCTGGCTGCGCACCCTTCCAATGCCATCAATTTTAATGAACCATCAAGTGCATCTTCCTGCGGAAAGATGGATAACCCTCACGGAATACCCCTTCCTAGGGGCAGGGGCATTAATTTTTGATGAAATAAATTTGCTAAGCAGCTTAACGCCTGAACAGCTCAGCCACCGCGGCTGATTGCTGCATACAAGTGAAATGTGCCTGTTCAAAAAGGTGAGGCCTCGTTTCCCACGTGCTCATCTATATAAGTTCCAATAAAGCAGTTATCGGAATGGGTCTCGGCGGCCCCATCGCCTCCACCGCAACTGTGATGGACTATTTTTATTCGTTTCTTTTATTGTTTAACGACATAAGCATACAGTTGTTTTCATGATACTTTTATTGGAACAGGGTTTTCTGGTGTCTTTTCCGGCCCAGCTGTTCGGGCATCCCTGGTATGAGCTTGATTGGGAGAGGGGGATGCATGTCTCACACAGAAACTTACTCAGCTGACTTCAGATGTATTGCTTCATAGCGGCATTTGTTCTCTGTATTTCTGTACATAATTACGAACAGTTCGTGAGACTTGTATTCGAATTGAGCCCTTCCTTCTCTGAAAAGAATTTATTCCTAGATGCCTTCTTTTTCTTTTAGAGAGTAACCAAGCAGGAGTAAAGACGCCGTATATTATCTTCCGCAAACATCTGCACACGCAACAGTTTTTTTTCAAACTAAGGTATCAGGTCGGGACAATTGCCAAGAGCAGTGTCGTGTTTTGTCATTTGCTTCCATGTCGTTATTGCACCCTGCCAAAGTGCCCTTTTTTTCGCCGTCTCGGCAAAGCATATGCGCCTCGTAAAACACATTCCCGGTATTTTAATGTTACGTCCGGTATCATGGATGTCGTCGCCAAAGAGAACGCACCACCCCGCTCTACGGCCACCGTTAAGGTCATAACCGTAAAAGTTCAAATGTCGTTTTCCAAGTACGACGCTGCGAAGCGGTATAGACCAGCGGTCGCGACCATAGTTTAAACGCCCCCCGCTTCGATTCGTTGTTGCAGCGAACATGCGGTGGGAAAGCAGCATAGAATCGCAACGTACGATGTTTTAGCTGGCAAGAAATATTGAGTCTAGAAAACTTGTTTTGCGTAGGAGCGTCCTCAGATAGGAATAACAACATTGCTATAACCATTCCACTTATCTCATTTTTGCCTCCTCTTCCCATACACTGCATTTATGCTTCTTCAACTATACGGTCCCTACGGTCCCCATTTTTTGTATTCTTGGTACTACCAGACATTGCCATCGAAAATTGCAGCCGTATATTTATGCACACAACCGATTCCATGATTTCGTCTGTCCAATGTACTTTTTTTTTGGAAACTGAAATCGAGTGAGCGTCGATAAAAAAATGCTTTGGGGGGGCTAAAAACGGGGTACGCAATAATCGCGAAACATTTTATGGGCGCTCTCTCAGATTCGAGCACCTTTCCCGCTGCCTTCTGGATAAAAATTCTAACATTTTTGTTCCATTTTTTAATGTTCCATGTCCATTTTGTTTTAACTGAGGCAAATTCGGTACACGGTTTCTTCTTGCCCGTATAGCTTTCAGGGAACGTGCTCGCTGAAATGAAGGTTCTACGCAACGTTAAAACACTCCTTTCGCTGGAAATCCCCCCGCATTGGCGAGTGAGCTCTCTTCTGAGCTCGAAAACGTAGACGATGCGTTCGTGCAACGAGCTTACGCTTCGCGTTTCGTTTCGCTCGAGCAAGCAGAATAAAATTTCGGTTCACAGCACACGCAATTTCCGGTTTGGTGTGGTTCGGGCGGACCCCGTCCAGCGAAAATCTCTGTGAGCGATGAAAAACGGCCATAGTGATTCCATTGCGAGTAGTGAAGAAGTCAGGAGTTGCAAGAGAGGAGTGAAAGAAACAGCCAAAACCGAAATCCGCATAATACGCAAGGTTTACTTCATTTCGTCGATAGAAATTTCAAGGTAGCAAAAAATGAAGCGCAGTGAATTTTTTGTTATCAGGGACCGAAGGTGCAGACAGTATGGTTAAGTTCGGAGGGGAAAACATTTTAACTTGGTCGAAAGAAGTGTTTATTTCTGTTGACCTCATAGGAGTGCTTCAAACGTTTTGATGCGTGAGAGCCCTCGGGAATGCATTACTCTAAGGGGTTAGGGAACTTATACTCTTCTTCGTTTCGTCTGTTGTATATGAAAGTGCTTGCTCAACCTCTCATGCAACATGCTTCAGGCATCGAATGTTGTCCTTGAGAGTGATGACAAAGTCATCAGAAATTAAGTCTGCTTGCGTGCTTTGAAGGCAAAAGACTACCGATTAACATTCCTTATGGCTAGATCCTGCTCGCGTAATTTTGTGCTCAGTACTTGAGCTCCCTCTATTGTGGTTTGGCGGCGCCGCCAGCTTTGTAACCGAGCAAACGGTGGGAACGCCGAGACTGAAAGAAAACGGAGGGGGAAAGCGTGGCAAAAGTGTGAGGGAGAGGGCGGTATGGCGATGCGCGCGTGAAACGCTGTCCGGCGGGGACGCGGTACAAGATAAGAGAGAGAACCAAGACGCCACCGTATATGGGCCCGTAGGAAAGCGGAGGGTGAAAGTATGAAGAAGTGAAAGTATGAAGAAGGGCAGTATGCCGAGGCCATGCCACATAAGCCCACCACGCGCTGCGTTATGCACGTACATTGGTCCTTTCGCGTCTTGCTGGTTGCATGATCACCCGAACGACGGACATTTGCGCGGGAGATTCAAACGCAATTTAAAGTAATGTGTTCCGTGGCGGTGACGCGCTGCGAGGTAGCAACGGAGTGGCGCTGCCCACCGTGCGATCGCTGATCATGCGATCACTTCCTTCGAGGCAGATATGCGCCGTCACCAAAAAGACTGCAGTTCACGCTACGAAACAAATTCAGCATTAGGTAGTATATAGCAAACATCAGCCGTTTTGTCTTGCTTTTTTTCATCACGTTTTGACGCAAATTACCCCGACAGACATAGACTTGCCGCAGAAAACGCAGCAGTTCTCCACAATCAGAGCTCTCCTCCGCTTGCACCTGTTCTAGTCACGTGCCGTCAAGCGCACTTGTCTTGTGGCTCGCAGCAGCCTCATTCTCGTTAAAGTCTGGCGAGCTGCCTCGTTTGAACACTGTTGACGCTCTCCGTTCCTGCCCTTGTGACTCGTGTAGAAATCCCACAAGAACGCAGATTTGTTCTCATTTATTTATTTTCTATTTAAAGCGGTGGCCGTTTTGCTGCAACTCCTGTTGACAGGGGGTGACGACGGGCATTTTTTGCGTTTGACGAGACCTCTATAAAGTTTCCGCAGGCAGAAAGGTACTCAGCTCGAGAGAAGCGGGAAAATGATGGGCTTCTATGGCATTTATCTACTATTTCTGCGGACCGCATGGCCGCACTCAGCGTGATTGCTGTTTTTTAAAGTAAAATTAGTGTTTATTCGTAGCTAACGTACAGTACGTTTATTCGTACTGTACCCATATCCAAAGGCAAGTGTCGGGTCTATTGTAACAGGTACATAGAGTGCAAAGGGGGGGATGAGGCGAGTAGAAACGCTCATTTCTCGCGTCAATAATAAAATTCCAAGAATGGGTGGGGTTCGCCTTCGCGTGCTGTAGCCTTTGTTTTCTTGCATAAGCGAGAAACAGGATACCCCCGCAGGCGTGGGGGACATCATCTCGCTACCGTAAGAACGGTCGATTCACCTACACCTACACCATCCCCCATTGTTCGTGAAAACTGAGTAAACGCAGTTTGAAAACAAATAAACGTGGGTAACGGCGCCCGTTTCCAACGCTCTTAGGCAAAAAAGACTAAAACAGGGACTAAAATACAGCCGTTAGTCTTCGCGGGCGACCGTTCATCTTCAAGGGTAGTATCTGCGGCACAGTACGTGCCGTGTGCATAAATGCGGACTAACTGTTCGTCCCCGCCCATCTATAAGGTATTATGGAAAGACGAAACGCATGCAGTTAGTCTCTTTGCTGCGTCGTTAATCCCCTAATGGCGTCGTCGTTGCCCTTTCGCGCATATGTCTGCGAACAGTTTTATATTTCCAAAACACAAGCCATTGCAGTCACTGGGGGCTTTAGATGGTGCCACGGGAGAAAATATTGATGTTAGTTATAAGAAAATTGCCTAGGGTTAGTAGAGCGGCGGGTAAAGGCAAGGAGCGGCGAAGCGCGATTGCCATACGCTTCTCGGCGAGGTTATGTTGATACGCTGTGTTGCATACGATTCCTGCGAGGTAATAACGGCCAATGAAAGCTTTCAAGCGCCTTAACAGTAACGCAAAAATTAGTGACAATAGCAAAAGTGGATTCCTGAGCGTAATGAATATGTATATGTTTAACAGACGAGAAAAAACCCATGTTGCTGATGGCAACTGCAAAACAAACATTCTCGCTACAGGTAAGCGTCTCGAAGTTATCTTTTACACTCGGTACATAATTACCTTGGGCACCAAAGCTGCTGCAACTGCTGTAAAACCCGCTTGCATTTCCCAGTCGCAATCATCTAGCGACGCGAATTTGAAGAATTCAGCCTAAGCAACACCGAATTCGCTTTCGCCGATGCAGGAAAATATGGCATGTTTCCTTATTCTGACACTCACACAGACGACACCTTTGACATACGTTACATAGAGCACTTAACATATGTACCGAACACTAAGAAAGCACTTAGCTTGCGCTAATTTGTGCGGAAACAAATGAGTCGTCCGATCGCCCAGCTACCTATCTCAACTAGGCGACGACGAGTTGATTGTTATTTACGAGAAAAACTATGGTTGTGAGGCTCTACTTCGAATTGAACTTAGCAATAGTCCCTAAACCTAGCAAAGCGCTAAGCGCAAGGCGCAAAACGCGGTCACGTTCGCTTGCACAAATAGATATTAGGGCACCAGTTGCAATGGATCTGTTGCGTTATGCACACAACTCCACACTGTACACTTGAATATTATCTACCTGCGGATAGCGCGGATAGCGCGTCGGGTCCTGCGGATAGCGCATCGGGTTCCTTGTGTATATTTCCGGGCGTCAGGGGTTCGATCCCTGCCGGTGCCGAAGTCTTTTTCTTTTTTCTGCACTCTACGCAGTTCATTCTTGGGGAGTATCGGAACGGGCCATCCGGGTGGGGGACTAACCGTTTGTCCTCTCGCAGTTAGTCCCCAAAGGGACTAATGATTGTGGCAGAGACCGTTAGTCCCCGAAAGGACGAACTTTTAGTCCCTTTTACTTAAGAGTGTACGTCGTTGGCGGTAGCCGCCCGCTTCCGGGGTAGCGAACAAGCCCGTCGATACCCACACAACGTTACAGCGTCAAACGCTTACTTAGCTGCACGCTGACAGCAAAACAATGACAGTACTTGTTTTGCTCGTACCAGAAATGTTAAAGTAATCACAGTAACGGCCTTGCGGTTTTGTCTTCTTTGTGCCCTAGTTTGCCCATAGATGGCACCACTGGCTTTTCATTCGCCTACGGGGCTCCTCTCATAAACAAGTATTAACGAGAATTACTTGTTCACTGGACCAGCGGAGACAAGCTCAAGACTCGGCCGGTGTGAAATTTTATTATGGGGAAAGCGTTAGACGTGGCATCAAATGCAAAAAGTTACCATCCTCGCCCTCGTGATTCTCAGCGTCAACGCGAATGGAACCAAAATGGCCAACGCCGTAAGGAGAAAATAGATAAAAAACATGTTTACGTTCGTGGGGGACTTGAACTGGAGGCTCCAGAGCAAGTGCGTTAACACTGCGGTTAATCGCAACATTGTTAGAGGGGAACACAAATTATGCGGATGCATTCTGCGCTACAGGCGCACACTAAACTTTTTACACCTTTTTAGCCAAAAAGGGTGTAGCATAAGTGTAAAACGGGTGTTGGGAGGACTTTACACTCTTTTTATTGAATCTCAACCCCCTTTTCCTAGCTCTACATCTTTTTGTGTGAAAAAAGGGTGCTGATCAACTTCAACACGCTTGGTTTTTTCTTATGGTGTTGAAAGGGTGTGGAAAAGGTGTTCAGCTGTTCATTGAATAAGGCCATGCTTGGATGCATAATAGCACTGTAAAGAAGAAGACATCCCCTCATATACTCCTCTACTCGCAAAAAGTTTTCAAACGCAAAAAAATAATTGCTGATATGCAATGATTGCTGGTTTCCATATGCGGTGTGCGTCATGCCCCAAGTGTAGCTTTGGCACGTGAAACACCCATTTGAATCTTCAAAATTATGAAGCCTGTAGTCGTGTCGCGAAAAGGGCGTTTACCGACTGCAACACGCTTGGATTGCGGTAGGTTGTTGAAACGGTGTGAAATAGGTGCTCAGTTGCAAGAAAAAGTACAGCGGAGCTGGGGGTCGACCTAGTTTCTTCCGGTGTTGCTAAGTTTTGTTGTTTGTTAAGCTTTGCAATGTTCTTGCTAAGCTAGGATGACCCCTGAGGGGTCAGGCCAAGTTTAACCAGATTTTACAAGGATGTTCCAGTGTGCCCCCCCCCCCCTCACTGCCAGGGGATTCAACGGGGAAACAACTTAGGTCGGCCCCCAGCTATGCTGTTTCTCCAGCCTTGCACCACTATTGCAAGCTGCGCCATTTTTTGCCTTTTAGAATCCAAAAAAGACCGGTACCTTTGAAATGGCATAGTAGGAGGTGCGCATACGCATGCGCCCCTTGTACTCACACTCTAACAAGGTCGAAAGGCGACTTTACTGTTATAATACCCTATCTGCGGTGGTGCATCCTATACAGATTCCGCAGTTGTTTTTCTTTGCATTTTTTTCTAACGCCACAAAAACTAGCTCAAGCCTAAAGAGCTTCACAGGTAATAAATTATGCCTATTCATATTGCTTTAAACATCGTGAGGTACAAAACACCCCCCGCTTGTAGAAAATGTTCAGTCCACCCGTGTAAACAGATACAACAATCCTGCAAAGTTGAAGGTCTCTTCACCTTTTGTCTGAGTTGTCGGTCTTTTCTTACACCCGTTTTCTTACACCCTTTTTCTTTACGCCCTTTTTCTTAGTTTCGAACACCCTACTTTGCAGCTTTACACCCTTCTGGGAAAAAAGGGTGTTGAAATAATGAACACCCTTTCGGAAGGGTGTTGAGGGTTCGGGGAAGATTTGTTTGGCATTGAATAAAATTCTATAAGATATGGAACACAAAAAATACCTCGTGATTAAAAATTTTTGCAAATCTGCGTGTTGATTTCTATATTTTCATAGTAAAATCCATACTTCCACTTCCAAAATTACCGCTAAAATATTTGTTTTTTGCGACAAGCCCACCTACTCGATCGGGGGGCTTTCCTCTGCTGGATATAAAAGCAATAACAGCACATGTATTACTAAGTAAGTATGCACTCCCTGTACCGCTTGCATCCTGTTGGTTTTCTTGCTCAATTCATTTGTGTTCCAACTGTAACTTGTGCGTATTGACCGTTCGTGTTGAATGCTGCGTACTCCGCCGATTCACATTGCCACTGCGCATGCCATCACCTTAAAAAAAGGGGTGTGAAGCACAAGACCCTTTTTTAGGGTTTTGAGCATCTTCAACACCCTTTTTAAGGGTGTTGAGCTCAACACCTTTTTTTCATCCGTACACCCTTTTCTTGCCAAAACACCTTCTAAGGGTGTTAGCCATGGGAAAAGATTTTTGCACCCTTTTCGGCCAGAAAGGGTGTAAAAGCCTTTAGTATGCGAATGGGACGGTAGGTAAGATCAGCGCACGCGGGTTAAGCTCAGAATGTAGAGACGCCGCCGAGTAAATTGTGACCAGTCTGCTTCTTGGAATAATTTGCGTGAAAGGACGAAAAAGCTAACGCGAAGAATGAGGCCCAAAATCGTAGTTGAAGTAAAGAACTCGATGATAATCGCTACGCTTTTGCCCCCAAGACATGTTAACAGGCACGTTCTCGAGGACTCCCGTGACGTGGCTTAGAAGGCTTTCACGTCTGCAGCGGTACATTCATCTTCCCCAACCCCTAGGGCTGCTGTAATTTTACACCTCTGATCGTAATATCAGTTTTGTGCGCTTCCTGAAAACCATCGACTTCGAAGCCTCGAACCTCCTGTGACTACTTACCATGCAGATTGCTGTGCAAACATTATGGGTTAGGTTAGGGTCTAACTATAGCCACTTTGCATCGGGAGGGCAGCTCCCTCGCCAAGAGTGTACACAAGAGTCGTTCTTGTTTGCAAAGACACAACAATTCGAAGCAAGCAAAAGAACTTGCATAGCGTAAAAGCAGAGTAAGAACATACAAGACGTTGCAACCACAAGCGGCCGTTAAGAAATCGGGTGTAGCCCGAAAGATCCCATTCCCGTTTGACCTCTTCCCGTTTGAACCCATTCCCGAAACGCCCTTCCCGCTTGACCCGTACCGTGTGCGCCCGTTCCCGAAACGACATTCCTGTTTCAGCCCATTCCCAAAACGTCCTTCCCGTTACAACCCGCTCCCAAAGCGCCCTTCTCATTTGAACCCGCATCGTTCCAACCCATTTGAATTTCTGAATACATGCGTTACCATCATCGAAACTGTTCTCCAAAATGTGCTTAGAAGCAACGGGTCATGCACTAAAAACTTGTATGCACCAAATGTTCTCGAATCGACAGATATTTTCGGCCGATAAAAGTTTCCGAATGCCTTAGGCCGATACTGCCCTCTTGACACAAAATTTGTAGCGGCGAAAGTGTACTAGAAAGATACCCAATATCTTGAGTAATGCAGGCATTGGATTTTTCTGCAGTTGGTGTTCGTACGTGCGGCTGAAATTTGTTTATCAGCCGCGCTTATGCTCATTGTTTGGAGCGTAGCTTTGTCTTCGGGTTCGAGAGATCTATAGATCAAAGATGTCCGTAAGCGAGACTTTAAAAAAGGCAAAACCATGTGCAGAAATCTGAGAATTGGCTACTAATGCCTTTCCTACGTGAGTAGTGGGCAGATTTTTTTATTTATTTACCAATACTTTACGGCCTGGTCGGGCTCATGCAGGAGTGAACATAAAAACACATCAGTATTCATTATCGTAGTTTAAAAACGCCCAACACAAATAAGTAAAAGACATAAATATGTAATAGACTCAATGGGTCCGAACAAGGATATGCATTCGTAATGTATTCCAATTTTAAAACACGACAATTCAACCAGAACACATATTAGCAATACCTGGGGAAAATTCTGCTAACGATACCGAGTTCACTGTTCATTCAGTTAACTTATTCCAGTAAGAAATTGCCCGAGGAAACAAAGAGAACTTTCGAATATTAATTAAGCTGATTGGCTGCCTAATTATCTTACTATGATGTCTTCTTGCTGAATGTCTGAAAGGCCCGTGGAGGTAGTATTCCCGCGACAAGTTTAAGTTTCTGTAGTTAAGAAAATTTAGGCTATAGACGACCTTGCGCTGCTTAAGTTTCTGAAGGTTTGTCCTATTATGCAAATTGAGTACACTAGAGTGACGGGAATAAACAGAATCAATCAAACGCAAAGCTAAGTTTATAACTTTCGCCACTTCTCATGACTGCGATTTTACAGCCAGATGTGGCATAGTGACGAGGGGCTGACAGCTCCTTTTGTAATGGACACGCCTGGTTGACAAAGGCCGAAATTTCTTCGGCGCTGAGCATATTTTCTGCGCGCGTCGTAGGAACAATACTTATAGAGGCCGCCCGAGCGTCGATGGCCAGCGCTCGGAGTTGGTATGGGTCGGTTGGTTTTTATTAGTTATTTACTGGTCCTTTGATGAATATCTTGAAGCTTGAGTTAAAGTTAGCTCTAGAGTGTGGATAAAATATATGTTTGTGTATAAACCTTTGGTTGATCGTGTGTGTTAGTAGCTCCTCCTCACACTCTTTCGGGACACAACCTTGATGGCGTCGTTTTAATGTAATAAAACGTAAGTGCCTGGTCTTTTGGGGGTGGATCTAAAGAATCTGGAGACGAGAGTCAGTCGACCGAACAAGAGCAAACGAGGGCAGACGCAGGGCGACCCTCGCGACCTAAATACATTTAATTAAGTGCATTTATGTATTTCGCTGTTTTGTTTTCATAAACGACGTGTTTGTAATTTGTTAATTTGTTGTTAATTTGTTAATTGCTTTGTTAATTTAATAATTTTTGTTAATTGTTAATTGTTTGTTAGGGTTTGTTAATTTAAAAGATTAAAAGATTTGTTAATTGGTCTGACTTGAATTGTAACCAAATGTCGTCGTCTGTAGATTCAAAAAGTGAAGCCCAGGTTTGAAAAGCAGTCAAGGACTCTGGATGTACTGAGCATGCTATCGCAGCGGCTGTGAACAAACGGAAATAAAGAAAAAAACAATATGAAAATGTTTTTTATAACGTTTCACAAACTGGGTACATTATTCCGGGAAGGGGCTAAACGGAAAAATGCGAAACGGGAAGGTTCTTTCGCCCCGGGTTGAAATGGGAAGGAACAAAGGGGAAGGTTGAAATGGGAACGGGTTTAAACGGGAACGGGCCAAGTGGGAAAGGGCGAAACGGGAAGGTCGTTTTGCGCCGGGTTGAAACGGGAGGGAACAAGCGGGAAGGATCAAATGGGAATGGGTTCAAACAGGAACCTCCCAAAAAATCCTGTCCTCACAAGGTAAATCACAATGCCTAGCAAGACATGCTTAGCGCTCCAGCCAGCGTACAGTTGCATCTCGCGGATGACCGCTACGTCGGGAAAATGGGTTAACATCGCAATTTTCAAACGGAAACATGGGGATCAGTTATTAATACCTGTTTTATTTTGAAAACGTACCTCGACGTTTGTTTTAAAACCGATACTATTCATCACAATACCCCATGCTTTGTCTTGTTTACGGAAAAAAAAATCCCTCGCACTTCCCCGAGGGGGAGAGTGTGTAAGTGCGAATGCACGGTTGTTGATTGCGCGATTACGGTGGATATCGTGATCTTGGAGTGGAGAGGAGGCGCCCAACACCCGCAGTCACTGAGCGGAGAGAGGAGGAGGAGAGTAGCGCCCACCATTACGGCGAGGGCTACACGAGCGCCCTCACGCGTCGGAATGCGGAGCGCCCGCTACGCGAGCGAGAGCTCTCCCGCCCGAAGTGGAGAGGAGGCGCCCAACACCCGCAGTCACTGAGCGGAGAGAGGAGGAGGCGAGTAGCGCGCGCCCATCTCCCCACGTTGCTAGGGAAGACGAGGAGGAAGACGAGGAGCGCGCGCACCCGCAGCTGTTGCTATGCGGACTACGGCGGCGGACGATTCAGGCTCGCTTAAGAAGTGCATTCGCACTTAAAAGAAACGCTTGTCTACAGTGTCGTACGACGTCACCATAATAAGCACTGGGCTCAAGTCCGGTTGCGTTATCTTGCGCAAGGCCACCTCTGGGACTACTTCGCACTCCCCAACGTTTTCAGACTGGCTAATCAAAAAGCAACGGACTTTTCTTAACGTCACCTAACCTGATGTAACGTTTCAGGGCCAACCTAGCGTAACCAAGCCTAATGTAGCCTCCCTGACGTAAAATTATGTAACTGAACCAAATATCACTTGAACAAGCAAAACTGGTCTTTTTAAAATGCTTAAAAAGAAATTACTACTACAGATGAAGAAAATAGTTATCAAAACCAAAAAAATTAAACAAAATAAAGCCACACAAGCCCTGGGAGGACTCAAAACCCTACCTTTTGGGTCACGAAGCCAAGACGTAACCGCTACCCCCTTTAACATTATGCCAGACATGTTACACCACGCCATGACAGACTTAAAAGCGGGGATGCCGTTGCACGGCACCCTAAGAATGGCTGCAGCGTTGAGCTAAAGCGCAGTCTGTCGATGCTGTAGACACCTGGAAAAAGAGATCACTCCATGTCAGTTTGTTTGACTTTCAGTGTCTACAGTCACCCAAAAATACAACTTGTCGCGAAATGATGCTAGATCACGTTATTTACGGAGAGCTGCAAAGTGTTTCGCTGTGTTGCTGACCAAAAATGTGCTACCACGATCATCTGTCGTCCTGTTGCCAAGAGAACGACAAGTAGTGGTGGATTACGATGCCTGCTTGGCGGTTTGAAGTGTTAGAAACAAGTTTTTCTTCACCGCCACCTGATTTTATATGTTCTAAATTGCAACATGTGGTAAATCGCGAACATTTGAAATGGCTTTATTGGCTCTTTGGAACCGTAGTTCGCTCTGCCTACAAAAACTACTCACCTTATAGATAATAGTCAACCAAACTACATCACGCTTTATTGCTAAAAATTGTGCCCAAACTTAATTAATTTTAATAAACCTCCTGCATTAAATATTTCATCACTGTTTGGGAACAACCGTGGACTAGTGTGCGGTGGTTATCAGGTTATCATCGACATTCTGCAGATGTGTTCACGCAGTGCAGCGACTAGGTTACGGTTTAGTTAGTAGTACTATCTACTTGCCCCATGATAGACACTTGGGTAGCTCAAAAACTGAAAAACAATCGAGGATACTCGACGAGCACACTTCAACCGATTGCGTGGAGTATGCTTTGTATTTGCTGACCAACCTCTCCAGGGGTCTCTATTTCGTTTATGCCTTGTTGCTCAATCGCGTTCGTTTTCATTGCAGTGAATCTCTTATCTTCCTCGCTGTGGAGTCTTCGGCGTAGATTCCCCGCAGACTAAGGGTGGCTTGCCGGACTGGGCTTAAGAGAATCCACGCGTATCGTCGCTTTTATGACCGGCTATACAAACCAGTGGGATTAATCCGGGTGATCGGTTTCCCAGAGGCTATCCGAGCTTGTATGAACCGCCCCAACACAGTTGTCAACGACTCTGTAACTATCTCGGCGACAACTTCCGCGGCACAGGAGGCGAACCTAGTCCATGGACTAGGAACCATGAAAAAGATATATAACGGTCGTTTGAATTCCCGCTTTGGCTTGGCCCTATATCTTGGCAGTCAATGGGGCTTTGCAAGAAAGAGATGACAATAAAAGGAACGTACTGCTCCTTCGTATAGATGGTGCTCGGACTGCTAGAAATCCTACATCAATCTACGACAACGAGAGGGGGAAATGCCAAATAGCTGAAACAGCCTAGGAGCGATTCGCGGCAATATTCTCCGGCAATTTTTCCCAGCAAGGTTTAATGCGGGAAAAACTTTTGAAACGCAGTCACGTACGGATGGTGGGCTGGTCTGTTGCACAGGCAGTTGGCGAATGCTCAGTTTAGAAAAATCATTACGGAACTGAGAAAAGGAATTGCTCTCAAGCTTATCCAGGGTCGACCTCCCTTTTTCCTTCAAGATCTTCCTCTACACGTTCGTAAGGCGTCATTAGGTGCTTAAGCTCTCTGGCGAGTGGTGTGTGTGAAAGAAAGCTTCTTGCTCTAAGAAAACTTCTTGCTCTAAAACTTCTTGCAAGAAAACTTCTTGCTCTAAAACTTCTTGCGAAAGAAAACTTCTTGCTCTTCTTGCTCCTAAAGCTCTTAGTGCACAAAGACAAGAAATGGTTGCACAGAAAGAAATGCCAATAGTTTGCAACGGCAATGTTTTAAAATGGAAGATTTCGTGAGCTGGTACGAGATAAACAAAAACGAAGAACTGCGGGAAATAACTGAGCGCGAGGAAGAGAACTCAGACACAGCGCTGACGCCAAACGAATTTGCTTGCCCAACAGTATTCTCTTTTCAGTGATACATGTGATTAATTTTGAAGGAGACGGAATTTAAGAAAACCAGGAATTGCAAGAAAAATGGAGACGAAAGCGTGCGTTGAAAAAAAATGACAGACAAAAATAAGCAAGGAAGGCTATAAAGGTGCTGAAAATATAAAAGACTTGCCTGTAAGTAAGTGTTTCTTAACTGCACCAATTTTGAAACATCGTGCAATAGCTCATTTTCTTGAACCAAATTAGTCTCTTTTTTGCGCGAAGAGGAACTGTTTGACCGTAACACTTCCTGTACATTTGTAATAAATATAGGTTGTCAGCGCAGGCAGAAATTTTCTATCCTTTGGAAACAGAACACAGGCTCCCCGCTCAGCCTTCAAGCATGCAGGCTTCGCCTTACGGCCGTAATTAATACCATCCGCTTACTCGCCTTGTCTTTTCCTGGCCTGTCCAATATATCGTTATACCTCACCGCCACGGTCCGGTATGCATCTCAAGCCCCGAAATAGATGGACCAGCATTGACACGACTCTACGGAACAGAGTAAGGTGGATGCTGCTGGTGGAAGAGCCTGTGATTAGCAAAATTAATTAAAGCCCATCTATCAGGGGATGCCCGTGGAAGGATGCTGCGTGTGAGGTGTCTGGGGCAATACAAAATCTGCCGTTCATATGTGCGCAATAAATATCCCCTCCGCCAAGTACCTACGCGCTCTCTTCTTTCACGCCTGCAAGAGGGACCAGCAAGATTCAAACGCTACGCCTTGTGTGCGAGTGAAATTCGCAGACACTTCCCCGGAGAATGTTGCAGAATAATTGTAGGTGATTGAGCTCTTCTTTAAGGAGCTGTGTTTGGAGTGGTTTGGGGCGAGGCCTCGCACCTTGGTGTGTTTAGGGGGTATTTCCAAATAGTGCGTATGCCTGGGCAGCCAAGAAGGCAAGTGAAAAGTCGTGCAGTTGGCCGCATTTTACGTGTACAGGGGCCCGTGCATGGTTGCTCTGCGATCTCGGAGTGTAGAATGAAATAATGGCGAGGTTTACGCTCGTTTTAAAGAGTAGGACGTTTCAAATATTTCGCTAACTTTACGATTTGCCGTTAAGTAGGTTTTTTTTAACTGTTACTTTTATTTTGCAGCTATTTTTTTACCTTTGAAACATAGTCGTCAACCAAGTAGACAGTACATCGTAGCGTTTTTAAAATGGACCGTGATGCTTGCAGGCGCTATTCAGGAAATCAAATACCTGACGACCATTCGAATCAATAATGCAAGAATACCGTCCATCAAGGCTGATGCGGGGGAGTTATCCTGGTACTGCCACATTGCTATTCATGGTCATTGCAATACAACGTACGCGATGTTAAAACATTTCGACAAATCCGCGTTGCGATGCTGTGAAATTGCTATACTACAACGTGCGATGGAGCGACATCTCGACGCTACAACATTTAAAGACTGCAAAATAGCGATACTGGGAATCTGTGATACTGCAGCACTTCGATGCCAGGGAAACATTGAGAAAATGGCGATAATGTGAAATTGAGATAGTGCACCATGCGATGCAACTAAATTTTGATAATGTAACTTTACAGTACTGCAACCTTTCTATAGTATGTGATTTGTGTTTTTCAAACCAATCCCGCCCCCACATTTACGGGTTTGTTAGGACAAAGTGCTGAAATAGTGTTTTGGGGAATTTGTAGACGAAAACAAGGTGGATATATCGTCGCGGGGCAGAAACCAGAAAATACGGTATATATACACTATTTATCATTGGAAATATACGTAGCAAGAGAACGTTGAGTGCGGTTCGTTCGTCAGCTTCCTCCCAAATGCATCCCCATAGCAAGTAGCAGTACCCAACATTTTGCTCGTCGTCTTCCGTTCCTTAAAGGAGTACTAACACCAAATTTTGACGCTTAACAAATGATATAAATGGCTTCAGTAGTTTGTACAGATGCCTCACAGAAATATTTGCAGCGATCCGAGGCCGGAATCACATCTAAAATCGATTTTGATTTTCCCAGCCGCGAGCTTCCACAAATTGGCAGCACTAACGAAATCGCTTTCGGCGTGACGAAACATCGGCCGGCGTCTCTGGCCGGTTCAGGGTGACGTCATATAGTCGTTTTCGGAACCGGAAACGATGTCCTGCGCTGCTGTTGTAGGTGGTATTCGTTTGGGCAGGAGACGTGGGCGTAGCTGTGTGAGCAATGCTTGTAAACTTTGCATGTTCGACGTCTTTGCTCTTCATTGCGTGGCTGGCGCATGGTGTTCCCTTGCACTGGTGCCGAAAACTGCGCGGTGCGCGATGTCGACGCGCACCGCGGCGACGCGGCGGTGCGCATCAATGAGCTCGCCCAAGTTGTGCTATGGCAAGCTCGCGGAATGCGAAGTACTCCTCGTGGAAGCCTGTCCGAGCGAATGGACGACGACGCCAAGATGCATTATTTTGTCCCGCGACGACATGCAGCGCTAAATGTGGACTGAGTTCGTGCACGGCGGCGGCCGCAAGAACTGTCGCCCAAGCCAGCGGGCTCGGCGTAGCTCGGGTCAGTGATTTTAGCGCGAAGGTGGCGCCATCTTTCGGCCGCTCGCCGCACCGAGCTGCCGGCAGTGCTGGGTCGGAGCGCCGAACCTCCACTTCCGGTCAGCGTAGGCTTACCATCTCGGCAAATATCTGAATGCCGCCTTTAAATTCAGCGCTGATAACAACCCCTCGCACCATTTTTCACCACACTAACATCTACTTTCTCCCATGTGGAACTTCTTTAACGCGATCAGATTGATTAGAACAGTGGCGACAAGCTGTTGATATCACGGTCTGCGCCGGTTCGAGCCGCAGTGAAATTAAAAAACGGACGACGGCGAAGACATCGCCGGCCTAATCGCCTGGCCAAATAAAGTTGTTCTGTCCGTGTGTCTGTCGGGTGGCAGCGACTCATCCGAGTCTAACGATTCAGACGACATGTCGACAGCGCGGGCGAGTGCGGACCATGTGCTATCGTAGCAGACGGTGCGGCGACCGACCCTGACGTCACGAGTGACACCGTCACGTAAGACTGGCTCGCTTGCAGGCTGGCCTTCGAACGGCCATTTTCCCGCGCGGCGACCGAATTTGAAACTGGTTGCAATAAACGTGCTATAATTAATTCTATATTGGCGGCTGACGGCTTTCGGTTCGATTTTCGTAATTAAAGGGCCAATAGGTATTCTTTACAGCATAAAAACTGAAAGCGAGAAATTTAGTGTGAGTACTCCTTTAAAGGAGCCATGAAGAGAAAATACAACATCGTTTAATTTGAAAGAACTAGGATTCAGTATCTCACTCAGCTCCATTACAGCCACAAAAGATATTTTTTAACGAAAAAAAAAACAAGAAGTATTTAAAAACTTTCAAATTTGGCGCCACAGTGACGTGTTATGAGCAAGAATCATACGGGCCAACAATAAACCATAATTTTCAGTGCATTAACTGCACGTTAGCATTCAAGTGATGCGCTCAAGTGGAACTAGAGTCCCCATTAGAGACGTCCAGTCGTGTGTCGTCGCGACAGGTGAGTTAGGCGGCCGCCAATCGCACAAACAAGGTTCCGTGACGTCATAGAAAAGTTGCGGGAAATTGGCTAGGGGGTCGCGACTGCTTCACACGTTTTCTTTAATATCTCCGTTATTTGTTCGAAGATTGCGATGATATTGATATCATTGTTATCGGGACTAAGCAGTCGTTCTAATAAACCCAACTTGTATTTTGTCTTCATGGCTCCTTTAAATAAGCCCTTCACGTGACCCCGCTGAGCGGCAAAACGCCTTCTCGGTGGTTCTTAGTCAGGAAATGTTCACATAGTAGTTTTACAGCCGGGCCACCTGAACATTGTCTGTGTCAAATCGGGCAAAGGAGAGTGAGGGGATGTTATTTTGATGGGGACCTCAGTGACTTTTCGCAAAATTTGGTGCGGTCCAGTATAACGCGGAATGAGTTTAGTAGAAACGCCAACATGGCGTTCGGGATCCACAGCACTTCCAATGGGCCAGGTCCGAAACGAGCGTCAGCTTCTTGTAGACTTGGGGTGGTGTGAGGCACCCTCGAGAGATCGCATGATACAGATCAGTGCGAGCGGTGGCTTCGCCAGCATAGTGGGTTGTTGAAGCGGTAGCAGGTGGCCCAAGCTCATCCGAAGGCAATGCAGGTTCTCTACCATACGCTATGCAGAACTGTGAGTAGCCGGCCGTATCATAGAAAAGGAATTGTATGCGAATGTGACTAATATGGTGAGCGGCAGAAACATACATTCAAGGCATATTGATTAGCTTGCGATTGATCCTTTCTGGAACACCGTCCGTTTGGGGATGGTAGGCAGTAGTTAATTTGTGGTTCGCTGAGCAGGAGCCGAGGATGGGCTCTGTGGCATTCCCATCGCACGGTCCACAAACCCGTTCATCTTCGCAATGAAGGCGCTGGTCCCTATCATCGTTCAGTTGCTGGTTCCTGCTCTGCTGGCCGCCTCATCGGATGTTCCAGCGTACCGCGAGCGACTCAGCTCCGGGAATGACACCGTCCTTCTCATGCGTGCTACAAACGCCTCCCGCTCCCTGCTGCGCTGCTGGCAGATCACGGGTTCACCGACGTAATCATCGTATCACCGCCGTCATCGACCAGTTCAGCGACAACAGCTATAAATTGTCAGCAACCACCCGTCAAGCATTGTGGGCTCTGTGGCTGTGCCATCGCACGGTCCACTAACCCGTTCGTCTTCGCAATGCACGTTAGTGTATCCCATGACCTCTTGAATAAAAAAATAGCGATTATTTTTTGGTACAGCTACGAACCCACATTGCCGTTGTGCCCGTGCCATTCAATGTGTGAATGTCACTTGTGCTTTCTTGCTTCTGTCGGGGGACGTGGAGTCCAACCTAGACCCTAACTATCTACCTGACGACTCCCCGCCTAAAGACGCCCTTCCCGCTAACCTTATTCTTTCAGAATTGCAAAAGTTATCTGCAGGTCAGTCTACACGGCTCGCGGAAGTGCAGGGTCTTAAAGCTGAGCTACTAACAAGAAATAAAGTCAAGGCTGATCTAACTAAACGTATTACGGATCTTGAAGTTCACTACCAAGGTCTTGTAACTATTAGGAAGGAAATCGAAACAATTAATGGTAACAACGCAGAAATGGCCCGCCAAATCTGCGACTTGCAGGCGGGGTTGACGACGCTGGAAATCGTTCCAGAAGAAATAACCTAATCTTTTACGGCCTCCCTGACCCGAACCCGTCCAAAAAATTTGCAGATTCCGAAGAAGTAATTTTAAACCACTGTCGTGACCATCTAATCTCTTGACCATAAACTAATCGAACATGCTCACCGCCTTGGTCGGCACCGGCATGATCGTCAACGGCCTATAATAGCCAAATTCACTTTCTTTAAAACCGAAGAGGAAATTCTCTCCAATGGACTCAAACTGAAAGGTACGAACTCAGTATTGGGGAAGATTTTTCCGAATCCGTTCGCAAAGCCCGAAAACACCTTGTCGCATTTGACCGTACCAAATCTCAACCCTTCTCTCTGCGGTACAAGAATTTGTTTCTTGGTAAAAAAAAGATACGTTTTAAACGAAACATCCTTAACGGTAAACGAAATTGCATAGCAATCGCCCCGTCGTCCAACAAAAAGAAAACGTCTTAATGTAAAACACCCCAAACTAGCCTTTCCGTCTCTGCAATCTTCACTAATATACGTAGCTTCCTTTCAAAACGCGACGCAGTATCAAATCTTGTATCGACATCGGACAGCAACATACTGGTTCTGACAGAAACGTGGTTGACGGATGACGTCACAGATAGTGAGGTTCTAGACGAATAGCCAGACTTTGTTGTTTTCCGAAAAGACAGGAAGCAAACATGTGGCGGGGGCGTGAAAATTGCTGTCCATGAGAAGTTATACTGTGCAGTGATAAATATCCACTGTAAGCTCAAAATTCTCTGGTTAGTCTATCACGCTGTACCGGAAACAGTACTGCTAGGTGTGTGTTATCGGCAACCGGACAATAACCCATATTTCGCACAAGATCTAACGATACACTCAACCAGCTAACTGCTAAACATTCTGCTGGGCGTATCCTAGCATTTCTAGACATCAATTTTCCCGGCATCGATAGGAATGATGCCAACCAATTCATAACACGCCACTCCAGAACAAAAGAATCGTGTTGTAAACTTCTTGAGCATATCATAGCTAACTACATTCACAAATGTTTACATGGCCGTAATTTGCTTTCTTCTGTTCAACATGGTTTTAGAAAAGGTTCCTCTACAGTAACGCAATTAACACCCGTTCAAAGTTTTGCCGCTATTCTTGACAAGTCCGGCCAAGTAGATGCTATTTTTTTATGTTTCTCGAAAGATTTTGACGTTGTTTCTCATGTTCGCCTCATCAATAAATTACAATCAACTAGTCTTCCTGCATTTATAATTAACTGGATATCTTCGTACCTAAGTAACCGCAAGCAATTCGTTCTCATTGATAATGACTGTTCACAATCTCTCCCCGTGTCATCTGGGGTTCCGCAAGGTAGTGTCTTAGGTCCTTTGTTGTTTCTCATGTATGCAGCGATGTTGTGGATGTAATTACTGGCCCTGTTCAAATAAGGCTGTTTGCAGATGATTGTGTATTATTTAATGAAATAACATGCCGCGAAGACGAATCAGTATTGAATTCTAATCTTTGTAACATATACGACTGGTGTACTAAGTGCAATATGAACCGAAATGCCGACAAATCAGTTTTCATGAAAATAACCAATAAGAAAATTTCTTTATCCTTCCCTTACAACCTTTCAGGACAACCTCTGAACGAAGTTACTGAATATAAGTACATGAGTCTTACCCTAACAAACACCTTAATTTGGAACAAACACCTCTCAAACATTTGTGCATCATCTTTTCGTCCATTGAGTCTTTTAAGACAAGCTCAAATATGCTCCTGCAAGTGTTAAAATGCTAGCCTATACATCTATTGTAAGACCTAAATTGGAGTATGCATGCATTATCTGGGATCCTTACACAAAAACTAACATTCATGCACTTGAGATGAGTCAGCGTAAAGCCGTTCGGTTCATTTACTCGAAATACCATTCTAACGATTCACCAACCCAACTCATGAGAGACCATAACATCCCAACCTTAGAATTCAGACGGAAAATCCAAAGATTAAAATTTCTTTTCCTTCTCAAGAATAATTAATTGTCAATGAGACCAGACCACTACATCGAACCACTCACCGCTCGCAGAACACGACACCGGCACGCTGACTCTGTAACGCCCTACTATGCTAAAACTAACATTTTCAAATTCTCCTTTTTTCCGCGCACTGTAACCAAATGGAATCAATTACCTACATCATTCTTAAATAGCATTGACTCAATTGACCTTATTGCATAGTGACCTGTATTGTTAATGTGTTAAATTTCTTTCTTATGCGTTGTTTGAATGATTTTCTTAATCTCCGCGCTTTCATGTTCTTTGAACTTCGGTTGTTGATAGTACATCGTTTGTAGTTATGTCCCTCCTGCTTGGGCCCTTCCCTGGGCCTGCAGTATTCTGTAAATAAAAATAAATAAATAAAAGGCACGGCGTTTGCGAGACGGGCGGAAAGAAATTCAGGAAATCTTGCACTCACGCAAAAGACTTGAATTGAAAAGCTGTTGGTGAGAATGGCCCGACACATGGTTAAGTTCCAGTATCACTGTTTATTTGTATTGTTGCTTTGCTAATATTCGTCATATTCATCGAAGAGGTGGTGGCCTTCTTCAGTTCGGGTTGTGGACGCAAACTCATCCTCAGCATTGTCGACTTCCACCAGCTCTTCGTGATCGACCCTAGGCAGAGGTGGTGGGATCTGCAGGTCGTGTCGGGAAGGATTGGCCCACTTTCAGCCAAGTCTCCAATTATCCATAATGGTTTCTAGGGCATGCGGCAGCCGCGTTGACCTCTCGCAATTCGGATGTCTTTTATACACTCCTGCACGCGAGGGCTCTACTACAGTACCGAGCCCATGCACATGACCACACGAGGAGGAACGAACGGGGGGTGTCCGCTATTACGTGCCTTTCTCGCTCCGAGCATGTGTTGCCATGGTGGAACGCTGGAGATTTTTTTTTTTGCTAAAGCCACTGCGCGAGCCGGGGACTCGCCGGCAGCCGCGAGGAATGCGTTCCTGCGCGCTTGGCATTTTTGGGTATTTTTTTCCTGCGACACCGAAAAGTACGAGCCGTTGTTTGATCTAACGACGACTGGGTTCAACCACCAAGACAGCACTACAAGAGTGGATAGTGGAAGCCTGGAAGATGTCGAAATTAAAGGGAACGTGCACCAGTAACCCGTCAGCAGCCCTGTTCGATTGGGAAAATAAGTTTTTAGACAACATGAGATAACACAGTTTGAAGTGTTTTTTTTCTTTTCTCGCGTTTGTGTGTATGACGTGATACCTACTCATTTGATGATGCGGGGTTTTGTCAAAGAGGGTATATATGCCTTGAGTGATGAATGAAAATCCAGTTGTTTGTCTGCGCTGGTCTGTGTGTCTTTTTCGTTCAGTCTTCACTTTTTGTGCACTCAAGTTAGTAATTAATTATCCCCAACTAGCCCGGCTTCGCAGTTCGGTGAAGGGTAAAACCAAGGGTGGACGAAGTTGAGTTTGGCTCGGTTCGGAAATTTGTTGGTTTTGGAGGAGTCACCAAGAGTGTTCTTGTGCGGTTGTGATCAGCACGTTGGCTGACTAGAGTTTTCTGCGGAAAAGGCGTTAGAGCATGCTTATTTATCAATGTGAGACCATGCCGTCTCTCCCGGATCTAGATCTCTGGTAGGGGGACGCGGTTTCCCCGGCTCAGATATAAACCCCCGAAATACTGTGGCTGGCCTCGTTACCCTCCAGGGCAGCGTGCGACGCATTACATACGAGTTCTACAGGGGATTCTGGTGTGTGCAGTTGGATAATTTAGGTTACCCGCCGTGGTGGCCCAGTGGAAAAGGCATTGCGCTGCTGAGCGCAAGGACGCGGATTTGATTCCCGGCTGTACGCAGTCCACAGACGCTGGAAACAGTCCAGTGGTGTGATGTGTGGCGTCGTGCGCATTACTGCCCTTCCATAATAACGTCTTGTATTTCTGCGTCCGGTTTGCCCGGCTAAATGACGTAACAATTTTGACGAGCCTGCCAGGATGCATCCGCGCGTCACGTGACGTCACATCAATTTCACGTCAAGTCACGCCACGTCTCGTCTTGCCACGTCAATTGTCACGTCAATTAGCCGGGCAAACCGGATGAAGAAAAACAATGCGTTTAATTAGGAAGCACAATATTGCGCACGACTCCACACATTACACCACTCCTCACTGCGGTAACGTTAAAACGTTCTGGACGCAAACACAGTATACAGTCAGCTTCCGCTAACTTTCCAATTAATGTCCGTTCCTGGTTGTAGCTGTAATCTGTAGGGTCAGGTATTCGATGACCACTTGAGAGGCTTGCAGGACACGCTGCCGGAGCGCAGGGTGCGTAGCCCCAGGTACCGTTGGGAACTTGTCTCGTGTGCGCAGACCGAGCGCTCCAGCCAGGCAGCCCCGCTGGTGGTCGTTTCTGGAGCCGCCAAGGGTGCGTTGTCGCGCTCAGGATCGTTGTCGCGGTCGGGAGGCCGGCTGGGCGGCTTTGGAGGTTCGGTGCCTAGAGCTTGGTGGTGGTGGTGGTGATTTATTAACAAAGGAGGGAAGAGAAAAGGCCTGGGGATATTGTTGAACTCAACGGGGAATTCACCCTCATACGACCAAGTCCAGGGAACGGGATTGGGGCTTCAAAGGATAGGAAGAGAGAAGGGAGAAGAGAAGAGCGGTAGGAGAGTGGGAGATAGTCTATATCGCGTTCGTTTAGTCCATGACTCGATGGCTACAAACGCAGCGCTAGTCCTGTTGTAACCAGGAAGTTGACTAGGTGCTGGAAGACCTCCCGTCGGATGGCGTCCGGTCCCGTGGGGAACAGGAAGTCTTCTAGCTTGTGGCTTGGGGCACCGAGTCGCTGGAGTTCGGCCCGGAGTTGTGCCCTTGCGGTGTCGTGCTGCGGGCAAGAGCACAGCAAGTGCTCTAGCGTCTCGGGCTCTGGGCAGTCGGCACAGGTGGGGTATGCTCGGCGGCCTTGGTGGTGCAAGCGCGCTCCCACGTTGCAGCAATTGAGCCGCAAGTGAAGAAGGAGCGACCGGGCGTCTCTGCTAATGCATCCGGGCAAGACCCGTGAGGCCTGGCCACTGACTACTCGGGCATCTGGATGCATGGCCTCCACCATTCATGCCAGGATAGTCCTTGCAGCGTCAAATGACACCACATCCCGGGAGGCTGAAACCCCTGCCTGGCGAGCAGCACCTTTGGCCAAGGCGTCTGCAACCTCGTTGCCCGTGATGTTCACGTGCGATGGCAGCCAGCGAAGTCGCAGTGGACACCCCTGCGCTTCCACCGCATGAAGCTTGGCCGCCAGCGACCGTTCAACGTAGCCGCTAGAGCTGGCTGGCTGGTCGGCGGCACGCAGACGGAGGAGGGCAGACCGTGAGTCAGTCAGGATGATGGCCCCCCGGGCCTGGGTGCCCTGCTTGAGAAGAAGATCTGCAGCCAAGTGGAGTCCAGCCAGCTCTGCATGGGTGGATGAGGCAGGGAAGGGCAGGCTGCACACCTGGCTGGTGCCGAGTTCTAGGGCCGTGCAGGCGGCTCCGGCTCTGCCCATCGACTGTTGTACAGATCCATCCGTGTACACTTGCAGACGTCGGGCAGCGTCGCCATGCAGCAGGGCAGCCACCTCTTCGTGGACGGCCTGGGGTGGAGTCGACCTCTTACTACAGACCCCGGAAATGTGGTGACAATGCGTAGAGCCTGCCCCGTGCCTGGGGGTGGTGGCTCCAGGCGTGGCCGCTGCGGCAACGCAATGTGGCTCTCGTACGTACTGAGCAGCATGCCCATCCGAGAGTTGGGCCGGCTGCGGTAGCGCTCAAGGAGTGCGACGCCGTCAGGTGTGCCCTGCAGGCTGTGGATGTGGTGGAGACCCACCTGCAGGGCCCGCATCTGGATGGGCCAGACGCCTGCCTCCGTGTATGTCGCCGCCACCGGAGATGTGCTAGGAAGGCCCAAGCAGAGGCAGATAGCCCGGCGCTGATCCACCTCCAGCTCCTCCCACCGGCGCGGCTTGAGTTGCACTAAAGGCAGAGCATAGAGGACGGCGGACGATGCCATCCCGTGGAACACCTTCAGGGCCACGGTGTGTGTGCAGCCCTGTCCATGCGCCAGCAACCTCCGCACGCACTGATGGACCCTCGTTGTGCGTTTCCGAAGCGCCTTCACCGCAGGTAGCCAGGACCACTGGCAGTCGACCAGGAGCCCTAGATACTTGGCGCTAGTGCACCATGGAAGAGTCTGACCGTTCAAGGCGAGCGGCGGTGTCGTCTTGCGTGCTCTGCAGCCCCTCGAGTGGAAGATCACGGCCTGCGTTTTCGTCTCGGACAGCTGCAGGCCCCGGCTTGTCAGGAAGGTGGCGACTGCCCACAGCACCCCCTGGAGACACGCCTTCACCTTAGAGAGTAGCCTCGTTGGTCCGTGCGCCCAGATGGCGATGTCGTAAGCATAGACTGCCATCCCCACTGGAAATGCAAGCCCAGCTGGGATGCGGTCCGGGAGTGGAGCCAGGACGAGGTTGAAAAGGAATGGGCTGAGCACACTCCGCTGGGGAACCCCCGAGCTGACATCTCTTGGGCTGCTCGTTGCTCGGCCCACCCTGACTCGTACGATCCGGTTAGTCAGGAACGCCCTCACGTATCTTCGGAGGTGCCCCGAAACGCCCATGCTGTCAAGGGCATCCAGGATGGCCGTGTGAGGGACGGAGTCGAAGGCTGACTTCATGTCCAGCAGGAGCAAGGAGGCCACCTCCTTGTCGTGGCGGGCCTGCTCCAGTATAGACACCACATCTCCCAGGGAGTCAGCCGTGCAGCGGTGGCGGCTGAAGGCGCTTTGCTTCTCCTTGACGACGCCCCGACGATCAGCAATCCACTGGAGGCGGGCCAGGATCGTGTTCTCCATCAGCTTTCCCGCCGCGTACGTCAGGGAGACCGGCCGGTACGATGCAGGCTCGGTGGGCGGCCTACCGACCTTCAGCATCGGCCTGACTAGGGCCACCCGCCAAGTAGGTGGAAGGCTGCCCTCCCTCCACACCTGGTTGAAGAGCTGTAGCAGCGGCTGCAGCTGGGTGATGTCCAGGTTCCAGAGCATTTGGTATGTCACCCCGTCAATACCACGGGCGCTTCGCCGCTTGGGGCATCGATCCAGGGCGGCCCGCAGCTCCCAGAGTGTGATGTCACCACTGCAAATGGCCACCACTTGCGGATCCTGGGGAGCCACCGGAAACACGTGCACATGGACTTCAGCGGCGGATATAGCCGGGGTGAACTGGTCGGCTAGCCGCTCTGCCAAGGCCTCCTCAGTGATGCGCAAGGAAATGGCGGAGGCCAGCAGGGGGTGCCGGTTGGTGACGGAAGGCTGGAGAAGGGCCCGGAAGACTCTCCAAGCTTTGGCCGGATCTCTACGTGAGTCCATGGAGGAGCAGAGTGACTTCCAGCTCTGGCTCCGCCGCTGCTTGGCTCTCCTCCTGCACTGTGCATCCACCCGTCGGTACGCCGTCCAGTCTTCCGAACGCCTGCTCCGGATGGCCCGCCGTTGCAGCTGGTTGCGCCTGGCCCGGAGTCTCAGGAGCTCCAGGTCCGGTAGTGCAGTGTAGAGGGGTACCTCCCCCCGCAATGTCGCCTTGTTGGCGCTCTGCACGATAGCTGTGAGGAAATCGGGCTCTGGGTCCTCCAGACGCTCTGCCATCTCCTTGCGGTAGGCGGTCCAGTTGGTAACGGCGTAGACCCTGGTGTCTGCCCGCCTGCGATCGCCCCTGGGGGTGACTAGGATGGGGTAGTGGCCAGATCCCCAGGGGCTGGGGGCGGTTTCCCAGGTGTAGGCACACCGCTGGGACACCAGTGTGACGTCAATGTGACACAGCTGGACCGTGTACAAGGGACCAGGGCGGGTGAAGGTGGGGCTGCCTGTTTTGGCCACGAGCAGTCTGCAGGCTGTGGTAGCATCGAGTAACTCTCGTCCCCTGCGGGTGGTGCGGGGGCTGCCCGAGGCTGAGTTGTGCGTGTTAAAATCTCCGTACACGACAACATCCGGGCCTAGGTGGGCCCGCAGCCGTCCCACTGCTGTGGCATCCCAGGGCCTCATTGCACGGACGTAGACGCTGGCCACAGTGGTGTCCGTGGACCCCATGCGCACTGTGACAGCGGCACATTCCATGGGGCCATCCACGATCGAGTCCAGGTTCACTGGAGCACTGTTGAGCACAGCCCTAACGTAGACAGCTGCCTGGGACTTGCCTGGTGGGTGGCTGGCGTCTTGGCACGGATGGCTGGTGCAAGAGCGCAGGCTGCAGCTGGTTGTGCTGGCGTGGCACACGTACCCCGGAAGCCGCAGGGTGCTGCCACAGACGTTCGTCTCGTGCAGCGCCAGTACATCGAAGTGCTCCCGCAGCAGCTGCTCTGCCAATTCCGCGTGGCGAGGCCCCAAGTGGTTGCAGTTCCACTGCAAGATGCGTGGCCGCTGGCCGGTCCTACAGGGTCTGTTAGCCATGCTTGGGGGCGGGGGGGCGCGGGTGTCCAGGGCAGCAGTGGCCGCCAGGCGTGCGGGGTCCTCAGTAGGTAGGTGACCCACCAGGCTGTGCACCAGGGCAAGAAGGATGGGCACCAACTGGTCCTGACCGGTTGCGGTTGAAACTGCAGGCAGCTGCTCCACCCCTGTTTGTGCGGACGGCTGGGCAGGTGGGCGCCCGGCTGGCTTGCGTGGCTGCTGTTGGCGTCCCTGGGTAGCTGGAGGCTGCTGCTGCTACTGGCGTCCCTGGGTGGCAGGACGCTGCGGCAGCTGGCGGCTGGCCTGCTGCTGGCTAGAACGTCGCCTAGCCATCTCCGCGTAGCTTGGTGGCTGTTCAGTGCGGACTGACGCTGCAGCTTCCGCTTTGGGTACTGGCTGTGGTGCGCGTGCAATGGCTGTGACCACCTTGCGTTCGTGCTGCCAGCGGGGGCAGCGGGGGTCGGTGACGGGGTGCGGGCCACTGCAGTTGGTGCAGCGTGGGGTAGAGGCAGGGCACTGCTGCGCGGCGTGGCCCCCACCGCAGCGAGCACACCTCTGTTTGTCCTTCGCTGTCACATGGTCCAGTCTACCACAGCGCGCACATTGCGTGGGCCGCGGCCGACAACCACGCACCGGCAGCAGCAGCTTGTACACAGCCACAAACGGGGGAGGGCAAGGGGCCGCAAACGTGATCAGCACAGCCCCATCAGCCTTCCGTGCCACACCCCTCACCGCCACCTCACAGTCGATGTTGGCCTGGATCTCCTCGACGGTGAGTTGACGGTCAACACTAAAAACGAGACCGCGGCTCGTGCCCCGACTGGCGGGGCAGCCGGCTCGGACAGCAATCCCAGCCACACTCTGAGTGGCCAGGAGGGCAGCCAAACACTCGCCCGTCTCAGCGTCAACCGCGACCACGTTCAGCCGGGTGTTCACTCTAACCTGGCACACCCCGGGGGTGGCGGCGAGTTCACGGGCGATGACCTCCCTCGATGCCGTGAGTAAGGAGGCGGCTCAATCTGTGGGACGGAACAGGCAGGCGCCGGCGGCCGGCTGCGCAATCGGGCGCCGAGCGGCCCATTTCCTGGCCTTCCGTCGTACTGCCTTGCTCTGCTGGATGGTCCACTGGCCTTCACGATGTCCGGGGGAAAGTTCCGATGCCGAGGAGTCGCCTGAAGAGCCGCCGCAGGTCGCGGTCTCCATGGGGAAGGGCCCACTCGGCTGTTTGTTGTCCTGGGTGCCGCCATCTTGCGTGTCAGCCGGATCAGCAGGGAAGGCAGCGGCGGTGGTGCTTGAGGCGAACGCCGATGCACGGTGGCTGGTGGCGCCACTGGGAGGGGGGCGGAAGCCGGTGCAAGCTCACACGGGCGAGCCATGTCGTCTGACGGGAGAGCGGCAAGGATGGCCGCGGTGGTCACATGGGCTCGTGACGCATCGACGGCTTCCCCGAGCCGGCCCCGGAGCTTGTAGGAGCGAGCAATGGCCACAACTCGGCCATTCTCCTTCGGCATGGCCTCGTTGGCCCCGAGCTTCCGCGTAGTCGTCACCATCACTCCCTCTCCGCGCTACAGGGGGGGCGCTGCGGTCGCCGAGCTAAGCGGACGCACTCCACGTCGGCTCCGTCGTCGCCACGAATTTTTCGGAGGACCATCCCACCCCTGATGTCCAAAATTGTGCATACGAGTTTCCTTTCATCGAGAGGATCACGTAGGTACCAAATTTGGGCGACTTAGCCCACGTTTGGCGATTTTGCGAGCATTTTCCTTTAGCGAGGCGAGGCAGCCCAGCTAAGCCTAACGAGGGAACCGACGAGTACGGGCATGGCGACGGCCACGTCGACGGCCGCCGCCGCCGCCGCGGGCGTGCCCGGACCTGCCCAGCGGGCGGAGAATCGGCGCGCCGACGTAGAAGACTTCCAAGAATCCTGCGAAATGGATGTGACTACTGCGGACTCTCCTCAACGCGAGCAGACTGTGTCGGACTGTGTGTCGGTGAGGACTGTTACCACGCGCTCCGGCATCGACGGCGACGAAATCGACGGCAACGAGCGTCCGCGCGCCGACGACGAGCCGGAGGGAGGCGACGACCACGCCGGGTGGACCCGCGTGTCTCATCAGCGTCGTCGCAAGAAATCTGTGAGTGTTCTGGAAGCTTCCACGCAGCGAGCTTCGTCACACGCCGGTAAGCCTAACGCTTCGCAACGCCACGTTCAACCTACGCGAGCTCAGTTCGCGAGCAAGATTAACGCCAACATGGCGAAGACGGCGCGCATGCCCAATTTCGCCCCGAGAGACGAGTTCCGCGTGGTCATGCGGCCACGTGGCGGCCTAGAAGTAGGCAAGGTGCCGCGGACCGACCTGCGAAGAGCCATTTTCGCGGCGGCCAAAGCGAGCGAGGAAGCCGAGCGGGAGGAC
Organism: Haemaphysalis longicornis; assembly: GCF_048455015.1. Taxonomy (NCBI): domain Eukaryota; kingdom Metazoa; phylum Arthropoda; class Arachnida; order Ixodida; family Ixodidae; genus Haemaphysalis; species Haemaphysalis longicornis. The sequence goes on along the minus strand of NW_027526225.1, from coordinate 74,226,280 downwards.
ACCATGCTGCCGAACCTCGCTCAGAACATTCTAGTAGTCAGTACCCCGAGCTGGGAAAGGGTGATGCAATACGAGGTCGTGAAGAAGATCGCGATCGGAGGACGAGAGTTCGAGACCTACGCGTATCGGCCGGCGCCGGAGGACACCTCTCGCGGCGTAATGCATGGCGTGGGTCTGGAAGACACCGCGGACGACATATTTCGCCATGTGGTCAACAAACACAACCCCACTGCCGGTGACGCTCACCGCCTCGGCCAGTCGACGGCGGTCGTCATCTTGTTTCACGGAAGCAAAGTGCCGTTTTACGTGCGGTACGGCGGCGTAGTTACGAGATGCTACCTGTATCGGCAGCACAAGGAAGTTTGCAAGATTTGCGGACAGATCGGCCACAGAAAGGACGTGTGTCCCACGCCGAACGTTCGGGTATGTTTCGCCTGCGGGCAGAAGAACCCGGGCGACGGGCACAAGAGTCAATGCAAGCCGCGGTGCCGTCTGTGCGGCGGCCCACACCCCACGGGCGAGGGCTCGTGCAAACACAAATTCAAGACCCCATACCAAGTCCGCAAGCGGCAGTGGGAGCGGAAACTCGAAGAAGAACGCGCGAAGGCGGCAACGTCGGCGCCGGCGCTCAAAGTCAGATTTTCTAGAAGGGACGACTTCCCCGAACTCACCCCGCCGCGCGGCAGCAGCCGCGGCAGGAGCGCGTCGCGCGGGAGTGCGCAGCGCAGGAGCGCATCGCGCGGCCGTCGCGCCACGTCGCGAGGCCCCGCCTCCTGGGCGGCGATCACGTACGGTGCAGCTGGCGGAGCAGCTGCCGCGCCGGCTCGCCGGCGCTCAAAGTCCGCTCGTCGCGAGCGCTCGGCGTCCAGACGGAGAAGCGCTAGCCGCTCGTCGCTACGACGCAGCAACGACACGAAGCAAACGAGAGCCTCCCCGGATACCGTGGAACTACGCAAGATGGTGAAAGAGCTACAAGCCACCGTACACGCCCAGCGAGTGACCATCGAGCAGCTCACCACGAAGCTCGAAGAGCTATGGGGGCCAAAGTCGACCACGGGGTCAAAGCCCACACCCGCGGAGACAACGAACGCTAGCCCGGCGGAACGTCCGAGCCGGGCGACGAGTTGGAAGCAACCGCCGCCAGTGAGAGATCCGATGCCGAAGCCGGCGGAGGAGCGACGGGAATCCCCGGCCCACGAATACTACATAGAAGAGGAATGCGACGAGGACGCCGACGACGTGGGCTCCAGCGTGTCGGTCTCCGCATCGAACGTCCTCGACCTGAGCAAGACGCCGGGCTACGCCGGCTTGAACAACCGCATCAGAAGAATAGAAAGCCAGATGAACCGCTGGGGTAGAGACCTCGAGGTCCTGGAGAAGAGAATCACCAACAGGCTGATGCAAGCTTTCCAGCAGCAGATGCAAGCCTTCCAACAACAGATGCAAACTGCTATCCAGCAGCAGATACAACAACAATTCAGCAAACTGACGGCACCCGCGGGCGGAGTCGTACAAGAACACAACAACCAGGTCACCGTCAACGTATCGCCATGATGACGACGGCCCGACATCGCACCTCGCTACGAATCTAGCACTGGAACGCGAACGGCTTTCGGTGCCGGAAAGCGGTCCTACAACAGCACCTCCGCACCCTGGCGCCGACGGAGCAACCCGACGTCATCATGGTGCAGGAAACTCACGCGGAAGACGCCGGCGCAGTGTCCCTGCCGGGCTACAGGACGCACGCCAGCCCGCCGAGCGCTCGCACCTGCGGGCGCGGAGCGGCGCAGGGCGTGTGCACCTTCGTCCGAAAGGGCATCGCGTTCGTCAAGCACGACTCACTCATGGGAAGCCGCGGCAGCGCGATCGAGCTATGCGTGACCGAGCTGACGGTGGCCACCGGCAGACGCAAAGGGAAGAGCACGAGCACGACCGTGATGGTGGTCAACGTGTACAGCAACCCGCAGCACCGGCAGCAAAAGTTCAAGTCACTACTGCACAAAGCACGCGGAGCGGTCTCCGCATGCGACGGCGCCGTCGTCGTCGCGTGCGGGGACTTCAACGCACGACACAAAGAGCTCGGCCACGCCGATACTTCGGTCAAGGGCCGGGACCTGCTGGAGGACGCCGCGGAAGCGGACTACGTTCTCCTCACGGACCCATCGCACCCCACGCGCATCGGCACATCCACAGTCAGAGACACTACCCCGAACCTGGCGTTCCTGCACTTGCCCGACGACCGGACGGCGAGCTGGAGAAACACGGGAGTGAACCTGGGGAACGATCATTACATAATCGAAGTCGTTGTCCCGCTCCGACCCAACGGCAGAGGCGGTGACGACACCGGAGACGGGAGCATCAAGCACTGACTCACAAACTGGCACGAGTTTCGTACCGAGGATTTGGGCGAGATCAAAGACATCGAAGAGTGGTCGAGAAGCATAGTCGCGGCCGCGGAGAAGGCGACGACCGTCACGGAAACGTCCGAGGAGACCGCGCGCATGGACCCCCGGCTCGCGCACATGCTGGAGGCACGACGCTCGCTACAACAACGATGGAAGCGGCAGCGGCACAACCGTGCCCTTCGCAAGAGAATCGCAACGCTCGGCCGAGAAATCGAAAAGTACAGACGCCAGCTATGCGCGCAGCAGTGGTTCGAGCTGTGCAGCGAGGCCGACGGCCAGCTCCACCGGGGCGGCACGTGGAAACTCCTCCGCCACCTGATGGACAAAAGCCAGAGTAAAGAGTACCAACGACACCGGCTCGCGCAGATCATGTACGCGGCGACGAAGGAGCTCGGGGAGCGGGAGGTTCACAAGCGTCTCAACGAGCGCTACCTTCCCGAGACCGCGAGAGAACAGCACGGAGAATATGCCGGCCCGCCCAACCCCTCGCTCGACAGAGACATCGAGGTGTGGGAAGTCCGGCGCGCGACCCAGGCCCTGAACTGCCGGTCGGCAGCGGGCCCGGACCGAGTCACGAACAAGGCGCTGCGCAACCTGAGCGACGCGGCCGTAACCTCACTCACGAAGTACTTTAACGAGCGCTGGCGAGCCGGCAGCCTCCCGCGACAGTGGAGACGGCCAAGACGATACTCATTCCCAAGCCCAACAAGCCGCCGGGCAAAGAGAGCCTGCGCCCCATCTCCCTCACGTCGTGCGTGGGGAAGGTGCTGGAGCACGTTCTCAACGACCGGTGGCAGCGGTACCTGGAGACGAACGACCTGTACCCCGACTCGATGCTGGGATTCCGCTCGCGTCTGGGGACGCAGGACGCGATGCTACTGCTGCAGCGCGAGGTGCTGGCCCCGCCAATGAGGCCGACCTCGGACAACCGCGCCATCCTGGGCCTGGACCTGCAGAGCGCCTTCGACAAGGTGAAGCACTCGGCGATCCTGGCCCAAGTGTCCCGGCTCGGCCTGGGACAGCGTTCCTACAACTACATCCGGACTTTCCTAACCGGTCGCACGGCCCGACTGGAGGTGGGCCAAACGCAACTAGAAGAGCGAGAGCTGGGCAGCGTCGGCACGCCGCAGGGCTCGGTGATCTCGCCGCTGTTGTTCAACTTGGTCATGATCGGCGTGGCCCGTCGCCTGGACGAGCTGGCCGACGTAAAGTATACGATCTAAGCCGACGACATCACGCTGTGGGTGTCGGGCGGTAGCGACGGCCGCATCGAGTCGGCGCTGCAAGAGGCGGTGGACGGCATCGAGGAGAGTCTGCGCGGCACGGGTCTCCGGTGCGCCCCGCAAAAGTCGAACTGCTGATCGTGCCCCCGTCGGGCCGGTATCACAAGAAGGCGTCGGCCGAAGCTGAGCGCAGCATCGTGGTGCGAGCGAGCGACGGCACGGCCATACCCAAGGCGACGAGCATACGCGTTCTCGGCATGCACGTGGACGCGAGCCGCCGCTACAACAACACCACCGTGGAACGGCTGATCACGAAGATGGGCATCGCCACGCGCCTCGTCAAGCGACTGGCGACGCGAGCGCGCGGCATGAGAGAAGCGAGCCTGCTGCGGTTGCTGCAGGCGTTCGTCGTGAGCCAGGTGGCTTACGTGGGAGCGTTTCACGAATGGAGGACCCAGGAACGAGCCAAGATCGACGCGGCGATCCGCAAGTCATACCGGGCGGCCCTGGGCCTACTCAACGGCACGAGCAACGCGGCCCTCGCGTCTCTGGGAGTGCACAACACGCTCGCGGATATCAGCGAGGCGCAGAGAGTGGCGCAGCTGGAACGCCTGGGGTCGACCCGGACGGGCCGGAGACTGCTGCAACGCGTAGGACTGGGCTGCCCCTTCGAGGAGGAGGACGAGCTGATCCCGCTACGAGACGACATAGCCAACAGCGTGGTGGTGCCCCCGCTCCCGAAGAACGTCGCGCCGGGACGGAACTCGGAACGGAGAATGGCGCGGGCGTGCGCGCTCGCCAAGGAGTACAACGAGAGAGGCGATGCGGTGTTCGTGGACGCCTCCAAACATCGGGACCGAGACGACGCCTACGCGGTGGTGGCGGTGCGAGCCGCCACGGGAGAACTACTGGGCGCCGGCAGCGTGCGCGCCAAGTCCGTCAGACAGGCGGAGGAGGCGGCGATCGCGCTGGCCCTGCTCCACCCGGGGACGAAGACGGTGTTCAGCGACTCTAAGTCCGCGATAGCCAACTTCGCCAGGGGCACGGTGTGCAAGACGACGATGCGCGTCCTTTCCGGCATCGGAGAGGGAGCGCGCAGGAACACCAGCACGACCATCCGGTGGTTTCCGGCTCACATGGGCCGGGAGCTCCGCAACGGCCACCGAAACGTCAACGAGGTAGCCGACGCCGCGGCCCATGATCTCGCCACGTGCCGAGCCGCGCCAGCGACGGACGCCGACGTCGACGAGGAATCGAGCGAAGAAGAAGACTACGACGCGGAACCCCTGACCACGTACGGCGCGACTCTGCGCTGGTACAGGGAAGAGAGGCGGGCCTACCCTCCGCCCCATCCGGGGCTCGCGAGGAGGGAGCCCGTGCTTCTGCGGCAACTACAGACTCGGACGGTGCTGACGCCGGCGCTCGCGCGCCACGTGTGCCCGGACCTGTATGAAGACTGTGTGTGCAGTGTTTGTGCGCGAGTGACCGCGGACCTGACCCACCTGATGTGGGGTTGTGAAAGACACGACGCGAGTGACGGGAGGCCGACCCTCCCTCCGGACGTTACGGACTCGATCGGCTCTTAGGAGCGCGAACACCAGCTAAGGGCTATCCAGCGGCTCGAGGCTGCACTGGGCAAGCAACGGCGAAAGGAGAACCCGCACTCCTCTCGGCCTCCTCCTGCGGGAGCGAGGGCTAGGGGAGACAGCGGCGGCACTCCAAGTAGCCCGCGCCGACCAGACGCAGGCCTCGGGGTCGGCCCGACGCCGCAGTGAGCGGCGAAGACTACGGGACGGTGAAGCCCTGCGAGCAGTAGTATTAACTCTATGCCTGCGAGGCCTGACCCGTCCCCGACTGCAGGAGATCCAATAAAGTCCTTTCTCTCTCCTCTCTCCGCGCTACACGCGCCTCTCTTCCTCTTCCCCTTCTTACAGTCCCCTCCGTCAGGTGGTTGCCCATGACATTCTCCATGTCTCCTTTTTCCTCCTCTTCTTCTACTAGTCTTCTTCCGGAAGTTGGTCTCATCGAGGAATTGTAATGACAATGGGATAAAGACATCTGTGTTCAAAGCAAAGCGCGTTTTTCCTTACCTTTCTTTTATATGTAACAAAACAGCACGGTGTACAATTAAAGCTTGACAAAACAGCCCTGCGACACAAAAGCAAAACGTCAAAACAGAAGCGGCAGAATAGTGAAACGTCGAAGCAGCACAAGGAAAAAACAGCACGCCGCAAGTGTAACGGTCTAAATGGAGTCTCGTCGTCGCGGACAACTTACATGCTAGCAGTCGGTCTTTGTTTTCGATCAACCTGTCAAGCCGCTTCTGTTCAGTGACTAGCCAGGGTCCCTCGGTCTAGACAATGGGCAGAAGCGGTTCGGCCGCTTGGACAAAGAACATTACAAATGAGCCCATGCAGGATGGCTGCGTCGCTAGCATCGTTCCGTTGTGAGAGAGCAGTCCCCCTGTATTTGACCCAACCGGTGAAACAGTTCCCACTCACGAAGTAGCCAGAGTTACAATTATTAACAGTGACTCTCTTTTGTCAGTGAGGGACAGAGATTAGCTGGGTGGTAAAATCAAACAAACTAATTTTTAACCTAACCGTCCAAACCGCTCCTTGCCAGAGTCACTGTTAATCATTGTTAGCACACACGTTTTTTCGCTGTGCTTTGTTGTCCCGTGATGTTTTTGTGGCTGCGCTCTTCCATCGCAAAATGTAATGTTGGGGCGGTTTCGCTGCCTGCCTTTTGGCGCCTTGCCCTTATATTGTGCTAATTGTGCATTGGGCTTTCTACTGATGAGACGTTAACATTTGGTACACGCACCAGACGTGCAACGAGTTCGACGTTACTTTACTTGTCGTTAGGTTGTAGGTTAAGTCAACCACACGATAGGCCTGAACCTAAGCCTGAAAAATAACCACTTGAGGAGATTTACTAATATTTGCAACTCAATGGAACGCGCTTCATAGGACGTGAACGGCATTTATTCCCAAGTTATGCGAAGTACTAAGCGGTCCTCAGACATTGGGGTGGGCCCGGGCAGGAAAACACATGGCATGCGCATTGGCAGCGACATACTCCATTGCCCGTGCGTCATACCTAGCAATATTCTTAAGCAAGCCAGGCCTCTGAGCAGGACGATGCGTATGGTACTGTGGTATTCTTTATAACCCATAGCCTAACACATCCCTCGGAAGTCTAAAGAATCAACATAGAGGGCGGCCGCCACATCGGGTGATACTTGGTTCCAAAATGGGCACAAGTCTGGCACTTCAGGTGCTATGTAGAACTTTGAGCCTCTTCTTAAGCGAGACACACATTAAAGTTATCTAAAAGTACCAAAACACCTTCGTCTACGAATACTATGCCTATAATAGGGCAAAAAACACTTAACCTAAAAAAATATCAGAAGTATTTCCAAACAAAAACACCACTGCTCGTACCCCAAGCACGTGCGCAACATGGAAAAATCCCACGTAGCCAAAACCACCATCGTACAACACAAAAATAAATCCGATTCCAAGCAACGATTTCGAAATCACTACCGTGTACACCTAACATCAACAGAGGACACGTGAAAAATATACCGAATAACTCGGGAACATACCCTGCAGCAAAACTCGAAAACTTTCATGCATCGAAAACATTATAATAACCCCCTACGGAATTTATTTTGCATATAGAACGTTCGAATTCGTACGTCGTTAGAAATGCAGAGGTGTCATTGAATTTTTTTATCGGTTTCTGGTTACCCCGCTAGTAAGTATTTATTCCACGCCGAAGATGGTCATTATTATCATCATCGTCATCATTGTAGTCATCATCACCCAAATGGCGGTCGGCCGCATGTTTTTCGCATTCCGAGACTTCACCATGAAAAAAGCCCGCAGAATGTTGTCCCGCATGCGAAATACCGTCTTCATCCTCGTCACGACCGTGAGCGTGTTCGCGTTCTCCCAGCTGGGGAATTTTGCAGCGCTGAAGGACTTGCTTCAGGACGAGAATCTGAAGCACATCGAATACTGGAGCCACGAAGTCGGTCAGGCTGCTCTACGTGAGGGCGAGCAGTATGAAGCGACGCGGCTTCCGCACCGCGGAGGCTGGGCCGTGGAAGCGCGCTGTCGTGAGGGCATCGATGTCCTGTTCTTCGTGCACGCCTGCTCACGAGAATGGAGACGGCGGGCGGTCCTGCGCGACACCCTCGTCGAGGAGGCGGCCGCGAGACGCTTCAACTGGGCCGCCGTGTTCTTTGTGGGTCGCCGTGCCAAGGAGCCACTCCTCGACGCCTGGCTCAACCTTGAGGCGGACGCCCTTGGAGACCTGGTCGTGTTCCCGTTTCAAGACGGCTACAGGACCGTAACTCCCAAGTGGGTGAACGGCATGCAATGGGTGGCCGACCACTGTCCCAACGTGCCGGTGATCGTCAAGCTGGACGACGATGTCATCGTTCACCCGTTCAAGGTGAGTGTCAATGCGCCTGCGAACATCGACGCTATAGCCTTCAACAAAAAAGCCACGCTGTTAACCGAAAGTTAAAATCTCAGTTACTGCGACTGTAGTTGATGCCTAGTCAAAAGGTTCAACGATTGGCACACTGTACCAAGCCAATGAAATTTCGGTTACGAACGTCTTTGTTTGGAGCTGGTAAATTAGGAACTAGTTCAATTCAAATAAAACCTAAAATACATAAAACGAAATATATATGCAAAAAGGTATGGTTAACGTTCTTACTTGAAGCGTTTCCTGATATAAAGCCTTCGTGGCTTAGTGGTCTTGGCAGTCCATCAAATCGGCCACATAATTTGTTTTAACGTTTTACCGAAGGGAATGGTCGTCGAGCGGACACTTCTCCAGAAAATCACATTCCTAGTCAAATATTTTCAAACCGCTATCACCATCCAGATTTGTCTGGTTACGTACCTAACAAACGCTGCCTTCCATCTTTTGTCGATCTGCCAAAACTCAGTGCGCAAAGCTCCGCCACTGCGAGCGCCTCCAAGAAGGGCGTATAAACGCAGAAACCACTCTGTAACAACTACTTGACCAAGAGAAACGCTTTCGCCTTCTCATCTCGTGGGAATATGCTTAGGCATACTCTTACACCTTCTTTGTAAAACTCCCGCCAAAGCGTGACCTCAAGAAATACGTCCGTTGCCTTGTTTTGGGCAGACATGAGTGTTGAGTGTGTGAAGGTCTTGCTTAAATTTTAATGTGAAGGCAATAATTTGTCCACAATGCGTAAAACCGCAAAAGCAGTCGGCGTAAGTGGCCCGCCTCCAAACACACGTCACTGCAGAGCGTTGCGAAAAGTGTGCAACGCATTGCAAAACCAAAAAATGGGACAGTATGATAAACGATGCCAGCCCATGGGCCGAGCCCATGGGCCGAGCCCATTCAAAAGTGGAGAGTCTTTCCAGCACGTGCCCCGCACATCAGTACTGCTGACGCATCGAGTAACTTCCAGTTTCTAAGTCCCACACCCACTATCAGTACTGTTAACGCATCTAGTCACTTCATGGTATCTTGTTCTCATACCCATAAATCGGTACTGCTAACGCCTGATGAGTCGCTTCTGGTTTCTTATTCCATATTAAAACTTTTATTACGACTTTTGTAATATTTTATAACACGACTGCCATGTAGGGGCCGACATTGCAGACACACAAATAATAAGGTTTCTAGACCAAATACTGCACTTCAGACCCGATGTCACGTTCTGGAGATACGCATGGCAGGTGGGGAAGGGTTTTCTGCCATTTGACTCTGCGCATTCCAAGAATGTCAAGCGGAGATTGTCGAACACTGCCCTGAACTCGGCATTAAGCCGATAATAGTACCCTGGGTTGTAGAGGAGCTTCGATTGATTGTTTGCAGGTTTTAACGCGCCGATGCAACGAGGGTGAGAAGGCGCGCCGTAGTGTAGGGCTCCAGGTTAATTTTGACCACCTGAGGATCTTTAACTTTCACCGTAGTCTCGTACAGACGGATGTTTTCGCTTTTCAGCTCCATCAGAAAAGCGGCCGCCGCGGTCGGTAATCGAACCCGCGTCCTCGTGCTGAGCAGCGAAATGCCTTAGCCATTGAGCCACAGTGACGCGTTGAAGAGGAGCTTCACACATCAAATCTCGAAACTGCCCAATGCAGGCTGTCCGAATGCGGTCCTGGTGTTGATTTGCGAGTCGTTGCTTCAAAAGATAAAAGGAAAATCGCCGGGGTCCGAGCGAGGCTATTGACAGGAGCTAGCTTGCGGTTGTGCCTTATCTGCACTGAATCACACATAACATTAAGAAGATAGCCGCCAGAGAGGGGGTGACAATTGTGAGCTCAGCCCAATACAAAGGGTATGCCATGTGCCGCCATATCAATCATCCAATGATAGAGAGACATTGCACACTCAACTAACCACCGTACGAAGTGCGCAGCATGCGTGCAGGGAGTTGTATACAAGCTACCGTTACCGTGCGGGAAAAGCTACCTTGGCCAGACCGGCCGTTGTATCAATGATCGAGTTCGAGAGCTCAAGGCCGCAATAAAGAACGTTCCGTCAGGACACTTGGCGACACACTTCCGACACTGCCCAGAGTGTGAAGTGGCCTTCCATGGAATCATGAACATGCATAAAAATACTAATAGGCTCGTGCGCGAAATCATCGAAGCAATGGAAACTAAAGAAAACATCGTCTATTATGTCAGCAGGGCGTCGGTTCCGCTAACGGATACACAATTTATGCGCACTGTTATACTTGGACCACGTGCCTAGAGGAGTGTATAAATGTACAAGGCGAGGCGTAATAAAATGTATTTGGTACTGTCAGCGCTTGTGCTTCGTCTTTCGTCTTTATCTGTGTCCTGATCTAACTTTAGGCTGACCAGTATTTTTAATACCTGATGAGGTAGCTACGGTTTTTATTCTGGTAGTCAAATATACGTACTGCTAACACCTGAAGAGCTGCTTCCGGGTTCTTATTGTCATACCCGCATATCGGTGCTCCTAACGCCTGATGACTGACTACCGGTTTCTCATTCCTACATCTCAGCTTAGCCAGTACCTGCAGACGAAGTTGCCCCGGGAGCCCGCACGCCTGCACTGCTACGTTAACCGTGGCCAGCCAGTGAACAGGGAACCAGGCAGCCGCTATTTTGTGAGAACGGACGACGCCCCAATGAAGGAGTACTTCACCTACTGTTCCGGAATGGCCGTCATAATGACCTTCAACGTCATGCGAACGCTCCTTAGAGCGTCAGACAAGGTGCATCCCCACCCCACGGTAAGCCCTCTTGTCCCCTTTACGTGCCCTTCCCCCAAAAGCGACACTTCTACTCGCGAGAATACAGGCTCGAAATTCAGCTATTTTTTGTATGTACGCTCGAATATTTTAGTTGCCGCAAAGTAGACGCGGTTACTTGGGCTGATCCGCAATAATTTCATACTTCTATAAGCTGTTACGTATGCACTCACTCGGGTGACCTATACATCCCGAGATACTTTGCATTCAGCTACGAGACAGGAGGAAGGCACGAATCGTCAATCGCTCCTAGTGGTGCGTTAATTTCTGCGCACCTGTTCTTTAGTGTGCCAGAGATTTGTGTCGATTAAAGGCAGTCAAAACAAAGTGCAAGCTTGGTTCATTAAACGACTGCTTCATCCCGACAACAATTACCCTAATTTTATCGTAAACTTCGAAAAAATATAGGAGATATCACAAAAAGCTTGTGAAGTGGTGGTGCCTCATTAGCCACTTTCCGGCCACTTTTTTGTAACGTCACGTAATCTTGTTTGTGCAATTATTCGGCGAAGAACTAAGCCATCTCTGAGACGAATGGCAGGAGGACTGTAGCGTGTTCCACAGTTTGGTTCGATTGCATCACTTGAGTGCTAACGCGCCGTTCACACTAAACAATAATAATTCTATTGGTTGCCCATACGACATCACCCCTGCCAATAACACGCCACTGCAGCGCGAAATTTGAATGTTTTTCTATGCTTCTTGATTTTGTTTTAGATAAAACATACATTGTGGCCGCCATCTGGCTGAGTAAGGTACCGACGCCTGGTTCTTCAAAAATTAAACGAACTTTTACTCCGTCTTGATGACTTTAAAATGATTCACTCGGCCATTGTTTTCCTTCCCAACGGCACTCCCCGTGCTCGGTCCAAATTTGCAAGATTTCACACTCAGATCTTCGCGAAAGGAAGAGTGGGAAGAAGGTGAAGACGGTGGGAAGCCCATGTTGCAGTAATTTACGTGCAAATTCGGCGACGCGACGCCCTCTTGTGGGGTAGCCATCTTTCTTTGCAGCTGCTAAAACTGGCGAAGTTATTGGCTGCCGGTGAAGTTTTTCCTGCGAGTGCTGCGGGTCGCCAACACCACCAAACAATGGATATTCCGCTACATAAAAGAATCTATTTCATGGTCTGCTTGTTCAGCAGGAAACGCTATTTTTACTGACAGAGTTGGTGCAAGGCAAGGCAGGCGGAATGTCACGTTGAGATTTTAATAAGTACAGTCAAATCATCATAAAAATGTCTCTGTTCTGCTAAACCTGGTAGATGAATATAGTGGAAAGAAAGGAGCCTAACGTTTGAGTTATTATTTGGCCGCCAGGTGTTCGGTTTGTAAGAGGGGAGGGGCGTGCATTGCGTGTTATTCATTGAATATTGGAACGTTCCTCACCAGCAACAGTCGTCTTGAAAACCACCAAGTGTCCGTTATTACCATTCCAGCCACTAAGAGGGTGTCCCATTTGCGGGAAGCCTTCTCTTCAACTGGCAGTACTCGTCGTCGCAACGAAGTTTTACCACACCTCGAGACCCGACTGACAGGAAAAATTGGTTCTTTTTCAGCATTTCGAAGTGTTTATTTTGTGAGCATTGTTGGGGAAGGGATCCTGGCGGCGTTGAGCCATCTATCGTTTGTCATATACAGCCTGCAGAGGCTACGTTGCGGCTACAATATATTTCCTATACAGGACAGAAAAAATGAACTTCTTGGAGTACGCAAAGCATGAATGAAAGACGATCATGGGTTGCACATCCCGTAACGTTATTTAAAACGTACGTAAACGCCGTTACTTACGGAAAAACACCAATACAAACAACTATTCATTCACACAATTTTACGCAAACATTTCTCCATTTGCAAGAAAATTGTCTCTTCACTTTTATGTGCATGTCTTCACAGAACTTCCCCGTCAAGCCTCTACTATCCTCCGCTATCCTGTCAACTCATCCCCTCCCGTGGTGTTCCTAACAAGATAAATACAATGGGGGTTTCTTTTATTGAATTCAGTTTTTCGCGCTTCCACTGTTCGCGCGTGATCATTTGGAACAATTCGATTTTGGTGGACTTGGAATACCGCCTCGAGGTCTAGTCTTGGGTTTCAAGCTCTTTTTGTATGTTTTGATCCAAGTATGGTTTTTACGTGTATTTTCAATTGATCCCGCAAAGATAACGCACACTTGCAGTCTCAGTTAAAAGCACGCTGCCAGGGCTATCTATGACTTGATGGTTGGTCTTCAATGTGCCTGATGTTTTCTTTTTGATGTACGAACGCGTTTTCCATCTTTAGCGATTTCGAAAGGTTTTGGATATATAAACCTCCCGTTCCAGAATTTTGTTTTACCGTTTCGGCTGCGTGGCTGAATCGAAGGTCAGACACTCAGACTTACAGACCGAGACATTGGTTGGTTTAGGTAGCCCCCCCAAAGAGTATCGTCTTTAAAAGACCGTGCCTTGATGGCGCTACCGGAATGGTAGTTAACTGACACTTTCATGGCTTTAGGCCAGAAAAAAAGATAAATAAGAAAGAAAGGGGAGCTTCAAAATGGCAGCAGAAGTGACGGATGTGCTTTCGAAACAGAGACTCCGGTCTTATTCGGCTTCTGCAAGAGGCACCGCTTGGGCACTAAGCTCTTCCTCCCTGTACGAACATCGTCTATGTGAAGACTGCAGTTGCAGCCGTCTTGGGCCCAGTTTCCCTGCTTTTGCATACACGAAACGTTCCTTCGTATTGGCCCACGGGGCCTGGTCTTCTGGAGGAGGGAGGAAAGTGAGGTGTACATAGCACCCTCTCTGTCAACCAACACGACCCACTATTTTATAGTTTACTGTGTCACGACACGGTTGAGTGTGTGTGGAGAAATAAAAAGTTAAAATGACGCACAGCTGACAACAGCGACGTGGCTGGCGGCCCTGGTCAGCTTAGCCCTTCACAATCAGCGCTCACTGATCCAGAGGGCTAAGGCAGCAGTCATTGCATCTCTAGCCCTGGTCCTCTGGTTCGACCTAGGCATTCTATTTAAAGTGCAGAGCACTTTCAGGGCTCGCCTTATCGTCATAACTCCTCCGGGATCATGGCGTCACGCGCCAAAACAGGGGCTTCGAAAACATAACTGTTTCCGCTAGTCGCGGTAGAACCTGCGGCTCTCACGTTACTAAGCTCATGTCTGCCCCATCTGGCCGCCGAACCTCACGTTAGTCACATGGTAAGTGTTGTGCGTGGTCTCTGCGCAGCGCCACTGTCACGGAGGCTGCTTTTGCTTGGCGACAAAAAGTACACGGAAATATAAAAAAGGAAAAACGCCGTGAAATATTTCATTATTGCCTTTGATGAGAAGTCAATGAGACGGCCTCTTCATGGGTCTTTTTCTGGGGCTCCGCCGCCCTCTCTTGACGGCGTTCGCTATGAATTCCAGGCTGATACTGAAACTAGTCACAAGATGGTGCCACAGCCCCTCTGGCGAACCACTACTACGCACTTCGGCAGCTTCCACGTTGAGTGGAACTGCTTTCTTTTTGCTCCGCTCTCCATTCCTCACTTTCATTTGCCCCTAATACACGACTTTCCATCCATTCAAAGAGTTGAAGCTGAAATTACGCGAACGTGCTAACGTTTCCACAAGTACGTATATCTTTTTCTGTGCCAACGCAGGACGACGCGTACGTGACCGGCGACCTCGCTCTGCTCCAGGGAGTCGGACACGTCGAAATTAGTCGTTTGTACATCTATGAACCCCTTCGAGAACCAAACGGAAGCTGCCTTGTCGTCGGCGATTGCATCTTCATGCACTGGCCGGTCGTTGCAGGTGGGAAGGCCATTAAAGAAGCCGCGCGGACCCTGGACGCTCGCTTCTACTGGTCTGTCCTGCTCGCGGACCGAATGGTGCATGCGGGAAAGAGTCTGGACTTATCATCCAGGCTGAAGTCCCGGGACTATGCACTTGCTTTCCAAGAGACTAGGGCAGTGCTGGTCAAACGCAACAGCATTGGTAAAATGCAACAAGCGCCTCTCCCGTTTTCATATGACGTTGAATTTTCTCGAAAGATTTTCTTTGACGCTAAGCGAAAAAAGGGCTCTACCAGACGGGCGTAGTCCGATGCTTGAGAGTGCATATGTGTATATGCTCGCCTGCATGTAAAAATAAATCCGACTGTGGTTACGTACATGATGTCGCATTGTTCTCCCCTGGAGCATACCTTGTGGGAAAATGGCATTATGATTGCTACCCATTCAAACTTTTGTTGCTAACCGGTGGGTTGATATACGAAAGCGATTTCTGTCTGCTCCATACGAAAGAGCAGATTCTCACCCATGTGCAGTGACATTCCTTGTATAAGCAATTTACTCATATGGTTTCAGTGACATACGTATCATCGTTTCTTATTCTTATAAAGCGACATACCCAACATTTGACGGCAAAACATTAGGGCGCTAACGCTGGGCCGGAGTTTGTTGTGTTGGAAAGTATTACCCCTGTCAAACGGGCACTTTGAATCGCGACTGAGGCGGTCCGCATGGGGCCCTGATACACGGACGTTTCAATCGCGATCGAGCGTAATCCCGCTCGAACCAAATCCTGGTTTCCAAAATGCAATTAAGGTTTGCAAGCGCGACCAGGCGAAAGCTGTGATACTCTTGTTCCCGCTGAGTAATCGCACAGAAGTTGACAACATCAACTAATGCCCCAAATTGTATCTAATACCTTGATCCAAATATTTGTGAGGCAACATTTATATAGTTACGTATGCCTACGACTACGGAAATCTCCCAGACGCCGAGCGCGAAGCCCATTTTTCGGTGCCACATGGCGTACGTGAGTGTAACCGGTGCAACTTCATCGTTATTGAAACGTGCCGTGTAGCATTGGCGGTGCGTCGGGCACGCTCGAAAATTCAATCGCGCTTCCCTTCAATCCGAATAGAAAGGGCACTTGTGACAGGGGTAGTATAGAAGTAGCCGACTAGGCAAAGGCTCTCAGGGGCCTTTTGAAATTAGCACAACTTTAGTACCACACCTTAGGAATATCGGAAGCACTTTTAGAATACCTGATTATGTCCTCACAACGCTATCATTGCCCCATGTGTAGAGGTTAACCGTAGGTTTAAAAGTGCTTCAGATCTGAATGGCCCAGCGGATGGCAGGAAAAATTCTATCCTTCGTCCTTGATGCTAGAATGGTAGAAATCGAAGAGCTAGAAAAATTGTGTTATTCCCGTTAAACAAACAAATTTTGAGACTTCATGTCTTTTTAGGAACTTGTTCGGTGCCTGCGGTCTCTTGTTTGACTTTTTACAACCTACTTAACAATAGCTGTGTAAAACAGAATCAATTTAAAGTGGCTACGCCTAGTCGTCTTCGGAAGCTTATCTCCGCATGTGTATTTCGGTTTCGATTCCCTCCTTTTAGTAGGTGTTAATTAATTTTTGGTGTGTTTTTGGATGAACCAACAAAAAAGAGAAACAAATACGGGCGCAGTTGGCGTTTCTGGTATTTTCTCAGTGGGGCAGTTAGGGCAATTTAAAAAAGAGAATGTCTCAGAAGACCAAAATGCTCCTGGAAAACTTGGTCTCGGCTTAATTGCAGACAAAGCCATTCACTAAAGCCGGGAGAAGAGATAGTACGAAAGGTAACAGAAAGCGCCCATTTCGCTCCGTTGCATGGAAGAAGTAAAGAAGTGAGTCGAAGGCTGAATTATGAAGGTTCCATCCACGAGTTAAATCGATATCCGGTCGAGGCGCAAATCGGTTGTCACTCGGGGAGCAACTTGGATGTCATCTCTAGTCCCCGTACTCCGCACTATTGCCATCATCCACGTAGTGGAGATGCTGCCATTTTTTTTTCAACTGTGAAGTTTTTGAGGAAGTTGTATAGCTTTCCTTTGTACTCGTACGGCTGCATTGAGGTGCATATCAAACATTCCGTCGCTGATAATCTTTTATAGATGTCCCGCTAGCACGATCTGGTGTACTGAATTTACAACAGAATCACGCACTCACACCTAACAGCTACATCATGAAATGTTGCTAAATACGTGATCTCTCTTCGCTTGTGGCCATCATGATATGCCCACTCCACACTCCGCTTATGAAGCAAATTTATGCCTCGATATTGGATTGGAATATAAATACAGGCTCCAGCCTTCGCATCGCACTAGTTCGCATCGTCTTTTTTCTGGCGAAATGGCTACAGCTGTTGGAGCACCCAAACGCTTTCAGAAAAAAAACGTTTAACCCAAACATGTACCTTATTAAATCAGAAAATATGGCGCTAAAGGTACAAAAAAATGGGCTAAAGATACTCCAAAAAAAGGATGTCTGCTTAAAGAAGGCAATGCATGATTGCAATAGCCCCGAATTTCTTAAGAAATCTCAAGTAAATAAACTGACCTAACTTGCAGAAAAAAATCTCTAGCATGACATCATTCCTAAGGATGCAGTGAAAATCAACAGCATTAGTGGGCGTTTTTCATTTCAGATAGTCTGTGCGCATTCCAAGGACTGCCCTCGGTCTAGGGGCCCCGTTTAAACATATAAGAAAATCGAGTGCCGGATAACAACCCGGGCAGTCGGTTGGCCTCCCGGGACTGATAATGTAGGACTCCCAGTGTGAATTCTCGGACGGGTATGTCGTTGTTCCGCACACGTTGTGTTAGGGATAACGTCCTGGCGGGCCTCATTCGTCTTGTTTTGGTGTCCGCGGGTTTGGGAAAGACCTCTAGCCCGGTCTCTAGGCCCCGGCTGGTTCACAGGTCGTGGGCCTGGCTCGTTTCCTGGCCACTGCTCGTGGAAGGGATTCGGAGGAGAGAGAGAGAGAGAGAGAAATGTATTATGTGGCAGCAGGACGAAGATGAGACGAACCATGTGATTGGGTGAAGCGATCTGTTTACATCATGTACATAGCGGCCATGACACAGCTCGCGCAAGGTTCGCGCCAGCCAGTAAGTCGTCGTCGTCATCGTTCTTGGTTGAAGGACCCGTGAGGCATTGCCCACCTTAGTCCCATAACAATATATCACCAGAGGTGGTGTCCACCGACTGTGGTGATGGTTTAGACTTCCGAGGAATACGTTAGGCTATGGAGTCTCAAGTATACCACCGTAAAATACGCATCGCCGTGCACAGACGCTTGGCTTGCTGCAGAATATGGCCTAGTATGACGTACAGGATATTGAAAATGCCGCTGCCCATGCGCATGCCTAAGATTCATCCTGCCAGTGCGCGGTCCGCTGTCCACTAAGCACTTCTCATGAGTTGGGAATATAATGCGATTCACGTCCAATGAACCGCGTCGCATCGAGTTGCCAATCCCAGTAAATCAACCTCAGTGGGTATATTTCAGGCTTATGTTCAGCCCTAACGTGTGCCTAACTTAACCTGAAACCTAACCACGATGAAGTAACGTCATACTCGTTGCACGTGAAGTGCGTGTGCCAACTGCAAACGTCTCATAAGTGGAAAGCCCGACGGCAGTCACTATAGGGGAGCAGCACAAAAAAAGGACGCCAAAAAACAGCAAGTGAAAACTCAGCAAGGTATAACTACACAGCCTCAAAACAGCACACGAATGCATTGTAGTCGGAGGTAGAGGTGTGCGGTTCGGGGGGAAAACCAATGGAGAGTGCGGGTCCCGTTTGCAATTAAACATCCCCCTCGCGAGGGGCACGATCAAATGCAGAGCATTTCCGCGGGGGGCGCGCCTGCAAGTCGTATGGATTACTTATTTGTTGTTGTTGTAATTGTTGTCTTCCAGCGTAGACATTGTCGATGAAGTCGCTGGTGAAACGTGAAACGTGCCCCTGCGGCTATGACGCAACGTGGAGCGGCTATGACGCAACGTGGCGCGGCTATGACGCAACACAATCCAACACAATGCACTTTAATCGAATCCAATCCAAATCCAAACCAATCCAATTCAAGCCAAGCCAAGCCAAGCCAATCCAAGCCAATCCAATCGAATCCAATCCAATGTCCCTCGCGAGAGAGTTATAGCGCCAAAATCGCGCCACCACACGAACGCGTGATGTTGACGTCACGATCACGCCACAGATGTTAACGACCGGAGCACGCGCGAACGACATATGTGGTTTAAGCGCGAACCGACCACGGCAAGAGAGCGCGATGCGAGCACCCCCACCTGTTCTCGCGCGCGAACCGACTGTTGATCAGCGCGAACCCAACGCGGCGAGAGAGGGCGTTGCGAGCGGAGAGAAGGCGAGGAGGACGCCGGGGAGAGGGCGCACCTGTGGCCGACGGTTGAATGAGTCAAGGATATAAGGCGTGTTCGTAACATTCCATTCTGTGTCGGCTTTGTGGTGCAGTGGGTAGAGTACCATGAACCTTGCGTTCCGCCCGCAGAGTCGTTGGTTTGAAATCTGGCACCGGTAAGTATTATTTTTTTATATAGTGTAGGGGGACCGATGCGGACTACGGACGCCAACGCGGGTGACAGCGTGAGTTACTGAAACGCTCTGCATTTAAAACACTTTATTGGTGACACACCGGGTTCAGGTTGGGGGGGTGGCCTCAGCCCAAATGGCCGAAGTGACCTGCAGTTCCCGTTGCGTCAGGGTCCGTTGATCCACGAGGCAAGAGCTACCCAAGGCCTGCTCCCAGTGGGTTGGGGTGGGGAAGGGGGGTTAGGAATCCGCAGGGCACTCGCATAAAGAGTGTTACAGCGTGTCGACGTTGCGGCATCTCGGACACTCTGCGGAGAGGAAGAGGTGTGGGTGGGAGTGCTGTTATTGCGTGCGATGGGGGAAGGAGTGGGTTTGTAGAGTGCGCCACATCTGTGCTTCCTCTATCGTAAGTTCGGCGTTGGGTGGGGGTAGTGTTCTGCGGGTGATGCGGTAGTGTTCTGTGATGTCTCGGTATGTGGTGAGGTCGTACCCAGTGACGTCGACTGCTCCACGCGTAAGACCAAGAGGAGTGCTCGCCCGGGGCATTAATGCTCGGGCCTGCTGATTAGCCACCTCGTTGGTTCCCACGCCAGTGTGAGCCGGGGTCCACAGCAACATCACAGGCTGGTCGGGAGGTTTTTTAGACGAATTGTTAGTGCCGAGGCTGAGATGTTGCCTTTCTCATAGTTGCGAAGCGCCTGCTGTGAATCCGATAGGACGAAGGTCGGTGTTGGCGTTTTGGTTATGGCGAGAGCCAGGGCTGTTTCTTCTGCAGTGGTGGGGTTTGCCGTACGGATGGAGGCTTTGATTGCTGGTTGCGGTTCTGTGGCGGAGGCAATGCCTGCCATTGCGAAGGCTCCTCTGTCGGGGTACCGTGCCACATCCACATACACGGTGTGTTTTTCAGGTGGATAGTGCTGTGAGTGGTAATGCGCGCGTGCCATTCGGAGGAAGAATAACTGCTGCAGCTCTCGCTCGAAGACGCCCTACTCATCAAGAAAGATCTTCGACGCTCCACGCGTGCCCTTCTCCCTCCGCATGGGTCTGGCCTTCCTGGTGGCTTAACCCGCCGTGAAGAGGTCGTGCTTCAAAGAATCCGCCTGGGCGTCGCTCTGACGCCTTCTGTGCGAGCAGCGTAGACTTCTAGTCTTGCAGATCTCTTCTCCACCAGCCCCTACTGCCCTGCTCCTATTGCTGCGGTGGCGTTGGAACACTTCCTAGGGACGTGCGCAGGTCTTCAATCAACCCGAGCTCGACACATGGGGCCCACAGGGCATCTCCCAGGCAGACCTCCCGATATTCATCGGTGGACGCACGGCCCACATTACAAGAAACTGTTGGAATTTATTTCCGAAACTTGACTCTATAGTTTCCTGTTCCGAAACTTGACTCTATAGTTTCCTGTTCTGTGCCCGTCTCACATTGCGTGTTTTTGTCTTTTGTTTCCTTGCCTTCTGTGTCGTACCCCTGTTCTGTTTTGTATATTGCTTTCCTGTTACCTATGCCCTGTGGCCAAATGGCGCAATTAAAAAAAAACTTCGGTGACTTTTGTGCACGTCCAGATGGTCGGCGCCAATAGGGCTGGTTCTGTCCAGAATTTGCACGCTGCAGGGGCCATTCATAAAAAGGGTTCTAAATGAACCGTATTAGTTTGGATCTCACGTAAAGTAGAGGTAATTTATCGGGACTACTGGTAATGGTGAATTCTCGAGGAAGGAGAGGAGGACAGTTGTCATCATGAAAATATTATACTTGCCCTAAAACAAGTAGTGCTGTTCAAGAGCGCTCAGACCAAATTCACTTCATCTGGCGACGCACGACGGCAGGGCCGATTCGTGCCTCTGTCAGACTGACTACGGCAGACGGGCCCCAAATTGCGGGCGCCGCAGAATCGCGTCTCCTTTTAACTTCTACACGGCTGGCCGGAGTCATGCCTCGGGCAAACTGCCCGCGGCAAACGCGCAGCGACATGTCTGGGGAGGGTGCCGCTATATCGCTTTCCCTTTCCCCGTCGTGGCGGCTCGGCGAACGCAACCACTTCACCTCCATTCGTCGGATTCAAACTTCGGCTAGCGAGAGTCCTGATTGGAGCTATTCAAACTGCTCGCGGCTACAACGGACTTCTGGGGGTATAAAGCCCTCCCGGAAGCACAGCAAGGTTGGCCCTTTTCGGAGGCGCCGAGTTGAGACGTGCTGTCGCCTTAATACGAGCATTGTAACGCTGTTGTTAGCCTTGTATCTACGGTATATAAATGTGTCTGCAACTTTTGGTCGGCTGAAGAACTTCATCGCTCTGCTCTGCGCCGCGTCGATAGCGGATGGAGCGAGGCAACGTCGCTACACCGGTGACTGCGCTCCGATGGCCAGTCGCAACAGTGGTGGATGCGGTGGGATGCACCTATCCCAACTGTATTCATCTGTGCGATGCCCTAAACGCGTTACACCTACGTTTTCTTACAATCTTCGGGCGGTTTTTTTTGTGCCCTCATCATTCAAAAAGGCTTAACGTGTCGATTGACGAAACAAGCCCACCTAATCACCGGCTATCACTGCTACAATACCATGTACACTGGCGTGGGAAGACACTCTGATGATTCTGCTACAACAGCAGCTAATTTTTTAAGTGCAATGCACTTCTTAAGCGACCCTGTACCTGCGTCCACCGGCGATGTCCGCGCAC
Source organism: Haemaphysalis longicornis (assembly GCF_048455015.1). Classification (NCBI taxonomy): domain Eukaryota; kingdom Metazoa; phylum Arthropoda; class Arachnida; order Ixodida; family Ixodidae; genus Haemaphysalis; species Haemaphysalis longicornis. The sequence continues at coordinate 74,204,295 of NW_027526225.1, read as the reverse complement.
GTGAAGATGGGCGCGCGCAGCCTGGCCGCTGACATAGCACATACCCACGTGGGGGATTGGCCAGGAATCTCCTCGTCTTCCTTGGCAACGGGGGGAGATGGGCGCGCGCTTCCTGGCCGCTGACATGGCACATACCCACGTGGGGGATTGGCCAAGAATCTGGCGTTAGAAGGGCTAATGCACCTGCCTAAAGGAGTACTGACACGAAATTTCAAAGCTGAGATCCGCTCTAGCAATCAAATACAACGACAACACAAATAGGTGTCTGTGAATAAATGCATCTTTCTTTCTTTGTAGTTGTGTGTGTGTGTGTGTGATCTCTCTTTCGCGAACATTGCCGAACCGCGCAAATTCAACTCGTGCATTCGCAATTTCACATTCTTCCCCTCGGGGAAATGCGGGGAATTTTTCGTCATGCTTTGGGCGTTTTGGCGCCACTCGCCACTGTATCTTTTATGTGTTTTGGTATTATGAAACAAACATTCAATGGCACTTAGGAACCAGGAACTCTACCCTGTCCGGCCGCGATGGCTCCGCGCTGTTGCTTGGGCTCCCTCTTCTCCCCGGCGTCTGCGGTCCCCCCAATGGTGACCTCTTTGCCGAAGTCTCGTTCCATCGTTTCTTCCTTGGCGTCGTAGTATTACTCCTCGGCGTGAAGTACTCTTGGATGACTCTCGCCTGGCGAGCCATTGGGGCGAGCATCGACGTACTGCCTGCGTCACGTACAAAAGCACCATGAGCAGACTTACGTTCGTGACTAGGTAGGTATTCGCAATTCGTTGCTTCTCTGGCAGAAGATGTGACTTCGGCTGTCGTAGCAGCTGGCGCCTTGTGGTATCAATGTCGCCGATGGGCTAGTCCTTCTTTCTCGCCTTCCTCTCGTTTTTCTTTTGTAATGGGCAAATCTACTATTGAAATGTTGGGTATGTCCATGATCAAATTTATATTGCATTATTTAAAGGGGCCCTAAATAGGCGGCCAAATGTTACGATTTTGCGTGCGCCGTCACTGGAGTACTATCCAAGGAACGTCATCCCGCAAAAATTGTTTAAATGCGTTAAGTATTAGCCGAGTTATCGCTCATTAAAAGGGGCCACCCATAAAGCCTGGGGCTCTCCTCCTCTAGTAGCTCCTCCGAAGCACTGTGGAAGCCGCGACGTCATCGACCCGGCGCAAGACCACCGAGAGAAACAGGGCAATCCATCACCCTCCTTGATGTACGTGCAGTCATTGGCTGCGCCAAGCCCTGCGCGCGATTTTTTTTTAGCACTCGACGCGCATGCTCCGCCCACCAGATTCCGGTTGGCGTATTTTCAAACGCTTCGCTGCACAGAGCACCCACGTGACATGTCTGTTCTCGCGATGGAAAACGGTAATTCAACGTGGTCATTGGCTGCGCCCAAGCCTAAAGCGACCTAATACATACCAAATCACCATTATTAACAAAAACAAAGCGTAGATTTGAGATTTAAAAAAATTATATTTAGGAAAATACACGCAATTAAAAAAAAAAAATAACCCACGAGATAGACCCGCTGGGGCTCGAACCCAAGCCGTAAGCGCCAGCACTCAGTGCTCTACGTCAAGGCTACAGAGCCAGAACGGTGGGTTTGTTTTAGCAGGAGCCTAAAAGAATAGCGCGCGCAGTGACATCACACATGTCACGTGCGTGCTCTGTGCAGCGAAGCGTTTGGAAACACGCTTCCGGTTGCACGGTGAGCGCTGTCGCTGTGGTTCGCGTTCGCGGCGCCGCACTGGGCAGTGTCTCGTGCGTCATAGAGGCGCGTCAGAGCCGGAAAGAACTGCGTCAGAGCGCGCAAGTGTTGCGGCAAGGTATGGTTGGTGAGCCAGGGGAGAAAGTGAAATCTTTTTTTCGTGTTGGTGCGGCCCCTGCTTTACGCAGAGGTGTAATATTTGGTACACGTTGTCGTAAAGGGGTACTCTAGCGATTGCGCTATTGAAATGGCGACTATTTAGGGCCCCTTTAAGGACGAAAAAGAGCAAAAAACTTTTAGGGAGGCAAACAGATCTCCTTCTTACAAGGCACCATGGGGCCATATACTTGTCCTCCTGTGTATTTGCTAACCTTTGCCGGCATGTCGCTAGCCAGGAAGGTAAAGCTGTTGTTGCAAGCTTTAATGGAAGGGAAAGCGTTTAACCTATGGCAAAACAGCGAGAAGGCTGAAAACTTGGGCTCAGCCCTGATGGAGGTCATCTTAAGAGGCATATCATTTACCAATCATGTAGACCACGCCTACATGTAAATCATATAGATCCCGCACTCATGCCGCGTTTTGTGCCCTGCCTTATTATGTCAAAGTAGGTATGGTGTGACTGTGATGGGGCGCCACCTTAGGCATTAGCGAGTTTTAGCATAGCAAATAGCGGACGCTAACGCAATGGTGGCGGGTGACGCGACCCACCGGGGCGAATGCGGATTTGTTCGGCGGGACGGTTGCCTATGCCTCGCAGAGCCCTCGCATTTGCTCCTGCTGAGAGGCGACCTCATAGCATTCACCGCCCGCACATCCGCATTCGTGTTCCCGTAATCTGCCGTGGCAGGGTTAGCGTCCACTCGACGCTTTGCTAAAACTCTCTCTTGGACGGCCCCCCGCACCAGATCTCTGTGGTCACCTGTGCGAGGGCTGTAGCCAAAGCCCAAGGGTACCTGGACGAGGCGAACTCAACCCACCGGGCGACGACTCCACCCCCACCGTTTGTTCTATTAAACGTTTATTCTCTCTCTCTGCGCATCATCTTTGCTGATGCGGAGTGCGTAAAAAATTGTCTCCAACGCACGTTGTGAAAGTGGTTGGAAAGCGAAGCTGTAAACGACACCCACAACAATTGCCTAAGCAAGGTCACTTGAATTCACACACGTGGCTCTACAAAGTGTGAAACGAGAGACTCTGCCAGCCATTACTTGGAATTTGCTGGGGCGGCGTCCCGAAAGCAGCAGAGTCGGACACGGCCGGGCTGGAACGGTGGAAGCCGCCGCCGTAGCCATGTCATGAGTCGGAAGTGAGAGAAAACGGAGAGGAGCGTTCTTTTAATGTTCGGACAGTGGAACCTAGCCATCCTGATGTGCTAGCTCGGGGATACACCACCACCGGACACAAGCGCAGCCACGGAAATAATTCGACATGTGAGCTTAATGCTTCGCATTTATACCTATTTAAACTAGTTAGTTTAGTAAGTTTGAGAATCGGGAGAAAGCAGAGAGAACTTTTATAATCGCTATTTATCAGGACCAATTGCTCCTCCCGTTTTTTGTATTACCTCTTAAAGCACAACCGAATTGAGTTTCATCAATTTAGAAAACGGAGTCCCATCGTGGCAAGCAGTGCTCAAAAGTAGCTTTCCTCTATTGGCCAGATGTCTTTATGTTGCCTCTACATTTTGTATTCCCGCACTGCAAACCAATCCTTCACATATCTCTGCCGTACTATCACTTAAATCCGTCGGGTCCCCGTAACCCTGCAGGTGCTGCCAAAGAAGTTAATCAAGCCGTACGAAGGAAGCGCCCAATGGATACGACGCTGCGACAAAACAGGCCCAAAACAACCGTCGCTAAAGCAGACGAAAAAGCTGTATGCCGGCGCGCCCGCCAGCCAGCTGGCACCTCCGCGCCGGGAACGCTGGGTAAATTCGCCGTGTCATCAGAGCGCGCTCTTTAAGTGAAACATCCCCCCCGATCCGCCTCTACCGCCGCCTCCCCCGCGTTGGAGGTTTATTGTCCCGCACGCCGCGAAAGAGCCGTCGGCTGGTGAAGGTAGACAACTTTGCTTTAAAAAAGTAGGTTAACTGGAAAGCCTTCTTAAGGGCCCCATTTTGCGAAAAACCATCGTTGCTGCGGTTCTCAGGTCAAGGAAATCGCCGCCGCTGTGAAGGGTGCATAATGAGAAGGTAAACGATGCGATTCAAACCTTGGTTTTCAGAATAGCAGCGGAATTCACTAGTGCCTCCGCACACTGGAAGCACTGGAGCACGAGCGGTTGTTGTGGCGGCTGTTCTTTTTTACGTAGAACATACCTACTTCAAGGATGCGCCAGGAATCAGTAGTTTTAAGGTGTAATTGCGCGTAAAGCAGTCGGCACCAGCTAAAGATGCAAGCCTCAAAGTAAAATATTAAGCCAAAACTGCCCCATACCCAACTGTCGCTGCCTTTACCAGGTAAACTGCAACATACGGAGGCAGTATAGCACATGCTATCGGGGAATTATTGGGAAGAACAGTGCATATTTTGTGGGCCAGACGCCAGGACAATGCCTACCATAATTCGGAGGACCAGACCACAGGGATTTGTTTACCTTTATACCTTGGATCTACTTGGAATATGTTTACCTTTACCTTGGATTATGTTTACCTTTATACCTTGGATTTACCTTTATACCTTGGATAATTGAAACGTAATCACCTAAACCATTTTAAAAATACGAAGTCACCCTTGTTTACAAACATAATGCGGAGAATGGACCCGAAGAACATTTTGCAGTAAACAATATGACTTAAGAAAAATGAACTTCTACATATCTTACTAAAGGCCCCTGAGCGAAGCGTGGAAGCTTTCGGGCCTCAAAACTGCGTTAAAGTTAAGCCAAACTTCGCCGAAAGTACCTTGATGGCGACTTTTCCGATTTGGTGCGGGTTCATGAAAAAAAAAACCAGCGCAAGAAAGACGAGGACGAGGAAAGCTACAAACACAGTGCAGCGCTCACAACTGAATGTTTAATTGAAAACAGTAAACGTATATACAAAAAACACCACGCATGTCAAATATTGTTCAATTCAAGAATGGATCAGAATGCAAGCTTACAACTCGTCAACCGACGCGTTCTTCAAGATTTCAGACTTCGCTTTTGTGCAATGTCGCAGATGGTTGGCTTATACAAGCTTCAGCTTTTTAAATATGTAAAATTGCTTTTACATTTACATTTGCTGGGCTGATATTGCTCAACCTGGCGGCTATTGCTTTTTATATGTCTAAAAAGTTTGAAACTTGTCTAAGCCAACCTTCTGTGACCTTGTACAAAAGCGAAGTCTGTTATCTTGCAGAACTTGTGACTTGACGAAATGCAGGCTTGCGTAATGATCCCTTCTCAATTGAACTGTTTTGAAATTCGCGCTGTTTTGTGTAGGTATGTTTACTTTTTAATTAAAAAATTCAATTTGTGAGTGCAGCGCTGTGTTTGTAGCCTTCCTCGTGCTCGTCGTTCTTGCGCTGGTTGTTTTAAATGCATAGCATTTTAGTAACTCACAATGTCACGCGGCGTTGGCGTGCCTTGTCTTAGTCCGCAGGCGCGCCTTGTCGTAGTCCGCAGCCAGGCCACTACACTATAAAAGAAATAACAGTTTCCGGCGCCCGGTTTCGAACCCATGACGCCGCGGGCGGAGCGCAAGGTGCCCGGCGCACTACCGAGTGAGCCACGAAACCTTTTTTTTCTTTCTTTATTGCCGGTCTTCGACAGTGCAACACAACATAAAGGTACTACAGAAAACACACAATCTACAAAAAGGCCGCCATGCCATGATGGATTGGCGTTGTCATTTAAAATTCCCTAAGCATGGCGAGGGGTTCCACCCTTGGCAACCACTCAGGAACCGAAAACTTCGCTCTCTGAATTTCAATGAACTTGGAAACAGTTTCGCGGAAATATTGTCGCGTCGGCCGCGCGTCTACATCACCGACCCAGATTTCGATGCACCGAACGCGCGTTATATCCTTCACTCATTTCTGGTTTGTTTCGAAAGCGCCACAAGTTGTGCCGCGCCTCCGAAAGATGGCGACACGGGTCCCGCGATCAAGAGACACGACTTGATGGCGCACCCCCTCGGAAATGCTATGCATTCGATCGTGCCCCTCGCGAGGGGGATGTTTTTTATACTTCTTGTGCAAGGCGTGGGCTCGTTGTTTTAAACGCGGGGCATTTCAGTAACTCACGATGTCACCCGCCTTTACGTCCGTAGTTGTAGTCCGCACCCCTGCCCCTACACTATATAAAAAAAAATACTATCTGGCGCCTGGTTTCGATCCCTCGACCCTGCGGGAGGAACGCAATGTACATGGTGCTCTACACACTGCGCCACAAAGCCGACACAGAGTGGGAGGCTTCGAACGCGCCTTATATCCTTGACTCATTCAAACTACGTCAAGAAGCTGCTGATACAACGCATTCACTACCACTAACTCCCCAAACACTAAACGTTAACGCACTACACCCACCCCCTATGCGACGCATTTACTCGAGTCCCCCTCGCGGGGAGATGGGCCCAATTTTTCGTTGGGATTTGGTGTTTTTGTGTACAGCAAACAGATGTACGTCGGCCCTAACAGCTCTGCTGTTAATAAAAACTAAAAAAAATGATCTGACGAAATAAAAAATATGCGTGTCATACATCACCCCCTAAATATGAAGACCGCACAAAAAATAGTTCGAAAAGCAATGTTCCTAACGCGACAAAAATACCTAAATGTGCCAACCATGCACGAAGTCTTTCATCTTCGGAAAAATTTTCATCATGATCGCCGAAAGTGCGTCAAATAGATCGTCGAACATTCAAAAGTCTAATCGCAAACAAACAACCAACCCATGCGACGATTTTTCGCGCACTAAGCAAACGCATCTACAAACGATCTGAATGTATTCCGATATGCGGTTTATGAGATAAAGGCATGTGTGTTCAAATCAAAGCGCGTCTTTCCTTACCTTTCTTTTGTATGTGACAAAACAGCATGGTGTTCTGTTAAGCGTGACAAAACAGCACTGCGACCCAAAAGCAAAACGTCAAAACAGAAGCGGCAGAATAGTAAAGTGTCAAAACTGCACAAGCACAAAACAGCACGCCAGAAGTGTGACGGTTAAAATGGAGTCCCGTCGTCGCCGAGAACTTGCATGCTATTAGTCAGTCTTAGTTTTCGCCCAACCAGCCAAGCCGTTTCCCCTCAGTGACTAGTTAGGGTCTCTCAGACAATACAATGAGCAGACGCGGTTCGGCTGTTTGGACAAAGAACATTACAGAATGAGCCCATGCAGGATAGCTGCCCTCGCTGGCGTTGTTCCGGTGTGAGAGAGCAGTACCCCTAGATTTGACCCAACCGGTGACACAGTTTCCATTCACTAACTAGCCAGAGTTACTATTATCGATTAACAGTGACGGTGAATTGTCAGTGAGCAACAGAGATTTACTGGTTGGTTAAAACCAAACAAACTAATTTTAACCTAACCAGCCAAACCGCTTCTGGCCACAGTCAATCTGCATCATTGTTATCACACACGTTTTGTCGCTTTTCTGTGTTGTCGCGTGATGTTTTTTCCCTGCGCTCTTCCATTACAAAATGTTATGTTGGGGCTGTTTTGCGGCCTGCTGTCTTTACGGCTAGCTCATATGTTGTGCTAGTCATATGTTGTGGTAGAGCGTATAGCGTTCCGCGGGGTACTTGCGGTTCATCAGTACGGGATGCTTGCGCATCCCGTACTGATGAACCGCATGTACCCCGCGGAACACTATACTCTCTGTCCGTTTTGCAAAAGAGAGAGGGGCACCCAGCCGCACATCTTGGCAGAGTGTACAGAACTCAAGACCCCCCCTCCTCCCTTTCCCCACAACCCCCGCAATCCCCAACCCCTTGATCGATGGGAGGGAACCACCCCGTCTGGTGCCAGCGTGCACCACCGATTTCGTTTTGGGCTCAAGAAACGTTGATTCCTCCTCCTCCTCCTTGCGACGTCACTTCCGTGACGAATATGACGAGAGTGAGATCTCGGTGTACCCGAACACAAAACCCTCGTGTTAAAATACCCACGAAGGGAATTTACTGGGATTTGCAACTCAAACCGACGCGGTTCATAGGGCGTTAGTCGCATTAAATTCTGAACTCATGAGGAGTGCTCAGTGGTCCTAAGACAGCGTGGCGCGAAATGGCAGGACAACCCCTGCGCATGTGCATTGGCGGCGACATTATCGATAGCCTGTGTGTCACATTCAGCAATATTCTTCAGCAAGCCAGGCCTCTGTGCCCGGCGATGTGTATCGTACTGGGGTATTCTTTTGACTTCATAGCGTAAAGTATACCTCGGAAGTCTAAACCATCAACATAGTACGCGGCCACCTCCTTGGGTGATACTTCGTTCAAACATGGCCACAAGTCCGCCATTTCAGGTGTGATGTCAAACTCTAAGCGCGTTTTTATGCTGCGTGCACGTAAAAGGGATCTAAAAATACCAAAATACTTTTGCTTCCAAATAAAATGCATATAATGAAGAAAAAGAACAGTCCAAGTACAAATATTAGAAGTATTTCGACACAAGCACAGCACTGCTGGTACTCCAAACACAGGCGGAACATGGCAAAATCCGACGCAGCCAAAACCACCGTCGCACTACACAATTATAAATGCGATTCCAAGCAACACATTCAAAATCGCGCCCGTATGCACCAAAGATCAATAGAGGGCCCCTGAGGAATTACCCGAACAACACGGAACCATACCCTGCAGCAATACTCGAAAAATTCCATGCATCTAAAAAATTAAAATGACCCTCAATGGCATTTAGTTTGCATATACAAAGTTCGCATTCCTCTCTCCTTATCGATTCTGAGGTTTCCTTGGATTTGTTATAAGTTTTTGGGCATTCCTCAAGCAATTAGTGGTTATTTGCCAAAGAAGGCCATCATCATCATCATCATTGTGGTCATCATCACCCAAATGGCGGTCGGTCGCTTGGTTTTCGCATTCCGAGACTTCACCATGAAAAAAGCCTGCAGAAAGTTGTCCCGCAGGCGAAATACCGTCTCCATCCTCGTCACGATCGTGAGCGTGTTCGCGTTCTTCCAGCTGGGGAATTTTACAGCGCTGAAGGACTTGCTTCAGGACGAGAATCTGAAGCACATCGAATACTGGAGCCACGAAGTCGGTCAGGCTGCTTTACGTGAGGGCGAGCAGTATGAAGCGACGCGGCTTCCGCACCGAGGAGGCTGGGCCGTGGAAGCGCGCTGTCGTGAGGGCATCGATGTCCTGTTCTTCGTGCACGCCTGCTCACGAGAATGGAGACGGCGGGCGGTCCTGAGGGACACCCTCGTCGAGGAGGCGGCCGCGAGACGCTTCAACTGGGCCGCCGTGTTCTTTGTGGGTCGCCGTGCCAAGGACCCACTCCTCGACGCCTGGCTCAACTTTGAGGCGGACGCCCTTGGCGACCTGGTGGTGTTCCCGTTAGAAGACAGCTACAGGACCATAACTCCCAAGTGGGTGAACGGTATGCAATGGGTGGCCGACCGCTGTCCCAACGTGCCGGTGATCGTCAAGCTGGACGACGATGTCACCGTTCACCCGTTCAAGGTGAATGGCAATATGCCTGCGAACATCGACGCTATAGCCTTCAATGAAAGCCACGCTGTTAACCGAAAGTTATGGGCTCAGTTACTGGGGCCGTAGTTGATGTCTAGTTAAGAGTTTGAACGACTGGCACACTGTACCAAGCTAATGAAATTTCGGTTACGAACGCGTTTGTTTGGAGCTGGTAAATCAGGAGCTAGTTCAATTCGAATAAAACCTAAAATACATAAATGAAATATGTATGCAAACAGGTATGTTTAACGTTTTTACTTAAAACGTTTTCTGATCAGAAGCCTTCGTGTCGCAGTGTTCTTGGCAGTCCATGAAATGGGCCTCATCATGTGTTCTAATGTTTTACCGAAGGCAATGGTCGTCTAGCTGACACTTACCCAGAAAATAACATTCGTAGCTAGAGGGGAGTATAAATATACAAGGCAAGGAGAAAAAAAATTAATTAGGTAGTTTCAAGGTTTGTGCTTCGTCTTTTGTCTTTGTGCCCTGATTTAATTTTAGGCTGCCCAGTATTTATTCAATTATTATCGAACAGGCTAAGATTCTGCCTATGCTAACACCTTACAATTCGGCTACGGTTTTTTATTCTTTTTTTTATATCCACATATCAGTACTGCTAACGACGTAAGAGCTGTTTCCGCGTTCTTATTGTCATACCCGCATATTAGTGCAGCTAACGCCTGACGATTTACTCCGGTTTCTCATTCCTGCGTCTCAGCTTAGCCAGTACCTGCAGAAGGAGTTATCCCGGGAGCCCGCACGCCTGCACTGCTACGTTTTGGGTGGCCAGCCAGTGGAGAGGGAACCGGGCAGCCGCTATTTTGTGAGAACGGACGACGCCCCAATGGAGGAGTACTTCACCTACTGTCAAGGCCGGGCCGTCATAATGACCTTCAACGTCATGCGAACGCTCCTTAGAGCGTCACCCAAGGTGTATCCCCACCCCACGGTAAGGCCTCTTGTCCCCTTTGCGTGCACTTCCTGCAAAAGCGACACTTCTATCGCGAACATACGCGCTCAAAATTCAGCTTTTTTTCCTGTGTACGCTCGAATATGTACGCACGAATAAGTTGTCAAAAGTAGATGTGCTTACTTGCGCTGATCTGCAATTATTTCATGCTTCTAGCAGCACCAGAAATGGGTATTCGCTAGATAAAAGAATTAATTTCACTCTCTGCTTTTTCTGCAGGAAAGGCTATTTTTACTGACAGAGCTGGTACATGGCAGGGCAGGCAGATTGTCATGTTGAGCTTTTAATAAGTACAGTCCAATCATCAAAAAAGGCCTCTTTTCTGCTACAACTACCAGATGAATATAGTGAAAAGAAAGGAGCTATATCTTTGAGTTAATATTTGGACGCCAAAGTTCGGTTTGGGAGTGGCAGAGGGCGATGCATAGCGTATCATTCATGGAATATTGGAGCGCGTCTCATTAGCAACAGTCCTCTTTAAAACCACCAAGTGTCAGTTATTACCATTACAGCCACATAGAGTGTGTCCAATTTGCGGGAAGCCTTCTCTTCAGGTGGGAGTACTCGTCGTCGCACCCACGTTTTAGCACACTTCGAGACCCGCACTGACGGGAAAAATGGTTTTTTGTTCAGCTTTCGAAGTATTTATTCTGTAGACATTGTTGGGGGAGGGCGCCTGGCGGTGTTGAGCTATCCATCGTTTGTGTTATACAGCCTGCGGAGTTTACAGTGCGGCTACTTTATATTTCCTATACAGTACAGAAAAAAATGAACTTCTTGGAGTACGCAAAGCATGAATGAAAGACGATCATAGGTTGCACATCACGTAACGCTATTTAAAACGTACGTAAACGCCATTACTTACGGAAAAACACGAGTACAAACAACTATTCGCTCAGACCATTTTACGCAAACATTTCTCCATTTGCAAGAAAGTATTCTCTTCACTTCGATGCACATGTCTTCACAGAACTTCCCCGTAAATCATCTACTCTCCCCCGCTATCCTGTCAACTCATCCTCTCCCGTGTCGTTCCGACCAGGATAAATACAATGGGGCTTTGTTTTATTCAGTTCAGTTTTGCGGGCTTCCACTGTTCATGCGCGATCAATTGGAACCATTCAATTTTGGTAGGCTTGGAATACCGCCTCGAACTCTAGTCTTGGGTTTCAAGCTCTTTTAGCATTTTTTGGCCCAAATATTGTGTTTAACGCGTATTTTCATTTGATCCCGCAAGGATAAAGCACATTTGAGTCTCTGTTAAAAGCACGCTGCCAGGGCCATCTATGAATTGATGGTTTTCCTTCAATGTACCTGATGTTTTCTTTTAGATGTACGAATGCGTTTTCCATGTTAGCGATTTCCAAAGGTTTTGGATGTATAAACTTCCAGTTCCAAAATTTAGTTTTACCGTCTCGGCCGCGTGGCTGAAGTGAAGGTTAGACACACAGACGTATAGACCGACATTGGATGGCTTAGGTTGCCTCTCGAAGAGTCTAGTCTTTAAAAGACCCTGCCTTGATGGTACGACTTCTACGAAAACAGTTGGCGCGAATTGATGCCGAGCTGACTTCCACTTTCGTGGTTTTACCCACAAAAAAAAGATAAATAAGAAAGAAGGGGGAGCTTCAAAATGTCAGGAAAAGTGAAGCACGCGCTTTCGAAAAAGAGTCTCCGGTCGCATTCGGCTTCTGCAACAGGCACCGCTTGGGCACTAAGCATCTCCTCTCTGTACGAACGTCGTCGATGTAAAGACTGGAGCTGCAGTCGTCGTGGGCCCAGTTTTCCTGCTTTGGCATGGACGAAACGTTCCTTTATATTGGCCCAAGGGGCCTGGTCCTCATGGAGGAGGGAGGAATGTGAGGTGTACATAACACCCTCTCTGGCAGTTCTTACCAACCACCTTTTTATACTCTACTGTGTCACGACAAGGTTGAGTGTGTGTGGAGACATAAAAAGTTAAAACGACGCACAGCTGACAACCTGGTCAGCTTAGCCCTTCATAATCTGCGCTCACTGATCCAGAGGACTAAGGCAGCAGTCGTTGTATCTCTAGCCCTGGTCCTCTGGTTCGACCTAGGCATTCTATTTTAAGTGCAGAAAATTTTAAGGGTCCGGATTATCGTCGTAATTACTCCAGGATGATGGCGTCACGTGCCAATACAGGGGCTTCGAAAAGATAACCGTTTGCGCTAGTCAGGACAGAATCGGCGTCTCGAGTTACAAAGCTCATGTCTGCCCCATCGGGCCGACGAACCTCACGTTACTCACATGCTACGTGTGGGGGGGTGGACTCTGCGCTGCGCCACTACCACGGAGGCTGCGTTTGCTTGGCGGCAAAAAGTACACGGCAATATAAAAAAGGAAAAACGCCATGAAATATTGCAATATTGCCCTTAATGAAAAGTCAATGAGACGGCCTCTTCATGGGCCTTTTAATGGAGCTCCGCCGCCCTCTCTTGACGGCTTTCGCTATGAATGCCAGGCTGATACTGAAACTAGTCACAAGATGGTGCCACAGCCCCTCTGGCGAACGACTACACCACACTTCGGCAGCTTCCACGTTAGTAGAACTGTTTCTTATTGCTCCGCTTTCCATTCCCCACTTTCATTTGCACCCTAAGAAACGTCTTTCCATCCATACAAACAGTTGAAGCTGCAATTCCGCAAACGTGCTAACGTTTCAACAATTACTTGTTTCTTTTTATGGGCCAACGCAGGACGACGCGTACGTGACCGGCGACCTCGCGCTGCTCCAGGGAGTCGGCCACATCGACATTAATCACTTGTACATTTTTGAAGAACCAAACGCAAGCTGCCTTCTCGTCGGCGATTGCATCTTCATGCACTGGCCGGACTATACAAGCGAGAAGGTAATTGAAGAAGACTTGCGGACCCTGGACGCTCGCTTCTACTGGTCTTTCGTACTCTCGGACCAAAAGGTGCACGCGGGAGTGAGGCTGGACTTATCATCCAGGCTGAAATCCCGCGACTATGCACTTGCTTTCCAAGAGACGAGGGCACTGCTGGTCAAGCGCAACGGAATTGACAAAGCGCAACAAGCGCTTCTGCCGTCTCCCTAGACCACATTGAATTTTCTCGAAAGATTTTTTTCTCGAACGCTAAGCGGAAATAGTGCTCTAACAAACGAGCGTAGTTCGGTGCTTGACAGTGCATATGTGTATAGTATGCTGGCCTGCATGTAAAAATAAATCCGACTGTGGTTACGTACGTCCTGCCGCATTGTCATCCCTTGGAGCAAACCTTGTGGGAAAATGGCATTATTATTCCCACCCATACAAACTCCTGTTGCTAACCGGTTGGTTGATATACGAAAGAGATTTCTGTCTGCTCCACGCGAACAAGCAGATTCTCACCCGCGCACGGTGACATTCCTTGTACAAGCACTTTACTAATACATTTTCAGCAACAAACGTATCATCGTTCCGTATCATCGTTCCTTATATTAGGGCGCTAACTCTGGGCAGGAGTTTGAGATGCAAAGCATCTCTTGCTCAAGGTATGTCCGGCGTCCGTACCTCTCCCCCTACACTATATAAAAATGAAATAGTTAGCCATGCCCGGTTTCGATCCCACGACTCTCTGGCCGTAAAGATACTTGCGCGGCGCTCTCCCCACTGCGCTACAAAACCGAGACTGGAGCAAGTGCTACGAACGCGCCTTATGTCCTTGACTCATTCAAACTACGTCAAGAAGCTACTGATACAACGAAGGCACGCGAAGCTAAACGGAAACGGAAACGACGAACTGAAAACTTTAGAGCAGGATGTTGAAATTCACGTGGGAAAGCTGTGGCGGGAAGTGCTACGCGCCTTGTAGCTCAACCAGAGAAGAGGACGAAGAGGGCGGGCAGCGGAGTAGGAGCGTGAGCACGCCATCAAGAAAGACGAGAGCAAAGCCACAAAATATGTTCAGTTACGCCCTTCAGTCTCTCGGCGTACGCCGACCTGGAACCCTCAAGGAGTGGATAGATCCACCATCCCACTTTGGACCATCGGACGCACTCCGGTTCTAGCGTGCTTTTCTTCAATATTGTAAGAACGAGAGAGGATCCGGCCGTTTCTATCCAGAGCCGACGTCGGGGCCACCCCACCTCGAAGACGTGGACAGCGGCCCTCCTCCCCCTTCACCATAAAGTCCCCCATTTCTGTCGCAAGGTTTATAACCTGTACAAAGCAGAAATAAAGGCGTCATAAAAAAAAGAAAGACGAGAACCAGTAGGTGTTCGATCAGGTAACGCCGGTGTCGGTCTCTGTGCTGTCTAAATTTCTATGTAGTGTGTCTCTACGTAGTGTGAACCCCATGGGGATTCACACTACATTCCCATTCGTGCTCTGATGAATGAAACAACATAACGGCAACACAATGGAACCTACACGGAACAAGCTACGGTCGGGAAATTGGAGATTTTTTTAGATGCAAGGCCTCCCTTATTCCACCCTCCATCGTCCGTCGACACCTCTATTGCTCGTCCTCCTCTCCATGCAAGCTGTGATAACGTCACTGTCCTCCTCGCCGCTCGGCCCGTCCCGTGCCGGCTCAGGAAGACACAGGCCACACTGTCGCTCCAGGAGCCCTACCCAGCTGTGATAACTCCGCTTTCCTCCTCGCCGCTCAGCTCGTCTCGTGCCGGCTAAGGAAGACACTGGCAACACTGTCGCTCCAGGAGCCCTTAAAGGGGAAGCCCTTAAAGAGACATCATAGTGATGTCCCTCCCTTCTTACTGCGCTGTCCAGACCCCCTCTACGCATGAGCGTCTCTCCTCCCTTCTCCTCTCCTCCAGTAGTATAAACGCAGGTGCGCGCGCTGCGCCACTTTCAGTCTGCTCCCAGACACCAACTGCGCTGGTTCTGCTCCGGTGTGGAACCAACACGGAACCCCCGTGCTTTGCATCACCACATAGTTCCCTTCGGGGAGATGGGGAAATTTTTAAATGCAGAGCTTTTCTTTAACTCGCACTGTCACCCGTCGTCCCTCGGCGTTGTCCGCTCTCAACAACAGGTGCGGGCAGGCATGCGCGTGCTCCGGCGCTGAAAGAGGCGTTGCAGCAGCAGGTGCTACCTCCTCTCCCTCTACTGCGCGCGCTAAGGCAGCGGCGAAGCATCAGCGTGCAGCGGCTGATCCCGAGCGTCGGGAACGAGAGGCCGCCGTCAGTCGTCAGCGTCGCGCTGCGGATCCATCGAATCGAGAGCGAAACACGGCTTCGAAACGTCAGTGGCTAGCGGCGGACCCCGCGTTACGAGAACGAGATGCCGCCGTCGGCCTTGTTGACGTAGTCCACGACGTACGCCGCGCACGCGTAGTGGTCGAGGATGATCTGCAGGTCCATGTTGGAGTCGAGAATCCTTCCGATCCGCGGGTTGAACGCGTTCACGCGCTTCTCGGCGGGGGTCCTCGCGTGAAGCACGCACGGACGCGACGCGCCAGCCCGCAGAATCTCCGAGTACTCATCCCCGGACCGCACGTCAAAAGCGCGCAGGAACTCGTCCAAGCTCGCAAACTCGGCGTGCTCCAACGCCTCGTGCATTTCGTCGTACTTGGCCTTCAAGCGCCGACGACGCACCCGTACGACAACAACAACTACCACCGCCAATTACCACAACCTACGCCACGTGACCACCCCCAATGCTCTGCAATTGCTCGTATCCCTCGCGCGGGGGCATGCGACGGGGGCACTTTTTTTTGTCTTGATAAGTAATACCCCTGTCATATGGGCACTTTGAATCGCGATTTAGTCGGTCCGCGTCGGGCGCTGCTACACGGCAGGTTCAATCGCGATCGAGCCCTATCCCGCTCGAGCCAAATCCTGGTTTCCAAAATGCGATTAAGGTTTCCAAGCGCGAACAGGCGTAAGCGGGGATACTCTTGTTCCCGCTGAGTAATGGCACAGAAGTTGACAACTTCAAACTAATGCCACAAATTGTATCTAATAACTTGATCCAGATAACCTTGAGGCAACATTTATATAGTTACGTATGCCTACGACTACGGAAAGCTCCTAGACGCCGGATGCAAAGCCCATTATTCGGCGCCACATGGAGTACGAGAGTTTAACTGATAAAACTTCATCGGGATTGAAATGTGCTGAGTATAATTGGCGGTGCGTCGAGCGGGCTCGTAAATTCAATCGCGCTTCCCTTCAATCCAGATAGAAAGTGCCCCTCTGACAGGGTTAGTACCGAAGTAGCCGACTAGGAAAAGGTGCTCAGGAGCCTTTTGAAATTAGCAGAACTTTAGTACCACACCTTAGGAATATCGAAAGCACTTTTAAAATCCCTCAGTATGTCCTCACAACGCGCTCATTGCCCCATGTGTTCAGGTTAACCGCAGGTTTAACAGTGCCTCAGATCTGAATTGTCCAGCGACGATGACAGGAAGAATTCTATCCTTTGTCCTTGATGCTAGAACGTTAGTACTCGAAGAGCTAGGAAAATTGTGATATTTCTGTTAAGACAAACAAATGTTGAAACTTGATGTCTTTTAAGGAACTTGTTCGGTGCCTGCGCTCTCTTGTTTCGGTTTTTACAACCTACTTAAGAATAGCTGTGTCAAACAAACTACATTTCAAGTGGCGACATCCAAACGTCAGCAAAGCTTAGCACGGCATGTGTATATCTGTTCCGAGTTTCCTCCTTTTAATAAGTGCTAAATAACTTTGAGTGTTTTTTTATGAATCAAAACAAGGAGAGAAACACGGGCGCAGTTGGTGTTTCTGTTCTTTTCTCAGTGGGGCAAGTGGGGCAATTTAAAAAAGAGAATGTCGAGAAGAACAAATGCTACTGAAAACTTGGTAGCGGCGTAATGACGGACAAAGCCATTCACTCAAGCGGGGAGAAAAGATAGGATGAAAGGTAACAGAAAGCGCCCATTCGCCTCCGTTGCCTGGGAGAAGTGAAGAAATTAGGCGAAGGCTGGTTTTTGAATTATGACAATTGCGCTAAACTGACAAACAGAGGAAGAAAGACCGACAGAGGGAGGGAGGGAGACAGTATGTGTATTGACTGTCTTCCTTCCTCTGTTGGTAAATTTAGCGCAATTTTCGTAATTCATAGTGCACCAACTACTCGAACAAATTTGACTGAAGGCTGAATTCCGGGTCTCGGTGCCTTACTGGTCGTTTCTCTAGGCGTCGTATGATTTCGGCAATGTTTCTCGTTCTTAGCACTTAAAGAGAATGAAGTGTTCTCTAATGTCGATGGTGCCGGAACCTGGTTGTAAGCCTCAAGCAAAAATAAAACTCCATTTTGGTATCAGGGAGCCTCAAGTTATTTACTGAAGTAGATGGGAAACAAAGTGTACGCAGCAATTTTGCTTCTACTTGGAACGGGAACAAATGAACAAACGAAAGTTTTTTTTCTCTCTCTGTACTGTGTAGTAATCATTGTGAACAATCTGCTAAAATGTGAGTCGGCATTTACTTCTTTTTCCTGAGTTTTTGGTGGGATTTTTTTCGAAGTTTTCTGATTCGTATATTCCCTTTTTTATCGAATGGGAAGGCGAAAAATGAAACATTTTCTTTGGCATGCTAACATTAAGCTTTAAAAGTGGCGTGCGACACATGCTCTATAGTTCAGACTCCGATAACACTGACCACACCTCCCAATTCCAATCACGCTCAAGTTCGCAGATAACGGTCCCGCTTCCCCTTCATTTCTTAAACTTGGTAGCAAGCAAAACTGTCGCACGTGCAAGTCTCTTTCTTTTTTACGGTAGGAATAACAAACCTGTGTTGCCTGTGTTATTTCCCGTAGCACTGGAGAATGACAAATTTCCAAATCAATTTTATTCAATGCGCACCCTTTCTCTTTTTTTCTTTGTTTGCTTGCTTCAAACTTGAAGGGAAATCTTGTTTCTCACCTTTCTCTCTCCCCATTAAGACTGAATCTTCGTTCGGGGCCCAAACGTTCGTAATGTAATCCATTGCAGTACTCCTTCCTTTGGTTTTGTTTAATATAATTATACCCAAAACACTTCTACAGTCACGCTTCATAATCGCGCTTGCGCCACTGAAGCTACACGCTAAAAGAACTGTATACTCCACAACATTTTTTTGAAGAACATTAAAAACATCCCGAACAACAATTCGAAATAACAGCGTAGCTTTGCTAATCCTGCGAAGGCGCTTTTTGAATTGAATGGAATTCAGTGTAATGGAACTATGTTTGCTGTGTGCAGAAAAACGGAGATAAGGCAAAAGACGACTACCCTGACAGAAGCCTCTCCTCGGAGCACACTTTACACACGGGTACATTTTTATACAAAAAACAAAACATGGCTATTAAATCACAAAGCAGAATATACCAAGAAAATGTTTTAAAAGAACTCTATTTTTACACAAACCGTCTTACCAAAATACAAGTACACCGCTGTGTATTGAAAATAAAAGCACATAGCACATCATTTAAATTAAGTCATATCAGGATAAGCACAGGATAAAATGGCAACAAAATACCAGTTGTACTTGTGAGCAGAGAACCTAGTCGGCCAATGTCAAGTAAATACAATGCACAGAAACAAATTAGGAACACTGAACGTTACCTTTCATTATTAGAGTTTTAAATGTGTGATTCGATATCTTCTTTTTAGAATGAACTTGCATCACTACCATATTTAAAGGAAGGGAATTTCGTATTCTAAATGTTGTTTGCTGTAATTGGTTCTTTTCTGTGACACCTTAAGCTGTTGGCGTTAACACTAGAAAAATCTGATATCAGTTCATGGCTCATTGCTTTTTTGCATACGCAGCTACACCGGTGCAGTTGGGAACGCGCTGTTTCTGGGGGCCACTTTTAGCGTCTTTGCAAGAGTGAGGAGGATGGCGATACGAGAGTCTTCGGTGTACACTCTTCCAACGCTCCCCCCTCACTCCTATTCAATGCGTAGCCGGAAAAGAGCGCCCTCGCACTCTCCAAACGCTGAACGCAAGCCACCGACTACCCCCTCGGTCGCCACATGTGGGCGTAGCTTGGTCAGAAAGACGGCGGGCTCTTGGTCCGCTTCTTTATGAGGACCCAGGCTCGAACCCTGGCGGGGCCAGCAGTTTGTTTATGCAGCGAGGGGTGTAGCCAGAAGCCAGTGACCGCCTGGGATGATTGTTTGGGTAGCCAGTGGTAGCCTTGTAGTTGTCTGCTCACGCGGACACGAAAATTCCCTCGGCTGGTTAGAGGTGGACTGCTTCGCACCCGCCGTGGCAGCTCAGTGGCTAAGGCAAGGAGCTGCAAAGATTGGTTGCAGGTTCGACTCGAGGCCGTGGCGGCCGTATTTCTGATGGAGGGGAAAAGCAAAAACGCCCGTGTGTACGAGATTTCGGCGCACATTGAAGATCTCGGGGTGGTGAAAATTATTCATAGCCCTCCACTACGGCTACCCTCATTGCCTGCATTGCGTCGGCGCGTTGAACCCCACACTCAAATCGGTGCACTGCTTCATAGTAAAGCGTGAAAGAATTAAAATTTGTTTCAGAATGCACGGCGTGCTGCAATATGCGCAGGACTGATGTCAAATTGGCCAGCACGAAAACATAATTCTTAGCGTGTTAACTCAACGTAGCACGGAAGTGATGCAATGAAATGGAACTAGAGGTCCCACCAATTACGCCCAGTCATGTGTCTTAGTGAGTGTTCTGGTCGGTGGTCGCCATTCGTACAAATAAGATTTTGTGACGTCATAACAAAAATTGCCCGAAAGGTGCTAGGCAGTCACCATTGCGTCATGTGTTCTCTTTCATATCGCCATTCTTTTTCCGAAGTTTGCGATAAATTTGGTATCACTGCTATCGGGACAAAGCAGTTTTTTTGATAAACCAAACTTGCATTTTGTCTTTATGGCCACTTGAAAGCATTCTGTGAGCCTATTCGTCTGGGTATGACAGGCTGCAGAGAGCTCCTAGTTCGTTGTGCAAGGCTGCAGGATGTTGTCGATAACTTTTGGCAAAATGTTGCAGGCTAGGTCGGTGGGCAGTTGGTGAAGAGTGCCATCAAGGTAAATGTAACAGGTAGTGAAGCTTCTATAGAAGCCCATAGGTTCAGAAAATAGCGGCTCTCAAGCTGTTCATGGGGCTTAGCACCATCTGTGTGAGGAGGGAACCCTCCTGGCGAAACAAAAAAAACTGTATGTGACGCAAGTCCCGGTCAAAAACTGACGTCATTTTGGTAGTATTAGCGCAAACATTTTACATAAAATATCTTCAACACGCCTCTGATCGCTCATCGCTCATGTCATTGCCATCTGACACAAGTTGGCGAGCCCTTGGCGTGTGTGCTTCCAGCCAATGCCAGCCTAACTAGTACAGGCTCGTGACTACAGAAACGGGTTTGAGCATACAGTCGTATGACTCGACTCGGTGTTTATAAAAACATCTTTCATTTTCTCTGAAACTTTATTTTTTATTCATGCCTTCCACTGCTGTACAAAAGCAATCAGTAGTTTATTTTGATTGCAGTGGGTGGCAAACCGGGAACCGGGCACGTACCCCCCCCCCCCCCCCCCGACCGGAATATGTTTGTGCCATGGGCTGCAGAGCCCAAAATGACACTCGAACACTCTCCCCGACCCCACCTTTTTATCAAAAACGTGCGCACTCCTCACCCCGACACAAATTTCTATCAACGCCTCCACTGGGCTGTTTAATTGCGTCGCACATACGCAGGTTGCGTGCGTGCCTTAAGTATAGATCAATGTTATATAATGCTTGCTCGGTTTTTGTGCTTCAGTCATAACAGAAGAAATAACGCACAGTCATGCTATAATCAAGACATTTGTATTTTATTCCAGCATAAACAATACGACAACTTTACCACACTGTACAAACTCCGCACGTATACAATAAGTACAAAGTGTTCCTGGGCACTATATGCATTATGATTTTTCTTACGAGTCGAAAAATTTACTTTAGCCGTATAACATAGCATAACGAGCAATGAAAGCCTCAACAGCAGAGCTACTTCGAAGCAAGAGAAAAAAACTAGCATCTAGACGCAGAAAATCGGGCTTCAGGAATTGATTGATTGATTGATTGATTGATTGATTGATTGATTGATTGATTGATTGATTGATTGATTGATTGATTGATTGATTGATTGATTGATTGATTGATTGATTGATTGATTGATTGATTGATTGGCTGTTTATTGGAGGTCATAAGACCTGTGAAGGGGATGGGGGAGAGTGCGAAAAGGGGAAAATTATTAAAATAAGAGTCTTCAAATACACATATGTTCTTGTCCCAATAGAAAGTCCGTTCGGACTTGTCACAGAATCACTGACCCATACAGGGCTTAGTCAATCACGAATCAAATTGCTTTATCGAGACCATTCCTGAGGGAGAATATTTCAAGTGTCTCTAATAAAGTGGGACTAGCGCGCATTTGACGTATATGGTCCTGTTCATCACACGAGATGGAGCTTAGTCTTAAAAGTTCCGATCGGTCTTGTGAAAAGTCATAGCAAGTCCGGATAAGGTGATGAAGATTGGAGACGGCTAATTCCCCACAAAATATGCACTTTGAATTATATGCTGTATCATGATGGGTCCATTTAAAAGAACGTCAGGAGTATATGCAGAGTTTGCGTAGATCTTTTTTGCAATAACTGCTCTTTTTCTGTGGAGACGTTTTAGAGCTGTGAGGAGACCCACAGGGGAGGATTCCTGGAGGCGCTGACGACTGAGGATCTTTGACTTGCGGTAGTTTTCAGGCCAGGTCGCGTCCTGTCGGTGTGGGTCCGAGGAAACCATGGGAGGGTTGAGACACTCTTCCGGGCAGCCATGTGGGCTAACTGGTTCCCTGCGTCTTCCTCGGTGTGCGGCGGGGTCCAAACCGAACGAGCGGATACGAATTCTTGTCGTAGCTCCCGAATCTTTCTCAGTATAGTAGTGGCAGGTGCATTTGGGGTGAAAGAACGATTTAATTTACGAAGTGCCACGTGGGAGTCTGTGATTACGCGTAGTTTGGTTTGAGGAAGTCACGGGCTGTTCTCTTGGATGCTTTGAAGGGCACCTAGAATTCCAAAAAAGCTCGGCTTCTGCTACTAGGCCTTGGATATGTGAAATATTGCAGGACTAATCCAGGGGTAGAAATTCCGGGCAAGTCCAAGCTACGGCTGCGGCATTGTTCGCCCCTGCTGCGTCTGTGAAAACATATATTTCGTCAGTGGCTTTGTCTTGTTGCATACGCCTAACGAGATGCTCCCTTGCCACCGGGTTGGAGCGCCGCATAGGCCGTCGTCTGATTAGTCCAAGTGGTGGACGTTCCAATGTGGGGATGGGGCCTTGAAAGGGTGCCCCCTCAGAGACGCTGTTCAACGTGTCGCATTTTAAGATTGCTCGTCCTTGCGGTGAGAATTCCAGGCGCGTTTGAAAACGTTGCCGAGTTTCCTCGATGAGTTGTCATAGCGGGGGAAGAGGAACTGCCAACACTAGAATATCATTTCTGGTGTGTCGAGGGAGACCCGTGATGGTGCGGATAAAAGAACGATTTAGTATTTCCAAATCGCGCAGAAGACGAGGGATATAGTTGAATATTGGAAAAACGTATGTTAGCCGGCCTTGGGCCACTCCTATGGCGGGAGTTTGGCATGAGGCTTGGTGTGAACCACCCTACTTGCTTCAGATGCGAGTAATAAGATGCATCGTAGCACGCCAAGTCGTACAAAGGCTCCGAATCCATGCTTGAGGGCTATTGCAGCTACACAGTTGGAGACCGAGAAGTCAGACGGTTCCGTTTTGGGATGAGATTGATGTAGCGCCAAAATGAAGGGTAAATATACGAGAAAGATCAGTTTTGCGTTTGCCGTTGATGCTGACAAATTCCGTTTTGTGTGGTGTGAGTTCCAGGTTGAAGGCAGACAAAGAGCGTTCTAGGCGAAAAACGGCACCCTGAACTTCTGAGTGCATGGCTTCCTTGCCGTCGTAGTCTGCCGCTTCGGTCCAGACGACGACATCGCCGGCGTTCAGGGCGAATCGAGCTGAGGTGTCATTTTCAAGCTATCGGGCGACACGGTTCATACCAAGGTGGAACAGCAATGGTACAAATGCTAAGAATTACACACCGGTAAAATCGATTGAGTCGATGCATAATTTCAAAAAAGGGATAATTATATACAAGCAAATGTTTCATAACTAAGGCTTGCAGTAACTAAGAATAAAAAACAAATTTCTCAACAAAAAGTTTTGCAAGGCATCCGGCATCTTTCCCAGCCACATCTCTAATAGTATGCAAAAGTCAGGTCAATTTTTCTGGTGGCAATTCTATAGTTGCAATTTCGCAGTAGCAATTTGTTTCGTATAAGGAAAGCTTGGGTTCATCCCTGATGAACGTCGTCTTAAGAGACATTTAAAAATGATGTTGACCAGGGCTATATATCCCACTCTATACCGCTTTTCTTGGCACGCATTATATTGTCGCAGAAAATATCGTGTGCCAGTGATGCGGCTTTGCATTCGTAACTAGAGAGAAACAATGGTGGGCGCCCGGACCCAACGGGTTGGGTGGGCATTTGTTCCGCAGGATGGTCGCCTGTGCCTCGCCGAGCATTCGTTTCTGCTGAGAGGCGTCCTCCGCGCAATCTCCGCGTCCACATGCGCATTTGTGTCATGGTAACCTGCTACCCTAGCGTTCGCGTCCGCTAGCCGCTGAGCAAAAACTTTTTATTGCTCTCATCGTATTTGCTTAGGCGCAGTGGGTTAAAAAAAGTAGGTAAAGTCGAAAGCCTTCTTAAGTGCCCCATTCTGCGAAAAACCGTCGTTGCGGCTGTCGATTCAAGGAAATGGCCAACGCTGTGATTGGCACATAATGGGAATGTAAACGATGGAATTTGAACCTCGGTTTTCCGAATAGCCGCAGAATGCACTACTGCCTCCCCACGCTGCAATCAGTGCAACAGGAGTGCTTGTTGCGGCTATTGTTCCTTTTTACGGAGAGCGTACCCACTTAAAGGACTGGCCACCAACCGGGATCTTTCAGGGTGTAATTGTAGGTAAAGCTGTGGGCACCAGTGAAAAACGTCAGCCTCAAAGCAAAGCACTAGGCCTAAACTGCAACATACCCAACTGTTTCTGCCATTAGCCTGGCAAACTACAACATACGCAGACAGTATGGCACTTCCCATGGCGGAACAGTATTGGGGAGAACAGTGCATATTCTGTGGGCCAGGCCACAGGACAATGTGCACTATAATTGGGTGTACCTGATCACAAGGTAATGTTCATTTTTTTGGGGGGATGCTACCCAATAATTGAGACGTAATTATAAAAAACGATTTACAAAATACGCAATCACCCCTGTTTACTCAAAAATGCGTAGAAAGTACTCGAAGCACATTTTCAAGAAATGAATTGACTTCAGAAAAACGAACTGAACAACTCAAGAGAACTGAGAAAAGCATGAAAAAGTTCTTACCTAAAACCTGCGTTAAAGTAAGCCCGACCTTCGCCGAAAGTGTGGCAAATCCATTGTTAAACTTTTTAAAAGCCAAATTACAAACAACAAAACCATGCGCTGATTTTTTGCGCACTAGTTAAACGCATCTACAAAGGATCTCAATGTATATTGATGCGCGGTTTGTGAAAATCTTATCAAAAAAAACATGTGTAGTCAAAACAACACGCGTATTTCCTTCCCTTTCTGCAGTATGAACAAAACAGCAAGGCATCCAATAGCATGGGACAAAAGAGCACTGCGACACAACAAAAATGTCAAAACATCAGAGCGCAAATAGCAAAACGCCACAACTCTGCAAAGACAAAACAGCATGCCCAAAGTGCAAGGCTCGTATTGCGGCAAGATGGCTGCACTCGCTGGCGTCGTTCCACATGGAAGGGACCAGTCTGCTAGGTTTTAACGATCCGGTGAAACACTCTGCGATCACTGACTAGGCAGAGTCACTATTATTAATTGACAGTTACTCTGGCCTGACAGTGAGCTATTGCAATTTAGCCACTTGGTTACCATCAGACTGCCTTTCCTTGCCAAAGTGCAGTCTGATTGGATTTTATCTAATCAGTCAAACCGCTTCTAGCCGTAGCCACTGTTCATCACTGTTAGCACATACGTTTTGTATATTTTATTTGTTGTCACGTGATTATTTTTTAATGCGATAGACTGTCTTACGGCAAAACCGGGAGGTTTATAGGTACAACACTGCACCATGTGATGATTTGTGGCTAGGCACTTTCTTCGCTAACTGTTTGTTGATGCGGTTTTGCGGCGTTACAGTGTACTAGAAGACAAGTGTGACGTTAGGAGCCGATTAGGGGCTCAATATCACGATGAAAATTTCTGCTGAGGAACTCCTCTTGTAAGCAGCCCCCGTTGCGGCCGCTGCTTACCAGTTGGTTTGAGAAGTTTTGTTCGTTAAATTAATCCCCATTGATCGCAATAGTCTTATTTCTTCATTTTATGGCAGAAAATTTTATCAAATCCGTCAAATAATTGTTTAGTTTGATTATAAAACCTATAGGTGGCGATGGCTGTAACAGGAGTTCCATGGCAAACGAATATGCTCCATACCATTTTTTTATCGCAAAAGAACCCACAATCTCCATTGGTTTTTCCCCAGAATGACACACCTCTTTCTTCCACTACAGTGCCTTCGCGGGCTGTTTTGACGCTGTGAAGTTATACCTTGCAGAGTTTTCACGTGCTGTTTTTTGGCGTCCTTTTTTGATGCTGCCCTCGTATAGTGACGGCCTTGGGGCTTTCTACTTAAAATACGTTTGCAGTAGGCACGCACTTGATGTGCAACGAGTATTACATTAATTCACTTGTCGTAAGGTTTCAGGTTAAGTTAGGCAGACATTAGGGCTGAACGTAAGCCTGAAATATACCCACTGAGGTGGATTTACTGGGATTTGCAACTCGATGCGACGCGGTTCACTGGACGTGAATCGCATTATATTCCCAACTCATGAGAAGTGCTTAGTGCACAGTGGGCCGCGCACTGGCAGTATGAAACCTAGGCATGCGCATTGGCAGCGGCATTTTCCATATCCCGTGCGTCATACTAGGCCATATTCTGCAGCAAGCCAAGCCTCTGTGCACGAAGATGCGTATTTTACGGTGGTGTCATTGAGCCTCCATAGCCTCACGTATTCCTCGGAAGTCTAAACCATCACCACAGTCGGTGGACACCACCTCGGGTGATATATTGTTACTGGACTAAGGTGGGCAATGCCTCACAGGTCATCCAACCAAAAACGATGACGACGAGGACTTACTGGCTGGCGCGAACCATGCGCGAGCTCTGTCATGGCCGCTATGCACATAATGTAAATAGATCGCTTCACCCAATCTCATCGTTCGTCTCATCTTCATCCTGCTGCCACGTAACATTTTGGTGGATTGTGAGGGATCATCCCCATCCTTTCCTCCACATCGCATCGTCTCGGCCTGGGTGAAATCATCGAGGGAATGTGGGCCGTGTCGGGCCGCCCCAGCCCACTGCGACGAGCATTCGACCACGTCCACCACCCCGTGTCCCCAGCCCGTGAGCAGCCGATCAAGACCTGCCGTCACAAGTCGAGACAAGACGAACAGAAAATGCCGCGTCGTCAGCCCTCTCGTCCGTCGGGTTCGAGTTCCTCCGACGGTTCGCATCTGCCTTCAAGTCGTCGCTGTTGTGGGGCCAGGCAGCGTATACCCAAACCATATCCCGTAGGGGCCCCAGGCCGACCACAGCCCCTTGAAACAGCGACGTCACAACGTGACGTCGCTTTCTCTTCGAGCGCGACTTCATGCGCCCTGGATTTTTTTTAGATGCGACTGAATCTCAT
The DNA here is from genome assembly GCF_048455015.1 of Haemaphysalis longicornis. Lineage (NCBI taxonomy): Eukaryota > Metazoa > Arthropoda > Arachnida > Ixodida > Ixodidae > Haemaphysalis > Haemaphysalis longicornis. The sequence continues at coordinate 74,177,190 of NW_027526225.1, read as the reverse complement.
TCACCCGCCTTGTCCATGCAGCGTCGTCGGCGTTGTCGTCCGCCCCTCCCCAATTCTCCTCGCCGCGCGAGCTGCGCTCTCCACTCCGCCGCTCACCCCCTATGCTCTCCGAAGCCCCTCTCTCGCAAGGGGCTTTGCATTGGATTCGAATGGATTGGCTTGGGCTTGGATTGGCTTGGCTTGGCTTGGCTTGGCATGGATTGGAGTAGATTTGGATTGGATTGGAATAAAGTGGATTGTGTTGGATGGTGTTGGGTCATAGCCGCGGCAGACGCACTGGCGCCGGCGCATGTGCAGTACTCTCTCTTCCGCGGTCTCCTCTCCTTCGGGCGCGCTGCGCATATAACCGGTGTGCCACTCTCCGACGGCTTTTCGGTCGACGGTTGCTCTTCGCTTGCGCTTGAACCCCCCTCAGCGTCGCATCACACGAGGGTTCCCGTGAGGGGAGGTGGGCATAATTTTTTCTCTCGTTTTGGGCGGCGGCCGATGGCTTCACTCCGTGCGCGAAGCTGGGGCTGCGGCGCTGGGAAGCTGACGCACATTTAGTAGAAGTTAAAGGCCCAACCACCAGCAGCGTACTTTCTCTGTTTTCTCGTGTGGCGACTCGAGCTGACACGCGAGCAACGCCGAATGTCTACGCTCGCCAGATATCGGCGTCGACGCAGCGCCAGAAAGCAGCGGAAAGCGGGCCATCTGACGCCATCTGGATTACACGAATGCAACCGGTGCAACTTCTCGATCGCAATTGAAACGGGCCGTGTAGCAGAGGCAGTGCGTCGAGCGCGTTCGAAACCTCGATCGCGATTCACTTCAATCGCGATTGAAAGTGCCCGTGTCTGCGCATTGCCGCCGAACGACGCTGACACTCGCGCGACGCGTGATTTCGCGTCCATGTGGTTAATACTTTAACCTTTTCGTACCTATACGTTCCGGAAAGCACTCTCATTAAAGTAAAGACAAAATTTGTTTTGGTCTTTTGTGGTCGCGCTGCGTCCCGGCCGTCGATGGTTTCGCTCCGCGCGCGAGCATGACGTACGCGAAGGGATGCATCAAACACGAAGTATATCTTTGCATACTTGTTCTCACTTCTCACTCTCCGCACTCTCTTGCGAGCCTGCAGACACTTGTCTTCCATCCTGTTCCTAGTTAATCTAGCGCTGGGAGTGGTGCTTTAAGTGCGCGCGCAGGCGGACGCTTTTTTACCGACATGTGGTCATTGTTTACGTTCCTGAAAGCGAACACTCTCGATCGTTTCAGTGAAGACGAAAATGGTTTTTTATCTTGGGTGGTCTTTTGGATTCCGTACCGGAGCGCAGAACGTTTGCTTCCAATCGGTCGAAAGCACACGCGTACGTCGGTCGCTCATCTGCGGTTGACATCAGCGAGCGTGTTGATCCGTTTTTATAATTGTGTTATTACCGTCAAATCTGAACAAGGTAAGATAGGATGATGAACGAAGACGCACTTAGCACAACCTTACTTGCAACTTTATTTACCCTTGATGTTATGTACCGACTGCAGCTTCATAGGTATTCAAAGTGTGAGCAAATCAAATTTCGGGTCTGCCTTGATACTGAGGGTACCGTCGAACGTCACTTGTAGGTTAAACGGCAAGGCACTCTGGCCCCCTTTGTTTAGCATGAAAAAGAAAAGAAAAGCCGGCGAAACCCTCATAGCAGAAAAAACGAGGTTTCGCCAAGATTCGAACCACGGACTCTCAAAACAAAACGCCAGCACACAAGCGCGCAACCGCTCGACCACGCCAGGGGAAGACGCGGGCCCCAAGAATTTGGTACCGTAACAGAGGCTTCCAACGAATATTGTCGAGTGATTTGCTTTGGTCATGTTTGAGCTTTGAGCCGTGCTAATGCTTGTTTCTTACGCACCCATCTTGGATCCGAGGGCAGTTATGCTATTACCACAAGCGATGTGGCCACGGCCCCCTTATTTGAGTCAAGATAAGGCATCGCAAAACCTCGGTCTTCCCTACGCAAGCCATGGTAGCAACGAATAGAATGGCATGCGTCGCTAGCATTCTGGCGTTGATAAAGCTTGGTCGTCACGCACCAATCTTGCAGCCAAGCCCCATCATGCTAATACTACAATCGACATAGCCAGAGCTACCCTTTTTAACTCGAAAAAAGCTATCGCAAATACCCGATCTCCCTGATGAAAAACAAATAAGCCACAAATGAATGAGCGCTTTTGAACAGAAATAGCTTGCAATTTGTCTCAAGGCAGCCGATAACCGCAAGGTAAGAAGAAATTGATTCTCTTCTGCTTAAACGAATGACCCCAAATCACGAGAAGGATGTGAAACCCGACCGTTGCTGCCAGCTTTCTGCTGCTTTCTCGCGCTGCGTCGACGCCGATATCTGGCGAGCGTAAACATCAGCGTTGCTTGCGCGTTAGCTCGCGTCGCCACGCGAGAAAACGCCGAAAGTACGCTGCATGTGGTTGGGCCTTTAACTTTTACTAAATGTACGTCAGCTCCGCAGCGCTACAGCCGCAGCCTCGCGCACGGAGCGATACCATCGGCCGCCGCCCAAAACGAGAGAAAAAAAAACGTCACATGAAGTCGCGCACAAGGAGAAAGTGACGTAACGCTGTGACGTCGCTGTTTGAAGGGTGTGTGGTCGGCCTGGGCCCCTACGCGATATTTGTTAGGGAATACGCGGCCAGGCATCATCAAGAAGATCATCGTCATCTGTGGTGGCAGGCACATCGTCAATGAAGGTTTTCATCGCAATTCTCATCCGCATCCCAACTAACGTCGCCTCGGCCTCGACCGGAACCGTCGTCTTCGACCCGGGGGGTGATGTTACGGGACTAAGGTGGGCAATGCCTCACAGCTCCTTCAACCGAGTACGATGACGACGACGACGACTTAGTGCCTGGCGCGAACCTTGCGCGAGCTCTAGCATGGCCGCTATTTGCATAATGTAAATGGATCTCTTTACCCCATCACACGGTTCGTCTCATTTTTGTCCTGCCGCCACGTAACAATATTGTTCCAGCATGGGCAGAAATCCGGCGCTTCGTATGCTAGGCCCACATTAATCTTACCCAAAAGCATCAAATTACCTTCGTTTACAAATGCAATAAATATAGCAGAGCAAAGAGAATACCCAAGAAAAAAATATCAGGAGTATTTCGAAACAAAATCAGCACTCCTAACGCTCGCAACAGAGGCGCAACATGGCAAAATAGCACGCCGCCAAACCCATCATCACACTACACTAGTATTAAGCGATTACAAGCAACACATTCGAATTCCCTACTGTATACACCAAACATCAACATAGGGCGCGTGAGAAATTAACCGAATAACTTGGAAGCACACCCGGCACGAACACTTAAAAAATATCATGCGTCAAAAAAAAATAAAATTACCCTCAGCGGCATGTAGTTTGCATATAAAGCGTTCGCACTCCTATGTCCTGAGAAATTCTGAGATATCCTTGATTTCTTATCAGTTGCTGGGTATTGATTATTCGCCGAAGAAGGTCATCATAATCATCATGATCGTCGTCGTCGTCGTCGTCGTCATCATCATGATATTGGTCAACATCGCCCAAACGGCGCTCAGTCGCATGGTTTGCGCATTTTGAGACTTCAACATGGAAAAAGCCGGCACAAATTTGTCCTGCATGCGGAATACCGTGTTAATCCTCGTCACGACAGTGAGCGTATTCGCATTCTCCCAGTTAGGGAATTTTTCAGCGCTGAAGGACTTGCTTCAGGACGAGAACCTGAAGCACATCGAATACTGGAGCCACGAAGTCGGTCAGGCTGCTCTACGTGAGGGCGAGCAGTATGAAGCGACGCGGCTTCCGCACCGCGGAGGCTGGGCCGTGGAAGCGCGCTGTCGTGAGGGCATCGATGTCCTGTTCTTCGTGCACGCCTGCTCACGAGAATGGAGACGGCGGGCGGTCCTGCGCGACACCCTCGTCGAGGAGGCGGCCGCAAGACGCTTCAACTGGGCCGCCGTGTTCTTCGTGGGTCGCCGTGCCAAGGACCCACTCCTCGACGCATGGCTCAACCTTGAGGCGGATGCCCTTGGCGACCTGGTGGTGTTCCCGTTCGAAGACGGCTACAGGACCGTGACTCCCAAGTGGGTGAACGGCATGCAATGGGTGGCCGACCGCTGTCCCAACGTGCCGGTGATCGTCAAGCTGGACGACGATGTCACCGTTCACCCGTTCAAGGTGAATGGCAATATGCCTGCGAACATCGACGCTATAGCCTTCAATGAAAGCCACGCTGTTAACCGAAAGTTAAGGGCTCAGTTACTGGGGCCGTAGTTGATGTCTAGTCAAGAGTTTGTACGACTGGCACACTGTACCAAGCTAATGAAATTTCGGCTACGAACGCGTTTATTTGGAGCTGGTAAATGAGGAGCTAGTTCAATTCAAATAAAACCTAAAATACATAAATGAAATATGTATGCAAACAGGTTTGGGTAACGTTTTTAATTGAAGCGTTTTCTGATCAGAAGCCTTCGTGTCGCAGTGTTCTTGGCAGTCCATCAAATGGGCCGCATCATGGGTTCTAATGTTTTACCGAAGGCAATGATCGTCTAGCTGACACTTCCCCAGAAAATAACATTCGTAGTCAATTATTTTGAAACCGCTATCACCACCCGGGTTTGCCTCGTTACGTACCAATCAAACAAACGCTGCCTTCCATCTTTTGTAGATCGGCCAAAACTCAGTGCGCAAAACTCCGTCACTGCACTCGCCTCCAGTCAGGGCGTACAAACAGGGAAACCACTGTGTATCAACTATTTAACCAAGAGAAGCGCTTTCGCCTGCTCATCTCGTGGGAATATGCTTAGGCATACTCTTTAACCTTCTTTAACTCTTTAACCTTGAGGTCACGCCAAAGCGTGACCTCAAGAAATACGTCCGTTGCCGTGTTGTGGGCAGACATGGGTGGTACGTGTGTCAAGTTCTTGCTTAAATTTTAATGAGAAGGCATTAATTTGTCCAGAATGCGTAAAACTGCAAATGGAGTCGGAGTCACAGGCAATCCACTAAACACACGTCACTACAGAGCGTTTCAAAAAGTGTGAATCGCATTGCAAAACCCAAAAATGGGAAGGTAGGCTGAACGATGCCCGCACGTGGGCAGAGCCCCTTCGAAAGTTGAGTGTGCTTATAAGCACGTGCACCAAATATCAGTACTGCTAACACATCGAGTAACTTCCGGTTTCTATGTCCCAAACCAAATATTAGCCGTGCTAATTCCTGATGAGTCACTTCTGGTTTCTTATTTCATATTAAGGCTTTCATTACGCCTTTTGTAATATTTCATATTACGACTGCCATTTAGGGGCCGACATTGCAGCCCACAAATAATAAGTTTTGTATACCAAAAACTGCACTTCAGACCTGATACCACGTGTTGGAGATATGCACCGCAGGTAGGGAAGGGTTTTCTGCCCTTTGACTCTGCGCATTCTGAGAATGTCAAGTGAAGATTGCGAACACTGCCCTGGACTCGGCATTAAGAGGATAATGTTACCCTGAGATGTAGCGAAGCTTCGATTGATTGATTGCAGGGTTTAACGCGCCGACGCAACAAGGGTGAGGAGGCGCACCGTGCTAGAGGGTTCCAGGTTAATTTTGAACACCTGTGTATCTTTAACGGTCGCCGCAATGTCGTACAGACGGATGTTTGTGCTTTTCACCTCCATCGGAAAAGCGGCCGCCGGGGTCGGGAATGGAGCCCCCGTCCTCGTGCTCAGCTGCGCAACGCCTCAGCCACCGCGGGGAGTTGGAGAGGAGCTTCACAGACCAAATCTCATCTGCCTATCTATCTGTGTCTATCTGCGAGACGTTGCTTCAAAAAATAAAAGGAAAAGTAGGCAGGGGTCCTAGAGAGGCTACTCAATGGAGCAAGATAACGGTTGTGCCTTAGCTGCACGGAATCACACACAACATTAAGAAGATAGCAGCCAGAGAGGGGGAGACAGTTGTGTGCTCATCCCCAAACAAAGGGTATGCCAGGCGCCGCCATGTCAATCTTCCAATTATAGAGGGCCATTGCACAACTAACCACCGTACTTCGTGAGAGCATGTGTGCAGGGGGTTGTATACAAGCTACCGTTATCGTGCAAGAAAAGCTACATTGGCCAGACCTGCCTTTGTATCAACAATAGAATTCGAGAGCACAAGGTCGCAACAAAGAACGTTCCCCCAGGTCACTTGGCCAAGCACTGCCGAGATTGCCCCAAGTAATGACGCCATTGAAGTTTGAAGTGAACTTCCATGGCTTCATTACCATCCATAAAAACAGTGATAGGCTAGCGCGGGAAATCATCGAAGCAATGGAAATCGAAGGAAACATCGACGATTGTGTCAGCACAGTGTCGGTTGCGCTAACGGATAAACTATTTCTGCGCACGATTGTACTCGTACCAGGTAGCTAGAGGAGAGTATAAATATACAAGGCGAGGCGAAAAAAAATAATTAGGTAGTGTCAAGGTTTGTGCTTCGTCTTTCGTCTTTGTGCCCTGATTTAATTTTAGGCTGCCCAGTATTTAATCAATTATTATCGAACAAGCTAAGATTCTGCCTATGCTAACACCTCACAATTTGGCTACGGTTTTTTATTCTTTTTTTATACCGATATATCAGTACTGCTGACGACCGAAGAGCTGTTTCCGGGTTCTCAGTGTCATACCCGCATATTGGTGCAGCTAACGCCTGACGACTTACTCCGTTTTCTCATTCCTACGTCTCAGCTTAGCCAGTACCTGCAGACGGAGTTATCCCGGGAGCCCGCACGCCTGCACTGCTACGTTTTGGGTGGCCAGCCAGTGGAGAGGGAACCGAGCATCCGCTATTTTGTGAGAACGGACGACGCCCCAATGGAGGAGTACTTCACCTACTGTCAAGGCCGGGCCGTCATAATGACCTTCAACGTCATGCGAACGCTCCTTAGAGCGTCACCCAAGGTGTATCCCCACCCCACAGTAAGGCCTCTTGTGCCCTTTGCGTGCACTTCCTGCAAAAGCGACACTTCTATCGCGAAAATACGTGCTCAAAATTCACCTTTTTTTTGTGTGTACGCTCGAATATGTACGCTCGAATAAGTTGCCGAAAAGTAGATGTGCTTACTTGCGCTGATCTATTCCGCTAGATAAAAGAATCAATTTCACTCTCGGCTTTTTCTGCAGGAAAGGCTATTTTTACTGACAGAGCTGGTACATATCAGGGCAGGCAAATTGGCACGTTGAGCTTTTAATAAGTACAGTCCAATCATCATAAAAATTCCTCTTCTGCTACAACTACCTGATGAATATAGTGGAAAGAAAGGAGCTATATGTTTACGTTAATATCTGGGCGCCAAAGTTCGGTTTGGGAGTGGCGCAGGGCCGTGCATAGCGTATCATTTATGGAATATTGGAGCGCGTCTCACTAGCAACAGTCCTCTTTAAAACCACCAAGTGTCAGTTATTACCATTACAGCTACGTAGAGTGTGTCCAATTTGTGGGAAGCCTTCTCTTCAAATGGGAGTACTCGTCGTCGCACCCACGTTTTACCACAGATCGAGACCCGCACTGACGGGAAAAATGGTTTTTTGTTCAGCGTTTGAAGTATTTATTAGGTAGACATTATTGGGGGAGGGCGCCTGGCGGCGTTGAGCCATCCATCGTTTGTGTTATACAGCCTGCGGAGTTTACACTGCGGCTACTTTATATTTCCTATACAGTAAAGGAAAAAATGATGTTCTTGCAGTACGCAAAGCAAGAATGAAAGACGATCATGGCTTGCACATCACGTAATGCTATATAAAACGTACGCAAACGCCATTACTTACGGAAAAACACGAGTACAAACAACTATTCGCTCAGACAATTTTACGCAAACATTTCTCCATTTGCAAGAAAATATTCTCTTCACTTCGATGCACATGTCTTCACAAAACTTCCCCGTAAAGCCTCTACTCTCCTCCGCTATCCTGTCAACTCAACCCCTCCCGTGTCGTTCCTACCAGGATAAATACAATGGGGCTTTGTTTTAATCAGGTCAGTTTTCCGGGCTTCCACTGTTCAAGCCCCATCAATTGGACCCATTCGATTTTGGTGGGCTTGGAATACCACCTCGAGGTCTAGTCTTGGGTTTCACGCTCTTTTAGCATTTTTTGGCCCAAATCCTGTGTTTAACACGTATTTTCATTTGATCCCGCAAAGCTAAAGCGCATTTGAGCCTCTGTTAAAAGCACACTGCCAGGGCCATCTATGAATTGATGGTTAGCCTTCAATGTACCGGATGTTTTCTTTTTGATGTACGAATGCGTTTTGCAGGTTTGCGATTTCGAAAGGTTTTGGATGTATAAACTTCCCGTTGCAAAATTTGTTTTACCCTTTCGGCCGCGTGGCTGAATTGAAGGTTAGACACTCAGTCTTACAGACCGACATTGGATGGTTTAGGTAGTTCCCCGAAGAGTATCGTCTTTAAAAGACCCTGCCTTGATGGCACGACTTCTACGAAAACGGTTGGCGCGAACTGATGCCGAGCTGACTGACACTTTCGTTGCTTTAGGCCACAAAAAAACATAAATAAGAAAGAAGGGGGAGCTTCGAAATGGCAGGAAAAGTGAAGGACGCGCTTTCGAAAAAGAGTCTCCGAGCGCATTCGGCTTCTGCAACAGGCACCGCTTGGGCACTAAGCTCCTCTTCCCTTTACGAACATCGTCGATGTGAAGACTGGAGCTGCCTGCAGCCGTCGTGGGCCCAGTTTTCCTGCTTTTGCATGGACTAAACATTCCTTCATATTGGCCCAAGGGGCATTGTCCTCATGGAGGAGGGAGGAATGTGAGGTGTAAATAGGACCCTCTCTGGCAGCCCATACCAGCCACTATTTTATAGTTTACTGTGTCACGACACGGTTGAGTGTGTATGGAAGCATAAAAAGTTAAAACGACGCACAGCTGACAACCTGGTCAGCTTAGCCCTTCATAATCAGCGCTCACTGATCCAAAGGGCTAAGGCAGTAGTCATTGCATCTCTAGCCCTGGTCCTCTGGTTCGACCTAGGCATTCTATTTTAAGTGCAGAACACTTTAAGGGTCCGGATTATCGTCGTAATTACTCCAGGATGATGGCGTCACGTGCCAATACAGAGGCTTCGACAAGATAACCGTTTCCGCTAGTCAGGACAGAATCGGCGTCTCGAGTTACAAAGCTTCTGTCTGCCCCATCGGGCCGACGAACCTCACGTTACTCACATGCTACGTGTGAGGGGTGGACTCTGCGCTGCGTTACTGCCACGGAGGCTGCTGTTGCTCTGCGTCAAAAAGTACAAGGTAATATAAAACACGAAAGCCAGCATGAAATAATGCACTATTGCCCTTAATGAAAAGTCAATTAGACGGCATCTTCATGGGACTTTTAATGGGGCTCCGCCGCCCTCTCTTGACGGCTTTCGCTATCAACACCAGGCTGATACTGAAACTAGTCACAAGATGGCGCCACAGCCCCTCTGGCGAACCACTACTCCGCACTTCGGCAGTTTCCACGTTAGTAGAACTGCTTTCTTATTGCTCTGCTTTCCATTCCACACTTTCATTTTCACCCTAATAAACGTATTTTCATCCATACAAAGAGTTGAAGCTGCAATTACGCAAACGTGCTAACGTTTCAACAATTACTTGTTTCCTTTTACGGGCCAACGCAGGACGACGCGTACGTGACCGGCGACCTAGCACTGCTCCAGGGAATCGGCCACGTCGACATTACTCACTTGTACATTTTTGAAGAACCAAACGCAAGCTGCCTTCTCGTCACCGATTGCATCTTCATGCACTGGCTGGTCGATACAGGCGAGAAGGTCATTGAAGAAGACTTGCGGACCCTGGACGCTCGCTTCTACTGGTCTTTCGTGCTCTTGGACCAAAAGGTTCACGCGGGAGTGAGGCTGGACTTATCATCCAGGCTGAAGTCCCGTGACTATGCACTTGCTTTCCAAGATACCAGGGCACAACTGGTCAAGCGCAACAAGCGCTTCTGCCGTCCCCCTAGGCCATAATGAATTTTTTCAAAATATTTTCTTCTTTTTCTTCTCGGACGCTAAGCGGAAATAGGGCTGTACCAAACGAGCGTAGTTCGGTGCTTGACTGTGTATATGTGTATATGCTGGCCTGCATGTAAAAATAAAGCCAACTGTGGTTACGTACGTCATGCCGCATTGTCATCCCCTGGAACAAACCTTCTGCTAAAATGGCATTATTATTCCTACCCATACAAAATCATGTTGCTAACCGGTTGGTTGATATACGAAAGTGATTTCTGTCTGCTCCACGCGAACAAGCAGATTCTCACCCGCGCACAGTGACATTCCTTGTACAAGCACTTTACTCATACGTTTTTAGCAACAAACGTGTCATCGTTCCTTATTCTTACAAATTGACAGACCTAATATTTGATGACAAAATATTAGGGCGTTAACTCTGGGCAGGAGTTTCAGATGCAAAGCATCTCTTGCTCAAGGTATGTCCGGCGTCCGTACCTCTCCCCCTACACTATATAAAAATGAAATAGTTAGCCATGCCCGGTTTCGATCCCACGACTCTCTGGCCGTAAAGATACTTGCGCGGCGCTCTCCCCACTGCGCTACAAAACCGAGACTGGAGCAAGTGCTACGAACGCGCCTTATGTCCTTGACTCATTCAAACTACGTCAAGAAGCTACTGATACAACGAAGGCACGCGAAGCTAAACGTAAAGGGAAACGGAAACGACGAACTGAAAACTTTAGACGAGGATGTTGAATTTACCGTGGCAAAGCTGTGGCGCGAAGTTCCACGCGCCTTGCAGCTCAACCAGAGAAGAGGACGAAGAGGGCGGGCAGCGGGGTAGGAGCGTGAGCACGCCATAAAGAAAGACGAGAGCAAAGCCACGAAATATGTTCAGTCGTGCCCTTCAGTCTTTCGGCGTACGCCAACCTGGAACCCTCAAAGAGTGGATGGATCCACCATCTCACTTTGCACCATCGGACGCACTCCGGCTCAGGCGTGCTTCTCTTCAATATTGTAAGGACGAGAGAGGATCCGGCCGTTTCTATCCAGAGCCGACGTCGGGGCCACCCCACCTCGAAGGCGTGGACAGCGGCCCTCCTCCCCCTTCACCGTAAAGTCCCCCAGTTCTGTCGCAAGGTTTATAACCTGCACAAAGCAGAAATAAAGGCGTCATAAAAAAAACTCCCCACCACCCCGAAGGGGATCGTGCGGAAATGCGAATGCATTGGGTGCACCGATGAGTGTGCTGCGGCAAGCAGTAATGGAGAGAGGCGTGCGCTCCACTGCATTTATATATATTTTCCGAGCGCAGCGAGTGGAGAGAGGGTACGCGGAGAGGAGAGAGAGACCCGCGCAACACGCCCGCCCCGCGCGCGAGCTCTCTCTCCCGCCGAGCTCCGCGATGCGAGCGCCCTCACACGCCCGAGCGCGCTCCTCCTCTGCACTCACTCTCCGCTACTCCGCCCGAGCTCCGCGATGCGAGCGCCCTCACACGCCCGAGAGCGCTCCTCCTCTGCCCTTGCCCTCCGCTACTCCCGCCCGAGCTACGACCTGCTCCGGTTGCTAGGCGCGCCACAGCTGTTGCTAGGGGTGAGGAGGAGCGCGGAGAGATAACACCTGTGGGCGCACGCCGACGGAGTACGACAACCCCCGACTAAGAAATGCATTCGCATTTACGACGACGACGACGACGAAGGCAGAACTACGAGGCGCGCGCTCATGTGCGCTCGCGCTGGAGGAATGCAGGCGCACGCCGACGGAGCACGACAACCCCCGACTAAGAAATGCATTCGCATTTAAAAGAAAGACGAGAACCAGTAGGTGTTCGATCAGGTAACGCCGGTGTCGGTCTCTTCGCTGTCTTCTCCTCGCTTAGAGACATTTCTCTGTCTCTACATGGGGCTTTACACTACGTTCCCATTCGTGCTCTGATGAATGAAACCACATAACGGCAACACAATAGAGCCTACACCGAACAAGCTAGGGTTGGGCAATTGGAGATTTTTTTGCAAGGCATCCCTTATTCGACCCTCCGTCGTCCGTCGACACCTCTCCTGCTCGTCCCCCTCTCCATGCCACCTGTGATAACGCCACTGTCCTCCTTGCCGCTCGGCCCGTCCCGTGCCAGCTCAAGAAGACACAGGCCACACTGTCGCTCCAGGAGCCCTAACCAGCTGTGATAACGCCGCTTTCCTCCTCGCCGGTCGGCTCGTCTCGTGCCGGCTCAGGAAGACACCGGTAACACTGTCGCTCCAGGAACCCTTAAAGGGGAAGCCCTTAAAGAGACATCACAGTGATGTCCTTCTCTTCTTACTGCGCCGTCCACACCACCTCTACGCATGCGCGTCTCTCTTCCCTTCTCCTCTCCTCCAGCTGTTTAAAAGCAGGTGCGCGCGCTGCGCCACTTTCAGTCTGCTCCGAGACACCGCCTGCGCTGGTTCTGCTCTGGTGTGGAACCTACACGGAACCCCGTGCTTTGCATCACCACATAGTTCCCTTTGGGGAGATGGGGAAATTTTTAAATGCAGAGCATTTCTTTAACTCGCACTGTCACCCGTCGTCCATCGGCGTTGTCCGCTCTCACCAACAGGTGCGGGCGCGCATGGGCGTGCTCCGGCGCTGAAAGAGGCCTTGCAGCAGCAGGTGCTACCTCTTTTCCCTCTACTGCGCGCGCTAAGGCAGCGGCGAAGCGTCAGCGCCGAGCCGCGGATCCCGAACGTCGAGAACGGGAGGCCGCCGCCAGTCGTCAGCGCCGAGCTGCGGATCCATCGAATCGAGAGCGAGACACGGTTTCGAAATGACAGCGGCTAGCGGCGGACCCCGCGTTACGAGATCGACATGCCGCCGTCGGCCTTGTTGACGTAGTCCACGACGTACTCCGCGCACTCGTAGTGGTCGAGGATGATCTGCAGGTAAATTTTGGAGTCGAGAACCCTTCCGACCCACGGGTTGAACGCGTTCACGCGCTTCTCGCCGGAGGTCCTCGCGTGAAGCACGCACGGACGCGACGCGCCAGCCCGCAGAATCTCCGAGTACTCATCCCCAGACCGCACGTCGAAGGCGCGCAGGAACTCGTCCAAGCTCGCAAACTCCCTGTGCTCCAACGCTTCGTGCATTTCGTCATGCTTGGCCTTCAAGCGCCGTCGACGCACCCGTACGACAACAACAACTACAACTACCACCGCCAACTACCACAACCGACGCCACGTGACCACCCCCAATGCTTTGCATGTACTCGTGTCGCTCGCGCAGGTGCATGCGACGGGGGCACTTTTTTGTCTTGGTAAGTAATACCCCTGTCATATCAGCACTTTGAATAGCGATTGAGTCGGTCCGCGTCGGGCGCTGCTACACGGCAGTTTCAATCGCGATCAAGCCCGATCCCGCTCGAACCAAATCCTGGTTTCCAAAATGCGATTACGGTTTCCAAGCGCGAACAGGCGTAAGCGGTGATACTCTTGTTCCCGCTGAGTAATCGCACAGAAGTTGACAACTTCAAACTAATGCCACAAATTGTATCTAATAACTTGATCCAAATAACTTTGAGGCAACATTTATATAGTTACGTATGCCTACGACTACAGAAAGCTCCCAGACGCCGGACGCAAAGCCCATTATTCGGCGCCACATGGAGTACGAGAGTTTAACTGGTACAACTTCATCGTGATTGAAACGTGCCGTGTAGCTTTGGCGTTGCGTCGAGCGCACTCGTAAATTCAATCGCACTTCCCTTCAATCCGGATAGAAATTGCCCCTCTGACAAGGGTAGTACCGAAGTTGCCGACTAGGAAAAGGTGCTCAGAAGCCTTTTGAAATTAGCAGAACTTTAGTACCACACCTTAGGAATATCGGAAGCACTTTTAGAATCCCTCAGTATGTCCTCACAACGCGCTCATTGCCCCATGTGTTCAGGTTAACCGTAGGTTTAACAGTGCCTCAGATCTGAATGGCCCAGCGACGATGACAGGAAGAATTCTATCCTTCGTCCTTGATGCTAGAACGTTAGTACTCGAAGAGCTAGGAAAATTGTGATATTTCTGTTAAGACAAACAAATGTTGAAACTTGATGTCTTTTAAGGAATTTTTTCGGTGCCTGCGCTCTCTTGTTTCGGTTTTTACAACCTACTTAGGAATAGCTGTGTCAAACTAACTAAATTTCAAGTGGCTACATCCAAACGTCAGCAAAGCTTAGCACCGCATGCGTATATCGATTCCGAGTTTCCTCCTTTTAATAAGTGCTAAATAACTTTGAGTGTTTTTTGTGAATCAAAACAAGGAGAGAAACACGGGCGCAGTTGGTGTTTCTGTTCTTTTCTCAGTGGGGCAAGTGGGGCAATTTAAAAAAGAGAATGTCGAGAAGAACAAATGCTACTGAAAACTTGGTAGTGGCATAATGACGGACAAAGCCATTCACTCAAGCGGGGAGAAGAGATAGGGTGAAAGGTAAGAGAAAGCGCCCATTCCCCTCCGTTGCCTGGAAGAAGTAAAGAAATTAGGCGAAGGCTGATTTATGAATTATGACAATTGCGGTAAACTGACAAACAGAGGAAGGAAGACAAACAGAGGAAGGAAGACCGGCAGTATGCGTATTGACTGTCTTCCTTCCTCTGTTGATCAATTTAGCGCAATTTTCGTAATTCATAGTGCACCAACTAATCGAACAACAAATTTGACTGAAGGCTGAATTCCGGGTCTCGGTGCTCTACTGGTCGTTTCTCTAGGCGTCGTATAATTACGGCAACGTTTCTCGTTCTTAGCACTTAAAGAGAATGAAGTGTTCTCTAATGTCGATGGTGCCGGAACCTGGTTGGAAGCCTCATACAAAAATAAAACTCCATTTTGGTATCAGGGAGCCTCAAGTTATTTACTGAAGTAGATGGGAAACAAAGTGTACGACGGAATTTGGCTTCTACTTGGAACGGGAACAAATGAACAAACGAAAGTTCTTTTTCTGTGTACTGTGTAGCAATCATTCTGAACAGTCTGCTTAAATGTGAGTCGGCATTTACTTCTTTTTTCAGAGTTTTTGGTGTGATTTTTTTCTAGGTTCTCTGATTCGTAAATTCTCTTTGTTATTGAATTGGAAGGCGAAAAATTAAATATTTTCTTTCGGATGCTAACATTAAGCTTTAAAAGTGGCGTGCGACACATGCTCTGTAGTTCAAACTCTGATAACACTGACCACAGCTCCCAATTCCAATCACGCTCAAGTTCGCAGAAAACGGTCCCGCTTCCCTTTCATTTGTTAAACTTGGTAGCAAGCAAAACTGTCGCACGTGCAAGTCTCTTTCTTTTTTACGGTAGGAATAACAAACCTGTGTTGCCTGTGTTATTTCCCGTAGCACTGGAGAATGACAAATCTGCAAATCAATTTTATTCAATGCGCACCCTTTCTCCTTTTTTCTTTGTTTGCTTGCTTCAAACTTGCAGGTAAATCTTGTTTCTCACCTTTCTCTCTCGCCATGAAGACTGAATCTTCGTTCGGGGCCCAAACGTTCGTAATGTAATCCATGGAATACTGCTTCATTTGGTTTCGTTTAATATAATTATACCCAAAAAACTTCTACAGTCACGCTTCATAATCGCGCTTGCGCCACTGAAGCTACAGGCTAAAAGAACTGTATACTCCACAACATTTTTTAAGAACATTAAAAACATCCCGAACAATAATTCGAAATAACAGCGTGGCTTTGTCAATTCTGCGAAGGCGCTTTTTGAATTGAATGGAATTCAGTGTAATGGAAGTTTGTTTGCTGTGTGCAGAAAAACGGAGAGAAGGCGAAAGACGACTACCCTGACAGAAGCCTCTCCTCGGAGCACACTTTACACACGGGTACTTTTTTATACAAAAAAACAAAACATGGCTATTAAATCACAAAGCAGACCATGCCAAGAAAATGTTTTAAAGGAACTCTATTTATACAAACCGTCTTAACAAAATACAAGTACACCGCTGTGTATTGAAAATAAAAGCACATAACACATCAATTAAATTAAGTCATATCAGTATAAGCACAGGATAAAATGGCAACAAAATACCAATTGTACTTGTGAGCAGAGAACCTAGTCGGCCAATGTCGAGTAAATACAATGCACAGAAACAAATTAGGAACACTGAACGTTACCTTTCATTATTAGAGTTTTAAATGTGTGATTCGATATCTTCTTTTTAGAATGAACTTGCATCACTACCATATTTAAAGGAAGGGAATTTCGTATTCTAAATGTTGTCTGCTGTAATTGGTTCTTTTCTTTGACACCTTAAGCTGTTGGGGTTAACACTAGAAAAATCTGATATCAGTTCATGGCTTGATGCTTTTTTGCATACGCAGTTACACCGGTGCAGTTGGGAACGCGCTGTTTCTGGGGGCCACTTTTAGCGTCTTTGCAAGACTGAGGAGGATGGCGATACGAGAGTCTTCGGTGTACACTCTTCCAACGCTCCCCCCTCACTCTTATTCAATGCGTAGCCGGAAAAGAGCGCCCTCGCGATCTCCAAACGCTGAACGCAAACCACCGTCTACCCCCTCGGTCGCCACATGTGGGCGTAGCTTGGTCAGAAAGATGGCGGGCTCTTGCTCCACTTCTTTATGAGGACCCAGGCTCGAACCCCGGTGGGGCCAGCAGTTTGTTTATGCAGCGAGGGGTGTAGCCAGAAGCCAGTGACCGCCTGGGACGATTGTTTGGGTAGCCAGTGGTAGCCTTGTAGTTGTCTGCTCACGCAGACACGAAAATTCCCTTGGTTGGTTAGAGGTGTACTGCTTCGCACCCGCCGTGGCAGCTCAGTGGCTAAGGCAAGGCGCTGCATAGATTGGTTGCAGGTTCGACTCCCGGCCGTGGCGACCCGCATTTCTGGTGGAGGAGAAAAGCAAAAACGGCCGTGTGTACGAGATTTCGGTGCACATTAAACATCCCGTGGTGGTGAAAATTATTCATAACCCTCCACTACGGCTAACCTCATTACCTGCATTGCGTCGGGGCGTTAAACGCCACACTCAAATCGGTGCACTGCTTCATAGTAAAGCGTGAAAGAATTAAAATTTGTTTCAGAATGCACGGCGTGCTGTGCAATATGCGCAGGACTGATGTCAAATTGGCCAGCACGAAAACATAATTCTTAGCGTGTTAACTCAACGTAGCACGGAAGTGATGCAATGAAATGGAACTAGAGGTCCCACCAATTACGCCCAGTCATGTGTCTTAGTGAGTGTTCTGGTCGGTGGTCGCCATTCGTACAAATAAGATTTTGTAACGTCATAACAAAAATTGCCCGAAAGGGGCTAGGCAGTCACCATTGCGTCATGTGTTCTCTTTCATATCGCCATTCTTTTTCCGAAGTTTGCGATAAATTTGGTATCACTGCTATCGGGACAAAGCAGTTTTTTTGATAAACCAAACTTGCATTTTGTCTTTATGGCCACTTGAAAGCATTCTGTGAGCCTATTCGTCTGGGTATGACAGGCTGCAGAGAGCTCCTAGTTCGTTGTGCAAGGCTGCAGGATGTTGTCGATAACTTTTGGCAAAATGTTGCAGGCTAGGTCGGTGGGCAGTTGGTGAAGAGTGCCATCAAGGTAAATGTAACAGGTAGTGAAGCTTCTATAGAAGCCCATAGGTTTAGAAAATAGCGGCTCTCAAGCTGCTCATGGGGCTTAGCACCATCTGTGTGAGGAGGGAACCCTCCTGGCGAAACAAAAAAAAACCGTATGTGACGCAAGTCCCGGTCAAAAACTGACGTCATTTTGGTAGTATTAGCGCAAAAATTTTACATAAAATATCTTCAACACGCCTCTGATCGCTCATCGCTCATGTCATTGCCATCTGACGCAAGTTGGCGAGCCCTTGGCGTGTGTGCTTCCAGCCAATGCCAGCCTAACTAGTACAGACTCGTGACTACAGAAACGGGTTTGAGCATACTGTCGTATGACTCGACTGGGTGTTTATAAAAACATCTTTCATTTTCTCTGAAACTTTATTTTTTATTCATGCCTTCCACTGCTGTACAAAAGCAATCAGTAGTTTATTTTGATTGCAGTGGGTGGCAAACCGGGAACCGGGCACGTACCCCGCCCCCCCCCCCCAAAAAGAATATGTTTGTGCCCTGCAGAGCCCAAAATGACACTCGAACACTCTCCCCGACCCCACCTTTTTATCAAAAACGTGCGCACTCCTCACCCCGACACAAATTTCTATCAACGCCACTACTGGGCTGTTTAATTGCGTCGCACATACGCAGGTTGCGTGCGTGCCTTAAGTATAGATCAATGTTATATTATGCTTGCTCGGTTTTTGTGCTTCAGTTATAACAGAAGAAATAACGCACAGTCATGCTATAATCAAGACATTTGAATTTTATTCCAGCATAAACAATACGACAACTTTACCACACTGTACAAACTCCGCACGTATACAATAAGTACAAAGTGTTCCTGGGCACTATATGCATTATGATTTTTCTTACGAGCCGAAAAATTTACTTTAGCCGTATCACATAACATAACGAGCAATGAAAGCCTCAACAGCAGAGCTACTTCGAAGCAAGAGAAAAGAACTAGGCACTGCATCTAGACGCAGAAAATCGGGCTGTAGGAATTGATTGATTGATTGATTGATTGATTGGCTGTTTATTGGAGGAGGTCATAAGACCTGTGAAGGGGATGGGGGAGAGTGGGAAAAGGGGAAAATTATTACAATAAGAGTCTTCAAATACACATATGTTCTTGTCACAATAGAAAGTCCGTTCGGACTTGTCACAGAATCACTGACCCATACAGGGCTTAGTCAATCACGAATCAAATTGCTTTATCGAGACCATTCCTGAGGGAGAATATTTCAAGTGTCTCTAATAAAGTGGGACTAGCGCGCATTTGACGTATATGGTCCTGTTCATCACACGGGATGGAGATTAGTCTTAAAAGTTCCGATCGGTCTTGTGAAAAGTCATAGCACGTCCGGATAAGGTGATGAAGATTGGAGACGGGTAATTCCCCACAAAATATCACTTTGAATTATATGCTGTATCATGATGGGTCCATTTAAAAGAACGTCAGGAGTATATGCAGAGTTTGCGTAGATCTTTTTTGCAATAACTGCTCTTTTTCTGGGGAGACGTTTTAGAGCTGTGAGGAAACCCACAGGGGAGGATTTCTGGAGGCGCTGACGGCTCAGGATCTTTGACTTGCGGTAGTTTTCAGGCCAGGTCGCGTCCTGTGGGTGTGGGTCCGAGGAAACCATGGGAGGGTTGAGACACTCTTCCGGGCAGCCATGTGGGCTAACTGGTTCCCTGCGTCTTCCTCGGTGTGCGGCGGGGTCCAAACCGAACGAGCGGATACGAATTCTTGTCGTAGCTCCCGAATCTTTCTCAGTATAGTAGTGGCAGGTGCGTTTGGGGTGAAAGAACGATTTAATTCACGAAGTGCCACGTGGGAGTCTGTGATTACGCGTAGTTTGGTTTGAGGAAGTGACGGGCTGTTCTCTTGGATGCTTTGAAGGGCACCTAGAATTCCAAAAAAGCTCGGCTTCTGCTACTAGGCCATGGATATGTGAAATATTGCAGGACTAATCCAGGGGTAGAAATTCCGGGCAAGTCCAAGCTACGGCTGCGGCATTGTTCGCCCCTGCTGCGTCTGTGAAAACATATATTTCGTCAGTGGCTTTGTCTTGTTGCATACGCCTAACGAGATGCTCCCTAGCCACCGGGTTGGAGCGCCGCATAGGCCGTCGTCTGATTAGTCCAAGTGGTGGACGTTCCAATGTGGGGATGGGGCCTTGAAAGGGTGCCCCCTCAAAGACGCTGTTCAACGTGTCGCATTTTAAGATTGCTCGTCCTTGCGGTAAGAATTACAGGCGCGTTTGAAAACGTTTCCGAGTTTCCTCCATGGGTTGTCATAGCGGGGGAAGAGGAACTGCCAACACTAGAATATCATTTCTGGTGTGTCGAGGGAGACCCGTGATGATGCGGATAAAAGAACGATTTAGTATTTCCAAATCGCGCAGAAGACGAGGGATATAGTTGAATATTGGAAAAACGTATGTTAGCCGGCCTTGGGCCACTCCTATGGCGGAAGTTTGGCATGAGGCTTGGTGTGAACCACCCTACTTGCTTCAGATGCGAGTAATAAGATGCATCGTAGCACGCCAAGTGGTACAAAGGCTCCGAATCCATGCTTGAGGGCTGTTGCAACTACACAGTTGGAGCCCGAGAAGTCGGACGGTTCCGTTTTGGGATGAGATTGATGTAGCGCCAAAATGAAGGGTAAATATAGGAGAAAGATCAGTTTTGCGTTTGCCGTTAATGCTGACAAATTCCGTTTTGTGTGGTGTGAGTTCCAGGTTGAAGGCAGACAAAGAGCGTTCTAGGCGAAAAACGGCACCCTGAAGTTCTGAGTGCATGGCTTCCTTGCCGTCGTAGTCTGCCGCTTCGGTCCAGACGACGACATCGCCGGCGTACAGGGCGAATCGAGCTGAGGTGTCATTTTCAAGCTGTCGGGCGACACGGTTCATACCAAGGTTGAACAGCAATGGTACAAATGCTAAGAATTACACACAGGTAAAATCGATTGAGTCGATGCATAATTTCAAAAAAGGGATAATTATATACAAGCAAATGTTTCATAACTAAGGCTTGCAGTAACTAAGAATAAAAAACAAATTTCTCAACAAAAAGTTTTGCAAGGCATCCGGCATCTTTCCCAGCCACATCTCTAATAGTATGCAAAAGTCAGGTCAATTTTTCTGGTGGCAATTCTATAGTTGCAATTTCGCAGTAGCAATTTGTTTCGTATAAGGAAAGCTTGGGTTCATCCCTGATGAAGGTCGTCTTAAGAGACATATTTAAAAATGATGTTGACCAGGGCTATATATCCCACTCTATACCGCTTTTCTTGGCACGCATTATATTGTCGCAGAAAATATCGTGTGCCAGTGATGCGGCTTTGCATTCGTAACTAGAGAGAAACAATGGTGGGCGCCCGGACCCAACGGGTTGGGTGGGCATTTGTTCTGCAGGATGGTCGCCTGTGCCTCGCCGAGCATTCGTTTCTGCTGAGAGGCGTCCTCCGCGCAATCTCCGCGTCCACATGCGCATTTGTGTCATGGTAACCTGCTACCCAGGCGTTCGCGTCCGCTAGCCGCTGAGCAAAAACTTTTTATTGCTCTCATCGTATTTGCTTAGGCGCAGTGGGTTAAAAAAAGTAGGTAAAGTCGAAAGCCTTCTTAAGTGCCCCATTCTGCGAAAAACCGTCGTTGCGGCTGTCGATTCAAGGAAATGGCCAACGCTGTGATTGGCACATAATGGGAATGTAAACGATGGAATTTGAACCTCGGTTTTCCGAATAGCCGCAGAATGCACTACTGCCTCCCCACGCTGCAATCAGTGCAACAGGAGTGCTTGTTGCGGCTATTGTTCCTTTTTACGGAGAGCGTACCCACTTAAAGGATTGGCCACCAACCGGGATCTTTCAGGGTGTAATTGTAGGTAAAGCTGTGGGCACCAGTGAAAAACGTCAGCCTCAAAGCAAAGCACTAGGCCTAAACTGCAACATACCCAACTGTTTCTGCCATTAGCCTGGCAAACTACAACATACGCAGACAGTATGGCACTTCCCATGGCGGAACAGTATTGGGGAGAACAGTGCATATTCTGTGGGCCAGGGCACAGGACAATGTGCACTATAATTGGGTGTACCTGATCACAAGGTAATGTTCATTTTTTTTTTGGGATGCTACCCAATAATTGAGACGTAATTATAAAAAACGATTTACAAAATACGCAATCACCCCTGTTTACTCAAAAATGCGTAGAAAGTACTCGACGCACATTTTCAAGAAATGAATTGACTTCAGAAAAACGAACTGAACAACTCAAGAGAACTGAGAAAAGCATGAAAAAGTTCTTACCTAAAACCTGCGTTAAAGTAAGCCCGACCTTCGCCGAAAGTGTGGCAAATCCATTGTTAAACTTTTTAAAAGCCAAATTACAAACAACAAAACCATGCGCTGATTTTTTGCGCACTAGTTAAACGCATCTACAAAGGATCTCAATGTATATCGATGCGCGGTTTGTGAACATCTTATCAAAAAAAACATGTGTGGTCAAAACAACACGCGTCTTTCCTTCCCTTTCTGCAGTATGAACAAAACAGCAAGGCATCCAATAGCATGGGACAAAACAGCACTGCGACACAACAAAAATGTCAAAACATCAGAGCGCAAATAGCAAAACGCCACAACTCTGCAAAGACAAAACAGCATGCCCAAAGTGCAAGGCTCGTATTGCGGCAAGATGGCTGCACTCGCTGGCGTCGTTCCACATGGAAGGGACCAGTCTGCTAGGTTTTAACGATCCGGTGAAACACTCTGCGATCACTGACTAGGCAGAGTCACTATTATTAATTGACAGTTACTCTGGCCTGACAGTGAGCTATTGCAATTTAGCCACTTGGTTACCATCAGACTGCCTTTCCTTGCCAAAGTACAGTCTGATTGGATTTTATCTAATCAGTCAAACCGCTTCTAGCCGTAGCCACTGTTCATCACTGTTAGCACATACGTTTTGTATATTTTATTTGTTGTCACGTGATTATTTTTTAATGCGATACTGTCTTACGGCAAAACAGGGAGGTTTATAGGTACAACACTGCACCATGTGATGATTTGTGGCTAGGCACTTTCTTCGCTAACTGTTTGTTGATGCGGTTTTGCGGCGTTACAGTGTACTAGAAGACAAGTGTGACGTTAGGAGCCGATTAGGGGCTCAATATCACGATGAAAATTTCTGCTGAGGAACTCCTCTTGTAAGCAGCCCCCGTTGCGGCCGCTGCTTACCAGTTGGTTTGAGAAGTTTTGTTCGTTAAATTAATCCCCATTGATCGCAATAGTCTTATTTCTTCATTTTATGGCAGAAAGTTTTATGAAATCCGTCAAATAATTGTTTAGTTTGATTATAAAACCTATAGGTGGCGATGGCTGTAACAGGAGTTCCATGGCAAACGAATATGCTCCATACCATTTTTTTATCGCAAAAGAACCCACAATCTCCATTGGTTTTCCCCCCGAATGACACACCTCTTTCTTCCACTACAGTGCCTTCGCGGGCTGTTTTGACGCTGTGAAGTTTTACCTTGCAGAGTTTTCAAGTGCTGTTTTTTGGCGTCCTTTTTTGATGCTGCCCTCGTATAGTGACGGCCTTGGGGCTTTCTACTTAAAAGACGTTTGCAGTAGGCACACACTTGATGTGCAACGAGTATTACGTTAATTCACTTGTCGTAAGGTTTCAGGTTAAGTTAGGCAGACATTAGGGCTGAACGTAAGCCTGAAATATACCCACTGAGGTGGATTTACTGGGATTTGCAACACGATGCGACGCGGTTCATTGGACGTGAATCGCATTATATTCCCAACTCATGAGAAGTGCTTAGTGCACAGCGGGCCGCGCACTGGCAGGATGAATCTTAGGCATGCGCATGGGCAGCGGCATTTTCAATATCCTGTACGTCATACTAGGCCATATTCTGCAGCAAGCCAAGCCTCTTTGCACGGCGATGCGTATTTTACGGTGGTATCATTGAGCCTCCATAGCCTCACGTATTCCTCGGAAGTCTAAACCATCACCACAGTCGGTGGACACCACCTCGGGTGATATATTGTTACTGGACTAAGGTGGGCAATGCCTCACAGGTCCTTCAACCAAAAACGATGACGACGAGGACTTACTGGCTGGCGCGAACCATGCGCGAGCTCTGTCATGGCCACTATGCACATAATGTAAATAGATCGCTTCACCCAATCTCATCGTTCGTCTCATCTTCATCCTGCTGCCACGTAACATTTTGGTGGATTGTGAGGGATCATCCCCATCCTTTCCTCCACATCGCATCGCCTCGGCCTGGGTGAAATCATCGAGGGAATGTGGGCCGTGTCGGGCCGCCCCAGCCCACTGCGACGAGCATTCGACCACGTCCACCACCCCGTGTCCCCAGCCCGTGAGCAGCCGATCAAGACCTGCCGTCACAAGTCGAGACAAGACGAACAGAAAATGCCGCGTCGTCAGCCCTCTCGTCCGTCGGGTTCGAGTTCCTCCGACGGTTCGCATCTGCCTTCAAGTCATCGCTGTTGTGGGGCCAGGCAGCGTATACCCAAACCATATCCCGTAGGGGCCCCAGGCCGACCACAGCCCCTTGAAACAGCGACGTCACAGCGTGACGTCACTTTCTCTTCGAGCGCGACTTCATGCGCCGTGGATTTTTTTTACATGCGACTGAATCTCATTCACTCGCCTTGTCCATGCAGCATCGTCGGCGTTGTCGTCCGCCCCTCCCCAATTCCCCTCGCCGCGCAAGCTGCGCTCTCCACTCCGCCGCTCACCCCCTCTGCTCTCCGATGCCCCTCTCTCGCAAGGGGCTTTGCATTGGATTCGAATGGATTAGCTTGGGCTTGGCTTGGCATGGATTGGATTGGATTTGGATTGGATTGGAATAAAGTGGATTGTGTTGGATGGTGTTGGGTCATAGCCGCGGCAGACGCACTGGCGCCGGTGCATGTGCAGTACTCTCTCTTCCGCGGTGTCCTCTCCTTCGGGCGCGCTGCGCATATAACCGGTGTGCCACTCTCCGACGGCCTTTCGGTCGACGGTTGCTCTTCGCTTGCGCTTGAACCCCCCTCAGCGTCGCATCACACGAGGGTTCCCGTGAGGGGAGGTGGGCATAATTTTTTCTCTCGTTTTGGGCGGCGGCCGATGGCTTCACTCCGTGCGCGAAGCTGGGGCTGCGGCGCTGGGGAGCTGACGCACATTTAGTAGAAGTTAAAGGCCCAACCACATGCAGCGTACTTTCTCTGTTTTCTCGTGTGGTGACTCGAGCTGACACGCGAGCAACGCCGAATGTATACGCTCGCCAGATATCGGCGTCGACGCAGCGCGAGAAAGCAGCGGAAAGCGGG
This sequence comes from Haemaphysalis longicornis, assembly GCF_048455015.1. Lineage (NCBI taxonomy): Eukaryota > Metazoa > Arthropoda > Arachnida > Ixodida > Ixodidae > Haemaphysalis > Haemaphysalis longicornis. The sequence continues at coordinate 74,152,231 of NW_027526225.1, read as the reverse complement.
CCATCTGACGCCATCTGGCTTACACGAATGCAACCGGTGCAACTTCTCGATCGCAATTGAAACGTGCCGTGTAGCAGAGGCAGTGCGTCGAGCGCGTTCGAAACCTCGATCGCGATTCACTTCAATCCCGATTGAAAGTGCCCGTGTCTGCGCATTGCCGCCGAACGAGGCAGACACTCGCGCGACGCGTGATTTCGCGTCCAATTGGGTAATACTTTAACCTTTTCGTACCTATACGTTCCGGAAAGCACTCTCATTAAAGTAAAGACAAAATTTGTTTTGGTCTTTTGTGATCGCGCTGCGTCCCGGCAGTCGATGGTTTCGCTCCGCGCGCGAGCATGACGTACGCGAAGGGATGCATCAAACACGAAGTATATCTTTGCATACTTGTTCTCACTTCTCACTCTCCGCACTCTCTTGCGAACCTGCAGACACTTGTCTTCCATCCTGTTCCTAGTTAATCTAGCGCTGGGCGTGATGCTTTAAGTGCGGGCGCAGGCGGACGCTTTTTTACCGACATGTGGTCATTGTTTACGTTCCTGAAAGCGAACACTCTCGATCGTTTCAGTGAAGACAAAAATGGTTTTTAAGTGCGAATGCACTTTATAAGCGACCCCAAACCTTCCACCGCCGGCGGCGGCGGCGGCGGCGGCGGCGTCCGCAGCTCTCCTCTCCCTAGCAACGGCGTGGAGCGGAGAGGAGCGTCGGTAGCCACGGCGCGGTGACGTCACTTCACCACGTGACCGCGCTCGCTCCGCCTCCTCGCCGTGGCTGCGCGGGTGCGCGCCGCTCCCCGCACCGCTCCTCGCGCCGTGACGTCATGGTATGACGTCACAGCGCGCCTCCTCTCCCCAGCAGCTGCCGCGCGCTCTCTCTCCACCGTGACGTCACACTCTCTCCTCCTCCCTCTCTCGGCTGCAGCTGCCGTGCGCCGCTGTCCCTCTCCCCTTGCGCTCGCCTCCTCTCTCAGCCACCTGGCTCGGCGCGCTCGGCGCGGCGTACCCCCCTATATATGCAGCGATAAACTGCCAGACCTCCGTGGGTCGGCTCGCGCGCGCTCACGGGCGAATGCCAACGGATTTTAACTTTACTCCCCCTCATAGCATCACCCCGTGCATTCGCACTTAACCATGTTCACCCTCGGGGAAATGCTTGGGAGTTTTTTGATCTTGGGTGGTCTTTTGGATTCCGTACCGGAGCGCAGAACGTTTGCTTCCAATCGGTCGAAAGCACACGCGTACGTCGGTCGCTCATCTGCGGTTGATATCAGCGAGCGTGTTGATCCGTTTTTATAATTGTGTTATTACCGTCAAATCTGAACAAGGTAAGGAAGGATGATGAACGAAGACGCACTTAGCACAACCTTACTTGCAACTTTATTTACCCTTGATGTTATGTACCGACTGCAGCTTCATAGGTATTCAAAGTGTGAGCAAACCAAATTTCGGGGCTGCCTTGATAATGAGGGTACCGTCGAACGTCACTTGTAGGTTAAACGGCAAGGAACTCTGGCCCCCTTTGTTTAGCATGAAAAAGAAAAGAAAAGCCGGTGAAACCCTCATAGCAGAAAAAACGAGGTTTCGCCGAGATTCGAACCACGGACTCTCAAAACAAAACGCCAGCACACAAGCGCGCAACCGCTCGAGCACGCCAGGGGAAGACGCGGGCCCCAAGAATTTGGTACCGTAACAGAGGCTTCCAACGAATATTGTCGAGTGATTTGCTTTGGTCATGTTTGAGCTTTGAGCCGTGCTAATGCTTGTTTCTTACGGCCCCCTCTTGGATCCGAGGGCAGTTATGCTATTACCACAAGAGATGTGGCCACGGCCCCCTTATTTGAGTCAAGATAAGGCATCGCAGATAAGGCATCGCATAAGCCGTGGTAGCAACGAATATAATGGCATGCGTCGCTAGCATTCTGGCGTTGATAAAGCTTGGTCGTCACGCACCAATCTTGCAGCCAAGCCCAATCATGCTAATACTACAATCGACGTAGCCAGAGCTACCCTATTTAACTCGAAAAAAGCTATCGCAAATACCCGATCTCCCTGATGAAAAACAAACAAGCCGCAAATGAATGAGCGCTTTTGAACAGAAATAGCTTGCAATTTGTCTCAAGGCAGCCGATAACCGCAAGGTATGAAGAAATTGATTCTCTTCTGCTTAAACGAATGACCCCAAATCACGAGAAGGATGTGAAACCCGACCGTTGCTGCCAGCTTTCCGCTGCTTTCTCGCGCTGCGTCGACGCCGATATCTGGCGAGCGTAGACATCAGCGTTGCTTGCGCGTTAGCTCGCGTCGCCACGCGAGAAAACGCCGAAAGTACGCTGCATGTGGTTGGGCCTTTAACTTTTACTAAATGTACGTCAGCTCCGCAGCGCTACAGCCGCAGCCTCGCGCACGGAGCGAAACCAGCGGCCGCTGTCCAAAACGAGAGAAAAAAAAACGTCACATGAAGTCGCGCACAAGGAGAAAGTGACGTAACGCTGTGACGTCGCCGTTTGAAGGGGGTGTGGTCGGCCTGGGCCCCTACGCGATGTTTGTTAGGGAATACGCGGCCAGGCATCATCAAGGACATCATCGTCATCTGTGGTGGCAGGCACATCGTCAATGAAGGTTTTCATCGCAATTCTCATCCCCATCCCAACTAACGTCGCCTCGGCCTCGACCGGGACCGTCGTCTTCGACCCGGGGGGTGATGTTACGGGACTAAGGTGGGCAATGCCTCACAGCTCCTTCAACCGAGTACGATGACGACGACGACGACTTAGTGCCTGGCGCGAACCTTGCGCGAGCTCTAGCATGGCCGCTATTTGCATAATGTAAATGGATCTCTTCACCCCATCACACGGTTCGTCTCATTTTTGTCCTGCCGCCACGTAACAATATTGTTCCAGCATGGGCAGAAATCCGGCGCTTCGTATGCTAGGCACACATTAATCTTACCCAAAAGCATCAAATTACCTTCGTTTACAAATGCAATAAATATAGCAGAGCAAAGAGAATACCCAAGAAAAAAATATCAGGAGTATTTCGAAACAAAATCAGCACTCCTAACGCTCGCAACAGAGGCGCAACATGGCAAAATAGCACGCCGCCAAACCCATCATCACACTACACTAGTATTAAGCGATTCCAAGCAACACATTCGAATTCCCTACTGTATACACCAAACAGCAACATAGGGCGCGTGAGAAATTAACCGAATAACTTGGAAGCACACCCGGCACGAACACTTAAAAAATATCATGCATCAAAAAAAAATAAAATTACCCTCAGCGGCATGTAGTTTGCATATAAAGCGTTCGCACTCCTATGTCCTGAGAAATTCTGAGATATCCTTGATTTCTTATCAGTTGCTGGGTATTGATTATTCGCCGAAGAAGGTTATCATAATCATCATGATCGTCGTCATCGTCGTCGTCGTCATCATCATGATTGTGGTCAACATCGCCCAAACGGCGCTCAGTCGCATGGTTTGCGCATTTTGAGACTTCAACATGGAAAAAGCCGGCACAAATTTGTCCTGCATGCGGAATACCGTGTTAATCCTCGTCACGACAGTGAGCGTATTCGCATTCTCCCAGTTAGGGAATTTTTCAGCGCTGAAGGACTTGCTTCAGGACGAGAACCTGAAGCACATCGAATACTGGAGCCACGAAGTCGGTCAGGCTGCTCTACGTGAGGGCGAGCAGTATGAAGCGACGCGGCTTCCGCACCGCGGAGGCTGGGCCGTGGAAGCGCGCTGTCGTGAGGGCATCGATGTCCTGTTCTTCGTGCACGCCTGCTCACGAGAATGGAGACGGCGGGCGGTCCTGCGCGACACCCTCGTCGAGGAGGCGGCCGCAAGACGCTTCAACTGGGCCGCCGTGTTCTTCGTGGGTCGCCGTGCCAAGGACCCACTCCTCGACGCATGGCTCAACCTTGAGGCGGACGCCCTTGGCGACCTGGTGGTGTTCCCGTTCGAAGACGGCTACAGGACCGTGACTCCCAAGTGGGTGAACGGCATGCAATGGGTGGCCGACCGCTGTCCCAACGTGCCGGTGATCGTCAAGCTGGACGACGATGTCACCGTTCACCCGTTCAAGGTGAATGGCAATATGCCTGCGAACATCGACGCTATAGCCTTCAATGAAAGCCACGCTGTTAACCGAATGTTAAGGGCTCAGTTACTGGGGCCGTAGTTGATGTCTAGTCAAGAGTTTGTACGACTGGCACACTGTACCAAGCTAATGAAATTTCGGCTACGAACGCGTTTATTTGGAGCTGGTAAATGAGGAGCTAGTTCAATTCAAATAAAACCTAAAATACATAAATGAAATATGTATGCAAACAGGTTTGGGTAACGTTTTTACTTGAAGCGTTTTCTGATCAGAAGCCTTCGTGTCGCAGTGTTCTTGGCAGTCCATCAAATGGGCCGCATCATGTGTTCTAATGTTTTACCGAAGGCAATGATCGTCTAGCTGACACTTCCCCAGAAAATAACATTCCTAGTCAATTATTTTAAAACTGCTATCACCACCCGGGTTTGCCTCGTTACGTACCAATCAAACAAACGCTGCCTTCCATCTTTTGTAGATCGGCCAAAACTCAGTGCGCAAAACTCCGTCACTGCACTCGCCTCCAGTCAGGGCGTACAAACAGGGAAACCACTGTGTATCAACTATTTAACCAAGAGAAGCGCTTTCGCCTGCTCATCTCGTGGGAATATGCTTAGGCATACTCTTTAACCTTCTTTAACTCTTTAACCTTGAGGTCACGCCAAAGCGTGACCTCAAGAAATACGTCCGTTGCCGTGTTGTGGGCAGACATGGGTGGTACGTGTGTCAAGTTCTTGCTTAAATTTTAATGAGAAGGCATTAATTTGTCCAGAATGCGTAAAACTGCAAATGGAGTCGGAGTCACAGGCAATCCACTAAACACACGTCACTACAGAGCGTTTCAAAAAGTGTGAATCGCATTGCAAAACCCAAAAATGGGAAGGTAGGCTGAACGATGCCCGCACGTGGGCAGAGCCCCTTCGAAAGTTGAGTGTGCTTATAAGCACGTGCACCAAATATCAGTACTGCTAACGCATCGAGTAACTTCCGGTTTCTATGTCCCAAACCAAATATTAGCCGTGCTAATTTCTGATGAGTCACTTCTGGTTTCTTATTTCATATTAAGGCTTTCATTACGCCTTTTGTAATATTTCATATTACGACTGCCATTTAGGGGTCGACATTGCAGCCCACAAATAATAAGTTTTGTATACCAAAAACTGCACTTCAGACCTGATACCACGTGTTTGAGATATGCACCGTAGGTAGGGAAGGGTTTTTATCCTTTGACTCTGCGCATTCTTAGAATGTCAAGTGAAGATTGCGAACAGTGCCCTGAACTCGGCATTAAGCCGATAATGTTACCCTGAGATGTAGAGAAGCTTCGATTGATTGATTGCGCTGACGCAACAAGGATGAGGAGGCGCACTGAGGTAGAGGGTTCCAGGTTAATTTTGACCAACTGTGTATCTTTAACGCTCGCCGCAATCTCGTACAGACGGATGTTTGTGCTTTTCACCTCCATCGGAAAAGCGGCCGCCGCGGTCGGGAATGGAGCCCCCGTCCTCGTGCTCAGCTGCGCAACGCCTCAGCCACCGCGGGGAGTTGGAGAGGAGCTTCACAGACCAAATCTCATCTGCCTATCTATCTGTGTCTATCTGCGAGACGTTGCTTCAAAAAATAAAAGGAAAAGTAGGCAGGGGTCCTAGAGAGGCTACTCAATGGAGCAAGATAACGGTTGTGCCTTAGCTGCACAGAATCACACACAACATTAAGAAGATAGCAGCCAGAGAGGGGGAGACAGTTGTGTGCTCATCCCCAAACAAAGGGTATGCCAGGCGCCGCCATGTCAATCTTCCAATTATAGAGGGCCATTGCACAACTAACCACCGTACTTCGTGAGAGCATGTGTGCAGGGGGTTGTATACAAGCTACCGTTATCGTGCAGGAAAAGCTACATTGGCCAAACCTGCCTTTGTATCAACAATAGAATTCGAGAGCACAAGGTCGCAACAAAGAACGTTCCGCCAGGTCACTTGGCCAAGCACTGCCGAGATTGCCCCAAGTAATGACGCCATGGAAGTTTGAAGTGAACTTCCATGGCTTCATTACCATCCATAAAAACAGTGATACGCTAGCACGGGAAATCATCGAAGCAATGGAAATCGAAGGAAACATCGACGATTGTGTCAGCACAGTGTCGGTTGCGCTAACGGATAAACTATTTCTGCGCACGATTGTACTCGTACCAGGTAGCTAGAGGAGAGTATAAATATACAAGGCGAGGCGAAAAAAAATAATTAGGTAGTGTCAAGGTTTGTGCTTCGTCTTTCGTCTTTGTGCCCTGATTTAATTTTAGGCTGCCCAGTATTTAATCAATTATTATCGAACAAGCTAAGATTCTGCCTATGCTAACACCTTACAATTTGGCTACGGTTTTTTATTCTTTTTTTATACCGACATATCAGTACTGCTAATGACCGAAGAGCTGTTTCCGGGTTCTCAGTGTCATACCCGCGTATTGGTGCAGCTAACGCCTGACGACTTACTCCGTTTTCTCATTCCTACGTCTCAGCTTAGCCAGTACCTGCAGACGGAGTTATCCCGGGAGCCCGCACGCCTGCACTGCTACGTTTTGGGTGGCCAGCCAGTGGAGAGGGAACCGGGCATCCGCTATTTTGTGAGAACGGAAGACTCCCCAATGGAGGAGTACTTCACCTACTGTCAAGGCCGGGCCGTCATAATGACCTTCAACGTCATGCGAACGCTCCTTAGAGCGTCACCCAAGGTGTATCCTCACCCCACGGTAAGGCCTCTTGTTCCCTTTGCGTGCACTTCCTGCAAAAGCGACACTTCTATCGCGAAAATACGTGCTCAAAATTCACCTTTTTTTTGTGTGTACGCTCGAATACGTACGCTCGAATAAGTTGTCACGAAGTAGATGTGCTTACTTGCGCTGATCTGCAATAATTTCATGCTTCTAGCACCACCAGACAGTGGGTATTCCGCTAGATAAAAGAATCAATTTCACTCTCTGCTTTTTCTGCAGGAAAGGCTATTTTTACTGACAAAGCTGGTACATATCAGGGCAGGCAAATTGTCACGTTGAGCTTTTAATAAGTACAGTCCAATCATCATAAAAATTCCTCTTCTGCTACAACTACCTGATGAATATAGTGGAAAGAAAGGAGCTATATGTTTACGTTAATATCTGGGCGCCAAAGTTCGGTTCGGGAGTGGCGGAGGGCCATGCAATGCGTATCACTTATGGAATATTGGAGCGCGTCTCACTAGTAACAGTCCTGTTTAAAACCACCAAGTGTCAGTTATTACCATTACAGCTACGTAGAGTGTGTCTAATTTGTGGGAAGCCTTCTCTTCAAATGGGAGTACTCGTCGTCGCACCCACGTTTTACCACAGATTGAGACCCGCACTGACGGGAAAAATGGTTTTTTGTTCAGCGTTTCGATGTATTTATTAGGTAGACATTATTGGGGGAGGGCGCCTGGCGGCGTTGAGCCATCCATCGTTTGTGTTATACAGCCTGCGGAGTTTACACTGCGGCTACTTTATATTTCCTATACAGTAAAGAAAAAAATGATCTTCTTGCAGTACGCAAAGCATGAATGAAAAACGATCATGGCTTGCACATCACGTAATGCTATTTAAAACGTACGTAAACGCCTTTACTTACGGAAAAACACGAGTACAAACAACTATTCGCTCAGACAATTTTACGCAAACATTTCTCCATTTGCAAGAAAATATTCTGTTCACTTCGATGCACATGTCTTCACAAAACTTCCCCGTAAAGCCTCTACTCTCCTCCGCTATCCTGTCAACTCATCCCCTCCCATATCGTTCCTACCAGGATAAATACAATGGGGCTTTGTTTTAATCAGTTCAGTTTTCCGGGCTTCCACTGTTCAAGCCCCATCAATTGGGCCCATTCGATTTTGGTGGGCTTGGAATACCACCTCGAGGTCTAGTCTTGGGTTTCACGCTCTTTTCGCATTTTTAGGCCCAAATACTGTGTTTAACACGTATTTTCATTTGATCCCGGAAAGCTAAAGCGCATTTGAGCCTCTGTTAAAAGCACACTGCCAGGGCCATCTATGAATTGATGGTTAGCCTTCAATGTACCGGATGTTTTCTTTTTGATGTACGAATGCGTTTTCCAGGTTTGCGATTTCGAAAGGTTTTGGTTGTATAAACTTCCCGTTGCAAAATTTGTTTTACCGTTTCGGCCGCGTGGCTGAATTGAAGGTTAGACACTCAGTCTTACAGACCGACATTGGATGGTTTAGGTAGTTCCCCGAAGAGTATCGTCTTTAAAAGACCCTGCCTTGATGGCACGACTTCTACGAAAACGGTTGGCGCGAACTGATGCCGAGCTGACTGACACTTTCGTGGCTTTAGGCCACAAAAAAACATAAATAAGAAAGAAGGGGGAGCTTCGAAATGGCAGGAAAAGTGAAGGACGCGCTTTCGAAAAAGAGTCTCCGGGCGCATTCGGCTTCTGCAACAGGCACCGCTTGGGCACTAAGCTCCTCTTCCCTTTACGAACATCGTCGATGTGAAGACTGGAGCTGCCTGCAGCCGTCGTGGGCCCAGTTTTCCTGCTTTTGCATGGACTAAACGTTCCTTCATATTGGCCCAAGGGGCATGGTCCTCATGGAGGAGGGAGGAATGTGAGGTGTAAATAGGACCCTCTCTGGCAGCCCATACCAGCCACTATTTTATAGTTTACTGTGTCACGACACGGTTGAGTGTGTATGGAAACATAAAAAGTTAAAACGACGCACAGCTGACAACCTGGTCAGCTTAGCCCTTCATAATCAGCGCTCACTGATCCAAAGGGCTAAGGCAGTAGTCGTTGCATCTCTAGCCCTGGTCCTCTGGTTCGACCTAGGCATTCTATTTTAAGTGCAGAACACTTTAAGGGTCCGGATTATCATCGTAATTACTCCAGGATGATGGCGTCACGTGCCAATACAGGGGCTTCGAAAAGATAACCGTTTGCGCTAGTCAGGACAGAATCGGCGTCTCGACTTACAAAGCTTCTGTCTGCCCCATCGGGCCGACGAACCTCACGTTACTCACATGCTACGTGTGGGGGGTGGACTCTGCGCTGCGTTACTGCCACTCAGGCTGCTGTTGCTCTGCGTCAAAAAGTACAAGGTAATGTAAAACACGAAAGCCAGCATGAAATATAGCACTATTGCCCTTAATAAAAAGTCAATTAGACGGCCACTTCATGGGACTTTTAATGGGGCTCCGCCGCCCTCTCTTGACGGCTTTCGCTATCAACACCAGGCTGATACTGAAACTAGTCACAAGATGGCGCCACAGCCCCTCTGGCGAACCACTACTCCGCACTTCGGCAACTTCCACGTTAGTAGAACTGCTTTCTTATTGCTCCGCTTTCCATTCCCCACTTTCATTTGCACCCTAATAAACGTATTTTCATCCATACAAAGAGTTGAAGCTGCAATTCCGGAAACGTGCTAACGTTTCAACAATTACTTGTTTCTTTTTACGGGCCAACGCAGGACGACGCGTACGTGTCCGGCGACCTCGCACTCCTCCAGGGAATCGGTCACGTCGACATTACCCACTTGTACCTTTTTGAAGAACCAAACGCAAGCTGCCTTCTCGTCACCGATTGCATCTTCATGCACTGGCTGGTCGATACAGGCGAGAAGGTCATTGAAGAAGACGTGCGGACCCTGGACGCTCGCTTCTACTGGTCTTTCGTGCTCTTGGACCAAAAGGTTCACGCGGGAGTGAGGCTGGACTTATCATCCAGGCTGAAGTCCCGTGACTATGCACTTGCTTTCCAAGATACGAGGGCACAACTGGTCAAGCGCAACTGAATTGATAAAGCGCAACAGGCGCTTCTGCCGTCCCCGTAGGCCATAATGAATTTTCTCGAAATATTTTCTTCTCTTTCTTCTCGAACGCTAAGCGGAAATAGGGCTGTACCAAACGAGCGTAGTTCGGTGCTTGACTGTGTATATGTGTATATGCTGGCCTGCATGTAAAAATAAAGCCAACTGTGGTTACGTACGTCATGCCGCATTGTCATCCCCTGGAACAAACCTTGTGCTAAAATGGCATTATTATTCCTACCCATACAAAATCATGTTGCTAACCGGTTGGTTGATATACGAAAGAGATTTCTGTCGGCTCCACGCGAACAAGCAGATTCTCACCCGCGCACAGTGACATTCCTTGTACAAGCACTTTACTCATACGTTTTTAGCAACAAACGTGTCATCATTCCTTATTCTTACAAAGTGAAAGACCTAATATTTGATGACGAAATATTAGGGCGCTAACTCTGGGCAGGAGTTTTAGATGCAAAGCATCTCTTGCTCGGGCTATGTCCGGCGTCCGCACCTCTCCCCCTACACTATAAAAAAATAAAATAGTTAGCGGTGCCCGGTTTCGATCCCACGACTCTCTGGCCGCAACGGGACATGCGCGGCACTCTTCCAACTGCGCTACAAAACCGAGACTGGAGCAAGTGCTGCGAGCGCGCCTTATGTCCTTGACTCATTCAAACTACGTCAAGAAGCTACTGATACAACGAAGGCACGCGAAGCTAAACGGAAACGGAAACGGAAACGACGAACTGAAAACCTTAGACGAGGATGTTGAATTTACCGTGGCAAAGCTGTGGCGCGAAGTTCCACGCGCCTTGCAGCTCAACCAGAGAAGAGGGCGAAGAGGGCGGGCAGTGGGGTAGGAGCGTGAGCACGCCGAGCAAAGCCACGAAATATGTTCAGTCGTGCCCTTCAGTCTTTCGGCGTACGCCAACCTGGAACCCTCAAGGAGTGGATGGATCCACCATCTCACGTTGCACCATCGGACGCACTCCGGCTCAGGCGTGCTTCTCTTCAATATTGTAAGGACGAGAGAGGATCCGGCCGTTTCTATCCAGAGCTGACGTCGGGGCCACCCCACCTCGAAGGCGTGGACAGCGGCCCTCCACCCCCTTCACCGTAAAGTCCCCCAGTTCTGTCGCAAGGTTTATAACCTGTACAAAGCAGAAATGAAGGCGTCATAAAAAAAACTCCCCCTGCTCCCCGAAGGGGATCGTGCGGAAATGCGAATGCATTGGGTGCGCCCATGAGTGTGCTGCGGCAAGCAGTAATGGAGAGAGGCGTGCGCTCCACTGCATTTATATACATTTTCCGAGCGCAGCGAGCGGAGAGAGGGTACGCGGAGAGGAGAGAGAGACCCGCGCAACACGCCCGCCCCGCGCGCGAGCTCTCTCCCCCGCCGAGCTCCGCGATGCGAGCGCCCTCACACGCCCGAGCGCGCTCCTCCTCTCCACTCACTCTCCGCTACTCCGCCCGAGCTCCGCGATGCGAGCGCCCTCACACGCCCGAGAGCGCTCCTCCACTGCCCTTGCCCTCCGCTTCTCCCGCCCGAGCTACCACCTGCTCCGGTTGCTAGGCGCGCCACAGCTGTTGCTAGGGGCGAGAAGGAGCGCGGAGGGATAATACCTGTGGGCGCACGCCGACGGAGTACGACAACCCCGACTAAGAAATGCATTCGCATTTACGACGACGACGACGACGAAGGCAGAACTACGAGGCGCGCGCTCACGTGCGTTCGCGCTGGAGGAATGCAGGCGCACGCCGACGGAGCACGACAACCCCCGACTAAGAAATGCATTCGCATTTAAAAGAAAGACAAGAACCAGTAGGTGTTCGATCAGGTAACGCCGGTGTCGGTCTCTTCGCTGTCTTCTCCTCGCTTAGAGACATTTCTCTGTCTCTACATGGGGCTTTACACTACGTTCCCATTCGTGCTCTGATGAATGAAACCACATAACGGCAACACAATAGAGCCTACACCGAACAAGCTACGGTTGGGCAATTGGAGATATTTTTGCAAGGCATCCCTTATTTGAACCTCCGTCGTCCGTCGACACCTCTCCTGCTCGTCCCCCTCTCCATGCCACCTGTGATAACGCCACTGTCCTCCTTGCCGCTCGGCCCGTCCCGTGCCAGCTCAAGAAGACACAAGCCACACTGTCGCTCCAGGAGCCCTAAGCAGCTGTGATAAAGCCGCTTTCCTCCTCGCCGCTCGGCTCGTCTCGTGCCGGCTCAGGAAGACACCGGTAACACTATCGCTCCAGGAACCCTTAAAGGGGAAGCCCTTAAAGAGACATCACAGTGATGTCCTTCTCTTCTTACTGCGCCGTCCACACCACCTCTACGCATGCGCGTCTCTCCTCCCTTCTCCTCTCCTCCAGCTGTATAAAAGCAGGTGCGCGCGCTGCGCCACTTTCAGTCTGCTGGTACAACTTCATCGTGATTGAAACGTGCCGTGTAGCTTTGGCGTTGCGTCGAGTGCGCTCGTAAATTCAAACCCGCTTCCCTTCAATCCGGATAGAAAGTGCCCCTCTGACAGGGTCAGTACCGAAGTTGCCGACTAGGAAAAGGCGCTCAGGAGCCTTTTGAAATTAGCAGAACTTTAGTACCACACCTTAGGAATATCGGAAGCACTTTTAAAATCCCTCAGTATGTCCTCACAACGCGCTCATTGCCCCATGTGTTCATATTACGGTAGGTTTAACAGTGCCTCAGATCTGAATGGCCCAGCGACGATGACAGGAAGAATTCTATCCTTTGTCCTTGATGCTAGCACGTTAGTACTCGAAGAGCTAGGAAAATTGTGATATTTCTGTTAAGACAAACAAATGTTGAAACTTGATGTCTTTTAAGGAACTTGTTCGGTGCCTGCGCTCTCTTGTTTCGATTTTTACAACCTACTTAGGAATAGCTGTGTCAAACAAACTACATTTCAAGTGGCTACATGTAAACGTCAGCAAAGCTTAGCACGGCATGTGTATATCGGTTCCGAGTTTCCTCCTTTTAATAAGTGCTAAATAACTTCGAGTGTTTTTTTTATGAATGAAAACAAGGAGAGAAACACGGGCGCAGTTGGTGTTTCTCTTCTTTTCTCACTGGGGCAAGTGAGGCAATTTAAAAAAGAGAATGTCGAGAAGAACAAATCCTCCTGGAAAACTTGGTAGCGGCGTAATGATGGACAAAGCCATTCACTCAAGCGGGGAGAAGAGATAGGATTAAAGGTAACAGAAAGCGCCCATTCCCCTCCGTTGCCTGGAAGAAGTGAAGAAATTAGGCGAAGGCTGATTTTTGAATTATGACAATTGCGCTAAACTGACAAACAGAGGAAGGAAGACCGACAGTACGCGCATTGCCTGTCTTCCTTCCTCTGTTGGTAAATTTAGCGCAATTTTCGTAATTCATAGTGCACCAACTAATCGAACAACAAATTTGACTGAAGGCGGAATTCCGGGTCTCGGTGCTCTACTGGTCGTTTCCCTAGGCGTCGTATAATTACGGCAACGTTTCTCGTTCTTAGCACTTAAAGAGAATGAAGTGTTCTCTAATGTCGATGGTGCCGGAACCTGGTTGGAAGCCTCATACAAAAATAAAACTCTATTTTGGTATTAGGGAGTCTCATGTTAATTACTGAAGTAGATGGCAAACAAAGTGTAGCAGCAATTTTGCTTCTACTTGGAACGCGAACAAATAAAAATTTTTCCCTCTGTACTGAGTAGCAATCATTGTGAACAGTCTGCAAAAATGTGAGTCTGCATTCACTTGTTTTTTCGGAGTTTTTGATTTAATTTGTTCAAAGGTCTATGATTTATAAATTCTCTTTAATATCGATTGAGAAGGCGGAAAACTAAACACTTGCTTTCGGATGCTAACATTAGGCTTAAAACGTGGCGTGCGACACATGCTCTATAGTTGCTCTATAGATAACACTGACGACACCTCCCAATTCCAATCACGCTCAAGTTTGCAGATAACGGTCCCGCTTCCCTTTCATTTGTTAAACTTGGTAGCAAGCAAAACTGTCGCATGTGCAAGTCTTTTTCCTTTCTACGGTAGCAATAACAGACCTGTGTTGTCTGTATTATTTCCAATAGCACTGGAGAAGGACAAACCTCTAAATCAATGTTATTCAACGCCCACCCGTTCTACTTTTTTTTCTTTGTTTGCTTGCTTCAAACTAGAAGGGAAATCTTGTTTCTCACCTTTCTCTCTCGCCATGGAGACTGAATCTTCGTTCGGGGCTCAAACGTCCGTAATGTAATTCATGGCAGTACTTCTTCCTTTGATTTTCTTTAGTGTAATTCTACGCAAAAAAAAAACTACAATCATGCTTCATAATAGCGCTTGCGCCACTGATGCTACACGCTACGAAAACTGTATACTCCACAACTTCTCTTACGAATAATAAAAACATCCCGAACAATAATTCGAAATAACAGCGTGGCTGAACGTTTACACTTGGTAGACGCACTTCACGTGCAGCGAGTTTGACGTTACTTCACGTGTCGCTTGGTTTCAGTTTTAGCCAACCACACGTTACGGCTGAAAAAAGGCTTGAAAACAATTATGGTAGATCCCTCTATCATAGGAATCGGCAAAACACGAAAGTGAAAGGGGCCTTCACAGGAGAAGTTGAATGTTAAAGGAACATTGTACATGTGCGAATGGTTCGCGAGCCTCACCCCGCCAGACGAAGTGACGCCCACACGGAAGCAACAAAAAAATTACCGGTATATTCAGGGACAACAAAACAAACAATGGCAATCACAGAAACAGCAGCTTGAAACACAGCGGTCAAGGGAACAACGCCAGCACGGAGGGCGCCTCAATTCACACGCGTCCCCCTAACACAAAGACCCTGGAATAGAGAAGCAAACTGACGGCGCTCATTAGCATCATGATGCGCTACTTCGCTTCGCATCTCCTAAACTGCAGCACCATTTGAATGAGTCATCAGGGAAAGACGTAAGGCGCGTTAGTAGAGCAGTTCACGCCGCTGCTCATAGCACAGTGGGTAGAGCGCCACGAACGTCTCGTTACGGCGACAGGGCTCGAGAGGGCATGGGCTCGAATACAGGCACCGCAGAGCCAATGTCACTTTTTCTTTCGACGTTACTTCCGTGACGGATATGACGAGAGGGAAATCTTGGTGTACCCGGGCATAAAACACTCTCGTGTTAAAATACCCACAAAGGGGGATTTACTGGGATTTACAACTCGATGCGACGCGGTTCATAGGACGTGAATCGCATTAAATTTCCAACTCATGAGAATGGCTCAGTGGTCCTCCGACAGCGTGGCGCGCACTGGCAGGACAACCCCTGCTCATGTGCATTGGCGGCGACATTATCGATAGCCCGTGTGTCACATTCAGCAATATTCTTCAGCAAGCCAGGCCTCTGTGCCCGGCGATGCCTATAGTACTGTGGTATTCCTTTGACTCCATGGCGTACCGTATACCTCGGAACTCTAAACCATCAACCTTGTACGCGACCACCACCTCGGGTGATACGTCGTTCGAACATGGGCACAAGTCCTTCACTTCAGGTGTGATGTAAAACTCTAAGCGTGTTTTTATGCTGCCTGCACATAAAAGTGATCTAAAAGTACGAAAATACCCTTGTTTACAAATAGAATGCGTATAATCAAGCAAAAAGACAATTCCAAGTAAAAAATATCAGAAGTATTTCGACACAAGTACAGCACTGCTGGTACTTGAAACACAGGCGCAACATGGAAAAATCCCACGCAGCCAAAACCACCGTCGCACTACACAATAATAAATGCGGTGTGCGTGGGTAAGCTCACGGAGCATGTAGTCCTAACCCGACTAAGCAACTTCATGGACAATAAAGGGTTATTCCCTCACACAATGATAGGGTTTAGAGCTAAATTATCCACCCAGGACGTAATGTTACAAATAAAGCATCAAATAATTGACAAAGAATCCCAATCGACAGATATAAAAGCCATACTTGGCCTAGATCTCACAAAAGCTTTCGATAGCATCACGCACAAAGCCATATTGGACAATTTACAAAACGTAGGAGTCGGAAAACGAACGTATACATACATCAAAGACTTCCTCTCCGGCCGTTCATCGCAAATAACTGTAGGCGGGGTCAAATCGGAGAGTATCAACCTCGGGAGCAGAGGCACGCCGCAACGCTCAGTCCTCTCTCCATTTCTTTTCAATGTTGCAATGTTAGGATTACCTGCAGAACTCAACAAGATAGGCTGCATCATAGTTTATACGCAGATGACGTCACTCTGTGGGTTACGGGAGGCAGCGATGGCCTAATTGAAGAAACGCTACAGACGGCCATTAATACAGTCGTACACTACGTGTCCGCCAGAGGTCTCAAATGTTCGCCACAAAAATCGGAACTGCTGCTCTATCAACCAACACGTAGAGGACGGAAAAGCCCCACCGAAACCCCAAACATTAAAGGGACACTGAAGTGAATTTGTCAAGCTCCCATTTTTTCTTGCACTGCGTAGACTGGCTCAAATTAGCACACTTTTCATCGTTTATCCGGTTGACAAATCGGTAATTATTTTACAAAGCGCGAAAGAAGAAAAACTACCATGCGCGGTTTGCGGCGGCCGCGCCAACTAAGGCTGTGACGTTGAGAGGAGGGGCGCCGTGATTGGACGATGCCCAAGGTTAGCAATCAAACAAGTTTCGGTTTCGGTTTCGGTTCTGTAAAACATAACCAATGGCGTTGTTGGATGGGCATTCTCAATATCTCAGTAATCATCGTACCGCGCTTCTGCCATGTTGGCGGCTGTAAAATGCACAAGATAAGCCTCCCAGGACGGCTTGTAGTCTCGTAGCGTTCACTAGCCGAGACCTACGCAGTGCATGAACGCCCTCCGCGTACCCGCACACGCCCAAATGTCATGCGCTTTTCCCCCATATTTGGAGCTTGCCTCCCTCATGCCTGTATCGTAAAAAGCGTGTTCGCACCAAGCCAAGGGTCTGTTCATTCTGGCCTGTGCCCACTGCCTGCAAGCAGTCGGTGCTTATGGCAACAGCACGCCAACGAGAACTCGCTAGCGCGCCAGTGCCAGCCTGCGCGTGTTTTGTGAACTAGTTCGTGTAGACATGAACGTTGCGGCCCAAAAAAAGGTGAACTCAATATAGAAAACATCGGCGGAAAACATAAAAGTTAACTTACAAAAAAAAAAAAGCACGTACCCGCGGGGATTCGAACTCGTGACTTGCAAAACATTTGCGGTGAACTACATAACGCCTCAGCCCACTCGGCCACGAAGCCAAATCCGCAGGCCTTCCTAATATAGGGTATATATTGCACAACCGGTTTACACTTTTATTTAGTTTTGGCATTTCAAGCAGCTTAGGTGACTATTTGTTGTACTGCGCTCGTGCAGTAAGCGTCGCCCGAGTTTCCTTTTTTTTTTTTTTTTTATTACGAGTGTTTGCCGCGCGGCATATGGAAGGCGTTTTAAAGATAGAGGTAGATAAGAAAGTAGGAAGGAAAGAGAAAGAGAGGCGTTTTAAAAATGGGAGTAGAGCAAAAAGTAGGAAGGAAAGAGAAAGAGAAGAAAATAGGGAGAGAGGGGCTGCCAAGAGCACAGAAGGTCACGAAACCGACAGGTGTTCAAATCTACAGGTATGCATGCAGTCCAGTGGCGTGCAGAAAGTCCATCAGCGACCTGCAGTATTTATCGTCCTGCACCCAGCGGTTGTAGTCATCCGGTTTATCCCACCGGAGACCAACCTTTCTGAGCGCATGGTCTCGAGCTGTCCTCGTTCCCGCGCACGTCCACAAAAGATGCTTGGCGTCAGCTTCAACCGCCGGAGACGGACACTTGGGACACGTTCCTGGGTCGTCTTGTGAGTGCCCCCAAGTCCAAGTGACTGAAGGTGTGAGGGCCACCCCAGCCCGAAGCCTCCTGAGAGAAACTTCCTCCACCCGGGAAAGATTAGGGGGCAGGGAGCAGACACACGGGGGAATTAGGGCACGTGTGTCCCTTCTCAGGAGAGATTTCCGGGCTTAAAGACGGGAGCGCGGATCACAAGGAAGGGGGCTAGGGGAGGACTCAGGGGGGGAAGAAGAGTGGGAAATATGGTCCGCTAATTGATTCAGTATATTGCGACCGTGCCCCTGTACCCAATGTACACGGATCGTTAGCTCTGATGTTCTGTGGAGGCTGTGAATCTGCTGGCAGATCAGAGGTGTCTTCTTTACTTGCTTCAGATGCTTCACAGCACTGAGCGAGTCTGTATATATATGCACCTCCGTGATGTTATGGAGTGCACTTGCAGCATTGACTGCGTCATGAACAGCCTGGAGCTCCAGTAGCAGCGGGTCCGGAGTGTCGGTAGCGTAACAGCGCGAGCCTTTGATTTCCGGGTGCGTGGCACTGACGAAAGCAGTCCGTCCTCCGTCCGGCAGAAGAGCTGCGTCTGTGTACAGTACGCGGTGGCCTTCAGGGACTGTGGTATCGGATGTTGGCGCTGGCTGGTCACGGCGACGAAGCTTCGTCGTCTTATTCGTTGTCATTGTCGTGTACCGCCATGGTGGAAGATCGTCTGAGGTTGAAGTGACGGGGGACGCATGACAAAAATGTGAATGAAGCGCTGCGACCACTGGAATGTACAACCGCTTGAGCTTCGTTCCTTCTTCCCGCTGGTTTATAAGCTCCGTTATAGTATTGAGCTGGGCGTGTTCCTATAAGACTGGTATCGGGGTAAGACGAGGAAGTGCCGTGATGGTGCGCATAGCTTCTCGGTTTATAGTCTCAAGTTGCGCCCATTGTTGCTTGGTCAGTCTGTGAAATTATGCCTGGTAGAGTAGGCGCGGCTGGAGAACAGCACGTACGAGTCTTCTAGCCACCTCCGTGCGGGCTCCTCCACTACGCGCTGCAATCCGGCGGATCAAGTGCAAGGTTGTCGAGCACTCCTTCCGTGCCTTCCGGAGCCAGTGAAGACCAGAACCCGACTGGTGGATCAGAAGTCCGAGCACCCGCAGCTCTTCTTTCGCTGGTATAGCAGCTGAACCAATTTTAAGTTGAAAGTTAGTCATAGAGGCTAACTTCCTTCCTGATTTATTAGCCACTTGTATGTAGCATGACTTCTCAGCTGAAATTTCTAAACCGGCTGATTCCGCAAAGGCATGAAAAACATCTAGAGCTTGCTGGAGATGACGGCACTGTAAACCGAGGTCGCGGTTTGTGGACCACAGTGTGACATCATCCGCGTAGATAATAAATCTCACGGAAGGGATGTCTTGCAACTTCCATGCCAAGGGTGCAAATGCGATGTTAAAGAGCAGCGGTGCTAGCACGGAACCTTGCGGTACCCCACGATTCGATGTAAACAGGCCGACCGGCTTCCCATCCACTCGTACAGAAAATGTCCTTGAGCACAGGAAGGAGTGTACCACTTTGGATACATGATGTGGAATCCCTAAGGACTCCATGTTTCTGAGTATTGTCCTGTGGTCCACGTTGTCATAGGCCTTGGAAATGTCGGTAGCCACCACAGTCCGCACAAGATGGCTGTGGGGTGAAACGTGCAAGATATCATCAGCCAGAATAGAGAGTCCATCCGTTGTACCTAGGTGCGGTCTGAAGCCAATCTGAGCAGGATGGTATTTCCTGTTGTGCTCCAGCCACCAGGATAATCGAGTGGCCAGTATCCGCTCAAATATCTTGCATATTGTCGATGTCAAAGAAATAGGTCTTAGTGCATTAATACCCGTGGGTGGTTTTCCCGGTTTGGGGATAGGCACTACCACGGAGTGTTTCCACTCGGGTGGAATGACACCTTTCGCCCACACATCATTCAACGAACGGAGTATTGCGTCCAAGGCCTCTCCCTCCAAGTTCTTGAATAGCTCATACGGGATTTCATCATACCCTGGAGAAGAGTGTGCTTTTGATTCTTCAATGGCCGCGATGAGCTCGGCCATCGTAAACGGTTCGGTTATACCCGATTCATCCAGTACCACAGCCGACGGAGAGGCGGCCGGAGGTTGTTGGTGGTTGGGAAAGAAAGTCACGGCCGCTCTGTCCGCAAACTCCTCTGGGCTGATGTTGAGAGCCAGGCGAATGCTAGCTGATGGATCAACCAGGCTGCCACTCCTCTCCATAGCTTGGAAGGTCCGCCATAAGGCCTTGTTTCCAGTGCCAGAGCCAGAGCCAAAGCCAGAGCACCAGTCATGCCAACGGTGACGTGACAACTGTTTCTCGTAGCGTCGCGCTTGTGCCGCGATACGGTTTGCCGTGACACGAGCGTTGAATTGCGTCGGGTGGCGATTAGCAAAAATCTCTGCTCGGCGACGCTCTGCCCAAAGTTTAAGGAGGTGCATATCGGGCTTCGGTTGATCCTCGTTCACGGTGGTATGTATAGTGCAGTTGGTGAGTACGGACTGCAGCGTGGAAATTAGGTTCTCGGAAGTTAGTGAAGAAGCTCGTTCGTCAGAGCGGACTTTGTCCCAGTGAACAATTCTGACCTGGCGACGAAGTTTATGTAACTTCTTCGTGTGTAAGCCAATCAAAATTGGAGAATGGTCGCTCGCCCAAGCGTCTGGCTCCGGATTCCAGGAGGGATTACCGGGTCCAAGCCACCACGTAAGGTCCGGAGCATGAGACCGAGTTGAAGGGATGGTAGGTACGGCTGGAATGTTCAGTAAGGTAAAGTTCATGCTCGTGAAGGTGTCATGAACCTGTACTCCCCTCTTGGAGTCTTGCTCGTAGCCCGACAAGGAGTGTGGGGCGTTGAAGTCTCCCGCTACGAGTATGGGAGTACCTGGGTACATAGCCCTGAGGTGGTGGAGCCAGCCGAGGTTAAGACGTGCTCTGCATGGCCTCCCATAAAAGGACACTAGAAGAAGTGGTGTTTTGGCTGGGCGCGTTAAAACTGCGATCACCTCTTGCTGTTGGTTGCACCATTTCTGAAGATCGATTGGTGTTTGAGGAACACTACTGACAATGTATATTGCCGCTTTTCCAGGTGCATTGCCAGTGCGATTATCCGGGATGGAAGGACTATGGTAACCAATGAAGTGAGGGAGAGCGCACAACTTGTTTGATTCCTGTAACAGGAGCGCCCACACATGAAGTTTACCAGAGTGAATTTTGGTTTTTAGTTCTCCTAATTTGTTCGAAAGGCCTCGGTAATTCCATTGCAGGATGACCGGTTGATGGCTTGAAGGACATTTAGCCATGGTATAAGCTATCTTGTATAAGTTGGGTCAGATTGGATAGGGTTTCAATTATAACTGTCCAGACGGCTGTATCACTGGGGGTTGTCTTTTGAGCATTCACTTGCATCCGTAAAGGCACGCTTTGCGAACCTTGCAGTGCATGAGTTGCAGCCCGTTCTTTACGGAGACCAGCTACGCGTGCCTTCCTTTGCCGGAGTGTCTCAAGCTGCTTAGATAGTTGGGCTATTTGAGCATCCAGGTCTTCATCTACCAAAGCATATTCAGTGAACTCCCAGTTATCATTGGGGGCATGCTTAGGAGGTCTATGCTTTTTAGGATCGGCCTTCTTCAGAACCTGCGAATACGAAACACCGGTTGAAACAGGTTCCTCAGGATCTTCTACAGCAGAGCACTCGATGGGTTCCAGGACCTGGAAGCGATTGCTTAATGCAACCCTCACTGAACAGCTTTCCCGACGTCGAGCGCGGGCTGTGGCGCGCTGTTTGGTCGGGCACTTTGTCGACGTTATTTCGTGGTCATCAGCCTTGCAAAGCCCGCAGCGATAGCGTGGCTTGCCGTCGGCATTTATTCTCTCTGGGTCTACTGTTGCCTTCGGACAGTAGTTTTGCTGGTGACCTAGTTTAAAGCACCTGTAGCAATACATGACTCGTGGTCGATAAGGCTTTGGGTGCAGCACACAGCCATTGTAGTAGAACCTTTCCAGTATAGTAGAAGAACCTTGTACGGTGACTAGGTAGGTCCTGCTTTTACCCATACGCCGGACAGCCAGAACCTCATGTGTGGGGGACCTCAACTCACGTAGAATGGTCGCAGGGGAGTCATTCGGGTCAAGGTCGTACAGGACGCACCGCTGCACATTGGGCCCAGAGGCAAAGTAAGACTGCACTGTCACGGTACCATCGCTGGAGATGGGGATGCTGGTAATACCACAGACCTTGTTAACGTCATCCAGGCTGGCAAGGTGGACGGTTATTGTATTGGACACCTTATGAATCACGAACCCCTGATAACCTTGGGTGCCTAGACACCGGTCTATCACTTGTTGAACTAATTTAACGGGGATAGTGGTGACGTCAAACCTGGTGGTCGGTTTAATTTGAACCCGGAACGAGCGGTCGGGGGGTGGGGTTGGGTAAACAGCGGTGCGAGAACTGCTGCAAGGACGAGCGGGTGCGGTGGAAGCATCTGGGGTGGCCCTCACCTTCTTAGTGGGCGGCGTATCCTGTGCGGGGACCGTTGCGTGCTTCGTGCAGGGTGCTGGCACTTCACTTCCAGGCACAGAAGAATCGTAGTCCATCTCCTGGGTATGTTCCGTTGAGGTGGCGGGCTGTTGAACCACGGGGTCTCCCATCACTGGTTCCTGTTGTTGGGTCAACTGGGTGTCGGAACAGATTGGCTGGTTCAGTGACGCCGAAGCTTCCGTGCAGAGGGCGGCCGATGCAGGCACTTGCGTAGCGTCCATTGCTGCCGTCACTGGTGAGCCATCCGGGATGACGGCATGCCCGGCCACACTAGGCCGAACCGCCAGGCCAGGTCTCCTTCGCCGACGCCGAAGGGGCGGAGGCGAATTTTTCGCGTCGCCAGTCGGTATACGTGACGGAAGCGTTCGCCTGGTGAGCTGATTGGTCCTGTACGGACGAAATTTCTGTTTAGAGCGAGAGAAAACTGCAGACGCCGAAGTAGCCACGTCTGCGGTGGAGCTTCTTCTTCTTCTTCTCCCCGCCCGAGTTTCCACAGTAGCTCACGTCTAGCAATTGCATTTCGTAGACGGAAAAGCGTTCGCAGATGCGTAGTCGTGCTGCTGACCGCTGTTCTTGTTCGCCCAGCGCAAAAAAGTGCTTCCCGCGCCCTAGTTTTACGCTGTACGGTAAAAATATCAGTTGATTTTATTTATTTAGTACCTATATTAACTTCGCTGACTCTTCTCCCGCCTTCAAGAGGCCTTATATTTTCCTACTGGCGTACCAGTCAGCGAAGCGTCGCATGTGCGCTTGTGCAGCGCCTGTGTGAAGCGACCTTGACTTGGAGCTAGATACAGTGTACAAACAAACCAAGTAAAGAAAGGCACATTCTTCCATTCACAAACGTGTCCTGGCTTCGTTTCAACTAAGCGAACGAATTGCGACCAAGCAATTTTTTTAACCTCCTTGATTGCGACGACCCGCCGGCGGCCGGCGGACGAAACGCTGGGCCGACTGACTCTGTCTGAAGGCCGGGGAGCCGTGCAGTAGCGCAGCCAGCCAATTGCCACCTCATCCCCTCCTGACGTCACATGAAACCGCCACAGAAAATGGGCGAGCGTAAAGAGAGGAGGACAGCATTTTCGAATTAGTTTTTCTACTAAATAAAATCGCGTAAACGCGCCTAGAGTGGTCGAACCATGGCCTGGGGACTCCGGACTACAATTTGCGCTAGTAATCCCGCAATGTTTACATATCACTTCAGTGTCCCTTTAAATTAGTTGCGGACGGGGATCCGATTCCCATCGTTAAAAGCATCAGAATCCTCGGGCTCCGACTGCAGTCGAACGGGCACAATGGGGAAGCCATCAAGTTGCTAGAGCAGAGTGCCCATCAAACGATGAGACTCATCTCGAGGATCGCCAACAGGAATTACGGATTAAAGGAAGCAAACCTGATAAGATTAGTGCAGGCTTTCGTCGTCAGTCGTATTATATACGTTACTCCGTACCTCAACTTGCAAGTCGCCGAAAAGGCTAAAATCGAGCGTATCATCAGAGGGGCATACAAGCAAGCCCTCGGGTTACCTACCTGTACGGCTAACGAACGATTACTAGCTCTAGGAATTCACAATACGCTGGAAGAGCTTATAGAAGCCCACACAGTGGCACAATACGAAATACTTACACACAGCGCAACGGGAAGACACATACTCGAATCCCTAGGAATTAACTACGCGGCACAACAAGGCACCAAGGTGGACATTCCTCAGGAAATACGCGAGTGTGCCAAAATACTTCCGTTGCCAAGGAACATGCACCCGGAACACAACGAGGGAAGGCGGCAAGAGCGAGCCAAAGCCATTAAGAAATGGTTTCAAAATTCTAGGGACGTGATCTACGTCGATGCGGCAGAATATGCCACGTGTGATGCCATGTCAGTGACAGCAGTAGACTGTGAAGGCAAATTAACCTGCTGCGGAACGGTCGTAACCGCAAAATCCGAGACATCCGAGGAGTGCGCCATCGCACTTGCGATAGCCTCCACGACAGCTAAATACATAATCAGTGACTCGAAAACGGCAGTTCGAAATTTTATTAAAGGGTGCATATCGCCGGAGGCGCAACGCATTCTGCTAAATTTCCGAGACCAAAGGAAAGTCCTAATTTTATGGGCACCTACACACTCTTCCCTTTCGGGCAACGAGGCAGCTCACAACACGGCTCGAGGACTCGCATGCCGAGCCACCGAGCAGCCTCCGCTGAGGTCGGGAAGAGACCGCATGGTCTCATACAGGGAAATCACCAATCATTACACATTCGAACGCGCCCGTTATCCTCCCGCTCATCCATCCCTAAATAAAAGGCAGTCGGTGGTCTGGCGTCTCCTCCAAACGAATACCTATCCAAACCCCGTGGCATACAGTCACTACTACCCTGGCCAATATTCAGGCATGTGCGCACTATGTAAGGACCGGGCGGACCTGTCACATATACTATGGGCTTGTCCTCAGGCGACCCAAGAAGATCGCGAATGACGAGCAGTGGGAGACCGTGCTGCTCAGCTCTGACCCAAAAGACCAACTCTGGGCCGTCCAGTTGGCTGAAAACGCCGCCAGGGCCCAAGGGCTGCTGGCCGCCGTTTAGGAAGGAGGCCTCCTTAAAAACAACTGGACAAAAATAAAGTTGTATCTCTCTCTCTCCAAGCAACACGTTCGAAATCGAGGCCGTATACACCAAAGATCAATAGAGGGCACGTGAGGAATTACTCGAACAGCTCGGAAACATACCCTGCAGCAATACTCGAAAACGTTTTTGCATCTAAAAAATTAAAATGACCCTCAGTGGCATTTAGTTTGCATGTACAACGTTCGCATTCTTATGTCCTTAACAATTCTGAGGTTCCCTTGGATTTGTTATAAGTTTTTGGGTATCCCTCAAGCAAGTAGTGGTTATTTGGCGAAGAAAGGCATCATCACCATCATCATCATTGTGGTCATCATCACCCAAATGGCGGTCGCCCGCATGGTTTTCGCATCCCGAGACTTCACCATGAAAATAGCCCGCAGCAAGTTATCCCGCATGCGAAATACCGTCTTCATTCTCGTCACGACCGTGAGTGTGTTCGCGCTCTCCCAGCTGGGGAATTTTACAGCGCTGAAGGACTTGCTTCAGGACGACAATCTCAAGCACATCGAATACTGGAGCCACGAAGTCGGTCAGGCTGCTCTACGTGAGGGCGAGCAGCTTGAAGCGACGCGGCTTCCGCACCGCGGAGGCTGGGCCGTGGAAGCGCGCTGTCATGAGGGCATCGATGTCCTGTTCTTCGTGCATGCCTGCTCACGACAATGGAGACGGCGGGCGGTCCTGCGCGACACCCTCGTCGAGGAGGCAGCCGCGAGACGCTTCAACTGGGCCGCCGTGTTCTTTGTAGGTCGCCGTGCCAAGGACCCACTCCTCGACGCCTGGCTCAACCTTGAGGCGAACGCTCTTGGCGACCTGGTGGTGTTCCCGTTCGAAGACGGCTACAGGACCGTAACTCCCAAGTGGATGAACGGCATGCAATGGGTGGCCGACCACTGTCCCAACGTGCCGGTGATCATCAAGCTGGACGACGATGTCACCGTTCACCCGTTCAAGGTGAATGGCAATATGCCAACGAACATCGACGCTATATTCTTCAATGAAAGCCACGCTGTTAACCAAAAGTTAAGGGCTCAGTTCCTGGGGCTGTAGTTGATGTCTAGTCAAGACGTTCAACGACTGGCACACTGTACCAAGTTAAAGAAATTTCAGTTACGAACGCCTTTGTTTTGAGCTGGTAAATTAGGAACTAGTTCAATTTAAATAAAACCTAAAATACACAAATGAAATATGTATGCAAACAGCTATGATTAACGTTTTTACTTGAAGCGCTTTCTGATCAGAAGCTTTCGTGTCGCAGTGTTCTTGGCAGTCCATCAAATCGGCCACATCATGTGTTTTAATGTTCTTCCGAAGAGAATGGTCGCCGAGCGGACACTTACCCAGAAAATAACATTCCTAGTCAATTACTTAAAAACCGCTATCACCATCCGTATTTGAACATTTACGTATTAGTCAAACAAACGCTGCCTTCCATCTTTTGAAGATCGGCAAAACTCAGAGCGCAAAGCTCCGCCCCTGCACTCGCCTTCAGTCAGGGCGTACAAACGGGGAAACCACTGTGTATCAACTATTTAACCAAGAGAAATGCTTTCGCCTTCTCATCTCGTGGGAATATGCTTAGGCATACTCTTTAACCTTCTTTAACTCTTTAACCTTGAGGTCACGCCAAAGCGTGACCTCAAAAATACGTCCGTTGCCGTGTTGTGGCAGACATGAGTGGTACGTTTGTCAAGTTATTGCTTAAATTTTAATGGGAAGGCATTAGTTTTTCCAGATTGTGCAAAACCGCAAATTGAGTCGGCGTCAGAGGCAAGCCTCTTAACGCAAGTCACTGCAGAGCGTTTCACAAAGTGTGCGTCGAATTGCAAAACCAAAAATGGGAAGGT
The DNA here is from genome assembly GCF_048455015.1 of Haemaphysalis longicornis. Lineage (NCBI taxonomy): Eukaryota > Metazoa > Arthropoda > Arachnida > Ixodida > Ixodidae > Haemaphysalis > Haemaphysalis longicornis. The sequence continues at coordinate 74,125,393 of NW_027526225.1, read as the reverse complement.
AGGCTGAACGATGCCCGCACATGGGCAGAGCCCCTTCGAAAGTGGCGAGTGTTTCAAGCACAAGTCCCAAATATCAGTACTGCGAACGCATCGAGTAACTTCAGGTTTCAAAGTCCCATACCCACTATCAGCCCTGCTAACGCCTGATTAGTCATTTCCGATATCTTGTTCTCATGCTCATAAATCAGGAGTGCTAACACGTGATGAGTCGCTTCTGGGTTCTTATTCCATATTAAGGCTTTCATTACGAATTTGTAATGTTTCATATTCTGACGGCCATCTAGGGGCCGGCATAAGCAGTCACACAAATATTAAGGTTCCTAGACCAAAAACTGCAATTCAGACCCGATGTCACGTGCAGGAGACACGCATGGCAGGTAGGGAAGGGTTTTCTGCCATTTCACTCTGCGCATTCCAAGAATGTCAAGCGGATATTGTCAAACACTGCCTTGACCTTGGCATCAAGCCGATAATATTACCCTGGGATGTAGAGGAGCTTCGATTGATTGTTTGCAGGTTTTAACGAGCCGATGCAACGAGGGTGAGAAGGCGCACCGTAGTGTAGGGCTCCAGGTAATTTTGACCACCTGAGGATCTTTAACGTTCACCGCAATCTCGTACAGGAGGATGTTTGTGCTTTTCGCCTCCATCAGAAAAGCGGCCGCCGCGGTCGGGAATCGAACCCGCATCCTCCTGCTCAGCAGCGCAAGCCCTCAGCCACTGAGCCAACCCGGCGAGTTGGAGAGGAGCTTCACAGAGAAAATTCCGAAACTGCCCAATCCAGGCTATCCGAATGTGGTCCTGGTGTCGATCTGGGAGTCGTTGCTTGAAAAGATAAAAAGAAAAAGAATTTGTTTTAGTTGAGTAAACCAATTAGGCAAAACAAAGTAGGGGAGCAGAAGAAATAATTTAGTTAGTAAGTTCGAGAGAGATAGAAAAGCCAGCACCTTCGCCCCGAATCATAAGATTAAAGCGGAGAAGACAGTGGGAGGGCCAATTGATTAAACCTGTTTTCCAAGTACCTTTTTCGTATAAAGGAGCACCGTCGGCGGGAGAGGAAAACAAGCACATATGCTGCACGCACGTCCGAGTTCATTGTTCAGAAACTGACGCTTGAACTTTGCGTCGGCCCCATTGAAGTTCTGCATTTTTGCAGCTGGACACCTGCGTCTGTCGGCAGAGTTGCCCGCTTCGCAGAGCGCGAACGTCGTACTTTTGCCAGCAAGTCGCTTACGCTCAGCTTCGATGACGCGAACGGATTCGTCAGCAGCCCTTTCTTTCTCACGGAAGGCGTCGCGTGAGCTCCTGGGTCGTGTGCATTCCTTTGTCGGCCTGGTTTTATTTACAGCAAAGCTTTATATGGCCTCGGATTCTACAGAAACAGCTGGCTAGCGCCGCATCTTTTCAAAGTGCTACGAGTTGTGCCGCGCCTCCGCCATATGGCGCCACGGGTCCCGCGACCGAGAGAAGACGCAGTGAAACATCCCCCTCGCGAGGGGCACGATCAAATGCAGAGCATTTCCGGGGGCGCACGACGTTAAGTAGTTTGCGTTACGTTAATGTTGTTGCACTTGTGGCAACTGCTGACGAGAGAGCGCTCGTCAGCAGTAATTTGAATGAGTCAACGATATAAGGCGCGTTCATAGCGTCCCATTCTGTGTCGGCTTTGTGGCGCAGTGGGTAGAGCACCATGTACATTGGGTTCCGCCCGCAGGGTCGAGGGATCGAAACCGGGCGCCGGATAGTATTTTTTTATATAGTAGGGAGGGGTGCTGACAACGACGTTGCGGACTACGGACGTCAACGCGGGTGACATCGTGAGTCTGAAATGCTCTGCATTTAAAAGTACGCAGGGGTCCTAGAGAGGCTACTGACAGGAGCAAGATTATGGTTGTGCCCTATCTGCACGGAATCACACATTAAGAAGATAGCAGCCAGAGAGGGGGAGACAGTTGTGTGCTCAGCTCCAAAAAAAGGGTATGCCAGGCGCCGCCATGTCAATCATCCAATGATAGAGAGCCATTTCATTGCACAACTAACGACCGTAACAAGTGCGCAGCATGCGTGCAGGGGGTTGTATACAAGCTACCTTTATCGTGCGGGAAACGCTACCCTGGCCAGACCTGCCGTTGTATCAACAATAGAGTTCGATAGCACAAGGTGGCAACAAAGACATTCCGCCAGGTCACTTGGCCACGCACTGGCGAGATTGCCCCAAATAATGACGCCATGGAAGTGTGAAGGGGACTTCCATGGCGTCATTACCATGCATAAAAACAGTGATATGCTCGCGCGCGAAATAATCGGAGCAATGGAAATTGAAGAAAACATGGACGATTGTGTCAGAACAGCGTCGGTTGCGCTAACGGATAAACGTTTTATGCGCAGTGTTATAATAACTTAGACCACTTGGCTAGAGGAGTGTATAAATGTACAGGGCGAGGCGTAATAAAATTCATTTGGTAGTGTCAGCGCTTGTGCTTCGTCTTTCGTCTTTGTCTATGTCCTGAGTTAACTTGAGGCTGACCAGTATTTAATCAATTGTTATCGGACAAGCTCAGATTCTGCCCATGCAAACACCTGAAGAGGTAGCTACGGTTTTTTTTATTCTGGTACCCGCATATCTCTGCTGCTAACGCCTGACGACTGACTTCCACTTTCTCATTCCTACATCTCAGCTTAGCCAGTACCTACAGACGGAGTTGCCCCGGGAGCCCGCACGCCTGCACTGCTGCGTTAACGGTGGCCAGCCAGTGGACAGGAAACTAGGCACCCGCTTTTTTGTGAGAACGGACGACGCCCCAATGGACGAGTACTTCACTTACTGTTCCGGCCTGGCCGTCATAATGACCTTCAACGTCATGCGAACGCTCCTCAGAGGGTCATCCAAGGTGCATCCCCACCCCACGGTAAGGCCTCTTGTCGCCTTTGCGTGCACTTACCCCAAAAGCGACACTTCTACTCGCGAACATACAAGCTCGAAATTCAGACTTTTTTCGTGTGTACGCTCGAATATGTACGCTCGAATAAGTTGCCGAAAAGTAGATGTGCTTACTTGCGCTGATCTATTCCGCTAGATAAAAGAATCAATTTCACTCTCGGCTTCTTCTGCATGTACTGACAGAGCTGCTACATGACAAGGCAGGCAGAATGTAACGTTGAGCTTTTAATATGTACTGTCAAATCACCATAAACAGGCCTCTGTTTTGCTAAAACCACCAGATGAATATAGTTGAAAGAAAGGAGCTTAACGTTTGAGGTAATATTTGGGCGCCAGATGTTCGGTTTGGGAGAGGGGGAGGGGCGTAAATAGGGAGTCATTTATTGAATATTGGAGCGTTGCTCAGTAGCAACAGCCCTGTTTAAAGCCACCAAGTGTAAGTTATTACCATTACAGCCACGTAGAGTGTGTCCAATTTGCGGGAAGCCTTCTCTTCAGGTGGGAGTACTCGTCGTCGCACCCACTTTTTACAACACGTCGACACCCGCACTAACGGGAAAAATGTTTTTTTTTTGCAGCGTTTCAAAGTGTTTATTCTGTGAGCATTGTTGGAGGAGGGCACCTGACGATGTTGAGCCATCCAGCGTTTGTCATATACAGCCTGCGAAGTTTACACTGCGCCTACTTTATATTTCCTATACCGTACAGAAAAAATGTACTTCTTGCAGTATGCAAAGCATGAATGAAAGACGAGGATGGGTTGCACATTACGTGACGCTGTTTAAAACGTACGTAAGCGCCGTTGCTTACGGGAAAACACGAGTGGAAACAAATATTCCTTCAGACAATTTTACGCAAACATTTCTCCATTTGCAAGAAAATTGTCTCTTCACTTCGATGCACATGTCTTCACAGAACTTTCCCGTAAAGCCTCTACTCCCCCCTCCCCTGTCGTTTCTACCAGGATAAATACAATAAGATTTTTTTTTAATTCAATTCATTTTTCCGGGCTTCCACAGTTCGCGCGAGATCAATTGGTTATTCGATTTTGGTGGGCTTGGAATACCGCCTCGAGGTCTAGTCTTGGGTTTCAAGTTCTTTTTTTATTTTTTGGTCCAAATATGGTTTTTAACGCGTGTTTTCATTCGATCCCGCAAAGATAGAGCCCATTTGCAGTCTCTGTTAAAAGCCCGCTGCCAGGGCCATCTATGAATTTATTGTTGGCCTTCAATGTGCCTGATGTGTTCTTTTTTGATGTGCGAATGCGGTTTCCAGATTTAGCGATTTCTAAAGGTTTTGGATGTGCAAACTTCCCGCTCCAAAATTTGGTTTTACCGTTTCGGCAGCGTGGCTGAATTGAAGGTTAGACACTCAGACATACGGACCGACATTTGATGGTTTAGGTAGGCCCCCGAAGAGTATCTTCTTTAAAAGACCCTACCTTCATGGCACGACTTCTACGAAAACGATTGGCGCGAACTGATGCCGTGCTGACTGACACTTTCGTGGTTTTAGGCAGGAAAAAAAAGATACATAGAAAGAAGGGGGAGCTTCAAAATGGCAGCAGAAGTGACGGATGCGCTTTCGAAACAGAGACTCCAGTCGCATTCGGCTTCTGCAACAGGCACCGCTTGGGCACTAAGCTCTTCTTCCCTTTACGAACATCGTCGATGTGAAGACTGGAGCTCCAACCGTCTTGGGCCCAGTTTTCCTGCTTTTGCATGGACGAAACGTTCCTTCATATTGGCCCAAGGGGCCCTGGTCCTCATGGAGTAGGAAGGAATGTGAGGTGTACATAGCACCCTCTCTGGCAACAAATACCAACCACTATTTTATAGTTTACTGTGTCACGACACGGTTGAGTATGTGTCTAGCCATAAAAAGTTAAAACGATGCCGTTCATATGACAACAACAGCGACATGGCTGGCGGCCCTGGTAAGCTTATCCGTTCATAATCAGCGCTCACTGATCCAGAGGGCTAGGGCAGCAGTCGTTGCATCTCTAGACCTGGTCCTCTGGTTCGACCTAGGCATCCTATTTTAAGTGCAGAACACTTTAAGGGCCCGGGTTATCGTCATAACTACTCCAGGATAATTGTTTCACGCGCGAATACAGGGGCTTCGAAAAGATACCCGTTTCCGCTAGTCGGGATAGAGCCGGCGTCTCGAAATACGAAGCGCATGTCTGCCCCATCCGGCAACCGAATCACACGTTACTCACATGCGAAATGTTGGGGGTGCTCTGTGTGCGGCGCCACTGCCGCGGAGGTTGCTTTTGCTTTGCGACAAAAAGTACACGGCAATATAAAATAGGAAAAACGCCATAAAATATCGCATTATTGCCCTTAATAAAAAATCAATGAGACGGCCTCTTGATGGGCCTTTTTCTGGGGCTTCGCCGCCCTCTCTTGACCGGTTTCGCTATCAACGCCAGGCTGATACTGAAACTAGTCCCCAGATGGCGCTACAGCCCGTCTGGCGAACGACTACTCCGCACTTCGGCAGCTTCCACGTTCAGTGGAACTGCTTTCTCTTTGCGCCGCTTTCCATTCCACCCTTTCCCTTGCCCCCTAAAAACGTCTTTTCATCCATACAAATAGTGAAGCTGGAATTACGCAAACGTGCTAACGTTTCCACAATTTCGCGTTTCTTCTTCCCGGTCAACGCAGGACGACGCGTACGTGACCGGAGACCTCGCGCTGCTCCAGGGAATCGGCCACGTCAATATTGGTCGCTTGTACTTCTACGAACCCTCTCGAGAATCAAACGGAAGCTGCCTTTTCGTCGGCGATTGCATCTTCATGCACTGGCAGGTCGTTGTAGGTGGGAAGGCCATTGAAGAAGTCGCGCGGACCCTGGACGCTCGCTTCTACTGGTCTGTCCTGCTCTCGGACCGAAAGGTGCACGCGGGAGTGAGGCTGGACTTATCATCCGGGCTGAAGTCCCGCGACTATGCACTTGCTTTCCAAGAGACGAGGGCGGTGCTCATCAAACGCAACAGAATTGATAAAGCGCAACAAGCGCCTCTGCCGTCTCCCTAGAGCACCTTGAATTTTTTCGAAAGATTTTCTTCTTAGACGCTAACCGGAAATAGGGCTCTACCAAACAAGCGTAGTTCGGCGCTTGACAGTGCATATGTGTTCATTCTCGCCTGAATGTAAAAATAAATCCGACTGCGATTACGTACATCATGCCGCAGTCCTCCCCTGGAGCATACCTTGTGGGAAAATGGCATTATGATTGCTAGCCATACAAACTCTTGTTGCTAACCGTTGGGTTGATATACGAAAACGATTTCTGTCTGCTCCATACGAAAGAGCAGATTCTCACCCGTGTAAAGTGACATTCCTTGTATAAGCACTTTACTCATATGGTTTCAGTAACATAAGTATCATGGTTCCTTATTTTTATAAAGTGACATGCCCAACATTTGACGGCAAAATATTAGGGCGCCTAATCTTGGCAGCAGTTTTTTGTCTTGTTAAGTAATACCCCTGTTATACGCGCTCTTTGAATCGCGATTGAGTCGGTCCGCATCGGGCGCTGCTACACGGCAGTTTCAATCGCGATTGAGCCCGATGCCGCTCGAACCAAATCATTTACAAAATGCTATTAAGGTTTCCAAGCGCGAACAGGAGAAAGCGGTGATACTCTTGTTCCCGCTGAGCAATCACACGGAAGTTGACAACTTTAACTAATGCCACAAATTGTGTCTAATAACTTCATCCAAATATTCAAAAGGCAACATTTAGGTAGTGACGTATGCCTACGATTACGGAAAGCTCCCAGACGCTATTATATATTTAACGCTATTATATATTTACCTAACGTAGTCGCTACTTCCTTTTGTAGTTCGCCCTTTCTTGTCCGGAAAAAGCAATCTTAGTCGCTTTGCTACTGGGTCTGCCTATTACGTGTTCTGGAAGAAAGAAAAAAGCGGGAATTAACAACAAAGCGCGTAGGTCTTTTTTTCACTCCGTCTGTAGATCACGTGGTGGAGGTAGTCGGTCAACTGCTCAGTTCACCATTCGTTATAAAGGCCCAAATTGTCTCTATTTGTTCTGGGTATTTCACTTAAGAAAAGGTACTGATCTCCTTGTAGGAAAGCCTCGAAGGAACAGGAATTTTACTCCGCGATTTCACTTTTGCCTAACTATGAAGACTTAGCTGCTGCTCGTTAGTTACTTGAATTCGTGGTTTTAAGCGTTTTAATACTGACGAGTTTCTAACTTTTTTTATATTTCTATTGGGTTCTCGTGCGACGTTTCTGCTAAGCACTGGTCGCACTTTTAGTTGGTGCCCTCAAAGCTTGTGATACAAGGTATATTAATAATTAAGCCAGCGTTTAACAAACGTCCTTTTGAAGGCAGTTGTGCCGAGTTGACTTTAATATTTACGCTCCCTAGGCAAATGCCGCCAAACAAGCAGGCTTCACAAATAAGGAACTTGTTTTAATGCCACGTTGTGCTTGCCCAATTATGGCCATAATGGCTTGTGCGGCATAAACGAACAGAGCCCGGAGGAACGCAGGAAGAACATTGACTGGCGTTCTTTCTTGTGTTTGTTCTTTTAACGTTAAACCTTACATCCGACCAATATTTTAATTTTTAGGAGTACTGACTGTTCGCGAAAGCATCGCAGCTTGGTTCAGCGAGCGCAGATTATAACTCCTGGATGCATGCCGAACTAGGCACTGCTTTTGTTCATGGGCAAGAATCCGCATACTCGGAAAGGACGCTCAACAATCTGAAGTTCGGCTACTCTCATTGCTTACAATAAGCTTCCAAGCCTCTCTAAAGCCCACACTTAACCGACTCAGATCAAATTAAAAACATTATTATCAACAAATGCTGAGACACGTTTTTAGGGGCGAAGCCCTTCAAGACCGACACTTGTCCGGTGCTGTGCTCACGGCACAGCACCTTGTAAATCGAAACATCTGTGAACAAACGGTTCATAAAAGGTTAACAAGAACAAAATAAAACGTTCACAAAAGGTTAGAGAGAGAGACGCAGAGCACCGTGTGAATCAAAACATCTGGGGACAAAAGGTTCACAAAAGACGAGAGTGTAAATTTGGGCTTGTTGGTGATGCATTCTTGCAGGCTAAGCGCGAGGCAGACACAGGACGAGACAAGAGATGTGACGAGGACGAGCTCTCGTCCTCGTCTCATCCCTTGTCTCGTCCTGTGTCTGCCTCGCGCTTAGCGTACGACAGTTCACAAAAGGTTAACAAGAACAAAATGAAAGGTTCACAAAAGGTTATAGAGAGAGAGGGAGGGAGCGAGGGAGGGAGGGAGGCACAGCACCGTGTAAATCAAACATCTGTGAACAAAAGGTTCTGGTGTCGAGAAAAGAACACCTCCGGCGCCGCACACGTGCTCTCATTCCACCGTGTGCTTCCACCCTCCCCCCGGGTCTTACCCGTGCAGGGAGGTTGCGCTCAGGAGGATTCGGGTGGGGGTGGCCTTAACTCCCGCCGTGACCCGCCACTGGCCTCAATACCGAGGCTCCTTTACAAACCCTGGTTGCCCAGTGTGCCACCGCAGCGACGCGACTGCCGACCTTCACCACTTGCTGTGGTCCTGCCTCGCCTTGAGGCGGACGAGACTGCGGCACCTTGCGGCGACGGGCCTCCGCGTAGACGACGCCTCCGCATACGCCGCATGGATACATGGGTGCCATCATCGTTCACTCCTTGACTTCATCCGCGAAGCCAACAGTTTCATTTTCATCTAATCACCATCACCTCATAATCCCATATATATGCCATGTGGCAAAATAAAGTTCATAACAAAAAGGTTCACAAAAGGTTAACAAGAACAAAATAAAAGGTTCACAAAAGGATAGAGAGAGAGCGAGAGATACTGCTCCTGGACAGCCGTGCTTTATATGCGCGAGGAGCATTGGATTGGATTGGATTGGATTCGATATGATTAGATTTGGATTTGGATTTGGATTGGATCAGATACAAATGGATTGGATTGGATTGTAATTAATTGAATTGTATGGTGTTGTATGGTATTGGAAGTCAGTTTAGCAGCAGTAAGCACTTTTATGGGTGATTTAGGGTAACTACGATCCCCAGTGCTTCTCGCACTCGTCATAATTCACTTCGTGGAGATGCGTGAACTTTTTCCTTTCCTTGACTTCATCATAACGAACTGTCTTCATCTTACTCCCATGGCTACATGGCCAAGGGCTACATGCGTCAACGGCAAAATTAAAAAGTCCAAATAAAATATGCAAAGTGTATCAATTTCTTCCGATAATAACGTGAATAGTAGAGAAAAAACTGGCATTTGCCACAAACTGCTGCTTTCGCTTAACTCGTCAAAAGTTTCCTGTGTTTCTGTTCATAGTCACAACGGCACTACGAAGATAATATCGAGCGAATGGGTGTTGATGTTGAAGTTCGGGAAATTAGTGACGTACTTCCGGAAAAAATGATTCGCACAAGTAAGGCATACAGCCCCTTCTTTAACAAAAAATGTTGTGAAGCTCATCTAGGCAGCCATTTGAGCAAGATGTACGAATTGTCGGCTTCACTCCATCTCGTTCGCCCTGTTTTGTACTTCATGCTGCCGCTGTCGACCCTGCTAGAACTCATTAACCGGCTTGTAGTATTATCTAAATAAACTCAATAATTAATGAGAAATTAACAGCTGTAGCTGGGTAGTGTGAAAACTGAGTCGCTATACTAAAGCCATGAAAATTACAGAATGAGTGGTAGTTCAAGCTAGTAGTTTATAAGACAAGTAAAATGTTGTGGCAGCTTGACCACAACCCTTATCCCTGAAAGCTGTTCCTCTATGCCTGACCCCCTGTGACGCATGCATCCGGGAAATTTGGTGATTTTATAAAAGCCTAAATGTTGTCTCGTTGAAAAATGGAGTTTGGAGTTCAGGGGCTGCCGTAGAATTTTGGTGAGTAATTTAGCTGCCGTTTATAAATGCGAAGCACTTCTTTTTTTATATTTTGCGAAACGTGCCATAAAAGTTTTTTTTTATAAATACGTCTTTCGACATCTTCTCTGGCGGTTCCCTTTATTCAGCTTCTGCCCCGTTGTAACGCGTTTGACATTTTTGTTCGGATGCTTTTTTCTTTTGGCCAAGAGTTCGAACTCGGCCCAAAAAGTTGCTCAGTTACAGTGGCGCATTGAGGTCACGCTTTAGCTTTTATGCCCACCACTATGGCGCCATGTTGACGGCCTTTGCCAAGAAGAGCCTCCGAGTTTCTGTGCCTGGCGACGCGAAATACGTCTACCATATTGGTCTAGGTTAAGGGTATGCCCACAGCGCCATGGATGTTTACCCTTGTGTAGTAGTCTTCTTTCCACAAGGCTTCATTGTATGTATACTTCGTGTCTGTGGCGGGAAATTTTGTTTTTCACGAGATGACAATCATTTGCGTGCCTTTCTTTCTGTAGGTCTCGTGTGGGAGCCTATTCCCACAAGACGGCAATCCGAACAAATACGTCCATAGGCAAGATTTCGTCACAGCTTCCGCATTAAAACTATAAATTGTTAGATCCCTCGCAATCTACCACGAAGATGTGAGTGGAATTACTAGGGCAGCTCGTAGGAAACGTGCGGCAGTTTCCGACCCCTCCCGTGCTTTAAGAGAATACAGGCGCAGAAAAATAAATGCATTTTTGTTACATTTACAAAATTTTATTATATTTCTTTCTCTTTTGGCAGACTGTGTTTGTATTCGTAAGGCATTTTGTTGTTGTTGTTATTATTGTTGTTGTTTTTAAATGCAACCACGCCAGCATAACTATTTTCTGTAATGCCCGTGTGATATCTTCGCCTTCATAAACCTCTGTTTGCCGTGGAGTACGCTTTACAGGCTAACTACAAACTTTGTGTTCGTTTCACCTCCCAACTTCTACTTCGCCCACTCTCTATAGCTGCTCGTGTTATTGCTTACACACCTTCCCCGTGATCTCACTCTTGAAACCTAAAATGGCATGCAGCAGCTCTCGCATGTCTGTTTTTTGTAAAAGACCCATCTTTACACCAGAGCTGTTTCAGCTCTTGGTTGTACCTTCCATAAACAAAAAATACCAGAAAATACGGAGCTCATGCCAGCGTGTATCTCATGAGGAGTGCACGGCGTCGTCCTGGCTTGCGCGTGGACTTGCGCCACGTGAGGGGCTCGCCGAAAGAGAAGAAAAAATGCCGAGCGCACGTGCCAGTCACCATTTGAGCAAACAGTGTCACCGACAAACGACTGTCGTCTGCTTGTGACATCACTTGCTCCGCGTGGCTAGGGCAACCACCTGCGCTCATAAAATTTGGAGCGGCAACGAAGGCGGTGGAAGAACTATCTCCGATTCTGTGCCGTGGACATGAGGGGTGGGGCGACCAAAGAAGATCCGAACGCCTTAAGAAGACGATGCGGCTTATCAAGAAGGCTTATCAATCTCCCAGAAGAACAAGAAGTAGTGCATACCTTCAGCGGCTAGAGAGTCCTCGACGAAGACTTTGGGCCGGCGGACGATGACGTATATGAAGACTGAAGAGGGCGCTGTGCAAATAAAGCACAACAAACAAAAAAACAATAGATCAACGTTGGTGGACAGCTAAAGTTTTTAGGTACGTATACATGAAAAGCGTGGGCACCGAGTGGCTAAGGACGACTAAGGGTATAACGGTGAAATACGGAAAGAACAGTGGAGGATAAAAGACTAACCAAGAGGCAGGGCAGATAGAAAGGAACAAATGGAAAGAAAAAATGCAAGCTTAAACGTCGTTAGAGATGTACAGGGCTGAGAAATTGCACATCCGAAAGGAAAACGTCTGCAATAATTTTAAGGGCAGTGCTTTGCTTTTTGAGGCGTGAGCGGTTGCTTGCTAATTAACAGGTTTCTGGGGAAGTATACACAAGAAGATGTTGCATGCCTGCTCTGTGGAACAGAAACAGAAACTATGCTTCACATAGTGATAGAATGCGAGTGTATCCTTCCAGATGTACATGAAGGAAATATTCTGCTTCCAGAAGCCCTAGGATTTAATGGTAGCACAGAGGGAGTTAACTTCAGGGCTGTCGAGGCGACGAAAAGAAGATTAGAATGCTGGAGGACGAAAATCAAAGAGGGGAATATTTCCTAGGACAGCCACCACCTGTAACAGAAAAAATACGTATTTTTTTCTTATTAAGTATTTTGTGCCTGTCCTAAGAGCAGCCCTAGCATGAAACGAAGAGCATTACACATAGTTATACCAGTTTTGTGCTTGGCAAGATGACACGTCATCACCCCGCTACAACGGGGAAACCACTAGCAATCATCAATCATCGTCATCACCTTATATGTTTTACTTTCCGTTTGATTTGGTCTTCTGCTGACGAGAGCCATATATATGAACACAGGCTAAACGGTTCTGAGTGACTTATATGGCACGACATCATGCGTTACATGAGGCGTGACATTGTTTTACTGAAGATATCATCAATTTATATGGCAACCTTTAACTTTGTGTTTTTCATCAAGGCGCCTTCAGCAAGAACTTATTTAAAGGGGCCCTGAAAGGCCTTTTGAGCCCACTAAATGAAGTAGCGCAATCGTTAGATTGGGTCGTCAACGTCATCTGTGCCAAGTATTACTCTTTTACGCACAGCGGAAAGCTCACACTTTTGTTGCAAAGTTTGTCGCTTTTTTCTCACCCTTCCCTTCGTGTGTTTGGACGCCGCCATCTTCACATGTCTACGTCATCGATTCCCAGATGTTCGTCATGAGCTAGAAATCCTGCTAATGGGTGACTTTTCTACGCACTTCCGGCAAAGAGATGAGTGGTCTGCTCAGCGTCGGCTCGCCAGCTGATCTGCCAGCGTAGTGTCGGAGTACTTCGACATTTTACGACAAACGAAACAAGTGTAAAGAAACGCTTAACAGTGTATTAAATGCAGCACGGCCATAACACGACATGGATATTCCCTTACCTGAGTACGTTCCGCAAAGAAAGCGTTGAAGCCCCGTGGCACTTCTTTCGTGCAATCGCAGAGAACGCCCTGAGACGAATGCCCGGGTTTGACGCACACGTTTTATTCAACTTCAGAACAATCCAGAGATGCGTATCGAACGAACACAACATCACAACATGCGTTGCAAGTCTGAACCGCGATTTACAGACGATGGGTTGCCTCCTCCTGCCCGTCGTAAATTCGGAACTCACCTCGCGCGCGGTTTGCGGGGACGAACAGCAAGTCACTTAACACTGGCGCACAAGCCGAGATGGCTTTTCGCGACGCACACTGCACATACCCCATGTGAGGTTCAGTCGTACTACGTCGCTCGAGAAAGATAATCCAGACCATGGGAAGCACTATCCAGCCGCAGGAGCACGACGTCGCATTTCATCGCGAAACAAAGGCGTCCACAACACACACACCATCGCCTCCTGTAATGCCAAAGGCATCTCGCACTTCCCTTACGGGAGTGAGTGGTACGCCTGCAGTGCCCACATGTCGCGAGGTGGGGCCCCAAGCTGAACCGGGATCACCGAACCGTAACTGACTTCTAGAGTGGTTTGCGCCTTGTTGCCAAGGCAACCGATGTTTGAGATTGTCAAAAAAATGGCGCTCGCTCCAGCGCTAGAAAGCTCAGAGCCGCGGCGGAGCATGTTTTGCCAAAGTTGCCGCTCTCCACCACGCGTCACCCCAAGCTGAACTAGTCGCATGATTGAAGCGTTTTGTGCACGGTTTCTGTATCGGTTTAAAATGTCTTTTTCACATGCCGCCGGCAGGAATTACCACCGCCGCAAAATAAGACCCGGCACCAGCGCGGCCACATCCGATACGGCGCTTTTTGGATATACGGATCGTGGTGCATCAAAGAGAACAAGCGCACTATCATCCGCGTGCGTGCGGCTGCGAGTTCGCCGCCGATAAAAAGCCACGTGCTGCCGATAGCAACTGCATCAACGTACAGCGCGAAAGGGCAAGGCCAGGCCGCAGACATGCGGCCAGATTTTTCGTTCGCTTTTCCAGCCTTAAACGGAGTGCGGTATTCATGGTGTCAACAAAGCTTGCCCGTAGCATACGGCAGTTTGAGCAGCGCAATAACGGAAGTACGTCACCGCCGAGGAGCGCAGCATCATGGGAGGGAAGGCTCGCACGCCGTCAACAGCGGAGAGTAAGTTGAAAGGAGGACGAAACGCGGCGCGACGATAATGCGCGGTTTTTTTATTTACAATTTCTTAGCTAATACTCATCGCTTTAAGAAAATTCTTGCGGGAGGAGATTGCTAATACATTGCGTTTTTTGGTTACATGTACATCCATTGATCGGCGGAAGGTATTTCAGGACCCCTTTAGAACGCCGCTTTCTCAACTTACGGAGGACAGAAATTTTAGTTTTTAATTTATCTACAACTACTTACACGTGATATTCTATAGTTAATCATTATTTATACTCTACTCCACGTTGAGGGCTTCTTATCACCATTGAGCGATCTGTGAATGTTGTGCACTTTAACAATCCTTTTTACCACCGGACCATCGACTCGCTCCTCAGGACAACAAGTAAACAAAGATCCTGTACCGCCACAAACGCACACTTATTGTTTTGCTTCCAATAGTTCTCTAAGCCTCATTTTACAATCGCCCTGTTTTTCGGAAGAGGGAACTACCATCCAAACGGGCCGCAATCCGGAACACAGGAGCAGTTACAATAGCTTTACCGTGAAAATGGCTACAATAGTTTTGCGCTGAAAAAAAAGGCGCAAGCAATGCAGATGGTTGTGGAACGTGGCAACCAGCGCGCTGTAGTACAGACTCCCCGAAAAACGTAGCTGCCTGCTTCTACATCGTGCATCTGCAAAACGTGACAACCTCGCATTGTTCCCATGCCGTTACACGGACGTTGTTAGAGGAGAGAAATAAGACAGAGAAGGATGGCACGAAAGGGGTAAAATCCAAACGGAAAGCGGCAGAAGCAAAGTTGAAGAGGGCGCTTACTTCTGCAATCGGAAGTAATAATACGGAAGAAAAGATAAAGGAACCGGAAGTTTCTTGACATATAAATGACAAAGCAGCTGCTGCGACCGCGTGACGTCATGCAACCTTGCTTTCTGAAGCCCGGGTGTTATATTATCAAGGCCTTCCTGCCTTTTTTTTTCGCCTTGGCGAACTGGAATTGTCGTTTGTACCCCCCCGTTCGCACGCCAAGCATGAGACGCCATTGCGTCTGTTGTAACCGAGGCTGATGCACAAAGATTTAAGGAACAACCACAAAAAAGGCTTAACTTCCAAGCAGGTCAGTGCATCAAATCACAATCTGCAGTAAACTCCACTTTTCTATTGTTCTCTTTCTTCGCGCTCGACTGACGTTTGCTTGAGAAAGATGCGTTACGGTCAAAGAAACGAAAGAGCAGAATTGCCTTTAGCTCGTTATGTGGGAGAAATAAAGACGTGGTACAACGCTGCCCTCGGTATTTTCGAAATGAAACGTTTTTGTTCTGCTCCGTTGTAAGTGTCATACGCCAACGTACCATTTTTGCTCTCCTAGAATTTAACTTTTGTTTTGTAACACAAAACGTCCGAAGATGAGGAAATAGCAGACTTCGAAATGTAGCATCGTTAACGCAGTAATATATCAGGGCATCTAAAGTGAAGAAAACTATATTCAATTCAAGTTTTACTTAATGAAACAAAAAACACAGGAAGACCTAGATTTTTCGGCACTGATCATAGGTATTGTGGTGACACTTCTATTCTCCCAAATGCTGCATGCATTTATCACAAGAAAAATCAGCCGTAACGTTGTAAAAATGGGTGCTATAAAAAGTTACAAACTTTCAAAGAGAAACGAAGAATTCAAGCCCTGCATCGCAGAAGAAAGCTTAACACATGAAAGAGCAATCCAACTGGTACTCTATTGTACTTCTTCAAAAAATTAACTTCGCGTTAGGTTACATAACAAGAGGTGCCTTAAGCGTTCAAAAAATAGGTCTCTTTCGAGTAATAAGTTAAACAACAGAGCAATAAAATATAACCCGCTAATCTAGGTGCATAGAAAAAATCTAGAAAAAAATCACCTACAGGACGTGATAGAGGTCATGCTCTTAAATTGAATAACCAAACCTTACACGTGCAGTTGCCCACGAAAGGCAACTAAACTCATTTGTTTATGCACAGCCTATCTCGTGAGGCAATTGCGCATTTGAAATTTATTTTATGTTTGGTTAAAGAGCTTGTGGTTCAGACGAAGACTGCCTCAGCTTATGTAGTATACTGGTACTCCAGTGCCTATCAGGAACTGTGCAGAACTGCACATGGGAGAGATATAACAGGAATTTTTTTCACTTTACAGGGCTCCGAAAGCTAGCTGAATCGATGTAAATATAAAGAACATAACGAAGAAGTCTTCTTCTCTGGCGCAAAGTTTCTCCCTTCTCTAGGCAGGCTTCAGGAAAAAGCAGGCTAAGATCAAGCAGCGAGAAATTTTGATAACAGGCAATGCGGCTTGAGATATGTCTTTACAAACCACACAGGAAAGCTAAACAGCCGATTTCAACGAAAATAAGCGATCCCAATGGTAGAAAGAATCGTGTAGGCAACGAAATAAAACCAAGCCTAAACATAAAGAAACAAACAAAAGCTGGCACGCATACATCTCCCACAACGCAAAGCCCCACGCATTTGTATTACATTTGGAACCCGCGTTTCGCACCCCAGGTTTGTTAACGGACATGAACATTCGCAAACCCTAGCCATAAACGGCGTAGCAGTGAAAATTTTAGAAATGCCAGGTAGTTGAACGGTTTCTTCAGGGAAGTTAGTGCAATCACACGAAAAAGCCCAGTCCACTCACATCTGCTGGTTTCCATCTTCCCTTACTCTCTCCTTACATTCCGCTCTGAGTTTTTTTTTGCCGGAAAGGTTGAACTTCAAGGGCAATGACGAAAAAAGGACGGCGGGATAGAAAGACGGGAAGAACCAACGCGGAAAAGAAAATAAGAAGGGAGAGATTGAAGTGTCATCGCCTGAAGACTCATCTCTTTTCTTCGTTCATTGATTGCGGGGCAGCACTTTTGTTGTTGTGCTTGCATACGCGTAGGCGTCATCTATTGCATTTAGACCAGCGAGCGATTATCCTAATGTCCCGTCGAACAAACGAGGAAACCTATTGTACGAGTGGGGGGGGAGGCGAAGCATGAGGAAACATTCCAACCAGCATGAGGGAAGCGATGAATGCACTTGTAGTAAAAACGTAGAGCGAAATAAAAAGCTGAGAGACAAACGTTGTCATTATGAAGTCGGCAGTAGAACGACAATCTGTCATTGCTGTTCCTAATGGAGAGACATTACCACGGGCACAAGACAAAAGGGCAAAATATGGCGGCCATATTAATGGTTGATTATGTGCAGCACGCAGAAAGTGCCTTTAACTCAGGCTGGGCCATCTGTCTGTCGTCTGCTGTGGTTCGGCCTTCATCGATCGTCTTCACGAGCCTTCCCACTCTATTCATCTTTGCTAAGTGGACGAGCGTCGTCATGGCTTTGGAGAAATGTTTTATGTTTGTTCTTTCACCTTAATATTGGTATTTTGAGCAGTCTTGTCCGGGCCGATTAGGGGGCAACCCGTAATCACATTATCAAACGGGTGGTTGTTTGATATAAAGGTCGACCAGCAGATCTTCCATTTAATTTAGGAGCGAAGCCCTTTAAAAAATATTAGCAGCGGCTTAGCTTGGCTATGCCAGGAAATAAGTACGTGAGTTAAGGTCCAGCTGGTTATTCTGAGCCTTCCTGGTTGTCTGGGATTAGCTCGATTACTGCTGCTTCAATTACGCCAAAAGGGTATACGCATTATGTGACACATGTATATTTATCAAGCGGCTCTGGCACAGCGTCCCCAATCGCCCCAGATCTAAGCTGGTTCCACAGGCGCACGCCGGTGTTGCTGTGACACACGAGCCACTCTTTAGTTCACACCCGGCAACCCCTCGCATGATCATGTGGACCGGGCCGCCACGCGCCGCGCTTGCGCAGCGCGGCTCTCCAGGAGCCTCTCGAAACTGCTCAACCTCGGCCAGTGTAGCTCACGCTACAAAAATTGTAATTTTTTGTGCGTCACGTTAAAATTACCAAAAAAATCCCGATTGCGCGCACGTGAGCCCTGGCTTCGCGGCGACTGCACAGCAGTTAACAAAACCAAGAAAAGCGCCGGGGAGCGCAAGTAAGTGAGCTCTGGCCTCGCGACGACCGCCCAGCAACTAAAAGCCAGGCACGCCGTTGTCACGCAAAACATACGCACTTAGAGACATTGGCCAAGTTTGCCACCCCCCCCCCTCCCTCAGGAAAAAAAAATAACTCCACAGCGTAATCGTGGCAACACTCACTGTCGCAATCGCATTGCTCACGTCACTGGCTAGTTAAGGTTTCAGCACATGTTTGTCACGCCAAGCTTAACTACTTAGACAGATTAGCCAAGATTGGCCAACAAGGAACCTCCAGCGTAATAAAGGCAACACTTTCGTTATCGCCGTCACACTGCTCACGTCACTCGACGGTTCCGCTAATGATAGAGGGCTGTGCGTTCGCGATTCGCATGCGGCTTGGAAGTGCGGCGGCTCAGGCGCAGAGGGCGGGTCGCCAACGGATCGTCCGCAGGCCCAATGAGGAGGCCGCTCGCTTTGAGACACTTCATGCTGGGGATCGAGAACGGAAACGGGTCCAGAGGGCCAAAATGGACCACGTGGCCACGGGAAATGCTGCCAAAAGACGTCTCTGCGCCCAAAACACCGAATCCGTTTGAAAATGTAACCGGACGAAGGTGCGTGAGTGGTACCGCAAACGTCCAGCCGATACCGCTCGTCTGCAGCGGAAACGTTCGTCGGTAACGGGAGCCCTCGCTAAGACGAAGCAAAGGTCTTTCCCGCAAAAAATACGCAAATCGGCTGCAATCGGGGACTGGCATCGCCGTGATGGTCGGGATGGTTGCGTATAAGCTTCGCTACCTTCAAGACTTAGGTTGGTTGGTTTTGTTGATTGCCTCAGAGCATGGTACATACCCACGCGGGGGATACGTCAAAAAGCTTTGTACCTAATCAGGATCTGACCTAATTTATTTGAGATTGCAAAATTTAGGAAAGAAATACAGAACATAACTTTATATATATATATATATATATATATATATATATATATATATATATATATAATATGACAGTAGAGTGAGGAAGAAAAACCAAATTACACCATCTTCTCGTGGGAAACTATGAGGAGTATGCGAAACATCATGGGGGTTCCGTGTAGGTTCCATTGTGTTGCCGTTATGTTGTTTCATTTATCAGAGCATGAATGGGAGCGCAGTGTGAACCCGCATGTAGACACAGCGAAGAGACCAACACCCGCGTTACCTGATCGAACACCCCCTGGTTCTCGTCTTTCTTTATTGCCTGCCCACGCTCTTACCCCGCTGCCCGCCCTCTTCGTCCTCTTCTCTGGTTGAGCTGCAAGGCGCATGGCACTTCCCGCCACAGCTTTCCCGTGGGAAATTTAACACCGTCCTCTAGAGTTTTTAGTTCGTCTTTTCCGTTGACGTTCAGCTTCGCGTGCCTTCGTTGTATCAGTAGCTTCTTGACGTAGTTTGAATGAGGGAAGGGCATCAGGCGCGTTCGTAGCACATGATCCCGTCTCGGTTTGTAGCGTTGTGGGAAGAGCGCCACGTACCTCCAGTTGCGGCCAGAGAGTCGTGGAATCGAAACCGGGCGCCACCTAAGTATTTCTTTTACAGTGGACTGCGCTGACGTCAGCCCAAACGCTGAGGGGGCTGAAGAGACGCACATGCGCAGTAGAGTGCGGACGGGGGACAACAACGAGGGAGGGAGGGACGCAGCCCCGAGAATGAGATGCTTCGCATCTAAAAAAATTAAATAAATGTGAACGCTTAACTGAGCAGCAGGAAAATCAGCCTGTCGCCACAACATAAGAGGGAAGGGCGGACACAGCATCCCGGTTGCAGACTCCTAGGGCGGAAGCTCGTAGTGACAGAACCTCGGAAGTAGACAGCGGCAGGTGGAGTCGCCTAAAGGTTGACTCCAGATGCGTGCGTCGCATTGGAGAGAAGCTGCGGCAATTAAACAGGAAATGTTCTAAATTTTCCACTTCGTCACAGAAAGGGAATTGCGGAGATGGAGCCACACCAGGGTTCTAGAGATAAAAATTTAATGGGGGAATTTTTCACCGAAGTTTAGTGATTGCTTCCTCGCATAGCCTTGATTAACAAAACATCGGCTTCCATGCATGACGAAGGTGGCTTTAATCTCTAGAAAAGAGAAGGGCGTATTGCCGATAAGTCTGGAGTAGTTGTAAACGGCTAAATTTCGCCCCCAATAGAAAGCTATCATTAGGATATTGCACGGCCATAGGGCCACTAAGAGACATGCTGGCTAATTGATCAGCCACTCCTTTGAATGAGATTCCTGCTGTCCTGGAACCCACACTAGCCTAACCTCAGAAAGCTGATGAGGAACAAATGACCGGATTGTACAGATAATTGAAGAATATTTTTCGGGTATTAATGCAGAACACACAGAGAGGGAGTCAGAAAGAATAACAACATGTGAAAATCTATGCTGAACTTTCTGAAGAGAGAAAATATTCCAAATAATTCCCCCTGGAAAATAGGTATGTAATCAGGTAACCTAATTGAAAAGGACCAATCGAGAGACTGGGAGAATATCCCGACTCCAGCCTTCTTATCACTTTGCGAGGCATCGGTAGCAATGACGATATGAAAAGAAGGGTTTGCAAATGATGCTCCAGCAATCCATTGAGGATTCAGGCCGGCACCATCTTTGCATTCAGGAGGGAAATATTATCGAAGTTTATTTCTACAGATGACGCACTTATACAAGGAGGGGGGAGCTGAAAAACATCTGCGTGAAGTGGTTGAAGCTATGACTGTACTGAATTCATCTGAGGGCTCTGGAACCGAGGCAACTGAATGCCTTGAAAAAGTCTTTGCGTTAGTCTGAGCTTCTTTCATTCTTTCTTCTTCTCTCTCTTTAGGAGAGGCACTGAATTCTATTGGAAATTTTAGTAATTTCAGAGCGCACAAATTACTCCCCTTGGAGATTTGTAAGCACAGCAAGAAGCAAAAGTTTACGGACCACGAAAAAAGCAATCATCCGCTATTCCTCTGCCGACAGCAGCCCGCAAAGTGTGGTATGCGTGTGGAATGTCATATAATTACTTAAGCATTGCAAAAATACCGCCCATAATACCCCCGTCGGCGGACAGGCAGAGAAAACACCAAGAATTGGTGCTTTCGTCGTCCGTAAACTTTTGCTAATGGGAAAAATTTACTACACCACACGTGTACAGGCCGATGTACGGTAGTATTAAATACTGATAGTGACTTTTGAATTAGAGTAGGATAAATATGAAGCAACCTGCTTGCACCGTGCGCATGCCATAAAATTTCTGAACCGCAATTCCATCCAACCCGACGTACCCTGTTTTTAACACCTGGCGTCGCCATCGTCATAGTAAAAACAGCGCAACATTAGGTCCTCTCCAAAAGACTTTCAACATCTCCAAACTTCTGTATTCGATCTCTTCATCGTAACCTTGGTCTTGATTTGCTTGCCATACATTAATAGCACATAGAATAACAGGACGCAATTCGGGTCTCATTCGCATAACATGGCTTGCTTTACACCACCATTTACATTTAAATGTGAGCTAGAATGTTTCCACCTCAGTTTGTTCTGGGAACCACGGAGGAGTTTTTTGAGGGAAAAATTCTTCTTGGAAGGACGGTCTTCCTTGCTTCCAAGCTTTGGTAGAGAGGAGCAGTACCTCTAAGAGGCCTGGACTTGTAAACTATGACATCACATCTAATATCGCAAACCAGGGCCTGCATGGTGGTGGTCAGCGCTGCAACCAAACGCCGCGCAGCGTTCAGGCATCCCCCATCTGCAACCCAGAGCTCTTACTAATACCGCGTGACAGGTGCCCTTTATGTGTACACACGCTTTTTTGGGTGGCAGACAGCGTATCGAGGGAGATCTCTGGCACTGGTAGGCTCTGCTCATTGTTGCGTCGACGGAGTGCACTGGACCCGATATAGAGCGATGCTACCAACCAGGCTGCGGCTGATGATGATGATGACCATTTTACGGTAATAATTATGATGATGATAATTATTGTGGGGATTGTAATAATTATGATTATGATCATAATAATGAAGAAGACGATGGTGATGATGAAGGTGGTCTTTTGTTCATGATAATTATTATGATAATGACGGCGACAACGATGATTGTGATTTTAATTATGGACATGATGATGATGATTACAACGCGACGATGACGACACGCATCGCAAAAGACTTCCGTAAAAAGATCCTCCCGCGGTCATGGCTGAGCCACTGTTGAATGTTGTATCCGAACGCATTACAGTTCAACCTTGATTTAACGAAGTTGACAAAAATTATCCAGTTTTTTGTTACATGCACATTTCGAGTTACAGCTCGCGTGGATGACGCGGAAACCAAACCATAATGCCAGTCATCAGTCAAGGTAAAATCACCCTTCAAGGATTTATTCCACAGTGACAAACTGCGTGATTTCGGCGTGCTGCTTAGGCAAGAGTTAAGGCACTACACGCCGCTCTAAAGTTTCAACATCACTTGCCCTTGTATTCACAAACGTAACTTGAGTATAACGTTCGTCCTTTGACACTTTTTGTTCCGAATGCGTTTCAAGAACCAAACTTATGGTGAAACTTCAGGCTCTTCTTCTCATTCGAAATTGTTCGGAGAATGCTAGCTGGGAAATGGTAACTGACGCGACGCCATTTAAAATGCGGGTTTGTCTTGAAAAGAGAAAAGTTTTTGTTCCCTGGCGGCAGAACTCATCATTTGCGAACCGACACTACAGATACCAGTGATGATGAAAACAATGAAGATGATGATGATGAAAGTGGTCATTTTTTCATAATTATTTTAATAATGAAGACGACAAAGATAATTGTGATTATAATTACGGACATGGTGATGATGATGATGACAACGACGACAGCAGGAAGGCCTAGCACATAAAAACTTGAGTCTCGAAACGGCACCGCACTTACCCCGTGAAAACGCACGGCACTGCGGTACGAGCGAAAACAAATTTAGGAAAACTTGCACTCACGCGCAAGACTTGAATGGCGAAGCGTTTGGTGAGAATGGCCGGAAACATGGTTAAGTTCCAGCATCGTTGTTTATATGCATTGTTGCGGTGCTAATAATTGTCGTCATGTTCATAGAAGAGGTAGTGGTCTTCTTCGGTTCGGGTTGTGGACGCAAACTCATCCTCGGCACTGTAGACGTCCACCAGCTCTTCGTCATCGACCCTAGGCAGAGGTGGTGGGATCTGCAGGTCATGTCGGGAAGGATTCGCCCCCTCGCAGCCAAGTCTCCAATTATCCATAATGGCTTCTAGAGCATGCGGCAGCCGCGTTGACCTCTCGCAACTAGGATGTCTTTTATACACTGCCGCGCTCGAGGGCTCTTCTACAGTACCGAGTCCATGCACACGACGACACGAGAAGGAACGAACGAGGGGTGTGCGCTATCACGTGCATTTCTCGCTCCGAGCATGTGTTGCTATGGTTGCGGCGAAAACTGGAGTATTTTTTTTCCTAAAGCCACTGCGCGAGTCGGAGACTCCGCGGCAGCTGCGAGGCATGCGTTCCCGAGCGCTCGTCATTTTTGAGTATTTTTTCCCTGCAACGCTGAAAAGTGCGAGCCGTTCGGCCTAAAACAAGCCGGTGTACTTTACCGGTGATTTTCTGTCCGGCCGTTTTCCGGCAGCCATGTTCGGCCCATGTCCAAATGTGGGCCTTTTGGCCGTATACGGCCCTACTCCCATGGCTGTCCAAAGGCCAGTGTGCGTCTGCCAGTCGACCGGCTTACGGTCATACGGCCAGATTCCAGCCGTAGGGCTACGGCCATTCCAAAGCCACCCGTGTACGGCCGAAGTACGGCAGCCGGAGGACAGCCGAGATGCGGTCGTCAGACTCCAGCCGGACTACAGCTACCGGAAATACGGCCGTGCTACGGGCACTGGAGTTCAGCCACAGTACTTCAACTCTACTGAGGCGGGACACCGCATGTCGCGCAAGCAGATGACTCATTCGCGCAGTGCAGAAGCAGCACAAACCCAGCATTTTGGGTCCAATGCAGCCACATCAAAGTGAGCTCGCGCGCAACCACCAGCCGTCAAGCTTTCAGCGCAGACTTGCTTAATTACCAGCCTCAGTTGACAGCAAAATTCATTTATTAAACAGTGCTCATAAATTGTCGTTCCTTTAATTGCTGTCCCTCTATTACTGCCGAACACAGAAAATACTCAGTTCTGTGCAGAGCTTGAATAGATGTATTGTCCAGGTCCTGATATCCTCTGTGGGGCGGCTTACCTGTAATAAACGGGGAAAGAGGACGGGGGTTGGGGGTGGGGGCGGGGACGGTAGAGGGCGCATACTTTAGTGGGTTGAATTTCAGAGAGATAAATTGCGCCGCTTTTAGCCAATTTCTTTTAGGGCAATATTCAGGAACACTTCCATGCTATGACTACATAAACTATTTTTATAACAATTGCTTGACCAATTTTGATGTATTTAAAACCGGCGTGAATGCCTTTACGAAGCGTTTTGGTTCTCAACAAAACACTCAGGAGCATTTAATATAACTCCTTCACAAAAAAGTATGTCCAGTTTTTGCCCATTTTTCTTGCAAAGACATTTTCTACTCCATCAACTTTTCAGATGATCTTGCGCTGGGCTGATCCTAGGAAGGAGTGAACAGGTACTTTCATTTTCAATCTATTTTAAAGTTGTTTTCATGAGTATACGTCCACACCACTTAATAGTCCAAAAGAACCTAATTTTCTTCACATGTAATAGTACGTTAAAAAAATTCTAGACGCGTTGCGAATGACGCCCTGCTTCAGGTGGCTGCAGTTGTATCCCTTTGTGTTCACGCAAGGAAAGGCGTAAAATTAGAGTTACATAATTTGTTTCAAACCAATAACATAGCAATGGTAGCATGCATACAGGAAACCTTGCATACTGCAACGAATAGGGCAATAAATATTTTATTGGTCAAGGCTGAATGCGTAGGGTTCTCAACCCGTCGGAGGCAAACTTGCGCCTCTTGAAGTTTATTTATTTATTTATTTATTTTTATTCATTTAATTATTCATTGTTTTATTCATTTATTTATTTATTTGATGCCTGCTTGCCTTTGCATGCATTACAGAAGGGAGATACATAACACTAAGCATTAAATATGAGACAAAATAACAAAATAATTCTACAAAGCGCGCTGAAAATCGTCAATATAAACAGATGATTACACTGCAGTATTGATGTAAAATAAAATGAATCTCGCAAGGCGTCACCTTTAAAGGAAAGTTAATAATTTGCTTTAAGCTAGTGGTCCCACTTTGCGATATTTAGAATGGCGCTTGGACATACTTCTCCCCTTCTACTCCAGTTTTCGAATGATAGATATTAGGAAAAAAGTCCAACCTGTGCTTTCGTCTGTAATCTTTCACGTCCTGCCATTTCAGTTTACTTTTACTTTCTCTCATGCTAAGTTGAGCGTGCCAATTACCTAATACGAATTGCACTGACATATTCTGTATGTTTTCGAGCGTATCAACAAGCTCTTTGGTGTAGGGATCCACGAAAACACATGCGTACTCCAAGATTGAGCGCACATGAGTGAAATACGGTTGTTCTTTTCAGTTAGATGGAGGTTCACTGAAATTTCGTCTCATAAAGCCAAAAACATATGCAGCTGTAACTTTTATGGTGTGAACCTGCCTATTAACCTCTAACCACTCCCTAAATAAACTCCTAGGTATTTATATTCCTCGGCCGTTGTCACAGCAGCATGATTTACGGTATACGTATTCAATTGGAATGAAGGTTTTCTTGTAAAGGTGCCGTTAACACACTGTTTAACATCCAAAAACCTTTCTGAATCAGCACACCAGGATGTTATTAAATTCGAATAAAGCTGCAGGTATACTGAATCATGTTCATTCGCTATAGTCCGGTAAACTACAAAGTACTTTTGAACAAAGCTATAGGGGCAATAGTAATAACAATGCAAAAAGCGATCCTTTCAGTTCATAGGATGAAATGTACTACGCAGAAGGTGATATGGAACACCATCATTTGCTTTTTTGCCGTCCAAGAATATACAGTCAACCACTGTAAGCTTATCTATTGCAATAGCCAAATCGTGCGTGAACTCAACAATCTGCGTTGAGCAAGAAAATCCTGACAAAATCCGTGTTTGCTAGGATGCTGGCGATTATGTTTAACCAAATGAGTCATATCTCAAGAGTAGCTAAGCTCACCTTCAAACATCGAAACTAAATTAACAGCTAGGCTTCCTCAGTGACAAGGCTCTCTTGTTATCGCAAATTTAAAATATTTTTTTTCTAAATAGGCAGTCGTAAAATCCCATGAAGTAACATAGTGCAGGGCATGAAGTTGATCCGACCAATGCACGAGCGAGTCTCTTCTACGTTTATCACCAATAAAATAGTGCAACATTGCTTGTCGCAGTTTAATTGTAAGAGAATAACTTGCGCTTTTGCTCGCACTTGCCTTTCTTTGGTGGGGAGTCCTTGACATGGTGGCGGTTTAGCTCCTGCATGGTGGCCGCTTGCTCGACGTCCTTGAAGGCCAGTTATTTTGGTGAACCATCTCCATCTCGGATCGGACATCTCTTCCGGGTCGATGTCTCCAATGCTCTCCATTTCTTGAGGGGGCAAATAGCCTCGAGCTGATTCGTCGACGAAGCCGGCGGCAGAGGTGTGGTAGCGGCAATGACTGGCAAGGCTTAGCTCACCCGTCGGTGTGGCACATTCTTCTTGTGGCAATAAATGACATTTCGATGGCCTAAAAGGTTGCCTGCTAATGTCCAATGAGTCCTTGCACCTTGCCCGTTCACGGAGAACACTGATTACTGTTTGACAAACGATGTTCGTTCATTTAAAACGTAGAAACACGGAGCGGATGAAAAACGCGCCCCCGTCGTTCGGCTCCCTAACGGCTTTTTCTCCCACCAGGAAAATACCGGTCGGTCTCATTCCAAACACGTCTGTGCATGAATTCTCGGCGCCCAGGCGCGAGCCGTTGTTCGGCTGTATGCCGTTTGCCAAAAAAATGACGTATAACCAGATACCTTACGAAGGGCGATCTCCTCTTGAACACCGGTTGCCAAATATTCTGTGGCCATTCGCTTGCCGTAATTCGGCCGAGTACAGCTAACCGAATGAAAAACGTATAGTATATTCTGGGGCCGTACGTCGGCCGGTATCCTTCATAACACTGGTTGCCCGAAGAAAACGAATAATCTACCGCCGGACGCGCGGTTCACCGTTGAAACAACGAATGCACGGCAGCCGCGCTCCGGCCGGTCTCCTTTCCAACACCAACTGCCGCAAGAGAAAGCATATTCTGTGGCCGGTCGCTTGCCGTACTTCAGCCGATTACCGCTTCCCGAAGAAAAAACGGATGCCCTAAGGCCGTACTTCGGCCGTTCTCTTTCTCAACATCGGCAGCCGTAAGGGAACTGAATATCTGGCAGCCGGTTAGCTGCCGTTGTGTGTCCGGACACGGGCGTACGGAAAAATGCCGAAGCGCTGGTTGCCGAATGTTGGCCGTTCAACGCATGATCAGTGGCTGCCAGAACCTGGATGCTGGCCGGACATGCCAGAAAGCGGCCATAGACGTGCCGGTCTTGGGGCACACTTTCTGTGCTACCTGGGCGGGTTCCAGCATCAAGACAGCACTAAAAGAGAGATAGTGCAAGCCTGGCAGATGTCGAAATTAAAGGGAACGTGCATACGTAAACCGTCATTAGCCTTGTTCGATAAGGAAATTAGGTTGTAAGACGACATGGGATAACTCAGTTTGAAGTGCTCGTTTTCTTTTCTCGTGTTTGTGTGTATGACGTGTAGCTACATATTTTAAGATGCGCGGGTGTTGTCAAAGAGAGTATATATTGACTGAGTGATGAATAAAAATTCAGTAAGTTTGCGCTGGTCTTTGTGTCTTTTTGTCATCAACTGTCATCAACTGTCACCAACTAGCCCACGTTTTAGTCGTATTGCCATTTCATGTGATGAACGGTTGCGGGGGCTTCGCAAGCTTCGCAGTTTGGTGAAGGGTAAAACCAAGGGTCGATGAGGTTGAGTTTGGCTTGGTTCGGAAATTGGTTGGTTTTGGAGGAGTCGCCACGAGTGTTCCTGTGCGGTTGTGATCAGCACGTTGGCTGACGGGAGCTTTTGTGGAGGAGGCGTTCGAGCATGCTTATTTATCAGTTTGAGACCTCGCCGTCTCTCGCTGACGTGGAACTACGGTAGGAGTACGCGCTTGGCCCGGCTCGGATATAAACCCCCGAAATACTGTGGGCAGCCTGGTTACCCTCCAGGGCAGCGTGTGCCGGATTACGTATTAGTTCTACAGGGGATTGTGGTGTGTGCAGTTGGATAATTTAGGTTAGCCGCCGTGGTGGCCCAGTGGCTAAGGCATTGCGCCAAGCCGCTTCTGTTCAGTGACTAGCCAGGGTCCCCCGGTCTAGACAATGGGCAGAAGCGGTTCAGCCTATTGGACAAAGAACATTACAAATGAGCCCATGCAGGATGGCTGCGTCGCTAGCGTCGTTCCGTTGTGAGAGAGCAGTCCCCCTATATTTGACCCCACCGGTGAAACAGTTTCCACTCACGAAGTAGCCAGAGTTACAATTATTAACAGTGACTCTCGTTTGTCAGTGAGCGACAGAGATTAGCCTGGTGGTAAAATCAAACAAACTAATTTTTAACCTAGCCGTCCAAACCACTCCTCGCCAGAGTCACTGTTAATCATTGTTAGGACACACTTTTTTTCGCTGTGCTTTGTTGTCCCGTGATGTTTTTGTGGCTGCGCTCTTCCATCGCAAAATGTAATGTTGGTGCTGTTTCGCTGCCTGCCCTTTTGACGCCTTGCCCTTATATTGTGCTAATTGTGCATTGCGGCTTTCTACTGATGAGACGTTGTCATTTGGTACACGCACTAGACGTGCAACGAGTTCGACGTTACTTTGCTTGTCGTTAGGTTGTAGTTTAAGTCAACCACACGATAGGCCTGAACATAAGCCTGAAAAATACCCACTTGAGGAGATTTACTAATATTTGCAACTCAATGGAACGCGCTTCATAGGACGTGAACGACATTTAATTCCCAAGTTATGAGAAGTTCTTGGTGGTCCTCAGACAGTGGGGCGGGCCCTGGCAGGAAAACACATGGCATGCGCATTGGCAGTGACATACTCCATTGCCCGTGCGTCATACCTAGCAATATTCCTTAGCA
The DNA here is from genome assembly GCF_048455015.1 of Haemaphysalis longicornis. Lineage (NCBI taxonomy): Eukaryota > Metazoa > Arthropoda > Arachnida > Ixodida > Ixodidae > Haemaphysalis > Haemaphysalis longicornis. The sequence continues at coordinate 74,096,084 of NW_027526225.1, read as the reverse complement.
AGCCAGGCCTCTGAGAACGACGATGCGTATGGTACTGTGGTATTCTTTATAACCCATAGCCTAACACATCCCTCGGAAGTCTAAAGAATCAACATAGAGGGCGGCCGCCACATCGGGTGATACTTGGTTCCAAAATTGGCACTTCAGGTGCTATGTAGAACTATAAGCGTGCTCTTGTCCGAGACACACATTAAAGTTATCTAAAAGTACCAGTATACCTGCCTATATTAGCAGTATACCTGCCGTAAAAGTATACCTGCCTATATTAGCAGTAAAAGTACCAGTATACCTGCCTATATTACCTACCAGTAATACTAAGCCTATATTAGAGCAAAAAACACTTAAACTAGAAAAATATCAGAAGTATTTCCAAACAAAAACACCACTGCTGGTACCCCAAGCACATGCGCAACATGGCAAAATCCTACACAGCCAAAACCACCATCGCACTACACAATAATAAATGCGATTCCAAACAACACATTCGAAATCGCTGCCGTATACACCAAATATCAATACAGGGCACGTGAGGAATTACGCGATTAACTCGGAAACACACCCTGCAGCAATACTCGAAAAAGGTCTTGCATCTAAAAAATTAAAATGACCCTCACTGGCATTTAGTTTGCATGTAGAACGTCCGCATTTCTATGTCCTTAACAATTCTGAGGTTCCCTTGGATTTGTTATAGGTTTTTAGGCGTCCCTCAAGCAAGTAGTGGTTATTTGGCGAAGAAAGGCATCATCATCATCATCATCATTTTGGTCATCATCACCCAAATGGCGGTCGGTCGCATGGTTTCCGCGTTCCAAGACTTCACCATGAAAAAAGCCGGCAGAAAGTATACCCGCCTGCGAAATACCGTCTTAATCCTCGTCACGACAGTGAGCGTGTTCGCTTTCTCACAGCTGGGGAATTTCACGGGGTTGAAGGACTTGCTTCAGGACGAGAATCTCAAGCACATCGAATACTGGAGCCACGAATTCGGCCGGGCTGCTCTACGTGAGGGCGAGCAGTATGAAGCGACGCGGCTTCCGCACCGCGGAGGCTGGGCCGTGGAAGCGCACTGTCGTGAGGGCATCGATGTCCTGTTCTTTGTGCACGCCTGCTCACGAAAATGGACCCGACGGGCGGCCCTGCGTGACACCCTCATCGAGGAGGCGGCCGCGAGCCGCTTCAACTGGGCCGCCGTGTTCTTCGTGGGTCGCCGTGCCAACGACCCACTCCTCGACGCCTGGCTCAACCTTGAGGCGGACGCCCTTGGCGACCTGGTGGTGTTCCCGTTCGTAGACGGCTACAGGACCGTAACTCCCAAGTGGGTGAACGGCATGCAATGGGTGGCCGACCACTGTCCCAACGTGCCGGTGATCGTCAAGCTGGACGACGATGTCATCGTTCACCCGTTCAAGGTGAATGTCAATGCGCCTGCGAACATCGACGCTATAGCCTTCAACAAAAGCCACGCTGTTAACCGAAAGTTAAGATCTCAGTTACTGGGACTGTAGTTGATGCCTAGTCGAAAGGTTCAACGATTGGCACACTGTAACAAGCCAATGAAATTTCGGTTACGAACCTCTTTGTTTGGAGCTGGTAAATTAGGAACTAGTTCAATTCAAATAAAACCTAAAATACATAAAACGAAATATAGATGCAAAAAGGTATGGTTAACGTTCTTACTTGAAGCGTTTTCTGATATGAAGCCTTCGTGGCTTAGCGGTCTTGGCAGTCCATCAAATCGGCCACATAACTCGTTTTAACGTGTTACCGAAGGGAATGGTCGCCGAGCGGATACTTCTCCAGAGAATCACATTCCTAGTCAATTATTTTCAAACCGCTATCACCATCCGGGTTTGTCTGGTTACGTACCAAACAAACGCTGCCTTCCATCTTTTGTAGGTCTGCCAAAACTCAGTGCGCAAAGCTCAGCCACTGCGAGCACCTCCAAGAAGGGCGTATAAACGCGGAAACCACTGTGTAACAACTATTTGACCATAGAAACGCTTTCGCCTACTCATCTCGTGGGAATATGCTTAGGCATACTTTTACACCTTCTTTGTAAAACTCCCGCCAAAGCGTGACCTCAAGAAATACGTCCGTTGCCTTGTTTTGTGCAGACATGAGTGTTGGGTGTGTGAAGGTCTTGCTTAAATTTTAATGGGAAGGCATTAATCTGTCCACAATGCGTAAAACCGCAAAAAGAAGTCCGCGTGAGTGGCCAGCCTCCAAACACACGTCACTGCAGAGGGTTGCGAAAAGTGTGCGACGCATTGCAAAACCCAAAAATGGGACAGTATTATAAACGATGCCACCCCATGGGCCGAGCCCATTCGAAAGTGGAGAGTCTTTCCAGCACGTGCCCCGCACATCAGTGCTGCTGACGCATCGAGTAACTTCCAGTTTCTAAGTCCCACACCCACTATCAGTACTGCTAACGCATCGAGTCACTTCCGGTATCTTGTTCTCATACCCATAAATCAGTACTGCTAACGCCTGATGAGTCGCTTCAGGTGTCTTATTCCATATTAAAACTTTCATTGCGACTTTTGTAATATTTCATTTAACGACTGCCATCTAGGGGCTGGCATAGCAGTCGAACCAATAATAAGGTTTCTAGACCAAAAACTGCACTTCAGACCTGATGTCACGTGCTGGAGATACGCACCGCGGGTAGGGAAGGGTTTTCTGCCCTTTGACTCTCCGCATTTCTATATGTCAAGCGCAGATTGACGAACACTGACCTGAACTCGGCTTTAAGCCGATAATGCTACCCTGAGATGTAGAGGAGCTTCGTTTGATTCATTGCAGGATTTGACGCGCCGACTCAACGCAGGTGAGGAGGCGCGCCGTAGTGGAGGGCTCGAGGTTAATTTTGACCAGCTGAGTATCTTTAACGTGCGCCGCAATCTCGTACAGACGGATGTTTTCGCTTTTCGCCTCCATCAGAAAAGAGGCCGCCGCGGTCGGTAATCGAACCCACGTCCTCGGGCTGAGCAGCGCAACGCCTTAGCCATTGAGCCACCGCGACGAGTGGGAGAGGAGCTTCACACATCAAATCTCGAACCTGCCCAATGCAGGCTATCCGAATGCGGTCCTGGTGTCTATCTGGGAGTTGTTGCTTCAAAAGATAAAAGGAAAAGTTCGGCGGAGTCCGAGCGAGGCTATTGACCGGAGCGAGCTTGCGGTTGTGCCTTATCTGCACGGAATCACACACAACATTAAGAAGATAGGTGCCAGAGAGGGGGTGACAATTGTGTGCTCAGACAATACAAAGGGTATGCCATGTGGCCCCATGTCAATCATCCAATGATAGAGACCATTGCACAACTAAGCACCGTACCACGTGCGCAGCATGTGTGCAGGGAGTTGTATACAAGCTACCGTTACCGTGCGGGAAAAGCTACATTGTCCAGACCGGCCGTTGTATCAGTGATCGATTTCGAGAGCACATGGCCACAACAAAGAACGTTCCATCAGAACACTTGACCACGCACTTCCGAGATTGCCCCTAGTGTGAAGTTGGCTTCCATGGCGTCATGAACATGCATAAAAACAGCAATAGGCTCGCGCGCGAAATCATCGAAGCAATGGAAATTGAAGAAAACATCGTCGATTGTGTCAGCAGATCGTCGGTTGCGCTAACGGATAAACTATTTATGTGCCCTGTTATAATTGGACCACGTGCCTAGAGGAGTGTATAAATGTACAAGGCGAAGCGTAATAAACTTCATTTGGTAGTTTCAGCGCTTGTGCTTCGTGTTTCGTCTTTATTTGTGTCCTGATTTAACTTTAGGCTGACCAGTGTTTTAACACCTGATGAGGTAGCTACGGTTTTTTTATTCTGGTACCCAAATATCAGTACTGCTAACACCTGAAGAGCTGCTTCCAGGTTCTTATTGTCATGCTTGCATATCGGTGCTGCTAACGCCTGATGACTCACTTCCCGTTTCTCATTCCTACATCTCAGCTTAGCCAGTACCTGAAGACGGAGTTGCCCCGGGAGCCCGCACGCCTGCACTGTTACGTTAGCGTTGGCCAGCCAGTGAACAGGGAACCAGGCAGCCGCTATTTTGTGAGAACGGACGACGCCCCAATGAAGGAGTACTTCACCTACTGTTCCGGAATGGCCGTCATAATGACCTTCAACGTCATGCGAACGCTCCTTAGAGCGTCACCCAAGGTGCATCCCCACCCCACGGTAATCCCTCTTGTCCCCTTTGCGTGCCCTTCCCCCAAATGCGACACTTCTACTCGCGAGAATACAGGCTCGAAATTCAGCTATTTTTTGTATGTACTCTCGAATATTTTAGTTGCCGAAAAGTAGACGTGCTTACTTGGGCGGATCCGCAATATTTTCATGCCTCTATAAGCTGTTACGTATGCACTCACTCGGGTGACCTATACATCCCGAGATGCTTTGCATTCAGCTACGAGACAGGAGGAAGACACGAATCGTCAATCGCTCCTAGTGGTGCGTTCATTTCTGCGCGCCTGTTCTTTAGTGTACCAGAGGTTTGTGTCGATTAAAGGTAGTCAAAACAAAGTACAAGCTTGGTTCATTAAACGACTGCTTTATCCCGACAACAATGACCCTCATTTTTTTCGTAAACTTCGAAAAAATATAGGAGATATGATAAAAAGCTTGTGATGTGGTGGTGCCTCATTAGCCACTTTCCGGCCACTTTTCTGTAACGTCACGTAATCTTGTTTGTGTAATTAATGGGCGAAGAACTAAGCCATCTCTGAGACGAATGGCAGGAGGACTGTGGCGTGTTCCACAGTTTAGTTTGATTGCATCACTTGAGTGCTAACGTGCCGTTCACACTAAACAGGATACTTCCATTGCTTGCGCATACGACATCACCCCTGCCAATAACACGCCACTGCAGCGCGAAATTTGAAAGTTTTTCTATGCTTCTTGATTTTTTTTTTTAGATAAAACATACATTGTGGCCGCCATCTGGCTGAGTAAGGTACCGACGCCTGGTTCTTCAAAAATTAAACGAACTTTTACTCCGTCTTGATGACTTTAAAATGATTCACTCGGCCATTGTTTTCCTTCCCAACGGCACTCCCCGTGCTCGGTCCAAATTTGCAAGATTTCACACTCAGATCTTCGCGAAAGGAAGAGTGGGAAGAAGGTGAAGACGGTGGGAAGCCCATGTTGCAGTAATTTACGTGCAAATTCGGCGACGCGACGCCCTCTTGTGGGGTAGCCATCTTTCTTCGCAGCTGCTGCAACTTGCGAAGTTATTGGCTGCCGGTGAAGTTATTCCTGCGAACGCTGCGGGTCGCCAACACCACCAAACAATGGGTATTCCGCTAGGTAAAAGAATCTATTTCATGGTCTGCTTATTCTGCAGGAAACGCTATTTTCACTGACAGAGCTGGTGCAAGGCAAGGCAGGCGGAATGTCACGTTGAGCTTTAATTAAGTACAGTCAAATCACCATAAAAATGCCTCTGTTCTGCTAAACCTGGTAGATGAATATAGTGGAAAGAACGGAGCATAACGTTTGAGTTAATATTTGGGCGCCAGATGTTCGGTTTGTAAGGGGGGAGGGGCGTGCATAGCGTATCATTTATGGAATATTGGAGCGCGTCTTTCGAAGTATTCATTCTGTAGACATTGTTGGGGGAGGGTGCCTGGTGGCGTTGAGCCATCCATCGTTTGTGTTATACAGCCTGCGGAGTTTACACTGCGCCTAATTTATATTTCCTATACAGGACAGAAAAAATGTACTTCTTGCAGTACGCAAAGCATGAATGAAAGGCGATGTTGGGCTGCACATTGCGTAACGCTATTTAAAACGTACGTAAACGCCGTTACTTACGGAAAAACACCAGTACAAACAACTATTCATTCAGACAATTTTACGCAAACATTTCTCCATTTGCAAGAAAATTGTCTCTTCACTTCGATGCGCATGTTTTCACAGAATTTCCCCGTCAAGCCCCTACTATCATCCGCTATCACTAATCCACTCCCGTGCTGTTCCTACCAGGATAAATACAATGGGGGTTTCTTTTATTCAATTCAGTTTTTCGCGCTTCCACTGTTCGCGCGCGATCATTTGGAACAATTCGATTTTGGTGGACTTGGATTACCGCCTCGAGGTCTAGTCTTGGGTTTCAAGCTCTTTTTGTATGTTTTGATCCAAGTATGGTTTTTACGCGTATTTTCAATTGATCCCGCAAAGATAACGCACACTTGCAGTCTCAGTTAAAAGCATGCTGCCAGGGCCATCTATGAATTGATGGTTGGCCTTCAATGTGCCTGATGTTTTCTTTTTGATGTACGAACGCGTTTTCCATCTTTAGCGATTTCGAAAGGTTTTGGATATATGAACCTCCCGTTCCAGAATTTGGTTTTACCGTTTCGGCTGCGTGGCTGAATCGAAGGTTAGACACTCAGACTTACAGACCGACATTGGTTAGTTTAGGTAGCCACCCCCCAAAGAGTATCGTCCTTAAAAGACCGTGCCTTGATTGCGCTGCCTTAATGGTAGTTAACTGACACTTTCGTGGCTTTAGGCCAGAAAAAAAGATAAATAATTTAGAAAGTGGAGCTTCAAAATGGCAACAGAAGTGACAGATGCGCTTTCGAAACAGAGACTCCGGTCTCATTCGGCTTCTGCAAGAGGCACCGCTTGGACACTAAGCTCCTCCTCCCTGTACGAACATCGTGGATGTGAAGACTGTAGGTGCGGCCATCTTGGGCCCAGTTTCCCTGCTTTTGCAACACGAAACGTTTCTTCTGGAGGAGCGAGGAATGTGAGGTGTACGTAGCACCCTCTCTGGCAACCCACACCAACCACTATTTTATAGTTTACTGTGTCACGACACGGTAGAGTGTGTGTGGAGACATAAGAAGTTTAAACGACGCACACGTGACAACAACAGGCGGCACAGAAAGTGTGTCTCAAGACCGGCCCATCTATGGCCACTTTCTGGCATGTTCGGCCAGCATCCAAGTTCAGGCAGCCACTGATCATAGGCCAGCATTCGGCAACCAGCGCTTCAGTATTTCTCCGGCCGCCCGTGTTCAGACGCACAACGGCAGCTACCCGGCTGCCAGATATTCAGTTAACTTTCGGCTGCCGGTGTTGTGAAAGAGAATGGCCGAAGTACGGCTTTAGGGCATCCGTTTCTCCTTCAGGAAGCGGTGTTCAGCCGAAGCACGGCAAGCGACCGGCCATAGAATATTTGCATTCTTGTGGCAGTTGGTGTTCGAAAGGAGACCGGCCGGAGCGCGGCTGCCTCGCATTCGCTCTTTCAACGGTGAACCGCGCGTCCGGCGGCAGAATATTAGTTTTCTTCGGGCAACCGCGGTGTTATACAGAAGACCGGCCGTCGCACAGCCCCAGAATGTACATTTTTCATTCGGTTGGAGGTCTCGGCCGAATTACGGCAGGCGAACGTCCGCAGAATTTTTGGGAACCGGTGTTCAACAGGAGACCAGCCTACGTAAGGTCTCACATTATACGTCATTATCTCGGTAAGCGGCGTACAGCCGAACAACTGCACGGGTCTGGGTGCTGAGAATTCATGCACAGACGTGTTTGGAAGAAGACCCACCGGTGTAGGACCAGTTTTTCCCTGAGTGAAGAAAGAGCCGTTAGGGAGCCGAATGACGCAGACTCGTTTTTTATCCGCACGGTGTTTCTACGTTTTAAATGAACGAACTTCGGTTGTCAAACAGTAATGAGTGTTCAAGGTGAACGGGCAAGGTGCAAGGACTCACTGGACATTACCAGGGAACCTTTTAGGTCATCGGAATGCCATTTATTGCCACAAGAAGACTGTGCCACACCGACGGGTAAGCTAACCCTCGCCAGTTATAGCCGCTACCATGCTTCGCCCGCCGGCTTCGTCGGGCGAAACAACTTCAAAAATGGATTGAAAATGAAAGCAGTTGTTCGATATCTCCTAGGATCAGCCCTGTGAAAAATCATCAGAAAAGGTGATCGAGTGGAAAATTCCTCTGCAAGAAAAATGGGCAAATACTGGACACATTTTTTGTATGAAGGAAATTATATTGGATGCTCCTCAGTTTTTGTGGAGTACCAAACGCTTCGTAAAGGCATTCCCACTGGTTTTATATACAACAAAACTGGTCAAGCAACTGTCGTAAAAATAGTTGATTTAGTCAGAGCATGAAAGTTCTCAGGAAGATTGCCTTAAATGAAATTGGCTGAAAGCGGCACTTTCATCTTTGTGATATTCAACAGCCTCCCGCCTGCCGCCCCCCTTCCTTCCTTCCCCGTTTATTGCAGGTAACCCGCCCCACAGAAGATATCAGGACATGGAAAATACATCTATTCCAGTTCTACAAAGAACTGACTATTTTGCTGTATTCGACAGTAAAAGAGGCACAACAATTAAAGGAACGACGATTTGTGAGCGCTGTTTAATTATTGAATTTTGGTGTCAACCGACGCTGATAATTAAGCAAGGCTGCGCTGAAGGCTGGATGGCTGGTGGTTGCGCACGGGCTCACTTTGATGTGTCTGCATTGGACCCAAAATGCTGGATTTTTGCTGCTGCACAGCGCAACTGAATCATCTGCTTGCGCTGCATGCAGTGGTCGTCCACCGGTCTCAGTACAGTTAACGTACTCGTACTATGGCGGAACTCCAATGCCCGTACCACGGCCGTATTTCCGGCAGCTTTAGTCTGGCTGCAGTCCGACGAACGCATCTCGGGTGTCCTCCGGTGGCCGTACTTCGGCCGTACACGGGTGGCTTTGGAATGGCCGGAGCCCAACGGCTGGAATCTGGCCGTATGAACGTAAGCCGGTCGACTGGCCGACGGACACTGGCAGTTGGACAGCCATGGGAGTACGGACGTATACGGCCAAAAGGCCCGTATTTGGACACGGGCTGAACGTGGCTGCTGGAAAAAGGCCGAGCAGAAAATCACCGGCCAAAGTACACCGACTTGATTTACGACGAACAGTTCGGCGTTGCCTGGTTGGCTGGCGGCCCTGGTCAGCTTCTCCCTTCATAATCAGTGCTCACTGATCCAGAGAGCTAAGGCAGCAGTCGTTGAATCTCTAGCCCTGGTCCTCTGGTTCGACCTAGTCATTCTATTTTAAGTGCTGAGCACTTTTAGGGCCCGGCTTATCGTCATAACTCCTCCGGGATCATGGCGTCACGCGCCAAAACAGGGGCTTCCAAAAGATAACTGTTTCCGCTAGTCGCGGTAGAACCTGCGTCTCTCACGTTACTAAGCTCATGTCTGCCCCATCTGGCCGCCGAACCTCACGTTAGTCACATGGTAAGTGTTGCGCGTGGTCTCTGCGCAGCGCCACTGTCACGGAGGCTGCTTTTGCTTAGCGACAAAAAGTACGCGGCAATATAAAATAGGAAAAACGCCATGAAATATTGCAATATTGCCCTTGATGAGAAGTCAATGAGACGGCCTCTTCATGGGCCTTTTTCTAGGGCTCCGCCGCCCTCTCTTGACGGCTTTCGCTATCAACGCCAGGCTGATACTGAAACTAGTCACAAGATGGTGCCACAGCCCCTCTGGCGAACCACTACTCCGCACTTCGGCAGCTTCCATGTTGAGTAGGACTGCTTTGTTGTTGCTCCGCTCTCCATTCCGGACTTTCATTTGCCCCCTGATACATGACTTTCCATCCATACAAAAAGTTGAAGCTGAAATTACGCAAACGTGCTAACGTTTCCACAAGTACTTATTTCTTTTTCCCGGCAAACGCAGGACGACGCGTACGTGACCGGCGACCTCGCTGTGCTCCAGGGAGTCGGCCACGTCGAAATTAGTCGCTTGTACATCTATGAACCCCTTGGAGAACCAAACGGAAGCTGCCTGGTCGTCGGCGATTGCATCTTCATGCACTGGCAGGAAGTTGCAGGCGGGAAGGCCACTGAAGAAGTCGCGCGGACCCTGGACGCTCGCTTCTACTGGTCTCTGCTGCTTTTGGACCGAAAGGCGCACGCGGGAAATAGTCTGGACTTATCATCCAGGCTGAATTCCCGCGACTATGCACTTGCTTTCCAAGAGACGAGGGCACTGCTGGTCAAACGCAACAGCATTCGTAAAATGCAACAAGCGCCTCTCCCGTCTCCATAGCTGACGTTGAATTTTCTCGAAAGATTTTCTTGGGCGCTAAGCGGAAATGGAGCTCTACAAGACGGGCGTAGTCCGATGCTTGAGAGTGCATATGTGTTTATTCCCGCCTGCATGTAAAAATAAATCCGACTGCGATTACGTACGTCATGCCGCATTGTCCTCCCCTGGAGCATACCTTGTGGGAAAATGGGATACTGATTGCTACCCATACAAACTCTTGTTGCTAACCGTTAGATTGATATACGAAAGCGATTTCTGTCTGCTCCATACGAAAGAGCAGATTCTCACCCGTGTACAGTGACATTATTTGTATAAACACTTTATTGATATGGTTTCAACTACATACGTATCCTCGTTCCTTATTCTTATAAAGCGACATACCCAACATTTGACAGCACAATATTAGGGCCCTAACGCTGGGCCGGAGTTTTTTGTGTTGGTAACTAATACCCCGGTCATACGGGCACTTTGAATCGCGATTGAGTCAGTCCGCATCGGGCGCTGCTACACGACAGTTTCAATCGCGATTGAGCCCGATCCCGCTCGAACCAAATCCTTGCCAAAAGGATATTAATGTTTCCAAGCGCGAACAGGCGAAAGCGGTGATACTGTTGTTGCCACTGAGTAATCGCACAGAAGTTGACAACTTCAACTAATGCCACAAATTGTATGTAATAACTTGATCGAAATAATCAAAAGGCAACATTTATATAGTTACGTATGCCTGCGTGTACGGAAAGCTCTGAGACGCCGGCCGCAAAGCCCATTTATCGGCGCCACATGGCGTACGAGAGTTTAACTGCTGCAACTTCATCGTGATTGAAACGTGCCGTGTAGCTTTGGCGGTGTGTCGAGCGCGTTTGAAAATTCAATCGCGCTTCCCTTAAATCCGGATAGAAAGGGACAGGGGTAGTACTGAAGTAGCCGACTAGGAAAGGCTCTCAGGGGCCTTTTGAATTTAGCAGAACTTTAATACCACACCTTAGGAATATCAGAAGCACTTTTAAAATCTCTGAGTATGTCCTCACAACGCGCTCATTGCACCATGTGTTTAGGTTAACCGTAGGTTTAACAGTGCCTCAGATATGAATGGCCCAGCGGCAATGAAGAAGTATTCTAACCTTTGTCCTTGATGCTGGAACGGTAGAACTCGAACAGCTGGGGAAATTGTGATATTTCCGTTAAGACCAACAAATGTTGAAACCTAATGTCTTTTTAGGAACTTGTTCTGTGCCGGCGCTCTCTTGTTTCGGTTTTTACAACCTACTTAACAGTACGTGTGTCAAGCAGACTCAATTTCAAGTGGCTACATCCAAACGCCAGCGAAAGCTTAGCACGGCTTGTGTATATCGGTTCTGAGTTTCCTCCTTTTAATAAGTGCTAAGTAACTTGGTGTGTTTTTTATGAACCAAAACAAGGAAAGAAACACGGGCGCAGTTGGTACCTTTTGATTTTTTCTCTGTGGGGCAAGTTGGGGAAATTTAAAAAAGAGAATGTCGCGAAGAACAAATGCTCCTGGAAAACTTGGTAGCGGTTTAATGATGGACAAAACCGTTCACTCAAGCTAGTAGAAAAGATAGGACGAAAGGTAACAGAAAGCGCCCATTCCGCTCCGTTGCCAGGAAGAAGTGAAGAAATGAGGCGAAGGCTGAATTATAATATGAATAACAACAATTGCGCTAAATTGAGAAACAGAGGAAGGAAGACAGACAGAGGAAGGAAGACCGACAGAGGGAGGGAGACAGACAGTATGCGCATTGTCTGTCTTCCTTTCTCTGTTGGTCAATTTAGCGCATTTGTCGTAATTCCTAATGCACCAACTAACCGAGCAACACATTTGACTCCAGGCTGAATTCCGGGTCTCGGTGCCCTACTGGTCGTTTCTCCAGGCGTCGATTCATTTCGCCATTGTTTCTCGTTCTCAGCACTTAAATAGAATGAAGGGTTCTCTAATGTCGATGGTGCCGGAACATGGTTGTAAGCCTCAAGCAAAAATAAAACTCCATTTTGGTATCAGGGAGCCTGAAGTTAATAACCGAAGTAGGTGGGAAACAAAGTGCACGCAGCAATTTTGCTTCTACTGGGAACGTGAACAAATGAACAAACGAAAGTTTTTCCCCTCTGTACTTAGCAATCATTGTGAACAGTCTGCTAAAATGTGAGTTTGCATTCACATCTTTTTTCGGAGTTTTTGATGTGATTTTTCTCGCAAGTTCTCTGATTCGCAAATTCTCTTTATTATTGAATGAGAAGTCGAAATATCAAACATTTGTTTTCAGATGCTAACATTAGGCTTTAAAAGTGGCGTGCGACACATGCTCTGTAGTTCAGACTCCGATAACATTGACGACACGTCTCAATTCCAATCACGGTCAAGTTCGCAGATAACGGTCCCGCTTCCCTTTCATTTGTTAAACTAGGTAGCAAGCAAAACTGTCGCATGTGCAAGTCTTTTTCTCTTTTACGTTGACAATAACAGACCTCTGTTGTCTGTAATATTTCCAAAAGAACTGGAGAAGGACAAACCTCTAAATCAATTTTAATCAACGCCCACCCTTTCTCCTTTTTTTTCTTTGTTTGCTTGCTTCAAACTAGAAGGGAAATCTTGTTTCTCACCTTTCTCTCTTGCCATGGAGACTGAATCTTCGTTCGGGGCTCAAACGTTCGTAATGTAATTCATGGCAGTACTTCTTCCTTTGGTTTTCTTTATTGTAATTCTACGCGAAAAAAAACTTCTACAATCATGCTTCATAATAGCACTTGCGCCACTGATGCTACACGCTATGAAAACTGTATACTCCACAACTTTTACGAATAATAAATACATCCCGAACAATAATTCGAAATAACAGCGTGGATGAACGTTTACAGTTGGTAGACGCACTTCACGTGCAGCGAGTTTGACGTTACTTCACGTGTCACTTGGTTTCAGTTTAAGCCAACCACACGTTAGGCCTAAAAAAAGGCTTGAAAACAAATTATGGTTGATCCCTCTATCATAGGAATGGGAAAACACGAAAGTTAAAGGGGCCTTCACAGGAGAACTTCAATGTTAAAGGAACCTTGTTCATGTGCGAATGGTTTGCGAGCCTCACCCCGCCAGACGAAGCGACGCCCACACGGAAGAAACAGAAAAATTACCGGTTTATTCAGGGACAAAAAAACAAACAATGACATGCACAGAAACAGCAGCTTGAAATGGTCAAGGGAACAACGCCAGCACGGCGGGCGCATCAATTTACACGCGTCCCCCTAACACAAAGGCCCTGGCATCGAGAAGCAAACTGACAGCGCTCATTAGCGTCATGATGCGCTACTTCGCTTCCCATCTCCTAAACTGCAGCACCATTTGAATGAGTCATCAGGGAAAGACATAAGGCGCGTTAGTATAGCAGTTCACGCCGCTGCTCACAGCACAGTGGGTAGAGCGCCACGAACGTCTCGTTACGGCGACAGGGCTCGAGAGGGCATGGGCTCGAATACAGGCACCGCAGAGCCAATGTCACTTTTTCTTTCGACTTACTTCCGTGACGGATATGACGAGAGTGAAATCTTGGTGTGCCCGGGCATAAAACACTCTCGTGTTAAAATATCCACAAAGGGGGATTTACTGGGATTTACAACTCGATGCGACGCGGTTCATAGGACGTGAATCGCATTAAATTCCCAACTCATGAGAAGGGCTCAGTGGTCCTCCGACAGCGTGGCGCGCACTGGCAGGACAACCCCTGCTCATGTGCATTGGCGGCGACATTATCGATAGCCCGTGTGTCACATTCAGCAATATTCTTCAGCAAGCCAGCCTCTGTGCCCGGCGATGCCTATAGTACTGTGGTATTCCTTTGACTCCATGGCGTAACGTATACCTCGGAACTCTAAATCATCAACATAGTACGCGACCACCACCTCGGGTGATACGTCGTTCGAACACGGGCACAAGCCTTTCACTTCAGGTGTGATGTCAAACTCTAAGCGTGTTTTTATGCTGCCTGCACATAAAAGTGATCTAAAAGTACGAAAATACCCTTGTTTACAAATACAATGCGTATAATCAAGCAAAAAGAAAATTCCAAGTAAAAAATATCAGAAGTATTTCGAACAAATACAGCACTGCTGGTACTCGAAACACAGGCGCAACATGGAAAAATCCCACGCAGCCAAAACCACCGTCGCACTACACAATAATAAATGCGGTGTGCGTGGGTAAGCTCATGGAGCATGTAGTCCTAACCCGACTAAGCAACTTCATGGACGATAAAGGGTTATTCCCTCACACAATGATAGGGTTTAGAACTAAATTATCCACCCAGGACGTAATGTTACAATTAAAGCATCAAATAATTGACAAAGAATCCCAATCGACAGATATAAAAGCCATACTTGGCCTAGATCTCACAAAAGCTTTCGCTAGCATCACGCACAAAGCCATATTGGACAATTTACAAAACGTAGGAGTCGGAAAACGAACGTATACATACATCAAAGACTTCCTCTCCGGCCGTTCATTGCAAATAACTGTAGGCGGGGTCAAATCGGAGAGTATCAACCTCGGGAGCAGAGGCACGCCGCAAGGCTCAGTCCTCTCTCCATTTCTTTTCAATGTTGCAATGTTAGGATTACCCGCAGAACTCAACAAGATAGATGGGCTGCATCATAGTTTATACGCAGACGACGTCACTCTGTGGTTTACGGGAGGCAGCGATGGCCTAATAGAAGAAACGCTACAGACGGCCATTAATACAGTCGTACACTACGTGTCCGCCAAAGGTCTCAAATGTTCGGCACAAAAATCGGAACTGCTGCTCTATCAACCAACACGTAGAGGACGGAAAAGCCCCACCGAAACCCCAAACATTAAATTAGTTGCGGACGGGAATCCGATTCCCATCGTTAAAAGCATCAGAATCCTCAGGCTCCGACTGCAGTCGAACGGGCACAATGGGGAAGCCATCAAGTTCCCAGAGCAGAGCGCCCATCAAACGATGAGACTCATCTCGAGGATCGCCAACAGGAATTACGGATTAAAGGAAGCAAACCTGATAAGATTAGTGCAGGCTTTCGTCGTCAGTCGTATTATATACGTTACTCCGTACCTCAACTTGCAAGTCGCCGAAAAGGCTAAAATCGAGCGTATCATCAGAGGGGCATACAAGCAAGCCCTCGGGTTACCTACCTGTACGGCTAACGAACGATTACTAGCTCTAGGAATTCACAATACGCTGGAAGAGCTTATAGAAGCCCACACAGTGGCACAATACGAAAGACTTACACACAGCGCAACGGGAAGACACATACTCGACTCCCTAGGAATTAACTACGCGGCACAACAAGGCACCAAGGTGGACATTCCTCAGGAAATACGCGAGTGTGCCAAAATACTTCCGTTGCCAAGGAACATGCACCCGGAACACAACGAGGGAAGGCGGCAAGAGCGAGCCAAAGCCATTAAGAAATGGTTTCAAAATTCTAGGGACGTGATCTACGTCGATGCGGCAGAATATGCCACGTGTGATGCCATGTCAGTGACAGCCGTAGACTGTGAAGGCAAACTAACCTGCTGCGGAACGGTCGTAACCGCAAAATCCGAGACAGCCGAGGAGTGCGCCATCGCACTTGCGATAGCCTCCACGACAGCTAAATACATTATCAGTGACTCGAAAACGGCAGTTCGAAATTTTATTAAAGGGCGCATATCGCCGGAGGCGCAACGCATTCTGCTAAATTTCCGAGACCAGAGGAGAGTCCAAATTTTATGGGCACCTGCACACTCTTCCCTTCCGGGCAACGAGGCAGCTCACAACACGGCTCGAGGACTCGCATGCCGAGCCACCGAGCAGCCTCCGCTGAGGTCGGGAAGAGACCGCATGGTCTCATACAGGGAAATCACGAATCATTACAGATTCGAACGCGCCCGTTATCCTCCCACTCATCCATCCCTAAACAAAAGGCAGTCGGTGGTCTGGCGTCTCCTCCAAACGAATACCTATCCAAACCCCGTGGCATACAGTCACTACCACCCTGGCCAATATTCAGGCATGTGCGCACTATGTAAGGACCGGGCGGACCAGTCACATATACTATGGGCTTGTCCTCAGGCGACCCAAGAAGGCCGTAAGATCGCGAATGACGAGCAGTGGGAGACCGTGCTGCTCAGCTCTGACCCAAAAGACCAACTCTGGGCCGTCCAGTTGGCTGAAAACGCCGCCAGGGCCCAAGGGCTGCTGGCCGCCGTTTAGGAAGGAGGCCTCCTCACAAACAACTGGACAAAAATAAAGTTGTATCTCTCTTTCTCCAAGCAACACGTTCGAAATCGAGGCCGTATACACCAAAGATCAATAGAGGGCACGTGACGAATTACCCGAACAACTCGGAAACATACCCTGCAGCAATATTCGAAAAAGTTTTTGCATCTAAAAAATTAAAATGACCCTCAGTGGCATTTAGTTTGCATGTAGAACGTTCGCATTCTTATGTCCTTAACAATTCTGAGGTTCCCTTGGATTTGTTATAAGTTTTTGGGTATCCCTCAAGCAAGTAGTGGTTATTTGGCGAAGAAAGGCATTATCATCATCATCATCATCATTGTGGTCATCATCACCCAAATGGCGGTCGCCCGCATGGTTTTCGCATCCCGAGACTTCACCATGAAAATAGCCCGCAGCAAGTTATCCCGCATGCGAAATACCGTCTTCATCCTCGTCACGACCGTGAGCGTGTTCGCGTTCGCCCAGCTGGGGAATTTTACAGCGCTGAAGGACTTGCTTCAGGACGACAACCTCAAGCACATCGAATACTGGAGCCACGAAGTCGGTCAGGCTGCTCTACGTGAGGGCGAGCAGCTTGAAGCGACGCGGCTTCCGCACCGCGGAGGCTGGGCCGTGGAAGCGCGCTGTCATGAGGGCATCGATGTCCTGTTCTTCGTGCATGCCTGCTCACGACAATGGAGACGGCGGGCGGTCCTGCGCGACACCCTCGTCGAGGAGGCGGCCGCGAGACGCTTCAACTGGGCCGCCGTGTTCTTTGTAGGTCGCCGTGCCAAGGACCCACTCCTCGACGCCTGGCTCAACCTTGAGGCGGACGCTCTTGGCGACCTGGTGGTGTTCCCGTTCGAAGACGGCTACAGGACCGTAACTCCCAAGTGGATGAACGGCATGCAATGGGTGGCCGACCACTGTCCCAACGTGCCGGTGATCGTCAAGCTGGACGACGATATCACCGTTCACCCGTTCAAGGTGAATGGCAATATGCCAACGAACATCGACGCTATATTCTTCAATGAAAGCCACGCTGTTAACCAAAAGTTAAGGGCTGAGTTACTGGGGCCGTAGTTGATGTCTAGTCAAGACGTTCAACGACTGGCACACTGTACCAAGCTAAAGAAATTTCAGTTACGAACGCCTTTGTTTTGAGCTGGTAAATTAGGAACTAGTTCAATTTAAATAAAACCTAAAATACACAAATGAAATTTGTATGCAAACAGCTATGGTTAACGTTTTTACTTGAAGCGCTTTCTGATCAGAAGCTTTCGTGTCGCAGTGTTCTTGGCAGTCCATCAAATCGGCCACATCTTGTGTTTTAATGTTCTTCCGAAGAGAATGGTCGTCGAGCGGACACTTCCCCAGAAAATAACATTCCTAGTCAATTACTTAAAAACCGCTATCACCATCCGTATTTGAACGGTTACGTATTAGTCAAACAAACGCTGCCTTCCATCTTTTGAAGATCGGCAAAACTCAGAGCGCAAAGCTCCGCCCCTGCACTCGCCTTCAGTCAGGGAGTACAAACGGGGAAACCACTGTGTATCAACTATTTAACCAAGAGAAATGCTTTCGCCTTCTCATCTCGAGGGAATATGCTTAGGCATACTCTTTAACCTTCTTTAACTCTTTAACCTTGAGGTCACGCTTTGGCGTGACCTCAAGAAATACGTCCGTTGCCGTGTTGTGGGCATACATGAGTGGTACGTTTGTCAAGTTATTGCTTAAATTTTAATGGGAAGGCATTTGTTTTTCCAGATTGTGCAAAACCGCAAATTGAGTCGGCGTCAGAGGCAAGCCTCTAAACACACGTCACTGCAGAGCGTTTCACAAAGTGTGCGTCGAATCGCAAAACCAAAAATGGGAAGGTAGGCTGAACGATGCCCGCACATGGACAGAGCCCCTTCGAAAGTGGCGAGTGTTTCAAGCACATGCCCCAAATATCAGTACTGCGAACGCATCGAGTAACTTCAGGTTTCCAAGTCCCATATCCACTATCAGCCCTGCTAACGCCTGATTAGTCATTTCCGATATCTTGTTCTCATGCTCATAAATCAGGAGTGCTAACACGTGATGAGTCGCTTCTGGGTTCTTATTCCATATTAAGGCTTTCATTACGAATTTGTAATATTTCATATTCTGACGGCCATCTAGGGGCCGACATAAGCAGTCACACAAATATTAAGGTTCCTAGACCAAAAACTGCAATTCAGACCCGATGTCACGTGCTGGAGATACGCATGGCAGGTAGGGAAGGGTTTTCTGCCATTTGACTCTGCGCATTCCAAGAATGTCAAGCGGATGTTGTCAAACACTGTCCTGACCTTGGCATCAAGCCGATAATATTACCCAGGGATGTAGAGGAGCTTCGATTGATTGTTTGCAGGTTTTAACGAGCCGATGCAACGAGGGTGAGAAGGCGCGCCGTAGTGTAGGGCTCCAGGTAATTTTGACCACCTGAGGATCTTTACGTTCACCGCAATCTCGTACAGGAGGATGTTTGTGCTTTTCGCCTCCATCAGAAAAGCGGTCGCCGCGGTCGGGAATCGAATCCGCGTCCTCCTGCTCAGCAGCGCAAGCCCTCAGCCACTGAGCCAACCCGGCGAGTTGGAGAGGAGCTTCACAGAGAAAATTCCGAAACTGCCCAATCCAGGCTATCCGAATGTGGTCCTGGTGTCGATCTGGGAGTCGTTGCTTGAAAAGATAAAAAGAAAAAGAATTTGTTTTAGTTGAGGAAACCAATAAGGCAAAACAAAGTAGGGGAGCAGAAGAAATGCTTTAGTTAGTAAGTTCGAGAGAGATAGAAAAGCCAGCACCTTCGCCCCGAATGATAAGATTAGAGCGGAGAAGACAGTGGGAGGGCCATTTGATTAAACCTGTTTTCCAAGTACCTTTTTCGTATAAAGGAGCACCGTCGGCAGGAGAGGAAAACAAGCACATATGCTGCACGCACGTCCGAGTTCATTGTTCAGAAACTGACGCTTGAACTTTGCGTCGGCCCCATTGAAGTTCTGCATTTTTGAAGCTAGACACATGCATCTGTCGGCAGAGTTGCCCGCTTCGCAGAGCGCGAACGTCGTACTTTTGCCAGCAAGTTGCTTACGCTCAGCTTCGATGACGCGAACGGATTCGTCAGCAGCCCTCTCTTTCTCACGGAAGGCGTCGCGTGAGCTCCTGGGTCGTGTGCATTCCTTTGTCGGCCTGGTTTTATTTACAGCAAAGCTTTATATGGCCTCGGATTCTACAGAAACAGCTGGCTGGCGCCGCATCTTTTCAAAGTGCTACGAGTTGTGCCGCGCCTCCGCCAGATGGCGCCACGGGTCCCGCGACCGAGAGAAGACGCAGTGAAACATCCCCCTCGCGAGGGGCACGATCAAATGCAGAGCATTTCCGGGGGCGCACGACGTTAAGGAGTTTGCGTTACGTTAATGTTGTTGCACTTGTTTCAACTGCTGACGAGAGAGCGCTCGTCAGCAGTAATTTAAATGAGTCAACGATATAAGGCGCGTTCATAGCGTCCCATTCTGTGTCGGCTTTGTGGCGCAGTGGGTAGAGCACCATGTACATTGGGTTTAAAAGTACGCAGTTTAAAAGTACGGGTTTAAAAGTACGCTCGGGTTTAAAAGTACATCGGGTTTAAAAGTACGCTCTGCATTTAAAAGTACGCAGGGGTTCTAGAGAGGCTACTGACACGAGCAAGATTATGGTTGTGCCCTATCTGCACGGAATCACACATTAAGAAGATAGCAGCCAGACAGTTGTGTGCTCAGCTCCAAACAAAGGGTATGCCAGGCGCCGCCATGTCAATCATCCAATGATAGAGAGCCATTTCATTGCACAACTAACGACCGTAACAAGTGCGCAGCATGCGTGCAGGGGGTTGTATACAAGCCACCTTTATCGTGCGGGAAACGCTACAGTGGCCAGACCTGCCGTTGTATCAACAATAGAGTTCGATAGCACAAGGTGGCAACAAAGACGTTCCGCCAGGTCACTTGGCCACGCACTGGCGAGATTGCCCCAAGTAATGACGGCATGGAAGTGTGAAGGGGACTTCCATGGCGTCATTACCATGCATAAAAACAGTGATATGCTCGTGCGCGAAATAATCGGATCAATGGAAATTGAAGAAAACATGGACGACTGTGTCAGAACAGTATCGGTTGCGCTAACGGATAAACGTTTTATGCGCAGTGTTATAATAACTTAGACCACTTGGCTAGACGAGTGTATAAATGTACAGGGCGAGGTGTAATAAAATTCATTTGGTAGTGTCAGCGCTTGTGCTTCGTCTTTCGTCTTTGTCTATGTCCTGAGTTAACTTGAGGCTGACCAGTATTTAATCAATTGTTATCGGACAAGCTCAGATTCTGCCCATGCTAACACCTGAAGAGGTAGCTACGGTGTTTTTTATTCTGGTACCCGCATATCTCTGCTGCTAACGCCTGACGACTGACTTCCACTTTCTCATTCCTACATCTCAGCTTAGCCAGTACATACAGACGGAGTTGCCCCGGGAGCCCGCACGCCTGCACTGCTGCGTTAACGGTGGCCAGCCAGTGGACAGGAAACTAGGCACCCGCTTTTTTGTGAGAACGGACGACGCCCCAATGGACGAGTACTTCACTTACTGTTCCGGCCAGGCCGTCATAATGACCTTCAACGTCATGCGAACGCTCCTTAGAGGGTCATCCAAGGTGCATCCCCACCCCACGGTAAGGCCTCTTGTCGCCTTTGCGTGCACTTACCCCAAAAGCGACACTTCTACTCGCGAACATACAAGCTCGAAATTCAGACTTTTTTCGTGTGTACGCTCAAATATGTACGCTCGAATAAGTTGCCGAAAAGTAGATGTGCTTACTTGCGCTGATCTATTCCGCTAGATAAAAGAATCAATTTCACTCTCGGCATCTTCTGCATGTACTGACAGAGCTGCTACATGAGAAGGCAGGCAGAATGTAACGTTGAGCTTTTAATAAGTACTGTCAAATCACCATAAACATGCCTCTGTTCTGCTAAAACCACCAGATGAATATACTGGCAAGAAAGGAGCTTAACGTTTGAGGTAATATTTAGGTGCCAGACGTTCGGTTTGGGAGAGGGGGAGGGGCGTACATAGCGAGTCATTTTTTGAATATTGGAGCGTTGCTCAGTAGCAACAGTCCTGTTTAAAGCCACCAAGTGTAAGTTATTACCATTACAGCCACGGAGAGTGTGTCCAATTTGCGGTAAGCCTTCTCTTCAGGTGGGAGTACTCGTCGTCGCACCCATGTTTTACCACACGTCAAGACCCGCACTAACGGGAAAAATGTTTTTTTTTCAGCGTTTCAAAGTCTTTATTCTGTGAGAATTGATGGGGGAGGGCACCTGACGACGTTGAGCCATCCAGCGTTTGTCATATACAGCCTTTGGAGCTTACACTGCGCCTTGTTTATATTTCCTAAACCGTACAGAAAAAATGTACTTCTTGCAGTATGCAAAGCATGAATGAAAGACGATGATGGGTTGCACATTACGTAACGCTGTTTAAAACGTACGTAAGCGCCGTTACTTACGGGAAAACACGAGTGCAAACAACTATTCCTTCAGACAATTTTACGCAAACATTTCCCCATTTGCAAGAAAATTGTCTCTTCACTTCGATGCACATGTCTTCACAGAACTTCCCCGTGAATCCTCTACTCTCCCCCACAATCCTGTCAACTCATCCCCTCCCGTGTCGTTCCTACCAGAATAAATACAATGAGGGTTTTTTTAATTCAATTCATTTTTCCTGGCTTCCACAGCTCGCGCTGGATCAATTGGAACCATTCGATTTTGGTGGACTTGCAATACCGCCTCGAGGTGTAGTCTTGGGTTTAAAGCTCTTTTTGTATTTTTTCGTCTAAATATGGTTTTTAACGCGTATTTTCATTTGATCCCGCAAAGATAAAGCACATTTGCAGTCAAAAGCACGCTGCCAGGGACATCTATGAATTGATGGTTGGCCTTGAATGTGCCTGATGTTTTCTTTTTTGATGTACGAATGCGTTTTCCAGGTTAGCGATTTCGAAAGGTTTTGGATGTATAAACTTCCCGTTCCAAAATTTGTTTTACCGTTTCGGCCGCGTGGCTGAATTGAAGGTTAGACACTCAGACTTACAGACCGACATTGGATGGTTTAGGTAGTTCCCCGAAGAGTATCATCTTTAAAACACCCTGCCTTGATGGCACGACTTCTACGAAAACAGTTGGCATGAACTGATGCCGAGCTGCCTGACACTTTCGTGGCTTTAGGCCACAAAAAAAGATAAATAAGAAAGAAGGGGGAGCTTCCAAATGGCAGGAAAAGTGAAGGACGCGCTTTCGAAAAAAAGTCTCCAGTGGCATTCGGCTCATGCAAGAGGCACCGCTTGGGCACTAAGCTCATCCTCCCTGTACAAACATCGTCGGTGTGAAGACTGGAGCTGCAGCCGTCTTGGGCCCAGTTTCCCTGCTTTTACATAGACGGAACGTTCCTTCATATTGGCCCAAGGGGCCTGTCTTCTTGAGGAGGGAGGAATGTGAGGTGTACATAGCATCCTCTCTGGCAACCCATACCAACCCCTTTTTTTATAGTTTACTGTGTCACGACACGGTTGAGTATGTGTCGAGCCATAAAAAGTTAAAACGACGCCGTCCACATGACAACAGCGGCATGGCTGGCGGCCCTGGTCAGCTTATCCCTTCATAATCAGCGCTCACTGATCCAGAGGGCTAAGGCAGCAGTCGTTGCATCTCTAGACCTGGTCCTCTGGTTCGACCTAGGCATACTATTTTAAGTGCAGAATACTTTAAGGGCCCGGTTATCGTCATAACTACTACAGGATAATGGTGTCACGCGCCAATACAGGGGCTAAGCTCATGTCTGACCCATCGGGCCGCCGAACCTCACGTTACTCACATGGTAAGTGTCGGGGGTGGTCTCTGTGCTGCGCCACTGCCACGGAGGTTGCTTTTGCTTGGCGACAAAAAGTACACGGTAATATAAAATAGGAAAAACGCCATGAAATATCGCATTATTGCCCTTAATGAAAAATCAATCACACGGCCTCTTGATGGGCCTTTTTCTGGGGCTTCGCCGACCTCTCTTGACAGCTTTCGCTATCAACGCCAGGCTGATACTGAAACTAGTCCCCTGATGGCGCCACAGCCCGTCTGGCGAATGACTACTCCGCACTTCGGCAGCTTCCACGTTCAGTGGAACTGCTTTCTCTTTGTGCCGCTTTCCATTCCACACTTTCCCTTGCCCCCTAAAAACGTCTTTTCATCCATACAAATAGTTGAAGCTGGAATTACGCAAACGTGCTAACGTTTCCACAATTTCGCGTTTCTTCTTCCCGGTCAACGCTGGACGACGCGTACGTGACCGGAGACCTCGCGCTGCTCCAGGGAGTCGGCCACGTCGACATTAGTCGCTTGTACTTCTACGAACCCTCTCGAGAATCAAACGGAAGCTGCCTTTTCGTCGGCGATTGCATCTTCATGCACTGGCAGGTTGTGGCAGGTGGGAAGGCCATTGAAGAAGTCGCGCGGACCCTGGACGCTCGCTTCTACTGGTCTATCCTGCCCTCGGACCGAAAGGTGCACGCTGGAGTGTGGCTGGACTTATCGTCCAGGCTGAAGTCCCGTGACTATGCAGTTGCTTTCCAAGAGACGAGGGCACTGCTATTCAAACGCAACAGAATTGATAAAGCGCAACAAGCGGCTCTGCCGTCTCCCTAGAGCACGTCGAATTTTCTCGAAAGATTTTCTTCTTGGACGCTGACCGAAAATAGGGCTCTACCAAACAAGCGTAGTTCGGTGCTTGACAGTGCATATGTGTATCTGCTGGCCTGCATGTAAAAATAAATCCGACTGTGATTACATACGTCACGCCTCATTGTCATGCCCTGGAGCATGCCTTGTGGGAAAATGACATTATTATTCCTACCCATACAAATTCCTGTTGCTAACCGGTGGGTTGATATGCGAAAGAGATTTCTGTCTGCTCCATACGAAAGAGAAGATTCTCACCTGCGCCCAGTGACATTCCTTGTACAAGGACTTTATGGTTTCAGCAACAAACGTATCATCGTTCCTTATTCTTATAAAGTGACAGACCTAATATTTGACGGCAAAATATTAGGGCGCCCCCTCTGGGCAGAAGTTTTTTGTGTTGGTAAGTAATACCCCTGTTATACGCGCACTTTGAATCGCGATTGAGTAGGTCCGCTTCTGGCGCTGCTACACGGCAGTTTCAATCGCGAACGAGCCCGATCCCGCTCGAACCAAATCCTCCTTTCCAAAATGATATTAGGGTTTCCAAGCGCGAACAGGCGAAAGCGGTGATACTCTTGTTCCCGCTGAGTAATCACACAGAAGTTGACAACTTTAAGTAATGCCAAAAATTGTGTCTAATAACTTCATCCAAATATTCAAAAGGCAACATTTATATAGTTACGTATGCCTACGATTACGGAAAGCTCCCAGACGCTATTTTATATTTAACGCTATTATATATTTACCTAACATAGTCGCTACTTCCTTCTGTAGTTACCCGCCGCGGTGGCTCAGTGGCTAAGGCGTTGTGCTGCTGAGTACGAGGTCGCGGGTTCGATTCCCGGCCGCGGCGGCCGCTTTTCTGATGGAGGCGAAAAGCAAAAACGCCCGTGTGTACGAGATTTCGGCGCACGTTAAAGATCCCCAGGTGGTCAAAATTAATCCGGAGCCCTCCACTACGGCGCGCCTCATCGCCTGCGTTGCGTCGGCGCGTTAAACCCTACAATCAATCCTTCTGTAGTTCGCCCTTTCTTGCCTGGAAAAAGCAATCTTACTCGCTTTGCTACTGGGTCTGCCTCTTACGTGTTCTGGTAGAAAGGAAAAAGCGGGAATTAACCACAAAGCGCGTAGGCCTCTTTCTCACTCCGTCTGTAGATCACGTGGTGGAGGTAGTCGGTCAACTGCTCGGGTCACCATTCGTTATAAAGACCCAAATTGTCTCTATTTGTTGTGGGTATTTCACTTTAAGCAACGGCACTGATCTCCTTGTAGGAAAGCCTCGAAAGAACGGGAATTTTACTCCGAGATTTCACTTTTGCCTAACTATGAAGACTTAGTTGCTGCTCGTTAGTTACTTGAATTCGGGGTTATAAGCGTTTTAATATTGACGAGTTTCTAACTTTTTATTATTCCTATTGGGTTGTCGTGCGACGTTTCTGACAATAAGCACTGGTCGCACTTTTAGTTGGTGCCCTCAAAGCTTGTGATACAAGGTATATTAATAATTAAGCCCGCGTTTAACAAACGTCCTTTCGAAGGCAGTTGTGCCGGTTTGACTTTAATTTTTACGCTCCCTAGGCAAATCTCGCCAAACAAGGAACTTGTTTTAATGCCACGTTGTGCTTGCCTAATTATGGCCATAATGGCTTGTGCGGCATAAACGAACAGAGCCCGGAGGAACGCAGGAAGAACATTGACTGGCGTTCTTTCTTGTGTTTGTTCGTTTACCGTTAAACCTTAGATCCGACAAATATTTAAATTTTTTAGGAGTACTGACTGTTCGCGAAAGCATAGGAGCTTGGTTCAGCGAGCGCAAACTATAACTCCTGGATTCATGCTGAACTAGGCACTGCTTTTGTTCATGTGCAAGAATCCGCATACACGGAAAGGACGCTCAACAATCTGAAGTTCGGCTACTCTCATTGCTTACAATAAGCTTCCAAGCCTCTCTGAACCCCAAACTTAACCGACTCATATCAAATTAAAAACATTCATATCAACAAATGCTGAGACAAGTTTTTAGGGGCAAAGCACCTTAAGGCCGAGGCTTCTCCGGTGCTGTGATCACGGCACAACAACTTGTAAATCGAAACATCTGTGAACAAAAGGCTCATAAAAGGTTAACAAGAACAAAATAAAACGTTCACAAAAGGTTAGAGAGAGGGAGAGAGATAAAGAGGGAGAGACGCAGAGCACCGTGTAAATCAAAACATCTGGGGACAAAAGGTTCACAAAAGACGAGAGTGCAAATTTGGGCTTGTTGGTGATGCATTCTTGCAGGCTAAGCGCGAGGCAGACACAGGACGAGACAAGAGATGTGACGAGGACGAGCTCTCGTCCTCGTCTCATCCCTTGTCTCGTCCTGTGTCTGCCTCGCGCTTAGCGTACAACAGTTCACAAAAGGTAAACAAGAACAAAATGAAAGGTTCACAAAAGGTTATGGAGAGAGAGACAGACAGGGAGGGAGGGGAGGAGGGATGGAGGGAGGGAGGGAGGGAGGGACGGACGCAGAGCACCGTGTAAATCAAACATCTGTGAACAAAAGGTTCACAAAAGGTTAACAAGAACAAAATTAAAGGTTCACAAAAGGCTAGAGAGAGAGAGAGAGAGAAAGACTGCTGCTGGACAGCCGTGCTTTATATGCGCGAAGAGCATTGAATTGGATTGGATTGGGTTAGATTTGGATTTGCATTTGGAATTAGGTTTGGATTGGATTTGATTCGATTAGATTAGATTGGATTGGATTGGATTCAAATAGATTGGATTGGATTGGAATAAATTGAATTGTCTTGTACAGGATTGGAATGGAAATCGTTTTAGCAGCAGTAAGCACTTTCACGTTTGATTTACGGTAACTACGATCCCGAGTGCTTCGCCCACTCGTCATAATTCACTTCGTGGAGATGCGTGAACTTTTTTTCTTTCCTTGACTTCATCATAACGAACTGCCTTCATCTTACTGCAATGGCTATAGGGCCAAGCGCTACATGCATTAACGGCAAAATGAAAAAGTCCGAATAAAATATGCAGAAAGTCTAAATTTCTTCCAATAAATAACGTGAACAGCAGCGAAACAATCGGCATTTATCACAAACTTCTGCTTTTGCTTAACTCGTCAAACGTTGGCTGTGTTTGTGCTCATAGCCACAACGGCACTACAAAGATAATATCGAGCGAGTGGAAGTTGATGTTGACGTTCGGGAAATTAGTGACGTACTTGCGGGAAAAATGGTTCGCTCAATTAAGGCATACAGCCCCATCTTTAACAAAAAAAAGGTGCGAAGCTCATCTAGGCAGCCATTTGAGCGAGATGTACGAATTGTCGGCTTCATTCCATCTCGTTCGCTCTATTTTGTACTTCATGCTGCCGCTGCCTACCCTGCTAGAACTCGTGAATCGGCTTGTAGTATTACCTAAATAAACTAAATAATTAATGAGAAATTTACAGCTGTAGCTGGGTAGTGTGAAAACCGAGATGCTATACAAAAGCCATAAAAATTACAGAATGAGTGATAGTTTAAGGTAGTAGTTTATAAGACAAGTAACGCGTTTGGCAGCATGGCCACAGCCCTTATCCCTGAAAGCTTTTCCTCTATGCCTGAACACAGGTTACGCATGCATCCGGGAAATTTGGGGATTTTATAAAAGCCTAAATGTTGTCTCTTCGGAAAATGGAGTTTGGATTTCAGGGCTGTCGTAGAATTTCGGTGAGTAATTCAGCTGCCTTTTATAAATGCGAAGCACTTCTTTCTTTACATTTTGCGAAACGTGTTCCATAAAAGTTCCTCTTTATAAATACGTCTTTGGGCATCTTCTCTGGCGGTTCCCGTTATTCAGCTTCTGCCCCGTTGTAACGCGTTTGAAATTTTTGTTGGGATGCTTTTTTTCTTTTGGCCAAGAGTTGGAACTCGGCCCAGAAAGTATCTCAGTTACAGTGGCGCATTGAGGTCACGCTTTAGCTTTTATGCCCACCACTATGGCGCCATGTTGACGGCCTTTGCCAAGAAGAGCCTCCGAGTTGCTGTGCCTGGCGACGCGAAATACGTCTACCATATTGGTCTACTTTAGGGTATGCTCGCACCGCAATGGCAGTTTACCCTTGTGAAGTAGTCTTCTTTCCACAAGGCTTCATTGTGTGTATAGATAGTGTCTGTGGCGGGAAAAGTTGTTTTTCACGATTTGCGTGCCGTTCTTTCCGTAGGTCTCGTGTGGAAGCCTATTCGCACAAGACGGCAACCGGAAAAAAATACGTGCCTAGGCAAGATTTCTTCAAAGCTTCCAGATAAAAAACTACAAATTGTTAGATCCCTCGCAATCTACAACGGAGATGTGAGTGGAATTACCAGGGAAGCTCGTACTAAACATGCGGCAGTTTGCGACCCCTCCCATAATATACAGGCGCAGAAAAATGTCGTATTTATTCGCGTAATTATCCCACATTTTTTCATTATGCGTTCATTACGCGGGGTAAATGTTTCGCGAAAACCTTTTGAGCACAGAAAAGGCAAGCAAGTTGCGGGTCCCAATTTTTACCATAGCTATCATGAATAAAATCAAAATAATAAAGAAACACATACTAAAAACTCCGCACGCCGCCACCAGCCGCTTTGCAAAGTGGTGCAAAATGCAGTGTTTTCATGAATTACGGAACGCGCCGGAACGAGTTAGCTCTGGGGTGACAACAGGGCGACTAGTAAGTGGCTACCGCTGTCACAGTGTGGGACATCAAAACAGACATGGGGGCAAACGCAGCAAGCTGAGCGCATTTTTTTTCTTCGTCTTGTGAGTCATTATGTGAACTTAGTGAGAGTTTCTTCCTCATCAATATTAACGCATGTTTGCCGATATCGCTAATATCGGCAAGTCTGCGGTAATAGCGTTGCCATGTCCGCTTTGAAAGGGAAGGGAACAGAAGTAAGCACGACCATCATCAGCTAAACTTGGCACACATACGACATACTGCTGCGGCAAGTTCAGTGTGCGTTCATTGCACGGGAAATTTTAAAAAAGCAAATTTTGACGGCAAACTTCAGGGGTGCGATCATTGCGCGAGTGCGAATAATATGCTAGTAAATACGGTAAATGCATTTTTGTTACATTTACAAAAGTTTATTGTATTTCTTTCTCTTTTGGCAGATTGCGTTTGTATTCGTGAGGCATTTTGTTGTTGTTTTTAAATGCATTCACGCCAGCATAACTATTTTCGGTAATGCACGTGTGATACCTTCGCCTTAATAAAGCTGATTGATTCTGGAGTTTAACGCGCCTACTCAACGCAGGCGATGAGGCGCGCCGTAGTGGAGGGCTCCGGATTAATTCTGACCGCCTGGGGATCTTTATCGTGCACCGAAATCTCGTACACACGGGCGTTTTTGCTTTTCGCCTCCATCAGAAAAGCGGCCGCCGCGGCCGGGAATCGAACCCGTGAACTCGTGCTCAGCAGCGCAACGCCTTAGTCACTGATCCACCGTGGCGTGTATTCTCTTTTTAGAGGCGTAGCCACTCCAGCTCCTGTCGTCGTCGTAATCGTCGTTTGTCTCGCGTAGTTATGGTACTAAAACATAGTAAAACTCCTTTACGCCTCACGCTAGAACGTAACGCGTAATAAAGAACACCGGGACACTCGTTTACCCCTCGCGCTAGAACGTTCAAAGACGTGAGACTTTTACAGCAAAGCTGTATACCTCTACCCCCCAGGGGTTCCATCACCGTTGGCAAAAACGCCAAGGCACCAAGAATACATTTATACACTGGATGCTTCGCGCTCCCCCAGGTTTTAGGTTAGGGGAGATGGACAAGGACTTTTTTATAAATAGTGATAGTTACAGGCAAACATACTGAATTTTCCCGCCGGCGCCTGTTCGTGGATATGTGGATTATTCAGCCCTTCAATCTCAAGGGAAAATGATCTATGTAAGCGATTCACCCTTGCCGGCAAGTTCCAGGTCAGAAACTGTTTGGAGGTCACAAACGAAGGCATCGAAACGCAATGTTCTTCACATAGGCCCTTCTGCGAGGCAGAAGGGCCTATGCTGGAAGGCAGCATTTCGATTCTCAACTTCATGTTTGCTGGTTTTTTATTACTTTTTGAGGCTCACCTCACTTATTCTGCGGAAAATTTGTATTTACAAGTGGCCCCTTTACTTTACTTTACTTTACTTTACTTTACTTTACTTTACTTTACTTTACAAATTACGTTACGTGCATGGCTGTGCGCGGTATCCACCACTGCAACAAACCAATTAGAAAAAGAAACACAGGCGCTCCCTATTCCCCAACAGGGGCTGAAAAGAAACAAGAGTAGACTAGATCACCCGTGTGAACTTTTGTTATCTTCGGAAAGCGAAGTTCATTCTGGTTGAATGCATAAAGTTTATGTTTGCGCCTCAAACCTAGGTACTCCTTGCTCCATAAATCACGCCATACTACTACTCTTTTTGAAGCAGGCAAGTAGAGCAACGCCGAAAAAACAAGGGAACAATTTTATAAACTGAGCCCACCCCTACTAGACGCATTTATCTGGAAACGTTTCCTAAGAAGAGCTGACACTCAAACAGAGAGCTTGTTTTCGTTTACACGCGCTTTGACAAGAAGCAGAGCATGAAAAATATATATATATATATATATATTGCCACGAACCATGTATTGTTTATTTTTTGTTTGTTTTTACTGCCGGGCCACACCCGGCTGTGTTATCTGCATTCCAAGCTAACGCGGCTTCCATTCTTTATTTTTATGATGCACGGGGTATCACATTCAGATAAGCAGGCTGTTTCGCCCTAACGTCGCTAGCCCAGAATAATCTTCTGAGATCTACAATGTTCTGGATGTGAATCGACGGTTCCAGAAACACTTACGCCGAAAGATAAAAGCCTGCAGAGCATTCCAATCGACGGAACTCTCCTGCACGCGTCACTTTTGTTGACTGCCGCTTCCCCGCTTCTGTATTCTTATAGTGGTTAGCGGAGCACAAGTTCGCTCCAATCAACTTGTTTTCCTTGAAGACAACTGCGTCGTGTTTGACTTCGTGACATCTGGTGTAGGTGCTGGGTACGCACCCTTCATGAGCTCTACAACCTCTGCAAGCCGCCAAGCCAGTCCAACAAGAGCCAGCCTCCGACTGCAAGGCCTCCCGCTCCAGTTTGGTCTCCTGCCATTAAAGACCGACCGCTGCAACCACCACCATGGTGGTGCCAGAAGCAACATCACCAATCGTCCTGCAGCAGCTACGGGAACAGCCATCCTTCCGAGGAGCCCCCGCAGAATATCTATAAGAATGGTTGGAGCAACTGGAGCGCGTCCGGATCTTCAACAGGTGGGACGACGCAAAAACGTTCCGGCATGTTTTCTTTTACTTGGAAGATTCAGCTAGCACTTGGTTGGAGAACCACGTGAGCTCCTTGACCAACTGGGCTCGCTTCAAATGCGAGTTCCTAAAGACCTTTACTACCGTGGTCAGAAAAAAACGCGTGGCACTCTTGCTGGAAAGTCGAACGCCGCACCCCAACAAAGGGGCCATGATCTTCGTCGAGGAGATGAAGCGACTTTTTCGCCGTGCGGACCCAGAAATTACAGAGGAAAAGAAACTACGGTTTCTGATACGAGGTGTGAAGCAAGAGCTCTTCGCGTGCCTTGTTCGCAACCCCCCTAAGACCATGTCCGAATTCGCTTCTGAGGCTGCCGCGATGGAGAAGACGCTGGAAATCCGAACAAGGCAGTGCGACCGCCCAATCAATGCGCTGGTTTCGGGGACAATTGGTGCCGGCGCTATTAACTCCGACTCACTACGCGACACCATCCATGCAGTGGTGAGGGAGGAGGTGCGGAAACGTTTCCCTACGACGACGCCACAACCTCAAGTCGCTTCCCTGACTGACGTGATACGGGATGAAGTACAGCAGGCTTTGGGAACTTCTGTGCCGTCCGAAGCACCCCGCGAGTCAGAGGCTATGACCTACTCCGCGGCTGTTCGTCGACGCCGCCCTGTTCCAACACGTCGTCAAGAGGCCTCGCCGTACCGCCGCCCAATGTCGCCCGCCCGACCCCCTGTAACCAGAAACCAGGCCCCAAGGAAGACCGAGGTGTGGAGACCACCAGATAATTGCCCGCTGTATTACCACTGCGGAGAGGCCGACCACATCTACCATCGCTGCCCATACAAGAGACTCGGACTTCATGGCTTCTCAGTCGACGCACCACGCCCCTGACCCGGCCAGCACCCATCTGAGATTGAAGAATACCTGTCCAACACCAGCCGTCGACCAGCCCGTTTCAACCGTTCGCCGTCGCCTTACCCGTACTAGTCGCCGGAACGCCGTAGCAGTGCTGACTTCGCACGTGGAAGGTCCGCCAGCCCACGCTGGGGAAACTAAAAGCAGCAACTTCTGGAGGTGAAGTTGCACAACGGCGGAAAAACGAAAACCCTCCAACGACGCAACGATTCGCCGAAGACTGTGTCTCGCGACATGCCCTCATCCCGACGACCCGACCTAACCCTGACGTGGTTCCCGAACACGGCCACAAGCTGCGACGCCTACCCGACATCACCGAGCCTGCCCCGGAGAAGACAATGACGACGATTCACAATGCCCGACCGTCAAGACGCACAAGCCGAGATGCGATGCCCCGACGCACCCGGAATTCGAGGAAGGCAGCGTACGACGTATAGGTGTCCATCGACGGCTTTGATGTAGTCACCCTCGCGACATGGGAGCCGACTACTCAGTAATGAGCGGACCATGGCGTCTAAGCTGAAGAAAGTTATAAACAGATTGGACGGTCCGCAAATACGCACAGCAGGAGGCCACCTCGTGATGCCAAGTGGAACGTGCACATCCCGCGTCACCATAAACGGCACGACGTACCCTGCCGCGTTCGTTGTCTTGCCTCACTGCTCCCGTGACGTAATTCTCGGAATGGACTTTTTGACGGACAACGGCGCAATAATTGATCTACAGGCCAAGTCTATAACATTTTCCTCCGATCACTGCATGACGCCGGACCCGAACCCCGAACACCGTGCAGCTGTAAGGACCGCCGATACTCATGTCACCCTGCCACCCCGCGCAAAAC
Source organism: Haemaphysalis longicornis (assembly GCF_048455015.1). NCBI lineage: Eukaryota > Metazoa > Arthropoda > Arachnida > Ixodida > Ixodidae > Haemaphysalis > Haemaphysalis longicornis. Next base: position 74,062,882 of record NW_027526225.1, on the reverse strand, counting down.
TTGATGATCACCGTCTACTGTGAAGGTGCTGCTCCTGACGTCGACGCTATTGTGGAGAGTGACCAAAAGGTTGCTTCTCAGCAGCGGTGTGTCTGTCGCAAGAGGCATTGTGCGGTTTAAGCAACGTAGTTCCCACGTTTTGGTCACCAATTTCACCGAGGAGTACCAGCATTTAAACAAGGGCGCTGCAATTGCGTTCCTCGAAGAAACGCAACAGGCAAGTGACGTGATCACAGTCGCCGAGTTTGAACGCGCACCTGAAGTTACCTTCAAGCTCCCGCATCCTTTCGACGTGAATCTGTTGCTACCGCAAGAAGACAGGAACCAGTTATCGGCTTTCCTGCATCGCTACAGCGAGTGTTTTTTCGTCGAACTCAAAGTTACGTCAAACACTTCTGGCGAAGCACCGGGTAATAACGGAAGATGGAGCCCGACCTACCCGACAGCCACCGTACCGTGTGTCTTTACACGAGCACGAAGCCTTCCAGACTCAAGTAGACGATATGCTCAGCGACGACATAATACAGCCATCTAAAAGTCTGTGGGCTGCGCCGGTCGTACTAGTGAAGAACAAAGACGGCTCTTTAAGGTTCTGCGTTGACTACCGGAGACTAAACAAAATCACCAAAAAGGACGTGTACCCCCTGCCACGAATCGACGACGCCCTCGACCACCTCTGCCACGCGAAGTACTTCTCATCCATGGATCTGAAGACCGGCTAGTGGCAAATTGAAGTGGACGAGCGAGACCGAGAGAAGACTGCATTTATAACCCCGGACGGTCTACACGAGTTCAAGGTGATGCCGTTTGGGCTGTGCACGGCACCAGCCACGTTTCAAAGGGTCATGGACACTGTGCTAGCTGACCGGAAGTGGCACACCTGCCTCGTGTACCTTGACGACATTGTAGTATTCGCCCGGACTTCAGATGAACACCTTGCAAGGTTGGAGTCTGTACTCGAGGCTATTCGCTCAACCGGGTTAATGCTGAAGCACGAAAAGTGCCGCTTCGCTTACGAGGAACTTATGTTTTTGGGACACGCCGTCAACGCCGCGGGAGTCCTGCCTGACCCGGCGAAAACATCAGCCATAGCGAACTTCCCAAGACCGAAAGACAAAAAGAGCGTGCGAAGATTTCTCGGACTATGTGCATACTACCGGCGCTCCGTCGCAAGCTTCGTACGCACTGCAGAGCCACTCACTCGCCTGACAAAAGATAGCACCCCTTTCGCATGGAAAAACGCCCAAGAAAAAGTTTTTTCCGAGCTGCAACAACGCCTGCAAAACCCGCCCGTGCTCGCTCATTTCGACGAAAATGACGAAACTGGAATGCACACGGATGCCAGCAATATAGGTTTGGGGGCCGTCCTCGTCCAAAAACAAAGCGGTTGTGAAAAGATAATCGCCTACGCCAGCCGTGGTCTGTCGAAGGAGGAAAAAACTACTCTGCCTCCGAAAAAGAGTGCCTGGCTATAATATGGGTCATTTCAAAATTTCGCCCATATGTGTATGGCAGACCGTTCAAGGTTGTGAAAGGCCACCATGCGCTGTGTTGGCTCGCCAATTTGAAGGACCCCTCTGGCCGTCTTGGGCGGTGGAGCTTGCGCATGCAAGAGTTCGAGGTTACAATAGTCTACAAATCTGGCAGGAAATACTCCGACGCCGACTGTCTGTCCCGCGTCCCCGTCGACCCACCACCACAAGACACCGATGAAGACAGCGCGTTTTTCGGAGTCGTGAGAGATCCACCTAGCCGCCAAGCAGCGTGCCGACCCCGACCTGCGCGTCATTATCGACTACCTTCAAGGACGCAACGTCGCCGCGCCTAGGGCGTTCAAGAGGAACTTACCAGCATTCACCCTCAAAACTTCCGTCCTCGTGAAGAAGAATTTCAGCCCCGGAACGAGAACGAATTGTCTACTTGTTATCTCCACAGACCTTCGTGACGAAATTTTTGAAGCGTGCCACGACGACCTGTCTTCCGGACATCCCGGAACAGCTCGCACTATTGCAAAAATCAAGGTGAAGTACTTCTGGCCCCACCTCACATCCGACGTCACCCACTACGTTCGGAGTTGCTGTGACTGCCAGTGACGAAGAACGCCGCCGACAAGTCCCGCTGGAATGATGCAGCCAATCGCCGTCCCGTCGAAGCCATTTCAACAGATCGGAATGGACCTTCTAGGCCCGTTCCCTACGTCGCGATCACAGAACAAGTAGATTATCGTAGCGACAGACTACATTACGCGATACGCAGAAACCGCCGCTGTTCCGAGGGGGACAGCACAAGAAGTCGCGAAGTTCTTTATGACCCAAGTTGTGCTGCGACATGGAGCCCCAGAAGCCCTAATTACGGACTGCGGAACGGCCTTCACTTCGGAGCTTATGCAAGGAATTTTACGCTACAGCAACACGGACCACCGAAGAACGACGGCGTACAACCGCCAAACGGACGGACTAACAGCACGTCTGAACAAGACGATCGCGGATATGCTGTCAATGTACGTCGACGTTGAACATAAGACTTGGGACGAAGTGCTCCCGTATATCACGTTTGCGTAGAACACGGCTACCCAGGAAACTACGCAAATGACGCCGTTCGAGCTTGTCTACAGAAGACTGCCGACTACGATGCTTGACGCCATGCTTCCGCACGTAGAAGAGGACGACCTCAATCCGGACGTCAAATGATACCTTCAGCGCGCGGAGAAGGCCCGCCAGCTCGCTCGAGTTCGTACAACGGACCAGCAGCTGGTGGATGCCGGGCGCTACAACCTCCGACGCCGAAACGTCGAGTACCACCCAGGGGACCGTGTTTGGTTTTGGACTACCATCCGACGACGCGGACTCAGTGAGAAGCTTCTGCGACGGTATTTCGGACCCTACCAGATTCCACGACGTGTCATCCAACTTACCTACGAGGTGATCCCCGATGGCGATTCCGTAACATCACGACGACGCACGCGACCCGAAGTCGTCCACGTGGTTTGCTTGAAACCTTACTATGCAAGATGACGGACTTTTTTTCTTGTTTGTTCGGACTGTCTTTTCTTTTAGCATCGGGTCGATGCACTCTTAGAGGGGGAGGGGGGTAATGCCACGAATCATGTATTGTTTATTTATGGTTTGTTTTTACTGCCGTGCAACGCCCGGCTGTGGTATCTGCGTTCCAAGCTAACGCGGCTTCCATTCTTTATGTTTATGCTGCACGGGCTATCACATTCAGATAAGCAGGCTGTTTCGCCTTAACGTCGCTACCACAGAATAATCTTCTGTGATCTACAATGTTCCCGATGTGATTCGACGGTTCCAGAAATACTTGCGCCGAAAGAAAAAAGCCTGCAGAGCAAACGCCGCGGCATTCGAATCGCCGGAGATCGCCTGCACGCGTCACTTTTGTTGACTGCCGCTTCACCACCTCTGTATTCTTTGAGTTGTTAGGGGAGCACAAGTTCGTTCCAATAAACTTGTTTTCCTTGAAGAAAACTGCGTCGTCTTTGCCTTCGTTACAATGTATATATATGAATATATATATATATATATATATATATATATATATATATATATATATATATATATATATATATATGAGTTGGCAGTCAAGAAAACCTCGGAAAACAAAGAGGAGGATGTGGTAGGTCAGTGAAACAGACAAAGAATGTGGAAAGAAAAAATAAAGTGGAGAAAAAATGCCCGCCAGGTGGGATTCGAACAGACGACCTCCAGAATACAGGTCTGGTGCGATAACCACTACGCTACCGGCGGGGCGATTTTCCCCTCCTCTTTCTCGGGTACTTATGTTTAGGTATTTTTGTTTGCTGTGCTTGGGGGTGATAGCCAGCGCCATTCGGTCTACTCGGGGTAAAGGGGACCTTCTTTTTAACCCCCGGGTGGTGACTCGAGTGTCTACGACATGTCGAGCGTGCTCGACCAGCGTTGAACCCTGTTAGGCTTCCTATGGCACCAAGGCTGAAAGAACAGAGGCCCTCGCTATGCATGTAGCGAACCAGAATAGGTAATGAGGGGCTCGTTGGAAATAACACAGAAATAAAGAGTTGGCAGTCAAGAAAACCTCACAAAGCAAAGGGGAGGATGTGGTAGGTCTCTAAAACAGACAAAGAATTTGGAAAGAAAGAAATAAAGGTGAGAAAAAATGCCCGCCAGGTGGGATCCGAAACCACGACCTCCAGAATACCGGTCTGGTGCGATAACCACTATGCTACCGCCTGGGCGATTTGGCCCTCAACTTTCTGGGGTATTTATGTTTAGGTATTTTTGTTTCGTGTGCTTGGGGGTGGTAGCGAGTGCCACTTGGTCTACTCAGGGTTAAGGGGACCTTCTTTTTAACCCCCGGGCCGTGACTCGAGTGTCTACGACATGTCGAGAGGGGTCGACAAGCGTTGAACCCTCTTAAGCTTCCTATGGCACCAAGACTGCCAGAACAGAGTCTCTCGCTATGCATGTAGCGAATCAGAATAGGAAATGAGGGGCACGTTGAAAATAACACAGAAATAAGAGTTGGCAGTCGAGAAAATCTCGGAAAACAAAGGGGAAGTTGTGGTAGGTCACTGAAACGGATAAAGAATTTGGAAAGAAAAAAAGAAAGGTAAGAAAAAATGCCCCCCAAGTGGGATCCGAAACCACGACTTCCAGAATACCGGTCTGGTGGGATAACCACTACGCTACCGCCGGGGCGATTTGCCCTTCCACTTTCTGGGGTATTTATGTTTAGCTATTTTTGTTTGGAGTGCTTGGGGGTGGTAGCCAGTGCCACTTGGTCTACTCAGGGTGAAGGGGACCTTCTTTTTAAGCCCCGGGCCGTGACTCGAGTGTCTACGACATGTCGAGAGTGGTCGACCAGCGTCGAACCCTCTTAAGCTTCCTATGGCACCAAGACTGCCAGAACAGAGGCCCTCGCTATGCATGTAGCGAATCAGAATCGGAAATGACGGGCTCGTTGAAAATAAGACAGAAATACGAGTTGGCAGTCAAGAAAATCTCGGAAAGCAAAGGGGAGGATGTGGTAGGTCACTGAAATAGACAAAGAATTTAGAAAGAAAGAAATAATGTGGCGCTTGCTACCCCCCCCCAAGCACAGGAAACAAAAATACCTAAACATAAATACCCCAGAAAGTGGAGGGGAAACTCGCCCCACCGGTAGCGTAGTGATTATCGCATCAGACCGATATTCTGGAGGTCATGGGTTCGGATTCCACCTGGCGGGCATTTTTTCCCCACTTTCTTTCTTTCTTTCCAAATTTTTTGTCTGTTTCAGTGACCTACCACATCCTCCCCTTTGCTTTCCGAGGTTTTCTTGACTGCCAACTCTTATTTCTGTGTTATTTTCAACGAGCCCCACATTTCCTATTCTGATTCGCTACATGCATAGCGAGGGCCTCTGTACTGGCATTTTTGGTGCCATAGTAAGCTTAAGAGGGTTCAACACTAATCCACCACTCTCGACATGTCGTAGGCACTCGAGTCACGGCCCGGGGGTTAAAAAGAAGGTCCCTTTCACCCCGAGTGGTCCCAGTGGCGCTGGCTGCCACCCCCAAGCACAGGAAACAAAAATACCTAAACATAAATACCCCAGAAACTGGAGCGGAAAATCGCCCCGCCGGTAGCGTAGTGGTTATCGCACGAGACCGGTATTCTGGAGGTCTTGGGTTCGGATCCCACATGGTGGGCATTTTTTCTGCACTTTCTTTCCAAATTCTTTGTTTGTTTCAGTGACCTACCACATCCTCCCCTTTGCTTTCCGAGGTTTTCTTGACTGCCAACTCTTATTGGTGTGTTATTTTCAACGAGCCCGTCATTTTCTATTCTTATTCGCTATAAATATATATATATATATATATTTACAGTAAAAGAGAAGACTAAAAGGTAACGTGTCGGCTTCGGGAAAGCCTTCGTCAGAAAAAAAACAAATGGCAAGTAAACTGTCATATAAATCATCAGAAGCCAATCACGGTGAACATGGGCACCCGTGTTGTGTTGGGCAGGACGACAAAAGTTGATGAACACTTGTTTCCGTATCAGGGCTAACAAGATTTTGATGTGCCAGGTCACTCACACTGGCAGAAACAGTGACAGCGGTGCGAAAAGGTAGAGTAACGGGGAATGGGTATGGGCAAAGAGCAGTGAATGAAAAACAAATCTTCTACTGAACAGCGGAGTAAGCATAAAATATATAATGCAGAGCGGGAAAAAGAAAATAAAACAGTAATATCTGAACCATCAGACGGTCGTAAGGAATGCGGTATAGATAGCCTCACTTGTGAGACGAATGCCGAAGCTAAGATCGGAAAAAGTTTGATCTAAGATCGGAAAAATTTGGGGGCACGCCCGCAAGCACATACACGCGGGGCAATGCAAACACAAATATATTTACGTAAACAGTGGTACAAAGGTTGCACCGAGGTGATCAGTGCGACAAGAAAGCCAGCGGGCCAACGCTTTCATTTAACCTTGATTTCATAAATTTGAATTAGTAAAGAAGATACGATTCCCTGACTTCCCCATCATGATCAGAAACCGGATTGAAGGATTGTTGCTTTTATTTTGTTAAAAGAATGACCAACTACATTGATATGTTGGGACAATGGCAGGTTCGGGAGGGTCTTATTAAGCGCCTTGTGATTATTGAAACGACGTTTAAAAGTATTGCGGGGTGCCAAATATAGTAAAGCTGTCATTCGGTACCCTCGAGCAGATAAGTCACGTTTTCGATGTCGCAAGTAAAATTGGCTTTTATGTTTAATGTGAAATTGGAAGCTGTACTGCTCGCGGTGGCAGTTGTTGTCATATGTGGACAAAATTGACATCGCGGTTATTGGCAGGGTTGGCGAAGTGAGGCAATCGCGTAGGTTCGCTGATCGTCAATAGACTACGTGAGGCGGACCTTGAAAAATGTGTTGCAGCCTCGGGCTTTGCATAAGTATGTTATGATGCTTCTTAAGAGTTGATGTTACTTAAGGGGCTGACGATGAGTAACGGAGTACCAGATTAGTGGTTTGCTGACTGCGAGGCTGTGTCGTTGGGAGTAAAAGTGCGCTGCAAACAAGCATGCTTGCGCGCCTCACTGCATCGTCAATAATCTGCGTGGGGTACTTTTGTCAAGTCAGGGCAGGACGGAGTACTGTGCAGTTTTGATTGGCGTCAGATTCTAGCGAGCATATCCTTTAAAACACACCGCTTGGCTGTAACGTATACTAGATTTATTGTGTCTTACATGACTGCTTTTGAAGGGGGTGGGGGGGTACTCATGGTGGTCTGTGGGCTTTCTATAAAGATTTGTAGTTAGTTTTGTATCCTTCAGTGACACTGTGACATCAAAAAAGTTTATTGCTTCAGCCGAGTACTGGTGCGAAAAGGAGATGCGGGGGTGGCAGTTGTTAAAACCAGAGATAGAGGGAAGTTCATGTTTGCCATGTTGCCAAATTTGAAAAACGTCGTCTATGAAGCGTTTGTAATAGAGGGGCTTAAGAGCGCATTTATCCAGGTATGCTGTTTCGAGAGAACATATCAAAATATTAGCACAGCTTGGTTCCACCCTCATTCCCGTTCAAGTACCGCTTATCTGAATTTCGTGTGCGTTATCGAAATCAAAGTTATTTAGCTCGACAATGAGTTTTAACAACGTTGCCAGTGTTTCACCATAAACCGGACTTGATTCGCAGAAGGCTTCATAGGTTTCAACGACCGCTCGTATGCCATCACCGTGAGGTATATTAGTGTGCAATAAGGCTACGTCCAAAGACACGAGCAGCGAACCGGGGGGAACGTAGAGTTCAATGATATCGTTTAAAAATGGTTTGTGTCTTTTACAAATGAAGGAAATGTTGGTGTGATATTGTTTATGAGCGAGTCTACATAAAGGGATAGTTTTTATGTCACTGTGCCAATTCCGGATACGATGGGACGACCTGGATTATCTTTTTTGTGTACTTTGGCAGTAGATAGAATCTACCTGCTACCGGACTGAGTGCAACAAGAAATTTTATTGCGTCTGGTGATACCTTATTACCCTGTGCCAATCTTTGAAGGCTTTCTATGGTAGTGGCGTTAAATTCTTCTGTGGGGTCGGCATCGACACGTTTATAAAAAGAACTGTCGGAGAATTGCCTCAGGGCTTTTTAATATAGTCTGTTTTATCAATGACAACTATTGCACCTCCTTTATCTGCTGGCTTAATGATGACTTCAGGGTGTGTTTCCAACAACTTGAGCGCGTTGCTCATATCTGCGGAAAGATTGTTACGTAAGGGCCCTGCTAAAAAATTTCCCCCGCATTTCCCCGAGGGGAAGAATGTGAAAGTGCGAATGCATGAGTTGAATTTGCGCGGTTCGGTAATGTTCGCGAAAGAGAGATCACACACACACACACAACTACAAAGAAAGAAAGATGCATTTATTCACAGACACCTATTTGTGCTGTCGTTGTACTTGATTGCTACAGCGGATCTCACCTTTGAAATTTCGTGTCAGTACTCCTTTAAGCGGGTGCATTAGCCCTTCTCACGCCCGATTCCTGGCCAATCCCCCACGTGGGTATGTGCCATGCACAGACACCTATTTGTGTTGTCGTTGTACTTGATTGCTAGAGCGGATCTCAGCTTTGAAATTTCGTGTCAGTACTCCTTTAAGCGGGTGCATTAGCCCTTCTCACGCCCGATTCCTGGCCAATCCCCCACGTGGGTATGTGCCATGTCAGCGGCCAGGCAGCGCGCGCCCATCTCCCGCCGTTGCCAAGGAAGACGAGGAGATTCCTGGCCAATCCCCCACGTGGGTATGTGCCATGTCAGCGGCCAGGCAGCGCGCGCCCATCTCCCCCCGTTGCCAAGGAAGACGAGGAGCGCGCGCACCCGCAGCTGTTGCTACGTGGACGGACGGCGGTCACCGGAATTCAGGGTCGCTTATAAAGTGCATTCGCACTTACAACGGCGATGCCAAATTTGTCCAGAAATGACAACTGCCACCACCTACAGTACAGCTTCCAATTTCACATTAAACATAAACGGCAATTTTACTTGCGACACGGAAAACGTGATTTATTTCATTGATTGTACCGAATGCCAGCTTCAGTATAGGGACCGGGCGGCTGTTGTATCGCACCACCGTCGCTTCAGCGAATAGCGCCGCCCGTGCCGAACCGCTCGTCAGTGGAATGCCGGTGGCGGTCAGCGCAGCGTTAGTGTGCATCGCTTTCTGTCGTTTTATGCAGAAATGCATTATAGTCGGGGGTTGTCGTGCGTCCCTTGGCCGGCGTGCTCAGCGCGTCTGATGATGATTGTGGCATGATACTCCTAGGGATTGGCCAACCAAACAATCCATCGCGAGATAGCTTCGCGTTCAACCACCATCGTCATCTTCCCGTAGGGGAACTGCTGAAGAAGAAGAAGGCGCTGTGAGCGCTGTGAGCGTGTGGACGTGTCTCTGTGCTGCTCCCTTTTGCATCGACTTTCCTGCGCTCATACAACTCCTGGTGCACGAGAACGGACACCATCAACGTTCTGAGTGCTCCTGGCTACGAAACCGGTACCTCGGAGGGCGCTTCGGCGCCCACCGCCTTCTGCAACGAATGCCTTGCCGGTCGCTCGGCGGCTAGGCCTAACTCGCCTCTTCAAGATCCGCGAACGCCGCCCGATGTCTGCCGCTGCTGCACGTGCTACCAGTTCTCGAGCTGGCTGCTCTGGCACGCGGGCGGGCGCACGTGGGCTTGCGCCGCCCTTGTTGACTCCTCCACCGGCGGAACACGGCTCGCCTATGGACCATGACTCATCGACGCCGGGCGTGGCCCCGGAGTCCTCGACAGCAATGGATTGTGTCTCGGTGAATTCCGGCCAGCTACGAGGTACGCCTACGGTTCCTGCTACTACGCCGCCTCCCAAGAGGGCGATGCAACGCCCTTCGGTACCAGCATCTGACCTGACATCCCAAGATTGCAGCGCCAAGCGCCAGTGTCCGACTCTCCCATCAACTGGTCTCCTGACATCGACATCTGCAGGGTCGTACAAGGTGGTTGTCAAGCCACGCTGCGCCTACGACATGTCAAAACTGCCCAATCAAGTCATGCAACGCACTCTTGATGGTTGTCTCGGCACCACAGGGTTTAGTGGCTACACTTACCACCGCCCCACCAACACGATCTCTGTGTGGGTGCCTACCCTGGAAGCCACCGCCAAACTGCAGACCCTCCAATCGATACCGGTCACAGAAACATTTACCCTCCCAGTCCAAGCCTACCTCACCTCCGGAACCGACCTCAAAAGGTACGTCGTGAGTGGAGTAGATGTCGGGCAGGATCAAGCGACTCTAAGTGCGGACCTTACCTGTCCAACTCATAAGGTGGTGTCGGCGCGATACCTAGGGCGCAGCCGTACATGCCTCGTCACCTTAAGTGGGCCTTCGGAACCACCTTCCTGCCTTTACTACTTTGGGTGTATCCTTCGGGTTCGCCCGTACCGGCCGTCCGCGATATTCTGCTACCAGTGTTTACGTCCTGGACATATGAAGGCCTCTTGTCCGACTCCTCCAAAGGACGCCGACATGGAAGCCCCGACAACGCCAGAATATCGCTGCTCATTGTGTCGCAGCAACGACCACGACATAACGTCTGCGAAGTGCCCAACAAAGTGCCGCGCAACAGAGAAACTGCGGGAAAACCGTCGACAAACGCGCCAAAACAAAGCTGCGGCAGACACTGGCAATATGTTAGCACTGTCGAACAGGTATGAAGTATTAGCAGAGGAACAGGAATGTGACGAATCTACGGAGCCAAATGGGAGCCAACCGCTCGGCGACCACACCTACGCTACTGCGGTGAAGCGGCGACGTCAACCACCAGGCAATACCCGCAAGGAACCATTGCCTTCAACTACGGATTGCGCGGATAGCGTGGCTGCTTTGGACCACCGTTTGGCGGAGCTAGAAGCAGAAATGAAGCGTATCCGGCAACGTCGTGCAACCTTAGCGCAACGGGCGAAGCACCAGGAAACACCTGTTTCAACAACTGCCACATCAGTGCAACGTCGCGCGACCTTTGGGCAACGGGGACAGCACCACGATGCACCTGCTCCTCCACCTGCCACTTCAGCGCCGCTTCGGGAATTACATCCTGATTCTTCTAACCTTACGGCCACAGAACTTCTCACTTTCGTAGCGGAGCAACTGCAACATCTGGCGACGGTTCTCGTGGCGCACCTACGTCCATGATGGCTTCAGTGGCCCCTCAAGGTGCGAATGCTTCCCCAAGCCCGCAACGACACAAGTGTGTACTCCAGTGGAACTGCAGAGGTCTCGCGACCAAGGTAGGGGAGCTGCAGTCTCGTCTCCGCATGGGCACACTTCAAGCGTGGGCTCTGCTCTTGCAGGAGACAAACTCAATGCCAAGCATTAAGGGATTCACTGCGTACTCTTCACCTACCATTCCGGACCGCCGTTGCAGCAATGCATCTGGTCCACCTGGTAAAGTGGCTGTGTACGTAGCCACCTGTTACCCCCAGACTCAAGTGCCGTTGGTGTCTTGGTGCAGTGCGTGGCAGGAAGTGGTTGCTGTATTGGTTCGCCTACCCCGCACAGACGTGATCCTGGTGTCGTGCTACGTGCGTCCGTACAGTGGCAGTGCACCCCGACTGCGAATGGGCTGGCTTGCTCACCTTCGCCGCACGTACCCCGGACGACCTGTGCTAGTCGGTGGGGACTTTAATGCGCCTCATGAGGCATGGGGTTACCCTTCGTCCAGTGCGCGTGGTGTGGCAGTCTTAGATACATTTACAAGCCAGCAGTTTGTGCTACTCAATGCTCCGCACATATCGACACGTCGCTGGGATCATCCTCGCGCGCCCCCCTATGCCCCGGACCTTTCCTGGTGGACAGGCGTAACTCCGGTCTCATGGGACCGTGAGCCGGACTGTTGGGGCAGTGACCACTATCCCTTACGTCTTGGTTTAGCTCCAGGGTCCCAACGATGCCTACGGCGCCGCTGTCGTGTGACTGACTGGGACTTGTTTAGGAGGGTGTTAGACAGCTCCCTACCTGGAACCCTATGCGATGCAGTGCCTATTTTATGCGCCGCCCTTAAGGACGCAACGCGGACAGCTTGGGTGGACGAGTCTAGGCCAGTTCCTGACCTGCATCTCCTTCGATTATGGGCAGCTCGTCGTCGTGCTGAACGGGCTGTGAACCGGTATCCAGGATCTCCAGAATTGCGAGCTTCTTTAAATCGTGCCACAGCCGCTGCCCGCCGCCACGAGAAGCGCCTTTCTAGACAAAGGTGGTTAGATTGGTGTGCGTCCATTGGACCGTCCTCAACGACATCTTCCATCTGGCGGACATTCCGCAGCATGGAAGCTGGTGCACGACCACCGGACCCTGCCACTAGTGCGTGCCTTGCCTCTGGGAAAACGCCAAAACAATTTGCCCCAGAGTTAGCCAAAGCATTCTTCCCGGCGTTCGACCAGGCTCCACCACAATTCATCGGCCAACTTTACCTCCCTCCTGAAGCAGGTGCGTGCCCAACTCAGGTGGACATTGATGGCATACAAGGGCCCTTTACAATGGCGGAATTTGTGGCCGCCATCGACCAGGCCAAGTTGCGCACAGCTCCGGGACCAGATGGTATCACCTATGAAGTGTTCAAGAACGCTGATGGCCCAGCTCTTCAGTGGATGCTTGACTCACTCAACGCCATCTGGGCCTCAGGGGAGCTCCCAGCTTCCTGGAAACATGCGGAAGTGGTTCCGATACCAAAACCAGGCAAGCCAGTGGACCGCATGAGTAACCTTAGGCCGATTGCATTGACATGCACTATCTGCAAGCTGCTGGAGCGTATGCTCGCTACTCGCCTGTCCTGGTGGCTTGAGCGCTACCTGTGGTATCATCCAGCTCAGATAGGCTTCCGCCAACACCTCGGTACAGAAGATGGCCTGGAACATCTTTCGAACATGGTACTTTTGGGTGGCAGAGCTCGCAGCATACGAACGCTCCTAACCATGGACGTCCTAAAGGCTTATGACCATGTCAGTCACTCAGCGATCCTTACCATCTTACGTCAGCTGAAAGTTCCAGTCATGGTCTGCAACTTGGTGCGGTCTTTCCTCGACAGTCGTACCTTTTCTATACGAATCGGCAAGGAAAGTGTAGGGCATTTCACCTCAGAGCGGGGAGTACCCCAGGGCTCTGTGTTGGCACCAGTGTTGTTTAATGTGGCACTCCTTCCCCTCGCGTGGCAGTTAGCTACCATTCCGGACATTTTCTTTCTAATCTACGCCGACGACATTACAGTCTGGTCAGTACATGCAGATTTGAACAGACAGCAAGCAGGCCTCCAGGCGGCCCTAGACAAAACGGCGCATTGGTGTGCCAAGATTGGATTGACACTTTCGGCTGCAAAGACGACCTTCATGTCGATCACAAATAGGTGGGGCCGACGTCGTCTTTCCCAGACGCCCCTCTCCTTGGCCTTAAACGGCCGTGCCCTCAATCCCGCATCTTCAATGCGAGTGCTTGGCGTAGAAATAGACGCCTCTGGGTCCGCTGCTCCATGGATCCGCTGCGTGCGCGGCAAAGCCTCCAAGACGCTTCATCTCTTCCGACGGATCTCACAAAAGACCGGCGGTGCCTGTAGTCGCATGGCACGTATCCTAGTTCGATCTGTCTTGCAACCCCGGCTGATATACCAAGCTCAGTTTCAGCATCTCAAACGAAGGGACTGGGACCTACTGGAAAGTGTAAACCGAGAGGCTATGCGAGTTATCACAGGCCTGCCTCGTATGACCCCAATTCCGACGCTACAAGCGGAGGCCCAGCTGAACACCCTCGACGAGCTTGTTGAACAGCGGAGGAGGGCACGTCACCTGAAAATTCAAACAATTCCCGTTGCTGCGGCATTGGCCCACTACTTCGATTCCAAGTCACCTGTTATATTACGAAAATCACCTGACCTTCCCCCTTGGAGCCGAAGCCAATCCACAGACAACCGGCCACTGACCCGGATACGCCGTTTTCATAATCAGTCCCTGCAGCCCAACCCTTTCCCCTCGGAGTCGGATGGCGCAGCCGAGGCAATGCAAGTGTACGTCGACGCAGGCATGGCCCCAAATCTCCTACACACCAGCCTTGTGTGCCCCACTCATCCAGAACTGCAGCAGACCTGCTCATACCTCACCGAGGCACCTCTTCCCTCAATCATGGCAGAACTTCTGGCCATCCGGGATGGGTTATCCTCATTAGAGCCTCGATTACGCATAAACCCGCCGTCGTGCCTTCACCTGTACACAGACTCCACACAGGCAGTCCGGGAACTCCGACGCGTCGCCAAGTCGCTCGACTTGACCTGCGATGTGCATCGCATTGTGAACTCTTTTCCGTGTCCCGTGCGAGTTCTGTGGAATAGACGTTCAACACCTGCCCACACTGACGCTGACGCGGCCTGCCATCCCCAGAGGGTAACTGGGCCGCTACCCCTGCTCCAGTTGTCGCAGAGTGACACCCTCATCATTCACAAGGAGTCTCTCCGGCGCTCCACGCGTGCCCTTCTTCCCCCGCGTGGGTCGGACCTTCCTGGCGGTTTAACCCGCCGCGAGGAGGTGGCGCTTCGGAGAATCCGCGTGGGCGCAGCTTTGACCCCGGCGATAAAGGCCTCATGGAGGACGCAAGTTCCCCCAGAAACATGCCCCTTCTGTAAAACCCCTGCCACTGAAGCGACCCTGGACCACCTCCTTGGTTCATGCTCGGGCCTCCAGGCAGCACGAGTTCGTCACATGAGGGCCCTTGGGTACCACCCAGGACGACCACCTGACCTTCGCCGCTGGACGCACGGTCCCCAATACCGGCCCCTCCTCGACTTCATTGTGGAGACGGGACTGCTGGACTACATCTAGTTTATGCCAAAGGGCGTACTTGCGTAAATAAAAAAAAAAAAAAAAAAAAAAAAAAAAAAGAAGAAGGAGAAGAAGACAAAGCTGCGAAGAGGAGGGCTGCCTGAGTTTTGGCTACCGTTATCCTCCTCGGCCGGCGCATCTTCCCGATCTGAACCCGGTCGAAGAGCGGCTCATCGCGCCTCGACTCCCCTTCATGAGCATCAGGCGGCTGACTCGAGGCAACGGGCAGTTTGGAATCAAGGGACAGGCGGTGAACGTGCCCATCGACGTATCGAAGGTTGTGCGGTGCCTTCCTCTCATGGTACCCGAGGACGTTGCGTTCGACGTTCACATCAAGCGGAGGCTGATGAGTCCGGCAACGTAAAAGCACGGGTTGGTGAAGCGCGGCAACATCCTGGCTTGGCTCAAGCACCTGGAACACACCCCGCTGTATCGCACCATCAACATTCGGGTCGATTGGAGTCGGCTCGAACACTTCGATGACGGCGGCGAACGAGAGGAAACGCAGGAAGACGACGTCGATGATGGTGACGGTGAGTTCGAAACGATTCCCGACGACTTTGACGTGAACGGTCCTCTGCAGTTGGCGGTTGCGTTCAACGCGGTCTCGAAGACGCTTCTCTATAGCGAAGCGGAAATGACGGGTGTGGGAAAAGAAAAAAATAAATGATTACGCTCACAATCTCGCCTCTCTCCTCGCCATTAATTGCATCACACTCATCGGTGCACCCAATGCATTCCTGCATCCTCACAATCCCCCTCGGGGAGGTGCGGGAATTTTTTTCCTGCGGTGCGGCTTGCAAAGCGTAGATAACGATAGGGAATTTTTTTAGATCGGAAAATCTTGAGCGTGGATGTGACCTTTACGAGGCATGCCATATGTGTGACTTACGCCCATGCTCAGTATTTACAAATAGCAGACGATATGCGCCAAGCTGGAAGTCAAGCTGGAAGTGAAATTCCTTTCCTTCATGCAATTTTTTCATGCCTGCATGCAGTTTCACGTATCGAGGAGTATATTGCAGCTAAATTTACCCACAAAACCGGTATGTGCAACCGATCCAGCAATGCTACGGCGCTGGCCTTTGGCAATTGATGACGAAACGGCATCGTGCACAAGCCAAATACAAAGTTGGGGGGTGCCTTCTAAGATTTACCTCAAAACCGAAATTGTGATGGACGACGCTTCCGTAACTTCATTAACTACTGCTGAAATGTGTTTAATTTCACAGAGATGCTCTTACTACAGTCATCGGAAAATTGTTTACAGGCTAAATATCGCATGATAGAACGTTATTGCGTGTCGTGGAAAAGCATTGCTTTACAAAAATTGCATTGGTTGCTGGCTAGTATTGGTTAATGGTTTTTCACAAACCAATTCCTGCGTGGCTGAAGAACGATAGACAGGAGGGTGCCGAAAACCTGTACTCAGTTTCACAACTGAATGCTGCGGTCGTTTTACAAGCTGCCACGTACCCTTGAAAAATCATGCACTTCTCCGTCTAACGACGATGATGGTTTCTGGCAGAGCTTTCTCGTGTGGGTTTCATTGGTTGCCTTCTGGATTAAAACTTTGACTTTCATTTCCCAAGCTTCGAATATGACCAGCACGCAGTTTGTTCTTTTGATCGCAGTGTCTTTGACCAATTCCCATTCGATTTTGCGCGAAGAAAGCTTTGCGTTCAACCATTGTAATCATTGGACGGGGGGCTAGATGTTTTTGCTGTTTAATTTTGAACTTCCTTGCACCCCTCTCCAAATCTAAACTTTTTCCAGCGTATCTGAAATGCGTCTGTGCTGGAGGACTCGGGCTGATGCACTCATATTTGAGGTAACTAATTGCGCATTTTTGGCGTCTTCACAAGGCGTTACACAATTTTGAGGTACTCTGTAAAGAATACTTAAGCATTAAAAACACCGGCTGACGTTAACACTGCCAGATTTTTAACTATCGGTGCCAGCATTTATTCCACGCAGGTGGTAAAACGGGAAGCGGAGGAGGGATGGTTTGTAGCTTGGGCAGTTGGGTGGGTGAATAACTTTGGCTGATGAAATGACCACCACAAACGTAGGAGTTCCACTTCTGGATTCAGGCTCCCATGCTGTCACAGTGTCGCTCACCCAAACCGAAGGCACAGAGCTCACGGTTACAGAAAGAAAGTGTACACTACCGGAACATTTCTACGGCCACACGGTAATCTTCATACGCAAGTGCCTTTCTCTTCAAAGCACACGTATCGAGGTATCCCATCGGTAAGGCTGGCGTGAAAACCGTAGCCATTTAAACCACTGAAGATAATTTGAAGTGGTGGAAATGAATACTAATATAATAGTTTTATTCCTACTCAGATCGCGCAGAGCCAGGCGCAGAGCGCTGCAAAAAGCGCTCCTGTAAATGTAGCCCATTCCCAAACTTCGAAGCGTCAAATGAGTTTTTGTAGCCGTTAGTGAATTTAAGAAGAAATGAATACTAATACAGTAGTTTTATTCGTTCTCAGAACGGGTGGAGCCAAGCGTAGATCGTTGCAAAAAGCGCTCATGCCATTGTAGCCGATACCCAACTTTAGAAGCGCCCGACAAGTTTACGTAGCCGTTACTGCATCTGAGAACCCAACACATATGTCTAGACCTCATTTCATCTCACATGTCCGCCCACAACACCACTAAAACATTCAAAGCACCGAAGCAAACACGACAAAAACAACAGGAGGCTGTGTAGTCCAATGCACAGGCTCATTCCACTGACGAGGAGAGCGCCGTGTGGTGGCACCACCCGTCCAGCTGCCCGGTCCCTATACTGGGTTTGGACTGCCGCCTGTCGGTATAGAAAACCGACAGACACGCGGCACTATTTGCACTTCCAAAGTAGCCATGTCAGGCACTGCAAGACAGAAATACCTTACAGCCAAGCCCACCGTTTTAGGAGAATTTGCACAAACCAAGCCGACTTTACTCAAACTGTCGAGAACTCAAGACCACCCTCCTGAATAAAAAAATACCCGGAACAACTTATCGACGATGATATTGTGCGAGCCAACCAATTAGACCGTAACAAAATCTGTAAGAAAAAAGCCCCTAATGGTAACCCGCGAACAAACTTACTTTTAACCCACTCATCCTCCGCTCCAAGACTGTCAACCGTCCTAAAAAAACATCACAATATCGTAATGCAAAGTGACCGCTTAAAGAGCATATTACCTGAACCACCACGCGTTGTCGACCAGCGCAATAAGAATTTAGGCGACTTTCTTACTAACTCTTGTATCAACCGGCCGGAAACGACTGGCTGCATGCCCTGTAATAAACCCTCATGTAAAGTATGCCCAAACATGATCACTAAACAGCGCGCCACCAGCACGGCTTCAGACTACTACGTAAATATAAAAGGTAACTTTACTGTGACTCCGCTAAATGTCGTATACCTTCTATAGTGCACTGTTTGTAGGCAACAATATATCGCCCAAACTGAAACGCCATTCCGAATACGGTTCAATAATCACCGCTCTCATGCAAAAAGCTGCCCTCATTTGCCCCTGTCAAGACATGTGAACAAACCCTGGTATTCATTTGAACAAGTTAAAGCAACAATTGTACAATTCGCTTTGAAAACCCACAACGACCGTGAGGTTCGGGACTCTTATCTCATTTAGAGGTTTTGGTCAGCGACGCTTGTTATTAATGAAAGTTGCGAAAAACTACCGTGCTTATCCCTCGATCAAACTTGGCCACCTCATAACTTTTATAACGATGTTCATTACACCTACCCTTGAGTTTCCCCTCAGAATTCGCAGAACTCTCCAAATACAGCAGCTTTATCAGCCTAATGCGACTCAACAATGCCATTTGTCCTTGGGAAGGAGGCCGCGTTCCCACCACCAATTAGAAATGTTTAACCCTTGGTGATCTATGGACCCTACTTATCTACTATTTAGTTGCTAGGTCCTGTGTAATGCTGTTTTGTGCACTGTATCTATTCTCTCCATCGGCGGGGGGCACATCCATCTTCACTTCCACTCCAACCAGTCTCTCCACCCATTAAATACCTTACTGTATACTCTTCCCTTCCTTTTGAAACCGCGATTCTCCTGTTTTCCGCACTGTCTGTCCGCACTGTCTGCCCACGCCGCATACGTTGCCCCTTCGTAGTGCAACCTTGAGAACTGCTTTGTTAATACGACCCCTCTCTCTCTCTCTCTCTCTCTCTCTCTCTCTCTCTCTCTCTCTCTCTCTCTCTCTCTCTCTCTCTCTCTCTCTCTCTCTCTCTCTCTCTCTCTCTCTCTCTCTCTCTCTCTCTCTCTCTCTCTCTCTCTCTCTCTCTCTCTCCCTCTCTCTCTCTCTCTCTCTCTCTCTCTTTTCTTTTTTGTTGTTGTTGTTCTAACATAGGAATAGCCCGACTGCATACATACTCTCCGTTTCCGAAAAATCTTCCGCTCCTTCTGACAGTTTTCTGCAAATCTATATGAGAAATGTGTGCCAATTGTTTGTGACAGCAAATTAATGTAACTGTACTGTGATGAAGGCAAGTCCCATTGCCGCTAAGTATTGTTATTGTTCTTGCTGTGTGTCTGACTCTTTACTTATAATATATATATATATATATATATATAAGAGAAGAAAAACTTCGAACAAGGTAAAAGCATGATTGTGGCCTACGTTTCAGCAAAGAGAACTTGCTCACTATATATATATATATATATATATATATATATATTTGAACAAGTTAAAGCAACATTTTTTCTTCGCTTTCTTTCTTTCTTTCCAAATTCTTGATCTGTTTCAATGGCCTACCACAACCTCCCCTTTGCTTTCCGAGGTCTTCTTGACTGCCAATCCTTATTTCTGTGTTATTTCAACGAGTCCCTCATTTCCTATTCTGATTCGCTACATGCATAGCGAGGGCCTCTGTTCTGGCAGTCTTGGTGCCATAGGGAGCTTTAAGAGGGTTAAACGCTGGTTGACCACTCTCGACATGTCGTAGACACTCGAGTCACGGCGCGGGGATTAAAAAGAAGGTCCCCTTCACCCCGAGAAGTCAGAGTGGCGCTGGCTACCACCCCCAAGCACAGGAACAAAATTACATTGACATAAATACCACAGAAAGCGGGGGAGAAAATCGCCCCGCCGGTAGCGTAGTGGTTATCGCACCAGACCGGTATTCTGGAGGTCGTGGGTTCGGATCCCACCTGGCGGGCATTTTTTCTTCGCTTTCTTTCTTTCTTTCCAAATTCTTGATCTGTTTCAATGGCCTACCACAACCTCCCCTTTGCTTTCCCAGGTCTTCTTGACTGCCAATCCTTATTTCTATATATATATATATATATATATATAGGGATAGTAGAACTTTGAATATGGTAGAGAACACAAGAGAAGAAAAACATCGAACAAGGTAAAAGCACGATTGTGGCCTACGTTTCAGCAAAGAGAACTTGCTTTCCTCAGGGCCTTGCTTTGCTGAGGAAAGCAAGTTCTCTTTGCTGAAACGTAGGCCAGAATCGTGCTTTTAGCTTGTTCGAAGTTTTTCTTCTCTTATATATATATATATATATATTCATATATATTCACTCCTTAACGCCAGTCTCGTTCGGCTTATTTAAGGAGCTTTATTTGTACCGGACAGTAAAGTGTTCCCTCGACTGCAGCCCCGCCTATCGCCGCCGCTTAGCAAATTTAGGTCGGTGGATGTCGCCACAGGCTGCTTAGCGCACGTGAAAACACGCGCACTGCGTGCGGTTCGACGCTGTTTGAGGGCGTTTTTTTAAAGAAAGATAATTATAATGGCAAGTTGCAGTGTCCGAAAGGATCAAAATGCTGCAGGAAAGAATTTGTGGCAGCGCCGTTACTGCAGCGTGAAGGGCTGCCACAATCGCGAACGACAGCGTGGCATTGTTCTGTGCATGTTTATTGGGCAGCCCTGGGAGAATAAGCGTCGCAAGAAATGTACTTCGGCAGTAAGAAAAGTCAAGTAAGTAAGAAAGACATGACATTAGTTGTACGTGGAAGGAGCAATATCGTGAGTACGATTACTGTTTATGCGCTGCGTACACACGAAGGGTTGTAAAACTAGAACGTTTGCTTTCAGGGTTTCATACCCATCACACACTGCAAAATTTTTAAATCGCATGACGTATTATTTGCATACCACAAGGTGTTAAGTTCGGGCCCCGCACCTCATAAATAAAACTGACCTGCAACCAGATTTCTTCCGCTGGGGTTAGCTTGTATAGCTTTATTGTGTTTGTCTCCCCGCCGGCCGAGCTCACATAGGCGTGAGGGGCGTAAGGAGAAACCGCAAAGGGTTTGTTTATCCGCCGCGCTTCTGTGGCCACCCGACGAGCAGGCCCGGAGACGACGCTTACAAGCGCGTCGGGCACTCCATAATAGCTTAAAGCGATGTGAGCTTTCGAAGAAGGATTTTCTTGTGTTCGTCTGAGAAGCCGGTGGAAGGTTACTTTAGATATTTATACGACCGCGCTTACCGCCACGAGAATCACCGAACTGGACGGGAGCTGAGGGTCGTTCAAGGGGTCAAACCTTAGTGACCAGACGTTATGTCTTTGACAGTTGCACTGCTCAAAGTTACTGGGCGAAGTTTCTGTTCGTCACGCGTCTGAGCCTGGCGACTCGGTGGCTGGGGTACGTGAATGGGTTAGGTGACCTGGCTTTGTTAGGCGCTCCGTGTGTTAACAAAAGAAAGGAATTCTGGCGGCACGGAGCACAAACATAGCCCTGCACGCTTTACGACGTGTCGCCCGAGAGCCGATTCCCCGAGTTGGGTCTGCTTTTAGTTGGTTGGTTTTAGATGCAACGCATCTCTTTAACTCTCCTTGTCCCGCGTCGTTGTCGCGGCGTAGTCCGCTTCCCTTCCCCATTCTCCTCGCCGCGGCAGCTGCGCGCTCCGCCGCTCTCACCGCAGCGCCATCTGTGCGTCAGCGCGTTCAGCGCGCAGCTTGCGCTCGGTTGCGCTCGCTCCCGTCGCCGTGCCAGCTGTGCGTTAGCGCGTAGCTTGCGCTCGGTTAAACATTTACACCATCTTCCCGCAAGAGGAACCATGGGGTTGAAGCGACGAATCAGGGGTTAACATGCTGCGTAAATAGGATACACAACAACAGCAATCCACACGCTGACATCGCTAACATAACGGAAACGCAACGGTAACCCCCGATGCGTTGTATCTACCCCATGGTTCCCCTCGCGGGAAGATGGTGTAAATTTTTATTCATTTCTGTTATATTTGTGTTTTGCGGAATACTTTTGGGTTTCAGTATGGGAGTGAGAGAGGAGGGTCACGTGGCTGTTTTGTACCCCCCACCCCTAGTTTTTTTTGTCACGGTGGCCGATCAGCGGCCTAGTGTGGTTTCATCAATGAGCCGTCCTCGCACTTACGTTGTGACGTCCCTTTTGTGGGCGGGGTTTGGGTGGCAAAACAGAAGAGTTTCATGTTTTGTGGAGTACCGAGAGAGAGATAGGAGAGGAGAGCGGCGAGACAGGAGAGAGAGAGAGAGAGAGAGAGAGACAGGAGAGGTCCTTGCCCGACCTCTTGTTTGCGATCACGAGCCATGAGTTGTATATACGTAGTTTATAAAACTGTACATATTGTACATTTTGAGTTTACTTGGAGTAGACCGTCCTCAGCTATGTGCCATCGGACAACAAGCCAGCGAGTCTTAGTCTCATCGGATCATCCCATCGATCATCGACGTCGGTGACCGAACTATTTTGAAGTTTACCTCAAGGTATTACGACTTACGCCACTTGTTTTATTAGCAGTAACCTTTTTTTCGCGACATTCACGGCACCGAATTGACGCCAAAAGGAGGCGCAAGAATATATTTACAGACCTTAGCGGGTGGTGCAAAAAGCTATATCAAGACGGGCGCTACGCATCCCGCTTACTGCCCTACTTAGTCTAAACAATTCACCCACGCATTCCAAGTGAGGTCATGGGAAGCTATGGAAGGCAAGGTGGCATTGAAAAGCGTTTTCTTTAATGCATTTTGCGTAACCTGAAACTTAAGGTTATTATTTGTTAGGCAGAAGATGGAGAGGAGGAGTAAATATTTTGTGGAGAATTCTGAACGGCCTGAACGAATTGTATCACTATTAGCCGCTAAGACGACTTTAATATGCTCACAAGAAAGAATTCGATACCAAACGGAATCTTTCTAAAGACACCCCGCATCCGCGACGTGTGAGCAGATTTCCCAGTCGTGGAGCTCGGTTTACTTTGTCATCCGCTAAAAACTTTTGGAACGCGTTGGTAATCAGTGACAACACCTACAGTGACAACAGTGACAAAAAGGACCACCGAAAAAGTAACTGCAGTGTAGTTGCGCCAACAGAGGAAACAACAAGACAAACACGCCCCTGAGATGATCAGGGCATGTTCCGGGAGCATGAATCAGCCATACGGGGAAAGTTGTTCAATTTACCCCTAAAGGTATGCATTCACACCTGTTTCAGCGGAAGAAGAAGCGCCGCAGGAGATGCTTTTGCGGTCTTCCTTACAGGTGGTTGAGGTGAGGAGATTCGATTGCACCCTGCAGCTTCGCAACTGGACGGTGTCCACAATGTCCCACGAGCCAAGTCAGTCTCCCGCTGCGGCGCAGGGTGCACCCGTGATCTGCTCCAGCTCGTTGCAACAGCGGGACACCGCCAGGTTCACGGGCCTGGACGACAGTGATGTAGAAGACTGGCTATCATCCTACGAACGCGTGACTACGCAGAAATACTGGGACGATAAAGCCAAATTGTTTAACGTTAGCTTCTACCTTGATGAGCTAGCCATGCTGTCGTATGGCAATACTGCACCGGGAAGTATTATCTGATCTGCCTTCCGCACCCGCTTTCGGCCGCCCTGCTGTACGCAAGCTCCATGCAAAGCAAGGACTGCGTGTGCGAGGTCAGAATGGTGGTGAAACCTTTACTAGGTATATTGAAGACGTGATTGACTTGTGTAAGCGCGTTGACCCTTAGATGACCGAAGCCGATAAGATCATGCATATACTAACAAGGAGTAGACGAATAGGCTTATAAAAGGTTTCTGACCAAGGACCTCAGACGATTTCTAATGTCGTGAATTTGGGCCAAAGCTTTCACGAGTTGCCAAGGCAGCGGGCTGTCAGCCGGCAAGATTGTTCAGGGCCGAACCTCTGTAAAGATAACTGCGAATTATGGAGACCACCCGGCGCTGTTTGGCCGAATAAAAGCTTGCATTCAGGAAGAAGTTGCCCGCCAAGTCTCCATTCTTCCGTCTTGCCCGAAGCCGTTGTCTACTCTGGACCCAGGGCAGAGACACGTTGTACACAAAGAGCTAGCTGAGGCACTTCCAACACCTCAGAATCATGCGACGGTTGCTGCTTCAATCACGTATGCCGCAGCCGTGAGAACGTCGTCTCAACAACCTGTTATATTGTTGCACCGGACAATGCCGCAGTAGCCAGCACTCTCACATCAGCCTGTCGTACCCGCTCAGCTACCACCACCCCTCTGACTACTGTGCCCGGACTACGTCCTCTGTTTAATGAGACTAGCCCTTACCCTTCCGGTTCATGACGTACGCAGGACAACGTACTAATCTGTTTCGCCTGCCAAATTCCTGGGCATGTCACCCGTTATTGCCGCCGGCCGCTCCCGGTGAACGCCCTCTAAAATATATCTGCTCGTGTTATCATCGGTGTATGTGTACGCTCCTTCTTTCTTGCCCTCTCATTTCCTAGGAAATATAACCACATGCGAAGAAGAATGAAACAGTTGGAAGTTAGCGCCTGTCTCGTCTCCTCTGTTTCTTCATTCGTGTTTTTGTTGTGCTTCAAATCATGGAGACGAAATCTTGGATTGGTCTTTTTGACGGACAATGGTGCAATAACGTATATGCATAACAAGACGCAACTTTTCTCCTGGATCATTGCATCACGTCATAACCGAATTCCGAGCACCCTGATGCTCTAAGGCTCGCCAGTGATCATGTCACCCTGCCACCCAATACAAGCTATATGATGACAGTCTACTGTAAAGATGCTTTTCCTGATGTCGACGCTTTCGAACAGGGGAAAAAAGTTTGCTCCCCGGCAGTGGTAGCTTCGTCGCAAGAGGCATTGCACGCGTTAAGCTACGCCAATCGCACGTGTTGGTGACTAATTTCACCGAGGAGTAGCAGCGTGTAAACGAGGGCGTGTCAATTGTGTTCCTCGAAAAAACGCAAAACGTGAGTGATGTGATCGCGGTCGTCATCTCTGAACGCTCACCCGAAGACATGTTAAAGCTTCCGCATTCCTTGGATGGTAATGCGGCGCTACCGCAACGACAATGAAAGAAATTATTGGCTTTGCTATTTCTCTATAGCGAGTGATTTTTTTCAAACTCAAAATATGCATAAAGGCATCTATCAAAGCACCGAAATGTTGAAGCCCGACCTACCAGACAATCACCGAAGCGCTGGTGTTCATATGGCCGGGAAGCCATACGGACACACGTCGAAGACATGCCCACGGACGACATTGTACAGCCATCAAAAAGACCCCGGGCCTCATCGGTCGGACTCGCGAAGAACAGAGACAGTCCAGTATAGTGCTGCGTTGTCTACCGGAAACTGAACAAGATTACGACAAATGATGTGTAACCCCCGCCATGAATCGGCGACACCACTGACCACCTCTGCCACGCTAGTTACTTCTCTTCGATGTATTTGACGACAGGCTACTAGCAAACTGAATTGGACGAGAGAGATCGAGAGCAGACTGTATTCGTAACATCGGAATGCCTTTACCGGTTCCAGGTTATACTGTTTCATCTGTGCTCAGAACCAGCAACATTTCAAAAATCCATGGGCAAAGTTGTAGCCGGCCTGAACTCACACATCCGCCCCGTATACTTCGACGAAGTTGGGGTGTTCGCGGGTACTTCCGATAAACAGTTTGCAAGGTTGGCGTCTGTACTAGAGGCCACTCATACGTCCTGGATAATGCTTAAGCTGAAAAAGGCCGGTTCCTGCACGACGAACACACGTTTTGGAGCCACGTAGTCAACGGTGCGGGCGTCCAACCCGACTCGGCCAAAATAAGCCGTAGCAGGCTTCCCAAGACAAGAAGAAAAGAAACGCGCGTTAAGATTCCTCAGACTGTTCGCGTACTACCGACGCTTCGTCGAAAATAGCATGTATTGCAGAGCCACTTACGGGCTTGACGAAAGATAGCACCTCTTTCAGATGGGAAAACGCCCTAAGGAAGCTCCGAAAGAGAAATGCACAAGTACACCATCGATATATGCTTGGGAGCCGTCGTTGTTGAAATAAAATGCGGTTGTGAACACGTGATCACCCATGAAAGCTGTGGACTGTCGAAGTAGTGAAAAACGCCCTGAGAAAGATTTCCTTCATATTAAATGAACCATTTGAAAATTTTGCCCATACGTGGTGGCAGTTCGTTCAAAATTAGGACACACCACCTTGCGCTGTGTTGGCTAGCTAATTTGAAGGACCCATCTGGTCCCATTTGAAGAACCCATCTGAAGGACCCCCGTAAGTGGAGTTCGTGCCTGCGAGAATTCGACGTCACAACTGTCAATAAATCCGGCCAGAAACACTCCGACGCCGACTGGCAGCCTCTCGGCCTCCATAACCAACACCCACACGACTCTGATGAAGATGCCGCATTCTTCGAAGTCGTGCTGGAGACGGACCTAGTGGCCCAGCTGTGTGCCGAACTCGAGCTACAGGTGCTGATCGAGTACCTAGTAAAATGAAACGTCAGGATGCAAAGGGCTTTCATTAAAAGCTAGCCTGCATTTCGTCTGAAAAACGCCGTCCTCGTGAAGAAAAAATGCCACCCGCGAACGGGAACAAATGATCTTCTGTCATCCCACCATACGGACATCTCGGCACAGCTCGCAGTATTGGAAACATCAAGGCAAAGTTTTAGTAGCCCCGCATTACATTCGATGTCTCCCACTACATCTTGAGCTTCTGTGACTGCCAAAAACAAAAAACGCTGCCAATGAGATCCGCAAGGCTTCTGCAACCAATCGCCGTCCCATCGAGGCCCTTCCAGCAGATTAGACTGGAGATCCTGGCCCGCTCCCTGCATCACCATCCGAGAACAAGTAGGTTGTCGTAGCGACCGACTTCATGACGCCCTATGTAGAGACCGCTGAACTTCCGAGGGGGGCTGCACAAGAAGTGGTAACGTCCTTTATCCTCCCTGTTGTGCTGCGACAATGAGCTCTTAAAGTAGTAATCACGGACCATGGAACGCCATTCACTGAGGAGCTCATGCAATTCGTCCTAGAATACAGCAACACTGAACATCGAGAGACCACTACACGACTTGCCTTCATCAGGGCAAAGACTCGCAACGCCACAGGGAGAGTGTTTGCACTGCCGAAAGTTGGACACTGATGAAATGTTTTGCAACTATCGTGGTCT
This sequence comes from Haemaphysalis longicornis, assembly GCF_048455015.1. Taxonomy (NCBI): domain Eukaryota; kingdom Metazoa; phylum Arthropoda; class Arachnida; order Ixodida; family Ixodidae; genus Haemaphysalis; species Haemaphysalis longicornis. Next base: position 74,035,584 of record NW_027526225.1, on the reverse strand, counting down.
CTGCCTTGGTCGGAGTTTTCGTTATACGTATATATATATATATATATATTGTCACGAAGACAAGGACGACGCAGTTGTCCTGAAGGAGAAACAAGTTTATTGGAGCGAACTTGTGCTCCCCTAACAACTCAAAATAATACAGAGGCGGCTAAGCTGCGGTCAACAAAGTGAATTGCGTCGGCGAGCATCGCAGTATCGAATACCCCGGCGTCTGCTCTGCAGGCTTTTTATCTTTCGGCGCGCGTGGTTCTCGAACCGTCGATTCGCATCGAGAACATTGTAGATCCAAGAAGATTATTCCGGGCTGTTCACGTTAGATCGGAATGCTCTCCCTATCAGAACAGATAGCACATGCGGCACAGAAAGAAAGAATGGAACACGCGCTTCCCTTTGCACAGAGATAACACAGACCGGCGCAGCCGGGTAAAAGCAAAACACAAATAAACAAACCCAATGCATGGTTCACTGCATTACCCCCCTCTAAGAGTGCATCGACCCGATGCTAACATAAGCGACAGTCCTAACAAATAGAAATAAAAGTTCGTCAACGTTCGTAGAAAGGTTTTAAGCGAACCACGTGGACGTCTTCGGGCCACGTGTGTCGTCGTGATGTGCCGGAGTTACCATCGGGGATCACTTCGTAGGTAAGTTGGCCAACACGTCGTAGAATCTTGTAGGGTCCGAAATAACGTCGCAGAAGTTTCTCAATCACTCCGCGTCGTTGGATGGGAGTCCAAACCCACACTCGATCTCGTGGTTGGTACACGGCGTCTCGGCTTCGGAGGTTGTAGCGGGCGGCATCCACCAGCTGCTGGTCCGTTATACGAACTCGAGCGAGCTGGGGGGCCTCCTCCGCACGTTGAAGGTATCCTTGGACGTCGGCGTTGAGGTCGTCGTCTTCTACATGCGGAAGCATGGCGTCGAGCATCGTAGTCGGTCGTCTTCCGTAGACAAGCTCGAGCGGTCTCATCTGAGTAGTTTCCTGCGTCGCTGTATTGTACGCAAACGTGACATACGGGAGGACTTCGTCCCAAGTCTTATGTTCAACGTCGACGTACATGGACAGCATATCCGCAATCGTCTTGTTCGGACGTTCCGTTAGTCCGTTCGTTTGGGGGTGGTGCGCCGTCGTTCTTCGGTGATCCGTGTTGCTGTAGCGTAAGATTCCTTGCATCAGCTCCGCAGTAAAGGCCGTTCCGCGGTCCGTGATTACGACTTCAGGTGCTCCATGTCGCAGCAAAACCTGGTTTATAAAGAACTTGGCGACTTCTTGTGCTGTCCCCCTCGGAAGAGCGGCGGTCTCTGCGTAGCGTATCATGTAGTCTGTTGCTACGACAATCCACTTGTTCTCTGATCGTGACATAGGGAACGGGCCTAGAAGGTCCATTCCAATCTGTTGAAAGGGTCTCGACGGGACGGCGATCGGTTGCAGAAGTCCGGCGGGTCTTGTCGGCGGCGTTTTTCGTCGCTGGCAGTCACGGCGACTCCGAACGTAGTGGGTGACGTCAGATGTAAGGCGGGGCCAGAAGTACTTCGCCTTAATTTTTGCAATGGTGCGAGCTGTGCCGAGATGTCCGGAAGACGGGTCGTCGTGGGACGCTTACAAAATTTCGTCATGAAGGTCTGCGGGGATGACAAGAATATAATTCGTTCTCGTTCCGGGGCTGAAATTCTTCTTCACGAGGACGGAGTTTTTGAGGCTGAATGCTGGTAAGTTCCGCTTGAACGCTCTAGGCACGGCGACGTTTTGTCGTTCGAGGTAGTCGATCATTACGCGCAAGTCGGCGTCGGCACGCTGCTGGGCGGCAATGTCGCTCTCCGTAACAACTCCGAAGAACGCGCGCGCTTCATCGGAGTCTTGTGGTGGTGGGTCGACCGGGGCGCGGGACAAGCAGTCGGCGTCGGAGTGTTTCCTGCCGGATTTGTAGACGATTGTAGCGTCGACCTCTTTCAGGCGCAAACTCCACCACCCAAGACGGCCAGAGGGGTACTTCAAATTGGCGAGCCAACACAGCGCATGGTGGCCTGTCACAACCTTGAATGGTCTACCATACACGTATGGGCGAAATTTTGAAATGGCCCATATGATTGCCAGGCACTCTTTTTCGGAGGCAGAGTAGTTTTTCTACTCCTTCGACAGACCACGGCTTGCATTGGCGATTACCTTTTCCCACCCGCTTTGCTTTCGGACGAGGACGGCCCCCAAACCTATATCGCTGGCGTCCGTGTGCATTTCTGTTTCGTCGTTTTCGTCGAAAAGTGCGAGCACGGACGGATTTTGCAGGCGTTGTTTCAGCTCGCAGAATGCTTTTTCTTGTGCGTTTTCCCAGGCGAAAGGGGTGCTATCTTTTGTCAGGCGCGTGAGTGGCTCTGCGATGCGTGCGAAGCTTGCGACGAAGCGCGGGTAGTATGCGCACAGTCCGAGAAATCTTCGCACGCTCTTTTTGTGTTTCGGTCTTGGGAAGTTCGCTATGGCTGATGTTTTCGCCGGGTCAGGCAGGACTCCTGCGGCGTTGACGACGTGTCCCAAAAACTTGAGTTCCTCGTAAGCGAAGCGGCACTTTTCGGGTTTCAGCGTTAACCCCGACGTACGGATGGCCTCGAGTACAGATTCCAACCTTGCAAGGTGTTCGTCGAAAGTCCGGGCGAATACCACAACGTCGTCTAGGTATACGAGGTAGGTGTGCCACTTCAGGCCAGGTAGCACAGTGTCCATGACTCTTTGAAACGTTGCTGGCGCCGTGCACAGCCCAAACGGCGTCACCTTGAACTCGTATAGGCCGTCCGGGGTTATAAATGCGGTCTTCTCTCGGTCTGTCTCGTCCACCTCAATTTGCCAGTAGCCGGTCTTCAGATCCATCGATGAGAAGTACTTCGCATGGGAGAGGTGGTCGAGGGCGTCGTCGATTCGTGGCATGTGGTATACGTCCTTTTTGGTGACTTTGTTTAGTCGCCGGTAGTCAACGCAAAACCCTAATGTGCCGTCTTTTTTCTTCACCAGTACAACCGGCGCAGCCCAGGGGCTTTTGATGGCTGTATAATGTCGTCGCTGAGTGTGTCGTCGACTTGAGTCCGGATGGCTTCCCGCTCGTGGGAAGGGACGCGGTACGGTGACTGTCGGGTAGGTCGGGCTCCATCTTCGGTTATTATTCGGTGCTTCGCTAGAGGTGTCTGACGTAGTTTTGAGTTCGACAAAAAACACTCCCTGTAGCGACGCAGCAAAGCCAATAATTTGTTTCGTTCTGCTTGCGGTAACGTCGGATTCACGTCGAAGGGATTCGGAAGCTTGAAGGTATCTTCGGGTGCGCGTTCAAATTCGGCAACCGCAATCACGTCACTTGATTGTTGCGCTTCGTCGAGGAACGCAATTGAAGCTCCAAGTTTAAATGCTGGTACTTCTCAGTGAAATTGGTGACCAAAACGTGGGATTTGCGCTGCTTAAACCGCGCAATGCCTCTTGCGACAGACACACCGTGGTCGAGAAGCAACCTTTGGTCACTCTCCACGATAGCCTCAACGTCAGGAGCAGCACCTTCAATGTAGACAGTGATCATCAAACTTGCGCGGGGTGGCAGGGTGACATGATCATCGGCTATCCTTACAGCTGCACGGTGTTCAGGGTTCGGTTCCGGCCTCATGGAGTGATCGGAGGAAAAAGTTATCGACTTGGTCTGCAGATCAATTATTGCGCCGTTGTCCGTCAAAAAGTCCATTCCGAGAATTACGTCGCGGGAGCAGTTAGGCAAGATGACGAACGGGGCAGGGTACGTCGTGCCGTCTTGGTGACGCGGGATGTGCACGTTCCACTTGGCGTCACGAGGTGTCCTCCCGCTGTGCGTATGTGCGGACCGTCCCATCTGGTCATAACTTTCTTCAGCTTAGACGCAAATGGTCCGCTCATTACTGGGTAGTCGGCTCCCGTGTCTACGAGGGCGACTACGTCAAAGCCGTCGATGGACACCTTGACGTCGGATGCCGCCTTCCTCGAGTTCCGGGTTCGTCGGGGCGTCACATCTCGGCTTGTGTGTGTTGACGGTCGGGCACTGTGCGTCGTCGTTGTCGTCGTCTTCTCAGCGGACGTCTCGGTCAGGTCGCGTACGCGTCGCGCCGTGTAGCTGTCGTCGTGTACGGGAATCTCGCCAGGGTTAGGTCGGGTCGTCGGGATGTTGGCATGTCGTGAATCACTGTCTTCCGTGAGTCATTGCATCGTTGGAGGGTTTTCATTTTTCAGTGATCGTGCAACTTTACCTCCAGAAGTTGCTGCTTTTAGTTTCCCCCGCGTGGGCTGGGGGACCTTCCACGTGCGAAATCAGCACTGCTACGGCGGTTGGGCGAATGGTATGGGTAGGGCGACGGCGATCGGTTGAAGCGGGCTGGCCCTCGGTTAGTGTTGGACATGTATTCGTCGATCTCAGTTGGGCGCTGGCCGGGTCGGGGGCATGAGGTGTCGACGGAGAAACCACGCAGTCCGAGTCTCCTGTACGGGCAGCGACGGTAGGTGTGATCGGTCTCTCCGCAGTGGTAGCACAGCGGTCGATTATCGGCGGTTCGCCGTGCGTCCGTCTTCCTCGGCGCCTCGTTTTGGCTTGCAGGGGGTCGGGCGGGCGACAGTGGACGGCGGTACGGCGGGACTTCTTGAAGACAGGTTGGAGTAGGGCGGGGTCGTCGAACAGCCGCGGAGTAGGTCATAGCTTGAGGCTCACGTGGTACTTCGGGAAGCGTAGAAGTCCCCAAAGCAAGTTGAATTTCTTCCCGAATCACGTCGCTCGTAAGGTGACTTGGGGTTGCGGCGTTGGGAAGAGTTTCCGCAGTTCTTCCCTGACGATAGCGCGGATTGTATCACGTAGTGTGTCAGAGCTAAGAGCCCCGGCATCGATCGTGCCCGCAACTTGCGCATTGATGGGACGGTCGTACTCCCTCGTGCGCATTTCCAACGTCTTCTCCATGGCGGCCGCCTCAGATGCGAATTCGGCCACCGATTTGGGGGGGTTGCGGACAAGGCAAGCAAAACGTTCTTGCTTTACTCCTCGCATCAGAAACCTCGGTTTCTTTTCTTCCGTCATATCCGGGTCCGCGCGATGAAATAGTCGCTTCATTTCCTCAACAAATATTACGACTCCTTCGTTCGGGTGTTGCGTCCGAGTTTCAAGTAAAAGCGCAGCTCGTTCTTTTCTCACCACGGTCGTGAAGGTCCTAAGGAACTCGCTTTTGAATTGCGCCCAGTCGGTCAAGGCGCTCTCGTGGTTCTCGAACCAAGTGCGAGCCGCATCCTCCAAGGAAAAGTAAACATGCCGGAAGGTTTCTTCATCATCCCACCTGTTGAAGGTCCGCATGCGCTCCAGCTTCTCCAACCATTCCTCGGGGTCTTCAGCGGGGGCTGCCCGGAACGATGGCGGTTCCCGGGGCTGCTGCAGGACGATTGGCGACGTTGTTTCTTGCACCTTGGTGTTTATTGCAGCGTTTCTTCTCTTGGGCCCTTCTGGCATAAGACCGAACTCAGGTAGCAATCCTTGCAGTCGGCGGCTTTCTCTGGTTGGACTGGCTTGGCGGCTTCCAGATGTCGTAGGGAGCATAAAGGGTAATACCCAGCACCTCCACCAGGTGTCACGAAGACAAGGACGACGCAGTTGTCTTGAAGGAGAAACAAGTTTATTGGAGCGAACTTGTACTCCCCTAACAACTCAAAAGAATACAGAGGCGGCGAAGCAGCGGTCAACAAAGTGACTTGCGTCGGCGAGCATCGCAGAATCGAATACCCGGGCGTCTGCTCTGCAGGCTTTTTATCTTTCGGCGCGCGTGGTTCTCGAACCGTCGATTAGCATCGAGAACATTGTAGATCCAAGAAGATTATTCCGGGCTGTTCACGTTAGCTCGGAATGCTCTCCCTATCAGAACAGATAGCACATGCGGCACAGAAAAAAAGAATGGAACACGCGCTTCCCTTGGCACAGAGATAACACAGACGGGCGAAGCCGGGTAAAAGCAAAACACAAATAAACAAACCCAATGCATGGTTCGCTGCAATATATATATATATATATATATATATATATATATATATATATATATATATATATATATATATATATATATATATATATATATATATATATATATATATATATATATATATATATATATATATATATATGTATATATATATATATATATATATATAGATATATATATATATAGGGATCAGTTCATATTTTGAAGATGGTAGAGTTCGCCCTGACGAAAGCAAGTCTCTTTGCTGAAACGTTGGCAACAATCATGCTTTTACCTTGTTCAAAGTTTTCTTTTCTTATATATATATATATATATATATATATAGGCCAAATATTCAAGCTCATGTGGACGAACACGGTGGAGTTCAATACGTACTATGGTTTCGCGAGCTGGACTTTTCTTTGAGACAGCTTCGGGAAGTTAACTTTCAGAAACTATCGGAAATCCGAAAATATTTTCCAAAAAACCTTAGAACCACTGTTGGACATCATGAATGCAAAGAATACCATGCCGCGTCAGTGAGGGCAAGAGATGAAAAATTTTGCTCTCTGGCTAAGTGCGTACTTAAAAGAGCCAACAGTAGAATAAGGTACGCTGTTGAGCTAGTTAAACTTTGTATCGCATAGGTTGTCTATTATCAGGTGCGCTGTGGTTATAAATGAGTGCTTCTTTCCATAAACCAGTAGTTGCAAGTTAGCGCTTTGTCCTCGCGCATTCTTTAAGTCCTTCGTTTTTTTGCGCTATACATCTCTTAAGCAACTGTAGAAGAGATACAAGAACCGAAACTATGATTGGTGACAAGCATGTGTGCGGAACAACGAAGTAATTTTCCACACGTTATGCGAGTTATACGACCACCCGTTTTCAAGCACCCAAATATTTGGAATTTACCCAACAAGGACTTTGCGGCGTTCGTGTTGGTTTTAGAAAAACCTCAAGGCTACTATGAAGTCTGCTATCTCCATCGCTAAATTCCAAACAGTTGGTCAGCTACGTGTGGTCCACATTCACTGTTTTAATTATTTGTGTGGAGGTTTCCTAGAAACTTTTTAACGCAAACTTTACACAATTCTGTATTAAGTGTACTCTCTAGCTGGATAACCTAAAACCGTGCACTGTCCTTTACCCAATCGTACACTAAGCACTTAATGAAAACGCATTAGAGCAGGCGGTTATTGGTAGTGCAAATACGTATAAATGACGTGTTCAATATTGTGCTGGCTAACTAATGTGGTCGCATAAACATTGTCAAATACTTAAAAGGCTGTTATGAAAGAGTTAGACCTCACCAAATGCGTTTCAGCAAGGCCATTCAACATTATTAAAAATGCTATATCCTGAAGAATTCTTCAGCACTGAGAAACTATGGAATGTTATGTAGCAATGCTGCAAAATTGCCTTTATAAACTTTCTGAAGGTTCTCACAAGAACTGTTGTTTTCTGCAGTAGACATTATAAACGTGACACCACTTATTACTGAGGGAGTACTTATGGCTTTAGGAGATTGATGAACCAGTCTCTTTCCTAAACAGTCCTCATGCACACCAGTAAAAGTTTTATGACCGCATCGGCATTGTCCTCTTACAACCATACTTTGCTGTTTAACCTTAGAGTCATTTTGGTTTATCATTACGACCTCTGTCTGGATGCGGAGTTTTATTTAGTATGTTTGTATGTGCAGATTATTGCGTAAGCCGATTACACCGTGGTTTTTGCAGACAGCTGCAACACAGGAGACACCATTAAGATGCTGAAGACTTTTCGTCTGCTCTGCCAAAAGAAAGCGAATATTCTGGCATCTGGCGAAACAGTCCGTATTTGACAACATGTGTGAACGAGAGCACCAGCGAAAACATCAAGTCTCACATGTATTTGTTTCCAGTATTCGAAAGTGCCGTAATGGTATTCGCACTGGTTATGCTAAGCGGCACAGACACGTGGTACGGTAGAAAATGGGAGAATAAAGGGAAACCTTTTGCATGTTCAAACGCAAAACGGCGGGTAACCTTTTTTGAAGAAACACCTTGCTATGTGATGTAGGTACTGCACGACACGTTAAAAATATGTCAACTCAGCATTCAGTTATTGCCTTCTTCATTCGGTGTCTACCTGGCGGCGGGCCAGAAACACTAAACTTTTTCAACGCTTGCGTTTTACGTGTGTCACTGGAAAATATTTATTTTTACTTGTGAACACTTTTTTTGCTGACGTAAACATCTACAACGTTACAGGAAGTAAGGTTTAGACACATCACTAGTGCTATTCGTTCTTAGCTTAACCCAACCAAATAGCGATGGCATTTATGGTTGCTTTGGCGTTGTTCTCGGGCCTATATTTTCTTCGCCAGTTTTTCTATACAGTACTTGTGCCATATTTCCAAAAAACATTCCTTAAGGGCCTGATTGACTTATGTTTGCCACTTCCCCTGTATAGGGGTGAACATAAGTCACTTTTTGCAACACTAATGACCGCGCTACGCCAGCACGGTGGCCGCGGTGGAACAAAAGTTGCTTGGTCGTTCCTTTCTTCGGGAACATACCACTGGGTGGAATGAGCAGTAACCAGGAGCTATACCGGGCCCATTTGACGGCTTCAACACCCCATGAATTGTAAAAGTAGAAGTTACCGAACAGTGCATGTCATGCGGCCCCTTAAAGGGACCCAGAAAAGCCTTCTGTAAAAGTTACAAAAGGCCTGTATTGTCACATAGCACCAATAAGCGATGCAATGCCGTTGGAATTATTGATCTACATTCAGTATTAGCTGCGCCAGAAGCAATTAAATGCACCTCTCCCCACTTGCCGATCGACTCCTCCTCCCTCTCTGCCTCCTTCAAAGCGGCTAGCTAAATTCCTGCGCCTAGGCTCGCGTCAATCACTGCGGACCCCCCTTTGCCGCCTTTGCCTCGGGATAGCGCAGGAAGGAGGAAGAGCAGCCGGAAGCCAATGGCAGTGACGCCGCCGGCGGCCGACCTTGCCGGCGATTGGGCGAATCAGGGGGCGCCTTCGCCGTTGCGTCACCCGCGGTCGCCGTTGCGTCAGCCGCGGTCGGCTCGCTGCGGCGTCGCGCTCATCGGCTGAGAAAGGCGATCTTCAAAAATTGTTTACAAATTATCTGTACAACGTATGGGGCTCACACTTGGCTCAAAAATCCCCCGTTATGTGTTCTACCACCTGAATTCATTTGATTGCCACCTTCACAAAGCTTTTCGGGGTCCCTTTAAGGCAATAATACTTCAGAAGAAAAAGGTACACAGTAGTGGTGAAAAGATTGATTCCGGGAAAGCTGTGGCATTTGCCTATAAGGGACATCAAGTCTCTTGCGAAAAATTTGAAGAAGGGGAAGCGAAAAATCATGCGCCAAAACAAAGTTAAAACTGATGCACCTGGCCGAGTAAGTGGCGTCAAAATGAAAAGAAACCGAAGGAAAGGCAAAGACGCAAACAAAGCGTGTGAGATGAAAATTCATTGACACGTTTCGCGTGGGATTCACCTTGAAAGCATCTAAGCACACCCAAATCACCTACAATCTTTTATTTATGCGCAAAAAGGCCAACACCGGGTATGACAACATACAAGGCGGATTCTCCGAAGAGAACGAAAGTCCACTTCTGGTACACAATTATTAAGCCATAAACATTTCTACGGCATTCGCGTAGAAATACGTGCCATTTTGAAACCACCCTCAGGTACAGCACAAGAAACGGTTTCGGGGAGAAGCAACCCAAAAAACGAGCAACCCCGCCCTGTGTCATTGGTGACTCGGATATATGTGTCACCAAAACCGAACACCAGTGGTTCATCTGGTTTAGATGGTATCTCCAAACCAGAACACAAGTGGTTTATCTAGTTTATATTAGATAAGGTTTTATTACACTATCGTTTTTCAAATCACCAAATGTGTATTCATGGGTAAAATATTTACTTATGATAAAATAACGTTTCCGTGAATGTGTAGTAATGATGTCTTCAGGGTAGTCCCGAAGCGGTTGGTCAGCATTATTTTTGAAACGCCTAATGGCAGTACTAGAATGATTCACATATACAACCAATACATATAGCTCGTGTATGTGCCTACTTTTACCAAAAACACCTCTAACTCACCATACAACTACCACAACCAACTATGTGGGTGTCTCCGCCGTACAAAGCGAAGACAGATTTGTGATTTTCGCGGTGTAGATATTCCGCCTCACGAGATTGTGGCATGGAGAAGCTCTTAACCACTTACTTTTCATGAGTTAGCCGTGACTACGCACTCACCGCGGTGATTAAAATAGACAAGTATTTGATACAGCTTAGAATAAAGCTGGACGAAGATGATGACGGAGAATAAATACACACATGACAGCGCCCTTTTCGTTCATGCTTTTATGAGGATGTATCACCACTGGAATGTGGACGCTGCAAAGTCAGTCAAGAAAGTGTGAAATCGGTTTGTTGTGCGAAAATTCGGATTATAATTCTAAACTTATATTACTCATTTGACTGTACGGTGACATCCGCGTATAAATCTGACTTTGGACAGCGATCAGTATATAGTTGTAACGGCATCACTATATGCATACCACAGTGATCTTAAAACTATTGTCTCTGCCATTGAAATCCTGCTATTACTGCAGGTACCCCTACCCAAGAGTGTGTAAAAAGCTACAGCTAGACTTTTCATCCCCTTTCAGATAGTAGAGGCGGTAGTACTTTGCTCTCTTAGGCATAGGGGTGTCCTTGGTCCTCCAACTTGAAGATGATAAGGGCTCGACGGAAACGAGCGAGCACACGCTACAGCCCGAGCATGCACCCTCCAGGCACCGCACCAGTCGCTCCGTGACCCAGAGCCTGTCCAACAGCAGTTCCGTGCACTTCTGCAACACCACCGCCTTGCCAGATGTGCCTACGCACCACCGCACCAGAAGCTTACCCGAGAAGAGGCTGTAGCCTGGCGGCAACTACAGACCAACACATACCCCCACCTTAGCTTCATGCACATCATACACCCCACAATATAAACACCAACATGCCCACACTGCAGCGAACATGCAACACTGTACCACACCACGTGGGCTTGCCAAAACACACCAGCAGCCCCCATTATTCGCACCCCACCCTCAAGCAGTGGGAGGCCGCGCTGTGCAGTTCGGACCTTGAGGACCAGCGACAGTTGGTGGACCGGGCACGCAGGACCGCAGCCCCCGCAGGGGCCCTGGACTGAGGGCTTCTCCCGCTTCCAAGCTCAAATCTGTTGAATAAATGTTTTTACCACCACCACCAGGTGCTGTCTGGCTCATCAATGGGAGTTGTTACATTACTTCCACTTGTTTCCATCGTATTTCTTTTACACAAATTGTAGATATTTACTCGATAATTCGATTTCAAGTTTTTCATTGGAATTTCAGACCGAGCAAACAGTTCTAGAAGTCAATAAAAATTTACAAATCCCTAATTTCTACAAAAAAAATATTCGTCGTCGCTGGGCTTGATTATTTTCATTTATTTCCTTAACTAAAAAGGTTTCGGAGTTACCCATAGCAACAAAGTAATAATACACACCGTCGTCGTGGATCTGAAAGGAGACTGGTTGATACCGAAATTGGAAATCCGGGACACCCACATAAACTCCAGTTAGAGTGTCATGTTCATCTTTCTCCTGAGTTTTTTTCTGACTAAACGGAACAGAAGCAGTTGTGTAAATTACAGAACGGTCCAGCCAGGACGTTTTGCTTCGAATTACCTTTTTCTGTGCGTCCTTTCAAAACGCACCTGTTGGAATGTTGCGTACAGTATAACATCGAGCCTGCAATAAACTTGATATTCTTTATTACGTGGCTCATACTCGTATTTTCCCCTAATGGTCCAAATAACACCGGTTGTGTTATAAAACTGAAATGCAAAAACAATATATTTTGTGAAGGTTCCTTAACATTTACACCGCTGAAAAAGTACTCGGTACTCAGTGTGCAAAAAAAACCCGAGGAACTGAGTGCCAACTGAGAATAAAAAGCACTTAGCAGAGCGGAAAGTTTGACCTTGGCGTCATATGTATCTTTTCAGACATTAAACGGCGTAAATTCAACGACTAACCAAATACCTCTTGATGGGGGTGTCCAGATGTGTCTGCTAGTGAGGGACATCAATTTCAGTGTGAAGCTGGGTATTTATAATTTCTGGAGGTTCTTACGCTTTACTCGCTATTACTCTTCCACTTCCTCTCGCCACCCATGACACCTCTTTCAAACATTTTGCACCTCGCCACCACCGATGCCACTTTCACAAGTTGTGGAATAGGTTGATAACGGCGGCAGCTCTTTAGCAGTAGTTGTACTTTTAACTAGCTAAACCATGGGCGCGTGCTGTTCCTTGGGAAGAAAAAATCTCGGGTAGTGAACTGGCATCGGCTTTTATAGAAGCTCGAAGCCTCGCTCAAACAACACAAAGCTGCTGCCAGAGAACGTGAAAAAGCCACCGCAGCCTCTTAATGTTACACCTAGTCTAATAGGTGCGAGTCCCTCACGAATTAAGAGCAACTTGTGCGCTTGGAACGCGGATGTGAGCGACTTACGATACTATGCAAACTTGCTATTAAAAAATCCCACCATACACCAAAGCTACATTTTCTACTTCAAGGGGACTTTTAGTGCAGTTCCGGCCGTGGCCCGTACAAATTGAAAGGCTTCGTAGGGAGGTTTTTGCATTCGTCTTCTGCGTCTAAGAACCCGCACTTCACCACTTGCTCCCTTGTGCGTTTATTTGAGGCAGTGCATACAAAGGCAAGCTTCGCGCGTTAACAATGTCTTCTGTTCGGCTCCGAGCCAAAAGCGAGCTGACTCTGATTGTACGTGGTCGAGTAACTTGTATTGGTGTATTATACAGAGGGTAATAGGCATACGGCGTGGAAGAGAAGCATAAACCTCCTGTTTGTCTCATGAGATAAAAGTGTAGTCCGTCAAAATTTACTTCACCTGAATAGTCGGGAAGTACTCTGAGTCGCAAAAAGCAAACGTGATTTCTTACCTTCATTTGTATGACTGTTTATTTATTTTTATTTTTATTTTTTCATTTGTTTGTTTGTTTGTTCTAAAAAAGTTGTTACTTTTTTATTTATTTGTTTATTGTGTATTTCTTTATTTATTCATTTATTGTCTGCTGTTCTAATTATTTGCATAATTTATTTATAGCAAACTTCTGATCAAATATGGCCCATGCAGGATAGGGCAATATAGTTTAAACACCCCCCTTTACATACAGCGCATGGGAAATGACATTCATAATTAAGATACATTACCTGTGTAAAAAACGCGACAAAAATACAAAAATACAGACCGATATCAAAGACCAAGCAGCCATCACAAGTAATGTATACACTTTTAACTCAGCATGACAAGCATGCAGAGTCTTGAGGAAAGGGCATTCAAATAAAAAATGTTTTCGCAAAAATTACAATACAAGCAATTTTAAAATGATGGGACAACGTTCATGACGTCATGCTTTGTTGTGTCTTTTGTTATCTTATCGTGGGCATGCAAACATACTCTGGGAAAGTATAAGGCGCGGGGAAAATTATTCTGCTCGGTTTTATGTTATAGAAGGTCAACATAAGTTCGCTTGTGCACTAAGCGCCATATGTCGCACTCTGCATAAACAGTCAAGAGGACTTGTCCGGAACGGGTCACAAGAGAGGCAAAGCCGCAACTGCAGCACTGGTTAGGGCATTTTAAGCGCTGTTTTTATGGCTTACCCATACACACCACTTTCGTCGTCCAACCAAGGCCCTACCAACGCGGCATAAACTCGAAGCCGGAGTTTTTATCTGCACCGTGTGATTTGTTTGTTAGAACTTTTTAGAATATGCATTGTTTTTAGGCATGTGAATTTGAATTTTTCATCAAGCACCACACCGAAAAACTTGTGATCCCTTTTTACATGAATCGCGTCACCATTAAATTTTATGTTTGGATCGGGCCGCATTCCGCGCCTTTTTGAGAATACAGCACAGGTACTTTTTCAAGATTAAGTTTGAAACGATTTCCGTCTGCCAAGCGAGAAAGCTTGCTTACCCAAGCTGGACCCGACGATCACATATGGTGGTGTTACATGATTGAAAAGATATTTATTGTCATCTACAAAAATCAGGCAAGAAATAGAAGGCGGCAGTTCCTTTCGGAGCGAGTTCATCTTAACGACAAACAATGTGCAGCTCAAAACGTCATCTTGACGCACGCAATCCTCCTGCATGTAAAGGTTCGATAGTGCCGACCGTACTCTGGCACGGAATGTTCGTGTAGACATGTAACTGGAAAGAGTGTTTAGCATGTTGCCTGAAACACCAAAAGATTTTAAACAACTAAGGATGCCGTAGCGCCATGCCGTATCATTGTCCTTTTCAATATCAAAGAACACCGCCATACAGTATGTATGCATGTATGTATGAATCCTTAAGGTAGGCCTATAAAGAGCCTACTTGATCGTTTGTAGATCTCCCTTCCCGGAAGCCTGCCTGGCAGCTTTCTAGACGGCCATTACACTCTAGAAAATACACGAGCCTCCTATTTAACATCTTTTCGAGCAGCTTGCAGAGGCAGCTTGTCAGAGCGATGAGACAATAACTAGCAGGGAAATACGGATTCTTTCCCTTCTCCATAAGAACCGCTACGATGGCATCCCTCCAAGACCATGGAAGGCGCCCCGAAAGCCATATCTTGTTTTTGAGGTGCAAAGGTGTTTTGAGTGTGTCGGCGTCTAAGTGTTGTATGATAGTGTATGTAATGTTGCCTGCATCTATATCTGAAGGCTTACAAGTACTGTGAGCCAGCTTCAGCTTATGAAGTGAAAGGGGGAGTTATGAGGGTGTTTGAATTATTATTATCCTACACAGACTTCTTTTTACTAGATATCTTGTATTTTATGAAAGTGCTTGTATGGTGTGCAGAGGTGGACCCGTGTTGGACAGGTTGTGCAAGTGACATGATCTGATCTTTGAGTGTGTCCCCTATTGTTCTGACCAGGGCCAGGCTGTGTGTCTGTTGTCCGTTTTGTTTAAGTGTATGTGTTTATAATTTGCGTGTGCCTGTGTATGAGTTTATGGATGTGAGGAAGGCATCCCAACTCTCCTTTTGTGCCTAACGGCACACGCACATCCCGAGTACTTTTCCCAGTTTGAAGGATACAAGATAATTGGAGGTGGGGTACCGGCGAAGGACGCTCCATGCCTTGTTCTGGACCTCTCGCGCTTTCCTGAAGTCCTTATTCAACCAGGGTCTCCTTGGGTTGCACGGGCACTGGGGGCCAGTGCAATTGACTTTTTTGGTGGCGTCAAGAATGTGCGCCGTGAGCAGCTGGGTCGGCTCTTCAATGTGCGCGTGTCTTATGATCGTGTACTGTATTCAGATGTCTGTGTAAATGTATTCCAGTTTGCTCTTCATTCATTGAACTTGCTCTGGGAAGATGGAGTGATTGGGCATTAACTTATAGTGAGGTGGGGAAGTGTTCACTACTAATGGGCCCGTGCCAACACCCCTCTTAAAACATGAAAACAGAACTGCAGAACCAATGGCTAAGTCAAGTTATGAGTATGTGTAGTGTCCTATGTTACGCTATCTAGGCTGTTTTTGCTGATAAGGCATCCTATAGTGGATGTTAGAAACTTCTCTATCAGGCGACCTCGATAATTTGTGCGAGAAGAGCCCCAAAGAGAATTGCGTACACTCAGATCGCCAGTGAGAATATATGTTTCGGGCAAGTGTTCAACCAGAACGTCGAAGTCAGAGCTCGAAAGTGCAGAATCACGAGGAACGTAAATATACCATACCGTTACCAACTTATTAAATGTTCTTCAGTGGATTGCTACAGCCTCAAGGGAAATGTTCAAAGTGATAGGGTGACACGCTAAGGATTTCCGAGTGATTACTGCCACACCACCTGAATAGTGTGTCCATCCAACCCTATCCTTTCTGAATAAAATATAACTATTCAACAAATTTCTGTAATTTGAATTTAAATGTGTTTCTTGGATTCAGATTACACTTGACTGATTAGTATGCAGGATCTCGTAGATATCTTCAAAATTATTAAGATGGCCTCTGCAGGTCCATTGAAAAATGTTTTCTGTCCCAATTATTAAGTGTTTACGGCTACTGGAAGTGAATATTTATGTAAGGTCTTTCAGGTCTTGGACACTTGGTAGGCGTTTTTAACCTTTTCTACTGGCCTGGACGCCACATATGGTGCCCTTCGCTGCGATGCAGGCAGAAACGCTGCGATGTTCAGCTCATCTTCAGCTGTGAGGGGGGTGCCCTGAGGAGCGGGCTTACGACTATGAACCTGTCCCGGTGCCCTTTGTTTGACCCGCCACCGCTGCCGGCGTCGGGAGCGCCACAGGTAGCACGGGCTGTGCGGTGAAGGTGATAGACGCTGCGTGTACCTCCACATCTATATCCTCAGTACCCTCAGGGGCACTAGGGGCCGGGGAAGGAGACTCAAGGGAGCAGTATCGCCCTCACGTTGTCCGTGGCCACCACAACCGCCGAAGGATGGCCCTGGGCATGGTGGTGGGTTTGGCTGCCTGATGCAATCCGGGGGGGAAGCGGGGGCGGCGGCGCGGCGGGACCAAGTCCGACTCGCGGTTCTAGGTCCCTGCCGATACCACAGACCGCTCCGCCCCCAGCGAGCTGCATCGGCGTACCTCCCCAGAGTCAAAGGGCGAACCACTTCTGCACCTCTGGGAACGTAATCTTCTCAGTGATCTTAACGTTGATGGTCTGCTTCTCCTGCTTAAATTTTTCACCTTTTCGCGAGTAGGCTGCATGGGTTCCCGGCAGTTGGCACAGGTCAAGTTTTCGGATCCACAGTTTTCTGAGGGATGGTCATGCTGGGCGCATTTAGCGCATGTAAGTCGGCCACTGAACAAGTGTGTTCCATGCTCGAACCGCTGGCGCTTGAAGCAGCGCCGGGGGTTCGGCATGTACGGGTGGACAGAACAATGTATAAAACTTGTATTGAAGGATTCTGGAACGGTTGATCTTACGAAAATCGGGATAATGTGTTTAGTTGCCATCTCTGTGTCATCCCAGCATATGGATATGCGCTTTACAGCCGTGACGCCCTCTTCCCCTAGGCCTTCCAAAAGGTCGGCATCGGTTTTGTCTATCTCATATGCCTCAGAGTTAACACCCTGAGAGCTGTTGAGGATGCGGTGGGTTGTGACACTGATCTCCAGATCTGCCTTGCGGGCGTCATATGTTGTGCAGATGATGCCTTCAGGGAACTTCTAAACAAGAAAGACGGATTGAGAGGTAAACGGCTTCGATTTGACCACAGATTCGACGATCAGAAAACGAGGGTAGTTATCTGGCTTTGGAAATGAACATATTGGCAAGGGTGGGAATGAACCTTCGGTGCGGCCCCTTTTCAGGGGTCGATCATGTTTTGGGGAGATTTTCGGTTTACCATACGGCATAACGAAAAAAAAAACTACACCATCTTCCCGTAGGGGAACCCTGAGTAGTATGCAAAGCAGCCATGGGATCGATTCAAGTGCACATTAGTTTTCAGTTCGTCGTTTCCGTTAGGTTAAGGTACGTAGCTACCGTTATATTTACAGTTTGGTTTCCATGGTAACTACCACACTTTTCACTTACCAGAACTACGAAATGGGAAATTGCGTTGAGCCCATGGCTGTTTCAGGTACTACTCAAGGTTTCCCTACGGGAAGATGGTGTAATTTTATTAGATGCGACGGGGCTATGTCCCTTCATTGTCGTTGTTGCGCCGTCCACACTCCTACTGTCCATGCTCGGCTTGCAGAACACCCGGTGGTGTCTTGCCCTTTAATGGCTCCTGGAGGGACAGTGTTACCAGTGTCTTCCTGGGCCGGCCCGAGATGAGCCGATCATGCGCAGTGGGGGTGTGGACGGCGCCACAACAACGGAGGGACATAGCCCCGACCATGAGATGCTGGAGCGAAACTGTGGCCGGTGTCTTCCTGGGCCGGCACGAGACGAGCACGCTTCCCCAGGGCTCCTGGAGTGGCAGTGTTGCCGGTGTCTTCCTGGGCCGGCGGATGGATGGACAATGAACGACAGACGATGAAGCCGAGAGCAAGTGACGCTTTGCATCTAAAAGCAGGGGACAGGGGTACTTTCTTCGTCAGCCTCACCCTGATAGCTGAAGAGGCCCCGGGGCTCCCTGCCTGGCAAATGGACAGAAAGCCCCTCCGCCGGAGCTAGACCTGGCATCCGACGGCCACCGTTCGTGGTTTCAAACCTTCCGCCTATAAACACGCCGTCACGGTAGGACACACCTTTTGTTTGGGGGCTCGGGTTCCGCGATTTCGGAAATGCCGTCACGAAGTTTATTGAAGGGGCCCCGTGGGGGGAGAAGTTCGAGATTCGCGTCATGCGGTGTGGCCGATGGCGAATTGCGACGTCTATATCTGTTGGATGGAGTGTAAGGGCGCTGATTTTAAAAGCGAAGCTTTCTATGGTTCAGCTATGGCGTCCGTGAGCACTACACGACGCGCGGCAGGAAATACACCTTTCTCTGGCGACTATGACGGTCATGGTGGTGGGTGAGGAGAGAGAAAAAACGCTTCCCGTTCTCGAAATCGAACATGGGCCCCTCTCCGTGGACTCTATGTGAGTGCGCTAGCTCAACGAAGTCGAAACAGTTTTGATGTGGAGAGGGGAAGCATGGCCGTGCAAAATTAGACTGAAAAATTATGCACCCCTTCGCCAGACGCTGGCCATGGTTGTACTCGAGGATTTTACCCAGGCTTTTAATGGCGAACGACAAAAGTCTGCACCGCTGGGATAAACGTTTAACATACTCAAACTCGAGGCTCAACGACTCAAATTCATTGTTGGTGATAGATGGAGCTGTCCATCATTTTTAGAAGACGTCATGAACGTAATGGCTAATACCGGCGGGATTCCCCATCACAAGCCTAGGTTATCCGTTAACCCCACATCAAAGTTAATCTTCTTTGCAACAAGGCATAGCAGCTGTAGCGGCGGACTACGCCAAGCTGCCCCGTACAAGGTGGGCATTAATCCGGTCTACTGGCACCCAAACCACCAAGACCCATGACGACGTTAGCATCTTAAAAACAACCAATCTTGAAAGAAACAAAGAACCAAAACAACCAAACGGAATCCTAAAAGAATAAAAATAACAAATAAATTATAAAGCTTGCTTACAAAATAAAAGAAATACGGATTTATACACCTCCTCCAAGAAAAAGAAGATTAAAATAAAAAAGCGAGGAAAAGAACTAAGAAAACACTTATAAAAATATTGTCAACGGGACCAATCGTGTAAACCCCTGCCTTTGCATGGAACTTTCTTATCGGCACGATAAGATGTTTAATGTCGTTGAAATAGTGTAATTGGTGGCAATTCATTGAACTGAACGTGAAAACAGAAAAGGCAACAAAAATAAAAGAAATAAACTTAAACCCTCATCTTACAAAATAAAACAGTAGAAGAATTGACATATTTATTCGTTCAAATTGTATAAAAACCAGCAATCCAGCTGAGCATTCTGAGCGCGCAGGTAAACAATCAAAAAGCATTCTCTATTGTAAACATAGACAAGTAGGCCTCACGTCACGCGATAATTATGCAGCTTCATAAGCTGGGATTTATCGTGTAGTTTTTACAGACCATGATTAGCATTTTCAACTGCTACGCGTATGTGCTATATTAGTTCACAAAAGCCGTTACCAAAATCTCCGAAATAGTTACTGGCACTGATGCAAAAGACGGTGGTTTTTGAATGTACCACTGTTGGTTTGCGTCGGACTTGCATGCTTACGATTTTCTAAGCCTGCCTTCAAAATCCCCGCCACGAAATATGTCGTCACATGTATACCAGTAAGAAACAATCTTGTTATTGTTTTTATGTGACAGATACTTATGCAAGTGTCCACCCTTGTCCATAATGTGTTAAGTGAGGACGGGGGGGGGGGGGGGGGGCGGGGGGGTTTGGGGGCACTGCGTATAAATACAGAAAGACAAATCTAAAGAAATGAAAATAAGGATGCGAAAGCGCAGCAGAGAGCGCCAGAACCGACGGCGCTTCTTTCGGGTAATTGGTGCCTAATTTTTGTATTTTTGCGCCCCTAAATTAAGTTGCCCATAAAATCGTAGCATCTCTACTCTATGGATTATGTCGAGGGTGTGGAGTACGAGGACTCGAAATGACATCCAAGTTGCGCCCTGAGTGACATCCGATTTGCGCCCCGACCGTCATTCGATTTGAGCCGTGAGTTGCACCTTGATTACTTCCTAAATAAAACTGCAACTCACTGCTCAAATCGAATTTCGCTTGATTTTCACTTGATGGTGGTGTGCGCACGGATGTACGCAGACGGACATTGGGAGGTTCTAATTACTCCGCACCGTTGCAGGCGAGGGAGTAAGGCGTTTGGCTCTCGGGTACTAACACGCGGTCGTAGTCCAATGGGTAAGACGACTGACACTAACTCTGCCTGGTCTACCAGACGCAGGCTCGAATCCTGCTGGTGCCTGCGCATTTTTTCGCGATTGTATATGCTATGCGTACGAACGCGAACGGACATTCTCCGGTCCTATGGTACTCCGCACCTACTAAAGTTATTGGTTATTGTCTTGTACCTGTCTTTTTGGGCTGGCTGCTGGACTCAGGTTGACTGCGAGCTGCGAAACGCGTGTTTCCTCGCATGCGCCAAGCTGTGGGGGATATTTCAGGTGGGGCGGCAAAAGACGCGACCACGCCCATTTTTCAAATTACGCTTTCTCCAGCCAATTGGAACGGCCGTACCAAAACGCATGCGGAGTGATCTCGGAGACCGTAATTTAACATGGCCCACCATATTTACGTCATCCTTGCCTCAGCGAACCGCTCTTTAGGACTACTCTGGCGCAATCTAAAACACGCCCCATGCGATGTAAATAGACTTGCATACGTCACCCTTATTCGTGCCAAAATAGAATATACCTGTGCAATCGGGGATCCTCATCCAGCATACCGTATTTACTCGCATAATGATCACACTCGCCTAATGATCGCACCCCGGAAGTTCGTCATCAAAATATGACCTTTGTTTATTTCCCGCAGCAATGGTCGCTCCCTGAACTTGCTGCAGTCTTATGTCGTATGTGGTGTGCCAAGTATAGACAACGATGGTCGTGCTTACGTTAGTTCCTCATCTTTCAAAGCGGACCTGGCTAAGTTATTGCCGCGGGCTTGAAGATATTAGCGATATCGGCAAGCGTCAATTCATTATTGGTGCCGAAGAAACTCACTAAATGCCCATACTGTACTGATGAAACATAAAAAACGCGCTCGGCTGGACTGTCGTCGGCAGCCGCGTCTTGATGTCCCACACTGTGACAGCAGCAGCCAATTACTGGTCGACCTGTTCTCACTGTAATGAAAGGGGCCGGATCACGCGAAACAAAGGGAACGCTCTTGGTGCGAACGAGTACAAGACATTATATTCAGAGACTTCACAGGACAGAGGTTTGGATCAATTACGAAAAGTTACACTCTAAATGCTAGCCGAGAAGGGTTAAACGGGAAAACACCGGGTGGTCCGCTCCAGGGCTCGCAACTACAATGTCCGCGACCGTCCCCGCGTAAATGTCCCGTGAACGGAACGCACTCACGGTCGGTCGTACGAGGATTCGGGTGCCGACGTCGCCCTCGTAGCGGTACTTGCGTCGTCGAGGTTAGCACCGCAGGTTGCGACGCCGGGAAGAATCTCAGCCGGGTCAGCTGAAGGGCTTGATCCCGCCTCGGGCCCGGTCACGCACCGTACGGCACGCCAGAGCCCAGTAGACGGTAGTCCGTGCTGGCGACGATGCCCCGGGCCTTGGCGGCGACGCCTGGAACCGTGGCGGAGACTGGCGACGGCCTTGCCTCGCTGTGGCACGTAAACCGGACGTCTTACGCGGGTTCTCACAGTGCCGTGCCCCGTTCGATCCGCCTTGTCTCCTGGCTCGGTCTCGCTCGCCCTCTGCCAGTGCCTCGTTCACCTCTTCTTCTGCTAACTCAGCAGCAACCGCTTGGTCTTGGGAAAGTTGTTCGGGGAACAACTATTCTACAGTCCAAAAAAGAGTCCCAAGAAGTCCAACTCAGAAACACTGTCCACACGAAAAATGTGTTTCCCGGATGCACGCAAGTTGCTACAGCACGTAAAAAAATACGGTAAGCTCCTACGATAGGAGAGCTCTTCACAGAATGACCGCAAAATATTCCCGTACAATCACAAGCTACAGTGCAAAACTGTGGACATGCTAGAGCCGATTGTAGGAATTGTCAAAATAGGTCATTCCCGCTCTTTTGTTTGGTAAGAGTCTGGGAGACAGATTGTAAAGGATTGTCCCTACTGTGGCCTACACGAGAGGGATCAGGGTTGGTGTCCGAGGTGTAGGTTCCTCTTGAAGAGAAATTGGTTACGCTTGGTCCGGTCCGCAGAGCAGAAGTGCGACGAAAGCTTTTGCTTCAAGATGTTGAACGCCGCTTCTTGAGACTGGTCCCAAGAATTCCTGTTTCTCTCTGTTGTGTCCATCAGGTCAGTTAGGGGCTTGGCGATTGCAGCGTAATTCGGAATGAACTTCCGGTAGCGCCAAGTCAAGTTGAGAAAATACTGCAGGCCCCTTTTCGCTGTAGGTCTTCCAAAGTTCACGATCTTCCTTAAGGTCTGTGGGCGAGGTAGGTTCGAAACATTTATGCCGTGGCTTAGGGAAGACCCATTCATTTCCACGAAGCCGCACTTTCGTTGCTTGGACACAGCAACGCGATGAGACGGTAGCTGTATCTCAGGGGTAAGTCGTGGCATTCTAACCCTGCCCGTACATGTTTTCTTGCAGCCGTCGCATGACCTGCGAAGCGTTTGACGTCGCCGTGCAGGCCAGGCCAGTAAGACGTGTCTAAAATGCGGTAGGCCGTTTTTCGCATGCCCTGATGACTTGCAGCAAAGCCTTCGTGTGCAAATCGAAGGATCGGTTCCCTTTGTGACTTAGGCACGACGATCTGTAGGAATCTCCGACCAGTTGAAAGGTGGAAGTGACGATACAGGATGTTGCTGGTACTGACGAAACGGTAGCTATGGCCTTTCCCTGATGAGAAGGTTTTCCGAATCTTGCGGGAACAGCTTCTTAGCGAAGGATCGCTTTGCTGGTCTTCGGCGAGCTGTCCCTTTTCAGTGTCGGTGGTCGGAACCGCAAGCGCTTTCGAGTGCGTAATGTTCGATGGGGTCGCCTGTGCGGCGGCCGACACCAAAACAGTCTTGCTCGGATAGCCAAGCTCCTTGTTGATATCCGTTACTAGGTTGAGTGAACGTCCATCGGGACATTTAAAGTGAGGATCCGGGTTGCCCACCGCTCTGACACCGGGAAGATTTCCGAGGACGAGATCGTAGATCGGCCGCTCCATACAGTATACAGTGATTTCACCTACGTAGTACGGAGTGTCGACTCGGATCCTCGCCTGGGCTAATTGCTTCATGGAGCCGTCTATAAGCGACAAACGGGTTGTTCTTCCGGTTAATAAACCGTCTTCAACCAAATCTCGCCGAACGATGGCGGTATTGCTTCCAGTATCCCGAAGGACTGTAGCAGGCTTCCCTTGAACACGACCTTCGACGACAGGCATGCCATTGACGCGAAACGCGTCCTTTCCAGTAACTTGACCGCGGTTGTGGGCGGAAGGACACGCATTTCTTGCGGGAAAACTCTGCTGGCTGCACACCGGAGGATCCCCGTCACTCTAGGTTAGGGCGCTTGCAGATACCTGCTCCTTGCCGTGTGACCTGCACTTGCAATCCTGCGACTTGCGGCTGTCACGTTCGCAGGCACTGCATTTCGGTGGATCCCTTGCCGTGCTAAGGCCGACCGTAGCGCGGTGGCCCGGCTAGTTGTACAAGAAGCACTTGGGTGGTTGCTTCTTCTGCGCGTCTTGCGCATTCTTCGGCGGTTTCTCCTCGTCATCTAGGCCTTTCCCGAGATTTGCGACATTTTGCGCTTCCAGAAACCCGTCGGTATAATCTGCCAAGTTATCGAGAGTTTTGCACTGGCTCTCTTTTAAAAAGACCACGAGTTTCGGGTGGCAACAGCGGAGGAACTGCTCCACAATAGCGTGATCGCGGAAACCCTCAAAGGTTTTTGGTATCCCTGTCATTTCAATCCAGTGATCGAAATAACCGGATATCCTAACGGCCAGTTGCCTCCCTGTTTCCCCATCCTCAGCTCGTGCTTTGCGGAACTTATCCTGAGAACCTTGGGCAGTAAACTTAAACCCTTGACGCAGAGCGTTCTTGACTTTCGCGTAGTCTAACGACTCTGTTGCAGTCACCCTTCCGATAACTGAAAGTGCCTCCCCAGACAAGCACATACTAATAGAAACAGCCCATTTGTCTTGGGGCCACCCCTTACCAGTTGCTACGCGCTCGAACCTTTGAAGATAGGGGTGCAAATCATTTCGCCTCTCGTCGAAGAAGGGTAGCAACTTCTGTGGGTTGATCACAAGCATGTTGGGGCCAGCGCAACTCTCTCCAGTAACTGCTGGAGTGTTTTGCGCCCCTTCCTGGATGCGCAGCTTAAGTTCCAGGAGTGCCAACTCTCCAACTCTCTATTCGTCGGCCTCCTTTTTCCTTTCCGCTGCTTCTCTAAGGGCTTCTCTCTCGGCTGCCCCCTGAGCCCTCTCCTCCGCACGCTTGTTTTCAATCCACTCCCGAAGTTCGGGTCCCGTCAATCCTAGCTGTGACCCTATCGCCATTACCTTTTCCAAATCCATTATCCAAATGTCAAATCACTCTTCCGCACGCAGCATTCAACCAATTTCAGCAGATGTTAATGATACGATCCTGGCAGGCTCGCCACTTTTTGTAATGAAATGGGCCGGATCACGCGAAAAAAAGGGAACGCTCTTGGTGCGAATGAGGACAAGACATTATATTCACAGACTTCACAGGGCAGAGGTTTACACTCTAAAAGTTACACTCTAAATGCTAGCCGAGAATGGTTAAACGGGAACACACCTGGTGGTCTGCTCCAGCGCTCGCAACTACAATGCCCGCGACCGTCCCCGCGTAAATGTCCCATGAACGGAACGCACTCACGGTCGGTCGTACGAGGATGCGGGCGACGCCGGGAAGAACCTCAGCCGGGTCAGCTGAAGTGCGTTATCCCGCCTCGCGCCCGGTCACGCGCCGTTCGGCACGCCGGAGCCCGGTAGACGGTAGTAAGTGCTGGCGACGATGTTCCGTGCCTTGGCGGCGACGCCTGGAACCGTGACGGAGACTGGCGACGGCCTTGCCTCTCCTGTGGCACGTAGACCGGACGTCTTCCGCGGGTTCTCACAGTGCCGTGCGCCGTTAGATCCGCCTTGTCTCCTGGCTCTGTCTCGCTTGCCCTCTGCCCGTGCCTTGTTCATCTCTTCTTTCTCTAACTCAGCAGCAACCGCTTGGTCTTGGACGCTTCTTTCTGGCGTAGAATGCGGGGCCATTCTCCTTCGCGGGTATATTTCATCACAATCACTTCACGGCAAACTCGTTCCGGCGCGTTCTGTAACGAAAACACTGCATTTTGCATCACTCACTGGTCATTCGGGGGTCAGTCGAGTTATTATTATGTTTTTATTTGTTATGTTTATTATGCTCATGAGACTTATCGTAAGCATTCTGACCTGCATTTTGCGTTCTTTGTGCTGAAACGTTTTCCCGAACAATTTACCTCGCATAATGATCGCACCCCTAACTTTGCATCCTATTTTTGGAAAAAAGTGCGATCATTACTCGAGTAAATACGGTATAACAAATAACCTCGAGTAAGTTAGAACCGTTGCTATTCGCTCCATCTTTGCTGATTATCCAACATTGTCGAGACTCAAAGCATTAAACAGCGTACTCAAGTGAGTAGGATGTGTTCGGCGCACACATGCTCGCCAGTCACGTTTCAAAATAATCTGCTTGAACCCAACATCTCACACAGCGATTTCTTTCAGCCTCTGTCAGCTATTTTTCTGCGGAGGAATCGCCGCAACAAAGTTAAGCGCCCACTATGCCACTCGTCCTTATATGCACGCTTATTCCTTCCCCACACCATAACTGACTGCAACAATTTACCCTCACATATAGCAACCCAAACAAAGATCACAAAATTTCAATGTGATAGAAAACAGCCAGCACATGAAAGACGAGGACGAGGAAGGCAACAGACACAGCGCGGCGCTGTGTTTGTTACCTTCATCGTCCTCGTATTAGATGCGACTGTATCTCATTCACTCGCCTTGTCCCTCCATACGGCGTTGTTGTTGTCCGTCCACACCCCTCCCCCATTCTCCTCGCCGCGCGAGCTGCGCTCTCCGCCGCTCACCCTCTCTCCTCTCCCATAGCGAACACTCTCTCGCCAGGGGCATTGAATTGGATTCGATTGGGTTGGCTTGGCTTGGCTTGGCTTGGGTTGGCTTGGATGGGATTGGATTTGGATTGGATTGGATTAAAGTGGATTGTGTTGGATTGTGTTGCGTCACAGCCGCGCCACGTTGCGTCATAGCCGCGGTCGTTCCGGCACCGGCCAAAGAAGTAAAATATACATCATACGCCTTCCTCACACGTTTCAAGCCATTAGAGAATCAACCCAACGGAAACACCAAGTGAACCCCCAAGATGCGTCGCATCTCCGCAGGGTTCCCCTCGCGGGAAGGTGGGGTAACCAGTACGAGCTCGCCCAGCTTGCCATCTTAAAAAATTTCAAGAGTTGCTTCGCGATTTGTGAACCATTGAATTGCACTTTTCTTGCAATGTATTTTTGTTCAGCAGCGCTCTCCTTATTTTGTTTGCCTTTTCGTCGCTTTCCCGCATTTACCTGTAGTATTTCTCGTGTGTTCGTCCAGCGCAGAGAAATTTCCTTGACATCTGTTAGTGCCTTCTTGCGCAAGCACAATCCGTTTATTTGTTCAGAGTGTTTCTTTTAAACCTATTGCATTCCTCACACAATTTGTTTTGCCGAAGTATGCTTTTTTTGTTCTTTTCTGTGGTCTATTTCTGTTTTTATTTTTTCATTTCTGCATTTTCAATTACTGCGTGTACACATGTTTATTTTAAGTGTGTGCATTCCTTCCCACACGATGTAATACCCTCTTTTGAAAGCCTTTAGTGGCACTATGTAATGATATGAAACCCTAGACTGCACGATCTCTGCTCCCGTATTATCACCTTTATACTTGCATTAGTACGTGCGCAAAATTACTTGCCACCTCACCGTATCCGAAATATCTATCTTCTCTCCTCTTCCCTCTTGGTTTGTTAATACTTAGTTAACAACCAAGGGCACTATTCTCGACTTCATAAAATTAAAATGAGGTGTGAATTCGCCCGAAGTCTTGTGTCATTGATGCTCAGTTTTGGTCGCGTGCTTTAAGCTGAGAAAACGGCTGTATGTGCATTCGTCATTCTGACGATTCATGACGTTTGCTAGCCCCAGCTTCAAAACTTACCGCGTTTTTCTATCCTAAAAACGCATAAATGTTTAAGGAGAATGCTTTCGAGTGTATGTAATAGCAACAGTATTCAGAGAATTTAAGTGTAGGTAGTAAGTTTTGCTCCAGAAGGAAATCGCGTGTACATCGCTTTCAAGCTGGCTGCAATCTGCCTCTACTGCACGATAGAGTTTCACGCCGTCTACAAACTAGAGATCTGTGAATTTTTTACGATGAAGTGTACATTGTTGACGAATACGTCAAACAGTAAAGGGCCGAGAATAGAGCCTTGGGGAACGCCGGGTGGCACAACGAAGCTGCAAGATTTGGTGCCGGCGTACTGAACAGTTTGTTGTATGCTTGAGATAGGTGGGAAAGCGCTAGCAGAAAATAGGAGACAGGCCATACGCAGACAGCTTTCGACAGCTTTACGTGGTCGAAGGCGTTAGAACTAGATGGCGTTCATTTGAAGTACATATTTGGTGGCGTCACTCAGAAAGCAGGCAAGGTTCCAATCCATAGACCGTTCAGGCATAAACCTGTCCTGATTACTGTTAATGAAGGCATATAGAATCATCCATATATAACAGCGTTCTACTTTTTCGAAGTGTTTTGAGAGAAAGAAGAAAGAGAGACAAACGTCCAAAGTTCCCCAGCGCCGTCGCACATCTGCATAGGAAAAACAACGCCAGCTTTCCAGTCCGGCGGAAAGTGTCGCTGTTCATCTGAAAGACAGAAGGTGTGGTAGGGCAACGGCGCGAGAACGTCAGAGAAGCATTTTACAATAAAGCATTGTATATTATCTCGACCGGAAGACTTCTTCGCAGGCAGACTGCGTATAGTGGCTGTTCAATCCTCAATACTTACTCTGGGCGTGTGTATGATATCCTCAAGCAGCGCGAATCCAAGAGAGTGCCTCTGTCGCGTGACGAGGAATACGCAGATGCGAATTGTTTTGATAATATTTCCCACATTCTTAATGGGTCAGAGGCGATGTTACTTGATGCATTTAGCGAGAGTTTATTGTTTTGGTTGAGACTAATTGATTTCAAGCCAACTGAAATCCCAACCGACGACAAAGCGAGCCGAGTGTATTGTCTCTATGGAATCAGTCAGCTAGCAGTGTAACATGTCCTCCCGGACAACGATAAAATCGCTGCCCTCCCAGAGGGCGAGTGAGGGATATTTTCCATTCAGTTGTCTACCTTAAACATAGACTCACGCGCATTGGTTGGACCCAACTTGGAGCGTTTCGAGAATTGAAATAAAACGACTCCTCCACGGCGGCGGAGATTATTTCTTATAGTAAACGCCACCTTCGAGAAATATTTCCTTATCTCTTATAACACAATCACACCACGGCTCACTTCTAAACACTACAGTTGGTTTAACCATTTTCGTGAGACCAGCAAGCTCGTCGTCCAAAGACGCCAAAAAAAAGAGAGAGGAGAGGATTTGGGCAGCAAACCTGAAAAAGACACGCACTCTCATCCTTATGAGGTAAAGGTAAACAAAAATATTAAAAAGAAACACAGAAGCAAAAACATCCTTAAAAAATCCTTAAACATATGCAAAAGAAGAGAAGAGCACACAACTCTTTTAAAATGCTGCCCCCTAGTTCTTTCTATAGTTTGTCGTCTTGTTGAAAGACAGACTTCAATGAGCCCACAACCATCTGACCGCCAGCGAACTGCGAAAGACTGCGGGATGGTGGAATCCAGTCCAGAAATGGGGCCTCGCAATGTCCGTGCCGATGTCTGGAGTTGTCCGTGCGCAAAGGGCTTTACGTGAGCACAGCATTGTACGACATCTATCGAGAGCGATGCACACTGTAGTACCATCCGCGCGCCATCTTGGGAGAGCTCTGGTAACTACAGTTAGCAAAAAGCGCGAATTTCAAAGGGTACCAAACCCCAAAATTTAGCAAAAACTCTTATCTAACGAAAATTCGGGGAAAAAGACTCCGTGAACGATGCGGAGTGCTAAGTGCTGGAACGCGAATTGTATTTCCTGTGGAGCTTGTCATTTAAAGTGCATTTACTGCACCTCAAAATCATTTAAAACTCAGAGTGCATCAACAAGCACGCACGATGACGCTCATCAAACAGGTAATACAAAACATGCGTCCCACTGCTTTGCAACCTCGGCATTGTTCACTGCGTAGAGATGTGTTATTTTTTAGTGTGATGTTTATTTTGGCTTCATGGCGCCATCTGTCGTTTACCAAACCGAGCTTTCAGCGGAGAGATAACCGTCATTATATTGAAAAGTATTTTGAAAACTTATGAAATAGGAGGCTATAATGTGTGCGGTATTTTAGCTATTTTCGGCTTATAATATATTCCTTTCTCGATTTCTGAGAGACCGACGTTAATCCTTTGTCACCTGCTTTACTTAGGTCACCAAATGCTGGTGCTGAAGCGATCCTCAGTGGATTGCAAAGCGCGGCGGCTGAGTGAGCAAGGCGTGGCACTGGTGAACCAAAGGCTGCTGGTTCAATTCCCAAGCGCACCCGTCGATTTTCTAATGTAAGCAGAAAACAAAACTCCAGTGTGCCGAGAATTCAGCGCACGTTAAAGATCCTAAAGTGGTCAAAATTATTCAGGAGGCTTGCACTACGACATGCCTCGTAGCGCATGAGTAGCCTCCGGCCATGATTTACCGGAAATTTATACTTTTTATCTTCTGGTGGAAAACCCGTTTTGGTGTGGTGACGCAAGTTGCGGGAATGACTCGGAGACCGTGTCTGCCAAACATGCTACCACCGACTAGGCATAAAACAAACTTCACCGCGCAGGCAGGGCACCTGGTGAAAACACGTGTCATTTCTTTCGTATCCGACGTTGTACCACTGCCATTCTTACCAAAGTTCTGTTGCCGTAGCGCCATATTACAGGTTTAGCGGAACCCTCGAATTTTTCTGGCGCAGTCGTAACTTCCGTTTGGCAGCGGAGACGTATTTGCGTGGACGCCTGATGAGCACGGCTGATAGCGGATAGCTAGGAGCCACTGGGGAATCACAAAATGAGCACAATAACGCTATCGCGTTATCAGATTAAACCAGTTACAGAACAGAAGCACTGCGTGAGAGTGGAAGCGTGCGAGCACTGCGTAATCTCTTTTCACCTCTTTGCTGAACTGGCTTCAACTTGACCACTATGGCTGAAATCCGACGCATGCGCGACAACTTCACACTGGTCATCGTAGAAGTAGTGAGTGTCCCGAACCCCTAAACGGAGACACGCAGCGGTCAGAACTCGTGACCACTGTGCCCCCTATAAAAGCCAGCAGCGGAGCAGTGGAGGGCACTTGCAGCAGTGGCAGCGTGTGAGCACTGTGTAATCTCCCTTCGGCACTTTGCAGGTTAGCGTAGTGTTCTTATTGCCTATGATATATTTCTGTCGCTGCTACTGCTGCTGATATTGCGTATATAATATCTTTGTTTTGGATTTCGTCAAACGAGTGATGACAAAAGACTTCCATAAACTGTTTTTAGAATGTAAGGAGGAGTTCCGAAAAGAATTTGAGTCGTTTATTGACGCAATAGAGCGGGCGCTTCGCTTGGAAGATCGAGGTCTCCGGACGGAAATGGACGAAATGAAGTTTGATCTGAATTATATCAGTAAGTGCCTTGATGATGCAAACGAGCGGCTGGAAGATGCGGTAAGTGAAAAAAAATGGTTGAAAAAAAGAAAACCAAGAGATGCAACAGCGCGTCTCCGCGCTGAACTGGGACCTCTCCGAATGCTAGGCCAACCTCATTACGTCTGAACAATACACGAGAAATAAAAATCTTGATGTAAAGGTGTTCTCCAAGAATAGAACGAAAACATCCCTGAGATTTTCGAAGTGATTGGGAAGGCTCTTGGTGAGACGGTATTACCTACCCAGGTAAACGTATGCCACAGGGTCCAAACTAAACACAACAGTCAAACGGAATTGCCCAGTTTCTGAGGCGTGAAAAGCAGGACAAAGTTCTCGAGAAAACCCTTAGGAAAAACCTTAAGAACGAAGGTCCCGGGCTGCGGTTGGCAGAATCGACGGCCGACTAAGAGGACCTGACCATTTTTGTAAATGAGCATCTTTGCCCTTACCTTAAACGCTTTTGGGAATGACAGTGGCCCGAAAGCGTGAGCACAACTGGCGCTTTGTATGGACAAAAAATGGGCGCATTTTCGGCCGCCGAACTGACTCTTCCTATACCGTATCAATTCAACACGCAAGTGACCGTGAGAAAATATTGTTAAATTTGAAGTGAGCACGCATAAAATTCTTAGTCTGGTCCTCTGGTCATGTTAAAATGTGAAGGTTTGCGTTGTCCCCAAAAGGTTTGCCACATTTAGCCTCAGGTAATCACGCTGGAAAGTAGTTGAAGTTGTTTCACTTGAATTGTAGGTCAGCCTCACCTAAGCGAGACGATGTGTTTTCTTTATTAGAATCTTTCCGTCTCTCATTCAATACAATATTTTTCACGCATACGTGGTACACTGAAGATTCTGATCACGTTGTGCTGCCGGGCTACAGCCATTACCACTTGGATCGCACAGGCACGACTGGTGGAGGGGTGGCCATTCAAAGCCTAGTCTCGGGCTTTGAAACTCTAAAAGATCACACTGCAATGACAAACGACTACGCAGCGCTATCAATCAAGGCCAAAGAAACTATTTCTGCGGTCCTATATAGACCACCAAACGGAAGCTTCTCAGCATTTTTAAGCTTCATCGACAGTCTGCTTTGCTGTGCTGCAGAAAAAAAGAATGCGTTTACGGATGGTGTTTTTCGTTAACGATGGGTTATCCAAAAACACCACTGGTTCTCTTGAGTTTCTTGTGGTTTTCATAGCAATAATTTTCACAACGCCATGGCGGGGCCCACGCGTGTTTCTGCCATGTGCTTGATCTAGTTATCACAAATGCACCTTCAGATAAAACTATGACAGGTGCAAAGTGACCGCTTGCCTATCTTTCTGTTGGTAGAACGCAATGAACCGCTCGAAATAAAAAAAAGAAAACCATATACTGGCAGAGATAGAGAGAGAGAGAGAAGAGAAAGAGAGAGAGAGACTCACTTTATTTTACACTGGAATAGAGGGGGGAGGGATGGCCGAAGTCTATACGGCTTTGGCGACCGCAAGTGCCCGTGCGGTTAGAGTTTCCTGAACCGCTAGGTCCTAGCTCCCCAAGGCCTGTTCCCAGTGGTGGGGAGTGGGATAGGAGGGAAATGGGTCGTGTGGACACTTACAGCGCATATAAAATTGGGTATCACGTTGGTGGCAACGAGGGCTTGTGTGGGTACGAAATATTGTCGATCACTCTGCAACAATTTTGTGACACGCTTATGTAGTTCGACCGGCAGGACGAAACAACACTAAGTGTTGCAAATGAGGCATATGAAAAAATCCTCAAAATATTTAAAACCCACAAGTTTGCTTATTTCCTTTAAAAAAAACCCAACACACGAAGTCCCGGAAGGCCTGGGTAACGAAGGAACACATCCAAATAACAAATCAGAAGTTAAGACTTTCTTTTTTTTTCAATCACGTGACCCGCATAAATTGAAAGAATTAAGGGCGTTTCGAAACAAACATAAAAAAATCAAAACAAGATAAAACGAAATACTAGAACCGCGTTTTTCATAGCACTTGCTTGCGGACTTCTGAAGTGGTATGGAAAATACTAAACAAAATTGTAAACGCCAGCAAAGGCAATGATCGTATCAATGGCCTTGTTTTTGACAACAAAGAAATAGGCGGTAAAGAACTTTCAGGTCGTTTTAATGACTTTTTCATCGGAAGAGGAAACGTTGCACACACTCCCGAAGCTGCGGTGGACGTTCCAGGTTTAAGCGTAAGCTTATTTTTTGGCCAATACACCCCTAGCAAATAATAAGGTTGCTTCAACTGTTTGAATACAGCCATTGTTGCGATGATAATGACTTGGAAATCACACCGATTAAACATGTGTTGGGCTTGATCGCCCCCAACACTAACACGTGTATTTAACGCGGTACTTTTAACCCGGCAATTTCCTAAAAAGTTCAGACTGCTAAGGTCGCAATTATCCACAAAGATGTAGACAAAACCGTGCTCACCAACTATCGTCCGGTCTCAATATTTCCGGTTTTTTTAAAGTGTATAGAAAAGATCCTCATGTTTGCATTGACAGTTGTTGAAGTAAACATAAACTCATAAACGATTCTCAATTCGGCTTCAGAAAAGCCCTCTCTACAGAAAGCGCTATATTGGCCCGAAAAGAACTAACATTGTCAGTGTCATGAACGGGCCTAGGACCAGCTAGAAAGTCACGAGTAGCTAACTAATACTTGCGCAAGTAAGGATAGCTTTACGATGGAAGGTGAGAGCAGAAGTTAAGAGAGAGTAGCGGAAACACAGAGCGGAAACGAGAATAAAGGAAAGAACGTTAAATGCGGTAACAGGCTAAAAACTATTTGCTATAGAGAGCAAGAGGGGAAACGTCCTACATAGTTCAGTCGGCACAGCAGTCCCACGACGTCTCCTCACGAAGCGTGTCGTATCGGCCGAGGTACCACGGCGCGGCTGGCTAGCTGAGAAGTCTCACGCCACGTCGGGTCCGGACACGGGACAGCGGCCCGACGTCAGGGACCATGCACAGTGGGTGACGGCTCGATGGCCCAGCGGTGGTTGCGAGCCGCTGTTTCGCCGAACAGCGCCCTCTGGCCCAGCGCGTCACCAGATCCCGGTACAGACCAGCAGACATACGTCAGTAACCGGGCTCAGGCGCCGACGGCTCACCGGCGAGAGCAGCGGTTCAGACCCTAGCTTCTAGGTCCAAGCGATCACAGGCTGCGCTCACTCGCCCAGCGTGTCAAAGGCGTCCGCTGACCGCTTCCCGATTCAATTCTTCGGCACGCCCTCGTTGCAGCTGCGTGCTCGATCTCCTCTTCCTCGTCTTCCACCGGCACTCCATCAGAGTCAGGATGAAATTAATGTGTGTTTACGATGTTTGCGCTATTAACAGTGGTTTCTATTCAAGTAATGAAGCAGCGGATAGATTAACGGTTCACAAGTTAGCCGATGAACCTTCTTTTCTCGTTCATCGAACCAAGCACTGATCAGTGTCTCTCTATGCTGCTGCGTCTGCGTGGTTTGCGGGTGTATTTCGAGCGTCACGTAACATGACCCCCGGCGGCGAAAGCACCATCGCGGTGCTGGCTAGGAGTCGCTATTGGCAGGCGTCCGAGAGGCCTTCAGACAGTAGATATGAACAAGGTCCGATGAAGGAGACGCCTGGAATCTGGAGGGCAGTTGAGGAGAAACTACTTACGTAACGTCGGTCACCTGTCGCAGCACCTGATAAGGTCAGGCGTAACTAGGCATCAGCTTTGCGGAAAGGCCAACACGGCGAGGAGGCGTCCACAGGAGGACCAGAGAGCCAGGCGGAAAGCACACAGCGCGGTCCTCATTATCAACAGCTTATTTGAGTCCACTTCAGGATGAAGGCCTCCTCCATTGACCTCCACATGTTTCTGTACTGTGCTGCCCGTGTCCATTCCTTGCCTCGGAATTTTATTTCCCCTCTCCATCGAATTAATTGCCTTCCTCTTCTAGTCCCGTCTTGTGGCATCCATTCAATTGTCCTTGTGGTCCACCTGCTGTCCGTTCGTCGTAGTACATGGCCAGCCCAAGTCCATTTTTTTCTTAACCTGAAGTATATCATCAACCCGAGTTTGTTCCTAATGCAGGTGTTCCATTCATTATTTTGATGCCGCGCGGGCTATCTCATTAGGATAACGAGAGCGTTTCACCCCAACATCTCTAGGGGAAAATAATCTTGTTTTATTTACAATGTTCTCGATGTAATTCGACGGTTCTAGAAGCACGCACGCTCAAAGATAAAAGCGCGCAGAGCAGAAGCCACAGTAATGAACTCACCGACGCTCGCCTGCGCACTTCTGTGACTTCTGCGCACGTCGGTGACTGCTGCTTCGTGGCCTGTGTATTCTTTGAGTTGTTAGGGGAGGACTAGTTCGCTCCAATTATCTTATTTTCCTTGAAGACAACTGCGTCCTCTTTGGCTTCAGGACAATATTGCGCATGGAAGTTTTCAATTGGAAATGCCTTTTATGGCTTTAGCAAATGTTTTAAACTAAGCAAGATAACACTCATAGAATTCAGTTTCTGTTACTTTTTCCACGTGACTACGTTTACTGTTTGCGGCTAAATACATTTTCCAGAACCAAACGTCGAGGTGTACAAAATACCAGCCGCCAAAATGTTCACAATTCCCGCTCAACACTAGGTATGAATTCTATGTCAACAACATTATAGCCAAAAATCATACAAAGAAATAAACGTTATGTCAAAAACTTGTTTTGACGCCACTTTACCGAAGTTTCATTAGCATATTCAGAAGAAAAAAAACGACTGCGCATACCATTCTGTAGTCGATTTCAGGAAAATTTAGCAGATCTGGAGGATGTCTTCTTGCTTCATCAGCGTCTACTTTTTCTTTCTGTTGACAGAACGAACTTACCCAGAAAGATAGGGATAGAAAAACGATGAAGAGCGGCATTTTAAAGACAGCACAGTTTTCTCTGCTGCATTGCTTATATATACTGGCCGGACTAAGCGAACAATGTTTATTGTATTGACAAACCGTGCAAGAGAGATCTCGAAAAACGAGAAAATTCTACTTCTTGAGGGAAGAAAATTTCCCTCAGCCGCAATGCTTATATATTGTAGCAGGTAAGGGCGAACAATGTTTCTATTCATGAAATCGCTGGACAATACTGAGGGAAGCAACTAACGATTTCTGAGTAGAAAACATCAACATAAGGAACACACATTGATATTCCCACATTTTATTTTTAATAACTGATTATTAACAATATGCTGATACTACCACGTAAACAGTCCTTTTTATTTTCGTATAAATCGAGCTAATCTTTAAGAAAACTCATCTGGAGGCGTCCGTTTTAAAGGGAAACACTTGGTGCTGCGCCTTTGTTGTCAAGTCATTTTCTGGGTTAAATCAAGGCAAACAAAACGAAATAAAAATAGCTTCAAGAAACATCGCAGAGTAACAGCTACTCTGTTTTCAATGTTCACTTCTCAAGCATGCCAATGCTCTCTTCACCCAATTGGACGATTTCACCTTGCGGGACAGAGTTTAAATGAACTTACTTACTAATGCCTTACTTACTAAATGCACTAACTAATTTCATCAACAGGTTTATTGCAACCATCACCACAAAAACAGAAAACACCACTCCTTGGTATAACCAGCGACTTCGACTCCTCAATAACAACAAGAAACGTCTTTATCGCCACGCCAATAAAAAGACCATTTATCGTATGGCTGACTGCGTTACAAAAGATGCGATAAAGAATATCAGTCACTGCTTGCATCAACTCGCCGTCATTTTTTCAAACATGACTTATGATCTGTGTTAAAAAAACACTCTCGAAAATTTTGGTGTGTTATCAATCCTCTTATTCATCCTGATATCCCCCTCACTGACCGTAATAATGATGCTATTCCAATGTGTCAGTGTGCAGAGGTTTTAAGCGGTGCATTCATATCAGCATTCACGTGTGAGAACACCCCATCATGCCCAAAAGTAACTGCATTCCAGACATCAGCATGCCAGAAATAATAATCAGTGAAGCGGGCATGTTTTCATTGCTCAATCCACTCAATTTTTCTACTGCTTCGGATCATGTAGGCTTCAATAACAAATTACCGAAACACTTACAAGTTACATTTTTCCTGTAGTGTGTGCTGTTTCTTTCCAATCCTTATCACCAGGTTCCATTCCCCATGACTGCCGAATTGCTGAAGTAATTACAATCGTCAAATCTGGCGAGCGCTTTTCACCCCTGAACTATCGTCCTATTTAGTTAATCAGTAGCATTTGTAAGCTCCTCGAACATATAATGCACACACAAATTTTCGACTACGTGGATGATGATAACCTTATACTTAGGTCCCAACACGGATTTTGCAGAGGATATTCTTGTGACTCACAGCTCGCTGGTTTCATTCATGACATTCATTCATCTATGGACGATGGATCCCAAGTGGACGTCATTTTTCATGACTTTTCGAAAGCTTTCGACCGTGTTCCTCCTTACAGGCTCCTCACAAAACTTTATCGGCTTAACAGCCCCTTAACATTTTATCACGGGCGAAAGATTTTCTTTCGTTACGCCTACAGGTTACGTCTGCTAACTCTTGTACCACTTCTTTCTAACCTGTTATTTCATCAGACCACTACGGCAGCGTACTAGGACCCGCAGTATATCTAATCTATATTAATGACTTACCACCCTGTGTCTCTTCGCGAATAAAACTTTTGGTTGGTACTGTGTGATTTACTGAATAATGTCTTGCGATATAGACCATGAACCTTTGCAAACTGATCTTAACGCTATCGATGCACGGTGCTCACCTTGGCTAATGACCGTAAACGATTCCCCGTACGGGGCACTTTGAGTAATCTTGGTGATGGTATTGGCGAAACCGCATACCCCGAGCCCCCCTACTAACGCTGTAATACACCGTGGCTAGGAGTTTTAAGTTGAACGGCACAAACCGCAAATGGTGGCCGTCAGAGTCCAGGTTGAGCTCCGGCGGATGGGCTTTCTGTCTGTTTACCAGGCAGGGAGTTCAGGGACCTCTGTTAGTATCAGGGTAAACCGAGCGAAGGAAGTACCCCCGTCCCCAGCTTTTTTTCAAAATCGCATGGTTTTTTCTTTATCCCCCCAATCCAATGATCGGCCCCCCAAAAGGCGCTGCACCGAAATACTAGCTAAAGGTAAATCGGAACATTTCCACACGCTTCTCGTCATTCTCTCGGTAGAAGCTACTCGCGTTGTAAAGAAGTGTATTATTCTGTTGGCGAAATGCATCGAGTCTGTTGTTGGTTCGGACTATGACGCTAAGAAACTCACATCAGATGACGCACTGGTCGAAGTAAAAAGAAAAAAATCACAGTGAGAACCTATTGAAATAGACGATGTTGGCCGGCTTGACTGCCACTGTGACACCACACCGGATCCTCAACCCCACGCAATGAGTTATATCAGAGAAAAAACTATAGTCTAAGACCGACACAGATCTTCTCCAGGCGCTCCAACCTAAAGGTGTAACTGCAGTGAAACAAATCATAATCCGGAGAGCGAATCAAGAAACTCCGACAAAGCATCTAATCCTAATGTTTGATCGAACAACGCCACTACAAAACGTCAAAGTCGGTATTCTCAGCTGCAACGTAGTACCTACCGTATGTACCAAATCCTAGGCGCTGCTTTAAGTACCAACAAAAGGGCCGTGGAACCCAATCATGCAGAGGAAAGGTGACATGTGCCAATTGTCCTGGGACGGGTCACTCCTCAGAAGACTGTGAAAGCACCACTCTGAAGTGCCCGAATCCCAGAGGACCGCACGCTGCTTATTCCTGTGCATGTACACAATTCAAGGTCGAAAAAGAAATCATCCATATAAAAGTAAATGAAAACATCACCTTTGCAGAGGTGCGCAAAAAGCACAAGCTGCTTTCGGCCACATCGTAGGCACACGCTGCCCGCTGGGGGTGGGGTGGCGTTTGGTCAGCACGGCAGCACAGAGCAGACTTCATGATGACGGGTTGCTGCTCGAACCCCTGGCTGAGCAGCCACCTGCTGCCTCTACAACACCTGTAGGTGCTCCGGTGGCCCCGTCTTTCATCGGACCGCCTTCGCAAGTCCATAAAGGTGAGGAATCGCCGAATGGGGCGACTCCAGAGAGTGTGGCGATTGCGATCGACGCTGGGAGCTCTGCCGCTCTCACAGTTTCCTCTCCAACGGCCCTATGGACGCCTGAGGGAACGGTGGAGATGGACACGGGAGGGCCCGCACCCGGGCTAAACCGAGGCGCACCACCCGGCCCTCCCGCTGCACCCCCGGCGCCGGCGACGCTGGCGGCTGAAACGAAGGGCACCTGAAAGGGTGCCAAGTCCAGGGGACCCAGTGCGGTAGACACCGCCCGGACATCTGATGCGGAAATGGACGTCTGACCATTCCAGCCTGCATCCCAGCGCAAAAAACGGACTGCGGCATTCAAACCAACAGAAAAGACCAAGAAACCTGCTCCAAGAATACAAGCCCCCAAAGACAAAACAAACACACCCACGTTCCAGTAGCTCTTAAATGTATAAAATGAGAAGAGAAAATATCATATCGTAGAAATAGAGAGGCTTGTTTAAAAATCTTGATGATATCTATAAAGCTTAATCATTCTGATCAGCCAGGTGCAATGGGCCTACAAGAAATGCATCTAAACCCAGAACACACATATTTCTTGAATATTTACACGGTACTTAAGGACAGCGATTGCACTGGTACATCTTCTGGGGGTGAGGCCATCGTTGCCTGAAAATTATTGGCAAGTCAGCCTATCCAATTACAGACGGTCCTAGAGGGTGTTGCCATTACAATCATAATTTTAGGTAGGTTAATAACAGTTCCTCCATCTACATCTCTCCTGATTTCCAGCTTTCCCGCTCAGATTTCGAGGGCCTTATAGATCAGCTGGATCCTTTTATTCTCATAGGTGACCTCAATTCACACACATCTTTTTGGGGCTCCCTACTCACGAATGCTCGAGGTCGCGTAATCGGAAAATTTCTAACAGCTTCAGGAGAACGCCTATCTAACAAAAACAAGCCTACATACCATAACATAGGACACAACACCTATTCAAACCTCGACTTGGCTATTGGTTTGCAGTACTCTTTCCATCGCTTGAGTGGGATGTTGGCACGGACACATACGGCAGTGAACACTTGTTTAGATCACTAAGATGCATAAATAACGGTCCTAACAGTTCACCTTTCCATTGAAGGTTCATCAATGCCAGAGCAAACTGGAACACATTCACAGAGACACCTGTAGAGCACGCAACCCAGGCCGTCACGGCGTACATTCTCACTGCCACCGAAAAGTATATTCCCCAGGCCTCCTTTACCCCGCGCATCCCAACGGAGCCTTGGTGGAATGACGACTGGAGGCGGGCGTGGGAGGCACAGGACAATGCGTCGGGTATCGTCCGTAGATACATCACAAATTTTAGCCTTATTTCATTCGAAAGGACAAAGGCATTAGGTAAGCGTGGGCGCCGTGAGGCAAAAGGGAAAGCTGGCGCACCTTTCTCACATTCACAAATTCATACACGGACACCCAAAACGTATAGACAAATGCGTAAACTAAAAGGACAGCACCGACACATAGCCTGCCCATGCTTAGCACGACAGGGGACACATTGGAAGACCAGGCTATCGACCCAGACAACTTTTCCAACAAGTGTCCAGTTTTGTGCATTACAAAAACACTTTCATACAACAGAAAATACTTGCAGAAAAAAAGTCCGTACGTGACAAGAAGTCATAGTGTGCGGAGAACTCTTAATTTACACTTCATGATCTGCGATTGCTGCTGCCACTTGTAAGCCTTCATTGAGCAGCTATACACAGACACTCTTGAGACACTCCTACACTTAAACAACAAAAGTATGGTATTTTGGGTACATTCCAGGAGGGAGGCCATAGTTGTATCATTCTTGAAACCGGGGAAGGACCCTTCTTCTTCCGCTAGCTATCGCCCCGTTGCCCTGACAAGCTGCCTACGCAACATTTTGAAGAAGGTGATTAACCGGAGGCTCATGTACTTTCGGGCAGGCTTCCAGGCAGGGGGATCCACGAATGATCACCGTGCTGCAATATAATCACACAGAAAGGTGTTTTTATACAGAAACAGTACTGCATGGCCGTATTTTTTTATATCAATAAAGCCTAAGATACGACATGGCGTTACGGCATTCTTTCAAACTTAAATTCCTATAGTGCAACAGGCAACATGTTGAACACTCTTTATAGTTACCCGTCCAAACAAACATCTAAGCAGACAGCACTGTCAAGAGTTTACATTAAAGAAAACGGCGTACCTCAAGGGGGAGTTTCGAGTGGCAGATGCGGTGCAGAAAAACAACTCCTGCTGCTCCTTGATGCCGCTTTGCTGGGATCTCGTTTGGATTACGAAAGTTTTGTCTCCGCGCCAGCCACAAATTCAGCGCGAAAAATGCTTGACCCGGTGCTGCACTTGGGGCTTCGCCTCTCAAGTACTGCTTTTCGAAGAAGCCCTACCGAACGCCGTTGTGTGAAATGCGACAAATGGGGTCTAGAGTACCACCAAACTTATGTTCATCTTTTATATACTTGTAAAATCTCATCAATTAATAACTATCCTTTTAAACCTGTTTTTATGGATACATTACAGCTCTTTTTAAATCGCCCTATCATTCCTGTTTCCTTCTCACAAAGAGTGACAGAGGAGGCCACTTTACTTAATCCCTCCTTTCAAATCATCTTGCATTGATTTTGTAGCAACGTGGCACCTTCCCACTGCGTCGTGTGACTTGTCTTTCATCCAACTGGAAAAAACAGGGTACCAAAAACTGCGGTTCTGCAGCATTTTCTGTCACGGCTGGAGAAGTACCAGTGTACAGAATTTTACAGCGACACCTCCAAAACTGCCTCCGCCGTGGCATGCGCTGTGCACGGACCCAATTTTAATTTTTCTGAGACCACGAATGTTACTTGTAGCACCTTCACAGCAAAGGCTTATGGAATTTTTTTCCCTCTTAACCACATTGTCAAATGTCATATTCCAAAATCTGTCATTTACGCTGATTGACAAAGCGTTTTACGGGCGTTATCATCCCGAAATATGTTCAAGAATTACATCATCAATCCTATTTTTAGGGCAATTGTGTCCTCATATGGGTCAGACCTTCAGGTGACTGCTTTTTGGGTTCCAGGCCACCCAAGAATCGCCGGAAACGAGTAGGCAGATGAAATGAGCGCTGCCGCACTGGCAAACACAGTGCACATAACAATAGTACCCTACACCGACCTCAAACCACACACGAATAAACAACTAAGCAAAACGTTACAAAAACATTGAACTGAACAAACAACAAACTACACATTGTAAAACCACACTTTGGACGGTGCACAACCGATTCACCCGACAGACAATCAGAAGTTGCCTTGAGAAGGTTACGGATAGGCCACTCACATATAACACGCCCCCAGCTGCTCACTGCATCACCAAGACAGCGGGTGTGGAGAGGGCGTATCCGTAATCCACATAATCATTCAATGCAAGACACTTGGCATAACACGCCGCCAACATTTCCCACAACTATACACACAACATAATCCACAATACTTATCGTACTTTTTAGATGAGCCCATGCTTCCAATCAAACGCGTTTTTGAGTTTCTTACCAACATAAAAGTTTTACATCTCATTTGTTATGGTGCATCTTGACAACCTGGCCATTTACACCAGTCATGTTTATTATGTTGGTTTTGATTTATTTCTTCTTTGACGTCTCTCTCATTAAATTACTTTTGTTTGGCATTCGATGCCCTTATTTGGCCTTGTGTAATAAAATCCAAACATCATCATCAGCAGCAATCACCGAAGGGCACTTTCGTTCTCTTTTCCGGCTGTCAAGGATACGCTAGATCGCGCTGCCTGATCTCAGATGGCGGCTTAGCCTCATGCCATACTCGAGTCGCTACGAGCAGCATTGGTCGTTGCTCCACATCAAGCACTTAAGTTGGAGGTACGATAGAATAGACTCACACAGTCGGGACATCCTCAGTACTCTCAGCTTCGCCGTGAAAAACGCTTGGGGTCTCAATGCAAACTTCGCCACAAAGTAGGTCGAGTCTTATTGCCATTCGAAGAAACAT
Organism: Haemaphysalis longicornis; assembly: GCF_048455015.1. Taxonomy (NCBI): domain Eukaryota; kingdom Metazoa; phylum Arthropoda; class Arachnida; order Ixodida; family Ixodidae; genus Haemaphysalis; species Haemaphysalis longicornis. The sequence goes on along the minus strand of NW_027526225.1, from coordinate 73,992,342 downwards.
CTTTCTTTTTAGCTGATTCTTGCTGCCTGTGTTCACTAGGCTCACCCTTTATACTATCCTGAGAAAATTCCTTGCTCCGATCGGCAGCAGTTTCCAAGTTCTCCCGTGAATTCCAGCACTCCGAACGCGACGCCGACACATTTCCGCTCAGTATGGGCCTTACTCTCACTGAACTTACACTGCCCTATATTGTGAGCCTCCGTTGATGCGCTATCTTCGCTATCTTTCTCGGTCACCCCGTGCCTCTCACAGGTGGCGGCACTATACGTAGTAGCCTCTTTCGCCGAGGGCTCAGTTGATTGCTTCCTCGGCAGCATTTCGAAAATGGAATTCTTTTGCCGCAACAGCTGATCGGACCTGTTCCAGAATAGGCATCTGTGTTCAGGGAGATGTCGAGGAGATACCGCCAACTGGGTGACCAGTTCAGCAAACGGAACTCCGATGCGGACTCTAGCCATCGGCAAGGGTACGTTCTGCGCTTCTACAGCCTGTTTTCCCCAAACACTCTGTCCCGTCAGCGGATACGGTTCAACGTACGAAAGGTGCATTATGTTTACCGTCGCCGCGGAGAGAGAAAGAGAATAAACGTTTATTTAAATCAACAAGGGGGTATTGTACTGATGCTTCAAGGAGGCTTCCTCAGTCCAGGATGCCTCGAGCGCGTGAGGCATCGAGAGCCCTTTGAGCCACCAGAAGCTGGTTGTGCTGGCCGGTGCTCGCCAAGGCCTTCTCCCAAAGTTCTGCAGTAAAAAGTCGCAGGTTGCGGTGAATCAGAGTGGATTAGTCACACCCTCCGAACATTTGGCGTAGCGTTGCAGGTTCTCTGCAAAATCGGCCAAGTGGGGAGTTCTGGCGGTAACAAAAGTAAAGCCGGATAGTATGGGGGAGTGTATTCGTCTGAAGAGCACGTAAATGACGTTTGTGCTCTAGGGGAAATACATTTGTGGGGTGGATCGGGTACCTGACGCGACAGCGTACGATGTCGGCAAACGAGGTCTCGGTGTCGGTACTCGGTTTCCATAACGCTGCTCTCGTCGCCCGGTCGGTGAGTAAATTTCCGAGCGATGGCTTCAGCCGCCTTGTTTCCAATGATACCTTGATATTCCGGAGCCCTTACAATCTTGATTAGCCCCTTCGGGGCTGCAGCTGGATGATGCGTAGCGTGGTTGTGTGCAGGCGTCCCCTAGTAAAATTCCGACAACCGTGACGCGAGTCAGTGACAATGACCGTTGCATTAGTGTGTACGATGCAAACGGCGACGACCACTTCCTTCGCTTGTGTAGTATTATCGCCGGCAAAAGAGAGGCTGCAACGGTGCTTGTTTTTGACGACTACGGTGGATATTGTAGCGGACCTACTCGGATAAGACGCCGCGCCCGTATACGCCGTTGTTGGTTGATAGCTATAGGTCTTCTATATGGGTTTTGCTCTGGCTTCCCTCCGGTCGACGTGGTGCACGGGATGCATATGACGGGGCAGGGGGTGTACCGTGATGTTTTTACGGACATCGCGCGGTAGGTTTCCCGTGAGTGTATGAGGGTGGTCAAGTGGATCCGGGAGTCTGAGGCGTGAGATAATCAACCTCCGTTTGGGTTATGTAACTCCAGCCTCCCTCTTGGGTTGGTGAGATGAGCCTCAATTACCTCCTCGGCAGTGTTATGAATGACGAGCCGGAGACGTCTTTCGGTGGAGGTGGAGACTGCGAGTTTGAGTGCTTGTTTATATACCTTGTGGATCATCGTGCTGACCTTCTGTATATTGGTTATGCTTAACAAGGCGTATGGAAAACGTGCGCAATCCTCGAAGAGACAAAGGCCTGGACGAGCCGAAGCAGGTCCACCTCTCCTGTGCCATGGGGTTTCATGGCGATCTTGCGTATCATGAGCGTCACCTGATCGGTCGTGTTCTCGAGTTTGGTAATGAGTAGTAAGTTGGTCTGGTTTGCTTGAGTGGTTATTCCGCGAATCGTTATATGCTGAGATGGGGTGATGGTGTGCCATCCAACTTGAGGTAGATAGTGAATGTTCCTTGGACGTGTTTCTCGCGTGGCGAAAGGACTAGCAGCTCCGATTTTTGCGGAGCGTAGCCGAGGTGGCACGACTTCATATAATCGCTTATCATATCGGCTGCTTCTTGCAAGCAATCTTGCGTTGCCCCAATTGACCCCGTGGACGTCCAGATGTAATTTCATCCGGGTATAGGCCGCGATGTTGTTGAGGAGATGGGGAAGCCCAACGAGGGCAATGTTAATCAGCAGGGGAGAGATCACTACTCCCTGACGCGAACCGTGACCTTGGAGGAGGAATGGTTTTGTGGATGTATAGCCCATTTTTATGATAGTTTTCCTGCGGGAAAGAAATTCGCTCCTGTAACATTATGTGCGCCGCCACATCCAAGTGCGTTGAGGTTCGGCAGGATCTTTTTGTGCCACACATTGTCAAAAGCACCCTTTCAGGTCAAGTCCCAGGATGGCCGTTGAGGCATGGAGGGTATCTGGTATCATGACTTCTTCCTTAAGCTGGAGGAGGATATCTTGGGCTTATAGTTGAGGACGGAACCCCAACATCGTTGTTGAGAGTAGGCCCGAGTTTTCAAGATAGGGTTGCAAACGGTTAAGAATTACCTGCTCGAGTAACTTGCTGACGCACGATGGTAGGTATATTGGGCTAGAATTCTCAGTAGATAGTTCTTTCTCTGGTTTTGGTATAAAGTGAAGCTCCGCAGTTTTCCATTCCTGTGGTAGTATGCGTTCCCGCCATAAGTTGTTGAGGTGTGCTGTAAGTTCAATTATTGAATTGTCATCATGGTAATGAGCGCCTTCTTGGCAACCTGATCAATGCCAGGGGCTGGGCGGCGCCTCAGAGCGTGAATGGCCGCGGTTACCTCGTGAATATGGTCGTCTTGATCTAGTAACTCGTTTGGTTCGCCGGTTTCAGGTGGAAGTGCTTCGTTGGGTTGATCGGGGAAATACCGGGTCTCCACCGGGGATTGTGTAAATTATTTGAGCTATGTTCTTGTAAGACCCCTCCTACAGGCCACTGGATTAATGAGGTATCGAAGCTATTTCTATGTCTTGGAAGTGCTGATCGTGCTCCGCAACCCGTCGCATACCGTTTTGCCAGTTCTCTCGACGTAACTTCCTGGCGTATTCAGCTACTTGTTTTTTTAGTTCTGCTGTGCATTTCTTGAGTTTCTTATTGAGGCATTGGCGCTTCCATTGTTTGGTGTACCGCTTGCCGAAGTCGAACTCCGACGCCTGGACCCAGAACTGTTGCTGCAACTGCTCCGGCCTCTCGAAAAGCTTCTTTTCCTCACCGATGACCGGGACTGGTGGCCAAAGGGTTGCTGTCCACGTGAACCGGAAAGTTGGGACCTGGCTTTCCCAGTCAAACCAGCAGTTACTGACTGCTTGCGTCGCTTGACAGGCGGTAGAGATCTCTTCGAGCACGGCTTAGCGGCTGGTGGGTGCTCGCCAGCGCACAGGGCACAGCGTGGCCTACATTTGTGCTCTTCCGATGTTGGAGACACGCGCCATGCCGCACACTTGGGTGTGTCTAGAGGTCCTTGCGTCCCGTCTGGTTACACTTTCGGCAGTGTTACCACGGTAAGTCACGTTGCTACAGGCAACATCGAAGTGTCTACCCGAATGCATTGGCGAAGAATGGGACACGGTTGCCGCAAAAGCTGATCACTATTTGTTGTAAGTCTCCAAAGCGCCTACAAACTGAGACTTGGTAGTCCGGGGATTGAATTTCATTCAGAAGCTCTTCCGATGTGGTGTCATGTCCTATTCCACAGAGTACACCTTTGCATAAATTATCGCGTGCGACCCCGCATGATGCGATGCCGTAAGCTGTTGCATTTAGTGTAATTTTAGACAGCTCGTTAGGTTCTATGGCGATTTTTTCCGATGAGGTTGCTACAGTGAGCACATTTCGCATTTCGTTTACACGGAGGCGAATATCAGTCTTCTCATCTGGTATCTCCACCTCCTGCATTACGGCCAGAAGTAGTGTCTGTGGACTCATCTTGCTCAGGTGAGTCCAAGGACACTATCCGCCGCGCGGCCGTATTCCGAGGTTGTAATCATCAGCAGGGAGAGGGGGAGGTCTTTGGTGGCGCACCGTAGGACGGTTCTGCCGTGGGGTAGGCTATGTTGGTGTTACGATTAACTGCTATACTCCGGCGTTACTGCTTGCGACGATCGCTGCCGGCGGTTTGCTCGGTTGGTAATGGTGATCCATGGCTGTGCGTTCTGCACCTCGTGCCCAAGTGCCGAACCGTAGTGGTCGATGTGGCTTTCCATCTCGATGTGGGTTTTTATTACATCATCCTCCGTGGCGTTGGGGGGCGATGGGTGCTGGTCTTCCGCGTTTCGGCTCGCAGGCTAGGTCTCTATGAGCCCCGATGTGGTGCGGATGTTTCCGCTCGGATTCGCCGCTAGCACACCAAAGCGGCCCCCCGCCTTTGAACTTCCCATGGGCATAGCATGCTTAAAATTCACTTACAAGCAAACGTCCGGTATCAACGTGACCGTTATGATTTTGGAATCACGTGAGTGACATTGAATATGTTCGCAAAGAAGATTTCAGCTAGTTTGACACTAAACCGGTGCTGAACTGAAACATATCAGCCCAGCATGTTGATGATAATCATCCTCTGACCGTCGCCGCAGAGTCGCGAAGAACTCAGCACACTTTACTGTAGACCAGGAGCTCAGGTAAATAGGGCTCCAGCAACTGCCTGCTGTCCTTATTCTGGTCTATTACGTGAAAGAGAAGCGTGCCTTTCTTGCGATTCGCAGCGAAATGCCCTGTTTCCGCGCATTTGTAACGGCCTCTTTGAATGCTCCAAAAGCTTTCTGTCGGCGTCGCTCCTCATCGTCTGCGCCCTACACGTTTTTCCAGCCCGTTTGTCATGCCGAGCCGACGACGTTGTTAGCTCCTCCGTCTTCCTTGGAAGCTCTGCCTTTCGCAATTTTTTTGTCAGCCCTCGCCATGAATTCTTTTTGGGCCGCCTTTCGGCTCGTCCGCATCTTCACGTGCGACGAACTTGTCCACGAACATTTGATTTCTAACGAAGATAGTTCCGCGTTCAACTATCGTCATCGTTGCACTGGGGATGCATGATGTTTCTCTAATTTTCAACGTGCTTGTGTGCCTCTTAAAATCCAAACTGCTTCGATGGTGTGAAACCTGCAAAATCGGACAGACGGCGCCTTCATAAATCGAGGAACGCAGGTTACATTGGGAGCACGGGAAGCGTTTTTTATGTGACTTCAGCTACGATAATCATCATCGTCGGAGACATTTGGCTTTTCGGTAGTGGGTTCTTCACGCTACAAAAGCCATCACTGAAATATAAAAAGCTTCGCTTTGAAAAAAACGCTTCCCCTGGGCCGAATTGAAAATGGGTCCTTCGCATTATGAAGCCAACTTCTTTCCGGATGTGTCGTTTTTACACCATCAAAGCATTTTAATTGGCGATGGGAGCTTGCGCATTCAAAATAAACAGAATATTCATGCATCCCTCGGTCTAACGGCGAGGATAGTAGAACATGAAGGTTTCTTAGTGCATCATCAGATGTCTAATCGTCATAGTTAAAGCTGGATATGAAACAAAGTCCAACAAGTCAATCTGGCCTCAAACTTTACAACCAAGGAATCCCTCACGAGAAAGCTTCGTCTTACACCATCGTCCTCGTTAGGCGTACAGGCGCATTTTTTGAAGATGATAGTCTTTCTTGGGATATTTCACCACAGAAATATTGGTCTGTCTGTATGCCTGTCTGTATGCCTGTCTATATGTCCGTCTGTCCTTCTGGTTTCCCTCCAGCTCCTCGTGTCCTGGAGTCCAGACAATGAGGTGGAACTCATTCGACATTTTTGGCTCTAAATTTTTAATGCGCTTGTGAATTCTTCTATTCATAATATTTGGCATAGTATTTTTGGAATCTGTGACTATTTGGAGGCTTTTGCTCTTGTGCTGCCTACACCTTATTGCCAGGAGGAGAGCACCAATTTTGGCTCCGTCGGCAGCTGTGTATTTTAGCGTGAGGCAACGTTTGATGGCTCCTTCGTGATCGATTATAACGATAGAGACCTTTTTCCCGCTGTAGAATGCAGCGTTGGTGTAAATGACATTTTTGTTTGACGCACAAATGACACACAGACACCTTCAATTATTGCGGAAACCCTTCCAACTTATTTCATGCAACCTGGGCCTGCCCTGTCATCTGGCCTTCAGGAAACAACACCACAATTACCGTCGCGCTATGGGAGGCAGCTCTGGCCAGCTCTGAGTTCGGGATTCAGAAGGACCTAATTGTTCGAGCCCGGAGAGGTGCAGAAGAGTGCAGAACACTGGAAGGAGTACACCACCCCTAAGGCAATCGCGACACCTCCTTTTTTCTAATAAACATTTTACCTCTCTTTCTCTATCCGTCTGTCTGTTTGTGACTCGATTCATTTACCCGGCCAAAGTAGAATGTATACTGTGCATAGTCTTGTATACTCACAGCCAAATGTGAGCGTCTAAGCCCGGTTTATGTGTTCGTACTTGTCAGCTTTGTTGAACATGAACACGACATGACGCAAATATAACATGGAAAATTAATACACAAGAGATATTTACATGTTCCTTTATTAAAATTTATGGATGCATAGTTTTGCGATAGCAAATAATATTTTACATCTACTGCATAAAACCACCGCCGGCTGTTGCCCGCGCCACCTCCTGACGGCATATGAGAAATGACGCGGCAACAGCAACGAAAGGTTCCACTAGCTACGTTTCACGTTCTGCTTGGAACGCATCTGGAGCACGACAACGCGGTTCTATATACCTTGAAGTCGGCCCCCTCGATTCACGTGCGTCTCCGCCGTACTGTAGCGCTGGCATCGAGGAGCCCGGCCTGTTGCAGGGGAACGCGGTAAATTCAAATCACCTTGAGCAAACCTTCAGTGTGTTTACATGGGATGAGCGCAAGTGAACAGGAACAGCTTGAGAGGCGAGCGGGAAAGCAAAGGGGGGCATTTCTTTGGCAAATGTATACAAAGACTATCGTCTTTTCACGACATGTGCAACGAAAGCAGAAGAAACGCGGTGAGTTTTTTCCTCGGCGATTTAATGGCCCCTGTTCGATGCATTTTTTCGCCGCGTTTCAACCTATTTTCTCACAAGGAAATGCGGTGAAGAATTCCTAATAAAACAAGAATTTCAATTAAGTATTTATGTTTTCGGAAAAAATTTTCCTTGGCCGTATGTGCACAAAGCAATGCTGAAAATGATGAACCGCGCCAGCGGTGGTAGTAATTCAGAAATACTTTGCTCAACTAAACTTCATCTTCAGTCCATTCATTTCGAAGCCACATAGTGGCACTACTGATGTTTAGCGGTCCAGAAAATGCTCCATCTTAACTCATGGATCGGCAGGTTAGTAGCAAAAGGACGCCACCCAATTCAAGAACAGGCGCCGGGATTAGCTTATGAGGGCTCTTAAGACCACCCGAATGATTCTGTGCGCTTCTGGATTCAGGACCACTAGGTGGTTGTTATTATCATTTTTTTGTCTTCGCCGTTGTCATGTCTTGGGCTGTTCTCGCTACGTGGTTAACCATGATGCCAAAACTTCTGTTTTAGCAATCGAGAACATTTTGGAAGGACACTGCTGTACGGTCTTAGCTCCGCTGAATAATTCTGTAAAAAATACTAGAAATTATTTTACTGTTATAACCTACACATCATATTTCTGCAGCTTCAAAGTTTGCTGTGTCTGAATGCCATTAGCCTATTTGCAATGTCCTTTAAGAAAAACAAGACGCAACACAATGGGAAGCCAAGAGCATTCCCACCACAGCGTGAAGTTTATTTCAAGTTTTTGAATTTATTTCTTGCTTAGACATTTCATGCACTTTGCTTGTTCATTGAATGTTCATTCAAGAAACGCAGTGCCTAGAGTGCAGTCCGACGGCACTCTAGCTGATCGCTGCAGGCATGGCTAGTGTGCCGTCCGACGACATTCCAATATTTCAGACTATGCTAGCACCAGCCGAAGCGTCTGTCGTTGTAGTGGCGAACGCTCGACGTAACGATATAAGGGAGATAGGGTGGGAAGGACGGGTGACGGGTGATCAGCAAGAGATTGAACGGGATTTTCATCACTACTACAAAGATTTGTTTGCCTACCGCAGGAGTGAGGTGGAGGCCTTTAAAACCGAGTTTATCAGTGCTTTCCCAAGGATTGATGAAGACTGCAAAGAAAGTTTAAGCCAGCCTATTGCAGTTGCAGAAGTTGAATGTGCAATCGATAGTTTGAACAACGGAAAGTCACCGGGTCCAGACGGATTAACTGCAGCCTTTTACAAGGCCTTCAAAAACGATTTATCGCCACTTTTGGCAGCACTATTTAACGATGCCTTCGAACTAAAGGCATTGCCACCCTCCTACGGAGAAGCGCACACGATACTCATACCTAAAACAGAGGACACGGATAAACTTAAACAGGTTACAGCATATCGCCCTATATTCTTGAAAAATATCGATTACAAAAATTTTTATGAAGGTGCTTGCACAAAGAATTCAAACAGTCATAAAGCAGATTGTAGGGCCACACCAGACGTGTGGCATAAAAGGACGCACTATTTTTTCAAACACACACAAGGCGAGATGTGTGCTGGAATGCTGCGACGCTGCCCGAGCTCGCGTGGCTGTTCTCCAGCTTGATTTGGAAAAGGCGTTTGACTGTATGTACCAATAATTATTGTTGCTGATTTTAAATCATGTGAATGTTGAAACAGTCATCAAGGAGGGGGTGGCTCTGGCGTACCGGAAGTGCACCACGAGGTTAATTTTAAACAAGACGCTGGGGGCCCCCATTAGCGTGGAACGGTCGGTGCGCCAGGCCTGCCCTCTGAGCCCACTTCTTTTCTGCCTGTATATCGAAACGCTCTGCTTAAATATAATTCAAAGTGAACACATTCGCGGGTTTAAGCTATGCGAGGCAGAGGTAAAATTCTGGCCTACGCAGACGACATTGCTCTTTTCTGTACGACCAAGGATAGTGTTACAAAAGCGGTGGACATTGTTAAACGTTTTGGGTCAATCACAGGTAGTGGAGTAAACTGGGGGAAATGTTTGGGATTCAGGCATGGGGACTTGTCTTTGACACCGGAATTTTTTGCAAACGTGAGCTGGGAAACCAGTCCCGTTAAGTATCTAGGGACGCCACTGGAGTGCTACCAGGACAGCGAACCGTATTGGCGTGCCCGAACGCAGGACATACGCGACAGGGCAGAAAAGTGGAAAGGGTTTTTCTTTCAATGTTTGCTAAAGCGACTGTTGGTAATTTATTTTTTATTGCCAAAGTTTGGTACGTTATGCAAGTGTTGCACTGCTCGCGTTTGAATGTACAGAAAATGCATCGTGCATTTGCTGTGTTTATTCGGTCATCTACATGGGAAAGGTGCAGTAGAGATAACCTTTTTCGACGCGTCAAGGAGGGCGGTCTTGGGTTGTCGCACCTGTTTGTCCGCCAGTTGGTGAATAGGTTCCTTTTTCTTCGCGATACAAGCGATCCTTTTTTGCGAACAATTTGCCAGGTGAGGCTGTCTCAAGCACTGCCGGAATTTGTCGTATCCAGTTTGCACATACACGGAAGGATTTCAGGATATTTTAAAGAAGTTGTCATGTCACTCAGGTTTCTGTCAACTCGTTTTTCGATGGAATATTTGAGTACAGTGTCACGTAGAAAATTATATAAAGATGTTTGCGACAGTCTGTTCCTGATACCGCGATATAGAGAACTGTACAAAGAAGGCCCAAGGCAGGATGTACTGAAAAGAGTTAAGCGTATTGCTGTAAAACCGGGGGTGAAGTCCTTTTTTTCAAACTTCATTCGGAGACACCTACTGTGCAAACATGGTTAAAAGAAAAGGGGTTAGATACACCGTGGGGTACTGACTGTACAATTTTTAAACAACCGGATAACATTGACCACGTTTTTATACACTGCTGGATGGCGGTTCACTTTTGGGATGTTATGCAGCGAACTTTACACAAAGACTTTCCACTTACCCCGCATGGTACACGGTATTTACCTATAGAGAATAACGAAGGAGTCCCCTACGATTTAATAATGCTCCTGGGCCTTCACAGCATATGGAGGGCGCGCATGGCGTGGCTCCATGGCGACGTGGATGCCCGACCGGCCCGGTAGTTTCTGCGGGAGAGTGTCACGCAGTTCGTTGAGCGGCTGAGAGTCCAGCAACCAGTACCAGATTGGTTGGTTTTTCTAGAGCCGTTAATTTCTCTGACGTGATGATTAAATGACAAAGCCTAGCCGGAGGCACGGCTGGTATGTTAATGTCGGTGTGTGTTGTACCGAATGCCGTGTGGTTATTTTTGTGTTGTAAGTGTGTGTTGAAGACTGGTAATAAAGAAAAAAAAGTCGTTGTAGTGTAGAGGATCCGTCTTGGCTTTTTAATCACGAGGGTGGTTCGAAGCCGGCTCATGCTTTGGTTTTTTTTTCATCTTAAAAATTGAACTTTTTCATTTTTATGCATCCGGTTAGTTTTGGTGTACTAAATAATTTCTGTGCGTCTGTCAGGTTATCTTATGTTATGTTTAGGTTAGGTTGCCTAGCTTTACGTTATCTAGAGCGAAGTAGTGCCAGACGCGGCAGTTTTGTCGCAAAACGCCGGTGGACGTCGATATAGTGGAGTGCTTATAATACCGTCGGACGGCACTCTAGACACGGCCTTCAAGAAAATGCAAGTCTCCATATTGGGCTTCACCTGGCTGCAGCTTTTCCCTCTGGATTTATTACCGATGCCATACAATTTATTCCAGGCGCCAGAAAATGTAATCCAAGCGCCATCTAATTTAATACAACCGTCATGTAATTTATTCCAAGTGCCAGCTAACTTAATTTAGGTGCCACCCAATTCATTCCGGTCCCCAAACAATTTAATCCAGCTGTCAGAAGGTTGTTCAGAAGTGTATTGTGGAATATTATGCGCAGCTTTGCGGGCGTTGTTGCGCGCGGTGTGTTCCAACGTGGTGTCCCTTGATCTAGTATCTGCAAGAGCTGTGATGCACAGAGTTTAATAGATATTTACTGACACCCGCATACCAAGAGAGCGGTCTTTTCTGATTCATTAGTGCCGCGTGCTGTGAACTGATTGTCTGCGACTGCACTTTCGGTAACTCACGTCAGAAGTAGCATGTGCTCCTCGCTTTACAATGCTTCCAGAAGTTTCTTTGATAAAATACATCACCTAAATGGTGTTCGCATTGTGATTTTCATTCAATCAATGCTTTTGTTGTAGTGTTATGTATTAATTTAAAACCAAATATCGTCTGCTTCCCTCAAAAATATCCCCTGCTCACGTCAGCCGTATAGTGCTCCCTCGCAATTATATGCTAACAACTCTGCTTGCACAACAATACGCGGGCAGACTATACTTGTGCTAATTTCACAGGCGATCAGCACTGAGCACACGACACCAACGTATCAGAAAAGACAGCTCTCTTCATCTGCGCGTGTTAGTAAATGTCCACTAAGCGGTACCCATGAGATATTTATCACATAATGTATCAAGAAACCCTATGTTTCACTACACTTCACGCAACCAAGTACACAAAGGTGCGTGCGCCTAATATGGCACAAAATACTCATGAACAACCTTATGGTGGATTAATTTGGTTGGCGCCCAGAATAAGTTGGTTGGCACTTGAAATAAATTCGCTGGCACCTGGATGAAATGGGATGGCGCTTACATAAAATGAGATAGCGCTTGGATTCAATTGGCTGGTGCCTGAGATAAACTGTGTGGTAATCGGAATAAATTGAACGGGAAAAGTGTATGTTATCAGATGTAATAAGGGCAAGAGCTTTCATCTTAGATGAAGTTTTTCTTGGGTATTGCTCCACTCTTCCTATACGTTGGCCCCTGCTCGTTATTTTGATCTACCAGAAGCATTTCAGCAGTGTTCACATTCAGCAGTATCCACACACCATTCACAATGATGTGCCCATTACATGTTGCCATAATTATGAGAAACTTTGGCGAACATGGCAGTTATATTGAACGCATAGCCTTTTTTGGATATCAACACAGGGTGTTCTAGGGCGTGGATAAAATTTTAATTCATCCTTTGTGTGCTGCAGCAGCTTTCCCCGGTGCAAAAAATCACTAATATCATGATGTGCATTTTGAATGGTTAGGCCGATGACGAAGTGCATGTTAGAAAAACTTGCGCGACCTACTAACAATGCTGGTATGGCCAGCAATGTCCACACTGAATGGTGCACTGGCCACCTTGTGCAGATATACGGCGAAGCCTAATTAGATTAGGAAAGCTGCAGCGCCTGTCTTTTTTTGGAGAAGATTGCGTAGGAATCTCTTTAACGATAACAAATAAAAACCCTGGTTGAAAAGCAGTGTTTGGAAGAGGAAAAGCACAAGCGGCACAGAAAGAGACCCATCATGTTGCAGCAAGGGGAGCCTAACACTGCAGAAACAAAAGATTCGTAAAAACTGTTTGTGGGTTAGAAATGAGTCTAGGCGAGGTTATCCGAATCAGAACAAGACACCCGGTGCAGCAATTTATTCGGCCTCACGCTGTCAGAACCTGTGCTAAACGAAGCTAAACGTGCAACAGGAGGTTTATTCAGGACACATTATGCCGTCGAAAGAAACGCTACAAAGACAACTGAATAAAAATGCAATGCGCTATATGACAAGTCTTCAATCAGAGACTCTGCCCCATATGTTTCTCGCAAATGCACGTTCCTCAGGGAAGCGCTGCCTAAAATATTTTCACGTAGCCGAAGATGAGGCAGTCGTCTTGAAGGAAAAGTACGTGTATTGGAGCGAACTGGTTCACCCCTAAAGACTCAAAAAGTACACAGGCGGCGAAGCAGCAGTCAAAAAAGTGACGTCTATCGGCAAGCGCCGGAGAGTCGAATGAAAGACATGGCGTCTGCTGTGCAGGCTTTTATCTTTCGGCGCGAGTGTTTATCGAAGCATTGATTTATATCCAGAGCAAGCAAGGTTATTCTAGACTGTTCACGTTATTGCGGAATCCTCTCTCTATTATAATGAATGAATGAATTTATTGTCAAGGAAAAGAAAACGAAAGACCACCAGCAGGCGTAAATTGTCACACCTAGGGGTGGATACCAGAACGCCTGCTGGTGTGGAAATTGGGGCAGAGGATGGCAGATTCATAGAGAGGAGAAACAGGGGATAGAGGTGACATATTTAAAGAACACAGGGGAGAGAGGGGCATATTTACAAGTTAACACGCACTCGCACACACACACACAAAGTCTTGTCTAGGGGAAAAAAGGAAAAGTCCACACAGTCACTGGGCCAGAGATTCAAGTGCGAGGCGGAGCCCGCAGGCATCCAGGTAGCCGCCCAGCGTCTCGTGGACGCTGTCCCTCTCCCTGGTGTGCCACGGCGGCTAGCAGCTCGTCTTGTGGCCGAGCTCTTCCCCGCAGGGCGGCCAGCAGTTCCGGCCTGCCTGCCCCATACTCGGGGAAGGGACAGGTGCGCGGCAGTGCCGACAGGCAGGGCTGTCGGCCAACCCCAGGCGGTGCTTTCGTTCAGCCGTCAACACAGCCCCCACGCAGAGACGCAGGATTGCCGAACGCTGCTGTCGGGGCAGCAGTGCGGCCCGTACAGGTGGTGGGGCCTCTCCAGCTGCCAGCCGTTGGTCCAGGTGCTGTGTCCGCACGTGCCGCTGTATAAGCAGGCGGGAGGCGTTCGCCGCTCCCTGGGGCATCCGTGGCCTAGGGGGTCAGCTCGTGGGTCTCGGCGGCCAGCTCGTCCGCCCGCTCGTTGCCCTCGAGCCCGATGTGGCCGGGCTCCCATTGCAGCCGCAGCCAGGCACCCCTGTCTGCCAGCCGCTCCGCCTTCTCGCGCACGCCCAGAACCAGAGGGGAGTGGGGCTCGCCCTCCCGGATGCATGCGGAGCCGAGCCACCCGAGAGTCGCACAGCAGGGTGCAGCGCTCGGGTGCGGGCTCCAGCTCTAGCAGCAGGTCCTGGCCCAGCTGGACCCCCACAAGCTCTGCCGTGGCCGAGGATGCGGCGCAGTGCAGCCGGGCCTGCTGCGTGGCCCCCCCACCAAGGCGGCCGCTGTAGCCGAGCCCTGCCGCTGCCGCACAGAGCCCTCCGAGTAGGCCAGGGTGTGGCCCTCCGGTCTTTCCAGACGATGGCCCGGGCCAGCTGTAGGAACCCGCAGTGGGGCATTCGCAGCTTGCTGCTCAGCCGGGAATCTCCAGGTGCAGCTTGGCCACCAGGTCCGGAGGGCAGCTGTCTGTGGTGGCCACCGCCTGCTCGTACCGGGCCAGCATGTGCCCCATGCGCGAGTGCCGGTGGGTGTGCAGCCGCTGCAGCAGGGGGCCGCTACCTCTGCTAGACGCAGCCAGTCGATGTGACCCAGGTCCCTCTGCTCGGCCACCATCTCTAGCGTCCACACCCCTGCCTCAGCCAGCGTCCTGTCGCACTGCAAGTTTCGGGGCAGGCCCAGGCAGGCGCGGACGCTCGTTCGATGGTCGCCCTCCAGCTGCCACCAGTTGGGTCTCTGCAGGGTGACCTGCGGCAGGGCGTACATCAATAGCCCTACGACCGAGGCGCTGTAAAGCTGCTGGGCTGTCTTCTCGGAGCAGCCTTTGTCTCGGGCGACCATCTTCCGTACAGCCGAGGTGGTCTGCTGTGCCCTGGCAAGGAGCTCCTTGGCGGCCGGATGGAAGTCCACCCTGTGGTCCAGGGTGAGCCGCAGGTAGCGCACCCCGGTCTTCTACTCCAGCTGGTCGCCGTCTATGTAGAGTTTCCGCGTCTGTCTGCTGGCGGCTGCGCTCGGATGCACAAGCTTGTCCTCTGCCTTTGCAGCCGACGGCTGCAGGCCGACACCTTCAAGCATGTACCGCAACGCATCCATAGCTGCCTGCAGCTGCTGCAGAACCACCCTGCCGTCTCCTTTTGGTCCCAGCACCCACAGGGCAATGTCGTCGGCGTACACCTACATGTGTACCCTGTGCCACCCCTCTGGGCAGGCAGCCTGTCAGGGCTGCAATCACCACGTTGAAGAGGAACGGGCTGATGAGGGAGCCCTGTGCGGTGCCGACATCCACTGGCAGAGGTGCAAACAAAACGTTCTCCACCTGCCCCTGCGCCGTTCGGCCCATCAGGAATGCCGCGACGAAGCCCCGTACCTTCCCAGCAATGCCAGCCTGCTCCATGGCAAAGGAGATGGCGGGGTGCTGCAGGTTGTCGAAAGCTCCCTTCGCGTCGAGCAGCACCAGGACAGCCACCTGCCTGGTGGCACGGGCATGCTCCAGGGTCGCCACCACATCAGTGAAGGAGTCGGTCGCCGCTCGGTGCTTCCTAAACTCCGTGAGCTGCTCCGGGATCGCCTCTTCCTCCACCACGATGGCCTCCATCCTGCGCAGCGCCACCCGCTCCAGCAGCTTGCACCCGCAGGAGGTGAGAGCCACCGGGCGATATACCGTGACCGCGTCGAGGCCCCTCCCTGGCTTGAGGATGGGCCTCAGGATGGCGAGCAGCCACCCGGGTGGCAGCTGCCCTGTTTCCCAGATGCGGTTGTAGGGTACAAGGAGCTTGCCGAACCCCACCTCGTCCAGGTTGCGTATCATCTCGTAGGTGAGGCCGTCTGCCCCTGGCACCGGCTTGCGCTTGCAGCTTCGGAGGGCACCGCGGAGTTCGCCCTCCGTGATGGGGGTGTCGTTGAGCGGGTGACGTCCCTCGGGCTCCTCCAGCGCAGCCGCGAGCTTTGGTTCCGTCCGATGCTGTGGCAGGAAGTGCTCCGCAAAGAGTTCGGCCAGCTCCCCAAAGCTTGCCTGCTTGTGGATGGCCAGGGTGGCCAGGGGTTACGGTTTATCCGGGGCTTCAAGATGGAGCAGAAGATACCCCAGATTCGATGGCAGCGCGGGTCTGCCTCCGAGCTGGCACACAGCTAGGCCTACCGCTGCCGGTTGAGGCGGTGGGCATGTCGTCGGCAGGCAGCATCCACGCGGCGGTGCTCCGTCCAGTCCATCCTGTCTCCCGAGCGCTTTGCCTTCCACTCCGCCCGGTTCCGTACTGCCCGCAGCTGCAACAGCAGCAGGTCTGGCGTGGTGCTGGTCCCCTCGGCAACGGTGCAGCTCCGAGTGGCTTGCCTGGCGCAGCGAACCAAGCCCCGGAACATCTATGCTTCCTCCCCCAGCTCTTCCTCAGCAAGGCAGCGCCGGAACTGCTCCCAGTGGGTGATGTGGTGCAGTGCGGGTCGTCTGGCCGGCTTCCCAGGTGGTGCAATGTGCAGCGGGTAATGGTCGGAGCCCCACGTGGTGGGCTCCCTCCTATAGGTGGCCTCAAACCCGCCTGAAACCAGGCTGAGGTCGATGGCAGTGGCAGTGCGACTGCCACGCCTAAAGGTTCACCCACCGGTGTTTAGCGCAGTGAGGTTGAGGCGCAGCATGGTGCCCCACAGCTGCTCTCCCCGCGTGTCGATCCGACGATCTCCCCAAGCAGTGTGGTGGGCGTTGAAATCACCACAGAGGAGATGACGGTCATAGAGACATCATGACGGTCATAAAGACATAGATGACATAGAGACATCAGCTGATCCAGTAGGCCCGAGTCCCAGCTCTGGCATGGACGGAAATAGACACTGCATACATTCATGTCACCACCCGAGCCTAGCCGTAATGTCACTACCCCGCACTCTTGCATAGTTGTCACCCCACAGGTATCCAGCACAGCGTGCTGCACGCAGTCGCGCACGAACACGGACGCGCGCGATGGTCCTGGGGGATGGGCTGGCTCGCTGCACGCCACCAGCAAGCACTGCGCGTTGTCGCAAGCCGTGAGGCAATGGTAGCCCGTATATCCAGGCAGCCTCAGCCCCGAGCCTTCTCCCGCACGCACGTAGCTCTCCTGCAGTGCTGCCACGTCGGGTCCGTGCTGCAGCAGTTATGTGGCTCAGTTCTGAGTGACGGGGGCGAAGCGCGTTCACGTTCCACTGCAGCACAGTGGGCACTTGAGGCTGCATGCTGCGGCTTCTAGCCATGTCAGTGCTCGGGGTGCTGCTGTACCTGCGCAGCCTGGGCGCACAGTGGACGCAGGTGTGAGTCAGCAGGCAGCAGGTCCCCCAGGATGCGAAGCGCGAGCGTGAGGTCCTCCTGCTACTGCCGTCGACTCTATCGTCCTTTGTTTCAGCCACGCAGATGCTGCCTGGATGCTGCCGGGAGCTGCCTAGACGTCGCTCTGCTGCTGGGGCACCACTCCACGTCAGCTTTTGCCATCGCTGCTGTCCGGGTGCTGCTGCGTCGTACCCGCTGTGGCAGGGGCCGGCCCGGGGTGTGCCGCCGCTCGCAGTGCTTCCCGAGCTGCGACGCGAGAGGCAGGCGCCTGCGCCCGCGCTAGAGCTGCCCATACGCGGCGCTCTTTCTGCCCGCGCGGGCACGAATGGTCCAGCACCTCCTGAGGACCCCCGCAGTGAGAGCTGGAGGGATATGAGATAACACATGCGGCATAGAAACAAAGAATGGAACACGCGCTTCTCTTGGCACAGAGATAACACAGATAACACAGACCGGCGTAGTCGGATGGTAAAAGCAAAATACAAACAAACCTAATGCATGGTTCGCAGCATTACCGCCCTCTAAATGTGCATCGACCCGATGCTAACATAGGCGGCAGTCCAAACAAATAAAAAATAAAAGTCTGTCATCGTGCGTAGAAAGATTTTAATCAAACCCCGTGGGCGACTACGGGTCGCATGCGTCGTCGTGATGTGCCAGAATCACCATCGGCGATCACTTAGTAGGCAAGTTGGCCAACACATCATAGAATATGGTAGGGTCCGAAATAACGCCGTAGAACCTTATCACTCTGTCCCCGTCATTGGATGAGAGTCCAAACACGCACATGATTCCCTGGGTGGTACTCGGCATTTCGGCGTCGGAGGTTGTAGCGGCGAGCATTCACCAGCAGCTAGTTTGTTGCGCGAACTCGAGCGAGCTGGCGGGCCTCCTCCGCACGCTGAAGGTAGCCTTGGACGTCGCCGTTGAGGTCGTCCTCTTCTACGTGCGGAAGCATGGCGTCAAGCATTGTAGTCGGCCGCCTTCCGTAAACAAGCTCGAATGGTGTCATCTGCGTAGTTTCTTGGATAGCCGTGTTGTATGCAAACGTGGCAGATGGGAGCACTTCGTCCCAGGACTTATGTTTAACGTCGACGTACATGGACATGGAATCTGAACCTGAATGGAATCTGAACCTGGCAACGTTTAACGCACGAACCTTATCTAGCGAAGCAAGTCTCGAGGTATTGTTCGAGGAACTAGAGGGCATTAAATGGGATGTAATAGGGCTTAGCGAGGTTAGGAGGGCAGGTGAAGCCTTCACGGTGCTGAAAAATGGACACGTCCTATGTTACCGTGGTCTAGAGGAAAAAAGAGAACTGGGAGTGGGATTTCTAGTCAATAAAAGCATAGCTGGCAACATAGACGAATACTATAGCATTAACGAACGGGCAGCAGGTCTTGTAATTAGGCTCAATAAGAGGTAGAAGCTCAAGGTGGTACAGGGCTACGCGCCCACATCCAGCTACGACGACCAAGTAGTGGAATGCTTCTATGAAGATTTGGAATCGGCAATGGCTAAAGTAAAAACACAGTATACCGTAGTTATGGGGGACTTCAATGCTAAAGTAGGCAAGAATCAGGCTGGAGACAAGGCAGTTGGGAACTTTGGTCTGGGCTGTAGAAATAGCAGGGGGGACCTACTAGTTGAGTTTGCAGAACGGGATAACCTCCGCATAATGAATACCTTCTTCTGTAAACGGGAGAGTCGGAAGTGGACCGGGAGGAGCCCGAATGGGGAGAGCAAAAATGAAATCACTTCATATTATGCGATAAACCTGGCGTCGTGCAGGATGTGGAAGTGCTCGGAAGGGTAAGGTGTAGTGACCACCGTATGGCAAGATCTCGAATTAGGCTAGATTTGAGGAGGGACCGCAACAAGCTAGTACGAAAGAAGCCGATAAACGAACTAACAGTAAGACGTAAAGTAGAAGAATTCAGGAACGCGCTGCAGAACCGATATTCCGCCCTGAACGAGGAAGCCGAGCTTACGACCCTGGAAGCCAGCGACAACCTTACACGCATCATCACGGAGTGCGCAATAGAAGTCGGGGGCACTATGGCTAGACAGGATACTGGTAAACTTTCACAGGAGACGAAAGATCTAATCAGGAAACGGCAAACCATGAGAATTTCCACCGCAGCTGACAGAATAGAACTAGCCGAGCTCTCGAAGTTAATCAATAAGCGTAAGACAGCTGACATACGGAAGTATAATATGGAGAGGATCGAATACGCTGTAAAGAACGGAGGTAGCCTGAAAGCAGTGAAGAGACGTCTTGGCGTGGGGAAAAATCAGATGTATGCACTTAAGGATAAGCAAGGCAATGTCATCACAAATAGGGATAAAATAGTCACAGTGGCCGAGGCGTTCTATAGGGATCTGTACAGTAGCCGGGACATACAGGATAATGCCGAACGAGACAGCAGTTCAGAGGAGATAGAGATCCCACCAGTAACGACCGAAGAAATAAGGAAGGCTTTGAAAGAAATGAAATGGGGCAAAGCACCTGGTGAGGATCAAATAACAGCAGACCTCTTGAAGGATGGCGGAGAAATTGTACTTGAAAAACTGGCAAACCTGTATACGCAATGCCTAATGACCGCAATGGTACCGGAATCTTGGAAGAACGCGAACATCATCCTAATCCATAAGAAAGGCGACATGAAGGACTTGAAAAATTACAGACCGATCAGCTTACTGTCAGTCGTCTACAAGGTATTTACCAAGGTAATCGCTAACCGAACCTCTGCAACCTTAGATTTCAGTCAACCTAAAGAACAAGCAGGGTTCCGTAAAGGTTATTCAACAATGGACCATATTCAATCAGGTGATAGAGAAGTGCGCTGAGTATACTGAACCCCTATATATAGCCTTCATAGATTATGAGAAAACATTTGACTCGGTCGAAACCCTAGCAGTCATTCAGGCATTACGGAACCAGGGGGTAGATGAGCATTATGTAAGAATACTAGAGGATATCTACAGTGGGTCTACAGCTACCATCATCCTCCATAGGGAGAGCAGTAAAATACCTATAAGGAAGGGTGTCAGACAAGGAGACACAATCTCTCCAATGTTATTCCCAGCATGCTTACAAGAAGTATTCAGAACGTTGGATTGGGAACAGGTGGGAGTAAGGGTTAATGGAGAATACCTCAGTAACCACAGGTTTGCTGATGACGTTGCCTTGCTAAGTAACTCGGGGGACGAATTGCAAAGCATGCTTTCCGCACTGGGCGAACAGAGTAGAACCGTGGGCCTGAAAATTAATATGCAGAAAACTAAACTAATGATCAATAACCTCGGGACAGCACAGCAGTTTGAGATAGGTGGCGAGGCAGTGGAAGTGGTAAGCGAATATATCTACTTAGGCCAAGTTGTGACCCCAGATCCCAACCATGAGGCAGAGATAATTAGAAGGATCAGAATGGGGTGGGGTGCATATGGTAGACATTCTCAGATAATGAATAGCAGCCTACCATTGTCGCTGAAGAAGAAAGTGTATGACAGCTGCATCTTACCGGTACTCACCTACGGGGCAGAAACTGGGAGGCTCACTAAGAGGGTTCAAGTTAAATTGAGAACGACTCAGCGGGCAATGAAGCGGAAAATGATAGGTGTAACATTAAGGGACAAGAAGACAGCGGAGTGGGTCAGAGAGCAAACTGGCGTTAAAGACATATTAGTAGAAATTAAGAAGAAATGTACGTGGGCAGGGCATGTAAGGCGAAGGCAAGGTAACCGCTGGTCTTTAAGGGTAACAGAGGGAATCCCTAGAGAAGGCAAGCTTTGCAGGGGGCGGCAGAAAGTTAGATGGGCAGATGAGATCAAGAAGTTTGCGGGGATAAATTGGTCACAGTTGGCACAGGACCGAGGTAATTAGAGAATAATGGGAGAGGCCTTTGCCCTGCAGTGGGCGTAGATAGGCTGGTGATGATGATGATGATGACATGGACAGCGTACCCGCAATCGTCGTGTTGAAATGTTCCGCTAGTCCGTTCGTTTGGGGGTGGTAACCGTCGTTCTTCGGTGAACCGTGTTCCTTGCGTATTCCTTGCATCTGCTCGGCAGTAAAGGCCGTTCCGCAGTACGTGATTAGAACTTCAGGGGCTCCATGTCACAGCACAAATTGGCTCATGAAGAACATTGCGACTTCTTGGGCAGACCCCCTCGGAAGAGCAGCGGTCGTAGCGCGTCATGTTGTCTGTCGCTACGACAATCCACTTGTTCGCGAATGGTGACTTAGGGAACGGGCCCAAATGGTCCATTCCAATATGCTGGAAAGGCCGCGACGGCACGTTTATGGGCTGCAGAAGTCCGGCGCGTCTCGTCGGCGGCTTTTTTGTCGCTGGCATTCACGGAGGCTCCGGATGCAGTGGGTGACGTCGGACGAAAGGCGCGGAAAATAGTACCTCGCATTGATTTTCCAATTGTGCGATTTGTGCCGAGATGTCTTGAAGACGGTTCGTCGTGGCACGCTTCCAAAATTTCGTCACGAAGATCTGCCGGGATGAGAAAGAGGTAATTCGTTCCTGTTCCGAGCTGAAATTTTTATTTACGAGGACGGAGTTTTTGAGGATGAATGCTGGTAAGTTTCATTTAAGGGCCCTAGGCAGGGCGACATTGCGTTTTTCTAGATAGTCGATCATGACGTGGAACTCGGAGTCGGCACGCTGATTTGCGGCTAGATCGCTTTCCGTCACGACTCCTATGATCGCGCTGTCGGCATCGGAGTCATGAGGTGGTGGATTGGCGGGGCACGGGACAGACATCGAGTAAATGGAGCTTTCAATAGCTCCCCGGTACCACACGAAGTACAACCGGTTATACCCATTTGCAACAGTACAAAAACAGGCCAACCGGCAAAGAGAATTTTGTCCACACGAAGGTGGATAGAAATTAACGGGAACGACTTTCTTGCGACCCACCGCCAGGAGGACAAGCCCGGGGGACCCCTCTTGTCCCCCCAGGGAAAAAGCCGGATAGGGTGGGTTGCTGGGTACGGGAACTTCGACATCGGGATGGGTTATGGGAAAAAGGGTGGGAATAAGGCAAGCAATTTTGCTCCAATCCTTTTGTCTGACTCTCTTCGAAGACTGATTGCTCAGCGAGGGCATCAGACAGTGCCGATTGCCAAATATGCGGCCCCTGCCACGGGTTACCGCTCACCCATAGGGTCCGATAACTGGGCCCCAACTGTCGGAGACAGAAAGTACCCTATTTATTGGCGACGGTCGGGCCCCCCCCGACCCCCAGCTCTGCGGCCGATGCGTACTAACGTCCTCGATCAACTGTTCCGCACAAGGTACTCATGAATCGCCAGTGAAGCTTTCCACTATACACGGGTACTTGCAACACCTGCTTTTCACGGTCTCCGGACACCAGAAGTTTGTATGCGAACGTGAACTGAAATCCATGTTGGCAAGCCAACCACGTTCGCAAGGGTCCCACAGGGCTGTTCTGTGAGCCCTTTTCTTATGTCCTCCTCTGTGCCTACAGACAGTCGGCGTCCGAGTGTTTTCAGCCGGATTTATGGACAATTGTAACGCCGAAATTCTGCAGGCGCCAGCTCTATTGCCCAAGGCGGCCAGAAGAGTCCTTCAAATTGGCGAACCAACACAACGCCTGGTGGTATGTCACAACCTTGAACGCTCTACCATACACTTATGGACGAAATTGTGAAATCGCCCGTATAATAGCGAGGCACTCTTTCTCAGAGGCTGAGTAGTTTTTCTCCTCCTTCGACGGACCACGGCTGGCATAGGCGATTACTTTTTCGCAACCGCTTTGCTTTTGGACGAGTACTGCACCCAAGCCTATATCACTGGCGTCCGTGTGCGTTTTCGTCGAAATGAGCGAGCACAGGCGGGCTTTGCCGGTGTTTTCGCAGCTCGCAGAATGCTTTTTGTTGGTCGTTTTCCCAGCTAAATGGCGTGCTATCTTTCGTCAAGCGTGTGAGTGGCTCTGCAATGCATGCGAACCTTGCGATGAAGCGCCGGTAGTATGTGCACAGTCGGAGAACTCTTCGCACGCCCTTCTTGTCTTTCACCCTTTGGACCTTCGCAATGGCTGAAGTATTTTCCGGGTGAGGTAGGACTCCCGCGGCTTTGACGACGTCGCC
This sequence comes from Haemaphysalis longicornis, assembly GCF_048455015.1. Taxonomy (NCBI): domain Eukaryota; kingdom Metazoa; phylum Arthropoda; class Arachnida; order Ixodida; family Ixodidae; genus Haemaphysalis; species Haemaphysalis longicornis. The sequence goes on along the minus strand of NW_027526225.1, from coordinate 73,969,067 downwards.
CAAGAGCTGCAGTTCCTCATACGGGAAACGGCACTTTTAAGGCTTCAGGGCAAACCCCGACGTACGAATATCCTCGAGTACAGACTCCAACCTTGCAAAGTGTTCGTCGAAATTCCGGGCGAATAGCACACCGCCGTCAAGGTATACGAGACAAGTGTGCCACTTGAGGCCAGCTAGCACAGTGTCCGTGACTCTTTGAAACGTTGCTGGCGCAGGGCACAGCACAAAAGACACCACCTTGAACTCGTACCAGCTGTCCGGGGTTTTAAAGGCAGTCTTGTCTCTATATCTATCGTCCACTTCAATTTGCCAGTTGCCGGTCTTCAGATCCATCGATGAGAAGTACTTGGTATGGCACACGTGGTCGAGGGCGTCTTCGATTCGTGGAAGGGGGGTACCCTTTTTCGTGATATTGTTGAGTCGCCGATAGTCAACGCAGAACCTTAATGTGTCGTCTTTTCTCGTTACAAGTACGACCAGCGCAGCCCAGGTGCTTTTCGATTGTTCTATAATGTCGTCACTGAGCATGCCGCCGACTTGAGTACAGATGGCTACCCGCTCGTTTGAAGAGTACGGCTACTGTTGGGTAGGTCGGGCTCCATCTTCGGTTATAATTCGGTGATTCGCTACGGATGTCTGCCTTAATGTTGAAGTTGAAGAAAAAATTACACCATCTTTCCGTGTGGAACCCTGACGAGGATGCGAAGCATCGTGGCGGTTCCATGTGGTTCCATTGTGTGGGTGTTATTTTGAGTGATCTGGTGTTGACTCGCGCCAGAGGGAATTCCGCGTCCGGGTCTACACCGGAGGCAAAGGCATGCAAGTACTGTTGTGTTACGGTGAGTAGGCGGTGGTTCTCCAGGCGCCGAAACTCGTCCATCATGTTCTTGTCACTGTTGTCGTCTCTGTGGTAGAATCGTCTGTTGTCGTCTGTTGTCGTCTCTGTTGTCGTCTGTTGTCGTCTCTGTGGTAAATGTTGTTTACATTGGTGCACCGGCTGAGAGCAATGTACACGCCCTCCTCTTCGCAGCTTTGTCTTCTCCTTCTTCTTCTTCGGCGGTTCTCTTACGGGAAGATGACGACGGTGGTTGAACGCGAAGCTATATTGTGATGGATTCTTTGGTTGGCCAATCCCTAGGGGCATCCTGCCACAATCATTATCAGGGGTGCTGCGGACGGGGCGAGAGCAACGTACACACCCTCCTCTTCGCAGCTTTGTATTCTTCTCCTTCTCATCGGTTCCCCTACGGTAAGATTATGACGATGGCTGAACGCGAAGCTATCTTGTAATGGATTCTTTGATTGGCCAATGTCTAGGGGCATCCTGCCACAATCTGCAACACCGGCACTGCGGACGGGGTTGGTTGAGCTGCAAGGCGCGTGGCGCTTCCCGACACAGCTTTCCCACGGGTAATTCAACATCTCCTCCAAAGTTTTCAGTTCGTCGTTTCCGTTGACGTTCAGCTTCGCGTGCCTTCGTTGTATCAGTAGCTTCTTGACGTAGTTTGAATGAGTACCTCCCGTTGCAGCCAGAGAGTCATGAGATCGAAACCGGGCGCTACTATTTCTTTTTGTATAGTGTAGAGGGAGAGGTGCGGACAACGGATTTACGCCGACATAGCCCCGAGCAAGAGATGCTTTGTATCTAAAACACTCGCGGTAGCGACATAACAAATCCAGTAATCTGTCCCGATGTTCTTGCGGCAGCACCGAGTTCATGTCGAAATGATGCGGCAGCTTGGAAGCGTCTACGCGTGCGCGTTCAAAGTTGGCGACCGCGATCACTTGACTTGATTCTTGTGTTTCTTCGTGGAAGGCAATCGTAGCGCCCTTGTTTAGATGCTGGTACTCCTCGGTGAAATTGCTGACTAAATTGTTGAATTTGCATTCCTTAAAGCGCGTAATGCCTTTTGCGATGGAGACACCGCTGTTGAGAAGCAATCTTTGTCCACTTTCTATGATAGCGTCGATGTCAGGAGTTGCGCGGGGTGTCAGGATGACGTGATTGTCGGCGATCCTTACAGCAGCACGGTGGTCGGGGTTTGGTTGCGGCGTCATGAAGTGATCGGAGGAAAAATTTATCGACTTGGTCTGCATATCAATTATTGCGCCGTTGTCCGTTTAAACTACATTCCGAGAATTCCGTCGCGGGAGCAGTTAGGCAAAATGACGAACTCAGCATGACACGTGGTGCTACCTATGGTACCACGTGATGTGCACTTTCCACTTAGCGTTACGAGATGGCCTTCTGCTAGGCGTATATGCGGACCGTCCCATCTTGTCGTAACTTTCTTTAGCTTAAGTGCGAATGACCCGCTCATTACCGACTAGTCAGTTCCCGTGTCGATGAGGGAGATGACGTGAATGCCGTCGATGGAACACTGGACGTCAGACACCGCCTTCCTCGAGTTCCGGGTGCTTCAGGGCGTCGCATTTCGGCTTGTGCGTGTTGAATATCGGGCACAGTGCGTCGTCGTTGTCGTCGTCGTCTTCTCAGCAGCTGTCTCGGTCATGTTGGGTACGCGCCACGCCGCGTAGCGGTCCTCATGTTCGGGGGTATCGACACGGTTAGGTCGGGTCGTCGGTAAGTGGGCATGTCGTGAATGACGGTCTTCGGCGCGCCCTTGCATCGTTTGAGGGTTTTCGTTTTTGCGCCGTTGTGCAACTTCACCTCCAGAAGTTGCTGCGATTAGTTTCCCCCGCGTGGGCTGGAGAACCTTAACGTACGAACTCAGCATTGCTACGGTGGTTCGGCGACTTGTATGGGTAGGGCGATGGCGATCGGTTAAAAGGGGCTGGTCCACGGCTGGGGCTGGACAGGTATTCTTCGATCACCGATGGCCGCTGGCCAGGTCGGGGGGGGTGTCAACGGAGAACCCTCGCAAACCAAGCCTCTTCTTTTAGGGGCAGCGACGGTAGATGTGGTCGGCCTCCTGGCAGTGGCAGCCTAGCAGACGATTGTCAAACGTTCGCCACACGTCGCTTTTCCTTGGGGTGGGCGTTTTGCCCGCAGGTGGTCGGGCCGGCGACAGGGGGCGACTGTACGAAGCCTCGTGGCGACAGGGCGCAAGTAGGCGAGGGCGACAGACAGCAGCTGCGTATGTCACGGATTGCGGCTCGCGGGGGCCTTCTGGCGTCGTTGAAGTTCCCAGCACTTGCTGCACTTCTTCTCTAATGACGTCAGTAAGAGAAAGTACTTCGGTTTGCGGCAGCGTTGGAAGAAGTTCGCGCAGCTCCTCCCCTCAGTACGGTGCGGATAGCCTCGCGTAGGCTGCCTGCCCAAATCCGCATGCTGTCAAAATAGTTCGCATTGGTTGCGCAAAAAAAGTGGCGGTCATACTGCTTAGCACGCATTTCGAAGGTTTTCTCAATGGTGCTGGCTTCGGTCACGAATTCGGCGACGGTTTTGGGCAGATTTCGAATAAGTCCAGGGAACAGTTTCTCCTTCAGAGCGCGCATTAAGAAGCGCAACTTCTTTTCTTCCGTCATTTTGGGGTCCGCGCGGGGCAATAGCTGCTTCGTCTCCTCAACGAAGATCATGACCTCTTTGTTGGGGTGTTCGTGTGGGTTTTCAACAAAAGAACGGCTCGCTCTTTCCGCACGACGGTAGGGAATATTTTCAGGAAGTCGCTCTTAAAGAGAGACCAGTTGGTTAGGGAGCTTTCATGATTCTCAAACCACGTTCCGGCCGTATTTTCTAAATTGAACAAAACGTCGCGGAACGTTTCTTCGTCATCCCACCTGTTAAAGATGCGGACGCACTCCACATTCTCTAACCAGTCCTGAGAGTCTTCTCCGGAGGATCCGCGGAACGATGGTGGTTCCCGGGGCTGTTGCAGGACGAGGGCATTATTAGAAGCGCTGGTTATGTGCCTGTGTTGATCATGGTGGTTTTCACGTCGTCTTCTTTCTTCACGCTATCAGGAAGCAGTCCCAACTCTGCCCGAAAACCTTGCTGTCGGCGACTGACACGAGTTGGGCTCGCTTGTCAACTGTTGTACTACGGCAACTTTCGGTTGGCCGGTGAATTTGTATCCTCCGCGGAGTAGTATGATAAGTCGATCTCTGGATTTGGCGTGCCAGCACGTTATCCTCACCGGCGATGTGAATGCCTGGTGGTAGTGCGACGGGACGCAGAATGGGGCGTTCATGCATGGTGCTATGGCGGAGAGCTCCTATTTGTTCACTTTCGTTTCGGGGTTGGCGTGTGTCGATAGAAACAAAAATTTCACCCTTTATGTTATGGTTTGGCCGATTGTTGCATTTGTAAAACGTACGGCTTTTTGTTTTCTCAATGGGGGCAGAACGCGGCCGCATGCCTTCACTACACGGGCTCAGTTACAGCCGCAGACAGCAGCGGAATCACCACAGAGCAGACCGGCTGACCCCTGCCAGACTGTTTCTGGCCTCGTCCGCCAGGGCCACGCGCATGCGCAGTAGCGTTGTGAAAGAGGCGGATTGTGGAACAGTTATTGCAGACCTTGCGCTTAGGTATATACTCACTAACTACACCACTTCAATGTAGTATATGACAATCGGGCATGACTGCAAAATCAAAGGTGTGGATTGCACGTTAGGACTTCCCTATCTTTACACTTCAATAAAACCGGCCTGTTCACAGCGTAGCCTACTTAAAATGTTCTCATTACTTTCTGTTGGGTGGATACGGATGACACGGCATGATGTGTTTTTATTGTGATCTATTTAATCAATTTACACTTCATATGCGGCTGTGCAAAATTTGATATGAAAAGCAAGACGTTTTGTGCAATGCAATTTCGTTTCCAAGCGCCTTTCAAGCGAGTCGCGCTCTAGAGCGCGAGGTATTTTAAATTAAAGTCCTCCTGTGTCGCCACCAAAATGAGCACCGTTTAACACATGATTGGACATCATGCTTCTACCTCTTAACACTAGAATGTGCACCTTGTGTCGATGTGTAAATACAGGAACCATATTCATGATCGAATCTAGGCTTAGACATTAAGCGTATATGTCACGCCTCTCGAATACGCATTTTGACTTGATGAGTTATCAATAGGCACACTTTTTAGAGCCAGCAGACAAAAATAAAAAATGTTTGCGCTCGTCTTCGGCAAGAATGATTGCTGTCATAGCTCAAAAGAAATATCTTACCGTATAGCTTACCTTGCACTGAATCTCTGTGTCAATTCTTGTTGTGTGTCTAAAAATTCGTTAAACATCCTGTAACTGTCAATAAAAAGGCTCATGATTTTTCCCCCGAGATCACGTAATAGCTTCAAAATTGCCGTTCAGCCGCTCTTCATGCGGCGGAGCAGTTGCTGAGGCTAATTTATCAAGAACAGCTACCACGTCTCCCCGCCAGCTTTCGCTACCAACAGTAAAAGTGCGTGTTCCTGGCGTTGCTGATATAATCAATGCCAACATTATGGTCTCAGAGAATTACGCACAAATCTATGTGACGCGAACGGAATTTGAAGCACACCAATGGTGTACAATTGTTGGAAACAGGAGGTGGAGCAATTTCATTTAGTTTGCGCATGGTATACCTTTATACAGGCATTCTGATTTTACTATGAATGCCGGCTTCCGGGCACAAAGGCAGTTGTGAAATCCGATTGATCGACTGCACAAACTTGTCAATTAAACATACCAATCAAGGCTTTAAGGGTCAATTCCGCGATAACCTACTCTTGAAATCGGAGTCGTGTCGACATGCCTATGGTGGCAAGAGAAATGCAATGACCTGGGACGTCTCTCTGCCTTCCCGCAGCTTTAATCTCGTTGGCAGAGAAAGCGGTATTTGCGCCGGCTTCCGTATGGCCGCAACAAGTCTTTCTGCGTTGCAACGCCGCACACTCACCCGCATATATACCATACCGTCAGAAAGGTAAAAGGAAAGAAATAGCCGCATTCAATCGTCTTTAGTTGGTTACATTACGCCCTTGTGTTCACTAATGTTTCGCTAATTAGTGTCTTGGTTTGCTTTAGTTTGTATTACAAAGGTCCGTAAAATGCATTTTCATCCTACTAAACAGCTTGTGTGGTGCTACCTTGTGGGCTTTGTATTGGTACTTCAGCTTGCGGCATCATCTGCAGACATGCACACTTTGTTTCATTTCATTTTGCTTGTCCTTCCCCTTGTAACGAACACGTTAGCAAAACTTCTGCGGCAATTGTGGTTAGGCATGTAGGGCCCTACGTAGAAGAGGAAATGAGTTGTCAGCAGGCTTTGAACCTCCTGGCAGGGATTTGGCTGCGCAGCACCAATCTGCGCTTTCGGCATGGCCTTTGGATCCTTCCAAATCACCCCATGCTTGGGTTCGCTCTCATTAAGTGCGCCAAGGTGGACTAAGTTGGTTCGCCGCTTTGCACCACCCCAACTCTTGTGGTGGAACAATATGCGGTGGCTGACTCCACGTGCTCTCCTACAATGACCGTGTAGGGTACCGCGGAGTCACCGCGCAGCGCAAGAGAGAGAAGTACCAGCGTGGCAGGCTTTCGGAAACGAACTGCCCGTGCCGTGCTGGCGCACCAAGCACGCGCCGCTCGTTTCTTTATTCTCGTCTTTCATAGCCGGCGCCAAGGCGCCGGCTAAGAGCGTCAACCAGAGGGCGCTACAAGGCCCCTTGCCCAGACGGAATGTCGAACGTGACACGACGGCGAGGCAGGCGGGCGTTGATTTTCGGGGCGATCAGTGGAGTGTGTAGGCCTGCGATGTCTGCGCGGAGTTCGTTGGGTGGCGTCTCGAGGTAGGCTGGTTTGAGGCGGTCCAGCGAGACCACTTCTTCGCGGCCATTCGAGAGGATGGTGGTGACTTCTGGGTCTTGTTAAGGACACGGTACTGCCCATCGTAGGAGGCGGTAAGAGGCGCCTTTACAGCGTCCCGCCTGAGGAAAACATGTGTCGAAGACGCCAGGTTGGGATGCACAAAGATGCGGTGGTCTCAAGACCGAGGTAGGACCGGTCGCAGGTGCTCCATGCAGTCCTGCAGGCATTGGAGGTACTCAAGCGGCGGGGGCGAGGAGGCCGTAGGGACGAACAAATCGCCAGGAAGCCGCAGGGGTGCGCAGTAGACAAGTTCAGCAGTTGAACAGCCGAGGTCGCGACGAAAGACGGCACGCAGACCAAGAAGCACTACAGGCAGGTGATCAACCCAGGGCTCTCTATCCAAGCGTGCAGTGACAGCCCTTTTTAGCTGGCGATGGAGCCGCTCAACGATGCCGTTGGCACAGGGATGGTATACCGTGGTGCGGCAGTGTTTAGTGCCAAGCAAGCGGCTGAGGGAAGTGAACAGGGTACATTCAAACTGCCTGCCTCGATCCGTGGTAACAATGCCGGGGCAGCCGACACGGCAAACCCATGTCGAAAAGAAGGCTTTTGCGACCGTTTCTGCCGTGATGTCCGGAATTGGTACGGCTTCGGGCCAGTGGGTGAAGCGGTCAATCATGGTGAGAATGTACTGGCAGTCACGGGAGGGTGGAAATGGTCCGACCAAATCGAGATGCACGTGGTCAAAGCGATAGCTAGGTGGCAAAAAAGGCTGCGTTGGGGTCTTCGTGTGGCGGGTCACCTTGGCTGTCTGACAAGCGAGGCACGAACGGGCCCACTGGCGGACATCAGTGTTGATGCTCGGCCAGACGTACCGCTATGGAATGAGGCGATGCGTGGCTCGGATGCTGGGGTGGCAGATGTCGTGGAGCGAGTGAAACACAGCACGACGAAAGGCAGCCGGAATGAAGGGTCGAGGCGCCGCCGCTGACATGTCACACCACAGTGAGCCAGGCACGAACGGATGCGGCACAAGTTGTAGACAAAGGGAACCCGGGTGGTCCCGCAGTGCTTGCAGCTCAGGGTCTTCAATCTGCGCCTGAGCTAGGCGTTCCCAGGCCACAGGAGACGCAGCACTGCAGATGTAGGTAATGCGTGAAAGCGCGTCAGCAGCCTCGTTTTCGGTACCTTTGATGTGCCGAATGTCCGTCGTGAATTCCGAAATATAGGCGAGCTGATGGAGTTCCCGTGCGACGTACTTGGAGGAGTTTGTACGGAAACGTACGCCAGAGGCTTATGGTTCGTAAGAACTTGAAAGGACTGGCCCTCCAAAAAGTGCCGGAAGTGCTGGATGGTGGCGTAAATGGCGAGCAGCTCACGACCAAAAACGCTGTAGCGCGTTGGCAGGTTGGAGCTTCCGAGAGAAGAAACCCAGCGGGTGCCACTCGGAAGCGATTCTCTGCTGGAGAACAGCGCCGATTGCAACGCTGGATGCATCCACCATGATGCGAGTGGGGACGTCGGTTCTCGGGTGAATGAGAAGTACCGAATCGGCGACGGCTTGTTTAGCAGCGTTGAAAGCGGCTTGAGCTTCGGGAGAACAGGAAATCTCGGATGAGGAGCTCTTGGTTGTGCGAAGAAGCTCAGTCAGTGGATGCAGAAGTTCGGCGCAGTGGGGTATAAAGCGTCGCGAGAAATTCACCAGGCCCAGGAACTCACGAAGCTGGCGGAGGCTGGTAGGTTCGGGGAAATCCTTCACGGCTTGAACGTGAGAGGGTAAAGGGCGAATTCCCTGCGCCGAAATGTGATGGCCCAGGAACTCGAGCTCGGACGTCCCGAAGACGCATTTCTGGACGTTGACAACCAGGCCAAATTGTTGAAGGCGTTCAAAGAGTTCTCGGAGGTGACGCTCGTGATCTTGTGGAGTGGGACTCGCGACGAGGGTGCCGTCAATGTACGGAAATACAGCCGGAAGGCCGCGCGCCACCTCGGCAATGTACCTTTGAAATGTTTGAGCGGCGTTGCGTAGCCCAACGGGCATGCGCACATACTCAAACAAGCCGAAGGGTGTAGTGATGGCCGTCTTCGGTATATCGGCAGGCTCGACGGGGATTTTGTGATATGCCTTGACAAGGTCACTTTGCTAAAGATAGAGCACCCTTCCAAGTGGCTTGTGAAATCCTGGATGTGGGGTAGGGGATAGCTGTCGTGGACAGTCTGAGCGTTGAGCGCCCGGTAATCGCCGCACGGACGCCAGTCTACACTTTTCTTAGGAACGATATGGAGTGGATACGCGTGGTTGCTTGACGATGGGCGGATAATACCAGCATGTGCTCGAATTCGCGTTTAGCAGTCGCCAGACGCTCACCGAAGAGGCGGCGCGGCCGAGCTGCGACTGGTGGACCACGCGTGAGGATGTGGTGGGTAACGCTGTGCTTGGGCGGCTGCTTTAAGTTGGAGGGTCTGGTAACCTCAGGGAAGTCTGCGAGGATTCTTGCGTACGGCGCCGAGGGAAGCAGCGTGCAGATGCCAGTTGGAGCGACAGTAGAAAGTACGCCCCAGATGGAAAGGCGCGTCTTGCTGTCAATCAGGCGATGGTGACGCTTGCTGACGTCTAGGTCAAAATGGGTTAGGAAATCGGAACCGAGGATGGGCTGATTGACGTCGGCTACTACGAAGACCCACCGGAAGGCCCGCCGCAAACCAAGGTCGAGGGTGAGGGACCGCAGACCATACGTGGCGATAGAGGTAGAGGTCGCTGCACGAAGGGTAGGCCCAGATGACTTAGAAGTTCGGTCATCCTTGGTGGCTGGTAATACACTGACCTCGGCACCCGTGTCTACAAGGAAGCGCAAACCAGAAATGCGATCCGCGACCAGGAAAAGGCGGCCGGGTTGTAAGGCTAGGTCACATGCCGCCATCAGTGATCTCGCGTCGCGTTTCCCGACCAGCTGCATGGGGAAGTGCGGTGACGGGCGCGGTGCTGGAAAGTGCGATGGTACCAGCAGATAGACGATCTTCGAGGCCTGCGCGAGCAAGAACCTCCCGGGGAAGAGGAACGACGGCTAGGACGTAGGGAGGAGCCGCATCGGCGATCAGAGGACGCCCTAAGCGCTTCAATGGAAGCGGCGAGTTGATCGATCCGAGCGTCTAACCCTTCCTGGCTCAGCCCACACAAACGTGTGGGTCAACAAATTCATTTACTAAGTGGCACCTGTTTCGGTTCCGGTTTCACAGCCCTGGGTAGTCGCTGCGAACGCTTCCGAGACTTAATTGGTTTCGGTAGTTCACTCATTTCGCCATCAGGGGGCGAGAAATCGCGCATTAAAAACGGCATAGAGATAATATACTGACTCAAAAACGGCGCCCGAGCCGGCGCGATCACGCTAGCCACCGTCAAAATAATAACTGATATTTCTTCTTGCTATTCTCGTATTTTCTCAATAACAAGCATCAGACACGACTTGCAGGACTTGGAAAAACACGATTGGCTAAAAAATCCACCTGTGCCCTTCGTGTGCGTTACGTCATCACGCTTGAAAAATGCACCCACACATATGTGTGGGCTGGGCTTTCGTCGTCACGAAAATTTCGCTGGGCGATACAGGGTGGCGGGCTCGTGCACTGTAGCGCTAGCGATAAATAATTTTTTGTTGCTTTCTTGGTGTCTCAATTATTCGCGGATTTGTGCTGGCTCGTTGGGAATGTTTTATGAAGCCTTAAAGGGAAGGTGAAGCGGTTTTAGACTTAAAAGAATAGTTGACTAGCAGCAAGTACACATTGAATAGTTCTTGTGCACGAAATATTTTCGCAATACATGCAATAGAAGCGGCGCAATGAGCAAACAAAAGTGGCCCGATGCTCCGCCACCATTTCGCCGCGCGATGCCGGAAGACCGAAGAGCGCGGGCGAAAACCGGCTGAAAAACGTCATACCTGGACTTCCGGCCGGATCGGCCGCCTCGGCCAAGCTCTTTTCGCCGTGTTTCCTTGTGAGTGATACTTGTTGTTGTTGTGGTTGATAGCACTCATTTGTACAATTTTCGTGTTCAAAAAGTATGCACGAACTCCAAACGAGGCATACGTTATCATGCCGTATTCCTAAGCAGAATAATGCCATGCCGGGATGCTTGATAACTTACGGAAGTGACAGCCGAGGTGGCGGTGCTTGATGACAGAGAATATACTACACTACGTTAAATACTTTTTAAACCGCTCCAATGCGGTTTTTTTTTTTTTTTTTTGATGCGACGGACGTGAATGTTCACATTAGATTCTAGATTTAGGAAGGGTGGGTAATACTGCTGTACTTTGGCCGAGGATGTTTCGTTTGATTCCAGAAACCAAGTCACATTTGTTCAGGAAACACTTGTTTCGTTAAACGCGTCCGTTTTCTTTCCCTATGGGCTCAGGACAGTGTTCAAAAAAACAATTTTTTGGCGAAACTAAAACAAGGGGCCAATCCTGATAGAAGTTCTCTCCCGGCTAAGGGGTAAACAGTATTCCTACAAAGTAAAAGAACCAAGACAACCAGATTACTTATTTTGCAAGTATAAATGTCACGATATGGTGATGTTTGTCTCGAATTTAAAAAAAAACACCATTCTGAACCACCACCGTGCCATAATTTGTGTTGACTGCGGGGGCCTAATTTTTTTGCCCAAGATTCCGTGTGGCTGCATATTATAACCTGGCAAGCACTTGTTGTCACTGAACCTCAAGTGTGCTCCAGTGATAGTCGGTGAATATATAAAGATGATACTAAAAAAATTAGGAGCGAAGAGTAAATATACGGCCTCTGTCCGACTAGCGCGGTAAATGCTTAAATCTAGAAATGCTAAAACAGGCCAACGATTCATTATCACAAACGTTTGGTGATGGCTACCTAAAGTAACGTAACTACAACGTAACTACCTTGTCCGACTGATTTGTTAATTATAACGAGGTGGCCGTAATATTGTAGCAGAACGCGCAACACACAAGCTAAAATCAAGCCCTACTACAGCCAATAATGCTGAGCAGGCACTAGTATGCTGCAGTGTTTTCAGAATAAATGCATGTGAAGCAGTAAGACGCCACTCATCGAAGTGCAGCTAGCAATCGCGGAGGCGTCGCAGCGCCGCTGCCGCAATGGCGCGCGCGTGTGGGTCTGTGTACGGGGATCAGTAACGGGGTTGGGGTGGGCGACAACGAACAAAGGAAATGCGGAAGCAGAGTCTGCTTGTTGGTTTATGTGTGTACCGGCAAGATGTGTCTCGCATATACGTTTACAGCGCATGAACGCTATTTTTTCGCGCAGTGCATGTACGTGCTTTTCGCTGGTAGATTGTTTATAAAACGCCCATTCTTCTTCGGCATAAATGGTTTTGTGTACAGTAAGAAACAGTTAAGGCAGTAACTAATATTAACCTAAGGTATAAAATCCCCCTATGCTGGTTGCCTAATTCTAAAATATTTTGATGGAACCCACTACTGCTTTGGGGTTCTCTGTCGTGTATAGCAAATTTAGGCTGCAAGATAATTGAACCAACAACACGGGAAAGTATAAAACAAACTTCTAGTCATGTGCGAAAATTAAACTGCAAGTTAAATTGCCGCAAAGGTAACCGTGCGATCGTTCGCAATGCTTCCAACAACCCGCGCGGCCGAAGGGTGTCCTCTTTGACGTCATGACGGGCGCAACCAATCAGGGGCGTCAAAAGACGAAAAGCGCGCGTCTTTCAAACGGGTCCGCGCTTTTTGCAAGATAAATGCCACTTGGACTCATGTACGATAAATTTCAATATGATATTCGGAATCAACGCGCGAGAAACTACATAACTGTTAATCTAACTCAATTTTTTTGGAAAGCGCTTCAGCTTCCCTTTAACTTTGAACAAGTTCCGTAATTACTTGTGATAATATTATTAATTATAATTATTCCTTATAATAATTAAAACTTCATTAGTATTTATTTTCACAAAATCATATTGATATTATAAGTACTCCTGAAAACAAAATAAAACTTGTAAATATTACGTATAAATGAAGTTGTTCGGCGTCTGATGCCGTTTTAGGGTACTTTTACTACCCGCCGATCATACAAATTGAAGCCCAGCCCACACATATGTGTGGGTTGGTTTTCTTTGTGAAATACTCTGAGCTTTCCATTTTCCCTTGTAGAAGCAGCATTAAGAAGGGGTAAATACGCAAAATTTAATTGCTTGTGGCCATTTTTTCTAAAATCTTTTTGTTGGGCAGGAAAGGGCTAAACGGGACACGGCCGAATGTCTCTGCTATCGAAGCGAGGGTAGCGACTGAGGGAGATGTCGCGTCGTGAACTCTATCGGCAAGCTCGGCAGCGCGGTCGAGGGTCAAGTCCTCTGCAGCAGCTAAAACGATGCGAGTGGACTGTGGCAAGCGCGGCAGAAAGAGCTCTTTTAAAAGTGCACCGTTCGAGTCCACGTTGCTCGCGCCTACGAGCTGTCTCATGGTGTTGAGAAGCTGGGAAGGGCGGCGATCTCCAAGCTCTTCGTGGGTGAGCAGGTGCCGGAGGCCCGCGCTCTCGGACGCCGTGGTTCGGTCCAGAATACTCTGCTTGAGCCGCTGGTACGGAGAATCGTTCAAAGGTGCACCGATTACGTTTGCCACTTCATCAGCTACCTCAGGCGGCAGGTTGCAAAGCAAGTGGCGAAACCGAGTATTCTCCGAGGTGATGCGGTGCACATCGAAGACGGCTTCGACCTGGGCGAACCAAACGTGTGGGTTCTTGCGCACGAAGGTGGGCAGACGGAGCTGTATGACTGCAACGTCCGGCGGCCGCGAGGAAACGTCAGGCAAAAGAGGGCCCGAGGGCGCGAGGTTGCTGGGGTCGGTCATGTCTTAGTCCGCAGTCACCACTGTCGGGTACCGCGGGGTCACCGCGCAGCGAAAGAGAGAAGTACCAGCGTGGCAAGCTTTCGGAAACGAACTGCCCGTGCCGTGCTGGCGCACCAATAACGCGCCGCTCGTTTCTTTATTCTCGTCTTTCATAGCCGGCGCCAAGGCGCCGGCTAAGAGCGCCAACCAGAGGGCGCTACAACTGTTTGGCGTTTTTCAGAAAAAATATTACTTCCCTGTGGCAGCCTGCTTTCAAATGTACACGTTTGCACTTGCGGGTTAAACACGAGCGTATGACTTTCTATTGAGATACACATTTCTGTATTCCCTTCTGCAAGCAAGAATAAGTCATTTTTCGTATTGATGTTGCGGACCTGCCCTCATCATTTGATTGCGTACCGTTTAAATTCTTGTCAAAGCACGACTACAAATTTTATGGTGGGGGTGATTATTTCGCTTATATATGACTCTGCCTTGAAGCATCGAGTGGAACACCGGTCATGAGCTTCGAAGCCTCCCGAGTTAGTTATATGTGAAACATTCGCCAGATCAGACCTCTTAGGACAGCTTCCCAATCGCTTTGTTACAAGTGAGCTTTGCAACTATGGTTTGAGACAAGAGAGAGTAATGTTGTTCTTCTGTGACCCTAGGCTATGTTTGGATCTGTTTTTCTGTAGAAGGTTGTGGTTTGTAACAGAGAGAGAGAGAGAGAGAGAGAGAACGTTTATTGAAAAGCAGGGACGGGGTAGGGGAGAAAAAGAGTTAGGAGCTGTGGGCGGTCATCCTATTCCGGTAGGCCGCGTGCTGCGGCTGCCATCTTCGCCCGAGAGATCACTGCCTCCTGGTCTTCGAACTGGCAGCTCTGCAACGCGCACTCCCACCGCTCAAGGGTAGGGGATCTGGGTGGTGGAGGGTTGGTGGGGCGCGTCCAGACGAGATGAGCTCCGTATTATTAGTCTGTCTGTTTTTATATTTAATTTGGAAACGCCATATTTCATTTTTTTCTTCACCTGCAGTAGGAAACTATAGCACTTGAACCATGATTTAGAAGCAGTAAGGAAACAAAGATAAGTACAGAACCGCGCCATTCTCATCAGCCCGCCATTACGCGCCGGTTCTCTAGAACGCCAAATTTTTCAGGCAACATTTTATTTGGCTGTATACGCAATGTTGTGCTGCTGCGCTATACTTGAAACTATTGAGCGAAGAGCACACCATTTTCTCCTGTGATATTTATATATTTATTGTACCGCAGTTCACATAGTCCTACGCACAAAGAAAGTGATAGGAATGTTGGAAACGCAGTTTGCTGCAATAGAAAATACTTGCGGAGCCAAAAAAAAAACGTTTTCAATGCATTAGATCAATCTTCTATTCATCACACACTTAGCAGCCTGGAAAACATTTCTGAAGTGATTGCAAAGACCCCTAGTGTAGTCTGAAAACAAAAACTCACTATAGTACAGAATAGCTAATGTCAGGACAAACGTCCCAGGGTGATTTTGCTTGCTCTGTGAAGAGAGAAAATTCAAGTCTAACAGACACCGCAAGTCATCTCCCGTGACCACTTGATACCCAGCAAACGCAAAAAATTGGCTCTGGTTTAAAACTTCAAAATCTTCTAACTCAAACACTTCTAAACGACAGCTACTACCACGCACACAGTACATCGGCTGCATAGTTATTGGTATTTCACTACCCCTTCCCTCAATAAACGTTTTACCATCCATCGCTTAGTTTAGATTTCGCAGCACGGTGAATATTCATATCTACTGGACGACTGGATTCACCATTTTGCTTGAACTGAAAGGCACACACAGACAGCCCAGCCGGTGTGCCACGAACACCTATACTGAGGAACAAAGTAAAGCGAAGCAGCCAACAAAGCAGCGCTCTCATGCGGGTGCATGGTTTGTAAACTTCCTGTGAACTCAGTTGTTGTGTCAGTGCTTTAATAAATCAGTCACTAAACCCTAGAAAAATGAGGTGGCTGAACTGAACCTCACGCAAAGATGGAGCAGCCGTCGTTGGGCGATAGGGCACGCGTGGAGCAGCCATTTCACTCTCTCCTACTTATGTTCTACCGCAACAGCGAAACTCCCAGCATACGAGGCAATAGGAAAGGCGCAGCGTGTGCAGCAATGAAGACCCAGCTGCGCTCCGGTGACTGAAGGACAGTGCGATGCGATAAATGACTTTGAAAGGCGTCGCGTTGTACATCTCTCGCTCTACAATACCAGAATGAACACCCTTTGTAACTTGAACAAACATTCACTTTAAGTGCGAACAAGAAAGATGAAAAAGGAACCATGCACGGACTGACGTGATTAGGGTTATGGAGATGGAGAGAGATAGGAAAACATTATTGAAAAATGTGGTTGAGCGGGCGGGGTGATTGCCGGCATAGGCCTGACGGCCACAGCGTTGATTGGTTTCGCCAAGGAGATTTTGATCCCTGGATACGACCTACGCAGAGGCCCCTCACACTGCTCATTGAACTTTATACACTGGAAGGGCTCATTTGCACATGCCCACCTAGAGTTGGGCACGGTGGCTAGAGCACTACACCTAGGGCTTTTGGAGTAGAGAAATAGTTTGGGATGGATATCATAGAGCACTCCACCACACAGAGGAGTGTCGGTCTGTAACAGCCGTCACGTGCATTCTAGGACGTTATTAAGAAGAAGAAGAAGAAGAAGAATGTTTATTTCCGCCTTGTAGATACTTGACAGGGGGAACTGCAGAAAAAAGCTGTCTAAAGCTGCTTGACGAAGCCGCAGCTCCCTTAATTAATTAGCAGCAGTTGGGCAGCGCAACAAAAGAAACACAGTTGCATCAGGATACATTTGTAAAAGGGGCCCAAATTGCCTCATTGAAAAAAGATACAAAGATACAAGAGATACAAAAAGATACAAAGAACTTTTACATAGTTACATCTGGAGTATAATTACGTCACGTGTACAGTACCACAAAGAGCAATGAACAATATCACATTTTCGCATATATACTACGTAATTCACGAAATGAGTATGCAGATAAGTCGAAACTCTCAACAACGTATTTATTTAAAAGGGATGGAAGTGTGTGTCGTACAAGTGCCTTTCCGGAGTTTGTTCGTGCCGTAGGCACTATCCATTGTTCTCTTTGCCTAGTGGGGTATAACCAGTTTTTTTGACGTAGGTCAGCAAGATTTCGGATGTAATTAATGTTCCTAGATGTTTCTACTTTAAATTGAGCGCTGAGACGATATTCGTATAGGTTCCAAATTTTGATCACGCGAGCCTGGAGAAATAGAGCAGAACTTGGTGATATATAGGGGACATTGTAAAGATGGCGCAAGAACTTTTTTTTTAAAAGGAAAAGGCGATTCAGACAAGAACTTGTAGTTGTGCCCCACACTAAATGGCAGTAATTAAGATGGGAATAAAAAAGAGTATTGTAAAGCAACAATTTCGTGGATTTTGGAAGAAGGTATCTAACACGTCCAACAACAGCGGTAATCTGAGCTAGTTTTGCTATTACATTGTTCACGTGATTTTCCCAGGTCATAGAGGCAGAAAAGACGACACCAAGGCACTTAAAGCTATCAACAATTTCAATGGGTCGTGAATTCAGAGTAATAACATCATGAACAGGAAGTTGTTTGTTTTTAGGTCGAAATATCACGGCTTTGGTTTTGGTTTCGTTTACACGCATATAATTTGCCTGAGACCATCTCTCCAACAATTTCATTGTTATTGCATGTGTGAATTAGTTCATTGAGGTTTTGACCTGAAAAAAAGATGCTGGTGTCATCAGCATAGATGACAAATTTTGCGGAGGAACTGATACTTATTATATCGTTAATATACATATTAAACAATAGAGGGCCGAGTATGCTCCCTTGTAAAACTCCCGATACTAGTGGTCTGACGTTGGAAAACGCATTTCCTATGGAAACTACCTGTTGTCTGCTAGAAAGATGATTTGATAAGCAGTGCGGCATGCCCACGTATACCATAGCATTCACGTTTTATCAAGAGTAAGTCGTGATTTATCATGTCGAATGCTTTAGAATAGTCTATGAAAACACCTATAACGATATTCTTACTTTCGAATTGCGTAAGAATATACTGTTTTTGCTCGAGGAGAGCTAGTTCAGTCGATTTCTTTTTACAGAAAGCAAACTGATTGGGGATAAGTAGGTTATGCTTGGTAATAAATTTTGATAGTCGGGAGTGCAAGATTTTTTCAAATGGTTTAGAAAAAATGGGAAGAATTGACGCAGGCCTATAGTTTCCTAAATCATTACGGTCACCTTTCTTATAAAGAACGGACACTTTTGCTGTTTGTAGTTTCACTGGAACAACTGCTGCACTTAAGGAGGAATTAAATATATGTACAAGTACAGGTGCTATATAATGTCCACTACATACTTTACAGGACGAATCTGAATATCATCTATATCATGACTGGTGCTATCACTCAAATTCACGACGACCGAGATAACGTCTTCGGCGGAAACTGGTTCTAAAAATACCGAAGGAATGTTTTGGGATTGGAGGTATTGGTATGCGTCATTATTCGAGCCGCTTGACGTCATAGTCGTAAAAAATGTGTTGAAGGCATTCGCAAGGTCCATTCCAGATAACACTGTCTCATTTACTTTGAGGTTTCGAGGAGAAGTATTAAGCTGATTACGGCGCAGTAACGCGTTCAACTTCGCCCAGACTACGTCGTGTCGACCCTTTTTGACATCAAAAATATTAGAGTAAAATTCAGCCCGTGCAGACCGCACCTTTGCAGTTAGTTTATTTCGATACTTTTTGAAGTTTTTTTAAATCTTCACTTGTTCGGGTTTTCAGGAACGTCCTGTACATCTTATCTTTTGTTTTTATTTGTTGTCTGAGTTCTCGTGTTATCCAGGGTTTACGTATTTTCCGCATTTTTTTGCATGTTTTAGTGGGAAAATGTGAACTGTATACTTGTTCAAAAACATCTATAAATTAATTATACACATCGTTCGGATTGTTGAGCCACATAATATCGCTCCAATCTACCTGTGCCACAGTATTCCTGAAAGCTTCAAGTGCAGTATCCGTTATATGTTGGTACTTAATAATTTCACGTCTATTAGTTTCCTCCCCAATCCTGTCTATGCAAAGAAACACCGGAAGGTGGTCACTCACCGAACACGATACCACACCTGCCTCGAATTTCGACACCAACGAGTTGGTAATAAAGAGATCTAAAATGGATTGACTGGCTGATGTGAACCTCGTCGGCACATTTAATACATTGCGAAACCCATTTGAAAATAAAATACTATCGAGTTCCGATGTAACGTGATTTCTATTTCCCATATCAATATTAAAGTCACCTCCGGCTATCAAGGTATAATTGTTAGTGGCAATAAATGTGACAACTGATTGTAGAAGTTCAGAAACGCTGCTACGTTTCCCTTGGGAGGGCGGTAGCATACAGAAAATACAACATTTCTACAATGAACACGACATTCGCTTATCTACAGTCACTCAAGTTCAGCTATTCCTTTGATATGGATCGCTCGTGCTCCCTCGCCCCTCCGAACCAGAATTTTGCCATTTACGTGCCAGACAAAAGCGTAGCCTTTAGTTTTCGCAACGTTTTTTGGTAGCTCGGAGCAGTTCACGGTTTTGGGGGGTAATGTTTTCTTGCATAAAATTGCGAGGTTCACTGTCCTTTAATTTATCCCTTTTTTCCAGCCATGCATCTCTTACTGATTGCTTTTCAAAGCGTGCAATGATTCCAGGGACATTATCTGGTCGCGCAGGCAGCCTATGGATAGTTTGTACGTCAGATTGTGCCAGAGGAGGTACTTCTAGCTTGTTTGCAACGTGGTTCATCACGTCCAGCAGGCTCACACCCTGCCTAACTGGTATGCCATGGATTCCCAGGTTAAGTTGCCTGCTTCTGAATTCAAGGTTTTTACATCTTGTTGCAGTTGTACGTGCGTTATTTGGCGCCTATCGTCGTTGGCTTCAGGTTCAGTGAGCCTTACTTTCATTTCTTTATTTCAGCCTCTTGACGACAAAGTGTTTTCTGAAATTCATCAAATTTGCGAGAGATGAAATTGAGGGATTCCTCCATCTTTTCAACCTTTTTTTTAAAGGAAGAAGATTGTCCAGTTTTTCGTTGATTGCTGCTAAAAATAGCCTTAAGTCGAGGTCTGACTCGTTGCTTTCAAAGCTGTCATTGCGCGAACAAGAGTCCCGGCATGTCTGGCATCTCCAAGCGTTCTTCGCTGCATTCTTTTTTCATTTGAATGATTTCTGATTTCTACCAGCACACTTCCAAAAATGGTATTCGCCAGAGCATCCAGGACATTTCAGTGACGGTTCATCCTCGGGGATGACCACCTCGCACGGCAAACAACTGACCGACATGAATTCACAGTCACAGAGATCTCGTTAGGGTCAATGGCAACAGCGGCAGCAGAACAGACGGCATTCAAGGCAAAACGCTTAGCATTGGGCAGTCACCTACCTGTAAAGGGGCAGTTCTTGGGTTACCGATGTGAGCGGAGCGCTGCCGCTGCTGCCAAATGACCACTGCTCGACGGCACGTTGCTTATCACCAGCTGCACCGAAGCTTGCGCTTGCGCAGATGGAGCCCCTGGCGACGAAGAAACCAGTGGCAGGAGTGCCAGTGGTGGCCACGAAATCGCAGGGACACTGAAATCTTGCTGTAGGAAACTGTCAGGCAGGCCCTGGCAGCAGGCAGGCAGAAGAAAATTCCGGGCACCGAGCTGTAAAGGGGCAGTTCTTGGGTTACCGATGTGAGCGGAACGCTGCCGCTGCTGCCAAAGGCTGACATAAGCGGAAGAAAATATGCGGTGGGCGAGACGGTAGGCTGTAACCAGGATCCGGATTGTCCACTTTTGTTTAACTTTGCCATGAAGCACCTCCCACCATTATTGCAAAATATTCCCCACCTTTGTCACGCCATCTAGGCAGGTGATCTTACCTTATGGACCTCTGCAGGATCCATGGGTGAGCAACAAGAAGCAGTTTAAGCCACTATTGACAAAGCGAAAAGATACTTTCGAGAACCGGGTCTTGAATGTGCCCCAGAGAAATCAGCACTTCCCACCTCTCCAGACGCGGAACTATTCATAAATGAGCAACCCGTACGAACTGTGCCGCACTTGAAAATTCTTGCACTTGTTGTGCCCAAAAATGGCTCTGCGCTCCACACAATCGCTCCCCTCTAGAACACTGTCAACCAGTTGACACACATAATTCAGCGCGTCGCAGATCGTCTAATGGCGTCAAAGAACATGGCACGCTCAAAATAATACAAGCACTACTTATAAGTATAATCACCTATGGAACACCGTAAAACGAAAGAAAAGCCAGATTCAATATAATTATTATTATTCAAGCCTACAAGACTGCACTCGGGATGCCTTCGAAGACGTCGACATACAATAATTATAATTAGGCGTGCATAATAGTTTGGAGAAATTACATAAAGCGCACTACTCTTCTCAGAGCGCCCTAAGAAAACAAGGACGGGGCGCGCAAGTCTTCACCAAATAGGTATAACGACTCCACCGGTTAAGGGTTAGAAAACAAGCATAACTGCGAAGATTCGACAGCACATACGAGTGGCCCCAATAACAATAAATCTGTATCCGGAGTACAACAAGGCCACAAGAATTGCCCGAGCAAGAGCCATGCCCGCCAGTATTGAAAAGACTTAAATAACTGTTACTTGGACGCATCCCCATATCCGCAACTTCCCGTCCACGTAGCCTGTGTAGTTAATGAACGGGGATAAAAAATCTCAACCTGCACAGTCAATACCACAGCGATTGATACTACCGAAGAAGCCTACATAGCCCACGCCATCATCACTGCCGAATAAACAATCACCATACTTACCGACTCTCCGGCTGCTTGCAGAAATTTCTTACGAAGTGAAATTTATAACACGGCCCTTCATCTTTTGTGAACAAGGCCGAGTATTCCCGTATTTATATATTTTGGGTGCCAGGACACGAATTCCTTGAGGGGAATGAGGCGGCTCACGCCACTGACCGCGCTTACCTACACCGGGTCGTTTCAATCTCGGGGTAGTCAACCCCTCTTCCATCTAACCCGCAACCTCTCCTGCGCCACACAGATATCTTGGCGGACTACCGACACAAACGGCAGTTTCCCCATTCCACACCACCAAAACTTAAGGAACAAAGCAACAACGTTCAGACGACTTCATACTAACACGTATCCATGCCGTACCCTTCTTCATGCCATTTATCTAACAGACTATCCAGCCATTTGCAACTACTGCCCAGCGCGGGGTAAACTATACCATCAGGTATGGAAGTGCCAAAAACACTGGACCTGCAACCAATCCCCAACCCCTCCATACAACATTGGACGGGGCGGTTGTCCAGGAAGGACCATCAAGTACCAGCAAGATTGACCAGCAAGGTCGTTCCAGCTTGACCTGGTGCAAAGGGACCACGCAGCCAGCCGCAGCCACGGTAGGATAGAATAGGGATCCCCTCCACCGGGCGGGTGCCCTAACAAGTACACCTCTTGTTGTCAATGAAGATTTCATTCATTCATTTTTTGACGAAATGGGCGTCGTCTTGACGCGGCCTGGCGTTTTCTTCATAGGTTGGGGCGCCAGCTTGTTACACCGGAAAGCGCAAAAAACGCACAGTCAGGCCACTTGAGGGCACGCCGTGCCGAACATGCAAAGCGTCGCTTACTCGCTTCGCTTACGGTGCACAGCGTTTTCTATTCTCGATCAGGTCTCAGCCGCATGCGCGGGTTTATGGATTTATTTAGAGTCGTGATGCTAGAACTATTATATAAATGAGTGAATGAATGGAACTTTATAACATAAGGATGGCGACTCGGGCTATGTGGGGGCGGGCGATGAGGGTGGTGTTAATCAATTCGGGATAACTTTACATTCTCAGATGAACGCCAGTGGCGAGAGCGAAGTCCCACAAGGAGGCAAACACCAGCTTGGCTGTGACTGCGGGTGGGTGGAGCCAGTCCTTCAAACACGTACCGCTGCTGTGTTTACAAGGGGTGCGCTCCGCGTGCAGACCTCGACACTTCCAAAGGAGATGTTTAATGGCCGGTGTGGCTCCTAAAGAGCAAGTCAGCACGTAGGTGGTGCCGTGGTTGGTGAGGTGAATTGCTTGTGGTAGTGACTAGGAGAATGGGTGGCCGCCCTTTCCTTGGTATGTAAGTACGCCACTTGATAACGATGTAAGCACCGCCCTAGCACGAGCCGTGTCGCTCAGAACCTGAAGGCCACGTAGCAGCCCTGTAGGTAACGGGTAGTCATTGGCAGGGATCTGGCTGCGGAGTAGAGCTCTAGCACATCGCTGGTAGGTGGCGCGGGCTTCAAAGGGGTCCAAGTTGGGGTCGGGCTGAGGCAAAACTGGGTGGGAGCGGGTGGAAAGAACATCGCTCGCCAGTGCGCGCGCGGCCTCTTTGAAGGAGTTAACGCAGTGCCCTGGCGCCCAGTCTACCCGACTTTGTAGTCCTGTTGTACAATGCAGCCTCCGGGCAAGCATCTTGATGGACGCACAGATATAATTCTGATAAGGCACGCGGCGTAATGCGCGGAATGCCTCCTGGCTCGCTGTGAAGATACTTGCATGAGGCTGGTTGGTAGGCCAGTGCGAAATTTGAAGTTGTCGGACAGCCAGTAATGTTGTTTCCAGTTGGAGGTGGGTAGACGAAGGCACTGTTGGGTATTCTTGGTTACAGGTGCCTTGAAATGTCGAGTGAATGGCCGCTAATCCGGCAGTATTTGTGGATGAGTCGAAAGTGCAGTCGGTATAAACAGCGCAAGGTGGAAACCGCTCTGTCATTTGAGCTGTGCGTCTGTGTTTGTTAGATTGGGGAAGCGTAGGACCGGAGACTGGGAGTGGCTTTGGGTTAACGACGATGAAGTCGTCCCATGGCGGGAGCGGCAAGGGGGTGGGATGTTGTGGTGCCACGAATTGTGGCAGTAGCGCAAGTAGCGCACGGCCTGCGGAGTGGATGCTCGTCGGAATTCATGGCCTTCATGACGGGTTGGAATGATTGCTGTGAGAAGTGGTAGCTGAGCGTCTTTGCACAGCTCCTCGAGTCTCGCATGTTTGGGATGGCCAGTAATGACTAGAAGGCTCTCGCAATGTACCACCTACAGCTGCTGTAACTGAGCCTTAGTGAAATCGAAGCCTACCGTGCCATATGTCACTTTGCTCGTGAGGAAAGCCTGGGTCAAAAGTTTGTCTAAGTTGTAGCCCCTCCTAACCGGTTACTTATGCGTTTGATTATGTGAAGATCTTGATGCAATGTTTTCTTAATTTGGTCAAGCCACACACTGCAGCCGCCTTTCTGAGGGACAGGGATGCCAAGAACGTTAACCCACTTCTCAGGTGACGGCTTAAGGTGCGATCGTACAAACTGAAAAGTGTAGGCGTTCTTCTATTGCTGTGTGCCGCCAAACACCACATATGTGCTTGTGTGAGGCGCAGGCTGCATCTCTTGTATGTCCGAGGGTGCCGGCGAAAGTATCGAGTGCACTTTGAATATATATACCTGTACTTGCTGTTGGGTTAGGTCTGTCTTACAGGGGTCAATCCAAATCGTAATATCGTCGGCATGTGTGGTGTTTGAATGTGCGGTATTTGTCGAAGTTGCTTGGCAATTTTTCATATGACAAGATTGAATAGAGTTGGACATAAAATAGCGCGCGGCGGTACACCTCGGTGGTTGTGGAAGATGGGGGGGGGGGTGCTGTTTACCCGTATGTATTTCAAACGTTGGGTTACATAGAAAGGTCGTAAGAAAATTGGTGAGTCTGTGACCGATGTTCAGTTATCCCATAATCAAAATTATGAACGCATGGGAGACTATGTCGAACGCTTTCTTCAGGTGAATAGTAACAAGGACTCCTGGAGCTGTCTTATCATTCGTTCCCCACGTTTTCCTCACAAGTGTTAGTAATAAGAACAGGCTTTCATGAGTGGTGAAACCGGACCGGAACCATGTATCAGCTTGCAAAAAGTTAATGTGAGTGAAATCGGACAAAGATTTGAAATGAAAGAGGAGGCTCTATAGGTTTTGGAACTGAGTCCACAACGGAGTGCTTCCATTCAGCAGGGAGTATGCCAGATTCCCATATTGTGTTAAGTTCCGCAAACAACTGTTATTTGGATTTCTCATCAAAGTTACGATAATTTTCCTAATAACTTTGTCCTACCCGGGAGCGCTCTTCACATTAAAACCTCAAACGCAATGTGCAGTTCTTGCATGGTTAAAAATGTGTCCTCGGGCTTCAGCTGATCACTGTAGATTGGGGCGTAGATAGACGAGTCGTATACGTTACCTTGAGGGAAGAATGTTTCCGCTGCAACTCGTTCTAGTTTGTCTTCGTCTATAGACTGAGCAAGCAGGATGTTTTGCGTGGTGTTAAATGATTTTGTCGTACCAAACAGAGCTCTTTAAGTGCGCCACAGCTAATAGGAACCGGGTCATTCATTTAAGCTTGCGCAGTGGTCAAGACACCCAGTTGTTCGAAGGTGCTCGGCATGCCGTCTAGCTTGCGCTGTTTTGTTCCGAACTTTGAGTGAATCTTTGAATTGTTTTCTATTCCTGGGACATTCAAGGTGGAGAGTCGAAATGTCTGGTGGTATGCTTGACAGCCCGAGCTATTTTAGTGGCTAACGGTAAAGTCTACACGTATTCCACAATGAGGGATCGAAAGCATTCCCAGTCTACGGGCTGTGCGACGCAATTTGCAACGAGACGTTGAGTCTCCAAATGTTTTCTATATAGGGTAGTGATCGCAACCCATAGGGTCGGTACCACAGTGCCATTCGTGAACTACTGTTTCAGGAGCACGTGAGATGGAGGGTTGTGTCCATCTCATTTGCGTGAAGCCCGTGACGGGTGGGATAATCGACGTCATTCTGAAGTTCCAGCCCTGCTCTTGTAGCGTTATAGACCAGTACTTGGACGTGAAGGTCCGTTCCATTGTGCTGCCAAACCAAGTGTTTATAGCGTCGAAATTATCAACTAAGAGGAGTTTGTGATGCGGGTAATGCTGGCGTAAATTAAGTGGCCAAGAATAATCAATGCCACGAGTAGCTCGACAATTTTTTGTAGGGCGGGCGTAATGAGATGCTAAGAGATATCTTGTCTTGTTAATTGTGCAGCGGACAGCCACAGTTTTCTGTATTTCCGTACAATAGAAAGACGTATCAACCTGGGTGTGACGTATGTCTTTCCTGATGAATATGGTGGCTTGTGCTTCTCTTTTCAGGTGTCCCCCGCGTTGTTTATAATTTATGGGCGGCACAAATTAGCTCTGATAACCTGTAATTCCTGGGGTAGTACCTATCGCTTCCTAAAGAAGGATTGCCAGGGGCTGACCTGTTGTCCGGAAACGTTTGCCAAGATCTGCGGCACTGTACTTGAGAGAACAGCAGTTCCATTGAAGAATGTCAGGGTCGGAATAAGGCTTAGACGAAGCCATGAGCTGTGGTTGCAGGGTTGTGACCGGTAGTCACGTCTAACGGCATGGCAATGCGTTGTAGAGTCTTCTGAGTGTCAGTTAGTTGTTGTGCTATTTGTTGCATGCATATCTGAAATGATTGCATGTCTTGATGGCGTTCGACTCGGAGTGTTGCTGTCTCTGTTGTGGGTTCTTCTAACATGGCGGACATTTTGTTATGACTGGGGCTTGTAAATTAACCTGATAACTGCGGTTCGTCCGACGAGGTGTCAGCCTGGCGACGAGAACTGGCAGGCGAGGTGGTTCGTTGCTTTTTGAGAGTGTTGCTTGCTTGAGGCTTGCTTGATCCTTTGTTGATGAAGAGATTCTGTCCATGTGTTATAATGCGTTTTATTATGTCCTTCATTCGTTGCACACGGTTGCGTTTGAGTATTAAACTTTTTTTCAGAAGAGCTTCCAGCTTCTCAGAAAACTGTATCTCGGCTTTTTGATGTGCTTCTTGTAGTTCTGCAATTATGGGATCGTACTCGTAGCTGACGGCACAATCCAGCGGCGTGGTCTCTTGATTGAGATAGTGTATTTCTGAAGTTTTCGACGCAACTTGTCAGGGCGAGTCGTCGGGGTCTGTAAGTCGCCTTTGACGGTTGCCGTTTTGGTAACAGTTTTGAAAGCGGTTTTGTTGCTGACGTATTTTAGCATTTCGACGGAGTGAGTGCCAGCTGGACAGTCCGAGCTAGTTGCGAGGTGTCAGTCCTTATTACAATGCACACAGTGCTGTGCCTGTTCCTTAGAAGGACACATACCTGGAGATTCCTTCAACTCGAGGTATCGACCACATTCGTTACAGATAACAGTTGGGGAAGACAGCTACACGCCTTATGCCCTCGTTTGTGACAACGTGTGCAAATTAGTGACTTTGCCTGGTAAATTTGCATACGCCGTAAGAAACCATGGTAAGCTGCAAACCGGAGAACGATGTCATAAGCGAAGTGGATAAGCACTGTTTCATTACGACCCATGGGGCGTGCAGCGAGTATAGCGACGCCATCAGCTTTAAGAGCGTTCATGAGCGTATTGTTGTCCGCTCCGGGGTAGCACTTTTATTTGACGCCGCGTATAATGTCTCTGGTAGGAAGTTCATATACATGCACCCGGAGGCGCATGTCGGACGAAATAGGAATGACGCTTAATCGTAGAAGTCGCTCGGCATGTACACATCTCATTTGGTCACAGTAATGTTGTTGGAATTCCTATTAGTTTCGTGATAACATACCTGGTCAGTTGCGGTTCTCCAGCGAGGCGGTAGATAGCCTGTTGCAGGAGATGAACGAGTAATGTCGTTACATCGGTGTGCTTCGTCAGGTGAATCTTTAAGACGTGTGTACCGAGCTCACGGCGTTCATCACTCACTTGTTTAGGTGAAGGCACAGGCATGACTGTTTTGTCCATCTGGCATTGCCGACGACTCTGTGGCTTCTCTCCCACTCCGCTGACAGTCTTTAGGGTATCTTCGCGCGATGACCACGGTGCCCGAGGACCATCGCTGACACTGCGTTGGCGCTTAGGACTTGTGGAATTCGTGTACTCTGAATTAGCATGGGCGATTACTTCCTTGCGCTGCTGTTTAGTGAACGCCACATCCGCTCTTGTACCGGTGCCTGTTGTGGTTTCCATTGCTGTAGGGTCGCCCGTCGTTGGGGTCTGTCGCTTGCGGCCTACGGAAATACCTTGTGGTGGGGTCACCGCAGCTATGGAGAGGCGTACTGCGTTTGGCAGAAACACACCATGATGGACCGTAGCCAGAGCAGGCAGCCGTTTTTCACCCCGGGACACTAAGCCAGGCCAGCCGCAAGCTGAATGCATAAAAATGAATTTATGAGTAAACCGATGCGTTGAAGGGAATTTCGGGCCTTTCCTAGGAAATTAAAGTGGCCACTTAAGAGTTGTGGCGAAAACTGCCATAAAATCTCGTAATTATAGTCGGAGCGATTGCGGTGGGCCGTGATCAACTCCTCGTCCTCTTCGTCTTCAATAATAAATAAAAAGACGCTTAGTTCGAAGAGCTAACGGAGAGGAAAAGAAGCCTAGCTCGAAGAGGGCGCGTTGCATAACTACCTGGCGCCTAGAACCTTCATTTCGCAAGGTCGAGAGGAGCGCAGAGGCCTTGTGCATGAGTTGCCTAACAGCCTTGAGCACGTGTGCGCACATGGATGCACGCACGTGCCCGTTGTGCGCATGTACATTTGCACACATGCATGTATGTGAGCACGTTGTGTACACAACACATTTCCGTCGGTATATACACGCATCGTGTATGTAAAGGTACTCGCATGTTTAGATAGGATGCGTGTATTTACGCACTCAAATGTATACACGCAGTCTCTACGCTCAATTCATGCATGCACATGTACGCCATCGCAAACCAAGAAACGCCCGAAAAGAACAAACACGAAAATACCAAAACTACAGAATTTTTATATGAATTTATTATTATGACTTAATTGAATAATTAGCATAATAAATAGTTTAATAGTTTGAAGTCAGGTGGCTGGGTGTACAGTACGTAACGTAACCCCATCAAAAGGTTGTAAAAACGTGTGATTAGAATAATGAATTTCGCCGCATACATCGAAAACTTTGTCTTTGTTCAGCAAGCTTTAATTATTATCTTTTGATGTCATTCGTGAAGAAAAAGAGCTGGTTGCACATGCCGCATTGCTAGAAACAGACACTCCTTTTCTATATCTCTATTTACAGGCCATTCCGGCATACAAAGAACTACAGCTTCCGAAAATCAATCTCCCCTTTACTCATAATGTTTATGGTGAGCGATTTGTACAGTATGTTGCTGTGAAACTCCGTATAAAACTCCTGTTGATCTCAGGAGTAATGAAAACTTCTGTAAAAATATCTCAGCTAGCTTCCGCAACGGTGCAAACCTGATGTTACAGCAGAGTTGTGCACGCCTGACTCATCTAAACTCGATGAGTGCCATAAAAGTCACTGACAACCATTTACCTTTTGTATATATGTGGCGCTCGTCTTCGACGGGCGGCAAAGCATTGCGGCTGAAAGCTGCCTTTCGCTCCTCCGAGGGATCGGAGAACCTGACGTTTAAATTTCTCCATGACTCGGTAGGCGGGGTCGTTTTGTAGGTGACTTGTTTGGCTAAACGCACACTTACACGCCCCAGCTCGGGGTCTTCGGCTCGTCATCGCCAACTGAATTTTCACCTCGAAGCGCGGCGTACTTTCCCTTGTGCCGCCTCTTCTTCGGCGTCAGGACCGTCCTTGTTCGCCCCACCCACAGGTGCCTGGCCCAGTGTCAGAGAACGTTCTGCCGCCGCCAAATTTCACAAGAAAAAGGAATTTTCTTGTTGAAGGCGTTCACCTAATCCCGACGCTGTAGGTACAAGAACCGAACTGAAGAAACCCACAAAGCTGGGTAGGATTATCGGTTCTCATTTTAAACAGATATATCTGCTCGTGGGCGACACCAACTAGCGAAGCCTCGGAATTATTAGTGCGGCATGTGACATCAGGAGCCCCCGACTGGTGATGCGGGCGTTTCTGTTTATCGACGCCGGCACCGTTATTTGAGTATCCGGGGCATTAGCCATTTTTACACCCTATTCCTATGAAATCCCCACGTGGATGTCTGCGATGCTACCAGGAACACCAGGAGACGCACGCTTACTTACGCTCTGCATTTTTTTTGTATTTTTTCGCTCCATTTACGGTGCAACCAAGAGCTTAAGCGCCTCTGCTGTTAAAACGCAAAACCTATGTTCAGTAGCTATATGCTCAAAATCGTCTCCTGTATTAGAAGCACATATGTTATGTTTTTCGCTTATCGCATAATGATCACTTTGGTACATTTCCAAAGATTGCATCCTTCTTTTGTATATAAGTATTTCGCCTTATGTATTACGCTGAATATGTAGTTATTATATTCCTGCGGCATGTTTAGCACACTGATTGTTGATAATATGACTTCTTGTAACTTTGCAATTAAAACGTTGTGCCCACAAGTATCCCTTTGTTATGTATTGAAGCAATATTTGCAAATATTCTGTATATATGCTTCAAATAACAGCAATGAATAATTTATGACTGATAATAGTGAAGTGGACCATGCCAGAAGTTGTCGTCATCCCTAACAAGGTCGGAAGTTGTGCACATATTGCGGCTGAAACCGTAGGACGAACAAAATCACGCAAGCTGCGGAAGGGTAGTACGTGAGATGCTGGTCATATTGCCTGGCGACGTCGAGTTTATATCCTTCAAGAGGTGGAGCGATGCCACCATTGCCTATTTTACTGGTAACGTCGCCGTCAACGCCTGCCAAGCGCTTTCTCACCTGCGATCATCACCAAACCTAAGCTTTGCGATGGAATAAAAGCAACACAGAACGCGATCGGTGAGCAGGGTAACGATTCTTCGCCATTCTTGAGTGGGTATCAGCTTTTCTCCTGGTACCACCATCGCCGCCACTCCGGCTTCGTGATGAATTAAACTTCCTGCTGGACTTCTTATCCACTAAGATCCCAGCGGCGTTTGTGACAATATAAATTTGCCGAAATAGTTTACAGCATAGAGTTTCCGTATGATATTCCCGTTAGAAACACTCGGCGCATCTGTAACTCACACGCGCGCCCGCTTGCTTAGCACCGTAATGCACTACCAGAACTAACTGTGAAAAATTAAGATGTTGCTTGGTACTAAGCCTAAAATATGTGTGGTAACGATTGGGGTTCTGCCATGAATTCTCTAGACGAACAATTTCTTGCCCGAGGATACAGCTTTTGCATTGCAAAATACAAAGCCCACGAAAACTTTGTCCTCGTACCTTGTGGTATTATGAAAATATTAACACAATTCTTTATAAACAGTATATAGAAGACATCTGTATTTTTGACCCACGATACGTGCCTTGTTCTCAAACAACCACAACCCTCTGTTTGCGTTGAAAAACAAATTTTTATGACATGTTTTGCAGAAATTGTTTTTCAAAT
The DNA here is from genome assembly GCF_048455015.1 of Haemaphysalis longicornis. Taxonomy (NCBI): domain Eukaryota; kingdom Metazoa; phylum Arthropoda; class Arachnida; order Ixodida; family Ixodidae; genus Haemaphysalis; species Haemaphysalis longicornis. The sequence continues at coordinate 73,937,951 of NW_027526225.1, read as the reverse complement.
ATCTGGGTAAACGTTTTCTAACGGTAGCAATTCCTGCTTTGTCACAGCTATGTTTTGTTGCTCCACGCTTTGCTTCACTATTTAAAACAGAGAATTGTTTGATGACCTAGGCGACGAGTCTACATCCTCTCCTTAGATTATCTCACACTTGGCGGCAGGTGTTGTTTCTTCGGAACATTGAACACTTCAAACATCACCTTTCTTTACGGAATAAAACATTTAGCATACAATGTATTACACATGAAATTTACCTTCTTCAACTTCGTTCCCAGCCATCAAAACACATATGGCCTAAAAGATCCTACACGATGTTATCATTAACACTATTTTCATTTTGTTATGGTTACTTATTCATTTTTGTTTATGAGAGCATGGTCACATTAAAAATAGGGTTTTTACGTAGTCCTGGAATATCTATATCAAAATATTGCAGATATTTCGTTGGATGCGTACACAAGCAGTCATGCTTCAGTGCCGTATTACGCTTTCGTGAAAGGGAATATAAACTGGGAAGGTCGAAGCTTAATCTTGGGTCAACCTAAACGCTTCCACAAATTTTTGCTCGCAACGTTTTTTACCATGGCTTCGAAGCGCACTCTTCGTAAACAAAAGTGATGTACAATTCTTGGTGTTCCTGATGGCCATTGGAACGTTGCGATGTGGTAAATTGTGGTTGGCCCAGGCGCATATCTGTATTTTCAGTCAGATTTTCTAATATTTAGTAATGAAGAAATGATGTGTGGTTCTTTTCTTTTACGGCTGTGCAGAAAAGGGTCACGTATCTTTTGAAAAGCTTACACTGCCTTCTTTGCAAACTGTGTAGGTATCACAACTGTGGGCAACAAGCGGCAGAGATTAAAGCATCTTTTATTTTGTTTTGCAATTATCCTCATCATAAAACGCCAACACCGGGCCCCTTTACCATCGTGCTCTACTGCTCGTCGTCGTTGTCGCTTGTGGCTGGGCTTGTTCGTACAGCTCGCAAAATATACAGGCCTGGCGCTTGACCACTTTCTCTTACGAATAGTAGACGTCAATTTCAATCCTGCATCGCCCTCTCTGTGGTTAGCCTAGGAGCTCCGCTCAAGTCGAACTTGCGGTATCTTAGGCGCTGTGGTGTTGCAAGATGATCGCTCCACCCCGACAACCAATGCAGCTTGCGCCCCTCCCTCGTGGACTGTGACCAACTGCCAGCGTGACCACTAGGTATATCCTAGACTCCGCAGGGATAGGGTGGACAAATAGCTGGACAATTACAACCACGTTAGTTAATTCAATAGTAGGATTGATTTCTTGAAGCTGCCTATGGTCGGCTTCAATGTATCCGACGTGGCTAAAATGTGGCTTCTAACCCCGGAATATGATTTCACGGATTGATCCTTCTTTTCAAGTAACTGAAAAAGGTACTGATGAAGGAGTAACTGAAGAAGTAACTGATACTTCTTTTTTCAGTTCTGCTCTGGTTCGCGTTCAGCGTGCTAAGAAATAAGGGTTTCGTTCAGTTACGACGAAAATGCCGGTTCGGCTGCTTTTTTCGGTTCGGATGCGGTGTTGCACATGGCATAAAATGAAAACAGATTAGTGCTAGTCCGCCTCATCGGATCCTAATCATAAAATAGTTCAGGCGCGTAATAACTATTGGTGGTGAGGACTTCACAAGACCCGCTTCTACCTGGTTATGAAATGAACAGTAATTGGAAACTTCAGTTTTAATTCTGAACGCCTGGGTATTTTATGTGCGCTGGGTTTCATATATACGCAATCAGTTTTGTCCGCTTCGGAAAACGACCTGCTGCGGAAGGCAACCCAACCAATGACTTCGTGTTTCTTTGCCGAACTCCGTCGACACAAAACAACACCGCTTGGTATAGAGACATCGTTGAGTTGCCTTATTTCTTTGTGCAATACGACTATTGCCAGCTGATTTACCGCACTGGGAAAACATGTAAACTAGTTACCACACAAGTAGTAAATTCTAAACAGACGTAATTTTTGAATTGGTAATAAATATAAATGTAGTAATGTAAATGTAATGTACATATAAAAAGCAACACTTATAAATGGTGAGATTCTCTGCCGTGTTGGGGCGCTCAGCCGTAATGCGCTGTTTGCCGTAGTGAGACTGTCCGCCATGTTGCGACATTCAGCCGTAATGAACTTTTGCCGTAGTGAGACTGTGCGCCGTGTTGCGACATTCAGCCTTAATGTACTTTCCGCCGTAGTTACACTCTCATCCCTATCACACGGTCAGCTGTAACACACATTCAGCGCACCGCAACTGTCCGCCGTAGTGAGACGATGCCAAGAAAGCATACCCACTCAGAGTGTAAGAGAAAAGACGTCCTTATCAATGGTTCTGCTCCACTACGCGTTACGGCAAAAAGTGCATCACGACTAAACGTGCAACACGGTGGAGAGTCTCACTACGGCAAAAAAAATCCCGCCATTTCCACGAAGTGAATGATGAAGAGTGGGGCGAAGCTCCAATGCTTATCGGTAAAACCGTGAAACATTCGGCCGCACATTATATAAAGACTTGAGACATTCTCATAGGGGTGATTATATATACACTTATATACACACAAGAAATTATCATTTACATATCGATGAAATTGTATACAAGCATTACATTACTGATTACAAAGCTGTGGGGCGCGTTTTCCTTTGAGGATTACAATTTTGTCGTAGGTGAAGTACGTGGCGAGAGGATCTTGGATGAGAGACTGCGTGCCGCGTTTGCCTCCCTAGCTTCCACCGCGGGGTCTTGGCGGCGGGCGCGCCTTGCAGCCGCGTTGCGAGCTCTCCGCGCCGCTGCCTCCGCTTTTCAAAGTGTTCATTATGAGTAGGGCGCGCTCCCGAGTGTGCAGCGGAGCAGCGGAGACGGAGGAGTAGTCGCGCCATCTAGCGGGTGACGTATGATGATGATGATGAATATTATTGCTATTGGTTTCCCCTTTGAAGCGGGGTGATGACATGTCATCTTACCAAAAAGGACTAATATAACCATGTTTTACACTCTTGGTTTAATACTAGCGCTGCTTAGGGCAGGCACTAAAGCATATTACGCACGAAATACTTTTTTTTTCTCCTGTTACAGGTGGTAACTGTCCTAGGCAATATTCCCCTCTCTGCTTTTCGTCCACCAGCACTCTAATCTTCTTTTCGTCCCCTCGACAGCCTTGAAGTTAACTTCCCCTGTGATACCCTAAATCCTAGGGCTTCTGGAAGCCCAATATTCCCTTCATGTAGATTTGTATGGATACCCTCACATTCTAACACTATGTGCCGTATAGTTTCTGTTTCTTTTCAGCAGACCACGCATACCCCATCTTTTTGTGAATACTTCCCCACAACTTCTACTTTCTAATTATCACCGCACAGCTAGTGTATCAACCATGAAATCAAGTTTGCTCCTACCCGATCTGTCATTTCAGCGTTTGTATTTATTTCATAAAATATTTTATCACGACACACTTCACGCTTTGCTCCTTTCAAGCCCCTCGTTCATATCGCGTCGCTTAGATCACCGCCACAAGGTTGAACACATCCATTGTAACGCTAATGCGTTCTATCACTCGTTTCTCCCCCATGCAATAAACCACTGGAACCACCTTCCCGAGCCGATAGTTCTAATTCGTGACTATCATTTATTCAGATCTGCTGTGTCAACTTACATTTGCAGCCAGTCATGAATGTGTCATTTTTTTCGAACATTTGGGCCTATTGTTGTAATTTTGCTGTATTATTACCAACTATCATGTTTCACTTGTGATACGTTGGCGCTTGCTGATTAGATGTCAAAAATTTTCGGAATATGTACCGTTTTTTTTTTCATCTGTTAGTCATTTTATTTACGTTAGTTTTGCATCGTTTGCCTGCTGTTATGTCACACAAGACTGGAAATTAACGGCTGCATTTTGTTGTGAACTTGGCCTGATTTTATTTTTCTCATTGTACTGTTCTCATTTTTTTCCTTCCTTGCTGTGTCTACTCCTTATTGCATTGTTTTATTCCCACTCCCCTCTGTAACGCCCTACCCGGGCCCTGAGAGTATTGTAAATAAAAACTCTTAGTTCGTAGGCAACCTGCTCTAGCCTCAAAAAACAAAGCACTGCCCTGGGAAATATCGTAGAAACTTTCCCTTCTGATATTCAATTTCTCAGCCCTGTGAATCTCTAACGACATTTTAGCTTCCATTTTTTCCCTCCATTTATTCGTTTCAATCTGCCTTGCCTTTCTTTTGGTTACCTTGGCTGTTTTGGATTATCCACTGTTCTTTCCGCATTTCAGCGTTAGCCGTCAAGTCTTCCTTAGACACTGCGTGTCCACGCTTTTCAAGTATAGGTACCTAAAAACCTCAGTTGCCCACCTTCGTTGATCCATTGCCCTCAACCTCATCTCAAAGCATATTTTACTCGGAGCTTCTCTAACTTCAAACGACGCCCATCCCATATCTCCCTGAACTGCTTCGTTAGCTGTTTTCCCATGCGCGCCTAAGGCCAAGCGTCCTAGGGTTCTCTGGTATACTTCAAGGCCTGATAGGACGTCTGATTTTAAAGGGACACTGAAGTGATATGTAAACATTGCGGGATTACTAGCGCAAATTGTAGTCCGGAGTCCCCAGGCCATGTTTCGACCACTCTAGGCGCGTTTACGCGATTTTATTTAGTAGAAAAACTAATTCGAAAACGCTGTCCTCCTCTCTTTACGCTCGCCCATTTTCTGTGGCGTTTTCGTGTGACGTCAGGAGGGGATGAGCTGGCAATTGGCTGCGCCACGGCTGCGCTACTGCACGGCTCCCCGGCCGACAGAGCCAGTCGGCCCAGCGTTTCGTCCGCCGGCCGCCGGCGGGTCGTCGCAATCAAGGAGGTTAAAAAAAATTGCTTGGTCGCAATTCGTTCGCTTAGTTGAAACGAAGCCAGGACACGTTTGTGAATGGAAGAATGTGCCTTTCTTTACTTGGTTTGTTTGTACACTGTATCTAGCTCCAAGTCAAGGTCGCTTCACACAAGCGCTGCACATGCGACGCTTCGCTGACTGGTACGCCAGTAGGCAAATATAAGGCCTCTTGAAGGCGGGAGAAGAGTCAGCGAAGTCAATATAGGTACTAAGCAAATAAAATCAACTGATATTTTTACCGTACAGCGTAAAACTAGGGCGCGGGAAGCACGTTTTTGCGCCGGGCGAACAAGCACAGCGGTCAGCAGCACGACTACGCATCTGCGAACGCTTTTCCGTCTACGAAATGCAATTGCTAGACGTGAGCTACTGTGGAAACTCGGGCGACGCTTACTGCACGATCGCAGTACAACAAATAGTCACCTAAGCGGCTTGAAATGCCAAAACTAAATAAAAGTGTAAACCGGTTGTAAAATATATACCCTATATTAGCGAGGCATTGGCGTCCCGCTCCGTGGCCTAGCGGTCCGAGGCGCTGGGAATTCTCGGCGAATGTTTTGCGAGTCACGAGTTCGAATCCCCGCGGGTACGTGCTTTTTTTTTTGTAAGTTAGCTTTTTTGTTTTCCGCCGATGTTTTCTATGTTGAGTTCACCTTTTTTGGGTCCGCAACGTTCATGGCTACACGAACTAGTTCACAAAACGCGCGCAGGCTGGCACTGGCGCGCTAGCGAGTTCTCGTTGGCGTGCTGTTGCCATAAGCACCGACTGCTTGCAGGCAGTGGGCACAGGCCAGAATGAACAGACCCTTGGCCTGGTGCGAACACGCTTTTTACGATACAGGCATGAGGGAGGCAAGCTCCAAATATGGGCGAAAAGCGCATGACATTTGGGCGTCTTCGGGTACGCGGAGGGCGTTCATGCACTGCGTAGGTCTCGGCTAGTGAATGCTACGACTACAAGCCGTCCTGGGAGGCTTATCTTGTGCATTTTACAGCCGACAACATGGCAGAAGCGCGGTACGATGATTATTACTGAGATATTGAGAATGCCCATCCAACAAAGCCATTGGTTATGTTTTACAGAACCGAAACCGAAACCGAAACTTGTGTGATTGCTAACCTTGGGCATCGTCCAATCACGGCGCCCCTCCTCTCAACGTCACAGCTTAGTTGGTGCGGCCGCCGCAAACCGCGCATGGTAGTTTTTCTTCTTTCGCGCTTTGTAAAATAATTACCGATTTGTCAACCGGATAAACGATGAAAAGTGTGCTAATTTGAGCCAGTCTACGCAGTGCAAGCAAAAACGGGAGCTTGACAAATTCACTTCAGTGTCCCTTTAAGCAGAGTACAGCATTCGCAAAGGTGACACCCGGAACCATTACTCCTTTCCACATTCCTCTTACTACTTCATATTTGTTATACCCTCACAGAGCTCTATGCTTCAATATAGCTGCGTTTCGCTTTCCCTTAACCTTAAGTCGCTCCTCGTGAGTTCTTAAGTAGTTATCGCCTTCTTTTATCCACACTCCGAAATATTTATATTCCTTCACTCGAAGTATTTCGCCTTGCTGGATACGCACTACGTCAGTGGTAGCATCATTGAAAGCCATTATTCCTGACTTTTCTGCACTGAAATTTAAACCGAGGTCAGTGGCTTCCTGGCCGCTAATTCTGATTAGCCGCTGCATATCGGTTTGGTTATCAGCTAAAAGAACAATGTCGTCTGCGTACAACATTCCCGAAATATGCTGTTGTACCACTTCACCTTGCAGCATATGGGTTAGGCTAAACCCTACTTGACTTTCTTCCAGTTTCTTTTCTAACCCTGCCATGTAAAGCATGAACAGTATTGGGCTCAAAGGGCATCCCTGTTTCAGTCCCCAATGGATGTTGACCTGCTGGGCGCCTTTCTGCCCTTCCAAAGTAAGGTGCACTCTATTGTCTTTATAGATTGCTATAAAGAACTGTACCAATTCGTCATCTAATGCCTGGAGTTTCAACTTTCTCCACAGCCGTTCTCTGTTTACGTTGTCATATGCCCCTTTAATGTCCAAGAACGTAATCCATAGTGGTATATTCTGTGCGTTCGCAATTTCAATGCATTGCGTTATCACGAACAAATTGTCATCCAGTCGCCTGTCTTGTCTAAATTCATTCTCCAGTTCCCCAAGTATTTCATTTTCTTGCATCCGTGCTTGAATTTCTGATTTTATCGCCTGCATTACGAATCTATACACCACTGACGTTACTGTCAATGGTCTGTATGAATCAATACTGGCTTTGTCTCCTCTTCCTTTATATATTAAATTCATCCTACTTTCTAGCCAGTCCTCTGGTATCTGTTTGGTTTCTATCACTTTATCTATTGTCCTCATAAACGATTCCTTACTTTTAGGTCCAAGCAGGTTTATCAGTTGCATTGGTATTCCGTCTGGGCCCACTGCTGTCTGGGAGGGGGGAAACCTTTTGCTCTGCTTTTTTCCAATCAAGCTTGCTCAAACTTATTTCCCCTTCCGCAGTCTTCTGCGGCGCTGATGTAATCGGGGCAGGTTTTTCTACCACTATTGTCCTGAACTTCTCACTAATCACTCGATGAATATGCGCCAACGCATGTCCTCCTTCTAAATGTTCCCCCTCCTCATCAATCAGGAATGTTTGATGGTTATCTGTTTTTGAGCTTAGTGATTTTACATAGTTCCAAAACTTCTTGGATGCGCTTTGGTTTTTCTTCCGTATTTCTGCCATCCATTGCTCGCTTTTCTGCTTGTTCTTTGCTTGCACCATTTTCTGCCCTTCTAGTTTTTTCCCACAGTAGATATCCCATTTCTCCTTCACTACCTCCGGTTCCATAACAGTTCTTCTGCTTCTATATGTTCTCTCGACGCCTTTCTTCGCTGGTAAATAGCCTCGTTTATTTCCTTATTCCGCCAGCTTCTCGGCTTTCTCTTCCCTTTCCATCGGTTTCGTTGCTTTGCTTCATTCATCTTACCTTTTTTGAACGCAATCATTTCGTCGTAATCCCAATTTTTGCCTTGGTATTTATTGATTTCATCTTCCAATGTATCAGCGATGATGTTAACTGCTCATTACTCAAATTCGTTCCTCGTATTGTACCTAATTCTACATTTGTCTTGGTTGCGCCTCCAAAGTGCAAGCTAAACCGCTTGTGGTCGCTTCCTAAGCTGTCTATTCCATTTTCATATTTCCCGCAGCCTTCCGTATACTGTCTCGGATACTAAACTGTAGTTTATGCTGGACTGTCTGTTACTGCTTTCCCACGTTATTTGTCCGTCACACTTGCTTTCCGTGTTTACTATTAGAAGCCGGTTTTCCTGACATAGATCTATCACTACAGAACCGTTGTGGTCTGTGTATCCATCCAAACCTTCTATATGGGCATTCATATCTCCAACTATGATTATTTCGCCCGAATCCTTGAACTCGTTTATATATCTTCTCAAACAGTTTACCATTTCCTCATTTTCCTCCCTAGCACTACTTCCGGTCCACAATACACCACTCCTACCCATGTATTTTTCCCCTCTATGGTGCCTCTAACCCATAGATGCTCTTTACAGCTTTCTTGAACTCTCCGCCAGTCGGTCACTTGTTTAATGAGCATGCCAACACCTCCCCCTTCCTTCATTCCTGTGGTCCTGTTGCAACCTTCCCAGACATAATTGTCTATGATAGGTGGGGCTTCTAGGTCCCGGAGGTGAGTCTCGGCTAAATCGTACACGTCTATTCCTTCCCGTTCACGTTTCTTTTGAATTTACACCCACTTATCTGGCTTTCTGCCTCCCTGCATATTTATGTAGCTGATTAAATATTTATTGTTTTTCCCTTTCCGCTTACGAGGTCTGTTTTTGTCTTTTACAAAATTGTTTGCTCCATTGTTTCCACTTAACTCGCTTCTGTCAACACTCTCAGTTACGTTTGTAGGTTCTCCGTTTAGTTCTAGGCCTGGCTGCCTCCCAGCGTTGAGTATGCATGTGTCCCTTGCTTCCCCTTTGTCTCTTAGTTTGCCTTCCTTAGCTGCGCGGGGCCCCCTAAAAAAGCTACCGCTCTCCCACCTAAGCGCCACCCCACCTGGTTTCCTAGCCTGGGGCTGAAGTGAATCCCGTCCCGATGAAAAGCTTGCCTATATCCGATGCTGCCCACTACCCTGTTCATGTGTATCACTTCAAGCTCAAGTTCCCTGCCGCACCTTACTATCTCGCTGTTAGCAGTGAGTACTGCCCGTTCGGTGTGCACGCCCTGCTTCATCACCTCCGGCACGGTGCAAACTGCAATGAGAACATTTGGGGCCGTCGCCCGCAGGTCTTTTACCCCCTTCGCTATCTCCTGGCCAAGTTTTTCATCCTCTCCCTTTAAAACATCGTTAAGCCCCGCGGCAATCGCCGCAAGGTTTCTAGCTTTACTAGACAAGGCCAGCTGCCCCTTCGCTCCAGTTATCACCGTCTGCATCGTTTGACCTGGGAAACACCCCACCTTCACACGCTTATCCCCCTTTACTCTTTCCACTATGGCAGCGCTGCTCCTCTTCATGTTAGAGTCACCCGCAATGACTACGACGCTATCATCTGCCACGTGCCGCTATTTACTGGTACCCGGCTTATCGACTGGTTTTGCTGTTATATCTTCCAGCACGTGGGAGTAGCTGTTGACCTTTCGTTGCTTCCACCCCGGGTGTCACCTCGGTGCATGCCTCCGCTTCGCTGCATGGGCCGAGGTGTTCGTCATTTGTTGGCGAAATGACGCTCCTTTCTAGCTTCTTCTCAGCTGCTTCTAACTTTCCCTCAACTATTGCACAGCTGCGCCTCTTGCGGTTGCCCCAGGAACTAGTGCATAGAAGTGACTTGGCCCGAGCAAGAGGAGCTTCTCCCGTAAAAGTTCGCTACGGCTGAGAGTCGCATTACGACTAAGAGTCGGATTACACCTGAGAGTTGCATTGCGGGTGAAGGTGGTGATACGGCTACATTGTGCTTTACGGCTAAACGTCGCTGTAACAAATCACCAAGAGCCCACCGAAAAAGTAAAAAAAACCATTAACACCAAAGCCAACTTCTAAGATAAACCCGAAATCCGAGTAATACCGAGGACCGCCAGCGGGGACGGAGCCAGGCAGGGAGAGAGGCTCCCCCTCATCTCGATTGCCCACCGCTGCGACCAGTTTTCTGATGGAGGTAAAATACGAGAGGCCCGTGTGTTTGAGAATTCGGAGCAAGTTAAAGATTCCCAGGTGGTCCAAATAATTTGGCACCCCACTGAGCCTGCCCTAACAGACTGTTTAACGTCGGCGCGTTAAACCTCATTGTCAATAACTCATGCTTCGCCTTCCCCGGTGACTGTTGCAGGTAAGCTGTTGCAGGTAAGCATTGCCCAACACATAATTAATCTTCGGTATCATTGTTTGTTTCCATACTTGCGGTGTTAGTAATGGTCGTCATATGCAACGGGTAGGTCTTCGTTGTCTTCGCGGTGAGTGGTGGATGCAATTTCCAAGGCAATCCATAGCATTGTAGACCCCCCAGCCCTTAGTCACCGACTGGGCGCACTGGTGGCGGAATCTGCAACTCGTCTCGGTAAGGAGTGGCACAATTGTAGCGATGTCTCCAATTATCCATAATGCATTCTCGATGATCCGAAGGCCTCGGTGACCTTTTCCAGGCAGGATGGCGCTTCAACTTTCAGCTGTTGCAGGTAAGCATTGCCCAACACATAATTAATCTTCGGTATCATTGTTTGTTTCCATAGTTGCGGTGTTAGTAATGGTCGTCATATGCAACGGGTAGGTCTTCGTTGTCTTCGCGGTGAGTGGTGGATGCAATTTCCAAGGCAATCCATAGCATTGTAGACCCCCCAGCCCTTAGTCACCGACTGGGCGCACTGGTGGCGGAATCTGCAACTCGTCTCGGTAAGGAGTGGCACAATTGTAGCGATGTCTCCAATTATCCATAATGCATTCTCGATGATCCGAAGGCCTCGGTGACCTTTTCCAGGCAGGATGGCGCTTCAACTTTCAGCTGTTGCAGGTAAGCATTGCCCAACACATAATTAATCTTCGGTATCATTGTTTGTTTCCATAGTTGCGGTGTTAGTAATGGTCGTCATATGCAACGGGTAGGTCTTCGTTGTCTTCGCGGTGAGTGGTGGATGCAATTTCCAAGGCAATCCATAGCATTGTAGACCCCCCAGCCCTTAGTCACCGACTGGGCGCACTGGTGGCGGAATCTGCAACTCGTCTCGGTAAGGAGTGGCACAATTGTAGCGATGTCTCCAATTATCCATAATGCATTCTCGATGATGCGAAGGCCTCGGTGACCTTTTCCAGGCAGGATGGCGCTTCAACTTTCAGCTGTTGCAGGTAAGCATTGCCCAACACATAATTAATCTTCGGTATCATTGTTTGTTTCCATAGTTGCGGTGTTAGTAATGGTCGTCATATGCAACGGGTAGGTCTTCGTTGTCTTCGCGGTGAGTGGTGGATGCAATTTCCAAGGCAATCCATAGCACTGTAGACCCCCCAGCCCTTAGTCACCGACTGGGCGCACTGGTGGCGGAATCTGCAACTCGTCTCGGTAAGGAGTGGCACAATTGTAGCGATGTCTCCAATTATCCATAATGCATTCTCGATGATCCGAAGGCCTCGGTGACCTTTTCCAGGCAGGATGGCGCTTCAACTTTCAGCTGTTGCAGGTAAGCATTGCCCAACACATAATTAATCTTCGGTATCATTGTTTGTTTCCATAGTTGCGGTGTTAGTAATGGTCGTCATATGCAACGGGTAGGTCTTCGTTGTCTTCGCGGTGAGTGGTGGATGCAATTTCCAAGGCAATCCATAGCATTGTAGACCCCCCAGCCCTTAGTCACCGACTGGGCGCACTGGTGGCGGAATCTGCAACTCGTCTCGGTAAGGAGTGGCACAATTGTAGCGATGTCTCCAATTATCCATAATGCATTCTCGATGATGCGAAGGCCTCGGTGACCTTTTCCAGGCAGGATGGCGCTTCAACTTTCAGCTGTTGCAGGTAAGCATTGCCCAACACATAATTAATCTTCGGTATCATTGTTTGTTTCCATAGTTGCGGTGTTAGTAATGGTCGTCATATGCAACGGGTAGGTCTTCGTTGTCTTCGCGGTGAGTGGTGGATGCAATTTCCAAGGCAATCCATAGCATTGTAGACCCCCCAGCCCTTAGTCACCGACTGGGCGCACTGGTGGCGGAATCTGCAACTCGTCTCGGTAAGGAGTGGCACAATTGTAGGGATGTCTCCAATTATCCATAATGCATTCTCGACGATGCGAAGGCCTCGGTGACCTTTTCCAGGCAGGATGGCGCTTCAACTTTCAGCTGTTGCAGGTAAGCATTGCCCAACACATAATTAATCTTCGGTATCATTGTTTGTTTCCATAGTTGCGGTGTTAGTTATGGTCGTCATATGCAACGGGTAGGTCTTCGTTGTCTTCGCGGTGAGTGGTGGATGCAATTTCCAAGGCAATCCATAGTATTGTAGACCCCCCCAGCCCTTAGTCACCGACTGGGCGCACTGGTGGCGGAATCTGCAACTCGTCTCGGTAAGGATTGCCACAATTGTAGCGATGTCTCCAATTATCCATAATGCATTCTCGATGATGCGAAGGCCTCGGTGACCTTTTCCAGGCAGGATGGCGCTTCAACTTTCAGCTGTTGCAGGTAAGCATTGCCCAACACATAATTAATCTTCGGTATCATTGTTTGTTTCCATAGTTGCGGTGTTAGTAATGGTCGTCATATGCAACGGGTAGGTCTTCGTTGTCTTCGCGGTGAGTGGTGGATGCAATTTCCAAGGCAATCCATAGCATTGTAGACCCCCCAGCCCTTAGTCACCGACTGGGCGCACTGGTGGCGGAATCTGCAACTCGTCTCGGTAAGGAGTGGCACAATTGTAGCGATGTCTCCAATTATCCATAATGCATTCTCGACGATGCGAAGGCCTCGGTGACCTTTTCCAGGCAGGATGGCGCTTCAACTTTCAGCTGTTGCAGGTAAGCATTGCCCAACACATAATTAATCTTCGGTATCATTGTTTGTTTCCATAGTTGCGGTGTTAGTAATGGTCGTCATATGCAACGGGTAGGTCTTCGTTGTCTTCGCGGTGAGTGGTGGATGCAATTTCCAAGGCAATCCATAGTATTGTAGACCCCCCCAGCCCTTAGTCACCGACTGGGCGCACTGGTGGCGGAATCTGCAACTCGTCTCGGTAAGGATTGCCACAATTGTAGCGATGTCTCCAATTATCCATAATGCATTCTCGATGATCCGAAGGCCTCGGTGACCTTTTCCAGGCAGGATGGCGCTTCAACTTTCAGCTGTTGCAGGTAAGCATTGCCCAACACATAATTAATCTTCGGTATCATTGTTTGTTTCCATAGTTGCGGTGTTAGTAATGGTCGTCATATGCAACGGGTAGGTCTTCGTTGTCTTCGCGGTGAGTGGTGGATGCAATTTCCACGGCAACCCATAGCATTGTAGACCCCCCAGCCCTTAGTCACCGACTGGGCGCACTGGTGGCGGAATCTGCAACTCGTCTCGGTAAGGAGTGGCACAATTGTAGCGATGTCTCCAATTATCCATAATGCATTCTCGATGATCCGAAGGCCTCGGTGACTTTTTTCAAGCAGGATGGCGTTTCAACTTTCAGCTGTTGCAGGTAAGCATTGCCCAACACATAATTAATCTTCGGTATCGTTTGTTTCCATAGTTGCGGTGTTTGTAATGGTCGTCATATGCAACGGGTAGGTCTTCGTTGTCTTCGCGGTGAGTGGTGGATGCAATTTCCACGGCAACCCATAGCATTGTAGACCCCCCAGCCCTTAGTCACCGACTGGGCGAACTGGTGGCGGAATCTGCAACTCGTCTCGGTAAGGAGTGGCACAATTGTAGCGATGTCTCCAATTATCCATAATGCATTCTCGATGATGCGAAGGCCTCGGTGACCTTTTCCAGGCAGGATGGCGCTTCAACTTTCAGCTGTTGCAGGTAAGCATTGCCCAACACATAATTAATCTTCGGTATCATTGTTTGTTTCCATAGTTGCGGTGTTAGTAATGGTCGTCATATGCAACGGGTAGGTCTTCGTTGTCTTCGCGGTGAGTGGTGGATGCAATTTCCACGGCAACCCATAGCATTGTAGACCCCCCAGCCCTTAGTCACCGACTGGGCGAACTGGTGGCGGAATCTGCAACTCGTCTCGGTAAGGAGTGGCACAATTGTAGCGATGTCTCCAATTATCCATAATGCATTCTCGATGATGCGAAGGCCTCGGTGACCTTTTCCAGGCAGGATGGCGCTTCAACTTTAGCATTAGCACTGGAACGTCTTTTCAGGTGCGGTAACACCTGCCGACAGCCCTGGATTTTGTTGTTTTTTTCAGGAAGCCACTGCGTGAGCAGGAGACAGGGTGGACACCATGAGGCACGCGCACACGAGGGCTACGCATTTTGTTGCTCCCTGTGGTTTTTGCCAGTTTTATTTACGATTGGCGGGCGCTACGATGCATGCGCTAATGAGCACTCGGCGTTTACTGAAATTTTTACCTCCCACAGGGAACTTTTTGTTTGTAAAACAGCTCCGCTGTTCAAAAAAGACAACCCCACAAGCACATCTCTTGGATCATAAAAAACGCCTGAACCTTGTATCAAAAGTGGACGGGTCCAGCATATTAATATTCAAATCTCGATATCGCTTTACCGCTATCATCTGACGCCATTATATATATGCCTTTCATTTCTGCACAACTTTAATTACTTCAAATAGGCATACAGCGCCTCTGAGTTCCCTTTTGCTAATGAACTCCCTCTTCGAGCCTTGCTAAAAAAGATAACCTACATAAAAATGAAGCGTGAACTTTTAAATTTGTATCTTGGAGCACGTTTTGAACATTGCTTTCAAGTTCTGAATTGGCTTCTCAAAGCAGCCAAACGCCGTTACGGCGACAATGCATTTAATACGGGGGGTGAGAACATAAAAAAAAGAAAATTAGTTTATGAATTCCGGAATAATGCTATCTAGCATAAGCTCATTATATCAATTGCTCACGGTGACTCATTGTCTACTGACCTTCGACATTGCGAATTCTTTGAGCAATCATTTTTAGACTATTTGCAAGCAACGTCCCTGGCGCCCATTTTCTTGTTAACTATCATGCAGCCCCAAATTTTTTTCTGAATCCGTCTTTTTAAAAATTGAGGCTGTTATTGAAGGATTCAAAGCTACCTGGCCTGGTGTAGAAGGTATTAATGGGTTCAACATGAAATTCAAATGTGGTTCATTCTCCGCTAACAACTTGAGCGTAGTGGCGGTGTATGTCGTATCCTAGCGAAGCGGAAGCTGCGGCTCATTTCCCCGGTCAACAATGTATGCGATGACGATCGCCGAGGTAATTTTCTAGATTTCTCTGATTTTCAAAAAATTTATAAAGCATCAAATCATGAAGCGTTTAATGCTCGCAAAAACGTTCCGCACACGCACCCACCATGCCTGCCCGGACGGCCGACGAAGCGGCTCGAATTGACGCAAGCCGCAGCAGAACAACTTGTCGCCGCTTTGTAAATCACACCAGTCACCGAAAAGAAGTTCCACATTGGTGAAAGTGCATGTTCGTGCGGTGAAAAATGGTGCTAGGTTGTGTTACCAGCTGTGGTTTTCCGAGCGATGCTTAAATATCTGCCCCGACCTACGCCGACCGGCCGCGGAGGTTGGTCCCGGCACCACCGGCCGGTTCACGCACGGTGTCGAGTGGGCAAAGTATGGCCATACCTGCGCTAATGAATCGGCCAAGGCCGTTGCAGGTATCTTGATCATCGATCGCTTAAAGACCATTCACCACTGATTCAAAGTTCCACATACGAGAAATGTGGTGACAGTGCAGTGAAAAGTTGTGTTATCGACCGTCGTTCGCCACTGTAACGATAGCGGCAATGAAATTTCAGCCGCAACGCTCAGCCTAAAGTTCAAGGGATTCGATTGCTTGCATCAGAAGCCCGCTACGAGCTGTTAAAGAAGACCTTTTCGTCGCCCGCGTGCCTGTTGAATTTGGGTTTTCCTAACGTCTTGGGGGCCCCCAACGTTCAGTTCTCCAATTCTAAAACTCCCCATTACCCCAAAATATTAGCGACGTGTTCCGCCTCACACACCGCCTCGCCTTCTGCGAGCAGTCGTTGGCTTTCGAAATATATGCTAGAGAAAGGCAGGCTGACTGTAAACAGAAAGAAGCCCACGTTGCCTTTATAAATTCCCACGCCCTTCCCACACCCTTCGTGTATCTGCGCTGTAAACATTTGACTAGAAATTAACAGGGGGTGGGGTAGGGGGGGGGGGGGGGGTGATGTTAGCCAAGTACAATTTTGGCCACCTTCTGCCAGCGCCCACTTTCGCAATTCGGCCACCTTCGGAATTGACATGTGAAGACTCAGGAAACTAGGGAACTGGTGGTCTTCACTAATTTTAAGTTGGCTTTTGTTAGGTCTGTCCATTTATCGGGGCATCAGACACCGATGTCGCAGGGCGTACGCAGTCTCTCTCAACTAGAAGAAAACCGGCATGTCAGATTTTATGTCATCACTAGGCGCGGCCAATACCCGAAGCGCCCGTGCCACCCGAACATCTGCGCCCCGACGCGCTCTCTTCCTACCTGTTTGTCGACTCCTTGACTCAACGCCACTTTCCGTCGTGCTTCTTCCCCTAGAAGGTTTCACCTCTCCACGTTGCTGCGCCGAGTTTTCAGCACGCAATGTACCGGTTGAACTTGAGCATTAAAACATCGGCTGTTAAAAAATGGGCCGCTTGTCTGCTTGCTTTACTGCAAATGTCATAGAAGGACGTCAGCTGTGCGCCCATCTAGTCAACGTAGCTTTTTCGACGGTTATACCTCCCCTCCCGCTCTTCTCCTCCCGTGGCGTGAAATGAATAAACGTTTGCTCTGGCTGGTTCTACAACGGCGTTCGCACTGGTGGCTCGTGATCTGTAGGACAGCATGCTTCTTTTTTCTTTTTCTTTTTTTCTGCTTCTGTATGTAACAGCCCGAGGGCTGCCTCTGTGCTTTTGTTTTTCCTTTTGTCACGCACGAGCGTCTCTTGACACAATGCGCTTTTTGACGCATTGTTTTTTTCTTTCAATTGCTATCCTATGCACCAATCCAAGTTCTACTTCTAACTAAAATAATGTGGGTACCACAGCTCATCTACTCACGTTTCGCCTAAGGCGTGCGTGAGGGTTAGTTTCCTCTAAAAAATGCGACTTGTATGACTTACCCCTCAAGTTTCTGTAGTTTGGAATGCTTCTTCCAATATATACTTTTTTAGAAGAATTGTTTCAACTTTAAGGCAAAGGGCTGAATCAAGAAGCAGACAGACTGAGGGACGTACAAAAAGACCGATATCTTCGTTTTTAAGTACACCAAGAAAGGCTACTAGATTCCGATTATAGGGTTCCATGCGCGTAAGCCATGGCTTGGTTATGAGGCGCATCATTGTCGAGGGCTGTGGAATAATTTACAACACTTGGGGATCATTAAACTGCACCGAGTGGTCCAGACACGGGGATATTTTGCTTCTTACTTTTATATAAAAAGCAGGCACCGCAGCAGGAGTAAAAAGCGAAGAAATCCTTAAAATTTCTGCACAACATCATGAATAAGAGGTCACTGTACTTGTACACAACAAGAAAATTATCAACACCGAAGACACATAGGAATCTGCAATGAGCCCTTAGGTCCAGGTTGCAAAGGTCCTTTGAAGTTATCCGGAGCGAGATATGACTGCCGTCGCAGCGGTTGGACACTCTCTTTCCCTGTGGTGGTCTACAGATACCGGCAGTAGCACACACCAGCGCATATCTACCAGTACATTCCTGTTGAGTATTTGTATCGGTGACTTTCTAAATCGACAAGCGGTCTCCTCAAAACCCGGAATTCACGTCGCAATTTGAGGAGAATCAATAACAACACTGTCACTTGAGTGGTTCCGGGTAGATTTTGATATCTACTATCTCCGACACCTGCTTCGGGCTAAATGTGTGGCGCGCGTTGCAACCGGTCGCGGGTGTCCACGTGACCGCTGGCTTGGTCTGCACGTGCATGTGGCGTGGCCTTGACGATTTTCTGTACGAAATTATTCGAGAGATTTCACCAGGGAAGCCAAAAGGGAAGCGTGTTGCTGCTTGGAGTACTTTTTCTAGTGCCCATATTGTGGAGTCGGAGGCGCAGCTCGCTGGGTTATCCAGCTGTCCCAAAAATTTGCGCTGCTTATGATCCCTACCCGGTCTTGTTGTCATCCACCGAACATGCAAGGTTTACTCGGCCACCGGATAACCCCAGAGATGCAATCTCTAAATTTAAATGTGCTTGGCCTCGTTATACAACCCAATCGAGGTAATGGTCAATGCCTCTCTCTAGTTATCTCTGAAGTCAATCAGACAATTGGTGTATTTTGTTAAATCGCTGGCAAGCAGCATAGTGTGTAAGAGAGAGACAGAATACGTCTAGTTGAGGCCTTCACATCAATCGGATCCCGTACTCACTTACCCACCATAAGCCTACAACCTCCGCCATAGACAAAATTGATCGCTTCATCCAAAAGGCGAACAAGGATGCAATAAATATTTCCTTCTACGCGTTGACTGTCAGACTCCCCGTTAACTGCCAGACTGTTTGGACTATATAGCACTGACGATGAGCTATTAGAGGCATATCGTAATAATGAGCTACGCCACCTCTCTACAATGTACACAAGGCGGCCGATTCTTCGCCGCTTCGGAATTGGCATCCCGGCACGTATAACAAGCAAATGTTCATTTCTCAGGACATACGAGACTGCACCCACATACATCTCCTCCCGCGCACCATGCATCCAGCACACCACGCGGATGTCAATTCCAGCCCGCATGCCCTTGCAGAGTGCTACCGCATGTTCACACCACCATTTATGTAGATACCGCAGAGTGCCGACACGCAGACTGCTTCGCTCCAGCGGTAATTATTCAACCCAACCCTCCCCCACTCACTTCCCTCAAAGTTTGCACCTCTCACCCCGATACGGCGAAGGAAGCGACAATAGCCCTTGCGCTGACCACCAGGCCACAGCCACGCATTATGATCACTGATTCAAAGGCGACCGTCCAAAACTTCATTAGAAGTAGAATTTCCGTTTAGCCACATAATATTCTCCTCCACATTACCCCTCCCCAACCAGTCGACATCGCATGGACCATGACCCATACTGGGATGGAAAGCAACAAGGTGACCCACGGAGCATCACGAAAGCTTAGGCAACACAGGACTTTGCCCCCCCCCCGATGCTGGATCGGCAGGCGATCGACTGCTCTCCTAGCGAGAGGTAACAGAGGATTAACGTCTCTCCCGCCACAGCCGTGCCCGCACATCCCACACGAACGTCGAGGAGCGCAAGAGAGCAATGTGGTTTTAGAGCTTGGGGAGAATAGGAAAATAAAGGGGCCAACAACAATCTGGCATGGGTGCCGACACCTTATCATGCACGCCTATGAAGACTCCTCCAGACCAAGTCCCTCTTTCCCTCCTCCCCAAGATCTATCCCTCTAACTTCCCTCCACCACCTCCCCCCCCCCCCCCCATGCCCTTGTGACACCTTGGACACTTAACTTCACGCAACGTGGGCTTCTCCTCTCAACCTACCACCCCACCGCTCTTCAGCATCCAATAGCTGGAGGACGGGCTAGGCAGCTCGCTACCGGACGTTCAACTACTCATGGCCGACCAAACCGCAACAACGGCCGGCGGCTACAGCACGTCCTTAAGACAACTTGGTTTGTAGATAAAGTGACTTCTCAATCTCTTTTAAGGACGAAAGTCTTTCTTGGGCTACTTAAACCATGCAATTTTCCTCTGTCTGTATCTCTGTCCATCTGTCCATCTGTATGCCTGTTCAACTCTGTGACTCGATTCAGCTTGCCGGATAAGTAAAACAGTCTGACCAACAGTATCATACACTCACAGCCAAATCTGAAGGTTTACGTCCGGTGACAGTGTACATATTTGTCAACATTGTTCAAAAAGAACAAGATATTACGCATATATCCGGCAGAAAATCAATACATGAGCGATATTTAACGTGTTTCTTAAAACGTTCAGGTACATTTGGTTTTTTTCATAGCAAATAAAATTCTAAATCAACGGCAGCAACCCTTCGCCTGCGGTAGCCCGTGCTAACTTGCGGCATATAAAAAACTAAAGCCGTAACCACAACGAAAGGTTCCACTAGATAGGTTCCACGTTCAGCTTAGAACGCTCGTAGAGTAGGGCAACGTGTTTCATAAACCTTATAGTAGGGTGCCTCAATTCATGCGCATTTCCGCCGTACGGCAGCGCTGACATCAAGGCACCCGGCCTGATGCAGTGGAGCACTGGAAATGTAAACTGCTTCAGCAAACCTCTTGTGTATTTACCTTGGAAGGAGCGTAAAGGAAGAGGAAAGGCATGAGAAGTTATCGGGATAGCGATCATCAGGAAAGCGACATTTACTTAGCACATGGCGACAAAGGCTATCGTCTTTTATCGACATTTCTAAAGAGAGGAGCATATACCCGGCCATTTACCTTCTCTCTGACTGTCTGCCTTATAAGTACATTCTTTGATTGTGGCGGAAGGTGTGTTGATGTGCGGTGTTAATGAACGTCTTCTTTGCTCTTTGCGTTCTAGATTTTATGTGCACGCCTGGTTGTGGCTTATACTGCCTCCAGGTTTCATAGTTAATGCATCACTGTCCTCGAATCACTGCTGCTTTTAGCCATGCATCGCAGCACCGGGCGCTTGATGACAGTGTACTAATCTAGGCCAACTTGCTTTGAAATCTAAACGTTCATTTTAAACGTGGGGGTGCGCATGTGAATGTCCCAATTTAACACAACCGGAAAGACATATACAGGAGGCACGAATAGTATTACTATAGGAACAAGGCGACAAAACACCTTAAGTACTCTCTAATTGCCAAATATTATTTTCCAATAATCAAAAAGGGCATTTTGTGTCATCACCTCTCTATTAGAGATAAATTCTTGGGTCGTCCACAGAGTGGTTTCTTCTCAAATATAGTTTAATGAAACATCGAAGTTGTATGGTGCCCAAAGCCGTGAATGTCTAAATCGATGTGCTCAATTTCGATACGTTGGAAGTGCAGCCTGGAATGACATTAAACCCTTACGAATACGGTATACCGACAGAACAGCACGCGACGAAACGGCACGCGACAGAATAGCACCGACATAACAGCGCGGCGTCAAAAGGGCACGCGTCAAAACAGCACGCGTCAAAACAGCACAGCGACAAGAGCGCACAGCGACAAAACCGCACACGACAGAAGAGCACGGCGCCAAAACAGCACGGCGTCAAAACAGCACGCGACAGAAGAGCACGGCGACAAAACAGCACGGCGACGAAACAGCACGCGACAAAACAGCACACTGCTAGAGATGAGCACTGTAAAAGTTGGGTGCGGTGGCGTTGCTAGGTAGTATGGCATAGTGCACTCGCCGGAACGGAATCCAAATTCTGCGGCAAGTAAGGAATAGAAAAGCACATTCATTTGAACTTATTTTTACAAGACTTATCTGTGCAGGAACATATCAGTACATGGACATTTAGGCACCCGCATATTCCAGTGGAGGGCGATTTCGGTACAGGAAGAGATTTAGGTGTGCCTGTGATAGGCTGAAGCAACACAACATAGTGAGCCGTTGATATCAATTACAGATTTTACTTGTTCGTATTACTTTCTTTTTCACGCATGGTTATATGTGCAATTATTTCTATGAAACGACTACTCCAGTAATTGCCTATTAAAGGTGGTTCCTCGATCCCGTTGTATTGATTGGTTTTTGGTCATGAATTCAGGGATCTATTTTTATGAAGACGGCATCTGTGCCCTTTTCGTGGTAATTTAACGCAGAGCCATGAATCTGCATATTTCGTGAACACTTTTTTCTGTGTTAATTTACTGAGGATTGTTCCTGGATCTCTATTATTTAATTACTTTTCTTATAAATGTTGTTTGAATTATTCATTTGCTCATTGACGCCATTCTTTTGAAAACTTCGATGTATAGTGACGGTCTTTTTCACTAAAGTGAAGAATGTGAGCTGCCGGGTCACCAATGAGCCGCGATCCACAGTAGCTCATATTCGCGGACGCTGCTTTGACGCGCAATATTGTTGCGGAAATATTTCTTACCCACTAAGAGCTCCTCTGTGCTGTTAAACAAATTAAACCCCCATGTATAAATTAGAATTAAGTGGTGTAGGACTTCATTAAGAAGCAAATTATCCGTCAGAATAGTAGCGCTTAAGGATTACACTTCGGCTTTTCGCTTCCATCATATTCCAGGTGATTTGGGTTGCAGCGGCTCATGATAACCTGAGGCATGCCTATTTCAACTGGCACTTGTTCTTTTTTTACACTTTCGATAAAACAGCAGAAAAAGAAAACAGCAGCAAGAGAAGATCTTCTTGTGGGAGCCGAAAGATCACGGCCGCTGCAAAGCATGCCTCGGTACCGGGTTAAGGTCTTTTCTTGCCTTGATGCCGTTTTTTTTTTGTATTCGCAGTGCGGACTCAATAAAAGAAGCACACAAAAGCTTTCATTTCTCTCAGCTTTTTTAGGCTTCACAACCAGAACGCTAAATTTGGAATATGGGATGCTCCGCAGTGAAGGACTTCACACTTCTTCACGTGCATTTAAACGGCGACACTCCGGCGTGTTCGCTCTTCTCCTTCATTTGAAATGCAACCACCATTGCGGGCATCTAACTCGCTTTCTTTGGCTCAGCGGCTCAACGCTATCCGCTCTTTCCAGCCCCTACAGGTGGCGCTGCGGAAAACGGCAATAGGAGAAGCGAGTTTAAAACCGGTAGGCGGAGGGCTAACCCGTTAGGGTAATAAAGGGTAGGTTTAATGAGTAGAGTAAGACAGGCAAGTTGGTTGGTGGCAACGGACGTCCCGATACAGATGGAGGGCTTCTAATCATCATCATCATAATCATCATCTTAATCATCATGGCGTACTAGACTGTGATCCGGCCTTCATACCAACATGCGCGCCAGCATCAATAGAGGCCCAAAAGCCCGTAGCTCTACTAGAAACAATTAGTTTATTAAAGATAAAGGCAGGCATATGTTGCTAAATGCAAGAGAACGTCAAATTTGTTTCAGGGTGCCTGGTGCGGCGTAAAAAGAGCCGCGTTATACGCAATCCGCTGTGCATGGCTCCGGCAGCACGGAAGTGGTTCGCGAACACCCGCCTTATTGCGAAAAAAACTGCTATAGGATCTGCAACGCTAATCTCGGGGGGTGTTTGCAGTGTACGTCATCGCAGTGTACGTTAAACTTGAGGCGTGTTTGTTTTTTTCCTGTGTAACTGCTAAGCAGAAGACCATACGCACGATGTGCGGGCGATATGGTCCCGGCACAAATGGTCCCGGAGCTACTGGCCCCGGAACTGATAGTCCCGGAACAAATGGTGCCGGAAAACATGTCCCAACTTCAAAGTAGGAAAAAAATGTCCCACCACTACTTCACCTATGCATGAGCGCCTGTATAAGGGAAGCAGGGAGGGGGTCAGTTTATTTGTCAGTTTGTATTTGTGCACAATGTATTTGCATCGGTCCGTACATAATATATTTGCTAAGGCTGAAATTATTTGAAATAAATGCTGCATGCGAATTTGTCGTCGTACGAGTATGTTCTCCCGTGCTTCCATTGCTGGTATCCTTTCGTTTATTAACGCTTGAGAAGCGAGTATCACGATTCAGGCTGTACAGTGAGCGCTTTTACAGGCACAATATTATTTAGGTTACATGATGTATCGAAAATGGGAGTGGGCCGGCACCACTGAATATCAGACAACATAAAGCTGTACTAGCGATCACGCTCGCCGATTTCTCGCTATTTAAAAAAACGAACTTTACCCGATGAATGGTTTATTGCGTTACCTAAGCTGCGATACTGTGCTCTTCATCTGAAATGCTTCGATATCTGCAGTTAGAATCAAGCGAAGCGGCACTAAGGTTTTGGACCTTGATACTTTTGCAGCTTGCAGCTTCGATACTTTTGATTTTCCCCGAAAATATGACATATAGCTATTATCTATGACGCCTATTATCTTGCTGCAAGGCTTAGAAGACTGCTGGCTAACATGCTTTGTTCAATTTGCCGGAGTGTTGCGGGAGCCTAACAATTGCTGACGGCAGCAGGTGAGCTCATAAAAACAGGCCACTCACCATAAACAACTAACTCTGTTGTTGGGAACCGCATTTGTGCAGAAACATATGCAGTTCATTCGCTAAAATACATAAACATGTTCGTGTGCATCTTTCTGATGGCTTTACTTTCCCAGAAATTGCGAGAATCAAAGACTGTCACTTGTCAAGGTACAATGAAAAGCCAACGATTGATGCAACGATTGATGCAAGAACGGGTGGAGCACGGAACAACCCGAACGCGTTTTGCCTGTTTCCAAGTCCCGCTCTCAAAATAAACTGGCTCGTGTTCAAAATCCCTCCACTCAATGCGCATGTTAGCAACTGCCCCCTCTCGTTTCCCCTCGACCTCCTCCCTCTCCTCAGCGAAAACGAGGGTTGGGTCGGCTTTTGTTGCCGCCAAGACGAACAAAGGGGCAGTGGCTGCTGTGGAACGCAGAGCGTACAATGCGCACGCGGAGACGTACAATGAGTTGCTCCCCTGCTATTCGCCCCGAGCGCGAACACAGTCGGCCCCTGGCGGCGGCGGTACGAACCGCTCCTAGTGTGGACGGCGCTCTCGCGTCGTCTGCTTTTTCACGTTGCGTGCGGCGCAAGGCGCGTGCTGCACACGACAAAACAACCAATATGTGTGCTCGTTTGGCAGTAAGCAATGACATAGTAACCTCTGCGTGCTTGTTTCCTCTAGAAACGCAATAATCAGCGGCCGTTGCGGGTTTATGCGCTGGTTTAATTCCACGAAACATCTTCGTTGTGGTCACCGCTTGAGTGCGAAACGTGTTATAAACATTGCTTCCACACATTGCACTTTCCTTTTATTGTTGAGTGCAGTCGTCTGCCGTTTCGGGAACGTCGAAGGGTGCTTTTTGAAGGTGGCGTGGCGATTATTTAAAGGATAAAAGTTTAGTACGCGAAACGGGTAAGAAGCGACAAGACCTGTGCATACGCGTGCAAATTCCACACCCTTGTAAAATTGCGCTGTGTCCTTATAGAAAGAAGAAACAAACAAAAACATTTAGAGTGCACACGACCCGTGCGCTATCGCCCATACATTACCGGACACGTATTTTACACCCGCAAACGTCTGTGTGATCGTGTCCTTCCCGTACCTTTTCTAAAATAAATACCATTTTTGGACCGTCGTTGGTTATACTCAGGAGGAGGAATAAACACTTATTCAACTGTATCGAGTTGCTAATTTTACGTATTATTTAAAATACGTTTCTATGGATGCGCAAGAGTATTTAGGGGGAATGTTTCGGTAAAATTAAGCAGTTGTGAGTTTGCGTCAGTCATGTGGCATTTCGTGTGTCATTTTCATATGATCATTTTCAAATCCGGCATGAATCACCTTGTCCAGAAATGTGTCTCACTCAGCATAACCAAATGCCTAATTTGGTCACGTCTTAACCTCTTAAGGTAGACCTAAGTTTAAAGAAAGAGGAGAAAACGCGTAATATATAATGCACGTTGTTGCCCACATGTGTGTGGGGTGTGTGCCATGACTCTCTGGTTTTTTTTTTTTTTCCACGATGCTTGCTTTCAATACAATTTTGAAAAAGGCATCCCACAATTTCTGGACAATCTCGGACCAAAGGGGGGTTATACATTTTGGAAAATACGTGTACTGCTTTTTCACCGCTACAGAACACGACGCCTAGTGTAGTTTCGATTGTAAATAATACTGATAACCATAGTTTGGCTTTTCGCGCGCGTTACATGCGTTATCTTCTCGCCGCTCTTGCAACGTTGGCAGGACCCCCCTCCCCCTTCCCGAAAAAAAATGAAATGCGCAGAATTTAATTTTTTACCAACCCTCAAGAATTAAATGCCAAGACAAAGGCGATATTCAGTTTACAAAACAAAGTAGTTACCGGGAACCCGTTACGCTGATTTGCAACGATAAATAAAAAGGAAATGTTTTACTACATCTGCAACAGCGCAACTTCATTTATTGCCGTCTTTAGGGTTCGTAAGCGACCTTATACGCAAGAATGCAAACACATCTCGCTGTTGCAGGCACCTGTTAGATTCTAAAAAAACGCAAATCTTCAACAGAGCAGCCGTCACAGAAAATTTGTGCTCACTGTGAGGTCCCAGAAGCTTGGTTTGCACACTGTAAGCCTGCTTGTCCCTTTGCGAAAACCTAGCTAAACATGAGATGTTGATTGTACTGCGTGCGTTGACAATTCAATTCGCAAGTTCACTTGCGACGAAAGCCGTAAATAGGTGATCCGAAACCGTTATTCATGAAACCTTCCTTCAGAGTCGCTAAAATTTCATTTAAAAGACCCGTTAGAGCGGTTACATTTATATCTCTGCGCTGATCAAAATTCAGTAATTTTATGTTGCCTTTTGAACACACAAAAAATATCGTAAGCTCTTAGAAGGAATTTCGGGGCAGTTATGTAGTGTTACCATTTCAGAGCATCCCACAAATGCAAGAATGCGTCATGCTACCAGTGAAAGCGATTGAGATTGCCGTTGTAAACTGAAGTTCAGAGATCGAGGCTTCCTGATTTGTTTCTATTTATGCTTTTATTGAAGGCCCAAAGCCATAGTCTGGAAAGATCGAGCTTGCTACGAGCCACAGCGTACAAGTTTATTGTCACAATTACGGCCATTCTGAGATTCCCGATGGGTCGTCGCGTTTTTTGGCGTAATAATTAAAACTGACTGCCGCTTCCATGCTATACATTGAACGTTGAGTAACCGAACCACAGCATACCACTCTTGCTTGCACCTGTCGTGCGCACATACGGCAAGAAAAAGGCACGAAGCGCGCCCATAGTGTGCATTCTTACGGGCCGCTCAGCGGAGCATCCACACTAGCAGCGCGACGCTGTCGCCACCTACATGTCGAGCTCGCGGCGGGGGCGATCAAAGTTCACTGATAAGGCATCCCTGGCTTTCCCTCCATCTTAAGGCGCGGGAACACCGGAAACACAGGCTTCAGAGTGCTGTACAGATGAAGTACAGAAGTGACGAAGCAATTAGGAACAATAGTATCGCAATAAAATTATTCTTCTTCTTATTATTATTATTAATATTATTATTATTATTATCATAAAAATTGTAGGGCTACCTAAAAAGGAACAAAAGTTTTACCAAATGTCGTCCCTGGCTTTTGCTTCTTTCATTTTGGATATCCCACATGCTGTAATAATTAAAGCCGTAGTATTTTTCCCGAGAAAGAGTAACGAAACGTGAAGAGAACCTCAGAGAGAGCAGTTTGCGCCCACTAAAGTGTTTTTATGCACGTTAAAATCA
Source organism: Haemaphysalis longicornis (assembly GCF_048455015.1). NCBI lineage: Eukaryota > Metazoa > Arthropoda > Arachnida > Ixodida > Ixodidae > Haemaphysalis > Haemaphysalis longicornis. Next base: position 73,910,517 of record NW_027526225.1, on the reverse strand, counting down.
AAATATTTGTCCATTTAGGCGTTCCATAAAATCGTGCCGTTCTGTCGCTGTGCTGTTTTGACGCTGTGCTGTTTTGTCAACGTGCTGTTCCGTCGCGTGCGCTTTTGACGCCGTGCTGTTTTGTCGCGTGCTGTTTTGTCGGGTGCCCTTTTGACGTCGTGCTGTTATGTCGGTGCTTTTCTGTCGCGTGCCCTTTCGTCGTGTGCTGTTTTGACAGCGCCCCTCTTAAGGCCGCCCCCGAATGTGTGCGGTACAACTATTTGTTGGTTTCGGCGCCTATATAAGCATCTCGTTTTCCCATTATCGGTAACTTCTATTGTGGTGTCTTTACCAGCTCAGTTGAAAAATTATGTCGACGGAATTTGTTAAGCTTTATTAAAAGCGGTTTCCTTAGGTGCCAATCAACAGCGCGTTTTCCGACCCATCGGGGTATATATTCCAAGCCTGGGGGTTTATGTTTCCTACATAGCGAGTTAATGCGTTCGGAGTGCCCAGCCGCAAATGAGGAAATAATATATTTGCTCCGTGCAAGCTATTTGTCCGGCAATACCTGCCTAATTTCAACTGCAAGATTTATGTAAACAAAGATTGAATATGTCACTAGGAACACAAAAGGCGTGTTGTACTCGTCACACCCTATTGTTTTGTCTCGCCAGGACATCATCCATCGTGAAATGTACCAAAGAATACCCGTCTTAGTTATGACATACCGTCTGCTAAATTTTGAAGCAGTTTGCTGATGTGCTTCGTAGTTTCCTAGAATAGAAAATGTGCGATGTGTCGTTACATCACACAAAAGTATAGTCATTTTGCCTGCAAGATGGAGACGGCTCTGTAAGTTTTTTATTCAGCAGACAAATCAAATTTTCATGGCGTTTACCTGCAGGCAGTTTTGCTCAGTCTGCAGATAGATGGGGACGTTTTAAGCAAGTTGGTAGTGGTGTGTCAAGAAAAATATTTTCCGGTTGTGGATTTCGTTAGAGGTGTGTACTTGAAAAATTTGGCGACATTAATACTTTTGTCACGTATCACAGACCCATTAGAAGAACACGAGTTCGCTTATGCTCAGAGTATAGCAAAAAAACGACAGCATTCCGGAATTTCTGCTCCGTAAAGTGAACTGCAAGCTATTTCTCTTTTTGTTTATATAAACACTGCTTGCACAACTAATTGTGGGTGCATTTAAAGCGTTTAATTGTAGAATCGGGGTTGATAACTTTAATTTGCTGACATTTGTTACTAAGAAAATTTTGAGGATATGCACGCCCTTCGTACAAGTTCTGAATGCGAAAGGTATAATATTACATTTACAGTTACCGAGTGACGTCGTGTCGACAAGGTATACCTTTGTAGTACAGTCCAACCCGGTTATAGCGAACTGCAATATGCGCCACGATTAGTTCGATATATCCAATAGTTCAATATAGCCGAACCGGCCTAAAACGAGTTTTTTGTTACGAGTTCGCAATCAGCGGAAATTCCCTTGCCATGCCCCCATGCAGAAACGAACAAAATAAAGTATGCCATTACCTTACACAAAACAATCAATATATTGCCAATAATAAAGCTACTTTCCGCCCTAACGCCCTAACTGCCTCCTTCCCAAAAAAAAGCGCTGATTTTTGTTTCCCCTCTCATTTTTATAGCGTCAGATAACACAGCATCCTTTACACGATACATTGTTTGCACCAGTTCGAGTCTGTGTCCTTCAATATTGAAAAAGTATTGGCGGAGGACATCGACTGCCGAAAGCACTTCATTATTGTCGGGGGGCTTTCACTCCCGACATCGTCTGCCTCCTCGGTACTTTTCATCATTATTAAGACGCTGCTGCTGACGGTGCCCGCTTTTGAGAGCTAACAGTGACGGCCACGTCGTCGTCGAAACTGAGAAAATCTTCGGATACTGCTTTCACCACAGCATCAAAAAGGTTGGCGAGCTGCCGTCTTGGTCCGAACAAACTGACTGGGCGGGTTCCGTCGTGAATTCCGCCCGTCGGAAAGTTACGGAAAGTACCGGGTGCCATTCCACTTCATACGAGACGCAATGTGCAAAGTCTCAGTCACGGCCTTTGCTCAGTGGTCGTAGCCAATCAAAATCTGAATCGCCGCTCCGAGACCATACATTTTAGCAGCCATTCTAGTCACGCCGAGTTCGATATATCAGATGTGAAGCTCGTTATAAGAAATATGTTTCGCGTGAATTTCGGTAACTGATTTATTTTTATTCATTATATAGCAGAATTTGCTCTATCAGGGCTCCTTAGAGCCGGGTTTGACTGTAGGTACCAGAATTGTCGTTTTCGGCGCCGAGTGGAGCCAACGCAGCTACACTGCACAGTGGAAAGCGCTCTATAAATGGATGGTCACCACTCCACCAACGGGTCAAGCCAGCGCACGCTCACTCCCCCATCCCACAGCACTACTGGCAATTCAGCTGGCCTATTACCAAATATGGCGCCGTTTCTGAGAAGCTTGACGAGAGGTCATAGCAAAATAGCAGTATTGCGCAGCCTCACAATCGAGTTTTAAGAGAGTAGTTTTGTTTGCAACTTTATCTATATTTTGGAGTACTCTTTACGCCATGACCCGATTGGAAGAAGCGTTGAATTGTGCCTCAGCCATTTGCACGTGACCACACGTCCCTTGAATTGATTGCCGCTGCTGTAAGCGTTCTTCTCTTTCTGGACTAACTCTAATAGTTACATGGCAAGTAACTGTAAAAGCATATTTTGTTACCGGGTTTCTGCGGAGCAGTCGTTATTGCTTAACAACCACTGAACACGTTTTCAATTATTTGTTGTAACCACCAGTATTATTCTTTGCAGACAAAAACAGTTAAGAAGCCAGCCACCTCACACGACTACTGGTTTTTTCTTCCATTACCCGCAATGCATCCGCCCTATTGTTCGTAATATCAATTCCTCTATACGGGCTTTATTTATTGCAAGGTCGTTGCTGTCTTTACAAATGATTTTTACGACATCTTGAAAGTCATAATATTGGCGAACAGCAGGCGACTTCCCTGTACTCAGTAGATAAGACATCAGACAAGGTCAGTTCGCGAAACATTGCAACGGCCAAATGACGAGAAATGCACAGCGCGTGAATAATCTGCTACCTCACCACTACTAAGATAATCTAGTTCAAACTATTATAGATACTTGTCACTAGTTATCATTGCTCCCAAATACCTCGCACATATTTAGGCCGTTTTCTAAAATAAGATGGGTACATTGATACTTCAAGCATATATATGCGACCTCCTAAAAACACAACAGTTTTAATTTTATGAATATTAAAAAGTTCCAACTTTTATCTCCGCAGATTAGAAGCGGAAAGAAATGTAAAATCAGAGCGCTTAAAGAGGTATGCTCTTCCTTCCCACCACCGAAATATTTTTAGATGCGGAGCGTCGGGGGTATGTCCCGCAGCGTCGGTGGTGCTCCGGCGTCCGCACACCACCTGCGCATGCGCCAGCGTCATCTTCCCATAGGGGAACCGCTCAAGACGAAGATGGAGAAGAAGACAATCTTATGCTCGGGGGTATGTCCCGCGGCCTCGGCGGTGGTCCGGCGTCCACACACCACCTGCGCATGCGCCACCGTCGTCATCTTCCCATAGGGGAACCGCTGAAGACGAAGAAGGAGAAGAAGACAAAGCTGCGAAGAGGAGGGCGTGTACGTTGCTGTCGCCCCGTCCGCAGCACTTCTGATGATGATTTTGGCAGGATGCCCCTAGGGATTGGCCTAGGGATTGGCCGCATGCTTCGCTTGACTCCGTGATTCTTCAGATGAAGTAGGATGGAAGCAACAGCCCCGTCAGTGAGTGTGCTGACACAATTAAGTGAGAGCACCAGCAAAAACACTAACAGACCGTTAGATACCACTTTCAATCTCGTCTCACTCGCGTATATATGCATGCACTAAGGAAAATTGCACGCATCTCCCCGAACGGAACCTTGAGTAGGACATATGAGCAGTATGGGGTTCACTACATTTACACCAAATTTGGCTAACCAACATCACGGAAACGCACATGGAACCCCCATGACGCTCCAAATCCTACTCATGGTTCCCTTCGGGGAGATGGGTGTATTGTTTGTGCAGTACACGGCTTGAAATAAATTATTCAGGAAGAGTACACACCACAACAGGCTCAGCAGACACACTTTTACTAATTTTTCTGCAACTTTCTCAATGAATAATTTCAATCACTCAAACTGGTGCCATTTTTTAGAAAATATTTATCGGTCATGAAGACAGAGGTAATGGCGCAATCGGTATAACAATTGCAAACATATTTTGGCTTCACGAGGCCATTTATGTTCTTTTGTGACGATCTCGGTAAGATCGAAGTTGTTAAGCACTTACGTGTGCCCCGCGAATCGAAAGACATCCGTAGTATTGTTCCGCCGTTTTATAAGATGTTTTACTGATATCGGCTGTGTTTTAACCGATCTTTCGAAAAAGGACACCATCCTTGCACGGGGCCTCGCACAGGCCGAAGCCCCGTCATTGCACCGGCACATCTCCTCACACCTTCGCCTATTTTAGACCATTTGGATGTGTCCGCTCCCACCGAAATCCGGACTGATGCTGGCAGCCATGGCATTGGAGCCGTCCCGGCTTAGCGCCAATCCGGCAATAATTTCGTGATTGCCTGTGCCAGCCGCCTCGTAATCACTAAATGGGATAGTCTCGCTTTTCTGTGCGCTGTAGAATATTTCCTCCGTAGCTCTACGGTGAACCGCCTTCCGTCGGGACAGATCCCCACACGCTCTGTTGAGTAGCATCACTGAAAGATCCAACAGGCCGCCTCGGGCGTTGGTCTCCCCTCTTACAGGAGTATCTTATTCGGTCGCGTACAGATCGGGACGACTGCACCAGGACACCGACTGCCTGTCAAGCTACCCCGTCGAACCTCCTCAGCCTACGTATTCCGAAGCATTTGCTTCACTATTGGCGATTTGCTTTTCCCCACATCTTGGTAAAGAGCAACGGCGGGACGCATTTTTTGCGACAGGGCATTCAACGCCTGAGTAATGGCCGTTTGGACCCATCAGTACAATTCTTTCAACTCAAGGATAATGTGCTCTGTCGTAAGAATATACGTCCGGAAGGTCCCGAGCTGCTTCCTTTTGAGCCTGAAGATCCTGGTTTAGCCGTCCTTAAGGAACAGCCCGACCACCCAACAGCTGGTTGTTTAGGAGTTCCCAGAAGATACGACAGCGTCCAACGTCGTTTCTTCTGACGAGGGCTTTACCGCTCTAGTCGCCCCTACGCCGGTGCAGTGTACAAGTGCCAACGTCGGAAAGCACCAACGACGCAGCCCACTCGCCGTCTTCAGCCACTGGACATACCTGGCGAGCCATTTTCACGCGTAGGGTAATCCCTGCTTGGCCCTTTTCCCAAGTTTGCTGCAGGAAATCGGTGGATTGCAGTTCCCACAACTTTTTCGACCGGTTCGGCAATAACACGGGCCCTTCCAACCAACTGCGCTACCGATGCCACATATTTGCTCCCTTACGAGGAGATCCTACATCATGGTGCTCCTTGTCAGCTATTGGATGACCGCGGAACAGCTGCTGGTCAGGCGTAGTCGACGACATCCTTCGCCCCTGCGCAAGCACGCACAACTTGCGACTTTCCACCTTCTGCAGACCAACGGTCTTATGGAGAAATGTAACCGAAATTTAACTAATATGCTTTCCATGTAGGTTACAGATGACTATCGCGTCTGGGACATCAAACAAACCATGCCCCCTTCTAGATATGCGCAAGCTGCCATTGCCTGTGCTGACTTTGCCCGCAACATAGCACGCTCGAGGCTCTCGTGATCCCAACATTCCCAAAAGTCCCGTTATGAGTGGCGCCTCAGCACCCGAAACCATGTGCCCGGATCCCTCATGCTGCTGTAGTGTCCTGCATGCCAAGTAGGCCGTTCTGAGAAGCTTCTGTCCCGTTACTGCGGCCCCTACCATGTCCTGCGCCAAGTGACTAAAGTGAACTGTTAAATTACACCTGTCGTTCTGTCCCGCCCTCCGAAAACTGACATATTCCATGTCGTCCGTGGAAAGCCCTACCGTTCACAGCTTACAGTTCTGCCCTGAGCACCACCGAGATGGTGCTCTTACGGGAGGGGGGCTCTGTTACGAGACTTTTCATACGCTCGGTGTAGAGAGCACGCTATATGCGCTGTGAGTGGGATCTTCATCAAGGTTGGAAGATGAAGAATATACTGACGGCGTCGCGCGTGTGGTTCAGTCCCTTGCTTGGGCGGCGCTCTCTTCTACCGCGCCTTGTGTAACCACCCCTTATAAATCAGTACTGTAATAGCACTTCCATAGATAACGGTATTCCTCGTACCAATGTAGCAGACAACACATACTTACACCTAAATATGGCCCTCACCTCTGCAGGTCTCTTCCCATCTCCTGTGTGGCATATTGGCACAAACGCATGCGGTGGTGACCACTTACCTACTACATTAACATGCACAGGTAGCGCTCTAAATTGTCCACATCTGCACAAAACGTTTATCGAAGCAAGAGCAAACTAGATTACATTCATAGAAACATCGAAACTACACCACACATTCATAACACACTTAGATGAAGAGAAGGCAAACCACCTCCTGAAGGCGCATATCCTGGACGCCGCCCAAATCAACGCCTAAGGTCTCCGGGGCTCCGCGCAAACCAAGGAGGGTCTGGTTGAACGTGGTCTGTGGGCGACAAAGAGACACCCCGAAGAAGGCGTGAGGTGTCCTTCGCTAATACCCCAATCCAAAGAGCCTCATATCTTTCAAATGCGCAACAGCACTTGGGAAGTGTGCGCGTCGTGAAGGAAAAACCGAGTGTTGGCGCGCCTTCCTCCCATCCAGCAACTCGTACACAGCACCACCCAAAGTCTGGACAGGAATTTGATACCTCAAACGAATACGAAAACACACAGCCTGCCTCTGGTCACCACAAATGGGGACATACTTGAAGACCAGGCCAGCACAGTCGAAAACACTTCTTACACGTGTCCAGTTCTGCACACTACACGAAGACGTTTATGCAACAAGTATTACCTGCAGAAAAGAAGCCCTTACATAAAAATAACGGCTGAAATTCCTCTTACACTCCACATTTACATCGGTTGAAGGCTGCACTGAGCTCATGTAAGCCTTCTGCTCCCGGTGCCGACAGCATTACATACACGATGACACATCATCTACATGCAGAGACGCTTGCAAAACTTATACACCTCTACAACAATATCTGGAATACGGGGGCCTTCAAAAGTCTTGGAAAGAGGCGGAAGTAGTAGCCTTTTTAAAGAAGGAAGGATTCAACATTACGTACAAATTCTCGCCGTATTGCTCTGACAAGCTGCCTTTGCAAGCACTTGACGCAGATGGTAAACAGGAGACTTATATACTTTCTTCAGTACAATTGTCTTCTCGAGAGCTGCCACGCTCGGTTCCGGTTGGGGCGATCCACGAATGACCAACTTTTCACCCTTTAGTCGTACACAAAGGCCGTTTTCATTCATAAACAATTCTGCACAACGCCGTATTTTAACCCTTGAGTAGGTGTATGACACCGCCTGGCGTTACGGCATTCTCAGTGACGGGAAGTCATTCGGTGTTTTAGGCAACATGTTAAACACCCTTGCTACTTCCATGTCTGATAGGATATTTCGCCCAAGAGTTGGTAGCGCGCTGTAAAGGGTTCATGTGTAAGAAAACGGCGTGCCGCAAGGTGTACTTATAAGCGGCACTCTGTTCATAGTAAACATGCACTCCCTTGGGAAGGTATTGCCACCTACAATTTTATATTCTATATATAATCACGGCGTACCGATATCTTTTAGTGTATGAATACGTCAATCTGTGAACGTGTCACTCTATGTATCTGTGAATATGTCAATCTGTGAAGTCCAACCTGGTGTCAAAACATCTGGCAGCTTGGCAGAGAATAATGCTTTTTTACGCAATCCAGGAAAAAGTACTTGTGTTGTGCCTTCCAGGAAGCGTGGGATTCATCCGTACCCAGACATTACTCTTAATATCGTTTCGATTCCTGCTAAAAAGGAGAACAAATTTTGAGCCCTAATATTGGATAAGAAACTAGTATAGTTCCACATATGAAAGAGTTTACGCAAAACTTTCTTAAAACTGTAAACACTCCTAAAGACCTCTCCCACCAATCCTATGGTGCGGACAAGCAGCTCGTACGTGTTTATAGCATCCTGGTGAAACCTCACTTGTATTATGGCAGTGTCGTGTGTGGGTCGGCAACAAATACGGCAACAAATACGGCACCAAACATACTCGACCCAGTGCTGCATTTTGGCCTTCGCGTTGCATGTGGCGGTTTCCGCACTAGCCCTGTCCAAGTGTCGGAACGTAGAGTGCGATGCTTCCTACACCAAGAAAGAGTGTACATGAACCTGTTGTATGCTTCAAAACTTTATGTCTCGGACAAATCAGACTTTGAGTTCGGCCATTAATATTACATCCTCAGAAAAACTCTTTAAATCGTTCATCTATTTCCATGCCGTTTCTTCTCAGAGTGAGAGAACGAGGTTCTAATCATGCAGCCCCGCTTTCAGACATCCACAAGACAGAAGTCATTGATTAAATGCCACCATGGCATATTCGCCTTGTGTCGTGGGACCTCTCTTTCACTTAATTTGACAGAAAGAGGTCACCAATAATTGTGATTCCGCGGAATTTCTTGTTTTTTCAGGATAAGTACCCGTGTGCGGAGCTTTATTGCGATGCTCCCAAGACTGTCTTTGCTGCGCTTGGCCTAAACTTTCATGTCAGCAAAAGAATGAACTTTTATAACAGTATATTCACAGGGCAAGCGTACGGTATTTTATTTTTTTAAATCACGTTATTGAACTTCCCTTGTGTACACGGACTCCCTAAATGTTGTACGCCCACTTGCATTCGCAAATAGTTCTATAAATTTAGTGATCAATGTTGTTTTTAATGCTATTATTTCAGCATACGCATCAAACCTTCAAATAACATTGTACTGGGTTCCAGGTCACTCTGGGATTGCGGGAAAGGAGACCGGTTGTCAAATAGCCACTGGTGCTACACTCACGAATACGGTACACGTATCAACCGTACCCTACACTGACCTCAAGCCATACATCAGACAACACCTTCGTAAAACGTGGCTCACAGAGTGGAGTGATCCCGTAGACAACACATCGCACGTAATCAAACTACACTATGAACCATACACCACCAACACACGCCAAAAATACACAGAAGGCGCCTCAGCAAGGTTACCGATAGGCCACACACATTTAGCCCACACCCGCCTGCTCGCTGGATCTCCAAAGCCTCTGGGTAGGAGGTGTGGACCCAGCCTATTCGGGATCCATATTCTCTTACAAAGCAAGGCACTACACCCAAGACGCCACAAACACTTCCCCCAACTATACACACAACACATTATGCTACACCGATCATACTTTAGGGGACGACCCCATAATTACACACAAGCGTACTTGTAAGTTTTTTTTTTGCGATGTCAAGCTTTTGCACCCCAGCACATATCAGGCATATTGACCACCTGGTACTTTACACCAGTTATCTTCATGGTCTTTTATGTGTTTTCACGACTATTTTTAGTAAAAGCTTTATGTTTATTGTCACTTTGCCCACATAAAACAGCCTTCCCTTGGCGCACTTAGATCAAAATCCAATCATCAGCATCATCAGTTCTGAGCGCGAGCGCTGTTTTGTATTTTTGTTTAAAACGCTTTTTGAAGGCGTATTTTTATTTCCCATCACTGAAATCTTATTTTCTACCACTGACCTACCGGTAAAGATAAACTCCGGAATTTCTTTGTGTGGAACATCTTCCAGAAAATGGAGTGCAAATGTAGCTACTGGAAGCCAAGCTCCACAACCATCGTGTGTTCGCTTCACATTACCGCTACACCCCGGTGTCTCGCAGTACGGAAAATAGGAAGATGCTCACCTCTAGACGAACCCGACGCTGAATCCGCACCCAGTAGACCAGACACAAGAACGCAGCGTCGGGCGAGTGTGCGGATGGTCGGGAACGCTTCTAAGTTTAAGGAAAACTGAGGAGTACGAGATAACATTTTACCTTGTCGGGTGTTTTGCGGAGATGGAAAAAAACTGACACCCTCCTCAAGTAAAACTGCAGAGGCTAAACTGCCGGTTGCAAATAACTTCAGCGAACCTGTGGTAAACTCAGAGAAATTCCGCAATATGCGGACAAGTAAGCAGCTAAACTCTGAACGCCCTCCCGCAATCCGGTTTAGCAGGAGATAAAATTGTGAAATTTGTCACGGAACAGAATAATATTTCCGATCAGGCGCGGCCGATTTGGTTGGAACCAGGCTTCAGTAATGTGTGTTGAGTAAAGCGATATGTTGTGAGTAAAGGTGCCGATGCTGTGTGGGAAAGAAATCTGCGGCAGCTACTGCATCGGAGCACGCTAGAAAAGTACGTCGGCTCTTCGGGAGAGACTGTCGCAACAAACAAACTAATGAAACGGCTCCAAGTTTAGGGAGGAAGAGTGCAGTCAGAAAACAGCCATACTGCAGTCGAGTTACTCAGGAAATGTCATTACGGCAAAAAGTAATTTGTGGCCGCCGAGTTGAGGGAATTTGTGGGCTGTTGGCATCTGCGCAAAAACGCGAACTAGTGGTGCCACTAAAACAGCAAAAAGGCTTCTTTCCTTTATACTGCAGGAGATTTCCACGGGTTGCTTTATCTCCGGAGGGCACTTTGTTGCCAAGAACCTGAAACGTGACCGTCTGCATAACGTTACGATCATCGTGCTGAAAGCTTTTGAAGAGGACAGCACTCGTCATTATCCGCATTGTCGCGGACAACCGCCAGACAAACACCGTGATGTATTGGGGCATATCACATGATAACGCACTCCAACATGCTAAGCCACACTCAGTTCCTCTCATCTGACCCGAACCACGTAAATCATGAACCTTAGAACGAAACCAAAAATTATAAATAAGAGGAAGCAAATATTCAACCTTCCAGTGATTTCGAATTTACGGTTTAAGCCTGGCTAATCCCAAGGAACGTACTCTCTGCGAGTACGCATCTTTCACTAGTATTATAAATGCGTATGTCCACACTACTCTGCAACCTTTCTTTTTGTTCCCTAGTACACGTTTTAGCTGTACGGTTCTAAGAACCCTCGAACATAAACACTGATGCTGCAAACACTATTTTGTGAGACCTTAGGCAGAGGTGAAATAAATGAGGAAGATAATAAGGGCGTAATGCTTAAGGTCTCGTATCTCAGAAACACTGTCGCTGTTGTGCCGTATAGAAAATGGCAGCCGCTGTAAACAAAATAATCCCATTTCAGTTCTGGTGGAATTTCAACCCGCTTCTCTCGTGTAGAAGTCGAGTGAATTACCACGGCTTTACGTCCGCATGTTCTGAGCGAAGGAACAAGAGTTAGAATAGTGCATGCCGCGAGTCACGTAAATGCGACAACTTTCAAAAAAAGGGGCACCCTATCCTTGCAATGCTCAGGTTCCGCCGAACGTGTTTTTTCGAGCATGAGGTTTGCGTCTAATTGTTGAATATTACGACAAAAACGAGAACCGAAGGTGAAGAGACATAATGTATATACTGCAGTGAAGAACTTTTCGTATAGAAGACCAGCCGCTCGCCTTCGAAGCGAAGATGCACACATATGTATACGAAGACTTTTTTCCGAAAAACAGCAATGTGAGATAACTTGAGCACTAATAAATGGCGGAGCTGCTTATGGGCAGGCAATGTATAAAGATGATGCCCGCCACGCCAAGCGAAGGTACTCAACTGGGCCAAAGCATGACGCCACCGTCTCGGCGGCCGTCCAGTGCGAGATCTCGGAATGCAGCGCGCGCCAACCTCCGTATATGCGAAACAATAAAATACAGATACGGCGCAAGTGAGTTGGGACCGCCGGTGCGTGACTGGCCATCAGCGTGCCGACTTCGCCAAAATCCACTGTGATAGTCAAACGAAAAGCTGCACTGCACGACCATGAGGGCCCGAAGTCCTCCGGCCGTGCGTGGCCATCGCTGGCTTGCCACCTGCGGCTGGTAACCAGGGTCCCAGGAGTGGTTCTGTGACGGCCGTCAAGTCCGTGATCTCGACTCGTGCGCTAAGGCACGTGGTGCACTGCCACCCCACTTTTAGGTAGGCTTTGGAGACGCGCATACGCAGGCGAGTGTCGTTGTGAGCTACCCTGGGCTCTACGGGAAGGGGGCGCCAGCGTTACCAGGTCAGCTCCCCTGTTTCAGCTCATTTAAAAGGCGTGCAACTAACTGGCTTCAGTTTTTAACAGCGAATGCCGTTTAAGCTGTTGGTTCGGACGCCAGACAATCGCAACTATCTGGCTTCAGTTTTTAACAGCGAGTGCCGTTTAAGCTGGTGCTTTTGCCGGCAAACGTCATCTCGCGCGCCGATACAGCACCACCTTCGAGAAAGCTCTGCCCAGAATTCGTGGCACCACTCTTGCATGCTTTTCTCTCTGCCAGTTGACGTGCATTCGAGGCTGAAGTGAGAAGCACAGAAATGCTCGTGCTACTGACGGCGTGTCCTCGAAGCGAGTTCCGCCGGTTCAAGCGCGTGCTATCAGGTCCACTTTGGCAGAGCTTAGAAAGCCCGCGGACACAACGTTACAGGCCTGCCAGTCTTGGAGTACTGTCAGCGGCAAACTCGGAAATCCCGTTTAAGAATGGACGTCAGAACTTCGATGCAATGCCGAATATCTCCCCGGGGAAGTGGAGGTGAAACGTCAGCTAGTTTATTACTCGGGGGGGGGGGGGGGGGGGGGGGGGCGTATGCGATATGTTGCGCTGACCGCGTATCCAGGATAACCACGTGTAAACTTTGCCAAACCACATAAAAGCTGGGTGGGTCCTCCAGCTGCGCTGTTGGCCAGTCTGTGGGCATCCTTTGCATTCCTTCGAATAAGTAGGAATGCATATGCTGTATTTTACCCCCCATTTGGTCACTTGAACAAAAAACTCCTCTATAAATATGAAAGCTACATTGGCAGACGAGGGAATATTTCATAATATTATCGAGAATGCAACAAAATTTGCAGCATGCAGTTTGTAAACTTACACTATAAATTTTTGTTAAAGCCGAAAAAGACGAGAAATCCTGTTCAAGACGAAGTCCTATTAAAAACAAAAACTGAGGAGCAAGATAGGTTTGACGAGATGAAAGCCAGAAGGAAATACACTGAAACTAAAATAAAATACATAGTAAACTTCTCCAGTAAGCGTTTATTTTCATTTGACTAAAGTTTCTCCAATAAAAATAAAATAAAGTAAAATCAAGTTGGAAAGGCTGCTTTATTTATTCATGAATTTAATGGGCGAGCATCCTTTACCAAGTACTCGACACCGTAGTGTCCAATGTCTTACATCTGCACAAAAAATTGGAATGACCGAAATAATAAGATATGGTTATAACAGTAAAACTGCAGAAAATGCTTGACGGAAAAGTTTGAAAAACACGAAAAACTAATAAGAACCTAAAATTGAGCTCGAAAAATTACAAGAATGTCCCCTATTCGCAGCTATTACGCAATAAAGGAAAACTAGTGAACTCTGAGAGACAAACAGAGACGTGCACAAAACCGTTATCAAACACCAATTAAAACAATTCTCTAAACAAAATGCATAATTAGCGAAATTGCACGTATGAGCAATATGATAGGTACCGGGCGGCCGTTGTATGGCACCACCGGCGCTTCAGCGCACAGCGGCGCCCCATGGCGAAGAGCCCGCCAGTGGAAATGCGGGTGACGGTCAGGGCGGCGTAGTTGTGCATGGCTGTTTGTCGTGTGGCTGCGGTGCCGCTTGAAAGCGTAGATAACCGCAATGACTTTTTTTCAGATCAGTAAATTTTGAAAGTAGAGGCGACCTTTACGAGGCATGCCTTGTATATGATTCACACCCATGCTCAGTAATTGCAAATAGCAGACGACGCTCATTGCGCCAAGCTAGAAGTGCTAGTCCATTCCTTGCAATGTTTTCCTGCAGTATTCTTGCCTGCGCAAAGTTTGCCGTAACGAGCAATGTATTGCAGTTAAATGCTCCCGAAAAGCCGAAGTGAGCAGCCGATCGCTATATGTCGCGGCACTGGCCCTTGCCAGTTGATAAAGGAATGGCGTCGTGCACGAGGGAAAGACAAAGTAGGGGGTGACATGCTAATATTTACCCCATACCAACATTCGGAGGGACGGCGCTAAGTAACGTATGGTTGTACAGTGTTTAATTGCACTTTCATGGAATGACGTTTAGACAGCCGTTTGGAATAGTTTCCAGAGTAAATACCCCATAATAGAAAAAGTTATTCCTCATCCGGGAAAATCAATACTTTATGCCAGTAGTAAGACTTGTAATGTTTGCTGGCTAGCTAATACTGGCTTTTCAAAAAACAATTACGGCGTGGTTGGCGAGCGAGAGTCAGGAGGGTGCCAAAAACCTGCCTTCAGTTTAACAAGTGAAAGCTACTTCGGGTTTTACCACAAGCTGGCAGTACCCTCTGCGTGTAAAAATTATGCACTTCTACGTCTACCGACAACAATGGCTTAACGCCGGGGTTTGTAACGTTTCGATGTGGAGGGCCGAGTTCTATCAAGCCAACACGGCGGAGGTCCGGACAGCAAGTTGTGTGGAGGTAATATTTAAGAATATTTGGAAATAATCTGTCTAAGTGTGAAGATGGGACACAATGCCAACTGGACGTGCGCTTGCCTCCCGTCTAACCCCATGTGAGGTCAAAGCAGGTGCGTCAGCCCTCAGATAGGAAGCGACAGGGGAAAGGGTAGAGTTCTGACGATGTCGTGGGGGCCGCATAATACTGCTCAGCGGACTGCAGGTTGCCGACCCCTGGTTTAACGCAAAGCTTTCTAGTGAGGGTTTTTGTTGCCATCTGGGTTTGGTCTTTGACTCGCAGACTGTTTGGCCTTCGACTAGTTGATTTTTCAATTTGACTTTCAGGCAGTTTGGTCGTTCATTGCAGCGGCTTCGACTTTGATCCTTCATTTTTTTCGCACGAAGAAAGCTACGCGTTCAACCTTTGTCGACGTTAGACGGAGGGATGGATGACATTTCTGTACAGTTTTGCATGTTCATGCACCCCTCTTTAAATCGAAACTGCTTACAGCGTTTCGGAAGTGCGTCTGGGCTGGAGGACTCGGCTGACGCACCTCTAAATGGGGCACCTAGTCGCGGGTTTTTTTGTTTCATTACAAGGAAAACACGATTTCCATCCAAGCGACCGGCAAAGAGTGCTTGCGTAGTGAAAAACAGTCTGACGTTATCACTTTGCCGCAAATTTTAGCGCCTGGGCCGTCTATTTGTGGGAACCTTTATTTTTTACAGGTAGCAAAATGGGGGAGACGGAGAGGTGCAGGGTTTGTAGCTTGAGCAGTTGGGTGGTTGTTTGGGTCTCCGCCCACTACAAACGCGGGATTTCTACTTCATCTCTCAGGCTCCCACGCTGTCACTTATGGAAACAGAAGGCACAAGGCTCACGGTTACAGAAAGAAAGTGTAAACTGCCGATACGTTTCCATGGCCACACGGTAATTGAAATCGAACCTAAGTGATTTTCTCGTGAAAGCACACGTATCGACGTTCCCCACTACTAAGGTTGGTGTAGAAACCGTAGTCATTGAAGACAGTGAAAAAAAAAACAACTAAAACTAATAGTCTTATTCGCACTCAAATGGAGTAGGTTTAGACGTGGAGCGCTGCAAAAAGCGCTTATATCAATGAGGCCCACATGCAATTTCAGAAACGTCCGATGTGTTTGCATATCGGCAATTCTTCTACCTAAATGTTTCCCACAAAAAAAATGAATGAAACAATAAAAAAATAGAGGACTGGAATGATTATATAAAAAACACATTTGATTGATTGATTGTACGGTTTACCGCGCCAACACAGCGCAATCGATGAGGTGCGCCGTAGTGGAGGGCTGCGGATTGATTTTTACCTCGTGGGGATCTTTAACGTGCGCCGAAATCTCGTACACACGGGCGTTTTAACTTTTTGCCTCCATCAGAAAAGCGACCGCCGCTGACGGGAATCGGAACAGTGTCGTCGTGCGCAGCAGCATTGCAGCCGAGGCACTTTGTCATCGCGGCGGGTAAATAAACAACATTGGCGAGATTCGTCTCATTTATCACACCAACGCATTCAGATATTATTGCACACCTTGGTAAAGCAAACATAAATTGACAAAAATACCGCAGAAAGCACCAATGGTCTCATGCGTTGAATACGCAAAATTCCAGGTTATGTTAAACCATTTACTCTGAATAGTAAATGCAAATATTCTTGGTTGAAAAAAATTCAAAAAACAAAAACCTAATACGTAATAAATCACCAACATATATCTATGCAAACTCCCTAGGCTTATTCAGAAAAATAATTGTTCCTAGAAAAAGAAACAACGCAGGAAGATAAATGTTTTGAGCCCACATATTAAACGCCGTATTTCTGCATAAAAGTCTTTTGTAGGTAAAATTAAGACATTTACATTCGATTTGTGGAACTGTTGATAAATGGTAAACAACATAAAAAAACGCTAAATGAAATGAAAAGCATTTTTATATAGACCAATATAGCCCAACGCTATCTATAAGCGACGAAAAATAGCCTATGAAGGAAAGTTTGACATCCACCTAAATGCAGCCATATGGCTACAAAGGAAAGCTATGCAGCTTTCTCAGAAACTCCGCAGTTGAAGAAAAATTCGTCCTGGTCCAGGATTCGAACCCGGGACCACTGCTTAATCGGAGCAGTCGCTCTACCAACTGAGCTAACCAGGAGGCTAGTCGTTAGTATCGCGAAAGCGAATTGATCAACAACTCGAAGTGAAGGACAGGTGTTAATCGACCAGATTTAGGGGAAATCCCCAAGGTGGAGTAAGTTTCTGTGAAGGAAAGTTTGACATCCACCTAAATGCAGCCATATGGCTACAAAGGAAAGCTATGCAGCTTTCTCAGAAACTCCGCAGTTGAAGAAAAATTCGTCCTGGTCCAGGATTCGAACCCGGGACCACTGCTTAATCGGAGCAGTCGCTCTACCAACTGAGCTAACCAGGAGGCTAGTCGTTAGTATCGCGAAAGCGAATTGATCAACAACTCGAAGTGAAGGACAGGTGTTAATCGACCAGATTTAGGGGAAATCCCCAAGGTGGAGTAAGTTTCTGTGAAGGAAAGTTTGACATCCACCTAAATGCAGCCATATGGCTACAAAGGAAAGCTATGCAGCTTTCTCAGAAACTCCGCAGTTGAAGAAAAATTCGTCCTGGTCCAGGATTCGAACCCGGGACCACTGCTTAACCGGAGCAGTCGCTCTACCAACTGAGCTAACCAGGAGGCTAGTCATTAGTATCGCGAAAGCGAATTGATGAACAACTCGAAGTGAAGGGGACCTGTCCTTCACTGTCCTTCACTTCGAGTTGTTGATCAATTCGCTTTCGCGATACTAACGACTAGCCTCCTGGTTAGCTCAGTTGGTAGAGCGACTGCTCCGGTTAAGCAGTGGTCCCGGGTTCGAATCCTGGACCAGGACGAATTTTTCTTCAACTGCGGAGTTTCTGAGAAAGCTGCATAGCTTTCCTTTGTAGCCATATGGCTGCATTTAGGTGGATGTCAAACTTTCCTTCACAGAAACTTACTCCAACTTGGGGATTTCCCCTAAATCTGGTCGAAAAATAGCCTAATTTGGTAACAATATTCACCGCAAGTCGCCTTCACGGCGATGATTTTGAAAGACAAATCTTGGGTGAACAAATCAGCGAGCTTGATTAATAAAACGACCCACCATACCATTTCGCTAAAAAAAAGAACGTTTGTGTATATTGCTTGTTTCTCTGCAAATGCCGTCAAAATACGATAGTCATCTATTGACCCTGCTGTCTCAGCGTCGGCATGCCGGGGGTTCTCCGGGGCAATGTCCTCTTTTGAGTTTTTTTTTTGGGGGGGGGGGTTATTTTGGCATGTGTTTGCCCGCATGCTTGGCTCTTAATTGCCACTGCCATTGTTGCTGAAGGGTGGGATACGGCGTGATCTAGCGCCATTACTTCCAGAGCTATCTGCACAGCGCACACAATATATACACTAATGCCCGTCGGGTACAATTTCGTCGCTGCGTAAGGTGAGGTGGAAAGCAATTACGGACCGCGGAGCCCACCGCCGAAAATACTGGCGGTGACAGTGGTGGCGCCAACTGGCAGTAACTCTGGGAAACAGACCCACTTTCCCACCCAGGGTCATCGCCAGGATGCGACACCACATCTTCAGTGGTGCTTCTCGCGGTCCGGAATTCTATTGTGGCTAGTACTTTATTTTCTATCGCAAAGAAAAAGCACCCATCTATTTGTAATGACGGAACGCTGCAAATATCACTTATGTATTGGTGTTTCCTGATATATAGGAGATGTTTTGTGCTTGCTCAATATTATTGACAAGTAGGACCGTCGCCAGCAAATTTACATGCTTATTAAAGGCTTGTCTACAAAACTTTTGATTGAACAACTGCCTTAACGATTGCCGGGCAGCTGAATCGAGGTACAGAAAGACACAAAAATATCCGAGTTCAAGTACCCCAACAAAGCCTATCGTGTTTGAAGTAACACCTCCGAAAGCGTACATTTGCGCTATGGTCCTTGCGCCAACTCGCGACTCCATAAAATCCAGCAAATCACGGAGGGCGGGGCAGCATTATGTGTTAGACCAGCACCAAAAATTCTTCAACTTTAAACGCACCAGCCACTGCTTTTTCGACCCGGAAGCTCACATATTGAAACACTAACAACAGCAGTGGTGGTTGTCGTCGCATTTAATTCCCTGTAAGAGGACAACCCTACCATGCCTAAACACTTAAGTTTGGTGAATGCCACAGCAGGATTCGTTTGCTCTTACGGATGCCGGACACCGGATATTCCGCAAAACTGCACATGTGTTGCCGTTGCAATCATACGCCTGCCTTCAGCTTACATTTCGTTAGGTAAAAATTCCGAGCACGTGGCTTTACGCTGAAAAGAACACTGCACTTATAAATACAGTCATGACTACAGTCATGACTTTTTGCAATATATGTACTACTGAAAGGTATCTTTGGTGCTTTAATTGGAGAGCTTTGTTCAGTTCTTTCAGAACGGACATTATAGAACATTGATGCAATATGAAAAGGCGTGGTAGTGCGGGCTTCTTGGTGCATACTTGACAGAGAAGAACAGAGCTTGAACGCGACGAAAGATTCCCAAGACAAGACGGTGAAACAACAAGGTTTATTTCGTCGTGGCGGAATATATACCCTCGAAGAAAGAAAAACGCAGAAGTGAAGGAACAGACAGAGATAAAGGGATTGTAAAGAACTTATATTTACAAACACAGACACGCGCAAAGAAAGTTGTCATCGCTCAAGATATATGTGCTCCTTTTGTAGCAAGTTAATAGATGGCTTGCTGACGGATGAATCCTTTCGCGTGTGGATGACGTGCGCCTCCGAGATCTCTCTAACACATTGACCTGTTTACTTTCGAAGCACAGTTGCCTGGTTGAATTTTGGCGTGCACTGGCACTTGGCGCAATGTACGGCGAGATTGCCGCCTGTTCCTTTCTTGTAAGTGCCTGCATCTTCCCGCAGCCGGTCATTCAAAGAGTGTCCTGTTTGATCCGCGTAGGACCTCCCGTACAACAGCGGAATGTCGTAAACGACGCCTGAATTGCACACCATGAATGGCTTGTCTTTTTTTTGTCGCGGTAGTTCCTTGCCCGTTCACTATGCTGCAGAGCCTACCTAATTTGTTGGGAGCGCTAAACACCACCGTGACTCCGGCTCGAGCAGCAACTTTTTTCAAATTGTGAGAGACGCCGTAATGATGGAGGCGAAAAGCAAAAACGCCCGTGTGTACGAGATTTCGGCGCACGTTAAAGATCCCCAGGTGGTCGAAATTAATCCGGAGCCCTCCACTACGGCGCGCCTCATCGCCTGCGTTCCGTCGGCGCGTTAAACCCTACAATCAATCAATCAATCAATCAATCGAGAGACGCCGTAAGCGTACGGGATGACTGCTACCTTCTTTTGTTCTGTCCCTTCGTGCTCTTTCACGAGTTTGCGGCTGCGGATTTTCTTCAGCAACGATTCACACAATTTGAAAAGCATATGTGTGGGGAACCCTGCTCTGGTCAGCCTTTGACCTTGAGCGGAAAGCTGTCACCCATTTGATGCAGGCATGTCCGATGGAGAGCGTTCCTGAGAGCTGAGATAGCAATGACCCTCTTCACGATTTTCGAATGGATTGAAGTTAATGAAAAAACTCTTCTTCGATCGGGGGGAATACTTCCAGCATACGTGCTCTGGATGTAGCTTCAACACTAGTTGCAGAAACCTGAGGCGCTCGTCACCTGGCTATTCGGTCGTCAGCGTGAAATCCCCAAGACTTGATTCAAACATTGTGAGAATGCGTTCAACTTGCTGCTGACTGTCTGTAGATCTGGAGCACTCGAAGAGAATCAAAAAGACGTCCACTTAGCGAAATACTCCTAGAACGCTGGCTCTAGAAAGTTTAACTGCGAGTTCCCTGTCGTAGCGGGTGAGAAACAGGTCGCTCAGCACCGGAGCGAGGCAAGCGCCAATGCAGACTCCCTTGTTCTTAACGTAATGGTCTTCTTGGAAAACCATCACCGATGACTCCAGGTAGAACTGTAGAAGCTGTAGAAATTTGTATATGGATGTCTCCGTTGCGTTCTGGAACCGAACACTCCCATACCGGTCGATACCCCCTTCAACGACATTTATGAGAGCTGCGTGAGGCAAGAAAAAATAAAGGTCCTTGGCGTCTATTGAAAATGCGCTTACAGTTGATGGGTTCCGCTGCAGCAGAACATCTTGCACTTCCGTCAGGCTTCGAGCGAGGAAGGGGTCTTCGTTACGAATCAATGCTAGAGAAATTTGCAGGAACGTTCCTATATGTCTCTCCAAGTTCCACGCTCGGTCATGATCAGAGAAAATTGAATGCCTTCTTTGTGAGTCTTGGCATTGAAGAATGGTTGCAGGCATAACTTGTCCTCCTTCTTAACAGACGCCGCAAGTGTCGTCAGTCCCGCATCTTGACATAACACCACTGCTTCATTCCTTAATTTTCTGCGGTGTTTTCTCCGCAGAACGGAAGTGACCTTGCAGTGCTTGCATTGCTTTTTTATTGTAACCGGTTTAGCAAGCTACAATAAAGCCCACTCCTTGTCCGACACCAGAAACTTCTGGCATGACTTCCGGAGTGTTGTGGCGACCTGTGCTAACATTGTACCTGGTTTCTTGTTGGGAGACTGTCCACAGCTTCCAGAATACATCTTTCGGACTCTTCTGTGGGGGCTTCTCTTGCTACAGTCCTAACGGGACCACAAAACAGATCTGTCAAACTTCGGCGGAAGGATGAACTTCAGGCCAAGCTACAGCACTCGTTCAAAGTCCTGAGGTACGACGGGAAGAGGATCACCCACTAGCGTCACGGAATTCTCCAAAGGAGGGTGGGGCATCTTCCTGGGGAGGTGCACGAAGATGGTCTGCCAGGCGAAGTCTGATACCTGGTGAGCTAGGTTCCAGGATGAAGTGGTTATGGTGGCTTCCGAAGGGACATTCCCGAAGATAGGCTTGCAACAGTGCATCTTTTATCAAGATGATTTGCCTGTGTATTTCTGCGCAAAACAGGCGACAGAATCGCATTCCGTGTTCGTGTGGCACGGGAAAGGGGCCCCCTAAGCAGGCGACATCAGGTGGCACCAAACCTTGTTTGATGGAAAATGCCAGAAGGCGGGCTCTGCCACTTGCAGCGGCGAGCAGGTTAGTGCATGAAGAAGGTTGAGTGAGAGCAGGAACAAATAAAGGGCCCACTGAGTGAGACATAAACTCAAAAAGCGTGGTAGTGCGGCTTGTTGGTACATACTTGACAGAGAAGAACAGCGCTTAAACCGGACGAAAGCACCTTGTTTCAATCTTTCGTTCGTCCCGTTTAAGCGCTGTTGTTCTCTGTCTGATACAATATGTCACCAGCAGCTCGTGCAGTATTTGGAACTTGGTCACAAAGACACCCTTGAATACACCCCACTGTATTGAAGGTTTGCGACCCTATCCGCAAACCGCATGAAAATACAAGTTTCTTACGGCCTGCTTCCCAAGCTATCTCTCTCAGTGTCCGCACATGTCCCGCAGCGATGTGACCCTTCCATAACAGGGTTAAAATAAGTAATTTTTTCGTACAATACCATGATTGTGACTTAAAGACATTCGCTAGGCATTTGTGAACATAACAGTGCCCTCTACGTCGATCCTCATGCTTACACAATGCAGTTAAAAGACAAAGCCGCCTCGGAAATTTCCGAGTAAACAATGGTATTCTAGGGTAAATACAAGGGTATATATGTCTTATAAGTATGGTAGGAGGTGATATCCCCTTATTAAAACACGGGTGTGGTAATGTGCATTTATCAGTTTAAGCCGTCAACTCGGGGATGATTCGTTGGATATGAAACAACAATGACAATTTCCGTATAGCACGTCATTACACATGGCTTGCGCGTGACGCAGTGTAGCAGCCGCTGAACAATAGAATTTTCGAAATTAAAATTTCCTGTTCTCTCCCCACGCACATGACTGGTATGCATCGAAATTATTATGTTTCATGTTCAGAACAATCGGTATGCCTGGGACCACTGGGCTTGAAGGATATACTTCTCTAGAATTTTTTTTATCGTGAAGCGGCTTTGATGTCCACCAAGATCTCGTCGAGCAGCCCATAGCAGCCCCGTGGATACGCCTTTTTGCGTCTCACGTGGGTCACCAGATCCTAAAGGCATCGGTACAGATTGCAGAAACGTTTATACCGTGACAATTAAATACCTCAAACATACCATATTAAATTGTTTTGCATTTGGTGGAGTCAAAGCCCCTCTTATAAAATAGCGAATCTGCCGAACTTCTTCAATGTATTATCAGCATGTCACAAAATCTCAGCGTTGCGTTGTTCAGAAGCTGTCCATACATCTGGCACTTTCCCAAATCAACAATGTATGCCTGCTGCTATGTTTCAAAAATTCTTCATAGTGAGAGCAGTCAGCAGAACGTCGCCGTGAAAACCCGGATTTAATTTCAATTTTTATGGCATACATGTATGTGCAAGCGCTCTATTCTACATCAATCTGCATCGTTGTGGTCCTAGCCAACACGAAACCACCTAAAATATGCAGGTGAAGAAAGCGAGCTTCACTAATGCAGTACCAGTTTGAAGAATATTAGCTATCTACACTATAGAAATGTATCCTTCTTGCATCAACCTAGGGCGCCTCCGTCAAGCTTATTAAAGGGCATCTTCCGAAGAAAGTTCTGGTAGACACAGCACAAACTTCCCAATGTCATCCTGGTTTTGGTCTAATTAGTTTGTTGCATGGCACATTAAAAATAAGGCAAAATCCGCAACCATTTTGGTTGACATTTCAGAGTGCGAATGTGTTGTACACAAATGCTATTCGGAGTAATGTGGTGTGTTTAGGACCATCGAAGTGGACACGTCCGTTTATCTAATATTAGTGAATGGCCATTCGGATTCAGCACTATATATGAATAACCAAATGGTATAACTGTAGAGAATAACTTCACTGTTTCCCTCATTTTGGAGCAGGTCTGGGGAGATTAGCACAGTGAGAAAAGTTTTGAAAATGGCATATGTTCCAACTGCAAAGAACGCGTTTCTATGTGTTGGTTATCTCCCCAAATAAAACAGGAAAGCATGGAACATTGATATGAGGGGAATATTTACGAAAGAGGTGTAATGCGACATCAGGGTAGTAAAGCACTCAATCAAAACGAAACAGAGTGAACATCATTCTCTGCACTTTTTGAAAGAAAATATGAATCTGTAGAGGGTCTACGATCTGTACAAAAGCTGAATAGTGATACGTGTTTGGTTGTAATAAATTCCTGCCCATTTATTGATTATGAATTAAAATTTGTACTCTGTTCGCTCTGTGCGTCCTACGTTTGGTGGAGCTTCACGTGTTTTATAGGTGTGAGTACATTTTTTTCTTTTTTTAGGGCGCTGGCGGGTCATCTACGTCAAAGTGGATTGCGGTCACAGTGCCGTTATAGTGAGAGATTTTCCTGTTCAAGATTCCGAGATAGAGGCCCATCCACCACACAATAATCGTTATATGTAGGGCATCGGCTGACATTAGGACCTTGCGGTGTTTTAACAGTACCTTTTCTACTTGTGCTACCTAAATGTATTGCTGTAAGGACGATCAGGGTCTACAAAAAGATGTCCCTTTTTTTATTCGCCCGATTTCTTCTACTCTAATGTTTATTACACGTGCTCACGCAGTACAGAAACTAGTGTTTGTGTTGAGTGTCCCGGTGCTTGTAAAGGGGGTACACATTGTAAAAGGGGGCACAGGAGCATAGGAGCGGGCGGACTTTAAACCATCGTAGTAAAAAAACCCGAATGAGAAATTTCGTTTGTAACTGTAAAGAATGTTTCATGAAAATTTCTTGCGGCATTTTTCTGGGATTTTTTAGAACGCGCTCACACTGGCCAGAGATAGCCTTCAAGAGAAAATCAAATAAATTATATCAGTTTAAAATAAGAGCAAACAACCCCTTAACTACTGGATTAGTCGATAATAACCAACCCAACGACCGTAGCCCTTTTGCGGACTTGCTGCCAAACGCAAGATATCTGCTGGAATGCCTTTTTATTTAAAAAATTCCTCAAATCTCAAAGTTGCGACGCACAGAATGATAAATGTTCACCGATCCCTGGCCTTGGGAGAATCAATGCAGCGCAAAGTTTTCATGGTTAAATACCTGGGTTTAAATGAACATGCGTGTGGCATTTTAAATGTATTACGCTTGGCGAAGTTGCTGAATTTTTCGTACCCTGATGCATGACTTAGAGTGCCGAGAGTAACGAGCCGTAATACAAAATCTTCAACGTATCCGTCTTTCTGTTATAAACGCCACTATTTTCGAGCGCAGGAAATACGGTAGCCGAAGTGACATGCAAACTAAACTTTTTTATTACCTTTTTGGCCGAAAAGGGTGGAAAAATGTTGTCCCATGGCAAACACCCTTAAAAGGTGTTTTGGCAAAAAATGGTGTACGGATAAAAGAAGGGAGTTGAGCTCAACACCCTTAAAAAAGGAACTTGAGGATCATCAACGCAACAAAAAGGGTGTCGAGCATCCTCACACCCCTTTTTAAGGTGATGGCATGCGCAGGGGCAATGTGAATCGGTGGAGCACCCAGCATTCAACACACAGTCAATCCGCACAAGTTACAGTTGGAACACAAATTAATCCAGCAAGAAAACCAAAGGAATGCAAGCGGTACAGGAAGTGCATACTTACTTAGTAATACATATGCCTTTCTTGCTCTTATATCCAGCAGAAGAAAAACCCCCCCCCGCCCACCCCAATCGAGCCGGTGTGCTTGTTTCAAAAAAAAATATTTTAGAGATAATTTTGGATGTATCAATTTTACTATGAGATTATACCAACTAACACGCGGATTTGCAAAAACTTTTTAACCACGAGTGCAGTTTTTGTGTTCCATATCCTATAGAATTTCCTTAAATACCAAACGAATATTCCCCACCACCTCAACACCCTTCAAAAACGGTGTTCATTATTTGAGCACCCTTTTTCCCAGAAGGGTGTAAAGCTACAAATTGGGGTATTCGAAACTACGAATGGGGCGTAAAGGAAAAGGGCGTTAGAAAAAGGGTGTAGGAAAAGGCCGCCAACTAAGAAAAAAACGGAAGAGACGTCCAACTTTGGGGGCATTTTGCAGCTGTTTACACGAGTGGACTCAACATTTTCTACAAGCGGGGTGTTTTGTACCTCACGATGTTTAAAGCAATATAAATTGGCCTTATTTATTACCAGTGAAGCTGTTTAGGCTTGAGCTAGTTTCGGTGGTGTTAGCAAAAAAATGCACAGACCAAAAAAATTGGGCCCATCTCCCCGCGAGCGGGACTCGAGTAAATGCGTCGCATAGGGGGTAGGTGTATTGCGTTAGCGTTTAGTGTTTGAGGAGTTGGTGGTAGTGAATGCGTTGTATCAGCAGCTTCTTGACGTAGTCTGAATGAGTCCAGGATATAAGGCGCGTTCGTAGCCTCCCATTCTGTGTCGGCTTTGTGTCGCAGTGGGTAGAGCACCATGCACATTGCGTTCCGCCCGCAGGGTCGAGGGATCGAAACCAGGCGCCGGATAGTATTTTTTTATATAGTGTAGGTGGAGGGGTGCGGACTACGACTACGGACGTCAACGCGGGTGACATCGTGAGTTACTGAAATGCTCTGCATTTAAAAGTGCGGCACCTGTAAAGGGTGCACCACCGCAGATAGGGTATTGCAACAGTGAACTCGGCTTTCGAGCTTGTTAGAAAGTGAGCACACGGGGCGTATGCGTATCCGCACCTCTTACGATACCATTTAAAAGGTACTAGTATTTTTTGGAATCTGAAAGGCAAAAAATTGGCGCAGCTTGCAATATTGGTACAAGGCTGTAGAAACAGCATAGCAGGGGCTGACCTAGCTTGCTTCCCCCTTGGAACCCCTGTCAGTGTTGGGGGGGGGGGACCCACTGGAACAGCATAGTAAAATTCGGTTAAACTTGGCCTCACCCCTCAGCAGTCATTCTAGCTTAGCAAGAACCTTGCGAAGCTTAGGGAACATAACAAAACTAAGCAACACCGAAATGCACTAGGTTGACCCCCAGCTCTGCTGTTCTTTTTTTGCAACTAACACCTATTTCCCACCGTTTCAACAACCTACCGAAAGCCAAGCGTTTTGTAGTCGGTAAACACCCTTTACGCCACACCACTATAGTCCTTTTAATTTTGAAGGTTGAAATTGTTGATTCACGTGCCAAAGCTAAACTTGGGGAATGATGTGCACTGCACATGGAAACTAGCTATCATTGCATACGAGCAATTATATTGTTTTGCGTTTGGAAATTTCTTGCGAGTATAGGAGTATATGAGGGCATGTCGTATTCTTTACCGTGCTATTATGCATCCAAGCATGGCCTTATTCAATGAACAGCTGAACACTTTTTCCAAACCCTTTCAACACACTAAAAAAACCAAGTTTGTTGAAGTTGATCAACACCTTTTTTCGCACAAAAAGCGTGTAGAACTAGGAAAACGGTGTTGAGATTCAAGAAAAAAGTTGTGAAGGCCTCCCAACACCGTTTTTCCACTTATTCTACACCCTTTTGAGCTAAAAGGTGTAAACAACTTTAGGGTGTGTGCTTTACCACCAGTTACTTTGTCTAACGGAGACTTGGATGCTCTAATAAGAGACCAACGTTATCCAGTGAACCTCCGCAGGCACACCTGCGCGTGTCGCCTTCCGGGCCCGACGCTCGCGTAGACCGGCGCTATCTGGTATCAGATAAAACTTAGTTGTGCACCCTTCCAAAACGCTAGTAACAGCAGCCCCCTAGAAATCCAGAGAAAATCTACTTAAATCTTTGTTTCACAAGCGGTTATTGCAAGACTATGCATTTTTTGGAACGTAAAAAAACGGCTCAGTGCAGTCAGCACGAATACATTGGTTGCACCATTCGGAAAGAAGTCCATCGCGATGCGCTGAAGGAACAGCTCCAGTGTCAGACAACCACGATTGCATAAAAGTAGTCTAGAGTGGAGTCCAAAAGCACACAAATAAACAGAACTCGATAAAAATTCACCGACATAGCACGTCACAGGAACACGCGAAAAAAAGGCAAGGCGGCAAGAGCAACGCGTCAGAACAGCAAACGACACAACAGTGAGCTTTTATAGAACGCCTAAATAAGCAAATATTTGTATTTTTAACATATGTAAAGCATTAGCGTAACTGCAGGATACCCTGTCCGTTTCACTTCCCGCTGTATCATTTCCTGTAGACACAAAATAGTTCGGATTTCGTAACCCTGCGAGAACTCAGTTCATGCGTGATAAAATTGGGGCGCATATTTTACAAGCTCGGACGCAAACGTGACACCCTATTTTTTATATTTTACATTATATTTGTGCTTTTTCTCACCCTAAGCGTTTGTCAAACGCACTTCGTGTTGGGTGCACGCTGATCAATGAGGGCGTACCCCGAGATGAGGCCTCACGCTGACTCTCGTCATTCTCTCAAATCGGGAATTCGGACACCTTCCTCAGAACTCAAAAGTCGCCATATTATTTCTAGTTCAGTGATTTCGTGTAATCAGATGTCCATTTTTCCGTTGAAGGTTTGTTTTGTAATGTGATACGTACATTTGTATGGATAATTTATTGTTATTCCTAAAGTGTGCCGTCCCACTATTGGTTGCGCAGTTCAGGGGCTTCGTTACAACAGCCGGAGGAGTGGAAAATTGGGTTCCGTTTTTATGACATTTACGTATTGTGCAATAGCTTCTTTCCTGCCTATCGATTGCAAGTTCGCGTGTGGATGCTGCATTTTACAGAAAACGAATACGCTGTAATGCCAAAAGGCGTCGTAATCGACCATGAAGTTAAATTATTCTACAAAAGACGGTGCCCAAAAATTTAAATCTCATCCCACCCGACTTTCCCTAAACGTTTTTTTTTCTGAATTGTGAGTGGCGTTGCAATTGTGACCTCATTCATATGAAGTATGGATTTAACGTACGATGTGGCATCAAATATCAATTTCGCTGTGGCGCACGCAAGCACGCGTGAAACAGTACACACGCACAGGCACAGTGACATGCACGCAAGCACACGCACGCCTGCACAAACACACACGCGCACCCACACACACACATACATACATACATACATACATACATACATACATACATACATACATACATACATACATACATACATACATACATACATACATACACACATACATACACACATACATACATACATACATACATACATACATACATACATACATACATACATACATACATACATACATACATACATACATACATACATATACGCGTATGCATACCATTATATCTGCGTCAACTCACGTCAAAAAAGCCTTTACAGACGTGTCCATTTAGGGACGTGTCGGATGAGTTAACGTCTTTAAGCTTGTATTTGTGCGATGAGGGATTCATAGTGCCAAAAATATTACGCCACAACACCTGCCCAAGAAAATACTTTTTATATACTGAAGCCTCTACGGTGAACACTCATACCTTGTATTTTTACGGATACCAATCCTTGTGGTGAGTCCAATTTTTTGTGTAAATACCACGTTCTCGAATGGATAAACAATGCGATGAATGGCATACCTATTGAACTTAACTGAAACACGGTGAAGGTATTTCACATCTTTTTTCTAGACATCTGAGTAAGGTTATGTTTAAAGAGCATGCTCTGGGTTGATTAATGGCCCAGACTTTAGAAAACAGATTTTTTTCTAAATTATCACACATATAGTGTCAATACTCAATTTAGCGATAAACATACCACCCACACCCCAACATGCCACATGTCCTCGTCCACCCACTGCTAAATAAAAGCAGAGTATCGGTTAAGCCTGTATTTGTAGGTTCGTTTTCCTGCCTATTTTTTATTAGTTTTGTGGCAAGTGAAAATGCACATGTAACATTATATTCTGTTGAGTACCATCGCAAAACCACTTTCGAGGGCCACGCGGGTGTCCCCACTTCCTGTGTATAGTATCAGAGTAAAAGGAACTAATTGTCATAAGAAGACAGAAAATGCATAGACTTGTCATGCCTTGCTTAATACGCCGGTTATGACCTGGAGACAAAAATAAGCTTCCTTCTACAGTGATCCTTGGTTTCTGCATTCACTTGAGTAACGGTGCAAAATGGGATTCCAAGCTTGTTTGCATAACGTAGCTACTTCTGTGTGAAGCAGTCCTCCCGAGAACGATTTTGATTCTTTCGACTATAATAAGCAGAGAAATACTCTGATTTCCACATCATCATTTTACGTAGCTGTATCAAAAAGACGCGCTATTAGACCCGCCTATCACCGGCAAAATAGGTATCATTTGTCTAATGTGTTATTAAACCACTCTACATAACGCCTTTTGTCTGAATACACATAACCTGAAGGGCTGTAAAACCTGGTGATATCCGCGTAACCCACCACAACATCTGATTCATTTTAGTAATGCGTTCGTGACTTAGTCAAAAAGGCATAATCATAGTTTTCAGAAATTGTAATTAATGACCTAAGCAGATTGGTCAAAGTCAATAAGAAAGGCTTGTTGTGTGGCCCTGTTATAAAAGCGATGAAAGAGGGAAAATTAAAAAGAGCCATTTATCCACCTCTTCAGTGATTCGCCCATTCGCACCAACAGAGACTTCGTCATTCCATGTAACACAGTCAAGCCTAAACTAGGCGTCTTGCAGTGCTCTTAGAGATTGGCAACGTCAACACTACTCCGCAATCTTTGTTTTCGTTCGCGTATGCATGTTATTGTGCGTTTCCTACGGTTGAACCTGGGAAATAAAACCGAACGAACAAACCCTGTTCTATTCCATTTTCGAAGGACGACAAAGGAGAAACAAATCCTAGATAAAGAGTTAAGTTTGATGCTTCGAATAATAATTCAGCACTGCCAGAGTCTTGCCTGTCATTGCTGTTTTTTTTTATTCTTTAGCTTGGTTTTATCTTTTTGATTTCATGCTGGCCTAGCTTTCGTAGATTGGACCCCTTCTAATTTTGATGTTTTTCACGGCCAGTACGCTTAGAAGGGACGGAACTGTCCGTCACCGCGATACTGGTCTGGAGAGATTGCCTTTTTAGATCGATGTTTCCCCTGTATCTTTTGTGAAGCCGCTGGAGTGTGACCATTTTCAGTCTAACGAAGGCAATTTCTGCCAGAATGAATGCGGACCACTGGGGCGATATGGTCGGTCGGGGTAAGGAAGGCGCTAGATCCCATCAGGGGTACATTTTCGAGAAAACAAGTTGGGAACGCAACGCAGTGACTGGCGAGTATATATTTGCGAAACCAGGCTGCCACATGTACCTTTGTCGTGCGCCTGAAGTGTTGCCCTTAACGTGGGGAACGACTGTTTTTAGGGGCTTGTGTTCCTGCAGTTTTCGTGAATAGGATGGTCGCGTTAACAAAGAAACATATTTTCCTCGGGATGCGATTTTTGTTGTTCAGACAACCGAGGCAAAACCTCCCAGGATTGATGATTGATCTCTGAGAGTTTGTTAGGTTTTTTCCTGGTGTTGGTTTGAGCACTTGTTCAAAAAAATGTCGACGATGCTGCATATAACGTTGCCCGTCATAACGTCAAACCACAGGATATTGCAGTGGTCTAAAAGCAATTAAATAAAAATTGATGCTACTCAGCGCAGCTTAACTGCAAGTAAATCACCGAAATTTCTGTTTTATAAATATCAACTATATTCTCCAAGAAAATATTGTTTTGATTGCTGGTAACCAGGCGCAAATATATGGCGGAAGCTTCCTTATTTCAACGCCGAAAAACTGTGATAAAAACAAGGTGGTGGGGCAAACCTACTTCAGGCGCGCACGCGTTTTCAATTCACCGAAAACGAACTGAAGTAATAGGTAACCCATGAAGCTATTTAATTCTTTTCTTTATAACCAATAAAGCTATTTTTTCTTTTCTTTATTACAAAGCGTGTATATACATCGATCATTATATGGTGCACCGTCGTCCCTTCAAATGCCCCCGGTGTTAAAAATTGTCACTTTTTCTTAATTTTCTTAACAAGATATTCTAGATAATAGTTTAAGCAATAAACGTGCCATCTGAAGTAATGAGCAATTCGTATATGAGTGCGGGAGCATCGACTGAACGAACTTTAAATGGACACTGAAGTGATTTGTAAACATTGCGGGATTACTAGCGCAAATTTTATTCCGTGGCCCATAGGCCATGTTTCGACCACTCTGAGCGCGTTTACGTGAGTTTATTTAGTAGAAAAATCAATTCGAAAATATTCTCCTCCCCGTTGCATCCTCGTCCAATTTCGGTGGCGTTTTCGTGTGACGTCAGGATATGACTTCGCTTGACTGCGGTACTGCAACGTTCGCCGACCTTCCGGCAGAGTCAGTCAGCTCAGCGTTTCGTCTGCCGGCCGCCGAAGGGTCGTCGCAATTCGTTCACTCAGTAGAAGCGGAGCTACGACACGTTTGTGAAAGGAAGAATGTGCGTTTCTTTACTTTGTTAGTTTGTACACTGTCACCCTCATCATCACCAGCCTATCTACGCCCACTGCAGGGCAAAGGCCTCTCCCATTATTCTCCAATTACCCCGGTCCTGTGCCAACTGTGACCAATTTATCCCCGCAAACTTCTTGATCTCATCTTGTACACTGTATCTAGCTCCAAGTCCAGGTCGCTCCAACCAAGCGCTGCACAAGCGCACATGTGACGCGCTTCGCTGAATGGTACGCTAGTAGGGTAATCTGAGGCCACTTGAAGGCGGGAGAAGAGTGAGCGAAGTCAATATAGGTACGAAGGAAATAAAATCAACTGAATCTTTTACCGTACAGCATAAAACTAGCGAGCACGAAGCTTTTTTTTTGCGCTGTGTGAATAAGCACAGCGTTTAGCAGCGCGACCACACATCGGCGAACGCTTTTCTGCCGAAGACATGCCGTTGCTTGACGTGAGATATTGTGGAGTTTTGGGGGACGCTTACTTCACTAGAGCTATACAACAAATAGTCACCTAAGCTGCTTGAAATGCTAAAACTAAATAAAAGTGTAAACTGGCTATACGTTATATACTTTGTATGTCCAATTTCGGCAGCTCTATCCCGTGGCCGAGTAAACGTCCTCAAATGGCATTTAGTCGGCCACGGGACAGAGCCGAAGACATGCCATTGCTTAACGTGAGATATTGTGGAGTTTTGGGGGACGCTTACTTCACGAGAGCTATACAACAAATAGTCACCTAAGCTGCTTGAAATGCTAAAACTAAATAAAAGTGTAAACTGGTTATACGTTATATACTTTGTATGTCCAATTCCGGCAGCTCTGTCCCGCGGCCGAGTAAACGTCCTCAAATGGCATTTACTCGGCAGAGCTGCCGGAATTGGGTGCCATATTACGTTTTTGTGCTCCTAGGTTTCTTTATCTTGTGGAAGTGCCGCATGACTGATCGGCATGCTCAACCCCCTAGGCCGACCAAGTGCATTTTTCGGGAACAGGCGGAGTTGGTACGGAGCGTTTATGTTGCGCAGAGTGATCCACCAGAGTGGCTGCATCTTTTGGATGCGTGCGTTTGCTTGCCTGAGTTTTGAATTGGTGCAGACCTTTGTTAGACTGACGTGCTTACCCTTTGCTGTCTGTTAGTGTTTATATTGTGTGTCAATTGTCTTGGCTGACTTCGCTCTAAAATTTCCATGTATAAAAGGAAAAAAAAACTGTCCCGTGGCCGAGTGGTCATGTGCGCTAGGTATGGTATTTTGAAAGTCGCAAGTTCAAATCCCCGAGATTACGTTTTTTTTTTAAAGTTGATCCTTTTGTTTTCGGCCTATTTTTTTTTATACTGAGTTCACCATTGTTGGGCCGTAATGTTCACTGCTCAACTAGCCAGTTCGCAGAACGCGCTCAGACTGACACTGGCGCGCTAGCGAATTATCGTTGGCGCACTGTTGCCATAAGCACCGACTGTTTGCCCCCAGTTGGCATAGGCCAGAATTAGCAGACCCTTGACCTGGTGCAAGCATGCTTTTTACGATACAGGCGGGAGTGAGGCAAGCTTCAATATGGGGAAAAAGCGCATGGCATTTGAGCTCCGGCGGTGACGCGGAGGGAGTTAATCAACGGCGCAGGCCTCGGCTAGCGACTCCAAGCCGTCCTTCGAGGCTTATCTTAGTCTTTTTACAGGCGAAAGTACGGCAGAAGCGCGGTACGACGATTATTGATATATCGAGAATTCCCGTCCAACGATAACGTCGGATAAAAACCATGTTGTTTTACAGAACCGAAACCGAAACTTGCTTGAATGCTAATCCCGGACATCGTCCAATCACGGTGTACCTCCTCCCGACGTCAGGGACTTTAGTTGGTGCGGCCGCTGCAGACCGCGCATAGTATTTTTTCTCCTTTGGGGCTTTATAAAATAATTACCTACTTATCAATCGATTAAATGATGAAAAGTGTGTTAATTTAAGCCAGTCTACGCAGTGCAAGCAAAAACAGGACCTTGACAAATTCACTTCAGTGTCCCTTTATATGTTAGGGCTGCTGATTTGATAACTTTGGAGGTAAAAATAGCGTTGGTTTTTTCCCCTCTAGTTTCTTCAACGACACAACCACAACATGGCGCTGCTGCTTCTTTCTGTCGCCACTCCAGCCATCACCTTCGAATTCATCGCGACTTTACCTTCTAACATGTCACATACCGTTGTTGCCTCCTTCATGGTTCTAGTATTAACACCGCCGCTTTGCTCACTCTCATACTGTATGTTCGTTCGAGGTGCCTCTATGCGCAAAAACTTGTACTTATCAATGCTATTGTTGGCCATTTAGGCAAATACGTAGCTTAAATACGATATTTTTGCGTGTTCAACAAAGTGTATTCTATACACATTGTCTTGTGTAAAGACCGTTCACTGCTGGTTTGGTTCTTGGGCCCTGACAAGCCGGTTTTTCCAGATTTTTCGCTACCGTTTCTTTACTTCATTTTCTTTAGGTGAAAGTGAGATTGATACTCCACGCTCATTTCATCGCATTGCGAAATTATGTACGACATCCGTGCTGCTGTTTTCACCTACGCTGTTGTTGCACTAGGATAATAATGAATGAATACCTTTTATCAGCAAGGAAGGCACGAACCCTCGTCATGTCGTGCCGGGTATGCCTGTTCACACCGGGAAAACTGAACAGGTCATCTACTGCACTCACTGCCAGTTCCCGTATTTGCTTACCAAATAATAAATATATGGCGCGTGGATTCTTTGTATAACATCGATCTTTTTTAGACAATCAACCCACCTGGAAACGATTTTTCTTATCTCCTAAACACTAAAGCAGTAATTGGCGCCTGTCTACTCATAACGTTTTATGCATCCGTAGAAAAGTTGCACAGGGAAGACGTTTTAGAGCGCTTTCCTACCTCATGCCCAGCACGTATAATTTTTTATTTGGTTTTTCGTTAAACGTCAATTCCTAGTCCTTCTTTTCACATACACAGGCGTTGAAGCGACCGAGAACCGATTGAAATCCACGCGGCCTGCTCTGGAGCTTTCTGATTATACATATATTATTGCCTACACGCCTCCAAAAAAAGACATGCTGATTGCATGTGGATTATTTCTTGATGTTAGTAAAGCTTTCGATAGCGTGTGTCACACCCTCCTGCTCACCAAACTACTAAGACTGCGTTTTCGGGCCAACTTTCTAACTCTACTTGAAAACTTCTTGCTTGTAAGAACTCAGGTTGTTCGCATTGGAAAAATTTCAAGTCATGTTTCTTTTAATAATTCACGTGTACCACAAGGGTCTATACTGAGTCCACTGCTGTTTAACCTGTATGTTATTGACCTCGCCTCTGCTTTATTGCGACACGATTCTTGTTTCTTATGTCTCTCATTATTCTAACGCCATAAAGTCCGCAAAGGTGTAGAATGAAAAAAAGAAACGCAAGGTATTGCTTCCAACGGGTGTTCCGGCTGAATTTTCGTCCTACTTTACCTACACGGGACCATCTTGTTCCAAGCAGCGGAGAGCACTGCTGTTAGCGCCTAGTGATCCGTGCTAGCAAGATAAGATTTCTGGGAACACAGGTGACTGGCAGTACGGAAAATAGGAAGCTTCTCGCCTCTTGACGCACCCGACGCTGAACGCGCAGCCAATTAACCAGACACAAGAACACAGCCTCGGGCGAGTGTGCGGATGGTCGAGAACGCTTGTAAGTGGTTTGAAAGCTAAAGAGCACCCGACAGACGAAAAAAAAACTTACAGCCTCCTGAAGCAAAACTGCAGAGGGTACACTCACGCCTGCAAAAACTTCAGCGAACATGTCATGAATTTAGAGGAATTCCGCAATATGGGGACAAGTGACCAGTTAAAATCTGAACGCGCCCCGCAACCCGGTGTAGCAGAAGATAAGATTGGGAAAGTTGTCACGGAACAGATTAATATTTTCCATCAGGCGCGGCCGACTATGCTGCAAACAGGCTTCGGTAACGTGTCTTAGTAAAGCGATATCTTGGGAGTAAATGTGACGACCATGTGTGGGAAAGAAATCTGCTGCAGTTGCTGCGTGGGAGCACGCTAGAAAAGTTCATCGGCTCTTTTTTGGGGACGACTGTCGCAACAAGCCAATAATTCATTTATTTATTTATTTCAAAATAACCCTAAAGGCCCGCCGGCGGAGGGTATTACATCAAAACACAATGGGGAAACGATCAATTAAAATTTCAATAAAACAAAATAGAAGAACAAAAAGAACATTCGCAAAGAAAAAAAGAGAAGAAAAGAGTAGTTTAGGGAGCACCATATCAAAACTGATACAACGTCACAATACATTTTCTAGCCTGCGGAAAAAACGATAAGCAATAAAAAGGAAAATAAATGTACAAATGGGGCAGTGACATTGTGTTAGGTCTGCATGCTTCTGCAAAGGGCATCTGTAAATTTCGAGACATCCGTTTTGATGACAATGTGTGGTGGCAGATTATTCTATTCTATTGCGGTTCGAGGTATGAATGATTGAGCAAATGCGAGTGAACGACACGTTATGCATTTGACCTTGTGTGGATGATCACAACGCGGGAAGATGGCTGAAGGTTCACTCATGAAATCATTTTGAAGAGACGCATGATAGTAAAGTTTGTGAAAGAGTGTTAAACGAGATATACAACGACAATGGCATAAGGATTCAAGCCCGGCCCGATTTTTAATGCTGTTGCAATGGTCTGACGTAAATAATTCGAATAAATGAAGCTCGCAGCATGGTTTTGCAGGGCTTCTAAATCAGTTATTAGGTATATTGATGCGGATCCTATATGGCTGAAGCGTACTCTATTTTAGGGCGTATTAGTGTTGTGTACGCCAGTTCGCGTAAGTGTGCAGGAGCATGTTTGAAGTTATGTTTTAAAAAGCCAAGAGACGGGTTGCAGATGCGAGGGTATGGTTAATGTGATCATTCCACCTCAAGGTAGGGGTTAGGCGAACGCCAAGGTATTTGTACGAAGCAACCTGTTCCACATGATGTTTAAGATGAAAGATGTTGATGGGCGGGGTGCCTGATTAGTGAAAGACAATATTTTGTTTTAGCAAGGTTTAGGGGCATTAGCCAGGTGGAACACCATGTGTTTACAGCATTTAGGCCGGATTGAATGAATATTAGATATATTACGCAGTCCGCAAAAAGTCTAATGTTATATTTAACGCCGTATGGTAGATCAATAATTTAAATTAGAAAAAGTAGAGGCCCAAGTGCGCTTCCGTGTGGTAAACTTGATGCTACAGGACTAGACATGTCATTGTTAACGGATGTAAATTGCATTCTATTAAAAAGAAATTATTTTATCCTCGTGATAACAGTAGGGTCAATGTTCAGTTTAGTAAGCTTGTGAATGAGCCGACGATGAGGGACACGGTCAAATGCTTTTGAAAAATCTAGGAAGATGGCATCTACTCGGACTCCACACATCTATAAATGAATGTACGTCATGAATGAAGCCGGCGACTTGTGTGTCACATGAATAGTTTTTGCGAAAACCGTGCTGATGTTTAAATATGAGGTTATGTTCTTCGAGGTTTTTAATGACGTGTGAATGTAAAATATGCTCTTGCAATTTACAAATGATGCTTGTTAAAAAAATAGATCGATAGTTAAGGGGGGAGGAGCGATCACCTGTTTTGAAGAATGGTACCACCTTGGCCGCCTTCCAATCTCGAGGTATTGCGCCTGTTGATAGTGATTGAGAAAACAAGGCTGACAATAGTGGAAAAATGCTTGGTGCGAAATTTGTTAGAATTGTTTTATTTAGGCCTGTATTGTCCGTTGAAGATAAACTCTTGAGATTAGTGAGGAGAGAATAAATTCCAGAATCAGTAATAATTATTTGTGACATAGAAGGGACGATGTTAGTGGTGATAGGGACCAAGGGGTCTAAACATTCACGCGTGAATACCGATGAAAATGTTTCGTTGAGTAGTTCGGAACAATCTGTTCCAGTTATTGCTGTGCCGTTTGATCACTAAGGACGATGTCACGAATATGCTTGGGAATAATGACACGCCAAAAGCGTCGAGAGTTTGTTGTTAACATCGATGATAGGTCATACTCATAGAATTTTCGGCGGGTGGCTTTGATTAATCTTTGGTATTCGTTGTCACATGCTTTGTACCGTTGCCAGGATTCAGAGGATTTATTTTTGTCAGCTTGCCTGAACAATCTTTTTTTCTTGTTATTTAGGCGACGAAGTTTCTGAGAGTACCAGGGAGCAGTGCTATCGGTTTCTATGGAGATGACAGGGATGTATTTATTGGTGAGAATTATAATTGCGTTGTTAATTAACAACCAGGTTTCTCCCACTGTACGCAACAAAATGCCACTCAGAAATTCTACTCCTAAAGGCGATAGTTCATGGTTAAGGCGATCCAAGTCAGCTCTTTTGTAGCACCTGATCTGTTTGTTGGTAATTTGCCTTTTCATGGGGGACGGGGTAATGATTGATTATGACTGATTGATTGATTGTAGGGTTTAACGCGCCGAGGCAACGCAGGCGATGAGGCGCGCCGTAGTGGGGGGCTCGGGATTAATTTTGACCACCCGGGGATCTTTATCGTGGGCCGAAATCTCGTGCACACTGGCGTTTTTTTCTTTTCGCCTCCATCAAAAAAGCGGCCGCCGCGGCCGAGAATCGAACCCGCGACCTTGTGCTCAGCAGCGCAACGCCTTAGCCACTGAGCCACCGCGGCGGGTGGGACGGGGGTAATGAAGCGACCGGTTAGTATAGAACGGCTCCATGTTTAGGGAGGAAGAGCGCAGTCAGGAAACAGCCTTACTGCAGCCGTGTTGCTGACGAAATATCATTACAGGAAAAAGTCATTTGCGGCCGCCGAATTGAAGGAATTTGTGGCCTGTTGGCATCGGCACAACAACTCGAACCGGTGGTGCCACTGAAACAGCAAACATTCAGTAAATGGAGCTTTCAATAGCTCCCCGGTACCACCGTAGTACAACCGGTTATACCCAATTGCAACAGTACAAAAATAGGGCCAACCGGCAAAGAGAATTTTGTCCACCCGAAGGTGGAGAGAAATTAACGGGAAAGACTTTCTTGCGACCCACCACCAGGGGAGCGGGCCCGGGGGGACCCCTCTTGTCCCCCCTAGGAAAAAGCCGGATAGGGTGGGTTGCTGGGAACGGGAACTTGGACATCGGGATGGGTTATGGGAAGAAGGGTGGGAATGAGGAAAGCAATTTTGCTCCAATCCTTTTGTCTGACTCTATTCCAGCTTCTTTGTTTTACGCTGCACGAGATTTCCATGGCTTAATTTATCTCCGCAGGGCAATCTTTTTACCAATAATCTTAAACGTGGCCGCCTGCGTAATGTGACGATCATCGTGCTGAAAGCTGTTGAAGAGGATGGGCTCGTCATTATCTGAATTGTCGCAGACGACCACAGCACAAACACTGCAATGTTTTGAGGCATAGCATATGATAATGCACTCCAATATGTTGCGCCACACTCAGTTCAGGAATATGAACCATTATTCCTCTCATCTGACCCAAACCACGTGTTCATAAACCTTAGAACAAAGGTGCTGTCGTTTTGTCGCTTCGTTAGTTTACGAACCGCCGCCACGTCACTCATAGCGAGTGCCACAGCAACGCGCCGGAGTGGAATAGAACTATAGCCCTCACATACAGAGAACAGCTTTCGGCACGCCGCACCAGGTCGAGGAGATTTTGCGACCGTGGTTGAGAGAGAAAGTGGACGAGCCGACAGTGAACCAAATAGGCATTTATATATAAAATGTACAAGGGTGTATTCTTTTATTTTCACCCGTGCACTCATCACATCGTCTCTTCAATTCTATGAGCATTCAAAGACTTCACGGTTCCACTAACGCTTTCAACAAATCTTTCCTCCCCGTAGCAATACAACAATGAAACTCCCTCCCAGAATCCGTCGTTGCAGACCAAAACCGTTCTAAATCCCGTGAGTTTCTAACCTCCTATATTCTAAATTACCCTACAATATTCTGTTTCTCGTTTCTTGATGTACGCGTAATTTTAGCGTCCTTTTCAATTGCTTTTACTTGTGGTTGCTTCTTACATGTCTGAAAAATATAATTACACCCGCAGCCATAATTACAAAAAGTGGAAACCCGGCGTTTAGAAGCTGGCTCGGCTCCTTCATCAAAGGTGACACGGCCTACATTGCAACGCCGCCTTGCAACCTTTTGCCGCTGCCGCCCTTCCACGAACCCCGCTCTGCGGAACGCAGCTCGTGTGTGTACTCAGACTGGGGAGTCCCTCGCAAGCCATTGTGGCTCCGTGGGTTCGCTGTAGATATCTTGACTCAACGTAAAGGCACTTCCTCCAGTTTGCCTCTTTTTCGAAGATGGCAGTTCCGGCGTGGTGAGCTTCTTCGTCTGCGGCCCCCCATTGTTCGGAGACGGGGGCTGCGTTCCTTGCTCTGCCTGCAGACGTCGTTCTTCCACTGCCTTTTCCTGTAGGGAATATTTAGGGGTACTGAGCGCTAGGAGTGGGGAACACAACTCCAGGTGCTTCGCCCATCGTGGCATGGTTCTTAGGGCAAGGGGAATAGACGGCCCACCGTCGTCAAAGGCTTGTGACCGCGTGAGAGTACGCAGGCCAGCAGGCCAGCGCCCTTCTGACCCCTTATATGTAGGGCACTGGCACGCGTTCCAAAGGCCATACGGCTGACGCCCTCAATCAGTTCATTGCTCTTTTTTTCGGTGGACTAGAGAACGGATCACTTCTTGGAATTGCTCACCTTTCTCTCACCCCCTTCTCTCTTTTTTGTTTCTTTTTTTCATGCCTGTACGTCTTTACTTTCTTTACACGAATGTATGTGGCATTGTTCCTATAGTACTGCCTGTATTCTTGCTATGTGTGTACTATTAATTTGCCTCCCCCCGCTTGTGTAATACCCCGCAAGGGGCCTTTAAGGGTACAATAAATGATGATGAAATGTTGCCACGAACCATGCTTTAGTTTGATCGTATGTTTATGTTTTCTTTTTGCCGACCGGCTGCGCCGGGCTATGTTATCTTTGTTATCCGTAGGCCAAGTGAAGCGCATGTTCCATTGTTTATGCCGTACGTGTTATCTTGTTTCATAGGGACAGGCTTCGAAGTAGCGTCAACAGCCTAGAAAAATCTTCTTTGGTCTACGGCGTTCTGGAGACAATTTGAATATTCGCGGAACCCTCTCGCCAAGTGATAAATGCCCGCCGAGCAGATGCCGCGGCATTCGACTCGCCGACGCTCGCTTATGCACGTCAC
Source organism: Haemaphysalis longicornis (assembly GCF_048455015.1). NCBI lineage: Eukaryota > Metazoa > Arthropoda > Arachnida > Ixodida > Ixodidae > Haemaphysalis > Haemaphysalis longicornis. Next base: position 73,868,996 of record NW_027526225.1, on the reverse strand, counting down.
TTAGTTGACTGCTGCTTCGCCGCCTGCGTATTCTTTGAGTTGTTAGGGGAGCACAAGTTCGCTCCAGTAAACTTGTTTTCCTTGAAGACAACTTCACCGTGTTTTGCTTCGTGACATCTGGTGAGGTGCGGGGTACACACCCTGTATGCTCCCTACGACCTCTGGAAGCCGCCAAGCCAGTCCAACAAGAGCCAGCCGCCGACTGCAAGGTTTACTACCCAAGTTCGGTCTTATACCAGGAGGGCCCAAGAGAACGACCACTGCAGCCACCACCATGGTGTGAGATGAAACATCGACAATCGTCCTGCAGCAGCCCGGGAACCGCCATTGTTCGGGGAGCCCCCGCTGAAGACCTAGAAGAATGGTTTGAGAAGCTGAAGTACGTCCGCATCTTCAACAGGTGGGACGATGAAGAAACTTTCCGGCATGAAACGTGCTTGGAAGGCGCAGCTCGAGCTTGGTTCGCGAACCATGAGAGCTCTTTGACCAACTCGACTCAATTCAAAAGCGACTTCCTTAAGAGATTCACTACCGTGGTGAGCAAACAAAGCTGCGCTTTTGCTTGAAACTCGAACACAACACCCCAACGAAGGACTCATGATTTTCGGTAAAGAAATGACGCAACTGTATCGCCGCGCTTACCCGGAAATCACGGAGGAAAAGAAACTGCGGTTTCTTATGCGAGGAGTGAAGCAAAAACTCTTTGGTTGCCTTGTCGGCAACCCTCCTAAGATGGTTGGCGATTTCGGGTCTGAAGCCGCCACGATGGAGAAGACGCTCGACATTCGAATGAGGGAGTACGACCGCCATGCGAACGCGCTGTTCTCGAAGACCATCGGTGCCGCAACTGTAAGCTCCGATATACTGCGGGAGACCATCCGAGCAGTGGTCAGGGAGGAGCTTCGGGAGCTTTTTTTAACGACGCCGCAACCTCAAGTGGCTTTCCTGACGGACGTCATCCGCGAAGAGGTTCAACAGGCACTGGGGACGTCTACTCAGCCCGAAACACTCCGCGAGCCACAAGCGATGACCTACTCCGAAGCTCTTTGTCGACCCCGCCCTACTCCAACCCGTCGTCAGGAGGCCCCGCCATACCGCCGTCCACTGTCGCCCGCCCTACCCTTGTAGCCCAATACCAGACGCCTAGGAAGACCGACCTGTGGCGAACGCCCGATAATCGTCTGCTGTGCTATCACTGCGGAATGGCCGACCACATCTACCGTCGCTGCGCTTACAAGACGCTAGGTTGCGAGGGTTCCCCTTGGAAGCACCACAATCCCGCCCAGCCAGCATCCTACTGAGATCGACGAATAGGTGTCCATCACCAACCCAGGACCCACCCGATTGAACCGTTCACCGTACCAGTCGCCGAACCCCCGTCGCACTGCTGGCTTTTCACGTGGAAGGTCCCCCAGCCCACCTGGGGGAAAATAAAAGCAGCACCTTCTGGAGGTAAAGTTGCGCAACGGTGCAAAAACAAAAACCCTCAAACGTCGCATGGACGCACCGAACACTGTACCCGCAGACCGACGACCAGATCTAACCCTGACGTGACACCCGAACACTACTACAGCCCAACAGTGCGACGCATGCTGGACATGACCGGGCCTGCTGGTGAGAAGCCGACGACAACAACTACGCACAGTTCCCGACCGCCAACGCGTACACTCCGAGATACGACGCCCCGACATGCCCAGAACTCCAGGACGGTGACATCGGATGTCCAGTTGTCAATCCACGGCTTTGATGTAGTCGCCCTCTTAGATACCGTTGCCGACTACTCAGCAACGAGAGGATAATTTGCTTCTAAGCTGAAGAAAGGTACGACCAGATGGGATGGTCCGCACAAACGCACAGCAGTTGGCAATCTCGTAACGTCAAGTAGAACGTGCCCAACTCGCGTCACCATAGACGGCACCACATACCCTGCCGCGTTAGTCATTTTACCTAGCTGCTTCCGCGACGTAATTCTTGGAATGTACTTTCTGGCGGACAACGGCGCAGAAATTGATCTACAGAACAAGTCGGTAAATTTTTCGTCTGCTCACTCCATCACGCCGAAGCCAAACCGCGAACACTATGCTGCTGTACGGATCACCGATGATCACGTTACCCTGCCGCCTCGCGCAAGCTTGATTATCAGCGTCTGCTTTGAAGATGCAGCTCCTTAACGTCGATGCTATCATAGAGAGTGACAAAAAGTTGCTTCTCGACCGCGGTGTATCTGTCGCAAGAGGCATTGCGCGCTTTCAGCAACGCCAATCCCAGGTTTTGGTCACTAATTTTCCCCAAGAGTACCAGCATTTCAACAAGGACACTGCAATTGCGTTCCTCGAAGAAACGCAAGAAGCAAGTGACGTGATTGCGGTCGCCGGCTTTGAACGCGACCCCAAAGATACCGTCAAGCTTCCGCATTATTTCGACGTGAATCTGGCGCTGCCGGTAGAAGAACGGAAGTAATTATTGGCTTTGCTGCGTCACTACAGCGAAGGTTTTTCATCGAACTCAAACTTACGGCAGACATGTCTACCAATGCACCGAATTATAACCGAAGGTGGAGCCCAACCTAGCCGACAGTCACCGTACCGCGTTTCCTCACACTAGCGTGAAGCCATCCCGACCCAAGTGGACGAAATCCTCAGCGGCGAACTTATAGAGCCTTCGAAAAGCCCTGGGCTGCGCCGGTCGTACTCGTGAAGAAAAAAGACGGCACATTAAGGTTTTGCCTTGAATACCGGCGACCGAACAAAATCACCAAAAAGAACGTGTATCCCCTTCCACGAATCGACGACGTCCTCAACCACCTCTGCCACGCGAAGTACTTCTAATTAAAGAGTCAAACTAAACTAAAAGGAACTAAAGAGTCAGGCTACTGGAAAATAGAAGTGGACGAGAGAGACCTAGAGAAGACTGCATTCATAACCCCGGACGGCCTTTATGAGTTCAAGGTGATGCCGTTCGGGCAGTGCATGGCACAAGCAACGTTTCACAGAGTCAAGCAAACCGTGCTAGCTGGCTAGAAGTGGCACACCTGTCTCTTATACGTTGACGACGTTGTGGTATTTGCCCGAAATGTCGACGACAAACTTGCAAGGCGGGAGTTTGTACTCGAAGGCTATTCCCTCCTCGGGGCAAACCCTGAAGCCTCAAAAGTGCCGATTCGCGTACGAGGAACTCAAGTTTTTGAGCCATGCCGTCAACGCCTCGGGGGTCCTTCCTGCACTTCCCAAGACCGAAAGACAAGAAGGGCGTGCAAAGAATGTTCAGACTTTGCGCATACTACCGGCGCTTTGTCGCAAACTTCGCACGCATTCCAGAACCACTCATGCGCTTGACGAAATATAGCACCTCTTCCAGCTGGGAAAATGCCCAAGAAAAAGCATTCTGCGAGCTGCAACAATGCCTGGAAAGCCCGACCGTGCTTGCTCGTTTCGACGAAAAGGCCGAAACGGAAATGCACACGGACACGAGTGATATAGGCTTGGGTGTTGTCCTCGTGCAAAAGCAACGCGGTTGCGAAAGAGTAATCACCTATGCCAACCGTGGTCTGTCGAAGCAGGAGAAAAACTACTCAGCCTCTGAGAAAGTGTGCGTCGCAGTTATATGGGCCATTTCAAAAGTTCGCCCATACGTGTACGGACGACTGCTCAAGGTTGTGAGAGAGCACCATGCGCTGTGTTGGCTCGCCAATTTGAATGACCCCTCTGGTCATTTTGGGCGTTGGAGCACGTGCCTGCAATAGTTCGACGTCACAATCATGTCGAAACGATGTCTAGTTTGACGTCCAAACCCACACACGTCCAGGGGATCGTGTGTGGGTTTGGACTTCCTCCCGACGACCTGGTATCAGTGAGAAGCTTCTGGGACGGAATTTCGAAACCTACCGGATTCTAGAACCTGTTGGCTAACTCGCCTGCGAGGCGATCCCCGATGGTGATTCCGGAACATCACGATCACCCACGTGGCCTGACGTCGTCCACGTGGTTCACCTAAAATACTACTACGCAAGATGCGGGACTTTATTTTTTGTTTGTTCGTACTGTCGTTTGTTTTATAGGAAGCCACGTATAGGAAGCCATGAGTATAGGAAGCCACGCATTCTGATATTGTCGGCTAACTTTACTCTGTAGGACTAATACCGTTGCAGATAATTTCGATTTCGACTTTTTGCAACCCTTTAAGACCTAACTTCTTTTCAGCTAAGGACCGATACGTGTTCAGGTAGGGCAGAAACACGCTTCTTAGTTGCATTAATAACGCTTGAATTTAAATTGAACCCATTCGTCAGACACTTTCATATTTATCTGGAAAAATATGGAATTCCAACTAAACCAAACTGAGGCTATGGCATAAAATGATGTTTACACTTTTCCGCTGCTTCGTAGCCATTACAAGCAGTCATTATAAAAAAGAGAAGCTTCACCAACAAGAATCAACCAGCTGAAACTAATAAATAATTCGCTCAAAGCTCTGAAGGTAATGTTTGTAAACTAGGGCGAGATCGTCCTTATCAAGCATTGCGATGAATAATATATAAACAGGCTTCCTACATTACTCATTGGAATCATGCTCTGAAAAACCAAAGAATAAGAAGCAATTAAATGAAACTTCTACCTATTTCGAAGTTACTATAAAGGAAGCCCGGGTAATCCCAAGGAGAGAGATACTCATTGCTGAAGAACTCATGTTGCACTGCTATTAGAGGTGTCTACGTCTGCACTACTCCGAAATATTCCTTTTCGTTCCCAAATACACATTTTAGCTGTACGATTGTATGGACCCTTGAACATAATCACTTATGCTACAAACACTGTTGTGCGAGACCTTAGACACAGGTGAATTAAATAAGAAAGTTAAAGAGGGAGTAAGGCTTAAGCGCCCCAATCTGAGAAAAACTGTCGGTGTTGGGCCGTATAGAAAATGGCAGCCACTGAAATAAAATAATCGCCTTTCAGTTCTTGTGGAATCGCAACCCGGTACTCCCGTGTAGAAGTTGAGTGAATTACCATGGCCTTACGTCCGCATGTTTGTAGCGAAGGAACAACAGTGAGAATAGGCCATGGCACGAGTCAGTGAATGTGACGGCAACTTAGAAAAATAGGGGCACTCTATCTTCGGAATACTCAGGTTCTGCAGAACTTGTGTCATCGGGCATGAGAATTGCGTCTGCTTGTAGGATTATCGCGACAAAAACGAGAAACGAAAGTGAAGAGACGGAATTTATATGTCGCAGTGAAGACCTTTTCGGCTATAACACCAGCCGTTCGCCTTTAAAGTGAAGAGGCACAATATGTCCACGAGCGATTTTTCCGCAAGACAGCAATATGAGATAACTTGAGCACTCCTAAATAGCGGAGCTACTTAGTTGCAGGCAATGTTTGGCGATGATGCCCGTGACTCGAGGCAAATGATGCCCGCCACGTGAAACGAAGATACTGAACTGGGCCAAAGCATGGCGCCACCACCACGACGGCTGCGCTACCGAATGCACGTACCTGGATCGGTAGGTCTTGCCGCCGTCTCGGCGGCCGTCCAGTGCAAGATCTCAGAACGCTGCGCATGTCAACCTTCATATATACGCCTCCAGCCACCAGCTTCGCAATAGCTGCGTCGCCTGCCCCCGCTTCTTCACAACGTTTACGGGATTTTCATTGCATTGCTGATAGGCGCTCGCGCAGTGTTTTGGTTCTGATTCGTTTCTCTTCGCATTTACGCGCCCGGTAAAACTTGGTATTATGACGTGTAAAAGCAAAGAGTACGTTTAGGTCACTTAAACGGCAGCTGCATCTTAGTACTCGAACACCAACAACAGCTACCCGAAGACGCGGTTCTGCGCACTTCGTCGCCGCTCTTCCAGGCGTGGGCGGCGGCAGTAGCGTGTCACCACTGTCACCTCCGAATACGCCAAGCACTAAGTGAATTCTACTGTCGCCTCCTTTACACCTGGTACTGGAGAAGTGAGAGGTTGGTTTTGTTTTGCAGCGCGGACAACGAATGCAGCTTTTTTTTCCGAAAATGTGCGTCGTATAAAAATTTGTTTTGGGGAAGTAATTAACCAATCTCGGACAATAACATACCTTTTACAAGAATATAATTTATGCGAAAATGTTAAGTATATTACAAGGCTGTGCTTCTTTAAATATGTGCCCACTCACGCCTTACAGCAAGAAGAAAGGAAAGTTAATGAAACCACGGAAAAATAAACGTTGTGCAAGTCCGGAAGAAACAAAATAGCTCTAACAGGGATGAAAAGACCCAGTGAAGCTTCTGTTATGCTAAAGACGTTCGCCGAAACTTACTGAGCCAAACAGGACTCACCGGACCAACTAGACGCGAAATGCACTGCTCCTTCGCGAGACATGTGCGAGGGAAGATAGAGGGACGCTTTGTACAAATCCATGACGAAATCAAGCAATGAACGTATTAATAATCACATACACAAATGTCGCGTTCACTTTCCTTTTGTTTTTCGACTTCAACGAACCCTGCCTCGCCTTTATTGACACACTGTACGAAGAAAAGGGGCCCTTACTTTTCTCAAAAAAAGAAATCTATTTACTATTTGTCGCACAAATAAATGCACTAGCCCCACTCCTCCATCTTTCACACACCTAAAAAGGTTGTTACGACTGCACCTCTCCCAATTCGAGGCCCAAACAAAAACAGCGAACACTCTATGCAACTTTTGCACGTTTGTGCGGGAGCAATGCAACACCTGCATCACATACCACAGTTTGCATACTAAGAACAAATTACACACGGTCGCCCTAGCAAACGTGGACAAATAAGCCCCTTTCCATTTGTCCGCTTTCGCGCGAGTTTCTTTTGTCTATTCTCGCCAATATGGTTCGCTATCCCTATAAAACTGTAGGGGCTCGGCCACGAGCGAGAGGTGCGGAACTTGGAAATATAAGGTATATAAGGTATGATCAGTTTACCCTTTTATTTAGTTTTAGCATTTCAAGCAGCTTAGGTGACTATTTATCGTATTATGCTCGTGCAGTAAGCGTCCCCCAAGTTTCCACAACATCTCACGTGTAGCAATTGCATTTCTTAGACGAAAAAGCGTTCGCAGATGCGTAGTCGTGCTGCTGACCACTGTGCTTCGTAGCCCAGCGCAAGAAAGTGCTTCCCTGTCCCTAGTTTTACACTGTACGGTAAAAGTATGAGTTGATTTTATTTCCTTAGTACATATATTGACTTCGCTGACTCTTCTCCAGCCTTCAAGAGGCCTTCTATTTTCCTACTGGCGTACCAGTTAGCGAAGCGTCGCATGTGCGCTTGTGCAGCGCTTGTGTGAAGCTACCTTGACTTGGTGCTAGATACAGTGTACAAACTAACGAAATAAAGAAAGGCACATTCTTCCATTCACAAACGTGTCCTGGCTTCGTTTCAACTGAGCGAACGAATTACGATGACCCGTCGGAGACCGGCAGACTAAACGCTGGGCCGACGGCCGACTGACTCTGTCTGAAGGCCGGGGAGCCATGCAGTAGCGCAGCCAATTGCCAGCTCATCTCCTCCCGACGTCACACGAAAACGCCACAGAAAATGGGCGAGGGGCAGAGAACAGGACAGCATTTTCGAATTGATTTTTCTACTAAATAAATTCGCGTAAACGTGCTCAGAGTCGTCGAAACAGGGCCTAGGGACTACGGACTACAATTTGCGCTAGTAATCCCGCAACGTTTACAAATCACTTCAGTCTCCCTTTAAATCTACAACTTGTTCTTGTGGGCGACTTCAATATAGATGTTCAACGCCTAGTACTCAATGTCAACAACTTCTGGATCTAATTGAGTTGTTTTCGTGTTCAAATGTTATTTGTTCACCTACAAGGAATACTTCAGAAAGTGCCACCCTAATTGATCTATGTGCTACAAAGTTCGAGAATAAGTAAATTTTTTCAGCAATCAAGGCCTTTGATCTAAGCGATCATCTAGCAGTACATTGTTTCTTTCCTAAAGTTTACAAGCAGACCAGAAATGGCAACAACACTGTAGTTCCTTGTGCAAACTACAGCGAGGATGCCATTCATGATTTCCGTGTCTTAATAGAGAGTGTAACCTGGGATGACGTTTATAGCGAAGCTAACCCAAGTCAATCGTACAAGATATTTTTGTGTAAAGTGAAGCAGTGCTATGACATTGCATTTTCATTGTGACTTGTAAAGAAGTGCGAAAAATCCAGAAAACTGTGGGTTACGCAACAGCTATACAAGAAAATCAAAGCTCGAGATAGATTATATCACAAGTTTATTCAGTTCAGAGGTTTTGCTTTATGTAACCAATACAAGAAATTCAGAAATAAGTGACACTCAGAACATAGGAAAGCAAGAATTACATACCAACAAGGCTTCTGCTTTCTCTAACAATCCAAAAAATAATCTGGTGCGCATTGCATTCTCTTATCGGGCAGTCTAATAATAAAATCACCAGTACACTCACTTTTGAAGGTACTGAATACAGTGGTGAGTCACAAGCAGATAAGTTCAACTCATACTTCTTGAGTCCTGGTGCATCCACCCTCTAAGAGGGACAGCGAAAAGAACTAGAAAAGTACCTTTTTACTCAGCCTGTCAGTTCTACCTTTCTTACCCCTTTGACTGAACTTGAAATATTATCGTTCTTTAAATCATTGTACAAAAATTGTGCTGCTGACGATGATGACATAAAAGCTGTACCAGTTATAGTTGCTGATGATCTTTTATGTCCTCCCTTAGAGTATATCTGTAATAATGCATTAACTACAGGTATTTTTCCAGACAAAACGAAAATTGCGAGAGTTGTCGTTTTACATAAGGGTGGTTCTTTCGCTAAGGTAATCAAGTTTTGACAAATACCTGTACTTCCGCTATTTTCTAAAGTTCTAAATTATGCCCTGAAAACACGACTTCCAAAGTTTGTGGACGACCAAAAATTACTTGTACAAGAACTATTGAGATTAACAGAAAAAAGGCAGACGTAAAGGGCACTATTGCGAATAAATGATAAGATATGCTCACATATTCACTCAAAGCAGTACACTATACGGCTTTTCCGCAATTTTAGTCGAGCATTTGATTCCATGAAACATAATACATTGTTTCGCAAGCTTCGCTACTGCGGAATCCGACGTTTGACCCTAGACTTTATACGTAGCTACCTAACTGACAGATTACAATATTGTTGTCTTGACGGGCATGTCTCAGCTACAACAGATAACATTAGGGGTACCACAGGGTTGAATCTTGGGACTATTATTCTTTATCGTTTATATAAATGCTCTAGTTTTCATACCAAAAACGCTTGAGGCAATACTATATGCTGATGATACCTGCTTATTTTTTTCTGGTGGTAATCTCGCTACTCTTGAAGCGGCCGCTAATAAATATTTGTAGCAGTTATCGATGTGGTTCGATTTAAATTAGCTCCATTTAAATATAGGTAAAACTAAATATGTTGTTTTGAAAAGCTTAAGCAAACCATAAAATTTTCATGTTAACTATAAATTTCAGAATAATGCGATTGTGCAAGTATGTACATATAAGTTTCTTGGCGTTCTCTTTTACGAAAACTTAAGCTGGACACGTCATGTGAACAAGATCCACGCAAGCATATCGAGATCAATTGCAGTTCTGTACAGAAATAGGGCCGCATTGAAGGACTCTGCAAAATTGAACGATTCATGTGGTTTACAATAAAGGCGAAGTTTAAAATCCCATGCTGTAAAAAACAAAGTCAGTTGAAATGTGAATTAGCGGTGGTTGTGAGTGAGCGTGAGTGGGTGATGGGAGTGGAGAGTGCGTGTGAGCGGAGGAAGCGAGTGGTGATTGCGAGTGTGAGTGGCCATTGCAAGTGGTGAGTGCGAGTGCGAGGGAGTGTAAGCGGCGAATGCGAGTGGTGAGCGTGAGCGCGAGTGAGTGCGAGTGGTGACGATGAGTGGTGAGCGTGAGCGCGAGTGAGTGTAAGTGGTGGGAATGAGTGGTGAGCGGGAGCGTGAGTGAGTGCGAGTTGTGACGACGAGTGGTGAGCGTGAGCGCGAGTGAGTGCGAGTGGTGAGGACGAGTGGCGAGCGTGAGCGGGAGTGAGTGCGAGTTGTGAGAGCGGAGTGGTGAGCGTGAGCGGGAGTGAGTGCGAGTAGTAATGGTGGTAGGGTGAATGTGAGCGCGAGTAAGTGCGAGTTGTGAGAGTGGAGTGGTGAGCGTGAACGTGAGTGACTGCGAGTGGTGGGGACTGTTACAAGAGTCGTGACGCACTGTTATAACACAAAGAAGGTCGTTTATTGAGAACGAGCCGGGACATGCCCGGCGTCGTCCATGCTTTGGCGCGCACTGCTGCTCTCGGCCCGCGCAATCTACGTCACGTGAGTGACTGATTTAGTAGGCCCACCAGGTGACGGTACTTGTACGCTTACGGCTTTACGGAGCGCAGTGCTTGAGTTGGGGCCTGCCGGAGCGCAGTACTTGACACCTCTTCCCCCTCAGAGAGGGTAGCGGCGAGGCTTCCGTATTGCTCACTGAGACTCCCGGGCATAGCTCCGCAAAACTGGATGCCACTCACTCACACTCACTCAAAAAAAAAACTAATGCAACATCCCCCTCGCGAGGGGCACGATCAAATGCAGAGCATTTCCGGGGGCGCACGACGTTAAGTATAGTTCGCGTTACGTTAATGTTGTTGCACTTGTTGCTGTTGGTTGCTGTATTGTAATTAAATAAGGAGACGTAATTACGTGGTCACGTGACATCATTTATAAGCAGGTGGGTATGATTATTGAGAGCGCGGCGATGAGTGCGTTCCAGCCTCGCCGACACCCGCCTTTATCACGCCACGATCGCGCCACGCGCTCGCGAGGCTGACGTCACGATCACGCCACAGATGTTGTTGATCCCGCGACGCGCGCGCCCCCACCTGTTGGGCGCGAACCGACCGCGGAGAGAGCGCGCGATGCGAGCGGAGAGTTGGCGAGGAGGAGCGGGGGAGAGGGCGCACGTGCAAGTGATGCGGACTACTACGGACGCCTAGAACGGGTGACATCGTGAGTTAAAGAAATCATCATCATCATCACCAGCCTATCTACACCCACTGCAGGGCAAAGGCCTCTCCCATTATTCTCCAATTACCTCGGTCCTGTGCCAATTGTGACCAATTTATTCCCGCAAACTTCTTGATCTCATCTGCCCATCTAACTTTCTCTGCATTTAAAAGGAATTTAGTGCCAAACTGGCTGAAAGTACAACTGTACAACTCTTTCGTTTATTCCCACCTCCATTACTGTTTTTGAATATGAGGTACTACAACTAAGTACAATTTTGAAAGATTAGTGTCTTCACAAAAGCGACCTGTACACTGCATAGAAAACCTCCAACGAATGAATCACGCAGCGTCATTTTTCTACAAACATTACCTGCTTACAGTTAGTCAGCTTTTTTACCTTAAACTTGCCTTGCGTATACGAAAGGAAGCTATATTGAGTCAAGCTACCTTTTTGAATCAATAATTGTAGTAAACACCCAGTACGATTTACGACACAGCCGTTTAAGGACACCAGCCATTCGAACAAACTATGGAACACAGACACTAGCCTAGTTGATACATGATTTTCTAAATACACATGCTGGAATAATCTATTGAATAAGAAATATGCCGTTCTCATCACAAATGTCAAAATAACGTTAAAATTTACTTGTTATAACTCACTCACAATAATTTAAAAAAGTGGACTGTGCAGAGTCTTCCGGTAACGAATATATGGTTCACTTATGTGCTGTTGTAACTTTTCTTTTTGTTCTAATAAATGCGTGTGTGTGGTCAAACTTATATGCATTATGTATAAGCCATTAGTAGAAATGTTATAATTATTTGCTAAAGATTATGTAAACACATCTGCATGCGCTGTTGTTTTACTGCCTCTTCATTTGTTGCTATTTATAGTACAATGAATTGCTAGCTTGCTTTGTAATGCTTGAAATATCGTGCTTGTGTAACACTTGTTGCCAGTGAACTGGTCATTTCGCTGCTCATCGCTCCTGTGCAATGTACTTTGGGTGTCAAGGCCCTAGTCAGGCAGATTGTTCCTTTTAGCCATCTCATCCTAGACAATGCACGTCTGAACAAAATGCGAAAAAGAATCACAATAACATTGTTAAAAATACGTATATCTTTAAGAGAATACCATGATATTGACTTGGAGACATTTGCTAAGCCTTCGTGAGAATATCTGTGCCCTCTATGCCGATCCACATGGTTACAGAATGCATTCAAGCGACAAAGCAGCCTCTCGAATTTCCGAGTAAATAACGATATTCGAAGGTACATACAAGGCTATATACGTTTTATAGGTAAGGCAGGAGGCGATATCCTCTCAGTAAAACATGCGTTTTGGAAATCTGTATTGATCAGCAGAAGCCGTCAGTGGTGGGATGGTTTGTTGGATAAGAAACAACAATGACAATTCCCGCATAGCACGTCATATCAGATGGCGTACGCGCGACGCATGGTAGCAGGCACTCAACAAGAGAACGTTCGAAATTAAAATTCCGTCTGCCCTCCACACACGCGACTTGCATGCTTCTAAATCGTTATATTTAATGTCGAGCACAATTGTTAAGCCTGGGACCATTTGGCATGAAGGGTATACAACTCTATAAATTTTTCATCGTGAACGGGCCTTGATGTCCACAAAGATCTGGTCGAGCGGCACATAGCAGCACCGTGGATACGTGATTTTGCGTCTCATGCGGTTCACCAGATCTCAAAGGCATAGGTCCAGTTTGCAGAAACGTTTCTACAGTGACAGCTAAAAACTTCACACAAACCATATTACAATTCTTTCATTGGTGGAGTCAAAGCTGCTCTTTTAAAGTAGTGACTCTGCTGAACGTCTTCTAAGAAACCAACCCAACTGTGATTTTAAGCATGTCACGAAAGCTCTGCCGTTTGTTTTCTTGGAGCTGTCCATACATCTTACACTTTCACAAATCAAGAATATAAGCCTGCTGCTTTGTTTCAAAACGTGCTTCATTGTGACAACAGTAGGCACAAGGTCCTCATGAATGCCCGGATTTATTCTCAATGCAATAGATGTACACGCTTACTTGTACATCAATCTGCTTCGTAGTGGTAACAAGAAACACAAAAGCACCTGAAATATGTAGGTAAAAAAGCGAGATTCGCGGATGCGTTGTCAATGTTAAGACTTAATTATTTAGCTTGTAGGAATGCAGCCTGGGTATAAAGTGATTTTGTCGACACTTCGAGCGAACAGGCATTCATATGTGTCTTTGGGCTACCCAGAAATCTCAAAAATTGTCCATTTTTTTTGCCACAATGACATGTCGACAAGGGTTGAAAAGAATAAAAACATGCAGCAGACAAAAAATTGAATGAATTGATCTAAAACATACCAGGCAGATCCGATTACCTGGCATCTCACTGATGAATCCGTGAGTTCAAAAAACGCACAATACTAAACACCAACTCTCGCCACTTAATGGCCACAAAGGCAGTCATGGACCTTCCTAGCCCCTCTGAACAGACGAAGGTCACCACTGAATTGACATCCCCTGTCCCTAATGAGAGGGGCCTAAGTTAATGCCCACCATCTCATCATAGTAGGAAAGCCCACTTGCGAAGTTTCGAACTGATTTTTTCCCCAGCATGGCAAGCTGGGCCATGTCTACTTCTGTCCTCAACCGTGTAATATCTCGGGCACCTCTGTCAATCTTATTAATGGGCATTTGGCCAATAAATATTTGGTAGACACGGCAGCAACTTACAAATGCATGCTGGGTTTTTCGTATTTGTTTGCTTCATTGCACAAAACAAAAATAAGACAAAATACGCATCCATTTTATTAGCATTTGAGACTGCGGATGCATTGTATGGAAATATTTTTCGGAGTAATTGGGTGTGTTTAGGACCATTTACAATGCACAGGTCCTTTTCTATAATATTAGTGGGTGGCCGTTCGGATTTAGTGTTATATGAATAACCAAATTATATAGATGCAAGGGATGACTTTAGTATTTTCCTCAATTAAGAGCAAATCTGTGGAGGCTTGCGGTATGACACCATTGTTAAAAAAGCATCTGTTTAAGCTGCGGAAAAATGTGTTTGTTTGTGTTCATCATTTCCACAGATAAATCAATGAGGAATGGACTAAACACTTAAGGGTAATGATTACGAATGAGGTGTAAGTTGGCATCAGGATAGCAGAAGCACTCAATAAAAGCAAAACGAAGTGAAGACCAATTTCTTCGTTCTTTCAAGAAAGTGTCAATCTGTAGAGTTTCAATGACCTCTCCAAAGCCTGAATATGTATACTTTGTAGGGTTCAGGTGCAGCCCCGCGGGGTGGGTTCGACGTGAGGACGTGGCAATACGCTTGCTCTGACCTCGGCCACAGCGAGATGTCGAAGTCCCAGAACGCCGCTGAGCAGCTGCACGAATCTTGAGTCGCCGCCCACAGCTTGCGTGCGAGAGACGCTGGAAAATACGACGCTGATTACTCTCGGAAGTGCGCCGCAGGAGTGTCAGCGACGAAACTCGCTTTCTTGGCGAGTGCTTCCGCCGTCGATGGCGATTACGGCGTCGAGGTGCAGCATCGCGCTCCTTTGGTGGCGGCATCAGCGACTGATGACGTTTGAAGCGCTCCACGGGTAAGCCGCGCTGCGCTTGGTCATTATGCAGGCCACGCGCACCGGCCGGAACGCTCTCGTGGCGCCCTTGGCAGCGCACCAGTCGCGGATGCCTTGCCAAAGCGCTCCTCAGGGCACACCTGGGCGTGTTTCTCTGAGAGTTGTGAGGCCGGGGTACAGTCGCCATGGTTAGCGGCCTCAGTCCCTCCAGACTCCGGCCCAGGCGTTGACGGCACCACAATAGGAGACGTGACCACAACGGGTTCGGCAGAAAGAGCCACGGCACGCGTCTCGTGCGAGTTATGCTGCGACTGCATGGAGCCCGGGCATGGGGTGGTAGTAGGGGAGGAGGAGGGCGCCAGCCGATTGACGTCCGTGACGACATCGGCTGTTAGTCCCGTGGGTGTAGGTTTGGCTAGGAGCTCGAGATACGCGCCCATGATCACAGACCCGTCACCTAGTCAGGGTTCGGGTACATGGGCTGAGGGCGGCGTCGGAGGAGGACTGATGGTGGTAACGGCTGGAGGTTCTGTTGGGATTGTCGTCTGCCGGGTTTTCATACCGTAGTGGTTGAGGACAGTGTCTTTTAAGTCGTCATACGGACTGGGGCCTGGGGTCGGCAGCTGGATCTGCTGAATGAGGTCAGTAGGTAGCTTCTGTAATGTCACGAGGTACCTAATTTCCGGGTACCAGATGTCATTTACATAAAAATGGCTCTCCAGAATGAAGAACCATGCCGCGTGGTTTGTGATGGAGTCAAACGGAACCAGCAAGGGAAGGTCTGGGAGGGCAGGGAACGTTCTTCGCGTGCCGCCGTCCGCGTTGTAGCTGGGCAAGCAGCGTTGCGAAGCCATGGTGAAGCCGCTTGTCCGGGTTACCAAATTGTAGGCGGCCGATGAGGCGGTGCGGCCGAGCCCACGTTCATTGAGATTGCGCTGGCCGTGCAATGGTCAGGGGAGGTGAGAAAAACAGGGGTGCCGCTCCAGACCGGGTGCCGAGTGCTGGGTCTTCCGTGCCAGCTGGCCAATCTGCTGATGATGATGGTGGCGCTACAACTTTTTTGGTTCTGTTTTTTTTACCTATGTATTCATTGTGGCTTAAAGTTTTTACTTTAGTCGCTCCTTGTGCGCCCTACGTTTGGCAGAGCTTCACGAACGTTGTTCGTGTGAATAAAGTTTTCTCTTTTTAAGGTGTCGGTGGGTCATCTACGTCAAAGGATTGCGGTCACAGTGCCGTATTAGTTCGAGATTTTTTTGCTCAAGATTTGGTGGTGTACAGCCATCCACCAGACAATTGTCGTTATATGTGAGGTATAGGCTGACATTATCCCCTTATGCAGGTTTAACAGCACACTTTATACGTGAGCTACTTAGGTGTATTGCTGTACGGACTCTGCGAGCCTACAAAAATTCGAAGTTTTCTTCGCGGGAATTCTTCTGTTGCATTTTGGATGGCACGTGCTTCCGCAGTACATAAACTAGTGTTTATGCTGAGTGTCCTTATGCTTGTGAATTGGGGTAAAGCTAGAAGCATAGGAGCAAGGCGAAGGCGGACCTAGAACTATCTGTGTAAAGAAAAGGGAAGGAAAAACTTGGTTTGCAGCTGCATGGGATGTTTTTTGAGAGTTTCTTGCTGCATTTGTTTCTCTGAACGTTTCAGACCGCGCAGCACGCGGCCAGAGATCGCCTCCAAGAAAAAAAAATCAAATATATAACCGCTTCTCCTGTGAATTATTCGGTAACAACCAAGTTAACGGCAGGGGCCATTTCTCGGACATGCTACAAAAATCAAGATGTCACTTAGAAGATTTCTTTGTTTTAGAAATTTCGTCAAGGCTGAAAGTAGCGACGTATAAAATGATAAACGTTTGCAGATCGCTTACGTAGGAAGAGCGCAACGCAAAGTTTCCATGGTTGAATACTTGGGTTGAAATCATCCTGCGTGTGGAATTTTAAATGTATTATGCTTGGCGTAGTGGCTCAATTTTCAGTAGCCTGATGCATGATCGAGAGACCCCAAAACCTTGAGCCGTAATACGAAATCTTCAACGTATTGGTCGTTTTTCATAGACGTCAGAAATGTCGAGCGCCGGAAATACGGTCGACTCAGTACCATGTGCTTTTAAACCAGTTACTTCGCCGACCGGAGCTATGGGCGCTCGAAGGAGAGACCAACTTTATAAAGTGTACCTGCCCAGGCACCCCTCCTCGTGTCGCCTTTCGGGCCCGACGCGTGCGTAGACCGGCGCTATCTGGTATCAGATAAAACTCAGCGGTGTACCCTTCCAAAACGCTGGCAACAGCAGCTGCACAGGGATCCCAAGAAAAGCCAGGGAAATCTTTGTTTCACAAACAGTATTATAGCTATACTAAGTATTTGTTGGAATGTATAAAAGCGGCTCAGTGAGGTCAGTACCAAAACATTCGCTGCGCCATTCGTCCAGAAGTATATCCCGATGCGCCTAAGGAACAGCGCTAGCGTCAGACAACCACGATTGCAGAAAACTGTTGTCTGCAGCGGCGTCAAAAACGCCCGCGAATAAACAGAACGCGATAAAAAAGCACCAACCAAACAGCACGTCACAGGAACAGGCAAAAAAGGCAAGGTGACAATAGATCAACGCTTCAAAACACCAGAAAGACATACCAGTGCGCTATCATGGAGCACCTAAATGGGCTATCATTTATATTTTTAACATGTGTAAGGCATTAGTGTAACTTTTAAATACTGTGTGTGAGTTTCCGTTCATGGTGTATTATTCCCTGTAGGCAGTAAAATGTTCGTACTTCGGGATTTTAGGACAACTCAGTGTATGCCTGTTAAAACTGGAGGCGCGTGTTACAAGCTATGACGCAAATACGAGACGATCATTTTTATATTTTTGTGTTATATGTGTGCTTTTTCTCGCCACAAAGCGTTTGTCATACTTTTCCCCGGAACGCAAAACATGTCTCGTTATTGTTAGTTCAGCTACTTCTTCTAATGTATCTTCGTTTTTATTTTTAAATGGACACTGAAGTGAATTTTTCAAGCTCCCGTTTTTGCTTGCACTGCGTAGACTGGCTCAAATTAGCGCACTTTTCATTGTTTATCCGGTTGACAAATCAGTAATTATTTTACAAAGCGCGAAAGAAGAAAAACTACCATGCGCGGTTTGCGGCTGCCGCACCAACTAAGCCTTTGACGTTGGGAGGAGGGGGCACCGTGATTGGACGATACCCAGGGTTAGCAACGAAAGAAGTTTCGGTTTCGGTTTCGGTTCTGTAAAACACAACCAATGGCGTTGTTGGATGGGCATTCTCAATATCTCAGTAATCATCGTACCGCGCTTCTGCCATGTTGTCTTCTGTAAAATGCATAAGATAAGCCTCCCAGGACGGCTTGGAATCGTAGCATTCACTAGCCGAGGCCTACCCAGTGCATGAACGCCCTCCGCGTCCCGCAGACGCTCAAATGCCATGCGCTTTTCCGCCATATTTGGAGCTTGCCTCATTCATGCCTGTACCTTAAAAAGTGTGTTCGCACCAGGCCAAGGGTCTGCTGATTCTGGCCTGTGCCCACTGCCCGCAAGCGGTCGGTGCTTATGGCAACAGCACGCCAACGAGAACTCGCTAGCGCGCCAGTGCCAGCCTGCGCGCGTTCTGTGAACTAGTTCGTGGAGCAATGAACGTTGCGGCCCAAAAAAAGGTGAACTCAGTATATAAAACATCGGCGGAAAACAAAAAAGTTAACTTAAAAAACAAAAGCACGTACCAACGGGGATTCAAACTTGTGACTTGCAATAGCGATGACATACCTAGCGCTCAAAACCACTCGGCCACAGGCTTTTTTTAAGTGCGAATGCACTTCTTAAGCGAGCCTGAATCGTCCGCCGCCGTAGTCCGCATAGCAATAGCTGCGGGTGCGCGCGCTCCTCGTCTTCCATAGCAACGGGGGGAGATGGGCGCGCGCTGCCTGGCCGCGTCCCCATGGCTCATTCTTGTTGTTCCTGCTGACATGGCACATACCCACGTGGGGGATTGGCCCGCTTAAAGGAGTACTGACACGAAATTTCAAAGCTGAGATCCGCTCTAGCAATCAAGTACAACGACAACACAAATAGGTGTCTGTGAATAAATGCATCTTTCTTTCTTTGTAGTTGTGTGTGTGTGTGTGATCTCTCTTTCGCGAACATTACCGAACCGCGCAAATTCAACTCGTGCATTCGCACTTTCACATTCTTCCCCTCGGGGAAATGCGGGGAATTTTTTTCTTTATTTCCAGACAAACACCGCTGTTACAAACATAATACACAACAACAAAACAAACCCATTACAATAAGACATAAAATCACTGTTCCACTCTAGGATACAGTGCTGACTACTAAAATATTTTCATTTTTGTTAACTTCTCCACTTGTGTCAACCAGTCTGGAACACATTGGCGTGCCTTTTGAACTTTAAGAAAAGAGAATATGGCCTCTCGGAAATACTCATTTACTGGCCGCGCATCAATGTCCGAGTGGTGGACTGCCGTTCGGCATCTCCATATACTGTGGAGACCTAGCAACATTATTAAATCTAGAGGGGCGCCATCATCATCATGTTCAACGGACAATTACCGAATACCATGGGCATCGATTGACATATCTTTTTTCAGCGTACCTTGCAGCACATCCCAGAAAAAGACCCCGTCCCAACAGTCAATGAAAACATGTTCAATGGTTTCCGGTTTGTTGCATAACCAACACTGTTCACCCCACGGCATAAAACGCCCTTTTCTTGCATCCATGTTTTCACAAGGAGTGTCCCGGTGTGTAGTTTAAAGAAAAATGTTTTACATCCCGTGCAACTGGCATTCTTTTAACCCGTTTTAACACATCTCGACCAGTGCCGGCCGAGTGAGCGATTCTGTACATAGGAACGGGAAAAACAGTGTCGCAGAGATCGTTATATAGTCTCTTCCTAGTGACTGCGCTCAAATACTCTAACGAAAACCATGCGCATAGAAAACGTAACGAGTCCATAACTTCTTTTAGATAGCCACCGATACCACCTGGCAAACATAATGTCGTAACGGACAACTCAGGGAAAACCCTGCCCAATCTCACTTGGCAAATGGTGCGCAAAAAGGGATCCTTTACATCCCTCCAAAACAGCAAGCGGTTTGCCAACTGACGTAAAAAGAGATGCGTTAAACCTAACCCCCCTTTCCCGTACACGTCGAAAGAGATTTGTACGACTCATCCTCTCCCAGGTTGATCCCAAAACAAAAACTACGAAAACACGGTGTAACTTTTGGACGTTTGCCCATGAACAGTGGAGTACCTGTAACACATATCAAAGTTTGCTCGCCATAAAAACGCCGGCGATTCAGAAGGGGACAGCCTTGAGAAGGCAACGGACAAGGCCACTACGGAAATGGACGTGAGCAAGACAGTGAAGACACAGGCCAGGCCAGCAGGCCAGCAGCTGACTCTTCTCGGGAGGCGGATGCCGCCGCTCCAGGAGGGGACAGCGTTGAAACTACCAGAGCCGAGAGCGCAATAATGGACTTCGAGGTGCAGCCAAACAAGCGCCGTCATCAAGATGGCCCAGAGGCTGGGGAGGAACCCAACCAGCGAAAGCCAGAGGCGCCGTGGCAGGCCGGACGGCGAAAAAATAATCATCGAGTAGCAACCAAGCCAGGAGGGTTGTCACCTGGAAAAGGTGGCACTAAGATTACGTGAACACGTGTAGGCCAACCCACATCATACGGCGTGAGATTAAGGTAAGCTCCATGGGCTCGGTCTGGTTCCCCTAAATGTTGTTGTTACATAAGCCATTTCGATTAGCTACCCTCAATGTACGAGGACTCTCAGCTAAGAGGAGACAAAATCAACTGTACCGCATTGTAACGGAGAAAGTCCTTGACATCATCGCCATTCAGGAAACAAAAGTCGAAAGTGAGGCCCAGACCCACGTTATGGTGCGGCCTTTTACAACGCGCTACTATGTATGTGTTAGCCACGCTGTTGGACTGTCGGCAGGCTGTGTTCTTCTGATACGCAAGTCGTTAGAGGTGGTGATAGAAAACGTAACAGCATGCCAAAATGGGCGCTTTGTATTTTGTGATTTCTCATTATCATCAGAGCAGTGGAGAGTGATTTGTGTATATGCACGAACTAGAGTGCAAGAAAGGCGCGATTTGTTTAAAGAAATTGGAAAATACTGCAGCAGCGAGATATAAAGTGTTATTGGGTGACTTTAATTGTGTTTGCTCGGAATGGGACAAAACCAGCAATACGCCTTATCATGATGTAAGCACTGTATTATTATGCGAAACTGTGAGTGGTTTCGGTCTGGAAGACGTGGGAGATTGTTTTGGCAGTGGAAGAGATGTCCAGTTTACACATTTCCAAGGCGCTAGCCACGCCCGCTTGGATAGGGCATACATTTCAGCCGAATTGCTGTCTTCGTGTTGTGACTATAGCGTATCCCCTGTTTCGTTCTCCGACCTCTGCTGAGTTTGCTTTTGCCTTATTAGTAAAAAGGAAAGCACCAAGATATTTACATGAGATTTATGGAAATTAAATGACAAACTCTTAGAAGATGATATTTTTATGAAACGAGTAAGAAACTCTTTGGAAAAAATAGAAAATTGCAGCAGTGAAAAATACGGCGTTCAGTGGGAACACTTCAAACAAGAAATAAAAAGGGGAGCAATCGAAAGGGCTATGCCATAAAAAGGAGAAACAAAAGCAAGAAATCCTGTTGCGTACTATGTTGCAGACGATGGTTGCTGAAGAAAGGCGAGCACAGGGGGCGTTCAAAGAAGAGATACGGGCCACAAAAGCTAAATTTGAGCAGATAGATGCGGAGCGCTTGTCAGAGCGAGGGCGGAAAAATTTATAGCGGGCGAAATGCCCACCAAAAGAGTGCTGGGGACGGAAAAAAGATACGCTCGCCGTAACAGAATAGCGGAGATTGAATATAATGGCACAATTAGCAGTGAAAAAGTAGATATTGAACGTGTTTTTTTGAACACTATAGGACATTGTTTTCTCGAAGACCTATTGAACTGGCAAACTTTGAAAGTGAATTTGTGTCACTTCTGCCAAAAATTGATGATGAAGCAAAGTCACTTATGGAATCCCCTATCACCGTCGAGGAAGTTAAGGAAGCTATTGAGACGTTAAACCTGGGAAAGTCACCAGGCCCAGATGGCCTGAGTGCTGCTTTTTATATGGCTTTTAAACATGACATATCCTCTGTGTTAACTGCTGTGTTTGAAGAAGTTTATATGTTAGAAACGTTTCCATCATCGTTTTCGGCTTCCCACACGATTTTAATTTCCAAAACAGAAGATACGGTCAAACTCCGTCAAGTCACATCGTACCGGCCCATAAGCTTAACAAACGTTGATTTTGAAATACTAATGAAAATATTGGCTAGAAGGTTGCAGACTGTAATTAGCATCTTAGTGGGGCCACATCAAACATGTGGTCTTAAAGGCAGGTCAATTTTTACGAACATACACAAGGCACGGAGTGTGCTTGAGATTTCCGACATGACGCATACAGGCGTAGCAATGCTACAGGTAGACCTAGAAAAGGCGTTTGATCGTGTGCCCTACGATGGGCTTATGGCGGTTTTGGAACACAGTAACATCGGATCAGTTATTCAAGAGGGTGTGCGCATGGCGTATAAAAACTGTACAACTAGATTTATCGTTAAAAAAGCGGTTCGAAGATGTATAGAGGTGCAGAGGTCCGTGAGGCCGGGGTGTCCTCTTTTCCCCCTCCTCTTTTGCATATATATTGAATCATTATGTTTAAGCATAATGAAAAACGACACTGTCAAGGAATTTCAACTTCATGCAGCTGAAATTAAAGTTTTAGCATACGCGGACAATATCGCTGTCTTCTGCGTAGATCAACAAAGCATCGCTAGGGTCATTAATACAGTTAAATGGTTTTGTTATGTTAGTGGATGTGCTCTAAACTGGGACAAGTGGCTGGGCATCTGGCACCGAGGGTGGAGTTCAACACCGGTAGTATTTCAAAATGTAAAGTGGGTGACGACACCGGTGAAGTACCTTGGTGTTCCCCTAGAGTATTATTCCGACAGTGACCCTTACTGGAGGAGACAAGCCCTAGAGCTTAAGGAAAAGGCAGAGAAGTGGAAGGGCGCGAATTTATCCATTTTCGCTCGCACTCGGCCACAGGCGAGCGCTGCCGACCTTGGAAATATAAGGTATATAATGTATAACCAGTTTACACTTTTATTTAGTTTTAGCATTCCAAGCAGCTTAGCTGACTATTTGTTGTTTTGCGCTGGTGCAGTAAGCATCCCCCAGGTTTCCACAATATCTCACGTCTAGCAATTGCATTTCTTAGACGAACAAGCGTTCGCAGATGCGTAGTCGTGCTGCTGGCCGCTGTGCTTGTTCGCCCAGCGCAAAAAGTCCTTCCCGTACCCTAGTTTTACGCTGTACGGTAAAAATATCAGTTGATTTTATTTCCTTAGTACCTATATTGACTTCGCTGACTCTTCTCCAGCCTTCAAGATGCCTTATATTTTCCTACTGGCGTACTATTCAGCGAAGCGTCGCATGTGCGCTTGTGCAGCGCTTGTGTGAAGCGACCTTGACTTGGAGCTAGATACAGTGTACAAACTAACCAAGTAAAGAAAGGCACATTCTTCCATTCACAAAAGTGTCATGGGTTCCTTTCAACTGAGCGAACGAATTGCGACGACCAGTCGGTGGCCGGCGGAAGAAACGCTAGGCCGACTGGCTCTGTCTGAAGGCCAGGGAGCCGTGCAGTAGCGCAGCCAATTGCGAGCTCGGCTCCTCCCGACGTCACACAAAAACGCCACAGAAAATGAGCGAGTGTAAAGAGAAAACAGCATTTTCGAATTAATTTTCTACTAAATCAAATCGCATAAACGCGCCCAGAGTGGTCGAAACATGGCCTGGGGACTCCGGATTACAATTTGCGCTAGTAATCCCGCAATGTTTACATATTGCCGCGAACCATGTATGGTTTTGTTTATTTATTGTTTGCTTTTACTGCCTGGCCACGCCCGGCTGTCTTATCTGCGTTCCAAACGAAGCGCGTCTTACATTCTTTACTTTTATGCCGCACGGGCTATCACATTCAGATAAGCAGACTGTTTCGCCCTAACTAGCCCAGAATAATCCTCTGTGATCTACAATGTTCTGGATGTGAATCGACGGTTCCAGAAACACTTGCGCCGAAAGATAAAAGCCGGCAGAGCAGACGCCGCGGCATTCATTCGACGACACTCGCCTGTGCTAGTCACTTTGTTGACCGCTGCTTCGCCGCCTCTGTATTCTTTCGAGTTTTTAGGGGAGCACAAGTTCGCTCCAATAAACTTGGTTCTAATTCAAGACAACTGCGTCGTCCTTGGCGTCGTGACAATATCACTTCAGTGTCCCTTTAGGGTTTGTTTCATAACATTTGTATCTATAATATATGGTTATTTTTAATGTGTGGCTTCAACTATTGGTTTCGCAGTTCAGGTGCTTCGTTACGACATCCGGAGAATTGGAAATTGATGATGATGATGGTTGGATGTTTATGGCGCAAGGCCAACTGGGGCAAAGAGCGCCAAAAACAATAGTCATATATGAGGGGTGAAACCTTAAACACTAAGTAAAGTCAGTAAAAACAAAAGTGAAATCACAAAACGACAATGAGCATGGCTGGTGTATAGGGCCAGATTTCATGATGCGTGATAGGAAATGAGGTTTAAAAACTTGACGTCTGACAAATATGATGATGATGGTTGGATGTTTATGGCGCAAGGCCAACTAGGGCAAAGAGCGCCAAAACAATAGTCGATGATATGGGTGAAACCTTAAACACTAAGTAAAATCAGCAAAAAACAAAAGTAAAATCACAAAACGACAATAAGCATGGCTGGTGTATAGGGCCAGATTTCATGATGCGTGATAGGAAATGAGTTTTAAAAACTTGACGTCGGACAAATACTCAAACACACGTTTCACGGAAACAATGGCATCATCACCTAGGAAAAACGATGGATGTAGGGAAATATGTTGCCTGTAGAGTTCTCTGAAGTGTTGGTGTCGTGTTGTGTGAAGTGCCTTGCATGTGATTAGTATGTGCACTACGGATAGGGCCTCTCCGCACCTGCTGCACTGGGGTCTAGAAGATCCCGTCAGCAGATACGAGTGCGTTGCATGGGTGTGCCCTATCCGCAGCCTACCCAAGGCGACTTCTGTGTGTCTGTTGCGTGTGTCAGTGGTGTATGGTCCCAAGCGTGGTTTTATAACGTGTAACTTGTTGTCTGTCTGTTCACTCCAGTGTGTTTGCCATGTTCTACGCAACTGTTGTCTTATGTGCGGCTTGAGGTCTGTATATGGTACGGTTGTTATGTCTACAGTGTTCCTGAGTGCAGCAGCAGCTGCCCTCTCGTCTGCCAACTCGTTTCCAGCGATCCCAGCGTGTCCTGGGACCCAACAGAGGAGCAGCTGATGCTTCTGCGCATACACAGACATGATACTGTTAAATACAAGGTTAACTATGTGGTTTTTGGGGGGTGTATGCGATGACAGTGCGCGAACAACACTCAAGAAATCTGTGTAGATGATAGACTTTGGAATATGATTTTCGAGTATGTGTCGTACAATCAGTAAAATTCCATATGCTTCTGCTGAAAAAATCGTTGTGTGGACGCTCATGGTTCTGGCTGCACTGAAATCCGGACCATGAGCAGCGCAGGAGACCATGGTGGAGGTTTTAGACGCGTCACTGTAAAATTATGCAAGTGGGTATTTAAACTGCAGAGACAGAAAGTGCTGCAGTATTGCAGCTCGCGGTACCCGATTTTTGTCAAGTTTCATAAAAGAAAGGTCGCACGACACAGGACGAACTTGCCAAGGCGGTAAACTGTTTGAAAAGGATGACCTGTACACATCTAAAAACGAAGCACTGAGATCCGAGGCTCGCTCTTTCACTCTAAGTGAAATGGGCAGAGGAACGGATGGGCGATTTACAAAGAGCAGAGATGTGGATGTATCGCTAAAGACAGGATAAAAAGGATGATTATTCAGCGATGAAATTTTAAAAGCATAAAGCAAGTCCATGTATGTTCGTTGGTTCTCAAGGCTCCACTTATTACACTCAACATAAAGACTCTCAGCAGGGCTAGTGCGAAAAGCACCCGACGAAAGACGAAGGCCCAGGTGTAGAACTGGGTCAAGAATTCGCAAGGCTGTCTTAGTCGCCGACCCATACACCACACTGCCATAGTCCAAACGAGACCCAACCAAAGCAGTATACAAGCGAAGCAAGAGTTCTTTGTCGGAACCATAGGATTGGTGGGAGAGAACCTTAAGTATATATATTGTTTTGAGACATTTATTTTTAAGTTCCTTGATGTGGGGAATGAATGTGAGTTTGTGATCAAACACCACACCTAAGAACTTGTGCTCCTTGTTCACTGGAAGCGACGCGCCATTAAGAGTAATGTCTGGGTCCGGATGGACCCCGCGCTTCCTGGAGAACACAACGCAGGAGCTTTTTGCAGGATTCAATTTAAACCCATTCTTGTCTGCCCAGCCGGCAAGTGTCTTGACACCAAGCTGGACTTGACGTTCGCAGATTGACATATTACATGATTTATAGGATATCTGGACGTCATTCACATACATGGAATAAGAGATTGTGGGTGGCAGTGCCTTACCAAGAGAGTTCATTTTTAATATGAAGAGAGTGCAGCTTAACACACCACCTTGTGGCACGCCATTTTCTTGCACGTGAACCCTTGAGAGTGCACCACCGACTCTCATTCGAAACGTTCTTTCTGACAGGTAACTGACAAGAGTGTTTAACATGTTACCCGAGACACCGAATGACTTCAGATCACAGAGGATCCCGTAGCGCCAAGCGGTGTCGTAGGCCTTCTCGAGGTCGAAAAACACAGTTACGCAATACTGTTTATGCACGAAGGCATCCTTAATATACGATTCAAGAGCTACGAGTTGATCATTCGTGGATCGCCCTGCCCTGAAGCCTGCCTGGCAGCTCTCGGGAAGACCGTTGTACTCAAGGAAGTACACGATCCTGCGATTTATCATCTTCTCGAAGAGCTTGCACAGGCAGCTCGTCAGGGCAATAGGACGGTAACTTGAGGGGGACGACGGGTCCTTTCCTTCCTTCAGGAAAGCTACAACTATAGCCTCCTTCCAAGTGTTTGGAATGTGCCCCGAAAGCCAAATCTTGTTATATAGGTGTAAGAGTGTTAGAAGAGTGTCTGCGTGCAGGTGTTGTATCATTGTGTATGTGATGTTGTCTGGGCCTGGAGCTGAGGGTTTACACGTGCTCAAAGCAGCCCTCAGCTCATGCAGTGAAAACTCTGAGTTATAAGAAGATGTTGACCTATTGTTATCTAGTATAGGCTTCTTTTCGGCCGTTTGTTTGTGTTTCATGAAAGTGTTTGTGTAGTGTGCTGAACTAGAAACGTGTTGGAAGTGTTGTGCCAGTGTGTCAGCCTGGTCTTCGAGTGTGTCCCCTGTAGTGCTGACCAGAGGCAGGCTGTGTGTTTGTTGTCCTTTGAGTTTGCGTATTCGTGTCCATACTTTCCGTGTGTCTGTGTAGGAGTTTATTGATGTTATGAATGTACGCCAACTCTCTCGTTTTGCCTCACGGCGCACACGTTTCCCTAATACCTTGACCCGTTTGAACAAGAGGAGGTTTCCGGACGTGGGGTACCGACGAAGGATACCCCACGCCTTGTTCTGGGCCTCTCGCGCCCGCCTACAGTCCTCATTCCACCACGGCCTCCGCTGGTTGCGCGGGGCACCAGAGACGTGGGGAATGGACCTTTCGGCGGCGTCGAGGATGTGCGCCGTGAGCAGTTGGGTAGCTCCTTCCACCTGTAGGTGTCGTATGGATGTGTGGTGTAGTTTGGATGTCTGTGTAAATGTATTCCAGTTAGCTCTTGCTTCATTGAACCTGTTTTGGAAAGATGGACTGCATGGGCCTTTACCTATATACGTTAGTGAGGTGGGAAAGTG
Source organism: Haemaphysalis longicornis (assembly GCF_048455015.1). Taxonomy (NCBI): domain Eukaryota; kingdom Metazoa; phylum Arthropoda; class Arachnida; order Ixodida; family Ixodidae; genus Haemaphysalis; species Haemaphysalis longicornis. The sequence continues at coordinate 73,841,351 of NW_027526225.1, read as the reverse complement.
GTCACTACCGTATGGATAAGTGCCCACACCCCACTCGAGAAGAGGAAAGAGAACTGCGGAGCCAATCGCCAAGTCAAGAAATGAGTATGTGTTGCGTCCTATGTTATGGTATGTAGGCTGTTTATTGTTGAAAAGGCATGCTCCTGAAGATGTAAGGGATTTCTCTATCAGGCGACCTCGGGCATCTGTGCGAGAAGAGCCCCAAAGATTGTTGTGGGCATTAAGGTCGCCTGTCAGAATGTATGGTTCGGGCAGCTGGTCAACCTGCGCCTCAAAGTCAGAGCTTAAAAGTAAAACATCAGGAGGAATGTATATGGAGCATACCGTTATCAACCTATTAAATATTATTGTTCGAATTGCCACAGCCTCAAGGACAGTGTTCAGAGTGACAGGGTGGCATGCTAAAGATTTCCGGGCAATTATGGCCACACCCCCAGAAGAGTACGTGCAGCCATCCCTGTCCTTTCTGTATATCAAGTAACTGTTCAAGAAATTTGTGTTTAGAATTCAAATGTGTTTCCTGAACACACATTACACTTGGCTGATAAGCATGCAGTATTTCGTATACATCGTGAAGATTATTCAGAAGGCCTCTGCAGTTCCATTGTATTATGTTTTCTCTTCCCATTATTATGTGTTCAGAGCTACTGGAGTGTGACTATTATGTAGGGTCTTTCGGGGCTTGGGCTCTTGGAAGGGGTTTTCTGGCCTTCTCTACTGACCTGGACGTCGCAGCCCGTTCCTTCCGCTGCGATGAAAGCCGGAAGGGCTCGACGTCCATGTCGTCATCTGAAGGCAAAGGGGTGCCCAGCGGACTGGGCCCCCTTGACGTTGAACCCTCTCGGGTGTTCTTCGCCTGCGCTGCCAGTGCCGAAAGCGTGGGGAGCACCACAGATGGCGCAGGCAGTGAGGCGGGGGAGGGGGTCGCTGCGACTGCCTCCGTCTCCATCTCCGTGCCCTTGCGTGTGCTTTGGGCCGGTGGAGAGGAAGCAGTGGATGCAGCGGCATCCCCAACAGACGTTGCCACCACAGCCGCTGCTGGGTGAGCGAGCGGTGCGGAGGCGGATTGGGCTGCCATACGCAACCCAGGGGGGGGCTGTGGCGGGACAAAGTCCGACTCGCGGTACTGGGTCCCCGCCGAAACCAGACGCCGCTCCGCCCCCCGGCCAGCTGCGTCGGCGTACCTGCCCAGAGGGAAGTAGGCGAACCGCTTCCGTGCCTCTGGGAAGGTGATGTTTTCGTTGACTTTCAAGGCAATGATCTGTTTTTCTTCTTTGAACTTTTCACAGCTCCTAGAATAGGCAGCGTGTGATCCCTGGCAGTTGGCACAGGTGAAGTTCTCGGATTTACAATTGTCAGTTTGATGATCATGTGCTGCACATTTTGCGCACGTCAATTTACCACGACAAGACGTTGTGCCGTGCCCAAACCGCTGACACCTGAAACAGCGGCGTGAGTTCGGCACGTAGGGTCGGATTGGACATCTCAAGAAGCCTGCGTTGACCGACTCAGGAAGGTTAGAGCGGTCAAGTGTCAAGATTATGTGCTTGGTTGGAATTATTTCATCATTTTGGCGTATGGTGATTCGCCTCACTGCTGTCACGCCCTGATCTCGGAGGCCCTCGAGCAGATCTGCTTCAGTCTCATTCATTAGATCCCGATCAGAGATCACGCCCTGGCAGCTATTGAGGCTACGATGGGGCGTGATCTTGATGTCAACATCTACCATGCGCGTTTGCTTGAGGAGGTTAGAGGATTGTTGTTTGTTTTCTACTTCTATCAAAACTTCTCCCGTTGTGAGTTTCTTAGCCTTGTACGACTTTCCGATAAGGCTTTCAAGAAACTTGGAGATTAGAAACACAGACTGGGAAGTGATGGGCTTTGTCTTGTCAACAGATTCCATGATCAAAAACCGCGAGAAATTATCAGGCTTTGGGGGAGAGATCGATTGCAAAGGAGGAAAAGAAACTTGGGTTCGGCCCCTTTTCGGGGGCCGATCACGTCAGGGGGGGGGGGGGGGGGGGTTTAGAAAATGCCATATGATACATTGAAAAGCAGGGAGACGGGGGTACTTTCTCCTTTGACCTTACCCTGGTAGTCAAAGAGGTCCCGGAGCGCCCTGCCTGGTAGACAGGCAGGGAGCCCATCAGCCGGAACTTGACCACGGCTCCGGCGGCTACCGTTAGAGGTTTCTACCCTTCACCTTAAAAACACATCACCACGGTAGGACACAGCTTATGTTGGGGGGCTCGGGGTCCGCGATATCGCCAGTACCGTCACCAAGATTACTCAAGGTGCCCCGTGCGGGGGAATTGGAAATTGGATTCCGTTTTTATGACATGTATGTACTGCTCAACAGATCTTTCCCCGCCTCTAAATTGCAAATTCGCGTGTGTATATTGCAGTTTACAAACAAAGAATATGCTCTAGGGCTGAAAGGCCTCGTAATAGACATTCACGTGGAATCTTTCAACGAATGAAAGTGCCCAAAAACTTAAACTTCAAGACACCCAATCTTCGCAACCCATTTCTTTCTGACTTGTGAGTGGTGTTGGCTATTGTGACATCATTCGTTTGAGGTATGGATTCGAAGTACGCGCTGGCATCAAATAAAATCAATCTCGCTGTGGCGCACGCACGAACGAATGCATGAGTACACACCCACATGCACAGCCACATGCATGCTCGCACACACGCACACGTACACGCACGCACGCACGCACACATTCGCATACACGCATGCACGCACGCTTACCCACTCGCCCACGCCGAGTCCGGATCCGCTGCGGCTCGAACAAATCACGTACCGATCCCATCCACTTCTTCAAATTGATACAACAAAAAGTTTTGATGTGCACCTCCCCCCCTTTTGCGGTATCAAGTTTTCTTTTTTGTTATATCTTGGCCAAGCGCGCTTACCTGGTTCGCGCCGGGCGATGCCGACGCGCCAAATCACAATCGAGCACGTTCCATGGTGTTGGGCTCCTGAACCAGGTTTGTCGAAACGCTATTGTATAGCTGCAACAAGGTGTACTGTAGGACAGCTGTGATTGCAACGAAAATTGCTGGTACGGAAATCAGGCCATCCCTCCCACTGCAGTTACGAAAAGTCGCGATTTTACGTGAGAAAAAGTTGACAGAATATGTTAATACAGTGGAACTCCGGATATACGTCCCGGGTAATACGACAACCTGGGTTTTACGACAGAATAGTCGGGTCGCGGAGAAGTACCTGACGAAATATTGCATAGAAATACTTGGTTATCCGACGCTATTTCATGCCTAACTCTTGTTATCCGACGACCCACTCGAAGTCCGCGCCCAACCGGCCAACGACATTAAATTGCCGCACGACTGCTCCGCCGAACTGGAGCTAGCTGAATTGAGCTAACTCAATTGGTTCTCTCCGGCATGGCTTTTTCCGTCTCGGCTTTCGTTTCTCTCTCCTCTTGCAGCACCCAGCTGCTCTGCACAATCAATTTCCTTTCGTCTCGCTGGCGTCCCCTCTTGTTGCGCAGCGGTCGCAGTGGCAGTGTGCAGAAGGTGTTTATTTGTGCCACTCCGGAGGGAATCGCTAACGAGGTTACGCTGGCAGGCTTAGACACCCAAATGTGTTTGTCGTGATGGCGTGTGACGCGATTCGCACTGGCCAGCAGGCAGTGAAAGGCAGTGCAACGACAGCGTGATTGGCACATGCACTGCTGTATTCTTCCCGTATTTACTTTTTTGGTGATATGGGTTTTCCAGCCCTGCAGAGCATGTATTTGTTGTTTACATGGACGTTTTTGCGAATCTGCCGCGCGAAATTGCATTTAAAGGTGTAATTCTTGTTGTTCGGATGTTCTACGCCAGAGTATATGACGCTTTGTAACAATCCCAAGAAAGTCGTATAATCGGCGTTCTACGGTAATTAATAAACTTGCATTCTTCACGATCGCTACAAAAACGCAATGATTAGGGCTCTACAAGCGAAACGAAGAACGGTATGACTGAAGCACAAAGTGGATGTAAAGTTTTTATTTTGTCGGTGAAAAGGTGTTGCGCTCGAAAATTATAAGTAAGGCGCCAGTACGCAGGATAGGGAAGCTGTATCTGCTATCTAAGCTGCAGTTGGGAGATTTTCCGCGCTTTGCAAGGTAAGAAATAGGGTCTGCGATAAAACCGTCTAATTTTATCGAGGATCTGCTTTTTCAGTCGGCACTTTTGTCAACGTACTGTTTGTGGCTTTCGTTTTGTCGCCGGCTCTTCTGACGTTTTGTTGTTTTGACCATCCGCTCTTTTGTTGCGCAGTGCTTTCTACCGTGCTCTTTTGACGCATGCTATTCTGTTGCTTGCTTTTGTTGCGTATCCGTCCGTCTTACGTTATCCGTCCCACACATTACACGTCCAGCAGCCCTTGAAACTCTGAAAAAATGTTTTCTCTTGCACAGCTTTGCATTCCGTGGCCACAAAATTCAGAATGTCTTGAAGCGACGGCTCCCCAAATTTTTGCCCTGACCATGAACTCGTCCTATCTTTTTCTAAGGCAGCTTTGTACGGTCGAGTCAAGTGCACGCCTACCCGCGGTACTACGCCTGCGCAACCAGCTGGAATTCATGCAATTTGGGCGTACGGCTCCCTCAAATCCCTTTTGGCCGACCCCATGTTATCAATAGGTGTTTCGCCAACAGCTCGTGGAGTCGGTGATAACGTCCCGAAACCACGACAGACAGTCCTGAATTTTTCGGATGTGATCCACCGGTCCTAGATTAAGTCACATAGACATTCACTATGAGAAGGGAATAGGTGATCGCTTCAATCTGTTTACCCTACACTCAAAATGACAACGAACCTGCGCAGCAAATGGCAACAAGATGAACGGGGAATTTTTATTTGGTGAATGTTCCAGTAAATCCTCCAGCAGTACAAGGTTTGTTCCATACTGCGGTGTGTATAAAATACACGCCGAAACACTCCGTCAACCAAGTGACGGTCTAAATACAATGCATTAACATGGCATTGCTCAAACCGAGGACGGAATTAAGCGCATGACCCCCAAGAAAGATCCGGATTCCGAAAAGCATGCAAGCAACAGCTCTGTGTATGAGCGTAGCTAAAGAATCAGCCTCTCAGCGCAAACGAGAAATCAGTCTTCAAAATGGCCGCTGCTGCTGGTGAACATGCAGGGAGATAGCGAGCTCAGATATAGAAAACGCATCCTCTCGCATGCATTTTCAAAAAGAGACTACCTTGCCGTTTAAGAGGCATATTGAACGGAATGTATCAGCAAGATGAACCAAGACTGTTCCCGAAGTATTGCCTGGAGCACGCGTTCCCTCAACAGTGATGTTATGTGGTGTTACCAGCAGAGAACCCAACGACGCCTAAAAATGTTGGGCTGTGAAAGCAAGCAATCTACCAACACAGCAAGGTGAATGTGGAAAAGAATCAGGCTTCTTGTACATCGGTAGCCCCATGCTTGGCACTTCGATATCCGCATGCTCGATGTAATCAGCTAATGCCGTGATGTTTTTTTAAAGCCTACAACTTTATTTTGATTTAATAATGCAGAGGCCGAGAACTGCGGCGCAGGTGTCATGGCGCGAAAGTGAATGTGTTTGTGTATGCCTGCAATCATTCTCGAAAAATAACCCGTGTAGTGCTTTCATTCTTAACAAATAAATATTCAAGGCGCTGTACTTGCTTCAAACTACAGAAAAGTCACTCAAAGAGAACGTAGTCTTTTGTGCCATACCCGCATTGTTTGCAGTGGTCGTTTGCAAACAGACTCCATTGTACAAAGCAGCCACATATTGTCATTTATTTTATACCTACAAAGCAAAAGTGAACGGCGCCGAAACGAGGAAACGGCAGGCGCTCGCTTGAATTTTTCACCATAGGTTTATATGAATAAACAAGACCACAAGTTTCATTTTTGAGCTCTCACTCTCAAGGAGATGAAAAAGTAACAGGAAGATGCCGGTTGCCGGTCACTTGCCGGACAAAACAAGTTGTTAGCAGATGTGGTTAAGGTATCACAGAAAATGGGATTTCGCTTTCTCGCGTTCTCGCTTTGAGGCGTTGTATCAGACCTGTGAACTTTTGGTAGTCGTCAAGAAGCACTGATGACGCAATGTGCCCGCTGTTGAGAGGGTTTGTTCACAAAGCAACAGATGCAGAGCCGAAGCTTTCAGAGTCCGGGGTTGGCAACACTAATGTGTTAAAATGAGCTAAAAGCACGTTTTGTATGACAAAAACGCTGATGCGACAGGGCATTTGATACACCCATTGCTTTTGTAGATTTTATTTCCAGTTTATTTCTATTGTTTAAGTGTAAGCAGATCATCATACCATTTAAGGTCATGGGTTACGTTACCACTGATGGAACTATTGCATGTATCTATAAAAACAGGACGAAGGAGGAAGAATGGTGACACGGACAAGCGCTAAATTCTAACTAATATTTTATTTCATATTAGTGTTTCTCTTTTCAAATATTTCATTGTATATATTCTATAGAATATGTTGCTCTAGTGTCGATATCATGGACACAATGTTCGCTGCCTCCCGACAAGCTAATGAGCTACCTAGACGAGCACAAGTTCAAGAATGCAGCGGGGGCGACTACTCGTGGTTTCCTGGAGCTGGTCCCTTTCTATTTGAGCTGGACGATTGCAGAGTGGAAGTGGTTTTTATTCAGACGCGATGTGTTTGCATCGGCTCACGCGTCGCCCCTGTCCTCGGTGACCTGTTTTGGCAGCTATTGACCGCAAGTTGGCGCTGCTTTTTAATGGGGCAAATCAGCGGGTGTTCCGTTGCGTTGACGACTACATAATATTGATCGACCCATCGGTCTGCTCCATCGACTATGCTGTATCAAAAATCTTCTATTTGGTTCGGTCGACTCTGCGCCAGCAGGTGGTTACGAAAGAAATACAGGGGGTAGGCACGATTCGCTTTTTCGCTGAGTAATTTTTTTCTTAAGCTATGTTGAAATGGGATGAATAATTAGTTGGAATCGAGGAATGATACAAGGTTAGAATAAATGACGTGCTCTAAAAGTTTACAGGAAATAGAAGTTAACGATACAGGCCGGAAATTGGAGGGAGAGCTCTCGTTACCGGATGAGAGCACAGGGACGACCTTCCCCACCTTCCAATCATTTGGCACAGCACAGCACTGAATGGAGTGAACAAAAAATGTGTGACAAGATAATTGACGAATAAACTTCGGTGTTTTTTAAGAACTTGGCATTAATTTCATCTACGCCACAACTGGAAGAAGGTTTCAGGCTACGAATCAGCTCCAGAATATGTTCATCTCATCGTGCCCTATGCACTGAATTGCACCCTCATTTTTGTTTTTCAGTTTTCCTAAGAGATGCGGTGGTTATGTTCCTTCTCTGCCTTCTCTGCGGATTTCCGGGCTTCTTCGCCAGTTTAGCTGATGTGTTAATACTTATCGGTGAGTTTTCCCAAGATATTAGTTGGAAGCGGGTTGAATTCACGGCCGCGGCGGCCGCTTTTGCGTTGGTGGTCAAAAGCACAAATGCCCGTGTGTGCGAGATTTCAGCGCACGTTAAAGATCCCCAGTTGGTGAGAATTATTCCTGAGCCCTTCACTAAGGTGCCTCTGATTGCCTGCGTTGCTTCGGCGCGTTAAACCCTACGATGAATCATGGAAGTCAGCGCTTGTCTCTTTCACCACTCTTCATTCTTCCTCCTGTTTTTTGTACTGTAAGCATTTGTTCAGTGAAAGACCAACTGGCCCAAACAATCACGTTAATCCCTTATTACTGATATGTGCAGTACATCATGTTCTGCAGGACGTTTTGGTCAAATGTACTACTGCTTGGGAAATGAAACCCCATTGTTTTGCGGGGAGTTGCGCTATAACGTTTTTTTCTCCGCTTGGCAAATATTTTAGCACTGAGTTAGATCTGACATTCACTCACATAACAAATATGACATGAATCTCCTACCTTCACCACATGTTCATCCCACTGACGCGGGACGCAGGTTTATTGAACAATGCGTCATTTAGTCCTTTCGCATTAAACACTAATATACGACCTTGTGTTGCTGCGTCCACAATTCGAATGTACGGAGTTTGATACAGCTGCTGCAGCACAAGAACGTATACTTCTTTGGGTTAAAAAAGAATAAGCTTCAAAAACTCATTGCACCAGAGTTCAACAAGTAAACCAGGATAAAGGCCACAAATTCCACCAAATCCACTAATCTTTGTTCTCTCTTGTGCTTCTTGAAGAAAGTAGAAACGCATTTGGCATACATTGTAAAATTATTGTGTACCTTATGAACGAACGTTTGGCTCCTACGGTGTAATATAACGACAAGTAGACAACTGTGTTTATAGGGCCATGTTTTTATTTCGTAAGCGGTACGTGGTGATGCAGGTATAATTTTGGCGTTGATCTGTCTACAGAGAGACCGAGAGAAGGGGAAAGAGCAATTCAATGCACAGGTTCCAAGGAGCTGCCCTCGAGAGTTGAGGAAAAAGTCTTTCCGAGGCGAGCGACATCCCCAAATAGTCATCACCTCTAAGCGAGAGTCGCCACGGGCCTCTTCTTGCGCTCTCGATTCGTTACACGCCTTCTCGTCGCGTTCTATGCCTTTAGCAACCGCATGTGCGTATCGTAGTGTCACACTCATTTAAATGCAGGGCGGAAAACGGACATGGAATAGAAATGACACATACGAAGTGCGTATTTTTGAAGACAAAAAAAGAGTGACCGAAGCCAATGCTCCGGATAAAGCCAGGAAACACGACCGCTAAGAAGGTTTCTAGGCTCAGATTGGCAGAGTGGACGAAGGACGTACCAGATACGCGGCGTTGCGGACGTCTGAAGCTAGTGCAAATCGTGCGTATTACGCGACGGAAAATGACAAAATGCACGCCCTGTAAGCATCCATCACGGTTTTTAGTTGTTTTTGGCAGTTGTGCGATCTAAGACTTTGGTGTTTTTCCAGTAGTTAGAAAATAATTCTAGATTAGGGTCTACTTGTGTGACTCTGCATCCTTGATGTTATTTGACATAGTTTTTATAGCCATTGTAGCACACAGCAAACATTCTGCGATTGCAGGAATTTGATCATCGACTTTTGTACCCCCGCTACTGAGCCAGAGCATTAGACCGCCTTTTACGGCTAGCACAAGGCTGCAAAATTCGCCACAGAGCAAAGCTTTCTCTGGCTGTTCTCCAGCACGTTTGAGTGGGCTCCTGTTGCTGCAGCTGTTTACCGTTATGTGAACATGGGTTTTATCTCTCACACAACATACGGCTAGCTGTCTCCGGCGTGTCGCGAAAGCAGGGCCCGGAGAGGGACTCGTGCAGTTGATGGAAGGAAGTTGCCTTGCGAACTTACAGCAAATATTGCTGACATTCTGTGACGTATCGAGAAGCTACCAGTGGGGGAAATGGGTGCCAGGATAACCCAAGCTGAAGTGTTTTATGTCCTCGGCGCTTGTCGCCGTGGCTTCTTCGCCTGCAAGATTGAACAGCAGAACCTCTCTCCTTACTTATATTCCTCCACGCGCTCGTCATTGCTATTCGTTCCTAAAAAGCAGCAAATAACGCAGGTACCATTAAATTAAAAAATCCAACACCGTAGTTCATTTGAACACAGCCACGCGGCAATGAATGCTTCCCGTTCAACCCCAGCTGCGTGTGGGTTCCGTTAAATTTTAACAGGGTAGATACTCTTGGTTGAAGCTTTCATGGGACGATGCGGGGTAACACGCACGCTGCGCTGTCGAGGGCATAGCATAGCGAGGTGAGAGCAAGCGCCCAGCGCAAGTGCAGGAAGGTAACATAATTCGGTAGCGAGACGCTTATACATCAACACCTCTCTGATGAAGTCCACAGGGGCCATAAAAAGACTTCGAGTTAACCGAACTTCCAATAAAAAAGCACAAATACAGCATTGTTATTAGTCCGCAAGATGTCTTCCTTTCTATTAGTAAGCAAGATGTCATTAAGCATCTTGACTTTCGTCACCATATCAAGCGTACCACGCCGGTGCCATGAGAGTTGAGACTTATGACGTCTCAACCTGAAGTGTCTAACACACAAACTGCTCACACGGCGGTGCGCCGAGTCAAAAAGATTGGCGGCCTCAAACGAGAGACGCGTACACTGGCGCGAGTTTAAACTGGCCTTCTAATTTACCAACTATACGCTGCCTTAGTTGGGATGGGGCCGATATCAGTACACATGACTGGGGCGTTTTCCCGCTGCAAAATATTAAATTTTAAAGAGATGTGGCGGTCACCTCGGTTCTTGTTATTGTAAATAACTTTCAAATAACCCATATAATGAGTTCGCTTTTCGAATTATCGAGCAATGTTTTATTGAAGTGCGTGTAAAATTGCCGGGAACAGGGCAGCACTTATAATAACTAGAAATTTTGAATTAGGCGACTTTGAATTATTCCTTCAGATTAGAACAACTGTTAAACCTGGCAGCAATGTTTATACTCTTCAACATTGTTGAGAAGAAAGAAAACATTAGGCACATTTGAGGGAAGACACCAATACATCAATACATAAGTGACATGTGCATTGTTCTTTCAATTAAAAATACATGGATGCTTGATTTTTGTGATAGCAAATTACAAATACTCCTTGAAATCAACTCTTGACGTCGAAATACAAAAATAGCTCGTGGCGCACACTGTTGACATGGTTTCAAGTTCAAGTGTAACAAGTTCTTGGTTCCAGTGATGGTGCGGGCAGTGGAATACGGCAAAACTGAATTGGCGCTATGAGGAATCAACCTGCTCGCTTTGAGAAGTTCCATGAAGCTTAGCCTTGCGATAAGGAAACGACAAAAAGCTTCGCTGCTAACAATAGCGTTCGTGAAGCTAAGTCAATGAAGGTGGGCGAATTTTTTATTTGCTCTTTGGCAATGATAAAAAGGGCCCATGCCTTGGGTGCAATTGCTAAAATATAAGAGGCACATTACAAATTTGTAGGTACAACATCTCAGCTGTACTGTTAACGTTAGCTGACCATTGCGAACTGAGGATCTTGTTTTTTTTGAACACCTGGGGGGTTGGACTTCCGGATTCTCATCATTACCAAATAACATTCACTTATATGAGCGGTTATTGCATGTGTGTGTCGATTCGTAGGGATGTGGCTCATACCCAATTGCAGCACAGCAACCAAGATGAAGCCCTCATCAAACGAAGAGGAAATAATAAAGCACTGCTCCTTTAAGAGCAGTGCTTCCAAAATTAATTTCCTTTTCCCCTGTGCTACAGAAAAAGTGAGACGCCATCTTACACAATACCCGAAATGCTTCGAAATGGGTTTTTTGGGGTTGTTTCTTACTTTAAATAGGAGAGTTGCTTCTGAGCACATTTATCAAAATTAAGCATATATCCAACAATTTTACATGGGCGATCTGAGTTTATGTCTATCTGCTTGCGCGCAGCTGTGTTTCAGGAGCGTCTATTTTTGAGCAACATTGTCATTAGAGTTCACTGTTCCCACGCGACAAAGCGCTGACTAACAACTGCAGGTTCAACATAATAATGACTGCCTGCGTTTTTCTTCTTTCTTCCTTTTTTACGTGATTATGGTGCGCGGGCATATCTGTGCTTTAATCTGTCCGAATAAATGTTCACTGCTGTCATCAGTAGTAAGGAAAAAAACTAGTTGGCACCCTTTATTGGTACGTGCGTTGTTGAGTTGAATGAAAGTTGGTTCATACCGCAATTGCTACACACCAGCAATTTCACCTGTGAAAGCAGTCCTTCAAATACTTGTTTTACTGTGACGTCGTTTATCGCAACAAAAAAAACGGCCTTTTTCAAAAATTATTGTAAGAGTTGGAAACGATTTTTTCTTGCTTTGTTTTTTCGTGTGCTAGCAGAAGTGTGTCTGTAGCACACTTGCCAAAATGTATGCTCTTTTGCTTTTTAATTGAATAAGTTAAACCACGAGAGGTTTATTTAAATTTTTGGAAGAACGCGGCTTTTTGAGGATAGTACATTTTGTAGCTCTCTGGTAGTTAGGCTTCCGTGTTGTAATCAGAAGGAAAAAAAAAACACTAATCCACTCTCTCGTTGTCCCTCTGTGTGTTAGATGTAAATGAAAATTTGAATTGTCCGTAAATGCAACACACAACCAGATGCAATTTTGGATCAGTGCTTCGGCACTTATTTCCCTTTGTAATGGGCAGCGGGAGGAGTGTCATGCATCTTGTTCGAAATGCGCTCTTTTTTTGCTTTCTTACGTACTGTGTTGAAACAAAGTCTTTTTTGGCGTATTTGGTAAAAACTTAGCGTATCTCACAGAGTGAAACAACGCATCTGTGCATTACTGTTGCTGTGACTAGAGAGTTGTGCTGTAAATACTATATACCTTTTTGACCAATAGTGGTTGAACTCCGTTTTTCCCTGTAGTTGTTAGAAACAGCTACTATGCGGGTATGTCTTTTGATGCCTTCTCGATTTGAATGGACGTTGGATTAGATCGCACTGCAGCACACCAACAAATACTCCTTTCTGGGCAGAGCTTTCAGTAATAATAACCCTTTCACTTCTGCTATCCGAGTAGTGTAATGAGACCCTTTAAAGCACAACAAAAAATTTTCAAAGTGACTTTTTCAGTTTGCTTTTTCTTGTGTTGCTAAAAAAGAAAGTTCCTCCTGCGAGAATTTGTTTATAATTAAGGATATCTATGCAGACCAAATCGGACATCAGGATTGTACCAGCACTTAATGAACAGCGTTTCTTTCCGAAGACCTTATATTGTGGTGACCTGACGGGTTACACTTCTTGTTTTCACAAGTAGTCAAATATTATTATGGGGAAACCTTGTTTTTGTCTGATTGATATCATTGGACGTTGGATTATATCGCCATTGCATCACACCCCAAATACTCATTTTGGAGAAATGCTTGAATTATTGTTGGCCTTTGACCGTTTTTTTTGGGAAGCAGAGCTATACCCCCTCCCAATAAAAACCCCTGAGTTTCTTTTGCGCTTTAACGCGATAGTGTTATTAGGCTCATTTTTCGATTTCCCCGTGGCAGCGAGCCGCCCGCTATCAGCCATGCTCACCAAGTGTCCACGGAATTACGTCATCACTACCAGCCGGAAGCTACGACTAAGGTAGCAAGCTTCGAGGGCGGGCCTCAATCGGGACAACTGAAGTGTGGAAAGAAGGACAATGATACTACGGCGGAGGCAAAAGAAATACTCGCATTTTAAGCACGTGCCGCACCTACGCAGTGAAGTTCGTTCAACGCCCAGTCAGTAGTAGCACACTTGATAGACACGGTCACCAGCCATTCCCGCAACTGACGCCACTACATTAAACATCCTTTCCAACGGAAGATAAAAATAAAATTCAGGTAATTCATGGGCTGAAGCTACACCTGCGCTACGAGGCATGCCGCAGCGGATGTGTCCTGAATAATTTCGACCACCTGAATATCTTTAATGAACGCCGAAAGGTCGACACACGGGCGTGTCAGTTTTCCGCTCTCATCAGAAAGATGGCCGCCGGGGACGGGTATTGAACCCAGTTCCTTGAGCCCAGCAGCACGACGCATTAACAACAGGGCAAACCTGGAGTGTTTTCACCGGTACTGGTGCCGGCACCAGGATTGGGTATACTAACTCAAACAGGGGCAAAGGAGTCACGCCAGTCTCTCAGAATTCACAGAAGGCATTAATTATGAATAGAAACGACGTAATATAAAACGAAAGGGTGTAATCGCAGTAGTTTTGCAACTACTTTCAATATTCCTGTGGCTCTGTTTTCGCTGCAAGGTCCGTTTGGCAAACGATGGATGGCACCACGCGGCCACGTTAAAAATCACCTTAAAATAGGTACGGGTGTCCTCCCAGAGAACAGTTACGTACAGTTGCTTGGCGTGGCTCTAAAGTGGCAGAGCCGAACTCACAATCGCCAAAAATTAGAAAATCTTTAAGCAGTTACCCACATTATAAAACGCCTAACAAAAAGGAGAGCTTGAAAAAACAAGAAGCGGTAACACTCATTCAGTCACTTATCCTGAGCTGGATATTGCAGAGCTTACTATAACACAAACATAGAAACACAATCATCAGGACAGTATATAAGGTAGTCCTCAACCCGTAATTTTGACCGTGAGAAGAACTGACATACGGTGGACCACGAGGAGAATGCAATGAACAAACGGAGACGGATCTAGAGGAAGGGGAAGCCCCTTAACTCGGTTGAGGGAAGAAATAACAACATTCGGAGACAAAGAATGGAGGATAGGCTCGGGCAGCGTTGGAGAAGAGATGCGAAGGTCAATGGGTTAGGCCTTCGTGCTGCAGTCGACCTAACCAAGGATGTTAAGGATGATGAGGACGAATTGGCCCTAACATTGTGCCTTCATACTGCTGTTGAAGAAATCTGATAAAGCAATCTATATCCACCAAGAAAGTGGCCGGGAAAACAAAATCGAAAAGGGCCATCCTATGGAGCACAGGTTACCCCTCTGAACAAAACGACTGCGTGCCCTTATAGGTCACCTATTCAGCGACTCCGCATAAAAACTCTCCTCTACCAAAACCGTGGAGCCAAACCTACACATGAACAGGCGATTCGGCAGAATTAAGTTCATTTGAGACAATTTCGACAACCATGAGACCACAATATACACCGATTCTTGCACGCACGAAAGTACTAGGCAGAAGTTGTTATTGTTGAATACTTAGGAAATGTACATGGCCCTTGCACGTATAGGAACAAACAAACAGAAGTTGAAGACACGACCGTCTTGGTAAGACGGCTACTTAGGAAATCCTCATGGCTCTTGCACGTATAGGAACAAACAGAAGTTGGAGACATCGTCTTGGTAAGACGGCTGGACGAAGGACCGAAAAGAAGCGTAAACATCATGACAGTCTCTCAAAGGGCATTAGACTGTTGGCTGCAGGCAGAATACCTAAACCACTCTCTGAGATACTCTCTTCCGCAATTCAGAAAATTAGTAGCCTCACCTAGACTCCCATACAGAAGTGTTTTAAAGAAAACGAAGCCCCGACCGAGTGGCACGGGAACTCACATGTAGTGCTCCTTGAAACAACCACTGCCGCTCTCCCCTGCAAGGAAACCCCCAAAAATGTCTCCGTATCCTACGCCTAAAAACACATTTTCACCTAGCTACAAGGGGGCTCAACGCCGAAGAATCGCTAACTGTGTGGAGGATAAACCAACGCAAGTATCGACAAATCTATGTGAGAAACGATGTTCGGTAGGAACATCACACACGAACTAAACCTCTGCTAAAATCAGAGAAACGTCCACCCTCTTCCATACAACCTAGCCGTGTCCAATGGTATGCTCAGGGGTGAACTCAATCATTACACATTCTACTTCTATCAAGACATAGGAGACAGCTTTGACCAGCTTGCTGCCTCAAAATCTGCGCGAGCTGACGAGAGGGAAAGCGAAGGAGCTGCTGCATGTGACGCCGTAGACTTCAGGTTCGCAAAAATCAAAAATGTGTAGTCCGGCTGAGGCATCAAAGCATAGACACTTTGGAACCCTGACACGTACACGTTGTAGCTCAAACTGACCAACAATTACGCATATATCTTAAGCCACCGAAACGCAGAAAGACTTTTCCTCCTCTGGCCCTTTGTGAATAAAAACCCTCCCTTACACTCTTTCTCTTTTCGCTGACCTTCAGTGCTCATGAAACTTAGGTCGAAAATAGCGCAACTGCATTCGAAAACCCTCTCTGGCAGTCGAAGTAACGCTATCTCATCTTACGTCTCTAGACCCGTACGTAAATGTCACCTGCAATTTTTTAGTTTGCTTATATCTCTTAAATACGAGGCAAATAACCTGTCTCATTAATGGTGAAATAACGCGTATACGTACCAGATTTAGGCCGGTCATCTGAAGTTTGTTGTAAGTGCTCGTATAGAGTAGCGCTCATACAACCACCTACTTTGATCTTGTAAGTGCCAGTACATCGGCGTGGTCGTTCGTACTTAGAAATAACTACTCATATATGCCATAGTTGTGTACCTGTAAGCTTGATCCGAATGAACGCTTGTTTTTACTGTCATTGCTACATACCACACTGCATGATATTGAGAGCAGATTGGACAACTTTTTGACATCAGCTAGTCAAGCAGAGAAATATTCCGCCTTCCAAGATGTGGCGAATGCATTTTCTTTTGTTTTCAATAAATATCCTAAATAGAAATCATAAAATAAATTATTTACCTTACAAATTAATGAAGGACCTTTTTTCCTTATATTTAGGCAGTTGTGTTTGAAAGACCAAATACCTTTTAGGACCTCTGCAATTAGAGATTTGTGTTGTCATCAGTAGTTAGGAAAAACAACTATACACGCCCTTGTCGTGCGGAGCTTCAGATTTCAATAGACGTTGGTTCATACCGCCATTGAAGCACACCACCCAGCGCTCTTTTAACAGCAGTGCTTAAAAAATGTGTTTTCCTAGTTGCCCCGGCAAGTGAAGCAGAACATCCTCCCATCGTTTATGGTAGCCATAAGAGTTCTAAAATGTATTGTTTGCAAATTTGGTGGCCAGATGAGCAATGTTGGCTTCGGCACATTTCGTCATATATTGGTGCATGTCCTATATTTAGGTAGGGCACCCAAGTTGCATTGTTACAGCTAGTAGAAAGGTGTATTTAGAACACCGCATCATATTGGGCGCCAATCGATTGGATTTTTCCGCCTGTCACTACCAGTCGAGAGAAAGTATTAACCTATCCCGCTGCAAGTCGGCATCTTTGCTTTAATAGGAATCGGTTCATACTGGCATTGCTGCACAAAACCATATATGCCCTTAGGAGACACGCTGTGCCGTTTTGTTTCATTTTAACATGGGTTCAAGAGCGAAAAGGTCTCCCTCACCCTCAATTAGCACAACATTGCCAAATGATATTTATTTCTTTTGTGGACGTGTCATTTCAAAGCGGGATTCCCCCCAACGGGTAAAATCAATAGTATATCTCGTAATATAGCGAGGACACCCAAGATTTATTGTAAGTGAGTGTAGGCGGTTGCTTCTCGATCCCATTCGTGTTTTATTTACTCAGTGTTACCAATAGTAGCTACAAAAAGATTACGCGTTTGTTCTGTCTCGACATAAATGATTTGAGTGGATGTTGGTTTAAAACCAAATTAATGCCGACCACCTAAATATCGTTTGACCAATGATTTGACTGTAGTTTCTGTGTCTTCCAAGCTATCGAAGCAAAGAAACATACCGTTTTTACCGGGTACGGCATATCGTGATGCTTGTTACTACCCCCTCATGTTCCTTGAGGTGAAGTCCAGTTACTCGCCACAGCCATTTATGTCCTCCTCGCGACATGCGATGCCTCTTTCATCATTTGCGTAATCAGCTATGACAGGGATAGTGCCGTCATCAGCAGTTGTGCTTTGAAATCGCCTAACAACGTACGCGTGACGTTCCCTTGAACAAAAACACAGTAAATGAGGCAAGTGCCTCCCGGTACCGCCGAATTATAACCGGCTAATAAGCAGTTGTAAATTATGTGAATCCGAAAATGTCCATTGTAATTTTCACCACCTGAAAGGGGGTTAAAATAAAGGGGGAAAGTAACTCAGCAATCCACAGCCAGGAGTATGGTCCAAGAAGACCCTCTTGGATAAAACCAGCGCGAATTCAGACGAAGACGAAGGAAGTAACCACAAGGACACCCGCTGGTATAACAACTTAATTTTTAATATCAGAAAGGGTGAATATAAATACTGAACAAAAAAGAAATAAAAAGACAATGCGCATGGGCAAACAAAGTTTGCAAAGGTCACGTTGATACAACCAGTAGATGTGCGTATGTTACAATCAAGGCACACGCAGATACGCAATCTCTTTAGGATGGAGACAGATGCTTGTCTGGCTTAGAAACTTGTCACCTCCTTCGGCTATGTGGAATACCTCTATGATTTCGCGGGTTGTTTGATCACGGTGCCTAAATAAAATGCTAGTGGCAGAAAAATTAGGTTTGCATTGGCTGGACTTAGCGCAATGCGAAGAAAGATGGGATGATACAGGGCCTTTGCACTTCAAACAACTCGCGATATCATGGAGGCATTCCACATAGCGGAAGGAGGTGGCAAGTGTGTAAGCCAGAGAAGCATGTGTCTCCATCCTAAAGAGATTACGTATCTGCGTGTGCCTTGATTGTAACATGCGCAAATCTACCAGTGGTATCAACGTGACCTTTGCAAACGTGTTTGCCCACGCGCATTGTCTTTCATTTCTTTTTGTGTTCAGTATTTATATTAACCATTTCTGATCTTAAAAATTTAGTTGTTAGACCAGCGGCTGTCCTTGTGGTTACTTTCTTCGTCTTCGTCTGAATTCGCGCTTATTTTACCCAAGAATGTCTAAATTCCAACTAGCCCAGCTTGCAACCCTCCTGCCAAGGAGACCCTCCTGATCTTCAGTGATATGTAGCCCAACTCGTTGGGTTTAAGGGAAAGAGGAAAGAGACAAGGCAATGAGTTATGCGCAGTGGGAAAGGAAGGTAAGGAGCAGCATGATTTTGATCTGATCCAAGATGTCTGGCTCCTTTTCAGTCCAGAACTTTCACCTAAGAGAGCGCATCAGACAGTGCCTATTCACACATTTTGCGGCCTCTGGAATGGATTTACTGCTCACCCGAAGGTCTGCTTTTGGAGGTCCGACGGACGTAGACATATAAAAAGTATCAGGGGGTGATATCAATGGCCCATCCCGTGAAACTGGGTTCCTCAGCCCGTGCTTCCGGCCGGCCCCCGAACAGCTGCACTAGCAAATAATCGAGGATCATTTACACTCATCTGGGTTGTTGGTTGCTCCTGCATTTCACGGTCAACTGGTACAGGTTTTTTTTTTGCGAACTTGCATAAATAACGCCGATCGCTCATTTGCTTGCATGACCTGCTTCACACCGTTCTTTTGGCAACTCCTCGTCCACACGTATCGGATTGAAGTCTACAGACTGCCATGGGATAAGGGAAGGGGATTGTCCGGCGTTAAGGGCCGATTTCTAGATCAGTCAGGACCTACTAGGCGTCACTAAGCAAGAATGGTTTGGTCGGTCGATGTACTAACTCTCGCTTTCCTCGTTTTACTCAAAAGGGGAGAGCACGCTTTCCGCCCAGACCACTGCGTCGCCAAGTGACACTTCAAGACCTGGCCGCCAGGAGCCTCCGCTAGGACCTGATTCTCCAGACCACAAACTCCCGCGTCGGTAGCCAGGTGCACGCTCTCCGTTTAGGAGGGTGCAGTAGCTCGAAACAATGAGGAATTTCTCCCTGCTATTTTAACCAAATTACTATCCCAAGCACCAACCCTTCGTAGCCACGCACGCTTTCCGGGTCTGCATCCGGAGCACACATCGGTCTCTTAGAAACTTGCCCTGAAACTTGCCCTGAAAGTTTCTTGGGCGTTTTCGAAGCTCCCATCCTGGAGTGAGCCTCGCACCCACTACCGATGTCATAGGGCGAAACCAAAGTTAGCCAGTCAAAACAGCGACCCCATAGTCATCCGGCAGAAGGGTCACGTGTAGGCTGATGATAGGAGGTCCCTGCTGAACAAAAAGCTGCGGAAATTTCAGGAGCATGGGCGTGCACTGCAGCTTGCATGGGGGCGAAAACAACAGTATACCGCTAAGGCAGAACGTGCAGCGGCCGGCCACCGTGGCGTCCTCAAGTTAGACTTGGTCGAGCATCTGAGAATTCTTCCCTGATAAACAACAATTTGACCGCTTGGAACACTCAAATTATCCAATCAGGAGACATATAGTTTTACTACAGTCAGTTCCCACCATAGCAAAACCCGCCATAGCGGCGGTGTGTTTTGTTTTTCCTTTTCAAGGGCTCCTGAAGTTACGCTTTGGCCAGTCCTCACACGGGGCACCTTGAGTAATCGGCGACACCGCGGACCCCGAGCCCTCAAAGATATGCTGTAGTCAACTGTGGCGTTGTGTTTATAGGTGAAAGGTGCGAAACCACGAACGGTGGCCGTCAGAGTCTTGGTAAAGCTCCAGTGGAATGGCTCCCCGTCTGTTTACCAGGCCGGAAGCTCCGAGACCTCTCAAGCTATGAGGGTAGGCTTTGAAAAGGAAGTACCCCCATGCCCCGCTTTTTCCTTTGTCATGTGGATATCTCAAAACCCCCTCAAAGAGTGTTCGGTTCCTGAAACGGGGCCGCACCGAAGTTTTATTCCCATCTCTACCAAACATCAACTTTCGGAAACATGACAACCATCCCCGTTTTTTGGTCATTGAATCAGTATATAAATCGAAACCTGTCTCCTCCCAGTCTGTATTCTCCGTCTCCAATATCGGTTAAGGAATCATTGGCAAATCTTTCGAGGCAAAAAAGCTACGAACAGCGCGAAGTGTTTGTTGAAGTGAAGACGCAGCAGCAAGCCACAAATCTTCTGACGCAAACCCGCATGGCAGATCTGGAATTCAGTCTCCACCCCAACACAGCCTCAACAGCCCGGAGGTTGTGATATCTGAGACAGATCTGCTAAGTGAAAGTCTCAAGGTGTTACAGCTGTCAGGGGAATCGCCATACGTTTTGGCAATGTAAAAATACCAACAAAGCACATATTCTTGACATTTAACACATCAAAAGTTTCTCAGCGCATCAATTCTGATCTCATTAGGTGTGGAGTACGTCCATAGATACCTTACTTGCGCCGCTGCTCCAAGTGCAAGCGGTTTGGGAGCGCAACAACTTCTTGCAGTGGTAGAACAACCTGTGCAATATGCGCCGCACAGAACCACCAAACTGAAAACTGTCACTCAACCACCTTCACCCGTGCAAACTGCCAGTGGCCGCACGCGGCATAGTCGCGCACCTTTGAAAAGTTCAAACAGGAAAAGAAGACCATCAATGTGAGAGTCCCCGAAAACATCTCCTTCCAAGAGGCGCGAAAGAGGTTCGCCTCTTTCTCTCTCGTGAAGTACGCCGACACAGTTCGCCGGGGGCCGGAGCGCCATCTGGTTTGGGCAGGTACCCAGCACCGAGAGTCAGACATGGTCCCGCTCCTTCCGCCCCCCTCCCTCTTGGTTGCCTCAGGCAGCCTAGCCAGCCTCTTCACCGCTCGCTGAGCCAGAAGCGGCTGTGGTCGCAACCACGTTGGTTGGGGATGCTGCTGCACCCACTGTTTCTCTCCACCTGCCCGAAGCACCCTTGAGGGCACGGAAGTGATGGAGACGGAGGCATCCGCGGCAGCTCCCACACCCGCCGCACTGCCTGTGCCAATCCCGCGAACCTCAATCCCGCGAAAAGTATCTGTGTTGTATTCTCGAAGAGGCGCGGAATAAGGTGCGATCCTGACATAAAACTGAATGTTGACTCAATTTCACTAAAAAAAGAACACATTCCCACATACCCACCTGCTCATTCCCACCTCATCCCACCTGCAACATCCCATCTGCAACACATTCCCACCTGCTCACGGGATCTCCTAGACCCCTGTGTAGCAGGTCTGGAGAGGGCCTATCCGTAATCCACATACTCATACAATGCAAGGAACTTCACACAACACGACACAAACACTTGAGAGAACTCTACAGACAACATATCCCACTACATCCATCGCTGTTTCCAGGTGACGATGCCATGGTTTCCTTGAAACGTGTGTTTGAGTATTTGTCAGACGTTAAGATTTTAAACCTCATTTCCTATCACGCATTATCAAATCTGGCCCTATACACCAGCCATCAACATTATCTTTAACTGATTTTACTATGTTCGGTTGACACGTTTTTTTTTTACCTCCCTTTTTGTGGTAAAACTTCACTTCAATAAATAACCTTTCTCTGGCGCTCATTGCCATTAGTCGGCCTTCCGCCATAAAAACCCAACCACCATCATCATCATCATCATATAAAAAAAGAACACAAGATTTGGTGTCAGACGAAAAACTGCATTCATCTCGCCCATCAAACAACTGAAACAAAATTTTTAAAAAACAATGAACATTATGAAAGTCCTATCTTACATATCACACGGTGCAGCCAAAGAACTCCTGCTGCGCCTTTATACGGCTTTGGTAGGGTCTCAGTTGGACTACAAAATGTGTTGTGCATGGGTCGGCCACGAAAACAGCACTCAAAATGCTCGACCCAGTGCTGCACTTCAGGCTTCGCCTCTCGTGTGGTGGCTTTAGCAGTATTCCTGACCAGAATCTTTACCCTAAGTGTCACAAACGGCGCTTAGCACGTCAGCGAACCTTTGATGACCTTTTATATGCGTTTAAAATCTTTTCAATGGGTAACCATCCCTTGAAAACTGTTTTCAATGATACCTCCGCAACCAAGCTCTTCTTTAATCGTCCATTCCTTTCTGTGCCTTTCTCATTTAACGTGAGAGAAGCATCTGAACTGTCGATCACCTATTTGGACACGTTTAAAACATCTGCCATTGATTATATAGTTCTTGGCAGTTTTGCCCTGTATCGTGTGACCTGTCGTTTACACAATGACAGACAAACAGAGCACCACAAATCTCGATTTGGCAGCATTTTCAGTATCTGCAGCAAAAATACTAGGCTGCCGAATTGTTTAGCAACGCATCGGAACCTTCCATCGCAGTGTCTTGCACTACGCACGGACCCAACTTTATGCATCTACATCAATGCATGCAAATACGAGCATCTTCACGGCGAAAGCGTATGACATTTTTTTTATTGCAGGCCATATTGTTCGACATCACATTCAAAGGTGCACCATCTACACAGATTCACTCAGCGTTGTACATGCATTTTCATAGTAAAAGCGGTCCAAAAATTACGTCATAAATCTAGTTTTGAAGACTTTATTGTCAGTGTTTGCCAAAAATCTCGAAGGGATTATACGGTGGGTACCGGGTCACTGTGATATTGGAGGAAATGAAGCCACAGACCGAATAGCCGCCCCTGCGCACACACGAACAGAGTGGATACTAGAAAAATATCCTACACCGACCTCAAGCCGCACATAAGACAACTCCTTAACGGAACGTTTGAAGCTTCCTGGAGTACACATAAAAACAAGTTACACCTAATAAAGCCACACCTAGGACCATACACCACTGACTAACACAAGAGATTCATCGAGGTTGCCATAGCTAGATTACGGATATGCCCCACACACACGACACACTCCCATCTGCTCACTGAATCTCCAAGACGCTTGTGTAGCAGGTGTTTGGAGGGCCCATCTGTATTTCACATTCTAATTACATGCAAAGCCTTCTACACAACAAGACGCAACACTTCCCTCAAGTATACAGACAACACATTCCACTACACGCAATATTGTTTCATCAGATAATCCCATGATTCTTTTAGAATGCACGGTTACGTTTCTTAGCGAAATCAAGTTTTTGCTTCTCATTTCCTAACACGCATAGTTTTTTAGACCTAGTTTTATACCAGACACAATCACCACCTGGCCTTCTACACCAGCCATCGTCATTGTCTCTTACTGCCTTTACTTCTGTTTTTTGTTGAGTGGTTTTAGAGGTTGTCTTCACCCTTTATACATAACCACTGTTTGGCGCTCTTTGCCCTAGTTAGGCTTACGCCATAAACATCCAACCATCATCCTCAATATTGTCACGTGTACAAGAAGTTTAAAGAGGACGACGACGAAGGGAACGCCTCCAGCCACCTGTCTTCAGCGCGTGCCGACGAACTGTCGACGACGACGAGGAGGAGCAGAGTGTCTCGGGCAGTGGCGCGCGAGAGCACGTGGACCGAGCTGGACGATCGAGAACGGCAGTCTAGCGCGTGGTGGGCCGGAGGAAGCAACTTCTTCGCTGAGTGACTAGGAGGCACAAGTTCGCCTTATTAAATTACCATCGCTCACCCGGACTATTTCGTCATTATTCTTGTTACGTGTCACTGGTGGAGGTGCTGGGTAACCCCATAATGTTCAAGACCCCTCCTGCTTCTCGTCTGTCCAGCCCCGAGCGGCCTACCTTCGTGGACACACCAGTTCATCGCTCCAGCCGGCGCCTGTTAGGCTTATCTCCCGAGTTCAGCGCCCTGTCTGGAACACGCTCTGCTCGTGGCCCCCAAGCGATGGCGTCAGCGAATGCAGCGCAGGTGACGTTCCAGCAACCTCGTGAACCCAACTGCTTTCACGGGGAGGCCTTCGAGGATGTAGACGACTGGTTGGACCACTTCGAACGTGTCGCCAGATTCAACCAGTGGAACAACAACAACAAGCTGCATAACGTCTATTTCTCTCTTAAAGACGGCGCGGAGACCTGGTTTCTAAATAACGAGGCGAGTATGCGGACGTGGGAAGAATTCCGTGAAAAGCTTCTCGAGAAGTTTTCGAGTACAGACCGGTGTGACCACGCGATGCGTTTGCTCGACTCCCGCATCCAAAAACCGAACGAAAGTGTTGCCATGTTCGCCGAAGATATGGCACGCCTGTTCAAGCGGGCTGATCCTGCGATGGCCGAAGCTAAAAAGTTGCGCTACCTGATGCATGGGGTGAAAGAACAACTTTTCGCCGGACTGGTGCGAAATCCTCCTCAGACGGTGCAGGCGTTCATTAAGGAAGCCACTGCAATTGAACGCGCCCTTCAAGACCGGTCTCGCCAATACAACAGGCATACGAACCATGCATCGAGCAACGTTGCCATGCTGTCCACTGTCAACGAGAGGGACCTGCGTGACCTCGTTCGGACCATCGTCCAGGAAGAACTGCGGAAATTGAAAGTGAGTTCCCCAGAGCCGGCAATCGCTTCTGCCTCTTCGATCGCCGAAATCGTACGCGAGGAACTCCGACAAACACTTGTTCCCCCGGAACACAGTGTAGAAGCGCCCCAAGTAACCTACGCAGGGGCCCTCCGTCGCCGCCAATTCGTCCCTGCAGTGCCACGTCAGGAGCCGCTAGCTGACTTCATGCCTCCCCCACGGCCTACCTTTCGTCCTCAGGTCCGCAAGACCGACGTGTGGCGCACCGTGGACAACCGCCCCCTGTGTTACCATTGTGGAGAACCAGGTCATGTCATCCGTCGATGCCCGTACCGCGAGATAGGGCTGCCGGGATTCTCACCTACCGCTCGCCGTCCACGCATCGGGGAACGACCAGCAGCAATAGAAGATTACCTGGCTAATAGGCCCGCCAACGCGCCGAACCATCATCGGTCCCGCTCTCCGTCGCCGGCTCGCCCCAGTTCCCCCTATCGCAGCAGCGAGACACGAGGACCAAGGTCGGCAAGCCCCCTTCGGGGAAACTAGAAGCAGCAACCTCAGGAGGGAAGGTTGCCGACGGCCGAATTACTAATGTCCCTCCATCAGCGCCGCGATGCGATCCACAGACGAATTCCCACGAAGAGGTGAGCACGGACCTCTCCGTATGTGTCGACGGGCACCCCATAGTTGCTTTAGTGGATACCGGTGCAGATTACTCAATTCTAAGCAAAAAACTGGCCGATCGCCTGCGGAAAGTAAAGACCCCATGGAGTGGACCCCAGATCCGTTCCGCAGGAGGTCATCTAATGACGCCCATTGGAAAGTGCACCGCGAGGATTGCCATCGGTAACTGTGATTTCGTTGCCACCTTCCTCGTGCTCCCACAGTGCTGCAGAGACATGATCTTGGGAATGGACTTTCTGCGGGAGCACGGCGCCGTCATAAATATTCGTGAGCGTTCAGTCATTTTTTCGCCAAACGGTACGTCCACAGAAAGTGAAAGAGAGCGAATTCACGTACCTCTGCGCATAGGTGGCAGCGACGTACTAATGCCTCCTAGGTCATGCGCGCTTGTTTCAGTCGTCTGTGACAATCCGCACAGTGGTGATGGCATAGCCGAGCAGATAAGCGGCCTTTTGCTCAACCAAGGAATTGCCATTGCCCGGGGTCTGGTGCACCTTACCGAAGGCTGCGCGCAGGTGTTGCTCACGAATTTCACTAACGAACGTCAGCGCATCGCGAAGGGAACTGCAGTGGCCTGCTTTGAAGAAATCGACGACGGGCAAGCCTGCTTTGCACTACAGAGCGATACGTCTAGCGATTGTACATCTCCTGCCGCTGTTGACGTGAATCCTGACTTGCCACCTGATAAGCAACAAGTTCTCTACGAGCTGCTGAACCAGTTTTCCGACTGCTTCTCCACGACATCAGGCGTCCGTCAAACTGCACTAGTGAAACACCGCATCATAACAGACGAAACTGAGAGACCTATTCACCAGAATCCATACCGTGTATCCCCAAGAGAACGCGAGGCGATACGGGACCAAATCGAACAAATGCTTAAGGACGACGTCATCCAACCGTCAAGGAGCCCATGGGCGTCACCTGTCGTGTTAGTCAGGAAGAAAGATGGAAGCCTCCGTTTTTGCGTGGACTATCGCAAGCTGAACCACGTAACGAAGAAGGACGTATACCCTTTGCCAAGGATCGATGACTCCCTCGACAGGTTGCGCCATGCGCGCTATTTCTCATCCATGGACCTAAAAAGTGGATATTGGCAAATAGAAGTGGATGAGCGGGATCGCGAAAAAACAGCCTTTATCACGCCAGACGGTTTGTACGAATTTAAGGTTCTTCCTTTCGGACTATGCTCTGCACCAGCAACATTCCAAAGGATGATGGATACCGTTTTGTCCGGGCTAAAATGGCAAACATGTCTGGTGTATCTGGATGATGTGATTGTATTCTCGCCGACATTTGACGAGCATGTCAAGCGGTTGTCCGCAGTGCTACAGGCTATACGGTCCGCCGGACTCACACTGAAGCGAGAAAAATGCCACTTTGGATTCAAGGAACTACGCTTTCTAGGTCACGTCGTCAGCCGTGATGGAGTTCGTCCAGATCCTGATAAAATTGCAGCTGTTTCCAAGTTTCCCACACCGGTTGATAAAAGGGCTGTTCGACGGTTTTTAGGACTCTGCTCCTACTACAGGCGCTTTATCGCAAACTTTTCCCGAATAGCGGCCCCACTTACTCACCTTACCCGGGATGACGTTGTGTTCCAGTGGACCGACAAGGAGCAAGTCGCTTTCGACGAACTTAGACATCGCCTACAGACACCACCCGTCCTAGCCCACTTCGACGAAGAGGCTCCTACGATCATCCACACCGATGCAAGCAACGTCGGACTTGGAGCCGTTCTTATACAGCTACAGGATGGAGTCGAAAGGGTGGTTGCTTACGCAAGTAGGTCTCTGTCCCGTGCGGAGATGAACTATTCAACAACCGAGAAAGAATGTCTAGCGGTTGTTTGGGCCACAAGCACATTCCGTCCATACATATACGGCCGGCCATTCAGTGTTGTGAGCGATCACCACTCGCTCTGCTGGCTAGCAAATTTGAAAAACCCTTGTGGACGTCTCGCACGATGGAGTCTGAGGCTGCAGGAATTTGACATGGTTATCCAATACAAATCTGGAAAGCAGCATAGCGATGCTGACTGTCTCTCACGAGCCCCCGTTGAGCCTGCAAGTGGAGAAGACGACGTTTCATTTGTGTGTGCGGTGCAGGCGACAACCGTTGCAAAGCAACAGCGGAATGACCAGGAACTGCGGCCGCTAATTGATTTCTTGGAGGGACACACTTCGACTGCACCTAGGCTATTCTCCAGAGGGCTTTCCTCCTTTTGCTTGATTAATAACGTACTGTACAAGAAAAACTTTACCCCCAACGGCCGAAGCATCTTGCTTGTAGTTCCAACTCCCCTGCGAGAAGACGTTTTGCAAGCCTGCCACGACGAACCCTCGGCCGGTCACTTGGGCTACACTCGAACATTAGCAAGGATACAACAAAGCTATTACTGGCCTAGGCTGTCCAGCGTTGTCAGGGAGTACGTCCGTACCTGCAGGGACTGCCAGCGACGCAAAATGCCCCCGAACCGACCTGCCGGCTTGCTCCAGCCAATTCAAATACCTGCGAGGCCATTCGAACAAGTTGGAATGGATCTGCTTGGCCCCTTCCCAACATCTTCGCAAGGTAACAAATGGATTATCGTGGCTACAGATTACCTGACCCGGTATGCGGAAACAAAGGCTGTCTCGCGGGGCACTGCAGAAGAAGTAGCCCAATTTTTCGTTGAAAACATCGTGCTTCGACACGGTGCTCCTGCTTGCGTTATCACGGACAGAGGCACAGCCTTTACAGCCAAGCTGGTGAGCGCCATCATGACGCTGAGTGGCACATCCCACCGACGAACGACCGCCTACCATCCTCAAACCAACGGGCTTACGGAGCGCATGAATAAAACAATTGCCGACATGTTAAGCATGTACGTGGATGCCGAGCACAAGACCTGGGACGTCGTTCTACCTTACATCACGTTCGCCTATAATACGGCACAACAGGAAACGACGCGGATGACACCTTTCCAGATTCTTTACGGTCGAGAGGTTTCTACTATGCTGGACGCCATGCTCCCTCACGATTCAAGGGACGACGCTGCACCTTCCTTCGACTTCACCCAGCGCGCCGAAGACGCACGGCAGATTGCGCGTCAGAGGATACGGCAACAACAGCACTTTCACGCTGCGCGTTACAATCTCAGGCATAGACACGTGCAGTTTGTAGAAGGCGACCAAGTCTGGATATGGACGCCGGTTCGTCGACGGGGCTTATCGGAAAAGCTGCTCCGGCGATTTTTCGGGCCCTATACAGTGCAAAGGAAGTTAAGCGACGTGACTTATGAAGTTGTTCCGTCCTGCCCTTCTCCTCGAGCACGCAGCCGGCCACAACCTGAAGTAGTCCACGTGGTACGCATGAAGCCTTATTTCTCCCGATGACGACTTTTGTGACCTCAGCGCTACGTGACCCCGCCATTTACGCAGCATACCATACGGTGACTCTACGCATCGGGACGATGCTCTCTTGGGAGGGGGGCAAATGTCACGTGTACAAGAAGTTTAAAGAGGACGACGACGAAGGGAACGCCTCCAGCCACCTGTCTTCAGCGCGTGCCGACGAACTGTCGACGACGACGAGGAGGAGCAGAGTGTCTCGGGCAGTGGCGCGCGAGAGCACGTGGACCGAGCTGGACGATCGAGAACGGCAGTCTAGCGCGTGGTGGGCCGGAGGAAGCAACTTCTTCGCTGAGTGACTAGGAGGCACAAGTTCGCCTTATTAAATTACCATCGCTCACCCGGACTATTTCGTCATTATTCTTGTTACGTGTCAATATTATAGTCATTGACCTTGCTCTTGCTAACCGATCTTATTGTTTACGTCTTCTTCTCTTATACACAAGTATTGTTTTGGCGCTCTTTGGCCCAGTTCGCCTTGTGCCATAAAAATTCAACCGTCATCCCACCTAAGATATTTTTAGTTTGTAAAATGTAAGTCGATAATACCGTCATAGGTGAGATAGTTCTATTTGTTAGACCAAGCAGGGTAATGATTGTTTCATTATATTCTAATAGGGGATTTTTCTCAAGTTTTCAGAGGGGCACAACAATAAAATTTACATTTTACTTCGTATATTGAGTCATTTATTTACTAAAAAGCAGGATGAAATAGCGCCAGCCTTATTTAGCGTACTTCTCAAATCCTGCAGAAACTTCCATGCTTAAGCGTGACACAACATTTATGTGGGAAGTAACCAATATATTCCAGAAATACACAATAAAATGACTACGTCAACATGCGACAATGTAGCTCTTTGTACATTTTCGCAGAAATTAAATATTTGTGGGTTACTTTCAGCCACATTTTCGCTTTCTTTGTCAAGCATTATTCCAGTGACGTCTTCAAGAAAATATTTTTTCCCGAAAACCAGGTGTTGTATTCCGCAAGGTGCCAGAAGCAAAAAAAATTGTTCAAATAAAACATTTAGATGTTTTGACCCTTAGGCTGGGGTCTAACCTAACATTTATGTGTTGTGAAACCAGGCACAAAAAGTTTATTATGTTTGTCCCATTTTAAAAACAACCATTGTTTGCTGACCAATATGACATTCAAACATGTCAGATTTGTTATGAACGGCTTTTTCACTTAAGAGGGAAGACCTGTTTTCTGCAACCCAGGATATTTAAACTGTCTCCAATAAATACAGAAGGACCACAAAACGTTTATTTCGTCTTATTGCATATGTTGCACATATTGTATTGTTATATCTACCTAAACTTTAACGCCATGGTTGTCCGTGTAACTGACTTCGTGTTTATGTAAAAACGCTACTTTATGCATCTCCTGTATAGATATTGATCTAAGTTAATTTTTCCCCGACCGCCAGCCTATATCAGCTTGGCAATATGTATACGTAAAATATGCATATTCTTCTAGGTCTGCGCGGGCACAAGATGTTACATTTCTTTTAGGAATAGTCAGTTTATATAAAGAAAGTAATCAGGGCAGCTCTGATTTAGTGGTGCGAACACTGGGCAAACAGCGAAGCAGACTGCCCCACCTAGCTTATACTTGTTAGGGCTAAGCTTATGCGTTGTTATTCTTCAAGGCTCAGTCAAGTATCCTGGGTGGTTATGCTTGGGGACGAGGTCAACATTTCTACGCATGGTGTCGTCGTTATTCTGCCAAAGAGCACTGAACACTCGGCCACAAAATATATACAATGTACGCGTGCCCACCGGATTTTGCGGTGAAGCTCCAGTTGTACGGGAGGGTGCAAGAGGATGAACGTTTGCTCAAAATTTCTGATTCTATTCGGCGACCACCACTTCGCATGTGTGGTCTGCCATGTGGGACGCTACTTAAGCATTTGATTAACGTTAACGCTTCTCGGCCATCTGGAATATTTCATCTGGGCAGTAATACTTTACTTTCCACCATTGCAACTGCACTACTAGTCGCAACAAGGGATCAAGCGAGCCAACCCGTGATGCTTTTTTAAAGCCGTGCTTGTACCAGTTGTATCGCGCCTCCAACAGATGGCGACACTAGTCCCGCCCGAGCGCGATGAGGCAAAGCTTCGGATCCCCCGCGCGCGATGATGTCGTCGGTCAGCGATGTTTTTCTGCGCACGTTCCCCGGCGCAATCTCCAGATTAAGCAGTCTGACTGTTGAAATAATAACGCGGGAAAGCATACTCTAATTATCAGAAAGCCATGCGGATGAATAACTTCCCCGCACGAAATTTTGCTGCCGGAAGATGCTCAAGCTTTGCTTTTAAACACGTGGTCTCACTGGACGGCAACCATTGTGCTGCGCAAGGCGTGAGACTCCAAAGGTCATGCATTATAGGGCAGGGTACATATACACGAAAATCGTACGTTACGCTATTAAAATCCTGTGCTATGTTTGGGTCTAGGTATTGACCCAATTAGGTATAGGCGCTACTCTGGCTGGATATAGTTTTCTTATTGACCCTCCTATAGGTGTCTTTATCTTCATCTATAACAAGTTCTATGGCTGTTTTGAGCCCTTCTTATCAACGAAGGGACGAATCTGGGCCAGTTTCATAGTTTTAGAAGTGAGAACCAGCGTTATACCCTACGCTAGTGCCATCCGTGTATGTCTTCTCCCCTGTGTAGTGTCTAACACTTGTTCCCACTTCGAAAGCTTCTTATCAATATCTCTAAATGTGTATTTAGCTTATTTTACGGTTGTTTTTAAGCTATTCCTAAAGCCGTTTCTATGGCTGCCTTCACCTCTTCTTATCGACATCCCGATGCGGGTCTTTACCTTATGCTGTGATCCTACAATGAACTTCTCTAAAGCAATATTTACTTTTTCTGTAGGTAGGTGAAGGCATTTTTACGGCATGCCATTTAGTCTGTCTTGGAAAGAAGACCAAAGTACATACCATGTAATCTTACGCATCTTGAGAGCTCCTTCGGTGACGTTTTTTTGGTTTGTTGCCTAGCTCCATTCTCTAATAAATGTACTGCTAACACTTGAAAGTAATAAGTGGAGCACAAGATTATGAATGGAGACACTTCTCCGATGCTTCAAAGGCAGCTGGTTGCTCAAAGACAGCGGTGGCGAGCAGAGCTCAAGATATGTACGTGTGTCCTGTCTTTGTCGCGATGTGCTTCCGAAATTGTTCTCGAGACTTGTGTTATAGCACGTAAAAAAAGCATAAAAACCATACCATAGTGCCTGGCGTCACTTGGGGATATACCAAGCCGTCATTTACGCCGCACATTCGAGATCCCAGCTCACAGCGCCGGCATCAGTTTGGACAGGCGAGGAAGAGCATGGACAACGTGCTTTCAGCCAGCGATGCAAGCACGCTGTATATGCCAGCGGCGCCCTAGACTGCTCCCCTATCGGACTGCCATCATTCCGGTTTCACTCGACAGTGGCGACAGCAGTAAGGACTCGTCGTTAAAGAAGCAGTAAAGAAATCAGATTTTGTAGGTTTTCTGCGTCAGTTCTACACTCGCAGCGCCAGGATTCGAACCTTCATCCAGCAGATCAACGAAGCTAGAATCAGTAGTTTCACCTACTCGGCTACCACCACGAGTTAGTACCCGAGAGTCAAACGGCTCACTTAATCGGCTCTGAATGAGGCGAGAGGAATAACGTCACCTTCTCGAGTCAGAACACGTGGTAGTATACACGCGTACGCTGCACTTGCAGGCGCCTAGTTTAATTGTGCGCATTGCCTTCGTTCGTTCTGCTTCTTTGATAGATTCTTCGTCGCCGTTATACATACATGATGGAGTAAAGGTCGTTGCGGCTGAGAAGCAGAAGCAAATGGGATGCAGTAGATAATTAAACCGTCATAATGGTCATGAAGGTTGCGTACAGCTTCGCCACTTTCCTCTCTTACGCGTTAGTGTGCACTTTTATCGTTTTAGTTTTAGTCTCCATCACAAAATCACGCGCTGCTGCGTGAATTTTTATATGCTGCTACTCATCACTAAATCCAATTCTGTACCGCCACCACGCCGACTATAAAGAGCTCCTAATTCCATTCAATAAAATACGTTCTCGAGATCAGAATACACGAAAAATATTCCGATGTCCACAGAGTGTTTTGACTGGGCAAATTGTGATGAAATACTTATAATATTACGCGATGGCAGGGCAAAATGCACTGAACATGACAGACGGAGCGACAATTTAATGAGCTACGATGATTCCACGAGCGAACACCAAGACTATGTAGCATTCGCTACGACATCCTCCTCACTGAGCCTAGCGTAGCGTCATGCTCCAGTGCCTACTCCGTCATTGCCTTGTAGCAATGGCGACCCCCCCGTGGACCACCGGTCTTTTGTGACTGCCCCTTTCGGGGCCGAAGATCATAGACGTGAGAAGAATGATGAAGAACGACATTATAAAAATAAATTCGAAAGTCTTTGCCGTGGTCGATGAAGAGCGGGGAAAATAGTGGCCTCATACCAGCGATGCCCGCAACGCCCAAAATGAAACGTTGAAACGCTAGTATCGATACTGCAAAAAAGGGCGCGGGACTCATGGAAAACTGGTCTAGGCTAGTTTAGTCGTCGTCAAGTCTGGTCTTGTCTTGTCTCGTTGGGTCACGCCTAAGCTGGGCTCACGGGCAGGGAACATGGTGGTGCCAGTTCTGCTTACCTGGGGGCTGGGGCCGCCCGTTATGGCGTACGTAGCGGTCCAGGCCACTTCCAGCCAGATAACGTGCAGACTGAGGGCGAAAATCAGGGGAAAACACCGCATCATTCACCAAGCATGTTACGCCGCGGCAGGAAATATGCACGAACCATGATAGATGGATCAACAATGTAATGAGTGCCAATGATGGCAAGATAAATGCCAAGTCTATGTTGCATTTACTACGTCGTCATCATCACTGAGGCTTCCATAGCGCCATGTTCCAACCAGGGTTGTGTTTTTCTTGTAACATTATTTGGTCTACTTATGTAGCTTTATTTCCCGCATCTGGTTTAGACAAATAACACTCCGTGGATCTACATAGGCCACCTTGATATTGAATGGAATGTGCACCTTATGGGTCCGTCATATATGGCCTGATAAGTAAAGAGCCGATGTCCGCAGTTTCAAGATCTGTTTCTGTCTAAAGCGTTAAGGTATCAGTAAGGTGTTATGTTCTACGTTTCCGAACCCCATGTATACCCATAACAGGATAATCAAAAAGTGACCAGTCATGCCTACGTTGGCAGTGAAACCAAAAGCAACACACTGTTAATATTGTTGCTCTTCAAATAAAATTGACTTCGACTGAATAGAATTGCACTGCGAATGCTTCTGCACACGCCAGAATTGTATGCAACCAGCCTAAATGTTCTCTAGAAAACCCGCCTATCCGTTACTTTCACATCCCGTAGCTAGCGGCAACTTGCTACTCAGGTTCTGCGCTTCTTGCGTGCATAATAGTGCTGGTCTCACAATAGAACAGGGTTCATTTTAGTGGAGCAAAGGTATAGCTTTCTTTGTGCTTCCAGAAAATAGTAGGGGGCCTCAAGAATTGCCGAGGGACAACACCGGATTTCGCGATAAATTATACTACGCATGGGGTATGGTTCGCAATTTCAGGTTGAGCGTTTTATCAAGACGTCTGATAAGTACTACGGCCGGTAGTTAGCTGTCCTGCTCTGCGCGATGGCCGCATGTTTGCCGTGCTACGGAATTGCAGGTATTTAATGCCAGTGTACAAATGGACTCATCTGCTACACAACACAATGAGGCGAAATGGGGACCGAATCCTTTATTTGTGTGTGGCAGCTTGAAATTTTTATTACTACAATTGCTGGTAGGTCGTATAAAATGCTTCTTCACAAATAACTTGTTCAACCGCTCCATATATTCTACTGAATCGCCTATTGTCATGGTTGAAATATTCGTGCCAAGAGAACTGATTATTTACTGGGACTTATCTGTGCCCACAAGTAACAGGCTACTCCAGCTGCTCTCTCTTCTTCTTGCTACTGTTCACCCTGTACCATGCTCAAGCTTGTACCATGCACTATCCCCCAGTCGGATATGAGCGACTATAGCTGGTATCATCCAGGTGCTTGCCTACGAAAGGGGTGCTGAAATTCATGTGGAAGACGAATCGTGCCGATATTTTACTATATTTTTATATGAACCTTTTATATCGAAAATATATTGGTGATAAGTAAGAGATGCTGGTTTGTATGAAATTATGGAAAGTGCACGTATCATACGTTGCACTTTTGGTGGTCACAAAACCTATCGCGACATCCAGTTAATTTGAACAATATCACCTCCGAGCAACGGATTCAGAATTAAAGCCAGCTATATGACAATACATCTGTCTTTTGCTCGGTATATTATTGCCAGTATTTGTCACTAACGTGCTAACGGACAAGGCACGAGCGCGCTATAAGCAGCCGAAGAAATTTAAACACAGAGACATCTTTTTTTCAACTTGAGCAACATGTATTTTTTATACTATAGAAATTGGCAGTGTGGCATAAAAGAAAAAGCCAAATGTGAGCATTTCCTGATATCCTGTTTCATTGTATTCCATTTACAGAAACAATTGTGAGAAAACTGCAGCTGAATTGTTCAACACAGGGGTTTATATATAGCTGGTGTTTGCTTTTCACGGCTCCTTTAAGGTTTTTATACATCATGTAGCATAGTTAATAAAGCTTGGCGAAATGTTTCGTATGGGAATACATAGAAAGTCAAAAATTGCCGCATCAGTTTAGTCTGTCTACACCGCTTGAGGTCGCAATTATAATGGCTTCACCTGGCATTGTGCACCTCGGCAATCTGGGGTTGTTCGAGTGCTAGGTAGGTGAGTGTGTTTCCATGACTAAGAACCTGGCGGGGCACCCGACGTCGAAGCACTATCTATTTCAAGATATCGCATTGTAAATTTCCCAGCCCTGACCAAGGCGAATAAGTTGACGGCTTCCGCTGCGCGCGATGCAGCCATGATAAGCACGTGCTCATGAAGGCATTAGATGCTCTCACTCATATTGTGTTTTTCTCGTTTTAATTCTTCTCTTTAGCACTCTGTCATTCCAAAGCATTGTTTCACTCGCAATGGTAAATTTTGGAAGAGAGAGACAGAAATATATATATTACAAACCCTGGGTGAGCTTTGGCTACGGGCCGGGCCCCCGTCCTGGCCAAGGTCTCTTCCGTTCTTTTCAATGGTCAGACATAGATTCCCCTAAACCTCCGTGTCAGAGCTGGTCAGAGCTGCATGCCACAGCTCAAACGTCTTCGTGGAGTTGAGTGCTGAAGACACGTGATGGGGCCAATCCACATTGCACGGAATAAACTATATTGGTTTTCACCTTATTTCGTTTGTTTAATTTTTGGGGAAACATTTGGGTGAGCAGGTTCTTGTCTGATAGGAGTGTTTTGTCGTTGTTTGGCAGAGAGCTCAGAGCTTTTTCTGGGTACCCACCATTTCTCCAAAGTTGTCGTAAATGTGCCGCCAGAGGATACTGTTACTCTGTGCTTTGGGGCATGTGAATACTCGAGCATGTCACTCCGCTTCCCCGTTTCTTCCCAAAGATTCAGTGCCGGGCGACAAATAAGGTGGTTGTATGACTGGCTGTTGGTGGCCTTAGTATTTTAGGCCATTGGTGAACTGGGCTGTGAGTTATTTTCGCTATGACCTTATTCGATTTGGTGACTATTTGAATGTTGTTTTTTGGTGCTGGCTGTAGGCGTTGGCCTGCAGTGGAGCACCGGTTACAGCCTCGTCAGGGAAACATGGGAAAAAAAGGAAAGCTGAGGACCGGACAAAAAGTAAGAAAGACACAGGACCAGCGCTGGTCCTGCGTCTTTGTTCTCTGGTGTCCTGTACTCAGCTAGGCTGTTGCCAATGTTTTATTGCTCAGAAAGGTGACCCAGGCTTTCCGGCATAGTTTGTGCGAAAGGATTCCAGTATGATTGGAGAGGGAAGTAGCGTAAGTTTTATTTTCACCCGTGTTTCAAAGCTGTTCGTAGTCGTTGACCCGACGTATGGTCGCCAGAGAGCGCAATCTCATACATAATACCAATTCAGTATTAATTTTAAGAGCGTATCGCGTGTTTCATCAAGTGAGCAAGATAATCACAAGCTGACCAGATTGTTATTGGCTTTGGCATTGACAAGTGAGACAAATTTTTTAATGGTTAGTCGATGCATGGTATTCGCTATTCTGTGTTTAGATTTTTGAGGCAGTAAAATGAAAGGCTGTCAAAACTAGGAAAAGCACCCAGGCTTGTTTGATCTGCAGTTGTGCTTCTTAGTCTAGCCATTGATTTACTCGTTTGACCTCAACGGCTTCAAGCATCGACGTTTTTTTATGTTTTCTGCTGGGGATATCCTCTTGCTTACGTTGGGGGTCATAAACACAGTTTCTACCATATCGGATTAGGAAATTTATCTGTAACCGAAAGTTACGTTTATCGGTGACATGCTTCTGTATTTACCAGTATAACGTGATGATGGTGATGTTTGGGTTTTATTGGCGCAAGGCCAACTAAGAGTAAAGAGCGCCAAACAAAAGTGATTTCATGAGAGCAACATGAAAAAAAAAACCAGAACATTTCAGTGAAAATAAACGAAGTAAAACACAAGCTATTGAAGAAGACTTGTGTAAAGAGCCAGGTTGTCATGATGCATGGTAAGAGATAAGATGTAAAAACTTGAAATCAGTAAGAAACTTAAAAACACGCTTGATGGAAAACATGGGCTCGTCTCCTAAAAAGTATGATGAGTGAATCGGGATGGGTGGTCTGTATAGTTGTAGAAAGTGCTTGCGTCGTGTTGTGTCAAGTGTCTTGCAATAGATGAGCACGTGGATTACGGATAGGGCCTGTCCACACCCGCTGCACAAGGGTCTTCGCGAGCCAGTGAAAAGGTGGGAGTGTGTTACGTGTGTGTGGCCTATCCGTACACTTGCTAAGGTCACTTCGGTTTGGCTGTTGTGTGAGTCAGTTGTGTATCGTCCCAAGTGTGGCTTTATTACATTTATTTTGTTGTCTGACTGTTCACTCAAGCGTGTTTGGCATGTTTTACGTCTGACGAGTGGATTGGGTTCCGCGTAGGGTACTCTTGCTATGTCTAGAGTGTTGCCGAGTGCAGAAACGGTGGCGCTTTCATCTGCCCCAGCGTGGCCTGGAACCAAGAAGACTTTTTACATTCAGACCTGATGCATACGCTGATATTAAAGATTTCACAACCAGATTGACAACATAGTCTTCGGAAGACCTTTGGGATAATAACGTAAGCACGACGCTAAGTGAATTTGTGTAGCTGATGGACTTAGCGATATAATGCTCGATAAGGTAATTTAAAACAAGAAATATACCACATGCTTCCGCCGTAAAAATGCTGCAACTCACATTAATGGTTTTACAAGCACTGAAGTTGGTTCCGTGTACAGCACAAGATACCGCAATGGACGTTTCCGAAGCATCACTAAAAAACTCTGCCGCCCCATATCTCGCCTGGAGATACATGAAATGCTGCAAAATGGCAGTTGTGGGCACCGTCTTTTTCTTAAATTGCGTAAAAGACAAATAACATAATAAAGGTAGAAGATGCCATGTGGCTACCGAATCAATGACAGATGTTGTGAAGGGGTCTAAAAACGCGACGGAAATTTCGTAAGCCTCCTTTCTCGCCCTGAGCGAGGAATGCGCAGAAATAGATGAACGACTTAAAACAGTTGGGACGAGGATGCATCGTTCAATATGAATTTAATGGGATGGTGAGACATTGATGAAAATTTAAATACATATAGTAAATCGACAACTTCGCGCTGGTACAGTAGGTAGAATATGTCACACCCAATCTACAGATTTTGAACGTGCCTAGTCCGGAAAGCATCAGACAAAAGTCGAAGGCCCACGTTCTGCACCGGGTCGAGCATTTTCAAAGCCGTTTCTCTTCCTGTACCATACACAACACTCCCATAGTCCGACCGCGAGCCTAAAAGGCTGGTAAACACTCGCAGCAGAAGTTGTTTGTCAGCACCGTACGAGTGATGGGACACGACCGCAAGAATATTCATAGTTTTAAGATATTTTTGGTTTAGTTGTTTCATATGAGCGATAAAGGAAATTTTTTCAACAAGAATTCTAACTAGGAACTTGTGTTCTTTTTTGACCAAAATCGAGACACCATTCAGTTTGATGTCTGGATCTGGCCTGATACCACGCCTTTTGGAGAACACAACACAAGTGCTCTTGACTGGGTTCAGCTTAAAACCATTCTGGTCAGCCCAGTCAGCTAGTTTATTGACACCAAGCTGCACTTGGCGTTCGCCGATTAACATATTGCACGATTTAGAAGATATTTGCACATCATCTACATACATTGTACAGAAAATGGTTCGTGGCAACTCCTTTCGGAGAGAGTTGATCTTGACTATGAACAATGTGCAGCTCAAAACGCTGCCTTGAGGCACGCCATTTTCCTGCACGAAAACATTTGAAAAGGCGGTGCCAACTCTTACACGAAAGGTTTGTTCCGCGAGGTAGCTATAAAGAGTGTTAAACATATTGCCCGAAACACCGAATGCTTTTGCGTCGTTAAGTATCCCGTATCGCCATGCGGTGTCTCAGGCTTTCTCAAGATCAAAAAAGACCATAGCAAAAAACTGTTTGTGGACAAACGCAACCTTGATATACGACTCAAGAGCGACGAGTTGGTCGTTTGGGGATCGCCCCACCCTGAAGCCGGCGTGGCAGTTTTTGAGGAGACCAATGTACTCTAAAAAGTACACGACAATCCTGTTGATCACCCTGTGGAGGACATTGCACAGTCAGCTTTTGAGGGTGATGGGTCGATAACAGGCTCGAAAAGAAGGGTCCTTCCCCTCCTTCAGGAACGCTAGTACAATAGCCTCCCTCCAAAGAACTTGGAATGTGCCCCGAAAGCCATATGTTGTTGTATAGGTGCAGGAGTGTTTCAAGAGTATCTAGGTGTAGGTGTAATAATATGGTGTATATATTCTTTTCTGCACCCGGAACTGAAGGTTTACATGCGCTCAAGGCAGCGCTCAACTTATAGAGTGTAAATTCAGTATTGTAACACATGATTTCGACCTGTTAATGTCATGTAGGACTTCTTATCAGAAGCACTTTTGTGTTTCAGGAAAGTGTTTGTGTAGTGTGCAGACCTGAAAACTTGTTGGAAATGTTGTGCAAGTGTGTTAGCCTGGTCCTCGAGCGTTTCCCGGTTTGTACTGACAAGGGGCAGGCAATGTGCAAGTTGTCCTTAAAGTTTACGTATTCTTGTCCGTACCTTGTGAGTGTCGGTGTATGAGTAATGGATGTAAGAAAATTTCGCCAACTCTCGCCTTTTGCCTCCCGCCGCACACGCTTTCCACAGGCCTTTTCCCGTTTAAATGACATAAGGTTGTCCCCCGTGGGGTACCAGCGAAGGGCTCCCACGCCTTATTCTGGCGCCTCTCGCGCCCGCCTACAGTCCTCGTTTAACCAGGGCCTCCTTGGGTTGCGGGACGCACTGCGGGCGTGGGCAATGGACTTTATGCAAGCGTCGAGGATGTGCGCCATTATGAGTTGGGCGGCTTTTTCCACGTGTAGGTGATTTATCGATTTGTGGTGTAGTTTAGATGTTTATGTGAATGGGCTCCAGTTTGCTTTTGATTCATTTTACCTCTTATGGGAAGATAGACTGCTTCGGCCTGTACCGACATACGATACTGAAGTGGGGAAATGGTCACTACCATATGGGTCCGTGCCCACCCCCCACTCAAGACAGGAAAAGAGAACTGCAAAACCAATAGCAAAGTCAAGATGCGAATATGTATTGTGTCCTAAGTTATGGTATGTAGGCTGTTTTTTGTTGAAAAGGCATGCTGCAGAAGCTTTTAGAGAATTCTCTATAAGGCGACATCGGGCATCAGTTCGGGAGAAGCCCCAAAGAGAGTTCTGCGCATAAAAGTCGCCTGTTAGGATGTGTGGCTCGGGTAGCTGGTCAACCAGTGCCTCGAAATCGGAGCTCAGAAGTGCAAAATGAGGAGAGATGTAAATGCAGCGTACCGGTGTCAAACTATTAAATGTTATCGTGCGGATTGCTACAGCCTCAATGACAGCGTTTAAAGAGAGAGGGTGGCATTCTAATGATTTCTGGGAGACAATGGCCACACCACTCGAAGAACGCGTGCAGCCAACCCTGTTCTTTCTGAATACCATGTACCTATTTAAGAAATTTGTTTGTTTGGAATTGAGGTGAGTTTCTTGGTGACACATGATACTTAGGCTGATTGGCATGCAGCATCTCTCACACATCGTCAAGATTTTTAAGCAGGCCTCTGCAGTGCTTTTCCACTAAATGACGCTTGCTGTTCCCATTATTTACATTTTACGATGACTGGACTGTGTGTGTGTGTGTGTGTGTGTGTGTGTGCGTGTGTGCGTGTGTGCGTGTGTGTGTGTGTGTGTGTGTGTGTGTGTGTGTGTGTGTGTGTGTGTGTGTGTGTGTGTGTGTGTGTGTGTGTGTGTGTGTGTGTGTGTGTGTGTGTGTGTGTGTGTGTGTGTGTGTGTGTGTGTGTGTGTGTGTGTTAATGCGTCGTATTTCGGGGCTTGTACTCTCGGAAGGGGCTTTTTGGGCCTCTCTGTTGGCTTGGACGTCGGAGTCCGCTCCTTGAACTGTGTTGCCTGCAGGAACGGCACGACATCCATTTCCTCGTCAGATGTCAGAGCGGTGCCTGACGAGCCGGGCCCCCTGAGCTTGGTCCCTCTTCGGGGACCTTAGTTTGGGCCGCCACCGCCGAGGGCGTCGGGGGCGCCAGAGGTGGCAAAGGCGGTGCGGTGGCGGTGGGAGCCGATGCGGGACCCCCGTTGTCCATCCACTCGACACCCGCCAATGCACTAAAGAAAGGGAAGGCAGGGGCGGGAGCGGCACTTGTCCCGACGGAAGTGGTTGGCTCCAGAACAGCTGCTGTCCCAGCCAGCGGCCTGGTGCCGGGTTGGGCTGCCTGAAGCAACAGAGGGGTGGAGGTCGAGGGACAAGGTCAGACTCGGTGAACTGGTTCCCTGTGGAAACCAGACGCCGCTTCGCCCCCCGGTGAGCTGCGTCGACATACCTCCCCCGGGGCATAAAGGCTAACCTATTTCTCGCCTACAGGAATTTGATGTTCTCAGTGACTGCGATCTTGATGATCTTTGTTTATTTCAAATTTTTCACATTTCCGGGAGTGCTCTGCACGCGGCCTACCACAGTTCACAGAAGTGATGGTGACGGAAGGCAGTTGTCGCTCGGGTGATCGTGCGCCGCGCATTTTGCACATGTCGTTCGGCCACGGGAAGAGTTTGTATCGTGCCCGACCCGCAGGCACTTAAAAGAGCGCCGCGGGTTCGGGATGTAGGGACGGATGGAGCTTCGAATAAAGCCTGCATTTATATGTTGGGGAACAACTGCGCGGTCAAAAGTAAAGATGATGTGCTTGGTGGGAACCTCGCTGTCGTCTCTGCGGATGGTGATGTGTCTCACGGCAGTGACGCCCTGATCCTTCAAGCCGGCAAGGACATCCGCATCCGTTTCGTTCAGGAGATCTGGCTCTGATATCACACCCTGCGAGCTGTTGAGGCTCCGATGGGGTGTGATCACAATGTCTAGATCAGCCAGTCTAGCCTGAGCTAGAAGCTTTGTGGACTGCAGCTTGTCAGTTTCCGCAATGAGGAGTCCACCAGACCTTTGTTTTTTGGCCTTATACGATTTTCCTATAATGGCTTCAAGATATTTTGCTATCAAGAACACTGACTGCAATGCAAGTGGGTGGGCAGGACTGAGGGATTCCATGACAGGAAATCAAGAGAAATGATCCGGTTGAGGAAAGGTTACCGATGGCGATGAGGGAAAACATACTTCGGTGCGCCCTTTTTGAGGGACCGATCACGTTTTGTGGGGATAGAGGCGGTTGAAAATACCATATAGGATAGTATAAAAGCAGGGGACGGGGGTACTTTTTTTTACCCTTATAACTTGAGAGGTACCGGAGCTTCCTGCCTGGTAAACAGACAGGGACCCCATCCGCCAGAGCTTGATCAACGCTCCGCCGGCCACCGTTTGAGCTTTCCACCCTTCACCTTAAACAGAAATCACAATGGTAGGTTACAGATTAAATTGGGGGCTCGGGGTCCGCGCTATCGCCAATACCGTCACCAAGACTACTCAAGGTTCCCCGTGCGGGGACCAGAATGAATTCGGAGTTCTTCGGAAACTTCTGGCGCCCCTTGTAGCTCGTCCTATGCTTCTAGAGATTCTGCCAAGTTTCCGGCTTCCTGATGTACATCTTTGTGAACAAACAATGTTTGCGCTGGCCCCGATTGAGATGAAAGCACTCAGAGTGACTGCTAAAGCAGGGACTTCCTGGAGTTTATGT
The DNA here is from genome assembly GCF_048455015.1 of Haemaphysalis longicornis. Taxonomy (NCBI): domain Eukaryota; kingdom Metazoa; phylum Arthropoda; class Arachnida; order Ixodida; family Ixodidae; genus Haemaphysalis; species Haemaphysalis longicornis. The sequence goes on along the minus strand of NW_027526225.1, from coordinate 73,798,155 downwards.
ATTTTGAGCAATCCGCGGTTCAGAACACCGGGTTTTTCGCCCCATGAGGCACATGAGGCTCATGCCCGAAAACACTAATTTTATATAACAGCACTCGAAAAACGTATTCAAAATCCTAGCGACCTATTGTATCTGGCATAAATATTTAATACCAAGTACTAAATATATTTTTAAAAATTATCAGGTAAACACAGTCCTTTTTAAGGGGCACAGGGTGAAAAAGAAATTCCTATATATAAGGTGCTCTCTCTTATTATTTATGTTTATCATCTCTCACTGATTCCACATTTCACCAATTATTACACATACCTTCTTATCGGGCACCTTATCACAGTAGAAATCTGAGCGGGTGAATAGGAGAAAACATTAGTGAATACGATTCCCACTCAAGGATGACAAAGAGAAGTTGCATAAGACCATGGATGGCATAATGAAAAAAAAACACGGAAGATGCGGTTCAAGGGCATTGATCCGTGAGCTCGTAACTTTTTGTTTAGTCCGTTTAAATAGCCTGGTCAAAAGGGAAAGTTTGCCAAGAGTCCTTGCTGCCTCCGTCCTGGATAACGTAATACGTATTGGCTGCCTTTCTGTTGTGCCGAATGGGCGGCTGCATTCAAACTTCGTTACCAACGATGCCGGGGTGATCGGGAAGGTACTGGAAAGTACTGTCATGGTCCGTTCGGGCAGCACGGTTAAACGTTCTTGTCTCTGTCAACAGATGTTCATGGCGTCCATGGCTAAGGGCCGACTAAAGGTATTGAAGCGGAGACTTTTAGTCGCAGAAGATCGACTATCTTCTGCTTGAGATTTGCTTAATAGTGTGCAGAGTTCAACGTAAGGGGGCTTTTCCCGCTGCTGTGGAAGAGATGGGGCCGGCTATCTTACCTTAAATTAAGTGGACATAAAAATTTATGGTACAAAAACGGTGGCGGCTGGACTAGATCTTATTAATGTGTCATAGATGTAAACATGGTTGCGGACGCTGTATTTCTTGTGTAGTTAAATCACAGTTGGCTGCAGTTGTGCTATCTTGAAGAAATCTTACTCTTTTTTTTACGCCTTTCATATTATGTATCTTAAGGGCTACGTCGTACACCAAACCTCATTGCAACTGTGTAATTGGGTGGCACGGAGGTGGTGTGGGCAACTACAGGCCTTGTGATAGACTCATGGTGGTGTTTAGATGGCATACGCCCAAGGGGATCAGCAGAAGTACTGGTTACATGTCTAAGATGACCCTAAGTGTTGCAACTGTGCCGTGATTCGAAAAAGGGCGATCACGAGCCACAGCAATGATCGTAGCGGTTGCCGTATACCGTGCTAGGCCAACCCACATTCCGAGGGTCTGCACTTGCATGCCTTGCAGTTTATGATTGCGGCTCGTACAAGAACTTACAAGCACAATGTACCGCAGAGAGCCAAAAAACCGCGTTATATAGCTGCAACACTGATTTCATGGTCGTAGTCCACGTCTTGCCACCTGTGAAATGGAAAATATGGGCCACTACAGACAGCCTCATCTTCAAACAACGCACATTCAGGATGAAGAAAGGAGGCGTGTTTATTGAGAAATTTCTACAAATGTGCACATCTTATAGGTAGCGAAAAATTTGCGAGATTTGTTACGGGCGAAACATTTATGAGTGCGGATAAAAGTGTGGTGTCACTTCATTATTGGCACTGCTACAAAAAACTTACATATTTGTCGAACTGTCGTGCCTAGTAATATTTCTACGCACTTTGTTTGTGTGTTGCCTTCAATCATCCCTTCATGAGCTGCAATGAAGCAACGAAATGCCGATACTAATCAACAGAAAAAAAGCGGCAGGTAGCCATGGAGGAATCGACCAAACGTGACAACGGAAATAGCCAGCACGCAATGAACAATGGGCATGCCGAGCGAGCGCATTGCAGCAAACACCATGTTGGAGGCTTGTGAATCCGCTGGAAGAAAATAATACAGGAAGTAATATGAGTTAACCAAACTTGTTGCTGAGCAAGTTGCTACATACTTTAAGAAAAAAAAACGTAGCGCAAACTAGACGTGCACGAAGAAAACAAGGTAAGACATATTGCCGCGAACCATGTATTGTGTTTATTTGTGTTTTGCTTTTACCGCCCGGCTGCGCCGATCTGTGTTATCTCTGTGCCAAGGGAAGCGCCTGTTCCATTCTTTCTTTCTGTGCTACATGTGTTGTCTCTTCTGATAGGGAGAGCATTCCAATCTAACGCGAACAGCCCAGAATATTCTTCTTGGATCTAAAAAGTTCTAGATGTGAATCGACGTTTGGAGATCCACGTGCGCCGAAAGATAAAAAGCCTGCAGAGCAGACGCCGGGGTATTCGACTGGCCGTAGCTCACATGCGTACGTCAATTTCTTGAATGCTGCTTCGCCGCCTCTGTATTCTTTGAGTTGTTAGGGGAGCACAAGTTCGCTCCAATAAACGTGTTGTCCTCGAAGACAACTGCGTCGTCAGTGGCTTCGTGGCATCTGGTGGAGATGCTGGGTACATGAACCCTAAGCCATCGTCAAGCCGCCAAGCCAGTCCAACAAGAGCCAGCCTCCGCCTCTAAGGTTTACCCCCCGAGCTCGGTCAACTACCGGGGAAAGTGAAGAAGGAAGACGTCGCTTCCAACACCACTGTCAACCAAGCAAATCCTCCCGTCGTTCTGCTGCAACCTCGGGAGCCCCCATCATTCCGAGGATCTCCTGGGGAAGACCCCGAAGATTGGCTGGAGAAGCTGGAGCACGTCGGAAAGTTCAACCGATGGGATGACGAAGAAACCTTGAGGCAAGTCTTTTCTACCTCGGAGACTCGGCTCGAGTCTGGTTTGAAAATCACGAGAGCTCGCTAACGTCATGGGGCATCTTCAAAACAGAATTTTTGAAAAGGTTCACCATTGTGGTGCGTAAAGAACGAGCTGAGCTATTGTTGCAGACGCGAATCCAACCCCCCAACGAAGGTGTTGTGTTCGTTGAGGAAATGAAGATGCTGTTCCGAGGAGCTTACCCAGAAATGGCGGCAGAGAAGAAGCTGCGGTTTCTCATGCGGGGCGTAAAGCAGGAGCTCTTCGCTGGACTTATTCGCGACCCCCCAAGGACCGTCGCTGAGTTCGTGACCGAGGCGTCCATGATCGAAAGTACCCTGGGCATTGGTTTGAGGCAGTATGATCGACCACACAACGCGTGTTGGGCGTACGCCGTCAACGCCCCTGGATTTGGGACAGAAGACTTACGGGAAACAATTAGCGCCGTGGATAGCTAATAACTCAGGAAACTTTTCCCAACAACGCCGGAAGCCCAAGTCGCCTCCCTGACCGACGTTATACGAGAAGTTCAACACGCACTGGGGACTTCTACGCCATCGAAAGCACCCTGTGAGCCGCAAGCTATGGCCTACGCCGAAGCTATTCCTCAGACCCCGCCCTGCTCCAACTCGTCGCCAAGAGGTCCCGGTGTACCGCCGCCCACTGTCGCCCGCCCGACCTCCTCTGGTCGAAATCCAGACGTCGAGGAAGACGGACGTATGGCGAACTCCCGATAATCGTCTTCTGTGCTACCACTCCGGAGAGGCTGACCACATCTACCGTCGCTGCCCCTACAAGAGACTTGGTGTGCGAGGGTTCTCCATCGACGCACCCCGCCCCCGACCCGGCCAGCACCCATCGGAGATTGAAGAATACCTGTCCAACACCAGCCGTGGACCAGCCCGTTTTAACCGATCGCTGTCGCCCTACCCCTACCAATCGCCGAACCGCCGTAGCAATGCTGACTTCGCCCGTGGAAGGTCCCCCACCCCACGCGGGGGAAACTAAAAGCAGCAACTTCTGGAGGTGAAATTGCTCTACGGCGAAAAACTGGAAACCCTTCAACGACGCAAGGACGTGCTGAAGACACCGATTCACGACATGCCCTCATCCCGATGACCCGACCTAACCCTGACGAGACTCCCGAACACGACGACAGCTAAACGGTTCGACGCGTACCCGACATGACCAAGACTGCCGCTGAGAAGACGACATCAACGACGCACAGTGCCCGACCATCAACACGCACAAGCCGAGATGCGACACCCCGACGCACCCGGAACTCGAGAAAGGCGGCGTCCGTCGTCCAGTTGTCCATCGGCGGCTTTGATGTAGTCACCCTCATAGACACGGGAGCCGACTACTCAGTAATAAGCCGACCATTTGCGTCTAAGCAGAAAAAAGTATGACCAGATGGGACGGTCCGCACATACGCACAGCAGAAGGCCACCTCGTGACGCCGAGTGGAACGTGCACATCCCGCGTCACCATAGACGGCACGACGTACCCTTCCGCGTTCGTCAGTTGGCCTAACTGCTCCTCCGACGTAATTCTCGGAATGGACTTTTTGACGGACAACGGCGCAATAATCGATCTGCTGACGAAGTCGATAACTTTTTCCGCCAATCACTCCAGGACGCGGAAATCAAACCCCGCACACCGTGTAGCTGCAAGGATCACCGATGATCACGTCATCCTGCCACCCCGCGCAAGCTTGATGGTCACCGCCTACTGTGAAGGTGCTGCTCCCGACGTCGACGCTATCGTGGAGAGTGACCAAAGGTTGCTTCTCGACGGCGGCGTGTCTGTCGCAAGAGGCATTGCGTGGTTTAAGCAGCACAAATCCCACGTTTTGGTCACCAATTTCGCCGAGGAGTACCAGCATTTGAAAAAGGGCGCTTCAATTGCGTTCCTCGAAGAAACGCAACAATCAAGTGACGTGATCGCAGTCGCCGACTTGGAACGCGCACCCGACGATACCTTCAAGCTTCCGCATCCCTTCGACGCTAATCCGGCGGTACCGCAAGAAGAAAAGAACAAGTTATTGGCTTTGCTCCGTCGCTACAGCGAGTGTTTTTTGACGAACTCAAAGTTACGTCAGACATCTCTGACAAAGCACCGGTGGGCGTGGGAACAGCGCAGAAATGCGGCACCGTAACTTTGCTCGCTTGTTCACACAGGTTGCTTCACTTCTTCACTTCTGCTCGTGGCTATCACCGACTGCTGGGCATGAGCCGCGGCCAGTGCTTCTACCTGATAGCGACCAGTTCTCGGCCAGCCCAGGATTGTGCCGGCAACACCCCTGCAACATCTTCCCGAGCCAGGCGGCCACTTCATCGGTTGTGACGTCATGGCGAGCCCAGGATAAAAACGGATGGCACCAACCTTTCCTCTCCAGTGGGCGTGGGAACAGCGCAGAAATGCGGCACCGTAACTTTGCTCGCTTGTTCACACAGGTTGCTTCACTTCTTCACTTCTGCTCGTGGCTATCACCGACTGCTGGGCATGAGCCGCGGCCAGTGCTTCTACCTGATAGCGACCAGTTCTCGGCCAGCCCAGGATTGTGCCGGCAACACCCCTGCAACATCTTCCCGAGCCAGGCGGCCACTTCATCGGTTGTGACGTCATGGCGAGCCCAGGATAAAAACGGATGGCACCAACCTTTCCTCTCCAGTGGGCGTGGGAACAGCGCAGAAATGCGGCACCGTAACTTTGCTCGCTTGTTCACACAGGTTGCTTCACTTCTTCACTTCTGCTCGTGGCTATCACCGACTGCTGGGCATGAGCCGCGGCCAGTGCTTCTACCTGATAGCGACCAGTTCTCGGCCAGCCCAGGATTGTGCCGGCAACACCCCTGCAACATCTTCCCGAGCCAGGCGGCCACTTCATCGGTTGTGACGTCATGGCGAGCCCAGGATAAAAACGGATGGCACCAACCTTTCCTCTCCAGTGGGCGTGGGAACAGCGCAGAAATGCGGCACCGTAACTTTGCTCGCTTGTTCACACAGGTTGCTTCACTTCTTCACTTCTGCTCGTGGCTATCACCGACTGCTGGGCATGAGCCGCGGCCAGTGCTTCTACCTGATAGCGACCAGTTCTCGGCCAGCCCAGGATTGTGCCGGCAACACCCCTGCAACATCTTCCCGAGCCAGGCGGCCACTTCATCGGTTGTGACGTCATGGCGAGCCCAGGATAAAAACGGATGGCACCAACCTTTCCTCTCCAGTGGGCGTGGGAACAGCGCAGAAATGCGGCACCGTAACTTTGCTCGCTTGTTCACACAGGTTGCTTCACTTCTTCACTTCTGCTCGTGGCTATCACCGACTGCTGGGCATGAGCCGCGGCCAGTGCTTCTACCTGATAGCGACCAGTTCTCGGCCAGCCCAGGATTGTGCCGGCAACACCCCTGCAACATCTTCCCGAGCCAGGCGGCCACTTCATCGGTTGTGACGTCATGGCGAGCCCAGGATAAAAACGGATGGCACCAACCTTTCCTCTCCAGTGGGCGTGGGAACAGCGCAGAAATGCGGCACCGTAACTTTGCTCGCTTGTTCACACAGGTTGCTTCACTTCTTCACTTCTGCTCGTGGCTATCACCGACTGCTGGGCATGAGCCGCGGCCAGTGCTTCTACCTGATAGCGACCAGTTCTCGGCCAGCCCAGGATTGTGCCGGCAACACCCCTGCAACATCTTCCCGAGCCAGGCGGCCACTTCATCGGTTGTGACGTCATGGCGAGCCCAGGATAAAAACGGATGGCACCAACCTTTCCTCTCCAGTGGGCGTGGGAACAGCGCAGAAATGCGGCACCGTAACTTTGCTCGCTTGTTCACACAGGTTGCTTCACTTCTTCACTTCTGCTCGTGGCTATCACCGACTGCTGGGCATGAGCCGCGGCCAGTGCTTCTACCTGATAGCGACCAGTTCTCGGCCAGCCCAGGATTGTGCCGGCAACACCCCTGCAACATCTTCCCGAGCCAGGCGGCCACTTCATCGGTTGTGACGTCATGGCGAGCCCAGGATAAAAACGGATGGCACCAACCTTTCCTCTCCAGTGGGCGTGGGAACAGCGCAGAAATGCGGCACCGTAACTTTGCTCGCTTGTTCACACAGGTTGCTTCACTTCTTCACTTCTGCTCGTGGCTATCACCGACTGCTGGGCATGAGCCGCGGCCAGTGCTTCTACCTGATAGCGACCAGTTCTCGGCCAGCCCAGGATTGTGCCGGCAACACCCCTGCAACATCGTCCCGAGCCAGGCGGCCACTTCATCGGTTGTGACGTCATGGCGAGCCCAGGATAAAAACGGATGGCACCAACCTGGCCTCTCCAGTGGGCGTGGGAACAGCGCAGAAATGCGGCACCGTAACTTTGCTCGCTTGTTCACACAGGTTGCTTCACTTCTTCACTTCTGCTCGTGGCTATCACCGACTGCTGGGCATGAGCCGCGGCCAGTGCTTCTACCTGATAGCGACCAGTTCTCGGCCAGCCCAGGATTGTGCCGGCAACACCCCTGCAACATCTTCCCGAGCCAGGCGGCCACTTCATCGGTTGTGACGTCATGGCGAGCCCAGGATAAAAACGGATGGCACCAACCTTTCCTCTCCAGTGGGCGTGGGAACAGCGCAGAAATGCGGCACCGTAACTTTGCTCGCTTGTTCACACAGGTTGCTTCACTTCTTCACTTCTGCTCGTGGCTATCACCGACTGCTGGGCATGAGCCGCGGCCAGTGCTTCTACCTGATAGCGACCAGTTCTCGGCCAGCCCAGGATTGTGCCGGCAACACCCCTGCAACATCTTCCCGAGCCAGGCGGCCACTTCATCGGTTGTGACGTCATGGCGAGCCCAGGATAAAAACGGATGGCACCAACCTTTCCTCTCCAGTGGGCGTGGGAACAGCGCAGAAATGCGGCACCGTAACTTTGCTCGCTTGTTCACACAGGTTGCTTCACTTCTTCACTTCTGCTCGTGGCTATCACCGACTGCTGGGCATGAGCCGCGGCCAGTGCTTCTACCTGATAGCGACCAGTTCTCGGCCAGCCCAGGATTGTGCCGGCAACACCCCTGCAACATCTTCCCGAGCCAGGCGGCCACTTCATCGGTTGTGACGTCATGGCGAGCCCAGGATAAAAACGGATGGCACCAACCTTTCCTCTCCAGTGGGCGTGGGAACAGCGCAGAAATGCGGCACCGTAACTTTGCTCGCTTGTTCACACAGGTTGCTTCACTTCTTCACTTCTGCTCGTGGCTATCACCGACTGCTGGGCATGAGCCGCGGCCAGTGCTTCTACCTGATAGCGACCAGTTCTCGGCCAGCCCAGGATTGTGCCGGCAACACCCCTGCAACATCGTCCCGAGCCAGGCGGCCACTTCATCGGTTGTGACGTCATGGCGAGCCCAGGATAAAAACGGATGGCACCAACCTGGCCTCTCCAGTGGGCGTGGGAACAGCGCAGAAATGCGGCACCGTAACTTTGCTCGCTTGTTCACACAGGTTAGTAACAACACTTCTTTATATGCAAAGAATTCAAACAATGGATGCTTGATGCTGTTCCCACGCCCGGGAGTCTTGTTGTCACTGTTAAGTGAATGTGTCGATGTTATATCTATACTTGTCTTGCTAGCTGGCGACGTTGAAGAAAACCCAGGGCCCAATAAAAAGGTTCCAGAGTCGGACGCATCCAATAGGGCTCATGAGCCAAAATTTAGTGACATGTTTGCTCTTCTGCAGAGCGTGAACTCTCGAACCGAAAAATGGAACAGGACCAAGTGAAGTTAATATCTAGCGTGAATGAGATTAAAAACAACCAGGAAGCAATCGAGCGCAAAGTTAACGACATCGACCGTAGGCTCGCCGCTGTCGAAGCAAAAGCCTGTGACAATGCCGAGGTCGGGGATGAACTTTTGCAGCTGAGGCAGCTAACCGACCATCTGAGCAGAGAAAACGCTAGGTTACACGATGAACATTCTCAGCTTGAGGATAGAATGAGACGCAGTAATCTCTTGTTTTACGGTTTGACAGACTGTCCCCAGGAGAAATGGAACCAAACTGAAGAAAAATTGGTTAAAGAGATCACTACCGTTTTTAAGTCACCAGTGCCGAGCGAAGCACTTGAGCGAGTACACAGGCTAGGAACGTACAGGCCCAACCAAAATAGGCCTGTTATTGCGAAGTTCGCATCATTTAAGTTAAAGCAGGAATTACTATCCCTCAACGGAAAATTCAAAGAGAGTGGCATCACTGTAAGTGAGGATTATTCCCTTCAAACACGGCAGGCGCGAGAGAAGCTTGTAGAATTTGCCAAGCAAAGGGACGTTTCCTTCAAGCTTCGGTATAATAAGTTGCTCATAGGTGATAAACGTTACGGTTACAATTTTCCTGACGACAGTGTGTACGAACTTGGCGGCGCCTCTGGGGAATTCGTTAATCAGCAGCTTTCAGATGAACACTCAGTTTCCAGAGCACCGCTATCAGTTGCAAACTCACCGCAGTAGCGACACGTGAGGGGTGGGGGGCGGTGCCCGAAAAATTCGCTTTCTTTTCTTTTCACGAACATAAGGAGTGTCGTATCGAAACGTGATGAACTAAATGCGGCGGTCGACACATGTGACGCTGACGTTGTGTTGTTAACAGAAACGTGGCTTACTTCAAAAATTAACAGCAGTGAATTGTTTGACTCTACAAAGCGTTTCAATGTGTATCGTCGCGATAGAGGGGATAGATGCGGCGGTGGTGTACTTGTTGCGGTAGCGGATCATATTTCTTCGTCTTTTGTGCCTGTTGTAACCAATTTAGAGATCATATTTGTTGAAATTTGCACAAGTTATAAAAACATTATTTTGGGTATCTGCTATCGTCCACCGTACTGCGATCCGGGCTTTGTAAATAGCCTTCACGATGCTGTTAAAATAGTTACGGAACGTTTTCCTAATGTACCAGTCCTTTTAGCCGGAGATTTTAACTACCCAAATATATTTTGGTCCAGCGATGTACCTCAGTTAAGTCCGTTTTCTACTGACAGTTATAAATTTTTGAGCTTTTGTTCTGATTTCAACTTTACGCAAATTGTTACCCAACCAACCCGCATTACACCTACTACTTCGAGCATTTTAGATCTAGTGTTAACCAACGTGCCTGACCTGTTCATGTCTCCACTTTGTTTGCCTCAACTAAGTGATCATTGTTTGCTCCATTTCACTATGGATATTTGTGTCCCTCATCATGAAAATTATACTAAGCGCATTAGAGATTACGCTGCTGCCGATTTTGATGCCATCAATAGAGAACTTTGTTTATTTCTGGACAGCTATCTTGATGAATTCGAGGCTCGTTCCGTTAATTCGAACTGGAATTTGTTCAAAGAAAAAGTAACATACCTGACTGAAACGTTTGTTCCTCTGAGGCTAGTCACCACCAATAAGCATGCTCCCTGGTATAGCCAATCTTTGAAAAGGTTGGCTAATAAGAAAAAAAGGCTGTTTCGGTCCGCTAAAGTTTCTAAGTCACAGGCCAGATGGGATTCTTATTACGTTGCTAATGGTGAATACAGGAGGGCCACAAAAGCAGCAAAGGAAACCTATTAAGTGCGAATGCACTTTATAAGCGACCCCAAACCATCCACCGCCGGCGGCGGCGGCGGCGGCGGCGGCGGCGTCCGCAGTGCTCCTCTATATTTAAAAAAGAAACAGCATCCGGCGCCAGGTTTCGATCCGAGGACTTTGCGGCCGCAGCGCGACGCTCTACCGACCAAGCCACGGACGCGACGCTGATATCAGTGTTAGTGACGCGCCTTATATCTTTAACGCATTCAAACTACGTCGTCAGCGGCGTGCGTTGGCGACTCAGCGGCGTTATAGCGGCTTGATAACTGCGTGGTGTACACGTGATACTACAAACCCGATGGAAGAGATGGAAGAGAAGGCGGCGAGGCGGTGGGCTGCGGGGGCCGAGCGCAAGCGCCGCAAGCGGGCCGACAACCGTGCATTCGCACTTTCACATTCTCCCCCTCGGGGAAATGCGGGGGAATTTTTTTTAAAAACACTCTCGAATATGTTAGCCAATAACCCGAGACAATTTTGGAGGGTGGTGAATAAAAAAGATACTCGCGAAATAACACTTAAAACTTCGGACGGGTTAACCCATAAAGATGACTGCGCTGTTATTCTCTGTGACACCTTCGCGGCGGCAGTGTCGGGTTTTCTCAACAAAGGATCAAATCCTGTTTATCAAGCTAGTGGTTATCTCCCGATGGAAGCCATTCGTTTTGACACAGCAGGCGTACAAAAAATAATAGAAAACCTTAAAGTCTCGTCTTCCGCCGGAATCGACAACATTACTTCCAAGTTTCTTATAAACACTAAAGTCTACAGCTCCATAATCTTAACAAAAATATTTGAGCAATCTCTGGAAGCAGGCTGTCTTCCGGATGATTGGAGTGTGGGAAGAATTATTCTATTCTTTAGGTCAGGTGATAAACTTTGTCCGGAGAATTACAGACCAGTATCAATCACTTCGATACCATGCAAAATAATGGAACACGTAATTTATTCGCAGCTTGTAAAATTTTAGAGGGCAATTCTTTCTTTACTGATTCGCAGCATGGATTTCGTAAAAACTTTTCCTGTGAAACGCAACTATTATGTTTTATTCACGATTTGCTTTCTATTCTTGACAACGGCACACCCATTGACTGTATCTTTTTAGATTTCTCAAAAGCGTTTGATAAAGTACCTCATGATTTACTCATTTTAAAATTACGGAGCCTCAATATAGATGATAACGTCCTCGCGTGGGTGATTGCTTTTCTCAGTAACCGTTCCCAATTTGTAACTGTTAATAACTTTGACTCGCCCAGGGTCCCGGTTGGCTCTGGGGTCCCACAGGGCTCTGTATTGGGAGCATTGCTCTTTCTGGTCTATATAAACGATTTGCCTCTAAACATTACTTCTTCAGTCAGTCTTTTCGCAGACGACTGCGTAATTTATCGGGCAATTAAGGGTCATTCAGACGTTCTAGAATTGCAGGCAGATATGGATCGGGTTCAGAAATGGTGTGAGACTTGGGGCATGACGTTAAACGTTAACAAATGCAAGTACATGCACGTTAACCGTCACAGCACTAGTATCAGAGCTTATCAAATTAATAATGTTCTTCTCGAAGCAGTAAATTCGTATAAGTATCTGGGCACAAACATAACTTCTGCATTATGTTGGAAGACACACATTGAATATATTGCAGCTAAAGCTAATAGCACGTTGGGCTACCTTCGAAGAAATTTTAATCAGGCACCCGTTTCCTTGAAACTCTTACTTTATAAAGTATTGGTGCGTAGCAAATTAGAATATGCGGCATCTGTCTGGGACCCTGGTCATGACTCGCTTATCTACGAATTAGAACGAGTGCAGAATCGGTCAGCGCGCTTCATCCTTTCTAATTACCATCGCACCTCGAGCGTCACATCAATGAAAACCACACTATCATTACCCCTACTGTCTCTTCGCAGGAAAGTGTTTCGGCTGTGTCAATTTCACAAAATTTACTTCACCAATCTATTACTCAGAAATAGATTATTGGCCCAACCAACTTACGTTTCCACTCGCATTGATCATCGCCATCAAGTAGGAGTTCCGTCAGCGCACACCAAGTGTTTTCAGGAGTCATTTGTGCCAAAAACTTCTGTATGTTGGAATCATCTTCCTCATGATATCGTTGGTATCAAAGATGCTGCTTTATTTAAAGTTGCTGTCACTAATTTTATTTGTACGTAGCCTTAGTTCAACCCTGTAGCAAGCGATGTTACTTTATTGCAATTTTTCTGTTGTTGTATTTTGATTTGTATGCTGTACATGTATGTATGTACCCACTCCCCTCTGAAATGCCCTCGGGCTTTGAGGGTAACTGAATAAATAAATAAATAAATAAATAATGACCGAGGGTGGAGCCCGACCTACCCGACAGTCACCGTACCGCGTCTCTTCACACGAGCGCGAAGCCATCCGGACTCAAGTCGACGACATGTTCAACGATATTATACAGCCGTCGAAAAGTCCATGTCTGCGCCGGTCGTACTCGTGAAGAAGAAAGACGGCACACTGAGGTTCTGCGTTGAGTACCGGCGATTGAACAAGATCACCAAAAATGACGGGTTACCCCCTGCCACGAATCGACGACGCCCTCGACCACCTCTGCCACGCGAAGTACTTCTCATCGATGGATCTGAAGACAGGATACTGGCAAATTGAAGTGGACGAGAGAGATCGAGAGAAGACTGCATTCATAACCCCGGACGGCCTATACGAGTTCAAGGTGATGCCGTTTGGGCTATGCACGGCACCAGCAACGTTCCAAAGAGTCATGGACACCGTGCTAGCTGGGCTGAAGTGGCACACCTTTCTCGTATAGGTCGACGACGTTGTGGTATTCTTCCTGGCTTTCGACGAACACTTTGCAACGTTGCAGTCTGTACTCGAGGCCATAAATTGGTCGGGGTTAGCGCTGAAGCCTGAAAAGTTCCGCTTCGCGTACGACGAACTTCACATTTTTGGGCCATGTCTTCAACGCCGCGGGAGTTCTGCCTGACCCGGCGAAAACGTAAGCCATAGCGAACTTCCCAAGGCCAAAAGATAAAAAGGGCGTGCGCAGATTTCTCAGACTGTGTGCATACTACCGGAGCTTCGTCACACACTTCGCACGCATTGCAGAGCCACTCAAACGATTGACAAAAGATAGCACGCGTTTCAGCTGGGAAAGTGCCCAAGAGGAAGCGTTCTGCGAACTCCAACAACGCCTCCAAAGCCAGCCCGTGCTCGCTCATTTCGACGAAAACACCGAAACGGAAATTCACACGGATGCCAGTGATATAGGCTTGGGTGCCGTCCTCGTCCAAAACCAAAGCGGGTGCGAAAAAGTAATCGCCTATGCCAGCCGTGGTCTATCCAAGGAACAAAAAAAAAACTACTCAGCCTCTGAAAAAGAATGCCTCGCGATAAATGGGCTATTTCGAAATTCCTCCCGTACGTGTATGGAAGACCCTTTAAGGTTGTGACAGACCACCACGTGGTCTGTTGGCTCGCCAATTTGGAGGACCCCTCTGGCCGTCTTGGTAGGTGGCTCTTGCGCCTGCAAGAATTCGATATTACAGTATTCTATAAACCCGGGAGGAAACAGTCCGACGCCGTCTGCCTGTCCCGCGCCCCCGTCGACCCACTACCACAAGAGACTGATGACGACAGCGCGTTCTTCGGAATCGTAACGGAGAGTGATCGATCCGCCCAGCAGCGTGCGGACCCTGAGTTACGCGTCATAATCGACTACCTCGAGGGATGCAACGTCCCCGTTCCTAGGACCTTCAAACGCAACCTACCAGCATTCAGCCTGACGAACTCTATCCTCGTGACGAAAAAGTTCCGCCATGGAACGAAAACGAATCACCTTCTTGTCATCCCCGCGGACCTTCGTGACGAAATTTTGGAAGCGCGCCGCGATGACCCGTCTTTCGGACATTTCGGCACAGCCCGCACTATTGGAAAAATCAAGTTGAGGTACTGCTGGCCCTGCCCTACCTCTGACGTCACCCACTATATCCGGAGCTGCCGCGACTGCCACTGACGAAAAACGCCACCGACGAGACCCGCCGTACTTCTACAGCCGATCACCGTCACACCAAGGCCCTTCCAACAGATTGGAATGGACCTTCTGGGCCCGTTCCCTACGTCACGATCCGAGAACAAGTGGATTGTCGTAGCAACAGACTACATGACGCGCTACGCGGAGACCGCCGCTCTTCCGAGGGGGACTGCACAAGAAGTCACCAAGTTTTTCATAAGACAAGTTGTGCAGCGACATGGAGCCCCTGAAGTCCTCATCACGGACCGCGGAACGGCCTTTACTGCGGAGCTCATGCAAAGAATCTTATGCTACAGCAACACGGATCACCTAAGAACGACGGCATACCACACCCAAACGAACGGACTAACGGAACGTTTGAACAAGACGATTGTGCATATGCTGTCCATGTACGTCGACGTTGAAAATAAGACCTCGGACAAAGTGCTCCCTTATGTCACGTTTGCGTACAATACGGCTATCCAAGAAACCACGCAGATGACACCGTTCGAGCTCGCCTACGGAAAACGGCCGACTACAATGCTTGACGCCATGCTGCCGCACGTAGAAGACGACGACCTGAACGCCGACGTCCAAGGATGCCTTCAGCGTGCGGAGGAGGCCCGCCAGCTCGCTCGAGCTCGTATAACAGACCAGCAGCTGGTGGATGCCGGCCGCTACAACCTCCGACAACGAGCCGCCAAGTGCCACCCAGAGGATCGTGTGTGGGTTTAGACTCCCATCCGACGACGCGGACTGAGGGAGAAACTTCTGCGACGGTATTTCGGACCCAACAAGATTCTACGACGTGTTGGCCAAATTACCAACGAAGTGATCCCCGATGGTGACTCTGGCATATCACGGTGGCACACCCGGCCCGAAGTCGTCCACGTGGTTCGCTTAAAACCTTTTTACGGACGATGACGCACTTTTATTTTTATTTGTTCGGACTGTCGCTTACGTTAGCATCGGGTCGATGCACTCTTAGAGGGGGGTAATGCCGCGAACCATGCATTGTGTTTATGCGTTTTACTTTTACCGCCTGGCTGCGCCAGTCTGTGTTATCTCTGTGCCAAGGGAAGCACCTGTTCCATTCTTTCTTTCTGTGCCGCATGTGTTGTCTGTTCTGATAGGGGGAGCATTTCGATCTAACGTCAACAGCCCAGAATAATCTTACTGGATCTACAATGTTCTAGATGTGAATCGACATTTGGAGATCCACGCGCGTCGAAAGATAAAAAGCCTGCAGAGCAGACGCCGGGGTATTCGACTGGCCGTAGCTCACATGCCTACGTCAATTTCTTGACTGCTGCTTCGCCGCCTCTGTATTCTTTGAGTTGTTAGGGGAGCACAAGTTCGCTCCAATAAACGTGTTGTCCTCGAAGACAACTGCGTCGTCAGTGGCTTCGTGACAATGTACAGGCGCCATATAAAGGCGCCATATGTAAGATAAATACATATATATGGCGCCTGTATGTCTTACCTTGTTTTTTCGTCCACGTCTAGTTCGCGCCACTCTTTACTTCTTTCTGAAAATACAGGAAGAGGTGCGTATTATATTAAACCCTTTCTGCGGCTTCAGAATCCCGCAACATTCAGATGACTTGCTGGCCGAGCCTCAAATATTTTATTCGGCGGAATGAAATGTTGAGGAATTGTAAAGATCCGCCGGGTAATGTCCAATCAAATTTTGTAAAAGAGTGTATTTAACCCCATTTCCCGCACAACCTCGCCTACCACAACATCGGTTGGTACGCCATGACCGTTTTCCTTTATCCGTTTTTTGCGCTTCCGTGTGTTCATTGACCTCTCCTCTCGTTGACACCGATTTTATTGCTTTCTTTCTCCGTTTGCTATCGGTGAAACCAATCGGACGTGTATGTCTTTTGACAGAACCCTGTTATCTTGGTTCTATAACAACATTTTGCTGGTACTGCTAGGGTAGGGCTTGTTGGCCCTTAACAATGTTTACGTGTAGGAACCACGCAATAAAATGTAATTGTTTCTGAAGGTATGAATTGTTATATTCAGAAGACGTGAAAGTAAGGTTTCACGCATTGTTATAACTGTTTTGTTTTGTTATGAGCCCCCGACCATTTTTGTGCCAACGTTTGGCCGCCGCGACGATATATTTCACGCATACCGAGTTAATTGTTGCTATCGCATTAATATGTGTTCCGCAAACACCTATTTCCAAGTGTGTTCTCAGACATATTTGCCTTAGAACGCCACATTCCTTGTCGAATTTACAACAGGCCCAAGCCTGCAAGTAATAACTTGGTAGGGTGGTAACGAATGGGCAGAATAAATCTTAAGAACATCTGACCAAGCTTGCCCAGCCTGCCTTATTCTCTCCTTTCTCTCCAACTGATGGCGTTTTGAAGTGCTCATAATACGGCGGAACTGATTCAGTGTTTTTGGCTACAGTTTAAAATGTACTTGAATTCTTCCATTTATGATATTCTGGGTGGCCTTTTTCGAAAGAGTGACTATTTCGAGGCTGTCTTTTTTACTATGCTCATTTACATATTTCCAGAGAAGAGCACCACTTTATGCCTCGTCACCAGTGGTGTCTGGTAGCATGAGGCAACCTTTGATGGCTCCTTCGTGATTCAGTATGACGAGTGAGGCAATGTTACCGTTGTAGAAAGCAGCGTTGCTATACATTATATTTTGCTCGTTTTCAAATTGTTTCCGTAGGAAGGCCACTCGTGCTCTTCTTCCATCTTTTTGCCGGTAGGGGTTCCTGTTTAGAAGGGTGAGCCCTTTCGGTCTTGTTCGTACTTCTGTGCTCAGGTCCCCTCTATGAGTAATTGGGTTTACTTAATCATAAAACCCCACTCTTTGCGGGATAGCCCTGCCGGATTTGGATTTCAGTGGACATTGCTTTTATGTGATGAGAAGTGCCTCTCCGATTTTTTAAATGATGCTCGATACGCCTAGGCTCGTAACCTTTTCATTTCCTGTATAAGCCATGCGGAGTATGTTGTCAGCTTAATTTGTGTCCTGCCTGTTACACTCGTAAGAAAAACGGACTATAAGTTTGTTTTGTGGGCTACTAACGGCCTTTGCTGCAATCATTACTCCTTTGTCGACGAAATGTGATCGGACGATTGGTTATACCACCACTCGGTTGGTCCATTCCGATAATCTCTAAGAAATAACTGCTGAATGGGAGTCGCAGGAAAAAACACCTACACCAGCAATGACCGAACCATGTACCCCCGCAACAAAACCCAAAGAACCCAAAACACTACCACTAGGCCCCGCCTCCGTATGGACGTTTTAGCAGTAAATGTGTATTGAAGTGTACAACGCTCAGTACTGTGCACTACGCTAGAGATTCATGGCAACTCGTGTGCAAATTTATATCACTTCAAGCAAACGTGACCGCGATTGACGATTTACGCTTTCCTGACGGTAGGGACTATTGTTCAATTCAAGTGTATACAGAACCTTAAAATTATGGCTTTTTGTCGTACAGACAATCAACCCGCAGCCTAGTGCAGACAGGTGTCTGGGTGATCGGACAACGTATTTTTTTCCTCACAAATCAGTGCCAACTAATTATATTCTAAGTCTTCCCTACATATGTTAAACGCTCTAGGTGTCGTATGTAAAAGCGGTCGAATGTTTGAGTATCAGGATAAGGAAACAGACCATATTTTCTTCCATAGACGAGGCCAAATTTGGTGTTGCTTAGCCATGAATTCTTCACGTTTCGCGTTGCTGAACAATCTGGCCTCGGAAGTGCGGTATGGTTTTACACAGTTGCAGCATTGCCAAAGCTTTAGTGCCCGAGGCAATTATGTACCGAGTGTAAATGATAACATCGAGATGCTTAGCTGTAGCGAGTGTTTTTAATTATTAGTTGCCACCAGAAACTCGTGCGTTTTTCTCGTCTGTGGAAAACGTACCTATTCATTACGCTTGGAGGTCAACGCTTGCTGCTGCAACTAATATTTGTATTATTGTTAACGCGCTTCAAATGATTAATTAGCAATTATTAGCTCGCACGAATCGTATGGAAATCAGTGTATTACCATAACCTCAACGAGAAGCGTTTGTCTGTCGTGCTTCGCTGCTCCTTGCCATTATCCGCTGCTGGGTTAACCCTACAAGCTTGTCTTATTTTTAGTATTGATATTTTCTTCCTTGGCACTGTGTGAAAGACCCATTGATTTATATACTGTTATAAAAATTTATTGTTTTGCTAATTCTAAAATTTGGTTGGTGCGCTCCACGAAAGACAGTAGAAGCAGTTTTGGACGCGTCGCAGAAGAATTCTGCGCACCTATACTTGTCCTGCAGGAACTCGAAGTGCTCAGAAATTGCCATCTTGGGTCCATATTTTTTCTACTAGTGTGAATGACAGTTCGCATGATATAGGACGCAGATGTCATGGTGGAAAAAAATTACGAGTGGGTGTCTTGCGCGTGTCTCACAGAGGGACCTTGAGTGCAGAAGCCTCCTCCCTAACTCTGACAAAGAAAGTTAAGCAGGTAGATGGCCTGTTAAAAAGAGTTGTAAATTTCATGTATCGTTCATGATAGGATTAAAAACATTGTTAGTGAAAGATACCATCTTAGATGCATACAGCAAGTAAACTACTCCCGCTGACGCCGTAGGCACCATTTGCCACACTCGACATGCAGACTCCCGACTGGGCTAGTGCGGAAAGCGCCGAATGATAGGTGAAGGCCAAGATTCAGCACTGGGTCGCGCGTTTTTAGGGCTGTTTCTATCGCTGACCCATATACGACACTGCCGTAGTCAAGCCGACACCCCATCAAGGCCGTGTAGAGGCGCTGCAGGAGTTGCTTGTCTGCCTCATGGTATTGTTGTGATAAGACCTTAAGAATGTTTACGCATTAGCATTTGAGCTGTTTGATATGAGGAATATATGTAAGCTTTTTATCGAATAAAATTTCCAACAACTTGTGCTCTTTGTTCAAAGGAATCGGAACGTTCTTAAGAGTGATATCTGGGCTTGGAGGCCCCATCTTCCTGGATAACACAACACAAGATATTTTTCCGGGATTCAGTTTAAAACCATTCCTGTCATCCTAGCTGGAAAGTTTATTTACGCCAAGCTCGACTTGACGTTCGCTGATGGACATACTACATGTTTTAAAGGATACCTAGACGTCGTCTACACACATGGAATAAGAGGTTGTAGGTGGCAATGCCTTTCCAATAGAGTTCATCTTTACTATGAAGAGAGTTCAGCTCAACACTCCAGCTTCAGGAACGCCGTTTTCTTGCACGCGAACCCTTGAGAGTCCACTATCGACCCTCACGCGAAACGTTCTCTCCGAAAAGTAACTAACAAGGGTGTTTAACATGCTACCCGGGACACCTAAGAACTTATGCCGTAACGCTAAGTGGTGTAATAGGCCTTTTCGGTGTCGCAAAACACTGTAAGGACAGAACTTTTTATGCAGGAAGGCTTCCTTTATATATGATTCAAGTGCTACGAGTGGGTCATTCGTGGATCCCCCCGCCTTGAAGCCTGCCTGGCAGCCGACGACAAACCATTGTACTCAAGAGAGTACATCAGTCCCCTGTTTACAATCTTCTGGAATTGCTTGGACATGCACCTTGTCAGGGCGGTGGGACGGTATCTTGAGGGGGACGAAAGGTCCTTCCCTTTTTTTAGAAAAGCCCCTACAATGGCCTCCCTCTAACACTTTGGAAGCTGCCCCGAAAGACATACTTAATAGCATAGATGTAGGAGCGTTACCAGAGTGCGTGCGTGTAAGGGCGGTATCACTGTATATGTGATGTTGTCTGGGCCTGCAGCTCAGGGTTTACACGTACTCAGAACACCCCTCAGCTTATGAAACGAAAACTCGGAGTTACAGGATGTCGTTGATCTGTCATTGTCATGTAAATGGTTCTTTTTATCGGAGAGTTTGTGTTTTATGAAAGTGTTTGTGTAGTGTACAGAACTGGACATGTGTTGGAAGAGTTGTGCGAGTGGGTCTGCCTGGTCTTGGAGTGTGTCCCCTCCTTGGCTCACCAGAGGCAGGGTGTGTGTTTGCTGTCCTTTGAGTTTGCGCATTCTTGTCTACACTTTTCGTGTGTCTATGTAGGAGTTTATCGATGTTATGAATGAGCGCCAACCATCTCGTTTTGCCTCACGGCGCACATGTTTTCCTAATACCTTTAGGTATTAAGAAAACATGTGCGCCGTGAGGCAAAACGAGATTTATTGCCCCGCATCGGCTTCCACCGCCACCGCACCGTCCGAGCCATCTCCGGCGCTCCCGACGCCCTCGACTTTGGCGGGTCAACCGAAGGGCCCCCGAAGGGGCGCCATGTCCAGGGGGCCCTATCCGTCGGGCACCGCTCTGATATCTGACGACGAGATGGATGTCGGGCTGTTCCTGCATGCAACGCAGCGCAAAGAACGGACCCCGACATCCAAGGCAACAGAGAGGCCCAAAAAAGAAATTGGGCCCATGTCCCCGCGAGGGATACTCGAGTAAATGCATCGCATAGGGGGTGGGTGTATTGCGTTAACGTTTAGTGTTTGGGGAGTTGGTGGTAGTGAATGCGTTGTATCAGCAGCTTCTTGACGTAGTTTGAATGAGTCAAGGATATAAGGCGCTTTCGTAGCCTCCCATTCTGAGTCGGCTTTGTGGCGCAGTAGGTAGAGCACCATGTACATTGCGTTCCGCTCGCAAGGTCGAGGGATCGAAACCAGGCGCCGGATAGTATTTTTTTTATATAGTGTAGGGGGACGGGTGCGGACAATGACGGTGCGGACTACGACGGACGTCAACGCGGGTGACATCGTGAGTTACTGAAATGCTCTGCATTTAAAACCCCCTTCCTGAGTAACGGCCCCGAAAGACGAAACATGAATACACACACACACAGACACACACAGTCCAGTCATCCTAAAATATAAATATTGGGAACAGAAAACATCATTCAGTGGAACTGCAGAGGCCTCCTTAAAATATTAACGGTGTGTATGAGATGCTGCATGCCAATCAGCTAAGTATCATGTGTCTCCAAGAAACTCACCTCAATTGTAAACAAACAAATTTCCTAAATCGGTATATGGTTTTCAGGAACGACGGGGTTGGCTGCACACACTCTTCGGGTGGTGTGGCCATTTTCACCCGGAAATTATTAGCATGCCACCCTCTCTTTTGAAACACTGCCCTTGAGGCTGTAGCATTCTGTACGATAATATTTAATAGGTTGATAATGGTATGCTCCATTTACATCATCCCTGATTTTGCACTTCTCAGCGCTGATTTCGAGGCACTGGTTAACCAGCTACCCGACCCATACGTCCTGATAGGCAACTGTAATGTGTACAACTCTCTTTGGGGCTCCACGTGAACGGACTCGCGAGGTCGCGTGATAAAGAAGTTTCTAACACCCACTGGAGCATGCCCTTTCAACAAAAAACAGCCTACATACCATAACTTCGGACACAAAACCAACTCACACCTTGGCTTGGCTATTGGTGCTGCAGTTCCCATTCAATGTCTTGAGTGGGGTGTGCGCGCGGACCTATATGGTAGCGACCACTTCCCCACTTCACTAATGTATATAAGTAAAGTCTCATGCAGTCAATCTTCCCACAAGAGGTTTAATGATTTAAAAGCCAACTGTAGCACATTCACAGAAACATCTAAACTACACCACACAACCATGAACACCTACACGTGGAGGAAGCAGCCCAACTCATCACGGTGCACATAGTTGACGCCGCCTAAAAGTCCGTTCCCCACTCCTCCGGATCCCTGCGCGACCAGAGGAGGCCATGCTGGAATGAGGACGGTAGGAGGGCGCGAGAGGCCCAGAACAAGGAGTGGGGTGTCCTTTGCCGGTAAGGCACGTCGGATAACCTCTTCTTGTTTAAACGGGCAAAAGCCTTTGGAAAGCGTGTGCGTCGTGAGGCGAAAAGGGAGAGTTGTTGCGCTTTTTTTACATCCATTAACTCATACAAATACACTCACAAGGTATGGACAAGAATACGTAATCCTAAAGGACAACATACACACAGCCTGCCCCTGGTCAGTACAACATGGGACACACTCGAAGACCAGGCTAACATACTTGCACACTTTCACCGTGTTTGCAGCTCTGCACACTACACAAACACTTTCAAGATACATAAAAGTGCTTGTGAAAAGAATTCCCTACTTGACAATAACACTTGAAAAGCTGGTTACAATTCTGAATTTACACTGTACGAATTGAGGGCTGCCCTGAGCACATGTAAGCCTTCAGCCACATGCTCAGATAATATTACATACACCATGATACAACTACAGCCTAGTCCACTTATAACAATAGCCAAGTGCCAAGGAAATCCCATCGTTATAACCGATGATTGTTATATGCGGGTTGATGAATAAAAAGACATAGCAGAGAACAAAACATTCTATTTGCAGGCAAGCAACGTTGTACTGCTACCTGTTGCCATACTCGGTCAGGTTTGTTTGCTGGACTTGAAGCTGGCACACATCTTTTTCAAGAGCTTCTATAGGTGCTTCACATAGCTGAGCGATGGGTCCAAAATGGAAACGAACTCCCTGAGAGGCTATCATGCGTTGGGCCTGCTGCGAAGGTGCTACCCGAGTAGGCTGTGCAACCACGTCGTTAGAGTTGTCACTGCAACCGCTGTCCGCAGCACTTATCCGCGCAACGATCGCCTCTTCAGTGAGGCCCTCAGACGTTTCCAAAATATCGGCCCTGACGTTTGATCCGTGGACAAACGGAAGTAGTTGAAGAGGCACCCAGTCAAATTCAAAGCAGCAGGCACAGGGACAGAGAGAGAAAGTGTTTATTAAAATGAAAATCTTACAAGGCGAAGTTTTGTCTCTCGACAGAGGGCACACGTCGCGCCGGGGGAAAAAGTGGTTTGAAAAAAAAGTGAAAGGGGCAATGGAAAATTAAATATAACAGGCTATAAAAGGATATGCACAGACTATGTACCTACACACTCAGGTTACATACATACTATTTACATACACACGCACTCACACATACACACCCAGGCACACAAGAGGGTTAACAGGGTGCGCATAGCCGGTGGGGTCTGGCTTCTACAGTTTATGGGCGGGTCTTGAGTCGTGACTCGTCGAGGTAGGAAAGGAGCAGCCTGAAGCCCTCTCGGTGCAGCATGAAGGGTCCCCGAGGACGCAGGATGTCCTCTGCAGTGCTTGACGGTAGCCCCAGCCGCCGGTACCCATACACCAGTTTGTTTCGGGCACCAGCGTACGCAGGGCAGGAGCAGAGGACATGTTCTAATTTCTCAGCGGCGGCATCTGGAGGGGTGTTTGGAAGGATAACTGTTCCCCTACTCCTCTCGCTTCCTCGTAAGCGGTGCAGTTGACTCGTTTTGTGAGGGGTGGATGGGATGCGATGTGGATCGCGGTGCATGGTGTCCGCGTGGTTGGCGTGAAGAGCCGGTGGCAGCTCGCATTTTCTGTGCTTGCTATAACCCGATTCAATAGTTATATCCTATATCGTGGCACTGGAACATTGTAATAGGCGGTTTATTTTCCCATAGAAAGCATGCAAAAGCGGACAGTGTCATAGCGGTTTATCGTTATATCCGATATATTGTTATAAAGGGTATCGTTATAAGTGAACTCGACGGTACACCCAGATACTCTTGAAACACTCCTACACCTATACAACAACATATGGCTTTCAAGGCACACTCCAAGGTCATGGAGGGAGGCTATTGTAGTGGCGTTCCTGAAGGAGGGGAAGCAACCTTCACTCCTGCCAGTTATCGACCCATCGCCCTCACAAGCTGTGTGTGCAAGCTTCTCGAGAAGATGATCAACACAAAACTAGTGTGTTTTTTAGAGTACAATGGTCTTCTCGATAGCTCCCAGGCCGGCTTCAGGGTGGTGCGATGCACAAACGGCCAACTTGTCGCCCTGTAGTCGTATATCAAGGATACGTTTGTCCAGAAACAATTTTGTCCTACGGTCTTTTTTGATTTTGATAAATCCTTCGACACTGCTTGGCGATACGGGTACTTAGCGACCTAAAAGCATTCGGTGTTTCCGGCAATATGTTTAACACTCTTTATAGCTACTTTGCGGAAGGAACATTTCGTGTAAGAGTTGACACTGCCATTTCAAACGTTTTCGTGCTGGAAAATAGCGTGCCTCAAGGCCCCGTTTGAGCCGCGCATTCTTCATATTCAAGATGAACTGACTCCGAAAGTGTTGCCACGAACTATTTCCTGTACTATGTATGAAGATGACGTGCAAATGTCTTTTAAATCGTACAATATGTCAATCTGCGAACGCCAAGTCTAGCTTGGTGTTAAGCCAGCTGCCTGGACTGATCAGAACGGTTTTAAAGTGCATCCTGTTAAGAGCACTTGTGTTGTGTTTTCTAAAAGGTGTGGGATGAGGCCAAATCCAGAGATCACATTGAATGGTGTCTCGATTCTGGTCAAAAAAGAACCCTAGTTCCTAGGTATAATTCGTGATGAAAAACTTTCCTTTATTGCTCATATGAAACAACTAAAACAAGAATGTCTTAAAACAATTATTATTCTCGAGGTCTTGTCCCATCACTCATCCAGTGCTGACAAACAACTTCTGCTGCGAGTGTTTACCTGTCTGGTAGGCTCGTGGTTGGACTATGGGAGTGTTGCGTATGGTACAGGAAAAGAAACTGCTTTGAAAATTCTCGACCCGGTGCAGAACTTGGGCCTTCGACTTGTGTCTGATGCTTTCCGGACTAGGCCTGTAAAAAATCTCTACGTCGGGTGGGGCAAATTCTGCCTACTGTACCAGCGCAACTATGTTGATTTAATATATGCTTTTAAAATTTCATCAATGTTTCACCATCCCATTAAATGCATATTGAACGATGCATCCACATCCCTACTGTTGTTAAATCGTCCATCTATTTCTGCACCTTCCTCGCTCCGGGCGAGAGAGGAGGCTTCCGTAATTTCCGCGTCATTTTTGGACCCCCTCACAACATCTGTCATTCATTCTGTACCCTCATGCCATCTTCGACCTTTATTACGTTTTTTGTCTTTTACTCAATTTAAGAAAACAAGGTACCCGCAACTGCAATTTGGCAGTATTTCATGTATCTCCAGGAGAAATATGAGGTGGCAAAATTTTTTACTGATGCGTCAAAAACGTGCACTCCTGTTGTTATGCTCCACGTGGTCCCAACTGCTTGCAGAAGCATCAATGTGAACTACAGCATTTTTACGGCGGAAGCATATGGTATATATCTGGTTTTAAATCACATTATCGAACATAATATCGCTAAGTCTATCATTTTCACAGATTCACATAGCGTCGTGAGTACACTATTATCCCAGAAGTTTTGCAAAAATTACGTTGTCAATCTGGTTTTTAAATATTTGATGTCAGCGTATGCCTCAAATCTGAAATAACCGTCTGCTCGATTCCAGGCCACCCTGGGATCGCTTGCAATGTGTTGGCTGATGAAAGGGCAGGTGCTGGTGCACTCAGAAACACTCTAGAAATAGCAACAGTACCCTACACTGACTTTAAGCCACTCATCACACAACACCTTCGTAAAATATGGCAAACACGCTGCAGTGAACAGTCGGACAACAATCTACATGTGATAAAGCCACACTCGGAACGATACACAACTGACTCACACAACAGACACACCGAAGTGACCTTAGCAAGGTTACGGATTGGCCACACACGCAACACACTCCAACCTGATCCCTGAATCGCCAAGACCCATGTGCAGCGGGGGTGGAGAAGCCCTGCATCCGTAATCCACATGCTCATTTATTGCAAGGCACTCGACACAACACGACGCCCTTTCCACAACTATACAGACAAAAAATCCCGTTTCGCCCATCACACGTTTTATAAGACGAGCCTATGTGTTTCATCAAGCGTGTTTTTAAGTTTCTACTGATGTCTAGTTTTAGATGCAAAGCATCTCTTGCTCGGGGATATGTCCGTCGGCGTCCGTTCGTACCTCTCTCCCTCTCCCCACCAGCTGTGCGATAACGCCACTCTCCTCCTCTCCCGCTCTCCAAGCCAGCTGTGCGATAGCGCACGCGCTGCTACTCCTCTGCTTCTCTCCTCGCACCGCTCCCTTAGTTGCTGCTTGTCCGACGAACTGAATGGACGCCAACAATTCTGTCTGCGAACTGGCGAAAGTGAAGCCGCTTCGAAACGCCGGCCAGCGTCGAGCAGCGGATCCGACATTGCGAGATAGCGAAGCTGCTCCGGCACACCAATGTTGCCAAGCGGAACCGGATGCGGTTAGCCAACAAGAAGCCGCTTCGAAACGCCAGCGTCGCCAAACGGATCCCGATGCCGCTCGTCAACGCGACCGCGCCGCCAAAGCGGCCGTGCGCGCCGATGGGGTTGGGAACTGCGAGATGCTTTGCATCACCATATAGTTCCCTTCGGGGAGATGGTGTAATTTTTTACATCTCATCTCTTACCATGCATGATGACAACGTTGCTGTTTACACCAGCCATCGTCATTACCTTGTGTTTTACTTTATTTACTTTTACTGAAATGATTTACTTTTATATATGTCACTTCAGTGAACTCACCATTCTTTGGCGCTCTTTGCCCTCAGTTGGCCTTTTGCCATAAAATCCAAACATCATCATCTTATGGGTCAGTAACCACACCGCACTCGAGACAAGGAAAGAGAACTGCGGAACTAATATCCAAGTAAAGAAATGAGTGTGTGTTGTGTGCTATGTTATGGTATGTAGGCTGTTTCTTGTTGAAAAGGCATGCTCCCGAGGATGCTAAAAATTCTCTATCAGGCGACCTCGGGAATGCGTTCGGGAGGAGCCCCAAAGATAATTGTGCGCAATAAGGTCACCTGGGAGGATGTAGGGCTCGCGTAGCTGGTCAACCAGCGCCTCGTAGTCGGAGCTCGAAAGTGCGATATTGCGAATAATGTAAAAGAGCATACCGTTATCAACTTAATAAATAATATTGTTCTAGTAGCTACAGCCTCAAGGACAATGTTGAGAGTGATATGGTGGCGTACTGAGGATTTCCGGGCGATTATTGACACACCGCCCGAAGAGAGAGCGCAGTCATCCTTATCCTTTCTCGATACCATATAACTATTTCAGAAATTTGTGTGATTAGAATTTAAATGCGTTTCTTGGACAAACATTACACTTCGGTGATGAGCATGCAGGATCTCGTATATATCGTCAAGATTATTAGGAAGGCCGCTGCAGTTTCACTGATCAATATTTTCTCTTCCCTTTATGATGTGCTTAAGGATAAATATTCTTCACCTCATTAACACAATTTCCCATCGCAGTGGGGGTGCAGGTACGAACTTCGCCAGCATGTTAGTAGTGGCACTTCTATTTTCTCGCGCCTGCTACAGAGCCTCGTGTTTTGACCTCACTCAGGCTCAAACCAAACAACTAGAGTTGTTGCACCGTGCATCGATGCGTGTTATTACGGGGTTTGCCCGGCAGGCGCGAGTACCAGAGCTCAATCGTTTCTCTTGTCTTCCTGCAATAGCTGTGACTATCGAAGAGTGGAGAAGCAATCACTCATGGCGCTGCACATGGACTCTTTCTGGTCAACGTTTACTACTGCTGGACTCCCTCGTGCACCATATGAACCTTCCAAACATTCCTCCAAAGATTCCACCATGGGAGGATGAAAATGTCTGCCGGCTCGATCCTACTACCCCAAAGATTTCTAATGCACCCCACGCTTTCCAGCGATGCGCTCAGGCTGCCTGTGCCGATGCCGATCCTTGGGTCATTTTCACAGACGCCTCCTGGCATTCTACCACCCACCGTAGAGGCATTGCTTTCAACCACACCCAACGTGACGTACGCCATGGCCTGGTGCTGCAGTACAACGATCAGAAGTGCACCACGTCTTGTTAACAGGAGTTGCGCGCAATTTACATGGCCTTGGACTTTTTATCGCAGCCAGTGTCTCAAGGTGCCTTTCCCTCTGGGGAGCACCTCACCAATTACACAGATTACGTTCAGACCATGAAATATTACAGCAGATTCCACGGCAAGCTGCCGAACTCATTAAATTAGGAGCAGTTGCCGCGCTCTTTGCGTACAAAACAATGTGGACGTACATGTGACCTGGGTTCCCGGCCACGCGGGCGGCGTCGGAAATGAGGCCGCTCATGCTTTGGCGAGCGCGCTTCTCAGCATCCGCTCGCTATTCGCTGGAACACGGGTTCACTACGGTCCGTCAACGCCAGGCCCCCAAAAACTAGCGTGACTTTCTGAAGCAACGTGGACACGTGGAGGGCAAGTGCTTCTGGCATCTGTACATCTGGACCCCCGTCCATTGCCGAGCGCACTGCCACGTACTGCCGAGGTTATCTATAAGGCTCGAACTGGAGCGGCACTCACCAATGATGTTATTGCTAAATGGCGAGCCTACATCCCTCGTCGCGGACACCAGCAACCTCCCATCGCGACTTCACTTGTCGAACATGCGACCTGGGGGTCCGGCGACTATGCAGCATCTTGTGTGGGAGTGTCCCGGACTTTAGACTATTCGCGCGCGCCATCGCCGCCAAGTTCCGGCGTACCCGTACTGGATCTCGCCACCACAGCACCCACACGAAGCCCGAGTCCTACGTTCCCCCTGTGACTTCGCACGCACGGCTGACATTCTGAGCCGGACTTAATTTTACCCCCTCCCTTCCCGCCCTACCATCCTTAAAGGCTCTGAGCGAGCCCTTTTGCTAATAAAGTTACATAATCATCATCATGATTTGTTAGAGCTACTGGAGTGGTACTGGAGTGGAACTCTTGGGAAGGGTTTTTTACCTTCTCTAAAGGTTTCGATGAAGGCACCCGCTCCTTCTGCTGCGAAGAAGACAGGAAAGGTCCCACATCCATCTGATCATCAGTTTTGGAAGGGGTACCCGGCGGACCGGATCCCCCAGACTTGGTGCCCTTTCCCGTGCCCTTCTTTTCAGCCGCGACCACCGAGGGCGTCTGGAAGGCCTCGGGTGGCACAGGCGGCACGGCGGGGGTGGGAACTACTGCGGTTTCCTCCGTCTCCATCTCTTCCGTGCCCTCGCGTGTGCTTCGGGCCGGTGGAGAGAAAAAACTTGATGCAGCAGCATCCCCAACGGACGTAGTTGCCACCACAGCCACTGCCGGCTGAGCAGGCGGTGTGGTGCCAGGCCGCCAGAGGAAAATTGATGGGGAGGGAGAGGCGGGACCAGGTCCCACTCTCGCTACTGGATCACCGCCGAAGAAGACGCCGCTCCGCCCCTCGGCGAGCTGTGTCGGCATACCTTAACAGGGGGAACAGGGTGAACCTCTTTCGCGCCTCAGGGAAGGTGATGTTCTTGTTGAATTTAAAGGGACACTGAAGCGATTTGTAAACATCGCGGTATTACTAGCGCAAATTGTAGTCCGGAGTTCATAGGCCAAGTTTCGATCACTCTGAGCGCGTTTACGCGAAATTATTTAGTAGAAAAAGCAATTCGAAAATGCTGTCCTCCTCTCTGCACACTCGCCCATTTTTGTGGCGTTTTCGTGTGACGTCACGAGGAGATGAGCTGGCAATTGGATGCGCTACTGCATGGTTCGCCGACCTTCCGATCGAGTCAGTCGGCACAGCGTTTAGACCGCTGGCCGCCGACGGGTCGTCGCTATTGGTTCGCTCAATTGAAACTAAGCCAGCACACGCTACTGAATGAAAGAATATGCCTTTCTTTACTTTGTTAGTTTCTACACTGTATCTACTAGAGCTCCATGTCGAGTCAAGGTCGCCTCACACAAGCGCTGCACAAGGGCACATGCGACTCTTCGCTGACTTTACGCTAGTAGGAAAATCTAAGGCCACTTGAAGGCGGGAGAAAAGTCAACGAAGTCAATATTGCTACTAAGAAAATAAAATCAACTGAAACTTTTACTGTACAGCGCAAAACTAGGCAGCAGGCAGCACTTTTTTGGGCTGCGTGAACAAGCACAGCGGTCAGCAGCACCACCGCACATCTGCGAACGCTTTTCCGTCCAAGAAATGCAATTGCTAGACGTGAGATATTGTGGAAGTTTGGGGGACACTTACTGCACGGGCGCTATATGAAAAATAGTCACCTAACGTACTTCAAATGATAAGGCTAAATAAAAGTGTAAACTGGTTATACATTATATACCTTATATATCCAATCTCGAAAGAGCTAGAACAACTGATAAAGATGACGGGGTATCACCCCATAACATTATTGAACATCGATTATAAGGTGCTAATGAAATTCTTGGCAAAACGAGTGCAGTCGGTAGTTCATAAGTTGGTAGGCCCACATCAAACGTGTGGCATAAAAGGAAGAAGCATTTACACGAACATTCACACAGCCAGAAGCTTTGTTGAGTGTTCCGATGCTGACGACGGGAATGTGGCAATGGTACAAATCGATATGGAAAAAGCGTTTGACAAAGTTATACACAACATTCTTTTAACTGTTTTGGAACACGTGAAATTGGGCTCGCTAATAACAGAAGGAATCAGAGCAGCGTATAAGCATTGCACAACTAATCTCATAGTTAATAAACAGTTATCAGAACGAGTACAAGTAAGGCGTCAGTCAGACAGGGTTGTCCCATTTCCCCACTGTTGTTCGCGTAATACCTAGAACCACTGTGTGCAAAACTTATTCGGAGCGAGCAAATACGTGTTTTCCGACTAGGTGCATGTGAGGTGAAGGTTTTGTCGTACGCGGATGATGTGGCCGTATTTTGTGCCGATCGGGAGAGTGAGTGTAATGAGCTATCAGTCACGAAGGAATTTTGCGAAACGACAGGCATTAATGTAAATTTGAATAAATGCATAGGGACGTGGCACGGCGAATGGCAAAATACGCCCAGCGCGTTCGAAGAGGTCGAGTGGACAACCACGCGCACTAAGTATCTGGGAGTACCGCTCGATACGTACCGCGAGAACACGCTTTATTGGCAAGGGAGAGCGCGTGAACTGAAGGCGCAAGCGGAAGTGTGGACCGGCCGGCATGCATCGATCTTCGCCCGAGCGACAATCGCAACACGTTTCTGATAGCAAAGTTATGGTACGTCATGCAACGATGTATTGTACACGGGCTAACATCCAAAAGTTTCATAGCTTGCTGGCCACGTTCGTGCGGCAATCATGCTTCGAGCGAACGAAACGCAGCAACTTGTTTCGCAGGTTAGAAGGGGGCGGGCTGGGGTTGTAGAACCTGTTTGTTAGACAATTGGTGGCGAGATGTTTATATTTGCGCGACGAGACAAACCCATTTCTTCGAACGTACATGCAGATCAGATTGTGTTCTGCGATGCCAAATTTTATTGTAACTACAAAGATATGAAGACATACGCAGTGAGTTGTTTTTTGCGCTAGGTGGTAATGTCCTTCAGGTTTTTAAGCGAGCGATTTTCAATTGAGTACTTGTCAAACGTTACGCGTAAACGGTTATCCTGTGATGTGGTAGCACTCCTGTGCCCCGAACCAGTGCATAGAATGAAATACCTCGTAAGTCATAAACATGACGTGCTCAAACGCGTTAAGAAAATGATCATAACCCCAGGAGTAAAAACATTCTTTTTTAAATTGCACACTGAGACCTTACCAGTCCTAACGTGTCTTGACAAAAGGGGGTTGTTTTTGCCTTGGGGCAAAGATTGTCGACTGTGTAAAACGCCAGAAAGCGTGGAACATGTTTTTGTCGATTGCTGGGACGCCGTCGTCTTCTGGGACGTCCTCCAGAGGACTCTAAAAAAGTACCTCCCCCTGACACCGAAAGATGAGGCTCCTTACGACGTATTCTTCGTCCTCTGCCTACATGCTATAGCAGAATGGCTGTCAGAAACAGTGATGCGAATGCCAGGCCAGTGGATTCTTGCTTTGCAGAAAATGTTAGCAAACTGAAGGAAGTGTACGCCAAACAAGAATATAATGATGAGGTTTTGTCGCTTATGAGTGAGTTAAGCATATTTAAAGCGCACAAATATTAGCTACCAACTAAAGGTTCGGCAGCGTTGTTGGGCCAACCTAAAGAGTGTTTGCGGTGTGTGAGACCAAACGAGGCTCAGAAAGAAAATGTGAGTGTAAGGTTGTGTGCAACTGTTAGTACACGCAGTTGTGAAAACAAGGACAAGGCCAAGCCGGAGTTACGGTTGGCCGCCTTATGCATTGTATGTTTTGTACCAGGTTTTGTTGTTGGTACATTTTCTTGTCTGTACCGTCAGTGTTTATTTATAAATGGCCGGCAATAAAGAAAGAAAAAAAAGCCCTGTGGCCGAATGGTCTAAGGCGCTAGGTTATCGTTTTGCAAGATGCAAGTTCGAATCCCCGAGGGTGTCTCGTTTTTTTTTGCCAGTTGATTTTTTTCGTTTTCGGCCGATGTTTTCTAAACTGAGTTCACCATTTTTGGGCCGTAACGTTCACTGTTCCACGAGCGAGTTTGCAGAACGCGCGCAGACTGCCACTGACGCTCTAGCGAGTTCTCGTTAGCGTGCTGCTGCTTGCGGGCAGTGGGCACAGGCCTGAACATAGCCTCCTTTAAAACGCCTTGTGCCTGCTCAGTGCCAGAAATTCCGCCGTTCTCTCTGGTGGCGCCCTAATCCCAGGATCTCCAGTGTTGGCGAGGGCACGGTCACCATTTGTCTGCTCACCTGGCAGCAATGAGTGGTTTAAAAAAATTGTCAAGGGCCTTCGCAAACAAACATATGTATGTATCATAGAGATAATATACTGACTTGTTGTATAAAGGCGATTCTGGCTCAAGCACTGACGGAAAACTCCTGTTTGCACAAAAAACATATAGAAATTCACGAGGCCAGAAATAAAACTATCTAGCTAGGGTGACGCTATAACTTAGCAGTGTAATTATAAAAGGGATGGCCTTTCTCGGGCTACCTTATTCGTTCGTAAATAATTTGACGCAAAAGATTTTTTTCTGCGTTTCCCTCGATTCCGCCAGAAATGTTAAGGGTGAGTTTACTAGTCGGTTTATGACCTGCTGGGAATTGATTGGTTATTGGGTATGTGGTTGGTGAGGGAAGAATGAATGTAGCGGGGAGAAGTAGCGAGAGAAACAATCTAAGTGCATGCTGAATGTTTATCCTGAGCGAATATAGGGGTTCTCAAATACCGAGCATCGCCTTGAACTAAAGCTTCAAGTCGTCATTCTTTGCGCAGCAGCCAGGCATTGCTGATTACCGCGTCGTCAATATATCTACTACATGCACGATGGCAACATTTCGTGGAGCAGCGGCGACGGAGGAATAGGGAAGGGATGGAGAACGGTGGGCGCGTACCCTTTCGGGAACCATAAACAATATTAGCCGCAGAACAACACTTAATGTATCCGTAAGTAAAAAAAAGGGGAGCTCAACTGTTTGGACTTCTTGAAACAAAATTTAATTAGTATTACTCAATTATAACTAAACACCGAATCAAGCATCATTATTTTTCACTTATCAACTTATCAACTTTTCAGTTAGCAGTAGGAGAAAAGTTCACTGACTCTTATCGCAGTGACAACCATGAGGTAATGTATACATTTTGTTAGGAAGCTGCCGTAGCGAACCCATAAGGGCGAGCGTGCAGGCGGAAACAGAACACTGAACACAGTTTAGTAGTTCTACGACGCCACGCATAAAGCTTCGGTCTTTAATACTGGCTCATGAAGTTCAAGCTCGCCGTTTTGCGGACTTTTGTAGCTGGAAGACGCCTTCGTGTAGCAGACGCCACCGATGTGCGTTTCAGTTCACCTCCCGCTGAAACAGCATTTCGCATCGGCATGGCCATCGAAAAACCTGGGAACTTGGCGCCCCCACAGTGAACGGGCTGCTCCAATGGGTTTCGGGGCGATAGAGCAGGCACAGTAGGTTATATAGTAGGGAACAGGTTAAGCGCCAGGCACAACTGGAGGAAGTAAAACAGACAGGAAAGGGGCGCACTAACAACTAAGCTTTATTCGTTCCGAAAGCGATTATAAAGGCACGAAAAAACACCATGTGACACTAGTTGCACCCCGTGTGGAAACGATTGCAGCTGCCGCACTTGCCTAACTAATCATCCAGATAATCCACCTCACTCGAAAGAAGGTCAACTGAAGGTTTGCTGACACACCGGTCCCCCATCTTTTTTATGACGTAGGCCTCGAACACTTCCCGTTCTTCTTTTTTGCGATACGAATGCAGCACTCTGGTCCTCTCAAACGCTGGTTCGCAGCCCTTTGGCTTGCAGTCAGTTTTACAGTGAAGAGCCAGATTGCTTCCTGTTCCCGTCTTCAGCGTCGCCGCATGTTCACGTAACCGGTCGTTGAGGCAGCGCCCCGTCTGTCCTACGTATACACGGCCACA
This sequence comes from Haemaphysalis longicornis, assembly GCF_048455015.1. Taxonomy (NCBI): domain Eukaryota; kingdom Metazoa; phylum Arthropoda; class Arachnida; order Ixodida; family Ixodidae; genus Haemaphysalis; species Haemaphysalis longicornis. Next base: position 73,763,407 of record NW_027526225.1, on the reverse strand, counting down.
CTTCAAGGGGATCTGATATACTACGTTTTTTGAACACTCCACAAACGCAGTGGCATGGTTCTTGCTGCAGACAGGAGGCCTGGGTCCGCATCGGTTAACTAAGCGGCACATACTTCCGAGTGCCGCTTAGTTAACCGATGCGGACCCAGGCCTCCTGTCTGCAGCAAGAAGCATGCCACTGCGTTTGCGGAGTGTTCAAAAAACGTAGTATATCAGATCCCCTTGAAGTGTGGCCGTGTATACGTAGGACAGACGGGGCGCTGCCTCAACGACCGGTTACGTGAACATGCGGCGACGCTGAAGACGGGAACAGGAAGCAATCTGGCTCTTCACTGTAAAACTGACTGCAAGCCAAAGGGCTGCGAACCAGCGTTTGAGAGGACCAGAGTGCTGCATTCGTATCTCAAAAAAGAAGAACGGGAAGTGTTCGAGGCCTACGTCATAAAAAAGATGGGGGACCGGTGTGTCAGCAAACCTTCAGTTGACCTTCTTTCGAGTGAGGTGGATTATCTGGATGATTAGTTAGGCAAGTGCGGCAGCTGCAATCGTTTCCACACGTGGTGCAACTAGTGTCACATGGTGTTTTTTCGTGCCTTTATAATCGCTTTCGGAACGAATAAAGCTTAGTTGTTAGTGCGCCCCTTTCCTGTCTGTTTTACTTCCTCCAGTTGTGCCTGGCGCTTAACCTGTTCCCATGATGAAGTACCAACTAGCTCGCATCGACACATTAATTCAGTATGTAGTAGGCTATGGCCTGAATCAGCACACCCTTGGCCTGGTGCGAACACGATTTTTACGATACAGGCATGAGTGAGGCAAGCTCCGAATATGAGGGAAAAGCGCATGGCATTTGAGCGTCAGCGGCGACGCGGAGGGCGTCATCCACTGCGTAGGCCTCGGCTAGTGATTTCTACGATTCTAAGCCGTCCTGGGAGGCTTATCGCAGCCATTTTACAGCCGACAATATGGCAGAAGGGCGGTACGGCGATAACTGAGATATCGAGAAGGTCCATCCAACGATGCCGTCGGTTGTCAAACATGTTGTTTTACAGAACCGAAACCGAAACTTGTTTGAATGCTAACCTCGGACATCGTCCAATCACTGTGCCATCTCCTCGCGGCGTCACAGCTTTAGTTCGTGCGGCTGCAACAGACCGCGCATGGTAGTTTTTCTTCTTTCGCGCTTTATAAAATAAATAACCACTTCTCAATCGGATAAACGATGAAAAGTGTGGTAATTTGAGCCAGTCTACGCAGTGCAAGCAAAACAGGGAGCTTGACAAATTCACTTCAGTGTCCCATTAAAGGCAATGATCTATTTCTCCTGCTTAAACTTTTCCCAGCTCCTAGAATAGGCAGTGTGTGGTACCTGGCAGTTTGCACAGGTGAAGTTCCCGGATTCGCAATTTTCAGTTGGATGATCTTGTGTTGCCCATTTTGCGCAGGTCAATTTACCACGGCAAGAGGTTGTCCAGTGCTCAAACTGCTGCCACTTGAGGCAGCAGCATGGGTTCGGCACGTAGGGTCGGACCGGACATCTTATGAAGCCTGCGTTGACGGACTCAGGAAGTGTTCAGAAGTCAAACTTCAAGACTGTGTTTGTTTGGTATTATGTCGTCGTTCGGGCGTATGGTTACTCGCCTCACTGCCGTCATGCCCTGATCCCGAAGGCCCTCGAGGAGATCGGCCTCGGTTTCACTTTTAAGATCCCGATGAGAGATCACGCCCTGGCAGCTAATAAGGCGCGATGGGGCGTGATCTTGAGGTCAACCTCGACCATTCGCGTTTGTGCGAAGAGGTTAGCGGACTGGTGTTTGTTTTCTACCTCAATCAGTAGTTCGCAGGTGTTCAGGTTCTTAGCCATGTGCGACTTGCCGACAAGACTTTCAAGATACTTGGAGATTAAAAAGACGGACTGAGAAGTGATTGGCGTTGTCTTATCAAGACGTTCCATGATCAGAAAGCGCGAGGAATTATCGGGCTTTGGAAGCGAGATTGACTGCAAAGGAGGAAAATAAACTTCGGTGCGGCCCTTTTCCAGGGAGCGATCACGTTTTGGGGGCCTAGAAAATACCATATAGCATAGTAGAGAAGCAGGCGACGGGGGTACTTTTTTCGCTCGGGTTACCCTCATAACGAGAGAGGTCCCGGAGCTCCCTGCCTGGTAAACAGACAGGGAGCCGATCCGCCGATGTTTGACCTAGGTTTCGATGGCCACCGTTTGAGGTTTCTACACTTCGCCCTAAAACCCATCGCCACGGTTGGTTCCAGCTTATGTTTGGGGGCTCGGGGTCCGCGGTGTCGCCAGTACCGTCGCCAAGATTACTCAAGGTGCCTCGTGAGGGGAAAAGATATCAATAACCTACCCGAGAAATTTTACAGGTGGAGCACCACCGGGGCTGGGGCTGTCGGCGTGTCATGGCATCGTTGTCGCTCATCGTCGTATTCTCATGTGGCCATAGTACTAAAACACCAGAAAAGTCGTTTCCTAACGCCTTGGGCTAGAACCTAACGCTAGAACCTAACCGAGACACTTATTTTCCAACAACTCGCGCCGGAACGTTTCATCTCCATGGACAGAAACGCCTACTAAAAGAACAAACGGGACACTTGTTTTTCGTTTGCGCTTACTTTCTTGCTTCTAGTTTCCTCCGTACTCGCTTTAGCTTCACAATTTGCACTTCTCCGTTTCAAATTTCACTTCTCTTCCGTCTTGCTAATTGAATACTCGCCACCTGACAGCTCGGACGTTGCGGCTAAGAATCAATTCTCTCTAGAGCCTAGGCGTCCAACAAGGACCAGAGCATTCCGGACTACGGTGCCCCCACAGGGATGGTGCCCCTGCCATGTTGCACAAAATGATCATATTGTTTATTCCCCTGCTCATTGCTTTTTAGAGAATTTAGCCAGATAATGTTGCCATTGTGAATAGAAACCTGAGTACTAAAGAAACGGATACTATGCAGGGTACAGATGGCATCCGTCATGTGTTCAAAAAAAGTTAAATTTTGTAGGGTGGTCGCCTCCATAGAAAGGAAATATTTGTTTTTGGGGGTCATTTTCAGATAGATCAGGAGCAAATTGTTTCCAACACCATTCGAAGACAAGATATCGAAGACGCCTAGCAATGTCGTCGGAATAGATAGCGCATACAACCGATGTATCTTGTTCGAGTGGCCAGGCGACGAGTTTAGTTACAACTGTAAATAAACCGAGGCCGAAGACGGACTCTTGCGGGCCTCTTTTGTGGGTATTTTAAGGTGTTCAACCACAAAGTGAACTATTGAGTTTCGGGAGCCTACATTGCAAAAAATGCCAGATTGTGTTTTTGGCCAAGCTCTTGAGCGCTAGCTTTTTGGAGAATAGTATCCTGGCTTCCAGATTCCTCGGCGTCGTGCAAATCATCCACCAGGACTTAAGGTTCGGTCGTTTGGTGGTTCGTGGTTCGGCGAGCGGTTTATGAGGAGACGAAGGAGCCGCAGTAAACACTGCTAAAAACCACGTTGTGATGCCAAAGATGGCATCATCGCGTGCTTAGTCGCCAGAGCTCACGCTCATCGACGTCGCCCTTTGTATATCTTTTACTATTTATTTGAGTATCTATGTAGAAATTCGGTAAACAAATCCGCTTTCTTCGTACAGTCAAGGTCGTATACACATTAAACTGTACGTACCGAGATTTAAAATATTCTTTTAAATGTGTTGCTTAATAAAATAGCGTTTCTTTTGTATTAATTGTGTGGCTGCAGTGTAGTGGCGCTTTACATCATAAGAACAGCGAGTTTGTCCAGAAATAGTGTTGCAAGAATAATCCCTTTTCTTCAGCTTGCTGCAGGCTCAACTTGTGTGCTGCGTTGTCGTATAGCAATGATTGTACTACGGACATGTAAATGGTAGTAATAAATTTTATTCCAATTTATATAGTTGGACCTTATTGGCGGCACGTTCACTGTGAGCTCTGCTGTCAGTTTTCTGGTTTTAAATTAGTCGCCAGGACGTTGTAACACCACCATATATCTACATCATATACGTTCGTTGTGTTACAATAAGCTTTAAAATATTCTTCACAACACTGACTCATATTTTTCTTCTTCATTTCTTCTTCATATGATTCATTGAAACCCACCGGCTACTCGACAACCCACAGTTCACAGTGGGGCTTGGAGGCATTACCTGTAGGTGAGAATGTATACGTGAAAACTTTTCGTAAACAATTTTAACATAGTATTCTGACAAGCACAATTGATTGCCCCTTCCTGCCAAAAGACGTACGTGTAAGTTATGTCCAAGCAGCGGTGAAACCTAACATTTGGAATCTCCGGGCTACTTTCGAAATTCAACATTTCGACAGACTTCTGTCTGGCTGGGAAGTTACTGAACTGAGATTTAATTAGGCTCCAACCAATACAATGCAAAAAGGCAAAAAACCCGACGTTTCGAAGCCGGCTCGGCTTCTTCTTCAGGGGTGACAGTGGCCACGCTGCAGCTCCATTTTATAGTCTCACATTTGCTGGCCTCGCACAAAGCCCCTCGCTGCGGCACGTAATCTATGTGTTTACACCGAGGGGAGAGTGCCAAGCGAGCGATTTACATTCCCAGGTGTGCGCTGAATATGCCACGATTCGAGGAAAAGCCGCTTCCTCCAGTTCGTTTCCCTTTCGAGGATGGCCGTTCCGGAGAAGTCAATTTTGTGGCCGGCAACTTCACAGTGTTCGGCGACTGCGCTGCGAACTCTATAGAGTTCACATGTTCCACGTGTTGCGCGTGTTCCGCGTGTTGCCAGCGTGTTCCGCGTGTTGCCAGCCGTTGAAGAAATGTTACCGTTGCTGTTCCTTCTTTATTGTCATACAACCACTTGGGGAATTTACTCGGAATAGAGGCATTTGAGGGGCTGATCTCCACCCCTAATAATGAATTGGAAACCTAAACCTTATACAGTAGTCAGTAGCGCATAACATCCCGAACGTGATTACACGGTAGTTGAACCGGTGCAGAGTAGCCGCGTAGAACCATCATTTAACAGACGCTGTGGCCTGTGCCAGTCTGCCTCCTGTCGTAATTCACTCCGTAAGACAAAGAACCGAAAGCGACGAAAAAGACGTCAACACAATGTAGCAAACAAAGAAGGCGGTAGAAATATTTTGCTTCAAAATACAATAAACAAAAGCTAATGAATAGACGATATTGCGACGTACATATAAGAAAGTTATTTAAACTATCCACATAGTTTCGCCTTCAAAGCATTCAAGCAGTCTTCATTGTCGCAAGAACTTTCTCCCCTGGTCAATTAACTGCTTTATTTCTTTATTCTAACAGTTTTTTCATTTTTCTTGGCTTTCCATCAGATTTTGTTGCTTAGATTTATTCTTCATTGTTTTTATAAAGTGAAATATTTTGCAGTCATTTATATTTTTTCTTAGGTGCCTATTTATTTCGTCTTTTGCCACATGAGCTGTTGCCTTTTGAGGCTGGTTGTTATGTCCCCCGGTTCCTTGTACTTAGGAACGTGCCCTCGCGTCTGTACATAGCGCAAAGCCAGCCATTTGTAGTTACTTTATAAGCTGCCTGCATGAAGCCCAATTAGAAAACCATTGTTGATGAAATCAATTAGGCAAAAATTGTAGGGGCAGACGGCTCTAATGAAAGCTCGCGTGCAGAAACCAGAAATATCTGCCTCTCAATTGGAAAGAAAGCAAAGGATTGTTTGATTACTGTGGCAATTACCTAAGTCACTTTTTCAAGCTTGATGGCGACTTACCAGGAACAGAACTGCTGAGAATAAAGGGTCGCACGACCGTGCAGTTTTGTTCTGTGTACAAGTGCTCCCACGCCGGTGGCGATAAATGATATCCAGCATCATCTGAAGAAAGCAAAAGTCCAAAACAGAAATATTTGTTGTCTGTTCATAAATCACGCATTGGTCAAATATTCTTGGTAAGAATTCATAAAGCATGCTTACCAATTCTCAGACTCTCACATGCATAATATTATTGTGGTATTACTACTTAACGAATAAAACATACATTTGAACATCTAAGCCTGCCTTGGTCCCCTATATAATATTTATAAATTAAAGTGACACTTTTCTGTTAGAAAATATCTTCTTCTTAATACTACGTGCAGTGTAATAGCTGGATTTAAACTCCATGCCCTACATTATATCAATTTAGTTGTTAATGTGAACTTTTTCCCCTACAGGGAAATACTTTTTAGTGTGGGATGATATCCCCTTCAATACATTTCGTTCTATGCTGCCATTCGAGTTGCTAAGCAGTTCAATGCCAAAGCAGGCGATTTTTGAAAGTTTTCAACAGGCAGGGTGGGATCTTAATTGCTAGTTATTGCTACCAACAATATATCAATTTAGTGTCTATTATGTTGTTTTTTGCCGTACATCATACGAAGCGTTTAGACTTCCACATAGCATATTTCGCGGGTCCAGCACGTGGAGGAACCGGTTATGATGCCCCTATTGATCTTTCCTTAATCTTTGCAGGACAGCGTGTCTGTGTATACAATAAAAGCAATGCTTTGGAGTTGGGCACTCTCTAAACGCGTAAAATACTCATAGGGGCACAGTGAGGGGACACGTCAGTCGTCTAATGCCAATGCGAAGCACTTTGCCGCTAATGGCAAAGCTGTTATTTTTAAAACGAACCTATTATGTGCAAGAAAAATTAAGTAGTTAAGTAAAAACATGTGAAAATGATGTACAAATCTGCACTAGTCAGCCTCAATGCCGGCATCCAGAGAACTGTCGTATCAATTCGTTTTCAGAATCGGCAGCAAAGAGGTCCTCAGTGTTCACTGCTCAAAGTGTTGACTGTCAGCGTTGATCTAAGGAGTCTGCAGTGTTGACTGCAAAATCGGATAACAAAGATGGCCTCCATGCAACTGGACACCGTCACGTGGAATGACTAGGAGTCAAGGGAATGAAGTTCCACTGTAGTGCCACGGTAATTACTCGTGCCAGTTTAGCCGCCTCTGCCTTAATGCCCCGTCATGAAGCATACCTAGGACCGTGCTGCGAGCACTACCTACAACGTTCTATTCTTCGCCGTACTGTTGAGCATTGCTGCGAATCACTGTCAATGGTGCACGGCAAATGCAAGTGCCACGCCACAAAGTTGTTTACCACAACAATTCCTTAATTATGAAGAGCCAAGCAGGAACATCGATCAAAATGAATAATGTACGCTATCATATAGGATAATAAAAGAAGAAAGTGCTTCGGCCTTTCATAACAGCCAAACGGGGTGGAAGAAGAGGGAATGCAGTGCAAAAAAGCAGCGAGGCAGTGACGCTATTATTAAGGTTTCAAAGCACAACTGAATTATTCTAACTCCGAATGAAGACTGCCAGTGTTTCGCTCGAACACGTACTTCTACACATCTTCGTAGAGTGAGCATAGTAATCAAAAACGATCGAAGTGATGAACCCCTTCAGCACCATCATGAGCAGCATCATCAACATCATTCCCCGATCTATGGCCACTGCAGGAAAAAGGCCCTCCAATATAACTACAATTATCCCAGTCCTGTGCTAACTGGGACGAATTTATCCCCGCACCTTCTTGATCTCATTTGCCTATCTAACTTTCTGCCACCCACAGGCACGCGATATATCATACACATATATCATGGTATTACCCACGAATTCTGGAAGCTTTATAACACTGACGCCTTCTTATTCGACGCGATCAATCTTTATAATGCCTGGTCGCCTAATTAATTACATATTTTCTCGGGACACAGTAGAAAATGCCCCATGGCGCCAAGGCCCACCATAACGACAACGATGTCGAAAGAGTCGCTGGCGTGCAGCCGGCGCGGTCCCTCTGATGGTCACTTTGGAACGAAAATGTAAATACATCGATCACATATCTTTGTAAATAAATGTGTATCGTGCACGTAATATACCAACGATGAAAGAGGACGGCGAAGTGCAGAAGCACGCGAAAAAATAAAGGGCGACGACGAAGGTGCTAGAACGCTCCACACATTCGCTTTCACTTGTGTGGAATCGGATGTGACAAGACAATGCCAGCGACGCGCTGTCTCGCTGCTTTTCTTGCCGATGGTGTCATGTAAAGTGTATTTCTGGATACAAATCAGCGATGTCTGTCTGGTTCGTGTATGCCACAGGTCTCTTCACCATGTACCATTGCCACGTAACACAGAGCGCGCAAGGCAAACCGCCTCTGCTATCAGCCTTGTGTGTCGTACAGACGCGAGGTGATCGCCAAGCAACACTAAAGACAAATAGGCGCCATTGCCGTGTAGTCGGCCCGCCAAATAGGCTGTTTGATGGTAGGGGAATGCGTTGGTTCGCGGATTGTGGGACAAGTGCCGTTCAGTTGAACAGCAACCGTGTGTGCCGACATTCACAGGGGTAGTCACACCTTGGTTTTCTTCTTTCTCACGATGATTATTGTGCAGTTTAAGGAACCAAGCTAGATCTGGGCTGTGATGCGCGCCATAGGGGCGCCTCAAAATACTCCGTACCACCTGGATATAGCGAAGGGCACGAAAACTGAATGAAAGATTGTTTTAATTGCAAAATTACAATTTTCGTATCTTTCTCGGCTTTTGTTCGACGAGAAACGATGCGCTACTTGTTGAATAATGAGTAAATAAACCAATAAATATTCTCCGCCTTTCACTTTTATTTTCAAAGCAAGGCTTTCTACCACTACCAGCCAACGGTTCTCACGTGGCGTGCGGGGCAAGAAACTCCCAACGCGGCAGCGAAGGGTAGGGCGGTTTTCACTCCCGGAGCACCGTGTAGAGGCCGCGGAAAATTTACCCAGCGTTCCCTACGCTCACGCCGGCGGGCGAATCGGTGCGACCCGGCTTTATCGTCTCTTTTAGGGACGGTTGTTTCGGGCTTGTTAAAGCGCAGCTTCGCTTCCATTGTGCGCTTCCTTCTCACGGCCTGATTAAATTGTTCGGCAGCACCCCCTCGGTAACCCGGACACGACATAACTACTCAAACGGCAAATATACGTTAAAAATGGTGTTGCAAGGCAAGCAAAGCAAATTTAGAGACCACGTACAGACACCTGTTCACTAAAAAAACACTAATTTTTGCGCACTGCTTGCCACGAAATTGCACTCCGTTTTCTAAATTGAGGGATAGCAATTCGGTTGTGTTTTCGCAGGTGTTGCAAAAGGCGAAAGAAGAAACTGGTTCTGCTAAATATGGGTTTACAGTTCCCGCAGCTTTCCAGCAATTCTCAAACTAACTAAACTAACTAGTCTAAATCGGCATAAATGAGAGTCACTAAGCTCACACGCCGGATTGTTTCGGTGTCTGCGTTGGTGTCGCGCGGTGGTGTGCCTCAAACTAGCACATCAGCATGGCTAGGTCCCACTATCTCACCCTTGGAATAACGCTCATCATTGTCTTTTTGCTGACTCAAGTCCGGGTTCCGGGCTGACTCACGGGCTGACTCACGTCCGCCGCTCTAGCCCGGCCGTGGCCGACCCTTCTGCGTTCGTGACGCCGCCCCGCAAATTAAATTTAACGGCTGGCAGAATCTCTCGTTTCACTTTTTGTAGAGCCACGTGTGTGAATTCAAGTGACGTCGCCTGGGCCATTGCAGTGAGTGTCGTTTACAGCTTTTCTTTCCAATAATCTTCACAGCGTGGATTGGAGCAAATTATTTGTCTTGATGCGGCCAGCACTTCACAAATTATACCACACTAAACCTTTTACGCACTAGTTTACCAAAAATGGTGCAGCATAAGTGGAAAAGGGGTGTTGGGAGGCCATTACACCCTTTTTCTGGAATCTCAACACCTTTTTCTTAGCTCTACACCCGTTTTGTGTGGAAAAAGGGTTTTGACGAACTCGAACACCCTGGGATTTTCCTAGGCTGTTAAGTGCTGAAGGATGTAGAAAAGGTATTAGCTGTTGATTGAATGAGGCCGTGCATGCATGCATAACTTCACTGTGAAGAACAAGACATCCCCCATAACCTCCTCTCCACCTCGTGAGAAATGTTCAGAAGCAAGGTTGCAACGGTAGCTTTTACGTCTTCAAGTCATGGACCACCCGGTAAATATATCTCTGGCCTAAAAGACTGGCTTGGATTTGATGACTTGTCAATAATGAAATGAGACCTACACCGGCACCCATAAGCCGTCGAGCCGGCCGCGAGAGAATCCTCTTGGGAAGACACAAGCGTCGTTAAGAATACCGTGCAAGCGCGGCTGCCCGGCACGCTGCTAAGGCTAGTGTGGAAGAAAGGAGTCCAAAGCCGCCGTAAAAGAAAAAATAACTCTATTTAAAATACATTGCTATAAATGCCCATCGTTCCGATCTTCGTCTTCCTCGACAAATTAGGAAAGATATGCGGCGCGGTAGATAGGAGGTTGGACGGTATAGCTACACGCGGAAGCGGGGGAGTAAAACATGTGTCAAGTTTTGTGCCCTGTAGTGTTGGTGTGGTGTACGTGATTTCTTTGTTCTTCGGTCAAGCCTATATTGACGAAACGGGCCGATGCCTTAACATTCGACCAATAGAGCATAGGCGTTCTTTGAAGGGTGACGACTATTCACACGTCGCACAACACTACAAAAAATGTAAAGGTTGTTTCCCTGTTTTCATGGACACAAAAGTAGTCGCCAAACAAAAAATCCAGCATGTTCGAGACATAATAGAGGCTTTTCATATAAGAAGGAACAAGGCCAAGTGCGTTAGTGTTCCTTCTGTGTCACTATTTGACAAGGAATTTCAATTTCTTATCCGCTAGCAGATTTCGTAACTTCTTGGATGCTGAACTTCGTCGCGTGCAGCAATGTTTAAAGATGTCAATTTGTTGTCGGCCACACGCTCTGTCCGTGTTATCTGTTCACGCGACAGTATGGTTTTTTGTGTATAAATACGTGTTTTGTTTCTAATCAACTTCAAGTTGCGATTTCAGCGCTGTGCGTCCTCCACTCTTCTTCTGCCCCTGTGTTACGTGCGCTGTTTTTTCAAAATGAATACTAATCTGCACCAACCAGCCCTACTTGCAATCTTACTTGCGTGAGTTCAGTTACCATGGAAAAGCCTTTTCGAAAGCCATGCTGATTTAGGTTAATTAGACAATGTGCTTCAGTGTAAGTAATTACGTGCTTGATGGCAGTGTGCCATAAGCGTTTTACAGCTATTACCAGACCTGGGTAGCCTATTTCGCTATTTTCCAATTCTTAGGTATCATTTTCAAACCTAGTGGTCTTTTGTAACTTAAAAATAAATGCTTTGCGTTCTGCCTATCTTAACATAAAAGTATTTGGTATATTGTCGGGGCCATAAGTTTGTTAGGATGAAGGTTAAGTGACAAAGTATTCCGGATTTGGTTCCGGAGATTTCAGCTGTCTGGTGGTTTGTAGCTTGTAGAGGCCGGGTTATTTCCGGTGAGTTTCCATCATCATTGGTAAATACTTTCTGGAAAAAGTTATTAAACATGTTAGCTCTTTCTAAGGCTTCAATGCGGGATATTCTATACTGATTATTTGTATAAGCATTGAGGTAACGCCAGAACTTCTGGGGACCGGACGTTATAAAGTTTTGTAAAGTTATGTTAGTAGGTTTGTGCTTCGCTTATGTGATCTGAGGTTTTCCGATGATGGAAAGTTTCTGGAGTTCTGGCACATAAAAGGGGAAGCACATTTATTTTTTAACTTTCTCAGTCAACATATTTCACGCTCTAAATGAGTGATGTGTCGTATGGTTCAACATTTATTTTTTCTGATTCCATTTCCTTTCATGAGAACACACGTCGATAGGCAGTTTTAAAAAGTACTTTTAAAGAATTGCCCGAGGTCATCAGGGGGTACAGAACTTTCAGAAAAGTACCTGGTGAAAGTGGGATGAGTTATGGCTAAAGCATCTATAATAGTGGTATCGTCTCCATTCGCCGAATCATACACCCTTGCTATCTATTTTTCTGTGCGCAATGGCTCATTCAACACTAAACAACATTTGGTGTCGTTGTGGTCTGATATAGCATCCATGTTTCCCCGCTTTATTTTTTTGTTTGTAAGTTATCACTTGCGAACATGCAATTAAGAAAGCACTGCGAGTGGGGCGTAACCCGCGTTGGTTCAAGAATGACTGGTTTAAAATTGAAATTAAACGCTTCGTCTAAAAAACTGTTTCTATGGGCATTATCTCACAATTCACAAGTTGTGGCCTCCCATGTTATTCCAACCAGAGTAAAATCTTTAGAAAGTGTAATTCTGGCTTATTGGTGGAATTGTTGCTCCATATAATCTGAAATTTTATTGAGACAGTCAATTCTTGAATTAGAAGGTCGGTACATAGTGCCCACATAAAGGCAGGGGGGAATGACTAAGTTTAATTTTGCAGCAGACCCCGCGCGCGGCACCTTGAGCAATCTAGTGACGGTACTGGCGATACCGCAGACCCCGAGCCCTCATACTCTTTCTGTAATCTCCCGTGGCTACGAGTTGTGAGGTGAAGGGCAGAAACCACAAACGGTGGCCGTCGGAGCCCAGGTCAAGCTCCGGCGGGTGGGCTCCCTGTCTGTTTACCTGGCAGGGAGCTCCGGGACCTCTTCAGCTATCAGGGTAAGGCTGACGAAGAAAGTACCCCCGTACCCTGCTTTTATACTATGCAATATGGTGTTTTCAAAACCCCCCCTAAAACTTAATCGGTCCCTGAAAAGGGGCCGCACCGAAGTATCTTTTCCAAGATTGTCATCGGTAACCTTTCCTGAACCGGATCATTCTTCTCGATTTTTCGTAATGGAATCCCTCAATCCAACCCACCCTTTTGCATCCCAGTCAGTCTCCTTGATTGCAAAATATGTGGAAGCATAATAGGAAAACCGTATAAGTGCAAACAACAAAGGTCTGGTGAACGCCTCATTGAAATAAATGACAAGCAGCAGTCCACAAAGCTTCTAGGTCACGCTAGACTGGCTGATCTAGTCATCAGGGTCACGCCCCATCGGTGCCTCAACAGCTCGCAGGGTGTGATATCCGAGACAGATCTTTTGAACGAAACGGATGCAGATCTCCTTGCGGGCTCGAAAGATCAGGGCGTCACTGCCGTAAGACACATCACCATCCGCAGAGACGACAAGAAGATTCCCACAAAACACATTATCTTGTCCTTTGAACGCTCAGCAATCCGCAACATATAAATGCCTGCTTTATCCGATGCTCCATCCGTCCATACATCCCGAACCCATGGCGCTGTTGTAAGTGCCAGCGGTTCGGGCATGGTACAAACTGTTGCCGCGGCCGAACGACCTGTGCAAAATGCGCGGCGCACGATCATCCGAGCGAAAACTGCCCATCCGACACGCTCACTTGTGTAAACTGCATGGGGCCGCTTGCGAAATACTCCCGCAGTACGCAAAATTCTTACTAGAAAAAAACATCATGAACATCAAGGTCACTGAGAACATCCCTTTCTCAGAGGCGAGAAAAAGTTCGCCTCCTTCCCTCTGGGAACGTACGCCGACGCAGATCGCCGTGGGGTGGAGCGGCGTCTAGTTTCCACAGGAACCCAGTTCAGCGAGTCTGACCTGGTCCCTTCCCGACCCACCTGGGTTGCTTCAGACAGCCCGACCCGTCACCACGCCGCTTGCTGAGGAAACAGCAGTTGTGGTGTCACCCGTCTCTGTCGGGACCGGTGCCGCTCCCATCCCTGCCTCCTCGTCCTCAAGTGGTTGGAGGGTGCCGAGAGGACGGACACCGGGGGCACCGCATCGGCTCCCATTGCCGCCGCACCGCCCGCGCCACTTCTGGAGCCCCCAATGCCTGCGGCGGTGGCAGCTCAAACGAAGGGTCCCCGAAGGGGGGCCAAGTCCGGGGGGCCCGCTTCGACGGGCACCCCCAGGACATCGGACGACGAGATGGACGTCGCGCCGTTGTTGCCTGCAAGACACCGCGAGGAGCTGCCTCCGACGTCCAAGTGAACAGAAAGGCCCAAAAAGCCCAATCCAAGAGTAACAGACCGAAAGACGACACATGAACCACACACACTCCAGTCACTCATAAATGTCAATAATGGGAAAAGAAAACATCATCTAATTTGACTGCGGAGACGTGCTTAAAAATCTTGACGATGTTTATGAGATGCTGCATGCTAGTCAGCCAAGTATCATGTGTCCCCAAAAAACTCACCTCAATTCCAAACAGACAAATTTCTTAGGTAGGTACATAGTATTCAGAAAGTACAGGGTTGGCTGCACCCACTCTTCGGGTGGTGTGGCCATTGTCGCCCAGAAATCATTAGCATGCCACCCTCTCTCCTTAAACACTGTTCTTGAGGCTGTGGCGATCCCTACGATAATATTTAATAGGTTGACAACGGTATGCTCCATTTACATCTCTCCTGATTTTCAACTTCAGAGCTTCGATTTCGAGGCACTCGTTGACCAGCTACCCGAGCCATACATCCTCACAGGCGACCTTACTGCGCACAACTCTCTTTGGGGCTCCTCCAGAATGCATGCCCAAAGTCGCCTGATAGAGAAGTTTCTTACACCCTCTGGAGCATGCCTTTTCAACAAAAAACAGCCTACATACAATAACATAGGACACAATACATACTCACACCTTGACTTGGCAATTGGCTTTGCAGTTCTCCTTCCATATCTTGAGTGGGGTGTGGGCATTGACCCATATGGTAATGACCATTTCCCCACTTCAATAACCTATATACGTACAGGCCCAAGCAGTCCACCTTCCCATAAAAGGTTTAATGAATCAAAAGAAAACTGAAGCACATTCACATAAACATCTAAACTACAACACACATCCATAAAAGACCTACACGGGGAGGAAGCCGCCCAACTCTTCACGGCGCACATCCTCGACGCTTGCCAAAACTCCATTCCCCAGAGCTCCAGTGCGCCCTGCAACAAAAGTTGGCCTTAGTGGAACGAAGAATGTAGGCGGGCGCCAGAGGCCCAGAACAAGGCGTGGGGTGTCCTTCGCCGGTACCCCACGTCGGATAACCTCATCTCGTTCAAACGGGCCAAGGCCTTTGGAAAGCATGTGTGTCGTGAGGCAAAAAGGGAGAGTTGGCTCGCTTTCCTTACATCCATTAACTCATACACAGACGCTCACATGGTATGGGCAAGAATATGTAAACTTAAAGGAAAACATACACATAGCCGGCCCCTGGTCAGTACAACAGGGGACACACTCGAAGACCAGGCTAATACACTTGCACAACACTTCCAACAGGTTTACAGCTCTGCACAGTACACAAACACTTTCCTGAAACATAAAGCGCTTGTGAAAAGAAGTCCCTACTTGACAATAACAGGTCAAAATCTGGTTACAATTCTGAATTTCCACTCTATAAATTGAGGGCTGCCCTGAGGACATGTAAACCTTCAGCTTCAGGCACGGATAAAATTACATAAACCATGATACAACACCTACACCAAAACACTCTTGACACACTCCTACACTTACACAATAAAATGTGGCTTTCGGGGTAAATTCCGAAATCTTGTAGGGAGGCCATACTAGTGGCTTTCCTGAAGGAAGGAAAGGACCCTTCCTCTCCTGCCAGTTATCGTCCCATTGCGCTGACAAGCTGTGTAAGCTCCTCGAGAAGATGGTAAACAGAAGGCTCGTGTACTTTCTTGAGTACGACGGTCTTCTCGAGGGCTGCAAGGCAGGCTTCAGGGCGGGGTAATCTATCTAGTAGCGCGAGACCATCTAGTAGCGCTAGATGATCTAGTAGCGCTAGATCTAGTAGCACTCTATGGTCTAGTAGCGCTAGACCTAGTAGTGCTAGATGGTCTAGTAGCGCTAGACCATCTAGTAGCGCTACCATCTAGTACCACTAAAATTCTACATTGAACATGCCTACCCATATAAGCAGCACTGTATGACACTATTCTTTGATCTTGAAAAGGCGCACGATACCGCGCGGCAGTGTGGCATCCTAAGCGACATGAAGTCCTTAGGCAAGTCGGGTAACATGCTGAACACACTTTCCAGCTACTTGTCTGAAAGAACCTTTTGTGCTAGAGTTCGAAGTGCACTCTCAAGGGTTCATGTGCAGGAAAATGGCGTGCCGCAAGGCGGTTTTTTCAGTTGAACTCTCTTTATAATAAAAATGAATTCACTCAGAAAGGCATTACCACCATCAATTTTATGCTCAATCTATGTAGACAACCTGCAATTATCATTTCATTCTTGTAACCTGTCTATGTGCGAGCGCCAAGTCCAGCTTGGCGTTCACCAACTAGCTGGCTGGGCAGATAGCAACGGTTTTACATTTATTCCAGTGAAGTGTACTTGTGCTTCGTTTTAGAAAAGGCGTGGCATTTGGCCGGATCCAGACATCAAACTCAATGGTGTCTCAATTCCAGTCAGAAAGGAACACAAGTTTTTAGGCGTAGTCCTTGACGAAAAGCTCACAATCATTCCACATATAAAACCGCTTAAACATAACTGCGCAAAGGCAATGAATATACTCAATGTTCTCTCCCGCTCTTCATATGGTGCTGACAACCAGCTTCTTTTACTTGTTTTTACTAGCCTGATAGGTTCACGATTGGACTATGGAAGTGTTGTTTATAGATCAGCTCGTAAAACATCGCTCAAAATGCTGGACCCAGTGCTTCATCTGGGGCTCCGCCTGGCATGTGGCGCCTTCGGCACCAGCGTGGTTGAAAGCCGCTATGTGGAGTTTAATAAGTGAAACCTACAACGTCAGCGAGCATACACAGATCTCCTTTGTGCTTTTGAAATTTCGTCCATGCCTCACCATCCTTTTAAATCAGTTTTTTTATGATACATCCATGACTAGACTCGTGCTAAATCGACCATCGTTCTCTGCGCCCTTCTCTTAGAGAGTTAGAGAGGAAGCGGCAGAGCTTGCTTCCTCCTTTTTAGACACCATCCAAACTTCTTTAACAGAGTTTATACCACCATGGCATCTCCGCCCTGTATCATGCGACAGATCTTCACACATGTAGATAAAAACCGAGCCCGTACCTGTGCAATTCTGCAGCACTTCTTGTATTTGAAGCAGAAGTATCAGTGTTCTGAATTTTATACGGACGCTTCTAAAACTGCCACCTCTGTGTCCTGCGCGGCGCATGCGCCCGGCCTTGATGTCTCTAGAACTGTGAATAGTAATACTAGCATCTTTACGGCAGAGGCTTACGGTGTACTTCTTGCTGTTAATAATATATTTCAAAGCCACATCCTAGAGCCCATTCTCTATACAGATTCCCTCAGTGTTGTGAGGACATTGTCATCAACAAATTCTTCGAAAAATCTCGTTGTAAGTGTTATCATCAAGGTTATTATGTATGTGTATGCCCACAAATTTGAATTGGTCCTTTGCTGGGTCCCTGGCCAGTGTGGTATAGCCGGGAACGGAGCCGCGGATGGAATGGCTCCTTCTGCTGCACTCTTGAATACAGTAGAGATAACCACATTACACTACACCGACGTGAACCCACACATCAGACAACTTCGCAAAATGGCAAACACTCTAGAGTGAACAAACAGACAAGTTACACGTAATAAAACCACACTTACGACCATTCACCACCGACACACCCAACCGATACACAGAAGTCGCCTTGGCTAGATTACGGATAGGGCACACGCACGCAACGCACTCGCACCTTCTCACTGGATCTTGAAGACCTCTGTGAAGAAGGTGTGGAGATGCCCTGTCCGTGACCCACATCCTCATACAATGCAACGGACTAGAAACAACACGACACTCACACTTCGCACAACTATATAGACAACACATACCGCTGCACCCATCGTACGGTTTAGGGAACGACCCCATGGTTACTCACGCGCGTAGTTTTAGTTTCTTAGCGATGTCCAGTTTTTACACCTCATCACTTACCATGCATGCTGACACCCTGGCTCTTTACACCAATCATCTACATTGTCTTTTATGTCACTTCACATATATTTTTAGCTAAATGATTTCCGTTTCCTATCACATTGTTGTCATTAAATAACTTTTCATTGGCGCTCTTTGCCCTTACTCGGCCTTGCGCCATAAAAATCCCAACCATCATCATCAATTTTGCAGCATAGTGCTTCTGCGCCACTTACATAAGGTAGAGGGGTAGTGTGCATTAGGTTTTTTACACAAATGGCTACGCCACCGCCTCCAGAGCCTCTGTCTGCGTAATATTCTGTTGCCAGCTGGAAAGATGGTCGAGTTAGGAATATGGGAAGAAATCTGTGTTTTGGCGACTGTGATAACATGAGGGTCGTGTTCAAATAACACGAAAGCTTCAGGATCGCATGTTTTATTAACAAACTTTTTGCTTTAATATTGACTCTCACCGGGTCTAATGAAGTCGTGGATTGAGTTACTGACTTGACTCATCCTTCACGTTTTTTTTCGTGGTTTGTTTAGTAGAACTTTGTAACAGATTGTATCATTCCAAACAAAAAGTTGGTCATAAGCCTTAAGTTTTCCAAAAATCAAATTTTCCATCTCCTTCTAGTCACCGTTAGGCTTGCACCGGTCCGAAAGGGTTTTACCTTATGATGCGAATCCCTGCAGCAAAGTCTTCGCTTACCTATGTTTTCTACCCTTTGGATTTTCGACAATTTTTTATTACTTTGACTTTATCTATAAGGTTAAGCAGTTTAAAACAACTGGACGTATTTTTTATTCTTCTAAGTCTCTAGACCGTGTATTATTTTAATGCCGGAAACCGTAACACCGCATTTTTGTTGCACAAGATCACACGAAACTTCACACTTCGAAATGATCAATTTAGCGCGAGAGATAGTTTATGCTGCTTTCAAGGTGCGGTGTTCAGTCGTGGAGTGTTAGGATTTGTTCTCCTAGTTGGAATTATCTAGTTTGCCGTGGATGGCGAGGAAAGATTCCTGCGTAGATGTGTTTTCGCTACTAATGCACTTTATATCAGCAGAAAGTCTGCCGATTTCTTCCAATAATTCTCTCATGTTCTGACCAGAATTATTTTTTGCATCGCCTTCACTGAACAACAAAATGTATTTTAACGGTACGGCATGTGCACAAACGAAGACATGGTAAGTGTTTGTCGCGGCAGCACTAACAGGAATGGGTCGTTACGACGGTAGTATTTACCATAGCGCTTGCTCACCTGTAGCAGAAAGGTGAAAGGGTTTGAACACCACATGTTTCTAGCGGTGCTGCCGTATCAAGTGCTCATTCTAAACTTGTGCAATTTATAGGGGAGAACTATTCATTACGACACTGAGCACAAAGCGAGGTCGGAGAGTACATCACTGAAGCTGTGCAGTTGGCGAGACCGTGTCGCATTACCCGCGATGTCAAAGCGTGACCCGATTTTTTGGTTGATGCTGTCTGCAGTCCAACGTTACGAAGATGAGCGTCTTCACGGGACCTATAACTAGGCACCAGGCATCTAAGAAGAGCCCGTAGCAGCAAGACGAAAAGGTTTGGAGGCCACATGTTCCTAGCGGTTCCGTCATGGCTATTTTTCACCGGAGACTTCAGCGCCGACCTTCTAGAACCAGTAAACCGACGGTTACCGGCCTTCCTTAATGATGTATGCGGGTTGTGTCTTTTTAGCAGTCACACTCCCCACTTATGGCTGTCAATGCCAAAAGCAAGTGGTTTTATTGACCACGTATTAGCCAGTCGTATTGATACGTAGAACTTCGTTATTTGCTCCCGGAATTTTTCAGCGGACTGGTCCCTGCCTAAATCTACTTATATTACGCCTTTATGCGTTATTCACCAAAATTTAACTTTGAACGCTAAAATCCCAGGTTTGGGATGCCTCATAAACCTTCTCAAATACTTTTTTTGAGGCCTGGTGGTTCTTCATTCGTACAGTCGATAGCAAAAAAATCTACCAAACATATTTGAACTTGCAAACAGTTATTCCCAACGTGATTACATGCGTCACATTGGATTGAATTGGGAAAATAACTAACCTAAACACAACGGTGCGCACATATCTGTTTTTTCGCAATTTCTACCGTGGGTGACGTTTGTGCTTGCGTTTTTCAAAAAAGAGCGGAGTCACCATGTCCTTAACAAAGCTGTACAACATTATTCAACAGAGATGTCAATACTCTAATTATACAACGCAAAATAGCATTTTTCCTTGTTACCAATGCTGAGGCGTAAAGATTATTCTGAAATCTTTATAAACCGCAATAAACGCACTAGAATTGTTTTTTACATTATAGGGCTGTCCGCACCTCCGAAGCCGTTACAACCGCGAAACGTCGAGAACGCCTTTCGTGATGACTGGACTATTATATGTGTCGCTAATAAATGTGTGCAAGGGTTCTTCAACATCTTTTCCATTCCACTAACGGAGGTGAAAAGAGAAAACGCCGAATCTAGAGATTTCCGCGCACGTTTCTGGGGTGGTCAAGATCAATCAGAAGAGATCCACTAAGGCACTCCGCATAGCCGATGTGTAGATTCGGTGAGGTAAATTCCAAAAATTTGACTTTTTTTATTATATGCTTCTATTGTAGGGGCTGCAGATCGGAAAAAAATGCGGAGCTGATCTCGTATTTAGCGCTCCTACAGCAAGTGTCTCTTATAAAAGCTCACTGGTGTTTAAGGAGCGACAATGTGTTCCCTGCAAAACATTTCCGAGTAGGCGTTTGGTTATGCGCGCGGCGAAGGCAAGCAGCTGGCGCAGCTGATTTTCCGCATACTGCCTGCTAGAAAAAAACTTCATCTCCTGGTGAGCGATGAACTTGAGGGTGCTCAAACAGAAGTGAGGTTAGCACACTTTGCCATCTTTCTAGACATATGAATCGATTTTACAGCGGAAATGTAGATCCGCAACCCCACCGCGTTCTCCCTTTCCCGAGGCGTAATGTCCGTATCGGGGATTCGGCGCTTGGACACGAAGGCCGGTGCAGATGGGAGCAGGGGAGGCGGAGCGGATGGGGGAGGACGAAAGCATGTGGCGTCACCGCCTCTGCACGTTACCTACGCTCCTGTGGGTGTCACAGGCTAAGAGCTGTCGGCACTGCTGCAACATCTGTTTGGACCGATATTTGGGAAGTGCGGTGATTGCAGAGCAGGTTGTGTCAGCGTAGTGTGGTGGCGCTGCTGCAGCATCACGGCATAAATGGTGTATAAAGAACTGAAATCTTCGTGCTAAAACACTGCAAGAAACCGCATGTAAAGAGATGCACGAGATACTGGCTGAACAATGAACCAATGCATTCCTAGATCAGGGGCAGCTTTGGTTTTGCCGCAGCCTTGCTGGACAACCGCTTTGGCAAGGTTGGTGGGGTGCATCATTTTTTTACAATTTTCTTCGCCCCCCCCCCCCCCAACCGCCATCCTTTTTTTAAATTTTTGTTATTTGGATGAACGTGAGGATTGTTTTGTACAAGAGCCAGTGCTTCAATAACACGCGCCCTCCCCTGTCCCAGCCTTGTTCCGCACTCACAAACCTTTTATAGAATGAAGAAATATTGTAAATTCCCGAGCATGCGCTCGCCAAAAAATCGGTAGATAATCACAGAGATATTGCGGAGTGGATGCCTGCTTCTTCCAGGCGTGTATTGAAAGAACAGCAGCTTGGGCCCTTAATCTATAAGTCACCAACGGGAGCTACCAAAACGTGTGATCTTTCAGTTAAAAGACAATTTCATTCGTCATTTAGTGTCCTTTTCACCAGTCAATGACTCAGCCAGGCAATTCATTCGCGCAATTCATTCTATAGGTACAGGTTGTAAGTGGGAAGACAACTAAGGGGAGCGGAGAGAGCGAGGCGCTTATTCGACAGTTAGCATTTTATCTTAACTTGGTGAGTTTTTAAAAAATAATTCTCTTATTTCATTTCAAATATGTTTTTTGCTATATTTCAGAGCCTATTGACCTCTCAGTAATAAACACTTACGGCTGCTCATCGTCGAATTCATCCAATCATATCTCGTTGTATTGGGAATTTGAAGAAATGTCATATTCACCTTGGCACTCACCCTAGAAGTAGAAATACTGCTTTACGTGCCCATCTGCTTCGTTTGATGCAGCAAAATACCAAGCTCCCCCAAAATACTACAGTCCACCTAAGTGTCATCGTGTATATTTCTCGTTTCCCATACAAAAATATCGTATGGTCGGCTATAGAAAATCTTTTTTTATGGTTGGCTTCAACTATTTCACCAAAATAACTATAGCTGTTTCTGTGGCTGTCTTTAGCTTCCTAGACATTCCTATGGGTGTCTTTAGATTCTTCTTTAGCCGGTTCTATGGTTGTCTTCCTTTAGGACGTGCCACAGAAATGTATTCAGCCTCGTAAATAAGAAGTTAGATTTTTATATATAAACAGCAATAGAATCATGGAAGGCACTAAGAACAACCATAGGAATGTCGAATAAAGGTGCTAAAGACAGCCGTAAAGGCGGCTATAGTTAAACCGAAATTACCTAAACACATGAATAGGGAGGTCGATAAAAAGGGCTAAAGGTAGCCATATAAATGGGTATAGAAGGAGCTAAAAATCCGAATGTGCATTCAAATCGAATGTGCATACAAATAGTTAAAATCGGCCACAGAACCGGCTATACAAGAAGAGAAATGTCGATACGACTAGAGCCACATGTCATTCATTGCGGCACAGTTAGAAAACTACACCACGATACTGTGATCTCATACTGCAAAACTCTGCCCCTTAGCCTGTCTTTATTTTAACTACCTTATAATTTTTCTTGCAAAAGCATGTACAAGCGACGCGCCCAGACTTGTCATGTCTGAAGCATGACTATGAGCTTTAAACCTCGATGTTGCTGTTGTCGCCGTCGTTGCCAATTAGACCCTGTCATTGCGGACCCGAGCTGCAGCCGATGCTATGCAGCCATGGTAGCCGATGCAGCCATGGTTCAAGGAAAAAAGTGCGTTTGCCAAGCAAGGGTAAGCTCTGCATTGTATTTAAATTCTGTACTAATCTTTCATGATGCATCCCATTCTTGAGTACAACCAGAGATTGCTGAAAAGATTTGGAGAACTGAGAGGCCCGATATTTTGTTTTTGAAGACCTGGCAGAACATCCAAGGTCACGTATCAACTAACAATAGCTGGCTCAAGCAAGTGAGAAAAAATGTCTAGATCATGGGCGCTGTTCTTACAATGTAGCAAACGTTGAAGCATTAGCGTTGAAATTTGAAACGCATATTCCTCTATTGTGTGCGCCCGCCTCTCGTGTGGTGACGATGGATGGGGATGACATGGTACGCTTAGCGCCATCTGCGGGGGCACCGCTGTACGACTTGGTGGCCAACACAGCGCCAAATTACGTGAAACGCATATTCCTGCATTGTGTGCGCCCGCGTGTCGTGTGGTGACTACGCACGGGGATGACATGGTACGCTTAGCGCCATCTGCTGGGGCAGCGCTGTACGATTTGGCGGCCAACACAGCGACAAATTACGTGAAATGCATATTTCTCTATTGTGTGCGCACGCATGTCGTGTGGCGACGATAGACGGGGATGACGTGGTACGCCTAGCGCCATCTGCGGGGCCAGCGATGTACGATCGCAGCTGTTTCACAGCAGCTGTTGAGGTAGACGCCTCGTAGTACACTGCAGCAGCTTCAGCTTCTCGCCATCGCTTTCCACCATCTTCACCTCTATCCCGCCTGTTTTCTACGGGTTGTGAGGTTTCACGTAATTTGACTCTGTGTTGTATGCTTGTTTGGCTCTTCTGGATGCGTTTTGCCCATACGCTTCTTTTGGGTGCGGAATTAGCGCGGTTGACGACTTTTCATGGGAGCTGTCGGTGCACATTCCTGAACCACCGGAGTATATTCCACGGAGATAAAATTCCAAGACGTATGGTTGTGTTGAAGGCAGGGAGTTCATTCTGTGCCAGATTATCACGTAGTACGTACGGTGACATCGCCTTGTTCCATCAACTTGGGAACCACGTGTCCAGTAGGACGACTGTGTACTCTCATCACAAGCACCAGCTCTATTTGTTGCTATGTGCGATGGGATTGGCGAATCACGTAAAGGATATTTCTACATTACAATAGCTATTTTAGAACTGTAGGCTTCAGTACATTTATCTAAGACATGTTTAATTTAATAATTTAATTTTTTGGTAGGCTCAGATTTGTATCCAAGAATTGAGCAGCTATAATGGTCTTAGGATTTCGGGATCGTGATGTATTCTGGAAACCTCTACTTTACTCTGCGCATAGAGTAACGTTTAACTAATTGTCGCTTAACCTCATTTGAATAACTATTTCAAAACTTTTTAGTAGAAATTAGGCATCATTCCGCTCATTATTTGACCTGCTTTTTTATTCTTTGAGCAGTAGGTCGTTTTTTGTGTCATCTGCCAGTAATTGTGTATGTGATATGTGTGCAGGAACGCGATATTTAGGACCCAATGAGAAAACGTCTGCTTTTGCATGAATAATGGCAAGGCGTTAGCGGCTGTTGCAGCAGAGCGTTATTTAGCGTGTAACAAGGCCACTATTTGCAAACGTACCAGAAGAATGTCTTCTACAACATAATACGCAGAACGGTATGTATAAGAAGGGTAAGTTACCTATGCGAATCGTATATACGCCGGTGGCAAAATAAATAAACGTGATGCCAAATCTCGTTTGGGTGAAATTGGGAATGCATACATTGTACGGTAAGAAAGAAGGCTACACAGAGAAGCGCATCACTAACGGCTTCTTGGGGCTTTTCGGTAAACTCGGCATGAATGCAGATGGCAGATGAATGCAGTAGAAGCGGAGACACCGACCAAAAGAAACCTAAAAACTGTAAAACAACAACAAGACGTTTAGGCTTCGTTTCTGATGCAGTGAACACCCCCGACGAGCGGACAAGGGCTGGAGGCTCCGTTCGTGGTGGTGCCTCCCAGGTGTTTAGTTAGCCAAGCGCCGACGATGGCTAGCGCTTGGCGCACATCCGCCTCCCCATCACCTCCGCCTCCGTGACCTCTGCCAATGTGGGGCGCGGGGTGCGATCAGCTAACCGCGGGAGCTGACACGCCGTGCAGCTTACCAAAGAACAGGGAGGATTTTAGAGAAGCAAAGGTCTAGCTTTGCCTGTAGTGCCTGAAAAAGCGTAGTGGCGGCGTCGTTAACTACCGAGTACGCCCGCTTGATGGCGCTGTAAACATGGCTTTGTAAACATGGCGGATGCTTTTTGCACAGGCCGCTTGAGCTCCTTAATAACATGGCTGCCCTCGCACGGCGGCCGCCGGCTCGCTGCTCCACGGTCGGACTCGACTCTCCTCCCGCGCGCGAAAGGAGCGTCGAGTTCGGCCGTGGCTGCTCCTGCTGGTTCCTGGCTGGCACGCTGGCCGCGTGTTTACTTGCGCCGCGCTAGTGAAGTGATGTTACGCCAGGTGACCAGATGGCCTCGACTGGCACAGACCACAGTGAGCAGCAAGTGACAACAAATCGTTTATTGACATCCGCAAGTTTACAGAGGCCAGGACATTATTTCATTTCGATCGCTGCAATTGTACGTCGCTTTCGTGACAACAATTTTTTTGCCATAACAACTCGTTCACTTGCGCTAAGATTTCGAACGAAGGGCACAAATGAGGTATTGACGGCGACAACGGTTTCCTTTGCACCGTCTTTCTAGCGGAGTGCATAACACTCACCTTCTTTTGGAAGAATCAAATATTCTGGCCTCGACAGCTGTCTTCCGATGCGGAATTTCCCACATTTGTCACTCCACAAGCACTCAATTCCCGTGTTTTGCCAGTCCTCTCAGCAACTGATGGACGCAACAGCACATAACAGCAATAACAGTCACGAAACCAGTGCTCCGCGCACATAGAAACGGTGGGCCGTTGCAGCGGTTTCAATTTGAATTGGCGGCTTTGTGGTTGCGAATTCAGAAACGAGGTGGTGCACCAGTCGGCTGTTCGTAAAAAGTTGCGTACATTTTTGCTCAACGGATGTTTTATGCGGAACTTGTTAATAGTATTTTTAAATAACACATTGTAAGCGAACTGTGTGGGCTCTTTGAGTCACGGGATGAATGTTTTGTATTCTATACCAAAAGTAACCTTTTGCTTGCGCCGTCTGGTGGGCTTGATGGTCGAAAACAGCGCTGTAGGTTGGTCACGTGGGGCGTCGATTTTTACGCTGCCTATAGGGAAACCCGGGAACGTCCAAGCTTGAGAGGCCTGAGCTTACTCACTGTACGGGTGGCGGGGTGCTGTTTTGGCGAAAACACGTGGGCTCTCGTTCCCCCAGGGTGGCGGCTGGCTCGGCTGGCTCGCAGAACGCCTGTCGTGGTGGCCTCGTGGTTGGAGCACCACTCGGTGTCTGGGCGTGCGGGGTTTAGCCCTTCCGAGACCTTGGCCCACCCGGTCAGCAAACTCGCCGATTGCCTTTGTTGTAGCGGTGTGTCGGGAATCTTAATTCTGCATATCCCGCGTGATCGCTATGTCGCCAGCCCCAAGTGGGAGTTTCGGAAGTCTCTTCGCTTTCACATTACTGCTTCAGCGTACCCACGCGAATGGGGCCGCTGATGCAGCCCGATCTTAGGTCCTTCAACTTGTAATTAAGGCGCGAGATCCTGTCGGCGACTACGAATGGTGCGAAACACCTTGGTGCCAGACCGGCCGCGAACCCAGCGCAAGCGTGGCTCAGCACGTGATTACGTTTCAAGACAGTGTCGCCCACCTGTACGTCACTTGTTGATGAGCTCGTCAAAGGCCGCCTCCTGGTCGGCACTGGCCTCACCGCGGCTGCAGATCGCCTTCTTGATGGCGTCCGCCAAGCTCTCGCGGAAGCACCACGCGTAAGCCGGACCTGCTGCTTTCGCAAGGAACGACTTCGAGCGTCTGTTCAGAACCATGTAGGTCGGCGTGTTCAGCTCTCAGCCCAACATAAGGAACGCTAGAGGTAAGACAGTGCACCAATTCACGCTGGTGCCAGAGCGAAGGAGATGGAGCTCAAGTGGTCGCCACAGTCTTGTTGCCGCCGAGAATATGCCCTGAGCAGTGGCTTCACGTCACCATTGCGCCGCTCCGTCATGTTAAACTGGGGGTGACAGCACGATGTTGTTTGCAGCCTGACACCCATCGCCGCACACGCTTCACGAAACAACCTGGATGTGAAATACGTGGCGTTGCCCGTAATCAGCCGCTCCGGAAACCCGTAGCGACAGAACACCTTACACAGCTTTTGCAGGACCTCCTGTAATGTTGTTTTGTGCAGCGGATACAGTTCCGTGATCCTCTGCTTCACCATTGTAATTATGATACAGTTCACCACTGAAGTGGCATGTCACCGCGAGTACAAACTTGTACCCTACTTTGCTGCACGCCAGCGGGCCCATCAGATCACACGCCAAGATCTCCAAGGGTTTTGTGCTCGCGAAAGGCTGAAGCAAGCCCGGCGTCTCACGGGCTTGTGGTTTGGGTTCTTTGCATTCGTGGCATGTGCGTGCGTAACAACATACTTTTGCCTTCATGCCAGACCAGGTAGCATACCGGCAAAGCTTCTGTCGTGTCTTGCTACAGCAACGTGCCACTGCAATGAACACACAAGACACAACGAGATGGCCAAACATGCATTTTTTGGGTCTTCCAATAGCGTAGTTTGGCTCTGCGCTCTCGCTGACCAAGCCGGTTGGCTCAGATCTGGAGAAAGGGGCGAAGGGGAAGACGAGAGAAGGCACAACCGGAGCACCGGTACTCACGTCCAGAGTCTCCAACGTCTTGAACTAAAAGCCGCGTTCCGTCATCCCACGCCCCCGGACCGGCTTGCGAGACCCTGGCAAATCGGTCACGTGAGGGGTGTCGGCCTGGCAAAGCCAGCGTTTTACATACTAGGGTAACCGCAAAGAAGTTGTAAATAAATGGGTGTAAATAACTTTACTTGTACACTAACATTTCTGAAGTCTGAAACGTAGCGCCTTGTAGATTCTTAACGTGATCCTAGCGTACGTGTCCAAGCACTCCATCGATTTCGAAGCGTGATTCAAGAACAGCATGAAGGAATAGTATAGATTGCACAATATTGTGGCTTTATCCATCGACAAGTTTTAAACACCTCTTTTATTCTCACGTGCACTTAATAGTATATTGCCGCTCGGGGCGCTGTCATGGTTGCCAGCATTTATTTTGACTTGACACGTATGGCTGGTAGATATGAAATGTTCGATTTAAAAAGTACTAGGGTGCTATCAGCTGAACCGTTTCGGGTTAAAGTTTTTTAAGTGATGCCCTTTCATTCGAGATAAAAAATATACTCTACAAAAATCAGTTGTCTGTCTTTCAACAGCCCAATGCCTTAGCTACTGAGCCGCCGTGGCAGGCTGGGCGCCTACCTCAACCGCTCATTTGAAACAACATCGAACATGCGGTGCTTCTACAACAGATGACACAAAAACAGTACAATGTAAAGGCGACCAAGAGACGTCATGACATAATCCCTAGTGCAACATGGTGACGTACACAATACGAGCACATCACGTCGACAATTTTGCTTTGCCCGAAATGCTTTTGTATCGTCTAAATTATAAGGAACACTTAGTTGAGAGAATTTTTCCGTGTTATTATGTCGGTAGCGTGCTAAGGGCGGTTGTTTCACCCCCGTCACCAGAATTTGAATGATAGGCTGCCTCAACCCGTCAAGACTGTTAAGTTGTGGTAAGTAGCTGTTACTAAGGGCAGAACTGCTTGTAGCACGTGACAACGCCGGAGAGTATGGGCTGGTATCTTTTATATACCCCTGCGATGTTGAGGTTTCCACTGAGGGATCGGGCAAGGCCGCAACACGTCCTCTTTCACTGAAGTGTGAACGAAGTGTAGAATTTTTTACCGTTCATTGGTAGTATTCTCTTGCAAAATGAGTTGTACGAGCAGGAGAAGAGCCCGCTAGAGAAGTGTTCATACACTATCGAAGCATGTCTATTCAAGACGCTAGTGAATACTTGAGTTTTTGGTCATGCTTCAAAGTTCTGAAATCACTGCCACTTGCATCCGGTTCACAAATTGATCTCCACACACAAGCTGGGTAGGCGCTCGCGAGAGAACCGAAATACCTCTTTTAGAATTTACACTCAATAAATATGTCAAATTTCCGCAGCCGAAAATTCTCGCCCACAGTGGCATACACACCAATGCTGGAGATCTAGCAGCCAACCAAAAAAGTGGGGATATTGGTCAAGTCTCTTAATGGTCAATGGCATATGAGTGGCCGAAGTTTGCATACAACCCAAAAAAAAGCCATCTTCTTACTCCGGTGTTGTACAGTTTACTTTGCCCAAGACAGACGTACTTCTGTATGCGACGGCTCAGTCGACGACATCTGTAGCTGTATGCGAATGACTTCAAGTTGGCCCATTGCTTGCATCGGTTTAGATGATTAAGGGGGGCTTGTATGTAGAAACAGGATAATCCACGAGGTGTCTGCAAGCGGTGTGGAATCTTCCCAAGGGCATCTGTTGCTTTTTCTCCAGAATAAAACACCGTCATCCCCCTTAATCCGTCACCCCACCAGAAACTAGATAGCATTGCTATGTTACCGGTACGGGAATTTCAAAACTCGCATTATAGCGCATAAAACCTCAAAGCGCGCCCGCAAAAGAGGGCTACTCCGGGTGCAATTGTAGGCACCCTCACTGTTTTGAGGGTACCTGCCGTCAGCTTCTTGTGGCTTTCACATGTTGACCGCTTTCATTATCATCTATCCGTCATTTGGGCCAATGGCTTAAAATAGTGTTTATACCTCTTCAAACAAGTCATACTGTTGCAATTATTACCTTATCCATAAAGGCGCCTTTCAATTACCACATAACATCGGCTTGGCTCTTTTCGGCATAATGTGTCCTTTTGCAGTATAAAACCCCCACCATGCCGCTATTTTCTCTTTCATGCTCTTTTAACCAGCACCAAAAGCTAAGAAACACTAGACATTTCTTAAAATGCATGGGAGGAACGAAATAACTGCCGTGGGGGCTCAGTGACTAAGGCTTTGTGCTGGTGACCAAAAGGGCGCGGTTTCGATTCCCTGCCGGGGCGACCGCATTTTTCATGGAGGCGAAAAGCAAAAGCGCATGTTTTTCGAGATTTCGGCACACGTTAAAGATCTCCAGGTGGTCAAAATTAATCGGAAGCCCTAGACTACGGCGCTCCTCACCACCTGTGTAGCGTCGACGTGTTAAACCCGATGATCAATCAATCGACAGGAACAAAAAAAAAAATTGGCCGCGTATCTGCTCCTTTCGTTGCAAATGCCGTCAAAAGACGATAGCCTTTATCGGCTTTTGCGAAGTAAATGCCTCCCTTCGCTTTCCCGCTCACCTCTCATGTTGTTCCTCTTGCGTCGCGCTCCTCCCAAGGTAAATACGCCAAAGGTTTGCTTAAATTATTTTACATTTCCCGCGTTCCACTGCCCCAAATCTGGTGTCTATGCGAACGCTGCCGTGCGGCGAAGACGCGCTTTAATCGAGGCGTCCTACTTCAACGTTTATAGAACCGCGTTTCCCTACTCCACGTG
Source organism: Haemaphysalis longicornis (assembly GCF_048455015.1). NCBI lineage: Eukaryota > Metazoa > Arthropoda > Arachnida > Ixodida > Ixodidae > Haemaphysalis > Haemaphysalis longicornis. The sequence goes on along the minus strand of NW_027526225.1, from coordinate 73,732,947 downwards.
CGTTGCAAGCAGAACGTGGAACCTATCTAGTGGAACCTTGCGTAACTGTTGCCGGTTGATTTCTTAAAATGGCGCCAGAAGCTATAGTGGTGCGGGCGACAGCAGGCGACGGCGGAGTGAATTCTTTTTCTGCAGTTGATGAAGTATTTAATTCCGCAAAAGTCAAGCATGTTTGATTTTTTTATAAAGGAACACTGCAAATATCACGTCTGTATTGATTTGTTGTCTCATATTTGCGTAATGTCTTGTTCTTCTTCAACTATGTTGACAAGTATGAACATTACACCGGACATAGACGGGTACATTTAGCTGTGACTATATAAGACTATTGCGCGGGCATTGTTTTGCTTTAGCCGGGTGGCTGAATCGAGTCACAGACAGACAGACGGACAGACAGACAGACATACAGACATACAGACAGATCAAAATTTCTGGGTTTAAGTAGCTCAAGAAAGACTATCGTCTTTAAAAATTACCCCACCTTCCAGCGAGGGGAACCCTGTGGAGATGCGACGCATCTTGGGGATTCACTTGGTGTTTACGTTGGGTTGATTCTCTGATTGCGTGAAACGTGTGATGAACGCGTATGATGTATTCTTTATTTAACACGCGGCGTAACGTTAACGATGACGGCCTTGTGGTCGCTGAAGTGTACGGGTAGTGGATGGTGAAGTAACGGGACCACCGTGCAATTTGTAGCGAAGATCAAGTCTATGCACGCGCCCGAAATCGGAACGCCGGTTCTGGAACGACCGCGGCTATGACGCAACGTGGCGCGGCTATGACGGAACACAATCCAACACAATCCACTTTAATCCAATCCAATCCAAATCCGATCCAATCCAAGCCAAGCCAATCGAATCCAATCCAATGCCCCTCGCGAGATGGTTCGCTATCGGAGAGGAGACGGGGTGAGCGGGGCAGAGCGCAGCTCGCGCGGCGAGGAGAATGAGGGAGGGGTGTGAACGGACAACAACAACGCCGTATGGAGGAACAAGGCGAGTGAATGAGATGCAGTCGCATGTAATAGATTTGAACAGTCAAATGGGCCGTGACACTGTCCTCCATACAAGGGTGAAGGTGCAGGGCGAAAAAATCGATGGTCCAGGCTTTTATTGCCAGATCAAGATACACCCCAACACCACCACAAAAAGCACGCAAGCTGATCATCAGCGCTGCAGAGATTCTATGTGTCACTTGGTGCACGTTTGGCACCGCCCTATTGGAATAGACCATACCAAGGAACATGCAGCCTGTTTGCAACGGCCATTGAAAACTGGCAGGGCTCAAAGCGTTCGCAGTGCAATGCCCGCGCCTCTACCTGCGTGCTCTTCCTCACGTAACAACGAGGACCCGCCACAAGGTGAGCATGCCTTTTCTTGCTTCTACCAATCACCCGACCTAATTAATAAGGCTTAGCGTCGAGAGCCGGTGGGTATTTGAGTGTAACAAAAAGTATAACCCTTATACAAACAGCTTCTGCTTGCCCTCGACGATTGCTGAAGCGGACAGTGAGCATTCCACAAATCTTTACCTCATAGTAGTTTATCTTGAACCGGTTCTATCAATTATACCATTTTCCTTTATCACGTGTTACGTTGTAGCACGAGGCGTTGCAAAACTAGCGTTCCGGTATTTTAGTACAGTAACCATATGAAACGACGACGACAGGAGACGCCCACAGCCCTGGTCCCCAAGGAGCTTGGCCCCTAGTAAAGTCAAATATTCAAGTTTACTTTTCACTTCGTCACGTAACACACTAGAAGCCAACACAAAGAAAGCATACAAAAAACCAGCCATCATGTCTAAGAATTTATGAAAGAACCTGTTAACAAGTATTGGAGTTGGAAACGAATCATTGGCTGCCCATAATTTGTCCGCACAGAACGTTTTTTCAAACTGTTATTACTTATTGTTGAGTATGGTTTTATTGTGTAGTTCGCTGTGAGACTGAATCAATAACTATTTTGTGTATTTCCATCATTTTTAGTGGCTGTTAAGCACGCTTTTGTACAGTGTTGTAATAGATGCAATATTTGGCCAAGTAAAAAGGGGTGTGTGTTGCTATAGTATGAAGTATTCGCAATCTAATGGACAGTTTTTTAAACCTGTGAAACCTTAAAATATTGTAACACGTTGCCACACTGCACAGCCGGCGGCAGTACGAAACGCAGGAGTGAAATAAACATTCATAAATGGGTTCTTCCAGACCTTGTGACAACTGAGAAAAAACTCGCGTCGGTGCACCAACAATCTTAGCGAACCAATTGCCTATATGGCTAACATGTGTGTCACACTGTGTGTTTTTATGTCGATTCACACGAGTCTCTATATGCACGTAACTATTTCAGCGCTGTAGTACAACCAAGAGCAAGGTTAGATGAAATGCAGACTTTTATTTTCTCGTTTAAAAAGTTGCCTTTGTTTTCTTGAGAGTAGTTATGGAAGAATAAGTAGTGCCACATCCAATTCAATTCCGCGGTGGCAAATATGCGTTATCGATCATTTCGTGTGTTGTTGAGGAATGTAAGGTTTAGCGCTCCGACGTAACGCAGGCGATGAGGCGGGCCGTAGTGGATGGCTCCGGATTAATCTTGACCACCTGGGAATCATTAAAGTGCGCAGAAATCTCGTACACACGGGCGTTTTTGCTTCTCGCCTCCATCAGAATAGTGGCCGCCGCGGCCAGGAATCGAACCCGCGACCTCGTTCTCAGCGGCAGAATGCCTTAGCCACTGAGCAATCGCGGCAGCTATTTCGTGAATGGTACGTGCGTATAAAAACAGACTACCATCATCCGCGTATACGATATGCTTGACGCTATTGTAAATGTGTGCAAAATTATTTGAAAAAAGAAAACATTACGAACGGCTATTTTTTGGCATGCGAGGCCAGCCTAAAAATATATGGGACACTGTTAACAAAATAACAAGAAAAACAATAGCACAGCCTCAATTCACGCTTTTAGATGGAGAACCGGCAGAGAACCTTCAGCTAGCCAACTGTACAAATAGTCATTTTATTGATGCTGGTGCACACCCAACACACACTGATTACGCCGTCCGCGGCGCGACTGGCATTCTACGATTGTGCAGCTCTCTCTTTTTCGAACCTATGAAGGGTACCGAAGTACGGGACCATATCGGGAAAATAAATAATTATTCAGTGGCAGGAGTTCACGGGATTTTATCGAGTGTGATTAAGCGCGTGGCAGCAAAAGCTAGGGACGTGTTAGCCTACATTATTAATCTATGTCTTTCCACCGGTGTTTTTCCTGAGGAACTTAAAGTTGCTAGATTGACGCCAATCCATAAAGGGGTGCACACGACAATGTACCAAATGACAGGCCAATATCTGTCCTGACAGTTTTTTTTCAAGGTATTTCAGGGAGTAATCTATAATACACTATCGAATTGCTTACTTAAACACAATGTAATTTTGAAGTATCAATATGGATTCCAAATATCTAAATCAACAGAGCAAGCATTACTGTACATTAAACATAAAATTATTGCAAACATTGAAAACAGCCACTTCACAATGGGACTGTTTTTAGACCTTAAGAAAGCATTTGATTCGATAGGTCATAATATTTTGCTAAATAAATTGGAGAGATATGGAATACGTGGCGTGGTAGGTAACCTTTTAAAAAGCCATTTGACTCGAAGAAAGCAACTTGTTCAACTAAAATCTATTGCATCAGACATATTAGAGCTGAAACAAGATATCCCGCAAGGCTCCCAGTTAGGCCCATTACTGTTTATAGTTTATGTAAATGACATCATAAATATCGAAGGTCCGCAAGAACTTCTAATATATGCGCATGACACTAAGGTATTCTTCACATCTGATAATACAATTAAACTTCACTCAATGATAAATGTTTACTTGGAACAATTATCAAATTGGTTAATAGATAATAAATTACAGCTGAACGCTACAAAGAAAACGTACATGATGTTTAGGCCATACAATAAAAATGTCGAGAAAGAAATGCCTATTATATTCAACAGAACCAAGGTAAAGCGAGTGACAGAACAGAAGTTCTCAGGTGTTTGGTTTCAAGAACAACTTTTGTGGAATACGCATATTACTCACCTGTCCACCTAACTCTCTAAAAGTATAGGTCTCATATACAGATTTGGCCATTTGATACCACTATGGTTTAAAGAAAACTTATACAATCCTCTCATTTATTCAAAACTACGCTACGGGATATTTCGTGTAAGGGACCACAACCAAAACTAATTATAACAGGCTCATTGCAGTGCAATAAAGAATTTAGCGCATATATTAAAATTATCATGGCTATTACTCTGATTTGAGGTCGATTCCTTTATTTACTGAATATTCAGTGCTTCGGGCTGACCAAATCTATTCCATGAAGGTTCTGCACACCGTTTATAGGCACAATACCCACAATCAAGTTAACAATGAATCTTCTGGCTACCATCTCAGGCATACAATACGGCACACTCCAAAAGTAAGAATGAACCATGGTGACCAATCTTCCCTGTACCAGTCAACTGAAATGTTAAATAAATTGGGAGAAAAATAAACTTCGACGCCACTGAACTTATGTTTAAAAACAGGTCAAAGAAGTGTTACTTAAGCAAAATGCTGGCAATGCTGATACATAATTTGGGGTTTGAAGTATATGTCTTTATGTTCTCCTAACGGTAGAAATTAAAAACAATTACAAAGAAAAATACACTAATACGTATTTGTGACATAGTAGTTTAACTGATGAAAGTTAATGCGTACGAATTACTGCATTTATGTGTACACTGTGATCCTTGTGTGAATTTTAGACCTATGCTTTGCATAATACATAGGAAATGTAGTAATGACTTTGCCTTGTGCTATTTAGCAATTACGATTGCGCTATTATTCTTAAATTTGTGAACACACGTGTTATTATGTACGCTGTAAACCGGGTGGCTGAGGCCTCTGTCAGGCTACGTTCGCCTTTAGTCTCAGCCTCCCCTTGGTTTTGCGAAGTAATAAAAATCAAATACTCAAATATAAATTATTAAGAGTGAGGGTCCAAGTGAGCTCCCATGAGGACGTCACAACAATGGTCTCTTGTATGATAGGTGTCCATAAAAAAATGTTTTTGGGATCCATGTTTCACACATGAGCGAATAAATACAAGATAGATACCCCGGATCTCGTAGTGTGCTAGTCATCGATGGTGATGCCAAGTGTGCCTAAATAATTTTCCAATAACACCAATATCTGTTTTTTTTCAATAAAGGATTAGTTTCAGTCAATTTACCCTTCACAAAGTCAAATTGGCGGCCGGTTGATATCGCGTGTTCTGGTAAAACACTAGCCATTCGATCACAGGGAAATCTTTTATGAAACTTTGTAGACATTGAGGAATAGACTAATGCGACGTCAGTACTCTTAGTGCTCTCGCGCAGCACCGAACTGCCGACAGCCGCTGCCCACAACTGGTTCAAGAGTGAACCATGGATCTCGCTGCGTGTGTACATCGTCAGTCACTTAAAAGGGTAGTCATCACTTTCATCGTAGAGGGGTTTATTGCACGGACTACCACGATACAAGCACTACACATCATTATGCACCTAGCCGCTGGGGCATGCTCCCATCAGCGTGTGCCCAGCCCGTCTTTGCGCGGCAGTTTGCGTCCGCCGGCGTTGGCCGGACGCGACGCTCACTGAAATAGGGGAATGGGGCTCTCTGTGGCCGCTATACAATTCAAGCCACTGGGCTCGACCAGGGGGCAACGGCCCTCGTCCGCTGGTCGGCGCTCTCCCGCTGACCTCGTCCGCTCGACGGGCACGCCGCCAGAGCTCAAACAATGGCAACCCCGCTGTTGGAACGGGGATTGCCTGGAGACTCACCGGACATCTTGGACAAACGCACTGGTGCAATCAAGACATGAGCAATTGAACACAATAGGTGCCGTGACTCACGCTTGTGGGGAACAAAAGCCAACGAAAGAACGGACAAAAGTGGCCGAAAAGCATTTACGTACCCGTGCGCCATGCTTCCGACGGCGGTTTCCGGCGCGTCGCGAGTAACCGTAGGGAGAGGAGGGAGGCCCGCGAATCACCCTCAAAAAACTAAGGAGAAGAGCCTAGCTATCTTCCCCTCGCCCCGAGTGCAGTGGTTTGGTCCCCACAACTTAGAAAAACTGCTTAATGGTTGATATTATCCTGTAATTACAAAAACGGTATTTTTTCTCCCCCTCAATGTCTCTGAGACTTTAGAGAAATGTAACTTTCTAGTACAAAAACACCGAACTAGATGATCAGGCTGATAGCCTAATCAACATTCGCTAAAATTATCGCAAACATATTTTACAGCCGGGATTTCGAGAAAGCCTCTATTCTAGAAGCTTTTGATAGACCTCAGCGCTCGGGAAACCACATAGATTATAACAGACGTCAAGAATGTACTAATGCTCAGGGATTTTCCGTACTGATGAGAAAAATTCGCCTTTAGAGATCACAAATTTCCTATTTCTTGTATTTTTTCCGCAGGTTTGCCAAGAATTCCCTGGAACATTCCCTTTGTTTTTTTTCGGCAGCTGATAGGTCTTACGCGGCTGACTGTTCTTGTTTGGGCGTGAGCGAGCGCCACCTGTGGCTACCTTATGTAGCGTTACGAGTGCAGACGCATTCAGAGTATCAGAATTCCAGCATGAACAAAATTCTAATACAGTTTCCGCGCTGCAGCTAATTACAGTCGGAAATTCCCAGAAAAAGAGAACATATCCCGCTCGGAACACCACGACTCATGCCTGCCTTTTGGGCCGTATAGCATAGTTTAGCATTCTGTAGAGGAAGTGTTTTGAATAGCTGTTACCAAAAAGTCAATCAACGCATCGTTCAGTTCGTGACCGTGATTAATTCAATAAAACGACCTTTTTTTAACGCCGAAAAATTGTGAAACGCTTCCAAGAAACATCGGCTTGCTCTACTCTATCATCGTTAAATAGAGGGTTAATATATCTTTGCTTTGTCCTTTCTTATGAAACTTTTGCCTTGTTTTCTAGATTGTTTCAATTTCTTTAGGTATTTATTGTTTCTGCCGTCCCACCAAAGATTGGCAGCGTCACGTACCCTTGCGCCGTGTTACGCGCGGGACCGTTCTTTAAAATGTCTATTGTCGCAGCCTCATTTGCGGGACCACGTCGGGTCGCCCTTTCCCACGTCACGCACGTGTGCAATACTTTCTTAGTCATTCCGCCAAACAACGCACCACAGTGGTAGTATGGTTTTTAAATGGTCTGAAAGCTTCCCACCGCCCCCTCTAAGAATAAAACGGATTGCAGATTCACCTTGAATTATTCCCAGGGTCATTTTACAGAGACGACGCGACAGAACGAAGTGCCCTCATACGTGAAAGAACGTCACAAATATTTACTAATAGGTTTCTGTTCGGGTTACTCAATTAAAAAAGGGGATATTAGTGCTGCGCACCAAGGACACGATGTCGTCACAGTATTCCAATGGCCAGTGTTTAAAGGGGGACCAAGCAATCATTGGCGCTTTTCATTTGTATAGGATGCTGGAATGTGACTTCAGTAGCAGACATTACGCTTCTCTAAATACATTTTGATTTTAAGTGAAAACTTCACGAACAATATTTTATTTTTTACTGTGAAAGGTGTGTTAGAACCTCGTGGATATTTTGGCGAAAACGTTGCAATACCCAATACCAGAATTCTGTATCTTACCTTCCGGGATAGGTGACCCAGGATGATGCAGAGCTTCTGTTACCAGGATCACTCATGTTTCTATATATGAACCGCCTTTCCACCGTATGGTCCCAAGGTGCAGATTTCACGAATGACGTTGTAAAGCAGAGAGACTGGTTCATCCCCCCGGGCGGATTGTAGGTCCTTTTTTGCATACGAATATCCGCCATTGTCTCATTGAAAAACTGCAAAAATTGCGTAAAATCTTTCTGTGTGCACTAAACAGGGCGAAGATAACAGCCTTTTCACTGCATTGATCAAATTGTAAACCTATCCTTCAACACAAAGCATTACTCAAGGACGTTTGAAGAAATACCTTCTTCAGTTTCCTTGAGCACTGTTTGGAGGCCTTCATTTTTGTTCTATGCTTGAACTACGGGATACTTCTAAGCTCATTTTCAGCAGGCAGGTCATTTTAATTGGCGGAAAAGTGTGCGAATATCAATTTTATATTAACATTATAGGTTAAATTGCCTACATTTTAAAGGGAAAAAATTTAAGCACTTTCTTAAACGCAAAAAGTGACCGTAATTGCCGTGGTCGGCGTCAACACAAATAGTACGAAAAAGGGCCGCCGCTGTCACTAAAAAACAAATAAAACCCAATTCGGTTTCGCGTGAGATTTGAACCCGGGCTTCCAGAGCAGCAGACAAGTGTGATAACACGAGCGCTGACCCGGAAAAATGGTCGAATAAAACAACAATTAGCCCGATGACTTCTCGATAAAAAGAAAGGGCAGCGGCCCGTGCGTAGAACAAATTCCCACGGAGGAAGGCTTTCACTGTGGACAAGCAACCGCCTAAATGGATTCCACTCTCCTTCTCGGGCTTATTCTCGTGAAAAGGCGAAGCAACGATAGCACAGACCGATACGCAAAGACGACACAGAGGGAGAAGACCTTTGTAACAGCTGGTTTTTGCTTTCAGGCCACGTAAGCAGACCGAAGTGCTCGATAAATGTTTTAAAGCGAAGCTTAGTACCTCTATACACCCCCAAGGGTTCTCTCGCGACCGTTGGGGTCAACAGAAAACTCCCGCGAACAAATAATGGAAGTTAATGGATCGAACTACTGGAAGCCTTAGATCGAACCTGGAACCAACAGAGAAACGGAGAGAGAGCCCGTTGTCTTACTGATTGAGCTATGAGTGCACACGAAGACGGGTACAACAGACGTTGCACTCAACCAGCACATATGCGAGTTTACCCCCTGCGTCCTTCCAAAATGCCACGTGATAGATTCACGCAACCTCTCGCGCCGCTGTGCTCTCCGCCCACGGCATGTCTAATGGCCGTGTGCACGCATTGCGCATGCGCTAGTAGGTAATAAACTTAAAGGAAGCTAACACCAACGCATTGCTTTGCACTTTTCCTCCGTCTCTGCCGCCGATATCGTCACCCCCGTCACAAATCAATAAAATTCATGAAGTGCTCCGCCACGAGAATCGCTACCATCCATTCGAAAAGTAGTCGAAACTTCGTTTACGCACTCTTCATGTACTGAGAAACTTGTCGACGCTTTACCAACCCACGAAACAAAACAGTACTGTCACCAGATCTACAATGCATCCGCACAAAAAATGGGAGTGCCTCCTTACGCCCCACGACTTTAATGAACGAGGCTGCCCTCCACAACGCACGAAGAAGAAGCCTCAGTACATCATGAAGCTCAGGACCACCGTCCGACAATTCGATTTAAGGCAGAAAAAGTCTATGCAACGTCGGGTACCCCACAGATACCACCCCGGGAAAGCTACCCACAATACTTACAGAAACCAACCCATGAAACCTATACTACACATACGCCTGTGTTGCGGAACATACCACGACAAGCTTCGGTTGTTCCCCGCGCAGCTCATGCATAGCATGAAGCCAACACCTCGTCGCCTACAGCTGCAGAAAAACAAGCATAGCTAAAGCCCTGTCATTCAATTACCATCGCGCCCAGCGCATCACCGCTCGCTCGGAGAACAAGGGATAACTACGAAACTCCGCCACAAATGACTATTCCACCAACGGCCCACATGAGCCTTACAACCTACATGCAAGATTACCGCTTCCTACTTGTTTTCCTGGAATGGATGCCTGACCACTAAGGTATACAGAATGAGGAACTGGCACACTCTGGCCCACGGAGCTTATTCCCTTATCAACCCTCAGCCGTCGGCTACAGCATGCAAGAAAAGATGGCGCTAGTAGAGGCATGTCTCGATGACTGCAACATAAAATCCGTCTTTTAAATTGTTTCTCGCCGTTCCCACCGTGTGTATTGGATTTTTGAGGTGACCACGTTCTTTGAGAACACCGGTGAATTTTGTCGTACCTTGTGATACCTGATTTACCCCTCTGGGAGGACATTCACGGACGTTTGGTTTTCGTGCCACGTTGCGCTAAGCCTAACGCTCACCGATCCGGGTTCCAGTTGCGTGGTCGTCGCCAAGGAACACAAAAGAAGCGACTGGAGCTCGGCGGCGGCCGAGCACCAGTCGCTCCTTATCTAGGCAACCCGATGCATACCTCGCCTGTTGGGGTACACCGCCTAAAGTGACCCCACCGTTACCCATTTTAGCCGTGGTGCTTCCTCGACTCCTGTAGGGCAGGCAGCTGTTCTTATCCGCTGGGACGTCGCCGGCCCCAACTTACTTTCTATCTATCCAACGACGACGGAAGAGTTCATGGCCACCTTGCAAGGCCACAAGGCTCAGTCTGGTGAAGTTATGGAATATTGCGCAACAACGGCCTCCCTCGACTCACACCTTGCTATCTTCTTGAAGGATACCCATACCCCCACTGCTCATTACCTCAAAATGGAAAAAGGAACAAAGATATCCTTAAAATTCAGCGCCATTACAAGTTCATAGGCGAGTATGAACTCTCTCTCGCCAATGAAAGCTGGCATAATCTCTCTTCGGAACTCGGTCGTGAACGTCGCCTCAGCAAACTATGGAGGGTTTACCGAGGTCTCTCTACAAAACCCCTACACCCTACAAAATCCGCGTGATATTGTGAAACATAACCTGATCACCACATTCTTCCCCCACGCCCCCGCTTTCTTTCAAAATACATGCATCCCCTGATGAGGACCTAGACAGCCTTTTCACTCTTCCTGAACTTCAGGCTGCTCTTCACCAAGGCAAACTCCATTCTGCGTCTGGCCATGATGGTCTTAGATGGCAGCGCCTTCGTAACCTGGACGAGGGCACCCTGCAGGAGGGCGGTATGATTATTAATGACCACTGGGCGACAGGGACTGTTCCCCACACACTCAAGTTGAACTTGTTTAGCCCCATTCCCAAACCCAACAAGCATCCATCTCAACTCTCTAACCTAGCCCAATCTCCCTCACCCCAACTCTGTGTAAACTTACTAAAAGACTAATCAACAATAGAATGCAACACTATCTCGAGAATGTATAGCCCTAGTTTCATCCTTCCCAAAGTGGCTTTCGTACACATATTAGCACCCACGACTCCCATTGGCTCCTCCACAGAGTCATTAACCGTACATCACATTCGGGTGACCCGGACAATGTCCTAGCCATGGACATGCTAAAGGCATTCTATAATGTCAGTCAAGCCGCCGTCCTTACCGAACTGGCGGTTGCATATCCAAGCCGGCGGGATCAAATTTGGACAAAATTATTCTTGAAAATTAGCCTATTCAGGGGATCGGCAATCACGCCACCCATAATGCAGCGCGGGAAAGCCTTCGGTCTACACCTCCCTTGATTGTTCCCAAACTTGCACCTGGTCCAGGTTTACATCCGCACCTGCAACTGAATCAGGCATGACATCCCCGCGGCAAGACAGCAAGAACCCTAGTCCCCTCTCTTTCAAATTCATGTTATGAACACGCGCTGCACACATCATACAGGCGACGTTTTTTAGGCTTTTAAGGGTTTTAGGCTTTTAGGCTTTAAGGTTAATGCTTTTAAGGTAAGGCTTCTGCTGGAAGCCTTGAACTGTTTGACAGTCGCTGATCCTTTTCTCACGAAGAATTCTGATGATGTGGTCGATTTTTTAAGGGATAACCGGTCTATCGGATATATGTTCTCGGTAGACGTAGAAGATCTCTTTTATTCGATTCCCCACGCTGAACTTTTCGAAACCGTAACTTCATGTATTGATGCCAGTGGCGTAATTCCCTTTCAAAATTGTATCGGCATGACGGTTGATAACTTTTTAACCTTGCTAGAGGCGTATCTTACAGCACATTCATATCATTTGACAAGCGTCGGTATGTGCAGAAAAAGGGTATTTGTATTGGTTCGTGCCTCGCCCCTATCCTCTGTAATATATTCTTAGCACAGATAGGCCAGGCACTGGAGCGTGTTTTTAGTCCTCTTTTGTTAAACGTTTTTAGATATGTAGATGATTGTTTAATTGCTTTTACGAAACAGGGTTCTGTGACGCTACCTGACTTGGTGAAATGTGTTTTAGACGATTTTAAGCGCCTTGGAAAAGGCCTGATTTTTACTCACGACTTGCCGCATGATGATGCCATCCAGTTCTTAGACCTGATTATTAAGGTGTTGCAGGGGCATGTGTGTTGGTCCTTTTCACCTTAGCCTCGAAAAGAACTGCTACCGTATGACACGGCACACTCTACGTTAGTTAAGCGGGCCATTGCCACTCTGTGCCTAGAATCTGCCTTGAGGAAATCGTGCGCACACATCATGCAGTCGAGTTTTGAACATCGGGTGAAGCGACTTTTGTCGGCTGGCTTCCCTCTGTCGGTCGTGAATGCGGTGCCCGAAACCCTCCTTCAAAAAGTAAAGTGTAGTAAGCCAAGGACGAAAGCGCAGCTAAGAAATGACAAGCGGCCTGAAGTGTTCCCGTGCCTACACAAGGTGTCGCATAACCTAAAAAAGGTAGCGACGAGGTACGGTGTCCCTGTCGTTTTTTCTGTTCCGTGTAAGCTTGGCCAACTTTGCTCTCGCATTGCTGCTACTACCAAAAAGAGAACCCGCGAAAAACGACATGACAAGCCGTTCGTCGATTGCGCTGTAGGGGTGGTTTACAAAGTCCCCCTCACCTGTGGAAAGTCCTACATCGGCCAAACTGGGAGATGTTTGAACGACCGCCTAAGAAAGCATGCGCAAAATTTAAAATCTAATAATGGCGCACATTTAACAGCGCATTGTGATTCCTGCACAAAGTGTGAGCCACGATTTTCTGAGACGAAGCTACTGGGAAAGTGCAGATATCAGGAGGCCCTAGAATTGTTCGAGGCGCATCGTATCAGATTGAAGGGAAGTGGCTGTGTCAGTGACACTTCGGTGGTATTTTTCAAAGCCGAGGGGCGGTTTTTAGATAAATTCTTACGTTGACGCTGTGGGCATCTCTATTGCGCACGTCGGGATGTGTGTATTTATGTACGTTGCGGTCGTTGCTATTAAACTGTAGGAAGTGTAGCGCCTGTCCGTGTCTTCTTTCTTGTGTGTTGTGTATTTGCGCCACTCAGTATGTTCGTAATTTCTATGCGGCTAAGTACTTATGCACTCGGAGTACACTCTAAGAAAAAAGGTGGCCAAAAGAAAGTCCCGGCCACCACGACTCCCTTTTACCCTTGGTGAGTCTATACAGTCATAGAACAGAGTCGTGATTCCTGCGACTCTTTTTCGACTCTGTTCGCGGCACAAATTTGCGGGACAGGGGAACTGATACGAGGAGCGTAGAAAACAAATCAAAATACATCATCTTCCCGTAGGGGAACCCTGAGTAGTATGCAAAGCAGCCATGGGGTCGATTCAAGTGCCCATTAGTTTTCAGTTGGTCGTTTCCGTTAGGTTGACGTACGTAGCTACCGTTATATTTACCGTTTGGTTTCCACGGTAACTACCAAACTTTTCACTTACCGGAACTACGAAATGGGAAATTGCGTTGACCCCATGGCTGCTTCGCATACTACTCAGGGTTCCCCTACGGGAAGACGGTGCAATTTTATTGGAGGGGGGGGGGGGGGTGTTAGCGTGGAGAGGCATTAAAGAGAGTAAGAGAGAGACGTTGTACGTGGTATGAGTTCGTCTTTATTTAGGCATTATCATCATCATGTTCAACGTAGGTGACGTCGAGCGGTGGTTGGCGTTCCGCTGTGATTATGACCGCCGTTTGGTCTGTGAAATGTAAAGTCAAGGGCTGTTTTAGTGGATGAACCCTAAAGTTGCGGAAGATGAGGTCGATGCACGTTCCCCGGATGGTTGTGTGCTACTGGTAATAACGGCCCACCGAGACTCGCCGACGCACACCGCCGCCGACGACGATGAAAAGTCGGAGGCGCGTGAAGCGTGCTCTCCTCGTGCCGGCCCAGGAAGACAACGGCAACACTGTCGCTCCACGAGCCCTTAGAGGGCAAGCCTGCTCGTCTCGTGCCGGCCCAGCAAGACACCGGCAACACTGGGCCTGTTCGATTTTCCACTTCTGGCTGCCCGGGGCTGCCCGCAGGCTGCCGGAGGCGAGAGCCGTTCATTCGTTTTTCTCGGGCAGCCGAAAACGTCACTTCTGGTGGATCCAGAAGGTCTTCGATTTTTCTGGGTCGACAACTTCTGGCTCCCCGCCAGCGGCAAGAGCCGCCGGGCGCTCGTGGTCTGGCGGCGAGCAGGTACCGATCTGGCAAATAGCAGACGACGCTGCTAGCAGACGACAAAATGAGAGCGGCACAGCCAGTTTCAGAATAAAATTGCGAATATTTCTCGTTCTTTTGAATTTTATGGTTTGGAGTTTGTTTATTTGATCTGAAAAACCACTTTTGCGCACATTTAAGTTTATTTTTCCTATTGCAACACCCGTTTTTTTGAACGAGAAGTGAGATGACATATGATTCGCGCCTAAATGGTCATTTGAGGGTCGCCTTCTGGCACTCATGGAGGGCCTATTTCAGCTCGTGGGCGAGGACGGAGTCGCAATTCTAGGTGAAGGCATTTCTGTGTTTATTAGTTTATGTAAGCGGTTCTAAACCAGTACATCGGTTGTCGCCGTGTCATGAATGAAGGTTTTCGTTTATTCCTCCGGAAAGAAAAAAAAGCTCCCCCGCAGCACTCTGGCGTCGTGGGCGCTGCAAGGAAAGCCGGCAAACACGTCGATGAACGTCATGTCCGGTTTGTACACACAAAACACAAGTTAGCCCGAATGGGAGTTTTTTGGGTGGAATACGTCTTTTAAACTCCTCACGGCAGGCGGCCTGCTCCCACGTGTGGTAGTATGATGGTGGAAAAACTGCCAGTTTAGACCGGGGGCCACAAATCGTCGTAAATAGGCGCATTTACCACGATTGTACCTCTTCACAAAACGCAGTATCTAGCTGTGAATACCGCGCTTGTCCTAATGGAGTATTAAAACGTCCCACGCCTCCACCATCTCCTTCTCCTCCTCTTTCGCGCCTTCCTCCTCTACGCATCCTTACAAAATGGCTGGCAGTTGGTGTCGTGTGTCGTGTGAGCTCCAGCGTCCCCGAAAATTTATTGTCGATGTGAACTTGCGGCCGCACGAACGGATGTGAAGTGCTTCCCGACAATCTATGCTCGTTGCGAACACCGTGGAACCAGCCTACACTGATGTGCGACACAGTGCAACGTCACCTCCGTGTCACCGACCTTCGAGCCGACCGGATACGCCATCGAGCCGACGCGAGGCCTAAATGCAGTTATCGCAGAGAGTGGCTCGTTAAAAACAACGCGGTTGTGCCTCTGCGAGGTGGTTTAAGGTAAGATGTTGACGTTTTTCATTGTACCCAACAGTTTGGGAGTCTTGTGCCCCTTCTAGTGTCAAATAAACTCAGCGTGTTTCCCGCGTCACTGCACGGGTAATTCTCCGCCACTGCAGGTGAGCGTTGTGCGTGAAAGACGGCGCTATGACCTGAATATCATTGGGGAGGCCGAACGGTGTGAAAGCAATGCGTATTTGCGCTGCTCTCGCGCAGAACACTCACTCATTCACACTCGCGAGCAGAATGAAAACTGTCCGAACTCTGAACGGCTGTTAGGTGTTGTTGTTAGGCTGTGTCTGTGGCTTACCGGCAGGCGAAGGTGAAGTTGGCCTGTCAAACTTCGCAGGGCGGCCGCTTTTGTCTTGAGAAGTACGTGTGGTGCCAGCCGCGCCTGCTACGAGGAGGGTGACCGCCGCGTGCCGCCGGCGATAAGTTCCTTTCACTGGAAAGGGAGAAGGTCAGGGCCCCGTGGGAGCTCTCCGTACGCTAGGCGCGTGTAACTATAACCAGCAAACGTCATTCGAGGGAGCATTCTGTAGAGGCGACGGACGACTGCTTATTTTTTAAATGCAGAGCATTTCTTTAACTCACGATCACGGAGCAAGATATAAAGAGGAGCGCCGACTGTGGCCCAGAAAAAATCTTTTGCTCGGGCCGATAATGTCCACGCGCCGCCGGCCGCCCAGCTTCCCCTTTGCTCTCTTCCTCCGTCGTTCGCCCTCTCGTCGCTGTGCCTCTGTACATGGCTCTTCCCTTCTTCGCTCTCCCCAGAGGCATCTTTTCTTGCGCAGCGACGTCTGCCTTATGCCTGTCCTACTATGCAGGAGGCATGCGTGCACGCGCGTAATTTAAACACCCGTGCGCGGCCGCACTAGACGGCGCAGATAATCGCACGCCGTCGCATACATGGTGATCGCTTATTACCGAACGTTTAGTCTGACATTATGAATATTCACTAAAAATATTGTACTAACCCAGCACATGTAAGACGCAACTGAACGACGACGACTTCACAAGCAGCAAAGAATGAGCAAGAGTAATATGGAACGCCACAACACAGTCTAGCGTGATTCTGCTTACGACGAATCGATGCAGCGCAAAGGTTACCCTCTGTTGTTATCCCGCTCTCCGGCCGCGTGCTTAATTATTTATGCTGCTTCTGCGCACGAACAACGCTTACGAGGGTCGCCCGGAGACTCCATCGGCAAACGGCAATGATGCACATTTCTGTGCCAATGGCTGAATTGGACGGCTGCCCTGTTGTATCAAGTGTACAAAACACTGTCAGCTTGATAAGGAACCCAAGAATATCAAACGCATACTTCATTTTAACTCATGCCGCAACTTACCACCCGATGTTCACGCTCTACGGTCGTGTTATCTCGTCGATAACACCGCGGTCTCCAAATAAAATGCTGCGATTTGTTGGCTGCAACTTTTTGGCTTACCAGGGTTCCCGGCGTTTTTTTTTTTTTTTCGTTAAGCGGCTGACCAGCAAAACAACCGGCTTGTTAAACCTTTTCTTTCGGCGAGTTATCGCGAAATGAAGGCTTGTGAAAAGACCGCACTGTCAGGGACTTGATCTTGAGCAGATTGCTACGTCGCGGGCGGGCAGTCGCGGGTGATGTTATCGCATTTCTGTTTTTTTCTGATGAGCGTGTAAGTGCCGGCCCGTGTTCTAGGCGCACTCTGTTTTGGACGCAAGTTGCAGAACTGCGAGAAAGCTGAGGGAACTTTTATAATCGCCAGTGATCAGAACCAGTTGCTCCTTTCGCCTTTTGTAAAACCTGTTAAAACACAGCCAAATTGGTATTCCCAAATTTACAAAACGGAGCCACATTTTCGGCAACCGCGCAAAAGGCAGTGTTTGTATAGCAGCCATATGTTTGTATGTGGTCTCTATATTTTGTTTTCCCGCGATGCAAACCAATCCTTAATGTATCTTTGCCGTACGGCCACTCAATTCCTTCGGGTCCGAGTTACCCGGAAGGTGCTGTCGAACAAGTTAATCAACTGTGCGAAGGAGGCGCGCAATGAACGCGAAGCGGCGCCAAAGCAGGCCCAAAGCAGTCCGTGCCCAAAACTACCGGTCGCCGAAGCAGACGACAGAGCCGACGGAATGCGTTCCGCCAACTCGCCCGCCGGCGCACGGGGAACGCCGGCCGCTTAGCCGCCGCCGGCTAAGGTCCCTTTCGCTGCGCCATCTACATTGTGATCCGCGAGTTATGGACATTAAGAGTCCGCCGGAGAGAGCGAAGTCGGCGCTCCTGTTTATCTTGCTCCGTGCTCACGATGTCAACCGTTCTTGGCGTCCGTAGTTGTCCGCATCGCTCGCCTCGACATGCCCGGCTAAGACGTTTCGCTATCGGCGCGATCAACATTCGATAGCGCGCCCAGGCACGTTTCAAGGACACTCTCTCCCCTCTCTCGGACTCAGCGTGCGCGGAGGCTGCCAATTTTACTGCTGACGAGCGCTCTCTCGTCAGCAGTTGCCACAAGTGCAACAACATTAACGTAACGCAAACTACTTAACGTCGTGCGCCCCCGGAAATGCTCTGCATTTGATCGTGCCCCTCGCGAGGAGGATATTTCACTGCGTCGCCATGCGAACAGTTTGCCAGGCTTTAGTTTCAGTTCCGTATCTCCCCGCCGCGGCCGTGGAGAGAAGGCGGCCGGCCGCGACACTCGCCACCGCGGCGGTGCGGTTGCGAGTTGCGCTAGGAAAGCGAGCGTCGTCTGCTAGCGGGGAGCGGAACGCGTTCCGCTCGGCATCTCCGGTCTTCGCCACTTTTATTCTCGGATACACGAAAATTGCACTTACGTCAAATCCATCACGGAAATGACGTCAGTACAACGAAGCAAGCGGCCTGTAAAGGGTGCACGCCTGCACACAGGGTCTTCTTGCGCGGAATCAACCTTTAGAACCAAAGAGTACGTTATACTTGGGGCTGTTCGTTTTCGGGTTTTATATTTTAACACGAAAGTGTTGTATGTCGGGATACAAAAGAACTTCCCTGACGTCATATTCGTCACGGAAATGATGCCAGCACTCCTTTGCCAAAGCGACCCTCCGGCAGGACGTCGCTCGCCGATTGCACCCACAGGACGGCGGACGACCCGCAAATCATGCTCAGCTGCAGATTTCGCTGCACATTTCACTTTCGTGTTGTATTTTTGGAGACGGGGGGGCGGAGGGGGGGGGGAAGGGGGGCAGGCGTCACACCGACCGAAATTTTTCATTAACTTTGGGTGAGGGGAGAGAGGGGCAGTGCGGGTGGTGAAACCTGAAGCTCGCTCCCAGAACATTACACGCAAGGAAAAGAGGGAAAGAAAGCATTTCGAGAAGTTGGTCGCCACAAGGGTCGCGCACCCTTTTGAACAGCAGAGCACTTCGTTTTGATGAACTAGTTAGCGCAGGTGTCTCGGATGAAAGTGAAATTTTGCGTAACTTTAAGTAAACATTCAGACATTACGGAAAGTTGGACACAAGAGTGACAAGTTCAGCGTCTATACAGTGCCGTTGCTTTTTTTTTCAGGTCAGATGCTCAATATGCTTTCGTATTTGTTGCCGCAGATTTAAAGCGTTTTGCTATCCCTCTAATGCATGTGCTGCTGTGGCTTCCTGGGCAACGTGCCAGGAGGTGTGGCAACGTGAGCATTTGGGAGGCAGGGCCACGCAAACAGCGCACCGACGACATGCTGACCTGATTGTTTGCAAATGGCTTAAATTTTTTTAGTTGAGGAGTGTTGTAGTAGATAAAGTTCTTACCAAGATACCTTGTGTTCTTGAGGTAGGTGTTTTGTTGATTCAGTGTTTTTATTGTGTTATTAACGTGTTCACACATACATTGTATTTGTGTAATTTTAATGCAATAAATTGACTGCATAA
Organism: Haemaphysalis longicornis; assembly: GCF_048455015.1. Classification (NCBI taxonomy): domain Eukaryota; kingdom Metazoa; phylum Arthropoda; class Arachnida; order Ixodida; family Ixodidae; genus Haemaphysalis; species Haemaphysalis longicornis. The sequence goes on along the minus strand of NW_027526225.1, from coordinate 73,713,625 downwards.
AAGAAACTTTTCACGTTTCGCCATTCAACGTTTGAAGCGGAAAAATACTCGAAAAGCGTAATCCTCAACGAAAGACGAAAATCCGGCCTGTGCGCTCATTGAGAACTACAGTAATCAATTCCTATGCATCGCTTATATCAAGGGCACAAAAAAAAAAAAAAACTCGAACGGAGGTCAACACTGCTCCCAACGCACCCCCTGAAAACTCCCAGTTGGAGGAAACAATACACTACCAATTGTACCCCTGGAAACTCACATTGCAGTGGCAGTAAAATGAAACTCCCATATGCTACTGAATATACTGCGGAAATAATGGGAGTTAGGCGAACTCCCATAGGAAGTAGTTTTGAAATTTCCCAATTGGTACTGAGTTATGCAACAAGCCATTGACTCCCATTCCGGCATATTTGTGTTCTGTGTGTTGTGGGGATCCTGGCGCCCGAGCCATTGCGCGATCGCTAGTTTTCTGTCATTGCGCGGCGCTTTTAAGTGCGAAGCACTTCTTAGTCGGGCCTACTCCTGCTTCCACCGCCGTCCTCCGTCCGCAGCCTAGCAACGGAGCTAGCTAGCGTGCCTAGCAACGGCGCCGGATTTCCGACGGGTGAGGGCGCTCGCATAGCGCCTCCTCTCCCCCCTCGCCTACTCTCCTAAAGCCCCTTTACTACTCTCCAGCTCGCAACACCCTCTCTCGGCGCGCCAGCCAGGCCACTACACTATACATAAAAAAAAAACAGCATCCGGCGCCAGGTTTCGATCCGAGGACTTTGCGGCCGCAGCGCGACGCTCTACCGACTAAGACAAAAAAAAAGCCACGGACGCGACGCTGATATCAGTGTTAGTAACGCGCCTTATATCTTTAACGCATTCAAACTACGCCGTCAGCGGCGTGCGTTGGCGACTCAGGGGCGTTATAGCGGCTTGATAACTGCGTGGTGTACACGTGATACTACAAACCCGATGGAAGAGATGGAAGAGAAGGCGGCGAGGCGGTGGGCTGCGGGGGCCGAGCGCAAGCGCAAAAAGCTGGCCGACAACCGTGCATTCGCACTTTCACATTCTCCCCCTCGGGGAAATGCGGGGGAATTTTCCCCTCTCTCCTCCGAGTTGCCGGCTCGTCTCGGCGCCACTGTGTAGAGCCGAGCCGTCATCTCAAACTCCTGCCTGAGGTGAAGGCTGCAGCGGCCGTTGCGGCGATAAAACACTGTCACGCAGCGGGGGCTCCGCCCTGGTGTTGGAGCTAACCTCACCTCATTGGCCCGTTTGAACGATTCCCGAACCCCACCCTCGCCGGGACGCGAACGCGCGCCCTGCGCGGGGGTCCGTTCGGGGAGACGCTGGAGAGGACAGCCCAGGGTGCGTAACTATTTTCCTCACCGCCCGGTCGCAGCTCTTTTGCGCCGGCTCTAAGCCAGCTAGCCCTTCCGGCTGCCGGCCCGTGCCTTCGGTTGACCCTCAGTCCGTTCGCTCACATATTAGCCGTACCTGACACTCGACGATCGCGCCGTGCGGTACGCGCCTGGGAACGGGAGGGCAGTGTCTTTCTATTGCGAGCCCATCGGCCAGCACCCCAGATTTTGCCCTCATTTCTGAGCCCACCGGTTCAACGCGCCGATGACGCGCACACTTGCGCGTGGCGCCAGATCGCCCATCGCCCCTTTTCACCCACGGGGATAGTGAAATGTAACTGAAGGGGTTGGCGCGAATAAACGCCTTCTTCTGATGTACTACACTGGGCATATTCCTTTGTCGCCCCCTTCTCCACCTGCTCAACAGAGGCGGTGTTGAGCTGGCGCGACGTCGTCTCAGTTCCGTGAGCGTTCTCAAATAGCTCGAACCCGCGGTGGCTCCTCGCAATGTGCATGAGTACATGCCTTGTTCAATGCTAGGGTGGTGCATATTGGGAGGTAGAGACACAGTGTAGATCCCCTGGAGTACGTGAAACTTCTTGCGACTGTAGTAACCCCCTTCGGACTCCGAGGGTCTAGAAATGCGGTACCCATAAATCGCACCGATCATGTCCGGCAGTCCTCGCGCGCTTCCTCGACGGAGGACAGTGTGGAACGCCGGCTTGTTTAGCTCCAACACTGATGAGCCGGGCCAGAATATTTCCCATCCTCGGACAGAAATAAACAAATAAGATGTATCTGTCGACTGTGGCGTGAACAGATCACTCGCTCACGTCAAAGTCGCGACCATGTACATGGCACACTTTGTACCGATGTACGACGGGGCAATCAGAACTGTCTTCTGGGCAGGCATTTGGGGACGTCCTCGCAGGCCGTCGTTGAAATTCGGCGACCAGGGCTGCCACGCTACTGCGCAAGAGGCGAAACAGTCTCCTAAACTCGAACCCCAGGTAGGTCGGCACAACGTTCTCCATGTAGAGGGGCAAGCGGTGCCGTTTTTCCCGTTGGACCATCGCGTGGACGACGAACACATTGAAAACGTCGGATTCGCAATCGTACTTTTGATCTTCAAGATGACGGTGGTCCACAACCCATGCTTTGGGGGGAGCAGCGAGCGCACTTATTGCGTCGTCCGACATTTTGCCGCTGAAACTGTAGCAGACGACCTGAACAAAGTTGCTCCGGAGCGCTCTTCGCAGCTGGGATTTCTCGGTCTCGGCTTCCGGTGTATCCCTACGCGCTTGAACAACGTAATCATGACACAACTTCCATCTCAAAAGCAAGCTTCTGGCAGCCCGCGGGCTGCCAGAACGCCCGTAAATTGAACAGGTCCACTGTCGCTCTAGGAGCCAATAAAGGGTAAGGTACCACCGGGAGTTTAGCAAGCCGAGCATGCGCAGTGGGGTTGTGGACGCCGCACGGCGGAGGGAGGGACATAGCCCCGACCATGAGATGTTTCGCATCTAAAAACGATGCCGCTTGTATTGGTCGCCGCAGGTGTGACGTCGGGCATTTCGCATTCACCACGCGCAGGCGTCGTGTCGTCAACATGAAGGCGGAGGGGAATTTTTTTACCCGCCTGCGTACTCCGTCGCTGGGGCGTTCATAGTGTTGTGGCCGTTAGTGCGGTCTTTCGTAACAACATGGTCTCGCTGATCAGTGTCGCTAGAATTTTACAGTGCTTTTTCCGTTCTGTACGTGGCAAAAGCGTCCGCGATAATGGAAGATGTACCGACGGAGCTGCGGCAACACAGCGACTGCATCTGATAGAGGTAAGTGAAGTATTCACCGCGGGGAGACATTTTCCCTCTTGAAAAAACTTCGTGCGCAATCTCTGCAAAGAACGCTCAAGTGTGTAAAATATGCTGCTTGATTACTATGCGGACAGTCGTGTGAGAAACATCCAACCTCATTTCTGCGGGAGTGGCATGTTTTCCATGAATTCGAGTAGCGCTAAAGGAAAAACGACAGAGGACACAGACAGGCGACAGGCACAAGCGCTAACTTCCCACTGTGTTAATTGAAAAAATTCGTGATTTTGAACACTGGGGTGGGACATTATCCTAAAGAAACAAAAATAGAAACGAACAGAACAAAATGTTATTTCTTTTGCTGTGCGCAGCCAGAAGTGGCGAAGACCGGAGATGCCGAGCGGAACGCGTTCCGCTCCCCGCTAGCAGACGACTCTCGCTTTCCTAGCGCAACTCGCAACCGCAGCGCCGCGGTGGCGAGAGTCGCGGCCGGCCGCCTTCTCTCCACGGCCGCGGCGGGGAGATACGGAACTGAAACTAAAGCGTGGCAAACTGTTCGCATGGCGACGCAGTGAAACATCCCCCTCGCGAGGGGCACAATCAAATGCAGAGCATTTCCGGGGGCGCACGACGTTAAGTAGTTTGCGTTACGTTAATGTTGTTGCACTTGTGGCAACTGCTGACGAGAGAGCGCTCGTCAGCAGTAAAATTGGCAGCCTCCGCGCACGCTGAGTCCGAGAGAGGGGAGAGTGTCCTTGAAACGTGCCTTGCCGCGCTATCGAATGTTGATCGCGCCGATAGCGAAACGCCTTAGCCGGGCATGTCGAGACGAGCGATGCGGACAACTACGGACGCCAAGAACGGGTGACATCGTGAGTTAAAGAAATGCCCTCATTTAAAAGCAAGGCACGGCAAGATAATTGGTAGCACAGAATTTTGAAAAACCGGGCAACAAGAAAAACAGACAAAATAGTCCAAATTGCGAACCGTGTAACGCTGTGCATTCGACAAAAAAGGGACTTGGCGGCAGTAACACGTTTCATCCTTAGGGAAATCGGTCATAAGGAATTTTGACAAAAACTGAGAAACAAGAAAAACAGACAAATAGTCTAAATTGCGAACCGTGTAATGGCCTGCATTATCCCAGAACTGCAGATTTGACTTATTAACACCTCTAATCCTTCTGATTGCGCAAATGAAGATTTATGTCGCACGCCATTTGGGAAACCAAGAAAATACGAAACATTGAAACAATAGCGAAAGCTAGTGAACCGACGAGCGCCCTCCCTTACCACATAGCCGTAGATTTGGCGGAAGTAACCCCCTTTACTCTTTGGTGACCGCAGAAAAATGGCCGATTTTCAGTGCTTCCGGAAAACATTTTTAAGTGCAGGGCACATTATGGGCTTGCCTTTTCGTCGTAGCTCGCTGACGGTCGATGTCAAGCGACTGGCGGAATCAGCGGCGCAGCGAGATAACGGATCCAAGAAAAGCCTGGTGTACTTTATCCAGGGAGTCACGCTGCGGCTTCGAAAACCACGCGGTTTAAATAGTCATAACTGTTCGAACCTCGTGAACTGCTAGAGCTTGTCATATATCTCCCGTTGTTTAGTGAAAGAAAACTGCAGGTGCATTTCAGCCTAAATCTGTGTATATAACCGGCAGCCCCGCGTTATTTTAGCTAGGAGCGCTTGTTGGGTTGGCTGTTACAATTGTAAGCGAAAAAAGCGGCCGCAAAAGAAAAAGAAACGGCGCGTTGGAAATGAAGCAGAAAGACTCCAGCGGCCCAAGAAAAAATCACGCTTTCGAAATGATGCAAAACAGCTCCATTATACGAAATTGAACAAGCACAAAAAAAAAACACAACTCCCGCTCGCGCAGTTTCAGGCAGCGGGGGCGCAAGCACTGCTAAGGCTGGAAATTCGAATTGCATATTCATAAAGAGAGGAGTGCGACAGGGCGGCGAACAGCGTGATGCGTGGTAGCCGAGAGTAGTCAACGACGACACCATCCATTATGCAGAATCTATGCACTGCACTTCCGAAAGCTTTCAGATTCAGTGAAACGGCTTTAATGCCCGATTTTGAGCGTTTCCGGAAAACAATGTTTTCTCTTAAACTACTGGACACGTTCAGCATTGCTATTCATGTAGCTTATAGAATTCTCTTTTAAACACATAACAGCAGTTTTGTAAACTGAGAAGTCATTAAGATTTTCTTAATTAACGAACCAAAACGCAAAAAAAGTATACGCAAAACACAATAGCAATGTTATTGTGTGAAAAAATTATTTTGAGGCGACTAAGATATGTGAAATGCTCCTACGTTCTTAATGAGACATGATTCAATACACACATGAAAGCTGTACACGAAGTAACGGATTTCACGGGCCCACGAACCTAACGGCCCTCACAGCGGTGCCACTCCGCAAGCCAGTCGAGAGTTGGCCGGTCCCTCTAAAATGTGCATCCAAACTTGCTTGTGTGTGTTCTCACTCAAAATCCTGATCACTGCAGCGGTAAAAAACGAACAAAAGTTAGCGCTCTTGAGACACCTTTTCTGATGGAGGCGAAAAGCAAAAACGCCCGTGTGTACGAGATTTCGGCGCACGTTAAAGATCCCCAGGTGGTCAAAATTAATCCGGAGCCCTCCACTACGGCGCGCCTCATCGCCTGCGCTGCGTCGGCGCGTTAAACCCCCACAATCAAATCAAAATCAATCAAGCTCTTGAGACACATCGCGCGTCACTCCGCAGCGCTAATTTTCGAATAGTACCAGGCTACCTTGAAGGTGATAACGTCATGCGGCGCGGTGCATCTAACAAAAATATTTCCGCCGCACATGGTTCAGTCTCTACACATAAAAGCAATACCGCAGTCATTAGATATTAGGCACATTTTGTTTGTAAATACGCGTTGAAAGCAAAAAGGAACCTTCCCTAGGGGCCCGTGCCGAAGTCTGAGAACAAATTTTATCGTCATAATAGCGTAAATATAGATAATTGTCGGAAGAAATTCTCAAAAAACTAAAAAACGGGAAAATAATAAAAAGTTAGGGAAAATGACAAAACGTCTAACGCATGGTATTTCCACAATATTGCAGATTTCGTGAACGTTACACCTTTAATCTTTGCAATACCCCATAATATTACATTATAGTCGGAAAACCGATACATTTGTCTGTAAAGAACTTACACTCTATTCAAATGCGCATGAAAAGCTATTACAAGGTAAACAATTCTCAGAATTTCTTTTGTTTTTGTTGTTTTCTTTTGTTATTGCAGTTTTGTTAGAAAGCCTTGTTTCCATGCTCTCACGTGGATTGTTTCGACCGTCCGGCACTTGCAACGTGGGGTTTTTGCCTCATAATACTCTGGCCTTTCAAATTTATCGTTCACATAAAGTAAAAAAATATCCCTTTTGCATTCTAGGAAAATTTCGGCTTCTTCTCCTGAATTACTTCCCGGGTTACAGCTTGGCAACGCATGTTACAAAGCAGTACTTCGGGGCGACTAAAACCAGCAGTTCCCACCCCCTCCCCCCACCCAGACAAACGCAGAATCCTTCATAGAAGGGCAAATAAAGATGTCTCTCTCTCTGAGAGACAAAGAGAGAGAGAGAGAGAGAGAGAGAGAGAGAGAGAGAGTAAACCTTTGATATAATCAGCACAGAAGGCTTGGGTTCTTAGTCCAGGACTCCTTGGGATTTGCTTGGGGAAGAGTGTGGTCGAAGCGGGACTTTTCAGAAGTAGCCGTGAAGTAAGTTCTCAAGTAGGGTCTAAGAAGACTCAAAGGCACAGAAACAATAATGACGGTGCAAACATACCGAACGCCAGCTGTATTCCGCATTGGGGTTTCCATTAATTCGTGTGTATTTGACCACCGACAAAAAATTTGCGAAGCGTCCTAGACCAGTTGCGATGTTCACGTCAACTAGCCAGCAAAACCGTTCATCGTAAATAAGCCGGTGAGCACTCTTGATGTATTTTAAGAGTGATACGGACGCGATGAGAAATACTACAATCTTCGAGCCGTCACAGCGAACACTTCATTGTGAGACTGAATCAAAGTTACGGCCACAGGAACCTCAAGAAAGAAGGAAAAGGGAAGGCATATTGGCGGAAAACGAAATCCAAGCCCGAACAAAAATATCTTTTCATCCAATCAGGTGTGCTCACGAAATCTTGTATCACACCTGATTGCGAAATCTTCATTGGGGATACTGCGATATAGTTTCGTTTAAACTTCTTCAGCAGTTCATTCATTGCTGTTGTGGGTGTTTCCTAAAAAAATGTCTTGAAGACATTTTCATGGTAATAGAACTGTGCATCACATAAAAATGAAATTACTTATCAAAGAACAAATTACCTTCTTACGCTAAAAAAACTAAGAGGTTAGGTATTCTGGAAAAGGTGAGGTAATATTATTCTGAGAGAGATATTATTCTGAGAGAGGCTAAATTAGTCGCAGATACCAGCCTCCTGTAGGGGAGGCAGCATCTATGACTGCTGGCGTTGGAGGGCCTCCATCGCGAACTGAACGGCTCCCCGTCGAAGGTCTAAGTCTTCCTTGCCCACCGCACGAGCAAGATGGGGTAGAAGCACGTCTGTTGGGTCTGGAGTCTCAGCACATGTCCATAGCATGTGCGCCATAGTAGCGCGACTAGCACTGCACCGCACACACACATCACTCGGCTGTAGTTCGGGGTGGACGTGTTTCGCCCATACAGGGGTCCACGTCGCACGCACTTGCAACTGTCTGAACAGTACTGCCTCTTGCCTAGAGAGGTTCGAGTGAGGCCCAGGGTATCGTCTCCGGGAGTCCCGGAAGCACTTCAGTACCTCCCCGTACGTAGTAATCGGGTTGAAGTCTTCACCTTCGTCGTCGTGATCGTCCGCTGGAGGAGGGGAGACCGAGCCGGCGTTGCGTCTAGTGAGCGCACTCGCCATCCGGTCCGCCTCCTCGTTGCGGTTCGTTTCGGGTCCAACTGTGCCCATGTGGGCTGGGAACCACTTGATGCACACCGTTGTCTGTGATGACCGTAGGGCCCCGCACACCCTCACAACACTCGGGTGCACCTTGTTCTCGGCGAAACGCAGGACGGCCGTCCGGGAGTCGACGAGGACGGTGGTGCAGTTAAAGTTGGAGAGAGCCAGCGCGATGGCCAGCTCTTCCGCTTGTTCAGTGGATGATGCCACGATGCTGCCGGCCGTGTAGAGCTCACCGGTGGTGGCTGCGACGAAGGCAGCGGCGTACGTGTTCATTCGGTCCGGGTACCTGGCCACGTCCACGTAGAATGCCCCGGTGTCGTTGGAGTGAGTGGTTGTAAGTGCCCGCGCTCGAGCGAGCCGTATTTCGTGGTTCTCCCCAGGATTCATGTGGCGGGGAAGTGGGGTGACCTGCAGCTTGCTCAGAAGGTCCCGCGGAAGCGGCAGCCAGTCCCTACCTTCCTGCAACCTCGGTTGATATCCTATCCTTTGTAGTATTGCCCTGCCCGTTCGGGTCTGCGCGAGACGCGTAAGCTGCGCGGTTTGCTACGCCTCGACTATCTCGCCTAGTGTGTTATGCACGCCTAGCTCAAGGAGCCGTTCGTTATTAGTGTGGTTGTAAAGACCAAGTGCAGCTTTGTGTGCCTTGCGTATGAGCGCCTCCAGCTTTCTACGCTCGAGGTCGGTCCAGTCATGAAAGGCCGCGACATAGGCCAGGTGGCTGATGGCGAAAGACTGTACGAGTTTGAGCAGGTTGTGCTCTCTCATGCCAGCGTATTCGGTTGAAATCTTCTTAATTAAGCTTATGGCTCTGGAGACCTTGGAATCCAGTAGCTTAACGGTGTGGCCGTTGTAGCGTAGCTCTTCGATGTGGAGGCCCAGGACACGCAAGGTGCTGACTCTTGGGATGGTAGTACCGTCACCCGCATGGAGCGCATGTCAGGTGCGCTGTCGGATCTGAACTTGCGGCGTGGCAGTAGTAGGAGCAGTTCTGACTTGGCTGGGGAGCACTGGAGGCCCGTGCCTTGCAGTTGGTCTTCAAAGACGTCGATGGCTTGCTGGAGGGACGCCTCAAACTCGCCGTCACTGCGGGTTTAGCCTATTGGCACATTACAGAGACAGTAACTTGCGCTAAAAGCAGGGCAGATGGAGTAAGAACGACGACCCACTTAAACCTGCTTAAACGGCCACGTTTTTCTATTGATGAATAGTTGGTAGTAGCCACTGTAGTCACGCTTCCTCTTTGTGGCCTGCGTTCAGCGTTTTTTTTTCTTCAAGCTGTCTAAAAAATCACTTACTTTGAGTACTTACCGTAAAACCGTTTGATTAAGATTTATTGGCACGCCCCTTTGTCACTCGTGTTTTGTTCTATCTTGGGTGATGTCAATCTCCAGGTGTAGAATTCAAATTAGCACGTCCCCTCATTGCGACCGATGCCACATATACTAGTAACATCGAGTAAGAATGAATTCCTGCCAACATATCTCAAGCTGAAGGCAGCTTTCAACGATTCTAATGCTCCCCTCGACTTCTGTGTTTAAATAAGAAAGTAGACAGGTCTTTGGCCAACTTCCACATTTATGATTAGTCAGACTGCATTTCTAGCTACAAACAAATGACCTAAAAGAATTGAACACTCCTCGCTCATTAGGAAGGATGTCGGCATCACGCCATTTACACTAAGTCATCCTATGATATTTACACCCAAATAATGGCGAGATATTTATCCTGTCGGCTTTGCGTAGACGTCTTCACCGAGAAACAAGAAGTTTTGCATTTAAAGCTCCCGCAAAGTTTCTGGCTTTATTTTTTATATCAGCCAAGTCTGACCGACGGAAGGAATGTTTTCTTTTAGCAACTGTCGGAACAATCGAAATAACCCAAAAAACAAGCCTGCCCACCAATTTAAATAACGTTTTTCGATCATCATAGTCGAGAGCTCAGTGATTGTAGTTTGTCAACGAATGACGTATGTTATAACTGACATTTGATATATTTGGATTCCCAGATAATTGGTAACGGCATTATAACGGCATTATATTTATACGTCCAGCAAAGTTTCTGGCTTTATTTTTATATAAGCCGATTCCGACCGACGGAAGGAATGTTTCCTGTTAAGCGACTGTCGGAACAATCTAAAAATTCGGAAAAACAAACTTCGCACCAATTAAAAACCCTTTTTCGATAATCCTAGGCCATAGTCCTGTGATTGTAGTTTTGCAACGAATGACGTATGTTATAATTGACATTTGATATATTTGGATTCCCAGATAATTGGTAACGGCATATCCATCACTTCGGGCTGCTTCTGTATTTGAAATACATAATGAGTTGTTTACTGTGTACAGATGCTGACACAGACACAAAGTTGACACCAAATATTATAAGGGTATTGTGGAATTTACTTATTATTAACCTAATTGGTAAAAAACGTTTTCTGGAACAGGGCCGCCGGGCTGTAATCAACACTCGGCAAATTAATAAATAGTTCTCCGCTTAAGCTCGGAGACTTTGCGTTGCCTAAGTGGAGTGAAATTTCGTTCGTTCATACGATTCCGCATAACACGTTTTTCGTCTTAATACGTTTTTATTTTCATTCCGGGCCGGCGTCCCTTAGAAATAAGTCATTTCTGTGCGTTTATATTACGATGAAACTTTTGGCAAAATTCGAATGATACAACCACAAAATTGGATCTCGACCGACATTTCAAGAAATCTTACGTGTATTCTTCGCTACAGTAGCTCAAAGTGCATTCCGACAAACCACAGTCCGCAGAGTCGTTGAGGCTGATGCAGCGCTTGTGTTGCGGCGAAGGCCACTCTGACATTGCCCCTCCGTCCATTGATGAGACGCCGGCGGTGCACGGCACCGTCTTATCATGATCAAGCAAAATGCGCAGCGCTCGATGCAGCGACTTTCCTTCCCGACTTCTCGCCTTACTCCGTGCTTCCGATGCTGTTCTTTGCTCTCTCTCCACCTTTTAAGTGCGAAGCACTTCTTAGTCGGGCCTACTCCTGCTTCCACCAGGGGGATGCAACTCCGCCGTTTTTCTGTCCCGTGACTGCCGCGATCCTAACGTTTGGGGGCTGTACTACATACGAGTATAAATGAACGTTGTTGTTGCATTTTATATTTATTACCAGGTTACTTATTAATTACGGAGTTTTTAATATGCAAGTGAACTGAAAAGTTGCAGTTCGAGATTGCGAAAATACGAGCGCCACCAGGAGTGGAAAACGGGAACCGCGCCTTTCTACTTCGCACCGCTGAAAAGGGGCGTTTCTTGTCGCGCCCACAGGTATGCTACGATTCACGGTGTTCCGAGGGCCGTTTTTTTTCACCGTAAAGTCCGTTTCATCGAAACACACGCATGCATGGATTCGCGCCGTCATCACAGATCGTGCTGTACTGAGTGGTGTCGAAATTCTTCAGGCCAGGCCACATAAAATTCGTTTGGATCCCGTCGGACGAAAGGTACGATCTGCATGCTGCTCGTTTTGCTTTTCTACGCTTGCACGAGATAGCAGGATGTGGTTGCAGCAGTAGCTTTATCATTTAAGTGAGCATACACATGCCCTATTTATTTATTACATTCTGATTGTCTTCTTTGACTCTTGAATTACGCATGAAATGCGCGGCAGAGCATTTGGTAATTTATCCAATGTCTACATTAGCTACATACGTTTGTTTATACGGTACGTTATTGATTTAATGCGTTTCGATCGTGTGTTTTGCATTTTAGCGCAAGTGAATGCATGGTATGCAGCAAAATGTATATGAGGCAACATATACAAAAACTAATCGAACAGTGTGAGCCTATCTGCACTTTTTTATTAGGTTTTGATTGTCTGCGTTTAGTTTGTTTTCGTAGCATACATTGCTGTTGTCGTTATATTAATAATATTAGTGTGATTATTATAATTATTATCAATATTATGGTTATCGTTATTATTATCAGCCTATTTGTCTACAGCTGGATTGTCTACAGCTGGAGGAAGGCATCTCCCATACACTTATGGCTCAAAGGGTGGGTCCGTAGGTTCGTATCGTGTTGTTAGCACTATGTTAACTAAGTAGCGACTACATAAATAATTAATTGCGTTTCAATTGTGTGTTCTGCATTTTCTCTTCACGTGAATCAACGAAACATAGCAGAATGAATTTGTAGCAATAAATACACAAACTAAGCAATTACTGTATATGTTTATAATACCATCATAACCACAATTTCGCCACTTATAATTTATAATTTACGCTTGAGTTCCGTGCTTCGAGTTTCAGCTTTAAATACAAGAATGATATATTCACAAAAACGAAGTTACAGCTTTAAGCCGATAAATAATTAGACAATGCATGCTTAACCTTTGCTAGTAATTTATTAGAGGTTTTTAATTAGGTTTTTAAAACCGGTTTATTGCAGGGCCCGAGAAATACCTGAGGAATACATAGTGCGCGAAAGTATATATGCATGAATAATTGCTTAGCGATTCTGGTGTTGGATGGCTGCTTTTGTCTGCACAAATGTATTTTGGATTAGGAGGAAAAGTGGGTCATTGCCACCGAGCATTATGATCGTACAAACAGAAAAACGTATCCGCGTCTCTTAATAATAAAGAATGATTGTAATTTAAAATTTGCCTTTACGATAGGTGTTGTCACAAGTCGTCTTCGTAGCCAAAATCAATTTAAGAAAGAAAGATTCCTAATACATCAGATAACATTTATTTCGAATACATATGCCAGTTTTCACCCAAAACTATGTGCGCCCGAAAGCCGCATTAAAGCTAGTATTCATTCTAACCCGAACATACAAACGTGCTTGTTGATGTTCCAGATCTCGCGTTTGGCTCCAGTGTTGAGAAGGCAGGACCTGGCTCATTTACCACCTCGACAGATCTACAGCAGCTACCGGCTGTGTCCTGCCCATTTCACCAGCAGAGACTACGCGGACCTTGGACCGACAAGGCGCTGGACACATATGCACTGGCTGGATACCTAGTTATTAGCATGCGGCCATGTGCCGTGCACTTTTGTTGGCGACTAAAAGCGTAAAATATCCAAGTTGTGTTTTTACTGTATGGATGATACATTTAGGCAATAAAAATTTAAATAAATTTACTCTTTCTTTTTGTCTAGATTGTGTGTACTAATAAATCAAAGCAACGTCGTACTTATAAGTGGTGCGAAAAGAAGTGAACGCGCAAAACTTCATCTATCAGAAAAAAAAAAACAATTGCCCTTTTGATAATGTGGCGGGTTGCGCAACAGGAACAAGGTCGTGCGCTGGCCATCTGAATATCTTCCACTCGCCCAATTTACCTTGTATGTGCGTCCCAATTGAATTTGGCGCTAAATTGCCTCCGCCTCCCCCCGCTCGGCTTTTCAGTCCTGATTAAGATGGCGTCTCCCAGTGCATGTCTGCAACGCGCCGCCATGTTTTTAGTACCGCCCCCAAACACCAGGGGCTTGTCCGGCGCTGCGAGCGAATTTCGCGTCCCATGCAAGGTATAGGAAGTTTCACTCCCCTGCTTCCACCGCCGTCCTCCGTCCGCAGCCTAGCAACGGAGCTAGCTAGCGTGCCTAGCAACGGCGCCGGATTTCCGACGCGTGAGGGCGCTCGCATAGCGCCTCCTCTCCCCCCTCGCCTACTCACCTAAAGCCCCTTTACTACTCTCCAGCTCGCAACACCCTCTCTCGGCGCGCCAGCCAGGCCACTACACTATATAAAAAATAAAACAGCATCCGGCGCCAGGTTTCGATCCGAGGACTTTGCGGCCGCAGCGCGACGCTCTACCGACTAAGCCACGGACACGATTTTTTTTTTGAAACAATAACTTTATTTACACATAAATGTACACGTCATGCCGAGTGTTACACATGGTTCAGGAGCAGCTCTGACAGTGGATGTGTCGGTTACATGTTTGGCGGGTAAGATGACAGCGAACGTGAAACCAGGAGAAGCAAAAAAAAGGGGCAAAGAGACACGAAACAAAAATAGGAGGACAATGAGAAACAGCAGCACAGGCTGTACAAAAACAAAGGCTAAAGGAATTGTGTGTGTCCTATGGCTAGCGCTATCTCTCCTGTTTCTCAAAGGAGGACTTGGGCAACGTAGATACGCTGGCCCGTTGAACGCTCCAGCCCCCCCCCCCCCCCCCTTTTTTTTTTTAATGGCTTAGGCGTTTCCCTGCCTGCGCCTTTCCTCATTTGTTTTGTAGCGCTTCAGCGCATGGCTGCCTCGGGTGAGCTTCCTTCGCAGTTCCAGGTCGCAGTCAGATGTGCCCAATGCGCTGACCGTCCATTGGACCTCCCGCAGAAAGAGTCGCCATGCGGATTGTGGGTGGAGGGCGCACTCCACTGCATCTACCCTTGCTTTCCAGAGGGAGTGAAGTCCGATGGCTAGGACACAATCACGGAAAGCGGGGTGCTCTGTGTCCACACACAGGAACTTGAGGCCCGGCCAAGTGACGTTCCATGATGTTCTGAAGCACGCTTGTATTTCGTGCCAGAAATACATCGCCGTGTTGCAGTCAAGGAATGCATGTTCTGCGGTTTCCGGTTTGCCACACAGGAGGCATCCGGCGCCCCAGGGGAGGAAGAAGCCCCGCTCCTGCTGACGCGCCATGACTGGCAACACTGCCGCGTGGAAACGGAAGAAAAAATCTTGTGTGCCGACTGGGATGGGGGATTGCGTGACTCGCTTGAGAACATCGCCTCCACCCTGAGGGACCGGTGGCTGACGGTACAGGGGTGGTGGCAGTGTCTGAGCAACTAGGTCCCAGTATAACTTTCGCGGCTTCACAGCGAGCAGGTATTCCCAAGAAAAACGCGTCTGAAGTGAAGCCACCGCGCTCGCTATCTCCCTGTAGAACCCGGTGGTGCGAGAGCCGTGATCGACAGGCGCTGATGTGGCAAGCCACGGCCGCAAGTGAAAGGAGCCTATGCATTGGATGGCCGCCTGAAGAAACGGGTCGACCTGGTCGCGGAAGAAAAGGAAGCGGTGGACAACGAGCTTGAGTTCTGCGTTTATCAGTCCAATTCCACCCCCCTCCACGCTCCAGAAGAGATTGGTGCGGCGCATGGGCTCGTATTGCGACCGCCAAACGAACACTGCCCACGACCGGTGTAGCCTCTGTATCGAGCCGGCATCGATGGTGGTAATGCGCGCTGCGTACAGAATTGCGGGGTAGGCTACCATGTTGCACAACGCTGATACCAGTGTTAGTAACGCGCCTTATATCTTTAACGCGTTCAAACTACGTCGTCAGCGGCGTGCGTTGGCGACTCAGCGGCGTTATAGCGGCTTGATAACTGCGTGGTGTACACGTGATACTACAAACCCGATGGAAGAGATGGAAGAGAAGGCGGCGAGGCGGTGGGCTGCGGGGGCCGAGCGCAAGAGCCGCAAGCGGGCCGACAACCGTGCATTCGCACTTTCACATTCTCCCCCTCGGGAAATTCGGGGGAATTTTTTGCTGTGTATGGTGGTTCTTATGTAGGTCCGAGGCTTTTTTTTAATTCCGGGCCCCGGCGGCCGCTTTTAAGATGGAGGCGATCCCCAGGTGGTCAAAATAATCCGGAGCCCTGCATTACGACGAGCCTCATCGCCTGTGTTACATCGGCGCGTCAATCCGTACAATCAATCAATGAGGCTTTTTTGCTCTGCTCTGGCTCCCTTGGCGCTGGGCTTGATGGTGCTTCCAGGTTTGCGACAAAGTTGAGGAAACGCAAGGCGCACAGTTTAGAAGTAAAAGTGAAAATAGTACGGAAATTCGAAGAACACCTGAAGAAGAAGCACGTGGACTTGGAACGTGAGCTCGGTTTAGCAGTATCAAAGAGGAACTTTAAAAGAAGCTGGACGTTTTCGTCCCCTGTGTAAAACAAACGCGTGCTGCGAAGCACTAGCAAATGGAAGACGTACTGCTTACATGGTTCTAGTAAGATAGGACAGCAGAAGTGAACATCGGCGGAGTAGTTAAGCGAAGAAAATTTGATAACATCGTGCTCTTTTCGACGTTGAAGTCTCGTAACATCCGATGGCTGGCTCTACCGATCCAGCAAAGAAAAAACAACCAGCGCTTTTGTTTTGCTTTCGAAGTACGTTACTCCTGGACATTGAAAAAAAAGAAAGTGCAGCAGAAAGTGCCCAGCTACTTCAATGCTTTCCAAACAAGTAAGTTGCTGGCGGAGCATGCCTATTTTCCTCCTTTTTAACTTCTTTGGGTAATACATTTTTCCGCATATACGTTTTATTTGCCGGTTTCCGTGAAAAACGTATCAAAGGGATTTCACTCCAATCGTTTTCGTTCACTGCTATGACTTGTCGTTTTAATTTATCTAGTGAGCCATTCCGTTGCCTTACACAGTCCCCTCTCCCGTCGGCCGTTCTTGCAAGGCTGCTGTTTTGACTGACTTACATTCCGCCACAATTTATTCGGAGTATCTGTTTTAAATACTCGACTGTGCTGTATAGCGTGCACATTCTTCACAAGCAACACTCATGGGGCAAACCCGCTAATAAAAAAGCACGTCGTTAAATGGACACGCTTACGATTTCAAGCATGTAAAGTCAATGTTTTAAAGGTGGATCCCATAGAACAGAACTTTTTCATTGTTTCCAAATTCCTGCCACTGTGGCGAAGAAGATTTACGTACAAAAATCTTGAAGCACATTTAACGCGAGACACTTCTACAGCAAGGCATTGTAGGTAGAAACGGCCAAATTGTGACCGCAACTACAGTCCTCAGGGTATAAATATGTCGGCATAATCCTTCACTTCTCGATGACTTGACCCACTTCCTACCAGGGTGGAGCCGATCTAGCTTTATTTCTATTACATGTTAGGGGCCGGTGCATGGCGGGCCACTAATAGCTGTTGGCTATTTTCGTGCGCAGGCCTTCCGGATTTTTCGTGAGAATGCAGCTCATCTGCGTTTCAGCAATTTAACATGAATCAAACGAGCTTAAAGGAACCCTGCTACACGGTTTCATCATTTCAAGATCACCTGCGTGAAGTCTAGCATACACTGTCAGGAATACTGGAAACAAATATTGTTACGGGACATAGTGGTGGGCAATACCCTGCATACCCCCGCATACCGCGGATCCCACTCGCTGTCTCCGCGCCGCTCCACTTCACCCCTCAGGTGATCACGCCTCCCCCTCCTCATCGGAAAAACGCAGCTCCGAAACGCCTGGAGGGGGTGTTGCCTACGACGAAGATAGTGCAGAGCCTCCACAAACGCCGCAGAAAACGATCTCTAGTGCCGACAAGCATCTTAATTCCCATGCTGCATCCAATAATCTCGACGTCGTTATCCACGGCCACAGTGTTACGGTGCTCTTGGACTCACCAGCCGAATATTCTGTTTTAAGTGCGGAGTTTTGCCGCCGCTTGCACAAAACAATGCCGCAGTGGGATGGTCCTCAGGCCCACACCGCTGGGGGACACACTGTAGCACCATTCGGACGATGCACTGCTCGCGCCGAAACCAATGGTGAAACACGATAGAGAAATTCATCGGCCTGCAGAACTGTTCCAGGGACGTTATCCTTGGGACTCACTTTTTGACATAAACGATGTTGGAGCGAGCATGCTGACGCTTCGGCAGCCTGCAACCCTTCGGAAGCTGCCCCGCGATCCAGTTTGTTTTTGTTGTGCGGGCAGGCGCACCAACCTCTGAAAAAGCTCTGCTCGAAAGAAGTGTTCAACTGCTTCTAGAAAAAGAGATTGCCTTTGCTCGAGGCATCCCGGAACTTCTTGATGGTCATGCAGAAGTCGTCGTGAAAAACGTCCGGGACGAGCCACAGCATTTAACTAAAGGAATGGCTATAGGTCACCTAGCAGGAATACCTCACTTCACTTCCGAGCCTGCGGTAACTGAAGTAACGCACATTGTTGGATAGAAGCTGGCGTGTTTACTTCGGTCGAAGTTTATGCTGGCTCAAAGCTTTCGCCGGCACAGCGCCGTGAGCTATTCCAACTGCTTGACGGATTCCGAGACTGTTCCGCTATACATGGCGGTGTTAGTCGACCGTTGCCAAACACAAAACATTACTGACGACGTCACCTATCCCGTCCATCAACCACCTTACCGTGTTTCCCTGAAAGAGAGAGGTTACCCAAGGTCAGGTTCGCAACATGCTGGAAGACGACGTCATTCAACCCACTAATAGTCCTTGGGCTGCGCCGGTAGTGCTTGTAAAAAAAGAAAGTTGAGTCATTGCGGTTGTGCGTCGATTACCGACGGTTAACTAAAGTGACTTTAAACCTCTACCATTCATTGACGACACGCTCGGTCGAGTCTGCCATGCCCGTTATATCTCGCCGATTGACTGAAAAAGCGAATATTTGAAAAATGAGTTCGAACAGCGGGAGAGAAAGAAGGCGGCGATTATCACGCCAGATGGCCTATACGAATTCAAAAAGATGCAATTTGGGGTGTACACATCATACATCGCCGGCAACATTTCAACCCGTGATTGAAACAGTTCTATCAGGTTTGAAATTACAGGCACGTCTTGTGTATCTAGATGATGTCGTCATTTTTGCTTACACATTCTCAGAGAACTTGTGTCAACTCCGAGCCGGGCTGCAACCTCTGAAGAACGCAGTCCTGGCGCTCAATCAGAGCAATACCGGTTTGCTTACGACCAGTTAAAATTAGTTGGTCATGTCGTGAGCAACGAAAAAGTACGTACCGACCACGGGAAAACATCTGAAGCGAGCACGTTGCCGACGCCATCAAACGAGAAGGCGGTCAGGATGTTCCTGGGTATACTATTGCCGCGCACTGACCCACCTCACAGAACACGAGGCGCCATTTGAATGGAGGCGTAAGCAACAAGAGGCATTCGAACAATTGAAGAAAGCTCGGCTGATGACACCTGTTTTGGGACCCTGCAACCAAGAGGCGGTGACTGAGATTCATTCTCACGCAAACAACGTGGCGCTCGAATCAGTACTAATTGAAAGTCACGATGGCGCAGATCGTGTGACCACACATGCAAGCTACGTGCTCTCCAAAACCAAACGCCATTACTGCAGTATTGATGTATTGAAAAAGAGTGGCTCGCCGTCATTTGAGCCATGACAGGTCACTGACCACCACTCTTTATGCTTGCTCGTCTACCTCAACAACCCGTCTGGCCGCCTCGCGTGACGCAGTTTGAGACTGCAGAAATTCGACGTCAGTACCTTGTACAAGTGTACGCGCAAGCACAGTGACGCCGACTGCCTATCTTTGGCACGAACTGAAACTGTGGAGACAGGTACCGAAGACGAGGACGACGCGTTCTTGAGGGCAGTTGGCATTGGAGACGTGGTGACCCGTCAGCGGCGCGACACCGAACTTGTCCAGGTAATCGATTACTTAGACGGCTCCGCAAGCGGTATTCTGAGAACCTAAAAACGTGTCTGACACGCCCCCCGTCATTCGCGACACAATTCTTTATAAAAAGATCTTTGAGCTTCGCGCCCCGTCATGGCTCCTGGTTGTGGCTAATAATCTACGGCAGGAGGTAATCGAAGCTTGCCACCATGACCACACTTGAGGACACTTAGGTTACAGCCGCACGCTGGTGCGATTGAAGGAAAAGTATTATTGGCCGCGCCTTGCCAAATCAGTGCATCATTACAACCGAACATGCCGTGAATACCAACGACGGAAGAGGCCACGAACCCGTCCTGACGGGTTTCTACAGCCGATAAAACCACCGATGGCTCCGTTTCAGCAAGCCAGAATGGATCTGCTAGGTCAGTTCCCGAACTCAAGCGCACAGAACCGGTGGAGAATTATTGCGACAGACTATCTTACTAGGTATTCTGAAAGAAAAGCCATTCCATCAGCAGCCAAGTCTGAAATTGCGACGTTCTTTATCCATCAGATCGTTTTAAGTCACGGTGCCCCTGAAGTCATAATCACCGATCGCGGCACCGTCTTTAAAGTCCAACTAACGCACGATATTGCTGCGAAACATGCATTTGGTTTATTTATTTATGTTTTGCTTTTGCTGACCGGCTTCGGCGGGCTCTGTTCCGTATTATCCGTGTGCCAAGAGAAACGCGCATTCCATTCTTTATGTCACACGTGTATTCTCGTTTAATAAGGAGAGTGTTTCGAACTAACGTCACCAGCCTAGAATGATCTTATTTAATATACAGTGTTCTGGGTGCAATTCGACGGTTCAAGAAACACTCTCGTTGAGAAATAAATTCCCGCAGAGCGGACGCCGAAGTATTCAATTCACCGACACTCGCCAGCAAACGTCACTTTGGTGACTGGTGCTTCGCCACCTGTGTAATTTGTAAGTTGTTAGGGAAGCACAACTTCGCTCCCCTTGTTTTTTCTTCAAGCCAACTGCGTCATCTTTGGCTTCGTGACAATATCCTATCGTTAAGTCAAACCAGACATCGCAGAACTACAGCATACCATCCGCAACCAAATGGACTTACAGAACGCCTGAATAGGACGATTACGGATATGATTGCGATGTACGTTGAAATGGAACACCGAGCGTGGAACGAGGTCTTGCCATTCGTGACCTTCGCATATAACACGACCGTACAGGAAACGACGGGGTTTTGTTCCGTTCACCTGGTTCATGGACGACAAGTAACAACAATGTTGGGTGACATGCTACCACTCCTGCCCAATGAAGATACTCACGAAAACACCCAACTTGTACCCGAGAGCGCAGAGGAGGCTTGGCCATTAGCCAGAATCTATATCAGCAGTCAGCAGTCCGTCGGCGCTGCTCGTTACAACCTTCGCCGACGTGACATGCTCTTTGAGCCGGGCTATAACTTTTGGGTCTAGACACCTCAACGCCACCGTGGACTCAGCTAAAAGCTTCTTAAAGGCTACTTCAGTCCCTACACGGTAGTGTGCCGTGTTGGTGACGTCAACTACGAGGTACCGCCGGACCCAAAGAGCCCATCATCTCGCCAAACTGTACTCCCAGTCATAGTTATTTTTTGTGCGCTTAAAACCTTGCATTGATAGCATGCCGCTGTCCGTACCTCAGCGCAATTCGTGGAACGTTTTGTTTTCATTCGCATCAGGGCGATGCACTTTTGAAGAGGGGGGGGGGGGGTAACTGCAACAACCGTAAGCACATCATCATCAAAGCCGACTTCGCCAGTCGCTTGTGTGCCAGCTGCATCAGTGAGCTGCTGCGGAGATTATCTGTCTTCATCATCATTAAACCAACAGCTGTGATCTTCTTCATCTGACCACGAGAAGAAGACGACGTTTGGACACTGACATGGCGCGGAGCATGTTTTTGGCCAGGTTTTCGGCAGCCGTACTAAGAGTTGTTACTTTCGATTTCCGGTTATTTTTGTCTCTGCTTCGTTTTCTTTTTCTTCTAACACGTTTGTTTAACGCAGGTGAGGCAGTGAATATTGCAGAGGAATGAATTTCAACTCCCCCGGCCAGGGCTCACCGCCTTGGTCGGCAGCTCTTCCTACGCAGGAACTCCTGCTGGAGGAGTTCACCAGTGGCAACGCCCCGGCCATCCCTGTGGCATTGGTCGCTTCCAACGATGGCTTCAATCACCAGCACAACCCGCAGTCCATCCAAAACGACCTGAGGGAGGCCACCGGACATTTCAAGAAAAATCACAAAAGTTAGGTCGTTCAGAGGGGAAGAAACTTGCGAAGGTCCTCTGATAAATATTGCATCAATTTTTCATCGGTACCGGTAAGCGCCTTCATCCCGCAACATCTTGCCTGCATTAAATGTTTGATTCATGGTGTCAGCACTTCCATGACCCCTCCGGAGGTGCTCGAGCAATTTTCTGTGGATGCCGCCAATTTATTCCACCAGTGCAATCGGGTAGTGAACGCAACCAGGGTTTCCACTGAATCTGTGATTGCGTCGTTTGCGGGACGATTATGGCTTTGTAAAATCAAAGCGTGGCCGTTTATGTTTCTAGTTGAACCCCTAAGACCTCACCATTACAGTGCCACAAGTGCTGGCGCTACGGGCGCAGTGAGGGAGGCTGCAAATCAGTGATTCGATGCCGTAGGTGTGAGGATGAGCGCATGGATTCAGACGGCTCTGGAGATCTTAGATATTGTCTTTGCGGGAACACTCACCTCGCAGCCTCTCTCAGCTGCGTGGCACGTGCACAGAAAGAGAGTATCGTAGAAACCATCGTAGTAGTTATTGGCGGTGAGATGTTTGAGTGGCGCCCCCTGGCTCTGACGTCGGCTTAGGGACTCGCGCCGCTGTGGTCTGCTACACTCCGCTTAATTGTGTAACGGCGTCTGCGCTAGAAATCGCCCGCTTTTTGCTTAGTGCATTAAAATCATAGTTCTAGTAATTCAGTTATTTTTGCCAGTTTCTGACACATCTAAATAATTTAAGATGCATCTCCCAAAAGTTTGCAACACACGAGGAGATAGAGAACAACTTTCTTCAGAGCATCGGTCAGAAGCTCGTGTTCAACCCGTCCTTTCTAGCTTATTTGCGCGGTTCAGTGCTCAACAGTTCCTTGATAAGCATTCAAAATGCGTAGGCTTCAGTACCGTATTTTTGAGATGCTCTTATGAAGACTCAACCGTGTAATCCTACGCACCAAGCAGTCGGCATCGCACAGCAGGAAACAGAGCAGCTGTCTTCTATTTCTTTAGTTGTTGTTGACTTCTATCAGATGAATGTTTTTTTTGCGCCCAACGCAGTAATTTTTCTGCAACGTCACAAACACTTATTGGGAGGTTTGGTTATGTGGAGGCTCACAAAAATCGTGTGGATATTTCCTTCAGGCTCTATGGCACACATTCCTTCTTCACGAATTTTTATTTGTTATGGCCGCGTGCAAGAAGGTGCATATCCAAAGCGTGCGTTGTTTATTCATATGCAAATACAATGAGAATGTTTGCGCTACGCCACCGAGACCGCGCCCCAGACAACGTTGTCCAGAGTACTCGAAGGAGGTTTCTGTGCTCCGGATTTCTATCGTAACCATCGTTATCATAACGAACTGACTCTCAACCCGAACAATGCTGACATGATTACTGTGTTGAAGGCATGATATACTCGCTAACTAACGCACTAAATAGTATACGGGCATATATTACAAGAATCGAAACTGATGAATATTTCCAAGCAGCTCTTTATTGGTTTCCAACCATTCGAGGCGCAAAGAACAAATCCTGTTCTACTGAGGATGGCCTTCTATGAATTGAAGAAAATTACTCGTGCTCTCTTGCCCTCGACTGAGGACCCGGCCCACTAACCAGTTCGATTTCATTGTTAAGTAGAGTTTCTCCTCCTCCTTATACTCCCCCTCCCCTTCAGTGGAGCTTTCCTATAACGCATATCTGAATTTTGGGAAGATATAGCTGTGGGAAATGTACGGAAATATCCCTCCAGGTCTAAACAAACATATTGTTATTTTATCTTTACCGTAGACGTAACTCGTTTTGCTCAATAAACCTCCATACTGGTTAGAAGCCTAGTATAAAACCAGCCTATACACACACTGGGTTATTTGGATCTCAGCCTACAGGTTTTGCAGTTCATAGTGCATGTCGGCATACTGTCATACCATGACAACGTAAAGAGATGTGATACAATACTTTCGAGCGCTCGGCAACGTTGCAAGAACTGTTATACCTTACACATGATTACCATGAATCGTAATGCCTTCTGTCAAAGCCGACAGCCCTGAAGGCCTACAATTTGTTTTGCCCTTGTATTTTCGCTGTTGTCGCTTACTAGCAGCTGGCAATTCCCTTTGTTCGAAAGATTACTTAATACGAAAGCTGACGCCTAGCTCCGAACCTTCCCGCTCCGCACAGGACAGGCTTCGTAAGTAATGGGGCGACGCCGGCAGCGTTTCTTCCGAAACAATATCGAAAACTAATAATACTAACTCACACCTTCAGCTAGTATGCGATTTTAGGCCTATTATTATGACAAAAAGTTACGCACACGCAAATTATGGTGCGGACAAGCATCAGACGCCGGCCGAGTGCCAAGAAACAGCAGGGAGAGCGAGCCTGAGTAAAGCAGACGACAAATGCGAGAATCCCTAAGCCGACGTCACGGAAGCGCGCTTCGCAGCGCCGCCCGTGTTCGCGCTCACCGCCAATTCTGAAAGAACGCAAGGCTAGCTATGCAGGACTCACTTCTAAACGAACCCCTCTCACGGAGACAACTCTGACTGGCATGATGAAGGCGGCTTCAAGGCAGTAGTGAAGCATGTTTAGCCGCTTGTTTTAAATATGTCTGAGTGTTTGGCCTGAATGCAGTTTTTCACCTGTAAACTTTCGGAGTTTATACAGGCTTTTCCTCTCCTCCCTGATTCTCCCAACTTCCATATTCAGGAGATAAATTCCGTTAATTCTCTTCCTACAGCCACTACAACTTCAGTTTACGGTCGTCAGGATATGAAATCTTCAGGGGCAAGCACTTCTTTGAACGCTGGATTGCCTCGAGGGGCTGACATTAGTCACCCCACCCAGTCTTCTGCCACCGCGTACGCTCCTCATGTTCCACTTTCCTCCTGCGATACCTCTTCTGAAATTGATCTTGGTCCCGCCACTTCCACGAACAAAAGTAAGAGGACTCTCTCTCTTAGAAGGCATAACTCGGGCCCAAAAGTCAGGAGAAAGGCAATTGCTTCCGCAGAGCTCCGGTCGCCATATGGCAGATCCGAGTCCTGAAGTGGAATGGTCGCTCTACGTTCTCAGAGTCTCCTGATATTTCCTACCAAATTTCTAAGTTATACCCGGATACAATTCTGTTTCAGGAAACGTGTCTCTCTCTCCCTCAAAATCATTTGCTGCACGCAACTTTTGCTCATTTTGCTTAGATTGCCATGGCAGGAGCAGAGGTTTTGTCATATTAATTTCAGCCGCACTTTGCCGCAGGGCATCTGTTTTGTTCACGTCGGTGACCAGTGAGTGCTAGATCCTTCGAGTCAACCTTTTTCTTCCGAATGCTGCTCCCTTTTCGGTGACAAACGCATAATTTCCATCTGGTGTAATGTCTACTAGAGCATTTGACGCTGCTCTGACATCTTGGAAACCCCCCAGTATCTTTGCAGGTGATTTTAACTCCCAGCAGATAGCCTGGGGCATCCGCGGGGATGCTAGGGTCTGATGTTTATGGGACTGGACTCCCCCTCAGACGTAATGCTAACTAATAATATTCCTTCCCTTCAGGATCGTAGAAAGAAGTCCCGCCTTGATCTTCTGTCTCTTATATAATTGCAAGCTTGCCCTTGATCCAACCCCTTTTCTTTCTACCTTAAACACAAGACCGACAAGACATCACCAATCCAACGGACTAACTCCGTACTTCGTGAGAACGCAGACGTTCGAATTTTCGTTCTTCCCTCGCACCATTTCAGACTTGAACCAGGTAACCCAATGAAGTCCTTCCGATAATGGCTAACTGTGCATTGTTTTTCTGTATCTTTTATTGTATTGCTCCTTAAATTGTACCATGCCCTCCTGCTTGGGCCGAAGTGTGGTGAGCAGAATGTATTAAATAAATAAATAAATAAATAATCATACCTTATAATTTTGAACACCAATACATTTTCTTGTAAAGAACTGACACTCTACACAAAAGGCATAGAAATGCTATGAAAAGGTAGGGAATACTCTGAAGTTTATTTCATTTTTGTTGCTTTCTTTTGTTGGTGCAGTTTTGTTAGAAAGCCTTGTTTCCATGCTCTTACGTGGAATGTTCCGACCATCCCGCACTCACAACGCGGGGTTTTTTGCCTCATAATGTTCGGGCTTTTAAATTTATCGTTTACTTGAAGTAAGAGTAGTCCCTTTAGCCTTTTGGGAAAATTTCAGCTGCTTGTCTGGAATCACTTCCCGGATTACTGCTCCGTAACGCATTTTCGAGAGAAAGAGAGAGAGAGAGAGAGAGAGAGAGAGAGAGAGAGAGAGAGAGAGAGAGAGAGAGAGAGAGAGAGAGAGAGAGAGAGAGAGAGAGAGAGAGAGAGAGAGAGAGAGAGAGAAAGAGAGAGAGATAGAGAAAGAAAGAGAGAGAGAGAATAAACCTTTGATATAATCTAACAACATTAGGGTTCGAGCTAGTTGGTACTCCATAGCGCTTGTCCTTGTGTTCATTCGTATTTTGTCTAAATTTGTTGCGCTTTAAATTTTCACTTTGATATAATCAGCACAGAACGCTGGGGTTCTCAGTCCAGCACTCCTTGGTATTTGCCTGGGGAAGAGTGTGGTCGAAGCGGGACTTTTAAGAAGTAGCCGTGAAGTAAGTTCGAAAGAAGGGTCTTAAAAGAAGACTCAAAGTCATACAAACAATAATGACGGTGCAAACATACCGAACGACAGCTGTAATCCGCATTGGTGTTTCCGTGACTTTGTGTGTACCATGACCACCGACAATCAATTTGCGATGTGTCCTGGGCACGTCACCATGTTCACATGAACGAACCAGTACAACAGTTGATTTTAAATAAGCCGGTCAGCACTCTTGATGTGTTTTAAGAGTGATACGAACACGGTGAGAAATACTGCAATCTACCGAGCCGTAACAGCGAACACTTCAATGAGAGAATCAATCGAAGTTCCGGACAGAGGAACCTCAAGAAAGGACGAAAATGGAAGGCATATTAGCTGGAAAATAAAAACCAAGCCCGAACAAAAAAAAAACTTTTGAACCAATCAGGTATGCTCCCGAAAGCTCGTATCATAACTGATTGCGAAATCTTCATTGGGTATATTGCGTTATATTTTTCTTTAAAGTTCTTCAGAAACCCCTTCATTGCTGCTGTGGCCGTTTGCTCCAAATAAAATGGCTTCAAGACATTTTCATTGTAATATAAGTGTGCATCACACAAAAAATGAAACAATGTATTTAAGAAGAAATTACACCTTGATACGATAAAAAAATAAGAGGTTAGCTATTCTGGGAAAGACAAGAGGCTATTATTCTGAAAGATATCATTTTCAGACACTCTCCTAAATAAAGCGGGTTTAGCCTATTGGCACATTAAACAGAGAAGTAACTTGCGCTAAAAGCAGGGAACAGGGAGTAAGAACGACGACCCACTTAAACCTGCTTAAACGGCCAAGTTTTTCTATTGATAAATAGTTGGTAGTAGCAACTGTAGTCTCGCTTCCTCTATGTGTCCTGCTTTCAGCATTATTTTTAACCTGTCTAAAATAGTCACTTAATTAGAGTACTTACCGTAAAACCATCTAAGTCAGATATAAAGGCATACTCCTTGCCACTCGGGTTTCGTTCCACCTTGGGTAATGTCATTCTCCTAGGTGTAAAATACAAATTAGCACGTCCCCTTATTGCGACCGATGCCACATATACTAGTAACACCAAGTAAGAATGAATTTCTGCCAGCATATCTGAAGGCGAAGGCAGCTTTGAACGATTTTAATGCTCCCCTCGACTTGTGCATTTAAATAAGAAAGTAGACAGGTCATTGGCCAACTTCCACATTCATGATTAGTCAGGTTGCATTCTGAGCTACAAACAAATGACCTCAAAGAATTGAACACTCCTCCCTCATTAGGCAGGATGTCGGCATCACATCATTTACACTAAGTCATCCTATGATATTTACACCCAAATAATGGCGAGATGTTTATACTGTCGGCTTTGTGTAGACGTCTTCACTGAGAAACACGAATTTTCGCAGTTAAAGCTACCGCAAAGTTTCTGGCTTTATTTTTTATATAAGCCGATTCCGAACGACGGAAGGAATGTTTTCTTCTAGCAACTGTCGGCGCAATCGAAATAATCCAGAAAACAAAACTTCCCACCAATTAAATAACGTTTTTCGATAATCATAGTCGAGAGACCTGTGATTGCAGTTTTGCAACGAATGACGTAGGATATAACTGACATTTGACATATTTGGATTCCGAGATAATTGGGAACGCCACATCTGTCATTTCGGGCTGCTTCTGTATTTGATATACATAATGAGTTGTTTATTGTGCACAGATACCGACACAGAGTTTGACTATAAAATGCAAATAAGGCACCAAATATTAAAAGCGTATTGTGGAGTTTACTTATTAATAACCTAATTGATAAAAAGCGTTTTCTGCATCATGGTCAGCGGGCTGCAATCAACACTCGGCAACTTAACAAATAGTTCTCCGCTTTTGCGCAGAGACTTTGCGTTGCCTCATTGGAGGGAAACCTCGTTCATACGATTCGAGATAACACGTTTTTCGCCTTAATACGTTTTTATTTTCATTCCGGACCAGCGTCCCTTAAAAATAAGACATTTCCGTGCGTTTATATTAGAATGACATTTTATGCCGAAATTCGAATGATACAACCAGGAAATTAGATCTTGACCGACATTTCTAGATATCTTACGTTTATTCTTCGCTATAGTAGCCAACACTGCGTTCCGACAAACCACAGTCTACAGAGTCGTTGAGGCTGATGCAGGGCTTGTGTTGTTGAAAAGGCCAGTCTAACAGACATGGTCGCTCCGTCCAATGATGAGACGGCGGCGATGCACGGCACCATGTCATCATGATCAAGGAAAGTGGGCAACGCTCGATGCAGCGACTTCCCTGTCCGACTTCTCAGCATTCTCTCTGCTTCCCAACTCTGTTCTTTGCTCTATATCCAACTTTTTGCTGTGTACGGTGGTTCTTATGTGGATCCGAGGCTTTTTGCGATTCCTGGCCCCGGCGACGGTTTTTAAGATAGAGGCGACACCCAGGTGGTCAGAATTATTACGGAGCCCTGCACTGCGGCGCGCTTCATCGCCTGCGTTATGTCGGCGCGTTAAACCGTACAATTCATCAATGCAGCTTTTTTACTTTGCTCTGGCTCCCTTGCTGCTGCGCTTGATGTTTTTTCTATGTTTGCAGCAAAGTCGAGAAACGCAAGGCGCACAGTTTAGAAGTAAACGTGAAAATAGTACGGAAATTCGAAGAACACCTGAAGAAGAAGGACGTGGACTTGGTACGTGAGCTGGGTTTACCAGTATCAAAGAGGAACTTTAAAAGAAGCTTGACGTTTTCGGCCCCTGTGTAAAACAAACGCGTGCGGTGAAGCAATAGCAAATGAATGACGTCCTGCTTACGTGGTTGTAGCAAAATAGGACAGCAGGAGAGAAGATCGGCGGGGTGGTTTCGCGAAGAAAACTTAACATCGTGCTCTTTTGGACATTGAAGTCTCCTAACGTCCAGTTGCTGGCTTGGACGATCCAGCAAAGACAAAACAACCCGCGCTTTTGTTTTGCGTTCCAGAAATTTACTTGTGGACAATGAAAACAAAGTGAAGCAGAAAGTACCCAGCTACGTCAATGTTTTCCAAGCAAGTTGCTGGCGGAGCATGCCTATTTTCCTCCTTTTTACTTATTTGGGTATCACAATTTCCGTATATACGTTCTATTTGCCGGTTCCCGTGAAAAAACACATCAAAAAGATTTCATTGTAATCCCTTTCGTTCCCTGCTATGACTTGTCGTTTTAATTTATCTAATGAGCCATTTCGTTGCCCTAGACAATCCCCTCTCCCGTCGGGAGTTCTTGCAAGGCTGCTGTGTTAAATGACCTACATTCCGCCGCAATTTCTTAGGAGTATCTGTTTTAAATACTAGACAGTGCTGTACAGCAGGTACATTGTTCACAAGCAACACTGATGGGGCAGGCCCGCTAATAAAAAAGCACGTCGTAAATACACACGCTTATGATTTCAAGCATGTTAACTCAATGGGAAGTTTTAAAGGTGGTTCCCATAGCACAGAACGTTTTCACTGTTTCCCAACTCCTGTCAATGTGGCGAAAAATATTTACGTACAAAAATCTTGATGCACATTTTTAACACGAAACACTTCTACAGTCAAAGCAATGCAGGTAGAAACTGCCAAACTCCGAACGTAACTACAGTGCTCAGCGTATAAGTATCTTGGCATATTACTTCACTTCTGGATGACTTCAACAACTTTCTACCAGGGTGGAGCCGTTCTAGCTTTATTTCTATACGATTTTAGGGGCCGGTGAATCCCACAAGTAACGACAGAGGAAGTAAGGAAGACTTTGAGAGAAATGAAAGAGGACAAAGCACCTGGTAAGGATTAGATAACAGCAGACCTCTTGAAGGATGGCGGAGAAATTGTACTTGAAAAACTGGCGAACCTGCATACGCAATGCGTAATGACCGCAAGTCTGCCGAAATCTTGTAAGATCGCGAACATAATTATCCATAAGAAAGGTGAAATGAAGGACTTGAAAAATTACAGGCGGATGAGCTTACTGTCAATTGTCTACAACGTATTTACCAATTAGCTATTAGCTATTAGCTATTAGCTATTACCAATTAGCTATTAGCTATTACCAAGGTAATAGCTAACAGAATTTCTGCAACCTTAAATTTCAGTAAACCTAAAGAACAAGCAGTGTTCCGTAAAGGCTATTCAACAATGTACCATATTCACACAACCAATCACGTGATAGAGAAGTGCGCTTACTATACTGATTCCTCATATGCAGCCTTCATCGATTATGAGAAAGCTTTTGACTCGGTCGAAACCTCAGCAGTCATTGAGGCATTACCGAACCAGGGTGTAGATGAGCATCATGTAATAATACTCGAGGATATCTACAATGGGTCCACAGCTACCATCATGATCCATAAGTAGAACAGTAAAACACCTATAAGAAAAAGCGTGAGGCAAGGAGACACAATCTCTCCATTGTTATTCACAGCATGTTCACAAAAAGTATTTAGAACATTGGATTGGGAACAGGTGGGACTAACAGGTAATGGAGAATACCTCAGTAGCCTCAGATTTGCTGACTAAGTTGCCTTGCTAAGTAACTCGGGGGACGAATTGCAGAGCATGCTTCACGAACTGGACAAACAGATGAGAACCTTGGGCCTGAACAATAATATGCAGAAAACCAAAGTAGTGACAACAACCTCGGGACAGCAAAGTGATTTGAGATAGGTAGCGAGGCCGTGGAAGCGGTAAGCGAAAATATCTACTGTGGGCCACCTCGGCGCAGGGGGTGGTGCGCATGCGCGCAGGACGCCGGCAGGGCACAGAGCATTCCACACGACGAAGCCCTGATAGTTCACAGCCGGCAGGAGATACCAATCTACACAGAATGCGCACGCAGCATAGGCAGATAGTGGCGCCTATAAGAGGGGGTCAGACAAGCCGAGGGGGCGGTCAGGCGCGTAGTCGAGCGGTGGTGTCTGACCCATGGAAGTGAGTGAGGAGAGGCCCGTACCTACTCGGACGGAAGGACAACAGCACGACGCAAGGTCGCCTATGAAAACGAGTAAGTGTCCGCTTCGCTTGACCACGGCTGGTTGACTTGTCGAAGCTCTCCGACAAGTGAGTTCAGGATAGAGCGTTCTTTGCTGGTGATCACTGTTCCACTGCTCCGCTCAGCCACCTGCTATCACGAGATGGTGTCTGTCGGCTTGTTATCCTAGGGTTGCGTTCTGTTATGTTCACTGGCTTGGAGAAGGGCCGGCTAATTTTGTGTTTTTATTCTCGGCGCGTAGAATAAAACTTGTTCATTTATTACTGCATTGTCTTGGTGTTTCCTCATCTCGCGAAACGCGGCTCGCGTACTCACTTTACCAGAAGGCTAGTTCCTTCACTAGCGCCCAACGTGGTTTTTTTGTGTCGAACCTCGGTTCGTTTTGTGAGGATCATCGGTCTGTTAGGGGACTCGTAGTTATCTCGACTTGCGGGTAGTGCCTGGGGTAACTCGGCTTCAGTGGTGGGGGGGGGGGTACTGTGGCCTTATCTCGTCGTTCCCGTTCTAACAGCGATCATAAGGTATGCCAGGCACTAGGAGTGCTGCTAAGGAGACGGCAAAGACGGAAGCTACCAAGGACGACCCCTCACCAATATCCTCACAGGATATCTTGAAGTACCCAATGGCGACGGCCAACGCAGGGGTCAACCAATCCCATGGCAGTGAGACCAAAACGGAAAACCCCACAGAGGAAACCCAATTGGTGGCAATGATGGGGCAATTATCCGCACTGCTTACACAGCAAACCCATTTCATCGGCTCACTGCAAACTCGGTTGACCGAGCAAACGAATGAAACGGAAAAGATCGAGGAAGCCTCTTTACAGCGGCTGTCGGACGTCATGCACGCCCATATCGGCCATGCAGGGACTCCGGCGGTGGATACGCCCACTGCGGCCGCCATGGAACTGGCCAGACTAAACCCCAGGCTTCACATTGCAGTCCCGGCGTACGAAGGTCACACGGACTCAAAATCGGCGGTCGATTTCCTGTAAGCGATGGAAAACTACCGCAGCGCCGAGGCGCTCACTGAAGAGTTCTTGCTACAGCGCGTCTTACCCGTTGCCCTGACGGGCTCGGCGGCTCGGTGGCGCCGCCATCAAACATTTGCAAGTTGGGCGAACTTCAAGGAACAGTTCCGGGAAGAGTTTCTGCCCCCAGATTATGCCATCCGTATGAAGGACGAACTGGTATACAGGGCTCAAAGAGAGGACGAAACGCTCATAGAGTACATTCGCTCTTTCCAAGAGCTGCATGAACGCGCGGACCCAAACGTTCCGGGGTCGGAAAAAGTCATGAGGGCAATACGGCAATGCCACCCTCGCTTCCGGCCTTTTCTGGGTAGCCACAGCTTCCACACCATGGACCCTCTGGCAAAAAAGGCATCGGTCATTCAGGCCGAAATGGCGTCTTGGGGCACATCGGCGGGAGCTCTCAGAAGCTCGGCAATGGGACCAACAAGCATGGCCCCGCAGCCGGCGGACCAATATGGCCAGACGGCTGCCCTTACCCGAACAGCGCGCGAAACCGCACCGAGCACGTACGGCCCAATCGTTCCGGCGGAGGCCCTTTCAGAGACAATGCCCCAGCCCACCTGATTCGGAGCGCCGGCCGGGAAACCAAAGAAGCCGGCAGTGGTGAGCAACCGTTGCCGGCCGTCATCCAGAGTCTACGGGATACCGCAGCATGCGTCGGGCCGAGCTTACGGACCCCAAGGAACGGTGGAACATGAGCGGAAGAGAGAATAGAGGAACCGCACGTCCTTCCAAACGCTCATACAACGGCCGCAGCAGGAGACTACAAATACGCTCGGTACGAGGCGAAGGATACCAACTAAGCCACCAGGTGCATTTATGTCACCACAGCCGTCGACGAACCTCCGTCGGAACAGAAATGGACCCACGGTACCTACATGGGCTGCTCAACCATTGTATAACAGGCCGTTACCCAGGAAAACCCGCATTTTTTGGTTATCCCGGTATGCAACACTAACAGAGTCAAGCGGCGTTCCCGTTTCAGCTCTTGCACACCCCAAGAAAACCCATCAGAATGGTCTCAGAAACAGTCGTCAGCATGCGTCCATCGTAAATCAGCAACTTCAAAGGCCCGAGACCTCAGCAGCACCCGAACCGATGGCGATTCCGGTCATGGGCCTGACAGCTTTCTGGCCCACGACAACACAGCCAGACACAGAAGGTCTGAAACTACAAGACTTCGAGGAACAGTCGCCGTTCAGTAGTAACGCCACTGGAGGGCCGCTGGCAAATACAAAGACATGGCTAGCGAACAAAGTGGTCGCTGAAACGAGCCCGACGGGCGACCTTCCAACGTTTCAAACCCTGCAGGCGACGCATAGGAGCACCAATTCAATGAGCAACCTGCCTTCGGAATTCAGACTGCCGGGCAACGAGCCAGAAAAGATGCCCTGTATAAACACCCGGGTGGCAGGAATGGACGTATCTGCACTTTTCGATACGGAGGCCACAATTTCCGTGTTTGGAGACGACATTAAGAATGGTTGCAAAGGAAAAAACTTGACTCTGCGCCAAGTAAACACACCCGTGCGCATGGCCGCCAACCAAGCCGTGTCGGCACCATTGGCGGCGAGGGTCACCGTAACCGCAGATGCACGGAAGCACAGGCAGCGATTTTTGCACATCCCCGGTCTTTCTTGCCCAGCAATCCTAGGACGGAATTTTATCGTGAAGGCAGGGATTATAATTGACCTCAGAGCCGCTAACTACCGCTACCAGACCAACCACACACCGATCAAATTTAGAGCAAGTTCGCCGGAATCGTTGCTCCAACATGGCACGGAAGTCACCCCTTCCGGGCCACCCAGACAAGCAGAGGGCTTAGAGACGGTGTTGAAGACGTTCGAAGGACCAGCAGACCAACACGTAAAACTGGCGACTGTACTCGAACCGTTTGCACCAATGTTTACGGAGACCCCCGGAACCGTCAACGTGTTAAAGCATCGCATCGACACGGGTAACGCTCGCCCCATCCGGTTTAATCCGAGGCCCTTGAGCGTACACAAGCAGGGACGCTTAGACGGGGCCCTACAAGAAATGTTGAACACCGGAGCGGTACAACCTTCAAAAAGCCCGTGGGCATTTCCCGTCGTCCTAGCCGAGACAAAGGATGGAAGCACTCGCGTTTGCGTCGACTATCGGCGCTTAAACGCAACCACTACGAGAGACACGTACCCGTTCCCTTCGATCGATGCAGTCATGTACTCGCTCGGCTCGGTGAAAGTCTTCACGACGCTCGATTGCAGCAGGGGCTTTCTACAGATCCACCTAGAGAAAGCGGATAGAGAGAACTGCTTTTACCTGCAGCAGAGGACTTTTCAAATTCGTCAGATTGCCTTTCGGGTTGTCAAATTCCCCACCAACATTTCAGCGTGCAATGGATATCATACTTGGCGATGCCAAGTTATACTACTCCATGGCATACATGGACGACGTGGTTGTGTTTTCAGATAACATGGAAGATCACCTGGGACACCTTCAAACGGTTCTTCAGTGCATGCAGAATGCAGGACTGACAGTGAACCCTCGAAAAGCACAGCTCACCAAGGACAAGATTGACCTCCTGGGTTTCGTTGTCGAGCATGGCACGGTGAAACCCAATGAAGACAAACTACAGGCCATACTGCAATTCCCGCGCCCCATCGACGTGAAGAGCTTGCAACGCTATTTGGGAATGGTTGGCTTCTACAGACACTTCATCCCTAATTGCTCCGACCTATCCAGGCCACTCCACCAGCTACTTCGAAAAGGCGTCGGCTGGTCCTGGACAAACGAAGAGGAACAGGCGTTCCGCACACTTTCCAAAGCGGTCGCGGACACCGCTACACTACGTCTGCCGGATCTCTACCGTCCCTTCGTCGTTCAAACAGACGCAAGTGATTACGGAGTGGGCGCAGTTTTGCTCCAAGAGCACCAGGGCATACTATGCCCTCTGGCATTTGCAAGTAACACCCTCTCGGGAGCAGAGCGGAAGTACTGCGTTACAGAAAAACAGTGCCTCGCTATCCTATTCGCCCCGAAGAAGTTTGACATGTACGTACCTAGACGGAGCGAAATTCACAATACAGACCAACCATTGGGCTTTGGCATGGCTATCACGCTTGCAAAACCCCGCGGGTCGTTTAGCCCGATGGGCGCTAACTTTACAGAAGTATGACTATACGGAGCAGTACAAGAAAGGCACCAGCAACCAGGTGGCGGATGCCCTGTCCCGCGCCCCGTTGCCAGGCAGAGAGCAGGCAACCCCAGAAGTGCACGCTATTACACTCCACAGCGAAACATGGGGAAGCGTAATCACCCATGAACAACTGTTACAAGAACAGCTGAGTGACGAGGAGTGCAGGCGCATTTTCCTCTCGATTGCCAACGACGATGCAGCAGACGATACAGCTGCAAACAAGCCTCATGACTGCTACGTACGGAGGAAGGAGGGTTTACTTCTCCGCTACATCCCTCCTTGCGACAACGACGGCGGGGAATCAGCCTTCGGAGTTTTCGTGCCTGCAAACCTGCGCAGAGCGTTCCTTGAATACTACCACAACTCTGCCCTGGCAGGACATAGCGATGGCCAGAAAACCTACGAAAAACTGGCCCGCTTTGCAACCTGGCCTCGGATGCGTCGAGACGTCATGAAGTATGCGCAAACCCGCAAACCTGCTCAATCTGCCAGTCAGCAAAGCCAAGAGGAGGAAAACCTCCGGGATTCATGCCGTCGGTGGAGAGCTATTACCCGTGGCAGATCGCTGCGTGTGATGTGATGGGCCCTTATCCTAGATCAGGAAAGGGCAATTGCTACCTACTCGTTATCACGGACCACTTTTCTAAGTGGGTTGAAATGTACGCACTACGTAGGCTCAATTCACAGATCATGTGGGAGAAACTGCTCGAAACGTTTGCCCGATTCGGATTTCCAGCGCAGCTTATAACGGATAATGCCACCTACTTCACGAGCAAAACATTCACTGACACTTGCAGTGCTTTAGGCGTGAAACACAAGACCACCCCGTACCACCCCCAAGCCAACATCACGGAGCGCGTGAACAGAAACCTGAAGACCATGCTGGTGGCGTTTACGGAAAAGCAAAAAGACTGGGACAGCCGTCTCGCGGAGATGGCTTTTGCTACACACACGACCGTCAACAGGTCCACAAATTTCACGCCAGCCACTTTGCTTTTCGGGCGAGACATACAATTCCCCATCGAGAATTCACTCCAGTGTGTACCCGAATCAACACCCCTTAACTACAACAAGTACGCGCAACACCTACGCACCCTCCTGTACGAGACATTGCGTGAGGCCAGAGAACATTTGGATCTGGCACGGCTAGAACAGCGTCTTCAGTACGACAAGACACGACGATCACTGCAATTTTCAGAGGGCGACAAGGTGCTGCGGAAAATACACCCTCTTAGCAGCACCGCTAAGACATTTGCGGCTTCCCTCGCCAAGCGTTGGGAGGGACCGTAAAGTGTAACTAAGCGTATTTCCCCCTTATCATATATGATCCATAAGCCCGGCGGCCGGCAAATCGGACCCATCAGCGTTAATGACCTCAAGTCATACCACACACATCATGATTTTCAGGACTAACGCAATACAGTTCGGCGCTCGGGCACATCCATTGGAATACCTAGGATCATTGATTTTGGTCCGGAAATCATCCCTGTATTTTTAAACAGCAGAGCATGCACACATGTTCACTCCAACACTTCTCCCCGCAGGATGCCGTGGTACAACCGTCATGGATCCGGTGTTCGGCGGTCTCCGCCACCCCCACGTCGATACCATGGGCGTGGATTTCACGCTGGGAGGTGCCGGTATCACGCGCCAAGGCACCAACACGAGATTGCACGCACGAGCAGGCCACCGCCGAGATACCACAGACCAACACACGGCGCCCGGGCAACCAGGGATGTGGCGACCTGGTGCCACATCGGCGGTGGTGCAGAGGCTTCATACACCTCCAGTTCCGGTTGGGACACGCAGCCTCGACCCGCCAGAGGCGCCCTACCCGCTCCTGCACGCTTCACGGGAAGAAGCCTGGACGACCTGAACCGCATAGATCTCCTGAGACCAATACCAGAGGAAGCCTTCGTGCAATGGTGCGCTCTGTGCGCACAATGCGTGGTGTCGGAATCCGCGCACGAGTCCTCCGAAACGCACCGGGAACGGCTTCGCCTACAGGCAACTCTACAACAAGCGTTGGCCCCCGGACTACAGCAGGAAGCCACCCGCCGCCTCCTGCAGGAACTCGCTGCGGCACTACAGGGCCCCGGTGACGCGAGAATGGGGCAACAGATCCCGCTACAGCCTCGGGAAAACGCCTTGCAAGGGGAAGACTTAATCGATATGGAGGACGAAGTGTAGACCACCTAAAGAATTCCCAATTGCATGTGCCCCTTCTCATTTTTCTTCTTTATTTTCCTTCGTTATCCTCGAATGTAATTTTTTCTTCTTCCGTTCTCGGGAATAAAAGCCATACCCAAAAGCCACACGGCGTGTGGTCTTCGAGGGGGGGAGGGAGTGTGCGCCACCTCGGTGCAGGGGGTGGTGCGCATGCCCGCAGGATGCCCGCAGTGCACAGAGCATTACACACGACGAAGCCCTGATAGTTCACAGCCGGCAGGAGATACCAATATTCTACGCAGAATGCGCGCGCAGCATAGGCAGATAGTCGCGCCTATAAGAGGGGGCCAGACAAGCCGAGGGGGCGGTCAGTCGCGCGTAGTCGAGCGGTGGTGTCTGACCCGTGGAAGTGAGTGACGAGAGGCCCGTACCTACTCGGACGGAAGGACAACAGCACGACGCAAGGTCGCCGAGGAAAACGAGTAAGTGTCCGCTTCGCTTGACCACGGCTGGTTGAATTGTCGAAGCTCCCCGACAAGTGAGTTCAGGATAGAGCGTTCTTTGCTGGTGATCACTGTTCCACTGCTCCGCCCAGCCACCTGTTATCACGAGATGGTGTCTGTCGGCTTGTTATCCTAGGGTTGCGTTCTGTTATGTTCACTGGCCTGGAGAAGGGCCGGCTAATTTTGTGTTTATAATTTTGTGAATAAATCTTGTTCATTTATTACTGCCATGTCTTGGTGTTTCCTCATCACGTGAAACGCGGCTCGCGTACCCACTTTACAAGAAGGCTAGTTCCTTCACTACTTAGGTCAAATTGTGACCTCTGATCCCAACCATGAGGCACAGATATTTAAAGGATAAGAACGGGGTGGAGTGCATGCGGGAGATATTCTCATAGAATGACTGGCACCCTATCATTGTCCCTGAAGAAGAAAGTTTATGACAGCTGCATATTACCGGTACTCACCAACGGGGTAGAAACTTGGGGGCTCACTAAGAGGGTTCAACTTAAATTGAGATCGACTCAGCGGGAATTGGAACAGAAGCTGATAGTAGTAGCAGTAAGGGACAAAAAGAGAGCGGAGTGGGTGAGGGGACAAACGCGTGTCGAGGACATATTAGTAGAAATTAATAATACGAAATGGACGTGGGCAGGGCATGTAATGCGAAGGTAAGATAGCCGTTGGTCATTAAGGGCAACAGAGTGTATACCTAGCGAAGGCCAGCGCAGCAGGGGGCGGCAGAAAGTTAGGTAGATGAGATCAAGAAGTTTGCAGGGATAAATTGGTCGCAGTTAGCGCAAGACCGGGGTAGTTCGAGAATAATGGGAGAGGCCTTTGCCCTGCAGTGGGCGTAGACAGGCTGGTGATGGTGGTGATCTCCGCTTGGTTTTGTTTTTCTTATATCTTTGGTCTATCGTCGGCGAGGCAGTGATTCCGGCAGAGGATTGAATTTCAAGTCTACTGTCCGGGGATCATTGCCTTGAAAGGCATCTCTTCCTACGCAGGAACTCCTCATGGAGGTGTTCATGAGTGGCAACTCCCCGGGCATCCCTGTGCAATTGGTTCCTTCCAATGGTGACTTCATTCACCGTAACAACCCGCAGTCCATCAAAAACGACCTAAGGGAGGCCCCCACGCATTTCAAGAAAATCACCAGAAATGAGGCCGTTTGGCAGTGCAGGAATATTGTGTCAGTCCTCTGATAAAGATTGCATCGATGTTTGCATCGGTCCCGGTAAGCACCTTCATCTCCCCACGTCTCGCTTGAACAAAAGGTTTGCCTCGTGCTGTCAGCATTTCCCTGACCCTTCCGGAGGTGCCCGAGCAATTTTCTGTGGCTGGCGCCGTTTCAGTCTAATGGTGGAATTGGGTAGTGAACGCAACCAGGGTTTCCACTGAATCTGCGATGGACACCTTAGCGGGACGGTCATGCCTTTTGGAAATCAAAGCGAGGGCGTTTCTGTTTCGAGTTGAACCCCTAAGACCTCTACCATTCCAGTGCGATAAGTGCTAGTGTCATGGGGGCAGTCAGGTAGGCTGCAAATCAACAGCTCGATGCCGTAGGTGTGGAGATGAGAACGTGGAGTCAGACTGCTCTCGAGATCTGAAATACTGTCTTTGTGGGGACGCTCCTCTGGAAGACTCTCTAAGCTGTGTGGCATGTGCAAACGAGGAGAGAATCCTAGAAACTATTGAAACGCGCAGATGCTGCGCGGGGAAGCTGTAGCTATTCTCAAAGAACACAGTCTGCTAAGCAGTTCTCACTTCTAAACCGACACTCTCAAGGAGACAACTCCGACTTGCCTGATGAACGCGGCTGCAGCGAACGCAGTAGCGAAGCATGTAGAGCCGCTCGTTTTAAATATGCCTCAGTGTTTGGCCCGAATGCAGTTAGTGACCGCTAAACTTTCGGAGTTTACACAGGCTTCTTCTCTCCTTCCTGCTTCTCCCAACTCCCATGTTCCGGACGTAAATTCAGTTACTCTTTTCCCTATAGCCACTACACCTTCAGGTCACTGTCGTCAGGATATGAATTCTTCAGGAGCACGCCCTTCCTTTAACGCTGGATTGCCTCTAGTGGCCGAGACTAATCATCCCGCCCAGTCGTTTGCCACCGCGTACGCTCCTCACATTCAACTTTCCTGCGACGATACCTCTTCTGAAATGGATCTTCGTCCTGCCACATCCACACACAAAAACCAGAGTACTCTCTCCCCCGCTGATGCCAAAACAGACATTGGACTTAAATCAAAAGATAAAAAAGGCATAACTCGGGCCAAAAAGTCAGAAGACATCTTGAAAGATGCAATTGCTCCGGCAGAGCTCGAGTCGTCATATGGCGGATCCGAGTCCTGCAGTGGAATTGTCGGTCTGCGTCCTCTGCGTCTCCTGATCTTCCCTGCCAAATTTCTAATGTATACCCGGGTATATTTCCGTTTCAGGAAACGTGGCTATCTCGCTCAAAATCATTTGCTGTACGCAACTTTCGCTCATTTCGGTTAGATTCCCAGGCAGGTTCGGAGGTTTGCTCATAATAATTTCAGCCGCATTTTGCGGCAGACCATGCGGCAGAGTTTTGTTCATGTCGTCGATCAGTGAGTGTGAAAGCCTTGGAGTCAACCTTTTTTTTCTTAATGCTGCTCCCTTTCCGGTGATTAACGCGTACTTTCTCTCTGGTGTAACCTCTACTAGAGCATTGGACGCTGCTCTGACATCCCGCAAACCCCACAGTGTCTTAGCAGGTGATTTTAACTCCCACCACATATCCTAGGGCTTCCGCATGGATGCTTGGGGCCGACGTTTATCCGAGTAGACTTGGGGCAATAACCTGTTTTGCGACAAGTCTGGAGTGAAAACGTGTGTTAGGGGTACGTCCCGCTCGGTTGTACGCTTTATACACATGGTCTGGAAACGGGGTGGGATACGGTCCCTGACTCACCCAAATGTGATCACGTCACCGGTTTTATCGCTGTCGTATGCCTGACTGAACTCCACACTACAGAACATGGCTCGGTTCGGTAAAGCATTCCGCACTGCGCTTTTTTCAATGGCCCACGTTAACGAAGAACCTCTGGCAATGGAGGTGTTAAATTTGATTACCTATGCACCAGTACGATTCAAATTCACAGCCTCGCCAGATAGGAATGGTTCTTGCAGTTTCTGGTGGAATGACGAGTGCACGCGAGAGTACAGACGCACAAATTTTGCGTGGAAAAGGCTGCTTCGCAATCGAAGCCCTCAGAAGTGGAATACTTTCAAATTTAGTCGCCCAATTTTTAAGCGAACTATCTCAAAGAGTATGGAGGAATATAAGAAGCACCGGTTTACTCTTCTATCAGATCCGCGGAAAAAACGTACCATCTTGAAATAGTTACGTATTTGGAAAGGGGCTCATCCGGACCAAAATGGTGATTCGGTTATCAATTCTTCCGATGAAACACAAGATTTTCTCAGCCGCATTGCTCAAGAATTGCATAAGCGTTTTACATCAGTGGTGCCATCCATTTCCACGGGACATGGTCAAGATGACTTTGAGCAAACCACCCTAGAATATCTCGAGAAGGGATTGCATCCAGCCACTGACTCGGCTACAGGACCTGATAACATTACAGCCAGCATGCTAAAACTCTTCTTCAGCGAGTCCCCCCGCCTCTATACTACACATGGCTAACCACTCTTTACGGCATTTGTGGGTGCCACCTGGGTGGCGGCTGGCTAAGAATGTTCCCCTCCTTAAAAAAACAAGGTTTGGGATTTTAATTGATAATTTTAAAACCATTGCCCTGATGTCCAGTTTAGTAAATTGGTAGAAAGAATTTTACTTACTCACTCGAATTAAAAATATCCTTGGATCTCACAACATATTAAACCCCAATCAGGTAGGCATCAGGCCTGGCCGTTCAATATAGTCTGCCCACATTGATTTGGGGAACCGTATTCATTTGGCCCGCTCACGAAGAGAAATGTCCGTCCTAGTCACATTGTATGTCGCCAAGGCTTACGACGCGTTGAGTACCAAATTCTTTTTATGACGCCTAAAGCTTTCGGCCCTGGTGGCGTGAATTGACGCCATCACATTGTAGTTCCTCTAGCGCATAGAGAACGAAAGCAAAACTGCTAGTATTTTGGAGAATTGTCCTTCAATGATGCTTATAGCGATAGATATCACTGTTGCTTCATTTAGTAGAGTTACTCGCGACATAAAATAAAAATGCCCGGTTAATTAAAAATTACGACACTAAAGTTATAAAAAAATGGCGGTCTCGGTTTGTTCTAAGCTTGTAAATCTATAAATACGTGCACTACGAAGCTGAATTTTTGTTTCTGGGTTCATGTAGTAATATCGCCCAGGAAAATGAGCGAAAGTGATGTCATTGATCTACACAAAAGTTTTAATTGCAAGGTGCCTTAATTAATTGCCTCGTTAATAAATCTGTTATTACGTTTACTTCCACCTCTGTTTTTCGTTTGTGGGCTTATGGCACCCTAAAATTTAGGACAATACACAGAAAAAACTGTTTTGCTTGAAATAAAAATTATGGCCGAAAGGGTTAAGCGTTATCCTTTCCCGAAATACATTATCTAATGGGTTATCAATTTCCCGTCTAATATAAATTGTTTTTGTTCACAGCCGGGTCTGTCATCTTTATTATACATACAAACTCGCGGTGCTTCTCGGAAAAGTGTTTTGTCCCCCGCGCTTTGTACCATTCTGATAAGTTTCATTCCAATACACCCAGACGTTCCGCTGTACGTTTATGCCGACGACATCGGGTTTTCGCACCAGCCAAATACATCACACATTGTACCAACGTCGTCAGAAAAATCTATGCCCCTATCGAGGCTTGGCTTGATTTTCTATGTTTGAACTTAAATGCGAACAAATGTGATCTCCTTGTCTTTCCCGCGGGTGGCCTAGACTCTATTTCTCTTATTTACCATCAAAATTCATTTCCCAGGTCAATTCGCCAAAATACCTAGAAATAATATACGAATACACTTTGAATTGCCGCCCCCACACTGACTACATTGCTGCTACGAGTGCGCGGTCTGTTCCGGTATTGAGAAGCATTAACCACAAAAGATTTGGTATGCGCCCTTACACTTTAAAAATGACTTGCCGAATGTATGTCCGGCCAATCCTAGAATTTGGATGTGGTTCTTCCACAAAGCCCACATTACAAACTTTGGGCGCTGGAAACGCTAGGACGGCGAGCCATACGACTGTCTGGTTCTTCAACGATGCGTGCCAATAAACGTTTTATACATGGAAGCTCGAATTCCCCCACTAGGTCCCCGCCTGCACGCCTTCACTCTTGATGCAGTCCTAAGAGTAATGGCATCAGTCATATCTAGACCGCAGACTGCCTTTGTAACATGGCTGTCGTTGTTTTCAGCAGCCGAAGGCCCCGAACCATATGCCCATAAGAGATATTTGTACAATTCATAATAGACCCATTACATGTGTTCCTATTGCCTGTTACCGTACCTAATCGTTATGTCCCATCCTTAGATGTAGCTTTTGATGACATTTTCCCTAGGAATGCTAAATTTCTCTTGTCGAATCTGTTATCCGGCCTTTTGCCGGATCACCTTACAGGTTTTCCCTGTCATGATATCATTCCAACTGATGCCTCCGTCCGTAATAAGAAGGCAGGCGTGGCATTTTTTCTCCAGATCTAGATAAGGCCTTTTCTCTCCGAGTACCTGATTTCACCAGTTATTTTCATGCAGAATACTTGGCAATTATCCTAGCC
Organism: Haemaphysalis longicornis; assembly: GCF_048455015.1. Taxonomy (NCBI): domain Eukaryota; kingdom Metazoa; phylum Arthropoda; class Arachnida; order Ixodida; family Ixodidae; genus Haemaphysalis; species Haemaphysalis longicornis. The sequence goes on along the minus strand of NW_027526225.1, from coordinate 73,669,583 downwards.
CGACAAAAGTTAAATTCTGCTAAACATGTAATAGTGATTACTGACTCTCTGGGTTCGCACTGCTCGTTCGTATCCGAATACATCGCAACGTCGAGCCCTAAGTTCTTTACTGAATACATCATTGCGAAAACTTTATTTGGTGTGGGTGCCAGGACACGCTGGCATCTGGATTAACATTTCGGCAGACACTCTGGCAGGTCTTGCAGTGGATGGCTCAGCGGTGGAAATCCTGGCGCCCATACATTTCCTAACCTCGCCCCGTTTTCGTAAATTAGGCCTCCTACAACGCACGGCGGAAACTTGGTGCGTAAGTTCAGAGCCTGGGCACTTCCAGTACTAATAGAAGTGGAGGATAAGTCAATCACGAGAATGTCAAATTATCATGACTAACTTTTGCTTCGGCGTACCAATGTAAAATTATTATTTGCACCACTCTGATGTGGCTCCTTCACCCTGTTAAGTTCGGGCTCCTCATTTAATTAATGAAAGCCGCCGGTGGCACATGTATCGGCGTCGCTTCCGCTGGTAGCTGCTATCCTGTCTGCCTTTCATGCAGCCGCACGGACGCCAAGTTCGGAGCGGCGCAGAGCGTGTTTTGTGCCCGTCCTTTTGTGTGTCAAAAGACGGGGCGCTTAGCCTGAGTACCTCTGTCGCGTCAGAGGTGGCTGGGTCATTCGTCAAGACGAGCTCACGGGAAGCCAAATGATCGTGTCTCTTAGTGTCGAAAGGGCGTGTGGTGTACGTTTGGAGAATCTGCCGCCGGTGGCACATGTATCGGCGTCGCCTCCACTGGTAGCTGCTATCCTGTCTCCCTTTCATGCAGCCGCACGGACGCCAAGTTCGTAGCCGCGGAGAGCGTGTTTTGCGCCCGTCCTTTTGTGTGTCAAAAGACTGGGCGCTTAGCCTGAGTACCTCTGTCGCGTCAGAGGTGGCTGGGTCATTCGTCAATGCGAGCTCACGGGAAGGCAAATGATCGTGTCTCTTAGTGTCGAAAGGGCGCGCGGTGTACGTTTGGAGAATCTGCCGCCGGTGGCACATGTATCTGCGTCGCCTCCGCTGGTAGCTGCTATCCTGTCGGCCTTTCATGCAGCCGCACGGACGCCAAGTTCGTAGCCGCGGAGAGCGTGTTTTGTGCCCGTCCTTTTGTGTGTCAAAAGACTGGGCGCTTAGCCTGAGTACCTCTGTCGCGTCAGAGGTGGCTGGGTCATTCGTCAATGCGAGCTCACGGGAAGCCAAATGATCGTGTCTCTTAGTGTCGAAAGGGCGCGCGGTGTACGTTTGGAGAATCTGCCGCCGGTGGCACATGTATCTGCGTCGCCTCCGCTGGTAGCTGCTATCCTGTCTGCCTTTCATGCAGCCGCACGGACGCCAAGTTCGGAGCCGCGGAGAGCGTGTTTTGTGCCCGTCCTTTTGTGTGTCAAAAGACGGGGCGCTTAGCCTGAGTACCTCTGTCGCATCAGAGGTGGCTGGGTCATTCGTCAAGACGAGCTCACGGGAAGCCAAATGATCGTGTCTCTTAGTGTCGAAAGGGCACGCGGTGTAAGTTTGGAGAATCTGCGACGCCGGCGGAGGCGCTGGTCGTTCACGGGTCGTTCGCCTCGAAGACGATCGCTTGGGCCTAAAGTGCCTCTTCCCGGGGTACAGACGGCAGGCGGCGGCGTCCTCAGTCTGGGAGGGGATTAGCGGTGACTCCCGCGTTGCCCCGACGCGCGCGCAGGCGAGGGGGCAAAGCAGACGCGGCCTTCGGCTTGGCCTTTGAGCAGAGGCCGCCCGTGAACGTAATGGTGTGTCCACTCCGCGCGGTCAATGACTTTAGGCCGCAAACGTCCTGTATTTGCTTGTCCGGTGCAAAAGCGTGCGTGGGAAACGCATTATGAGTGCATAAGAGAGAGTGTTGGGTCACGGGACCGCAGGTGGGGACATGTGTGGGATTGGCTGGTTCCTGTGGCCAATCAATGGTTTGTGTTGTTTTGAAAGGTTTTTCTCTCTTTCTTGAACGCCCCCTTTTTGGAGGCGGGGTTTTTGGTATCAAAACCGGAGTATTGGGTTTGGCCCAGGATCGGTCGAGATGGATCTAGCAGTATAGATCTCGGCCGAGCAGATTGCCGCTGGCAGAGTGACAATGTAACCGTCATTCTTACCTGATGTAAACTTGGAGTAATGTAAATAGTGTAAATTAACCTAAATATCCAGCAAGGAAGGCAGTCCTCATCCCTCACCCGCTTCAAGCATCGGTCATCGGTCATCGGAGCGAGTCGAGATCGTTCTCTGGGATCGCGCATCAAAGGAACATCACTATTTTGTCTCCATAACCTCGCTAAGAAGATGCAGAGGCGACATTTAACTGGCGCGGTCGACAGAATGACCACGACCATGTGCTGGAGCTGGTGGGGCATTGCGGAGAGACTCCTTCAACACAAGGTTTGGCTCCGACTATCGACGAGCCAGACTCCAAGCATTGACGGGGCGACACCTCAGCGGGAGTCCTCGTGAGCTCCGGCTCAGTTCGGCAACAGCCGCGATTCAATGGGAACGGGGCGACACTTCAGCGGGAGGCCTGGTGGGCTCCGGCCCAGGGCGGCGGAAGCCGCGGTTTGATGTGGCAGCACCTCAGCAGGAGGCCTCGAGAGCTCAAGCTCAGAGTGGCGGAAGCCGCGGTTTGACGAGGCGGCACCTCAGCGGGAGGCCTCGTGGGCTTCCGCCCAGGGCGGCGGAAGCCGCGGTTAAACGAGGCGACACCTCCGTGGGAGGCCTCGTGAGCTCTGGCTCAGGAAGCACGGCCCCATCCCAGCGGCGAGAGCGGCGCATCGGGTCCACGAGTTGCTGCTGCACCAGCGACACTGCGACCCGGCCGAACCTGGAGCGAGAACAGGTGGGCCCTGATTTGTTTTTTCCGGGTTCACCATGGCCACTATGCTAACGGGATGTCGCGGCACCGGCCGGAAGTTTAGTGCCATTGTGCTCGAGATCGAGGAGTTGAGAGCTGAATTAGCTCTCAAAAAGGCTCAGCACGCTTTACGAAAAGCCAGGCTAGCGAGTAACCAGGGCGTGGGTAGCCCGTCCGAATGGACGGCTGATGAGCTCAGTGCACAATTAGCCCAAGGAAGAGCGGAGATCTTTTATGAAAAAGCAAAGCTTCGCAGGATTGGTAAACTCGTAAGAAGATACCAATGTTTTCACAGTGTTCTTTCCCTCATGGGCGTTTTGAATGCCACAGGATAAGGAGAGTGGTAATGCAGTTGAGGTGGCCGAAGCCACTTAAGTTGTTGAGCAACCCGTTATCGTTCCCACCGCTACAGATGAGATCGTGGAATCTCGCGAGACAGGTGTCTTACCTGCCGAAATTCTTTCTGGGGAGCCGGACAATGAACAGCTGTCCGCCGCCGAGGCAGCACAAGGAAGTGTTCAGAGTAGCATCGCCCCATGCGCCGACATAGAGTACGCGGATGACCGCGAGGAGCCCCTCGTGGATGAGCTAATGCAGAGATCGAGCGAATCTGTAGAAGGCATGGTCATCTCAGAGGAGGCAGATGAAGCACGGGAGTCATGCAAGGGCAGCGGAACGGCGCGCCTAATTGTGGAGCTTACATGCGCGAAGCATGAATGCGCAGGTGGTCCGCGGCGTCTTGCGCGTGGGTCGATTCCGACGGGTCCAAGAACGCGGAAGGCGCGGGCAGGTGTGGCGGCGCACGTGCGACATCGTCGTACGCGCTACCGCCGGATAGGGTGTTTCATTTCTCCCGAAGGCACAGGACACCGCGAGCCAAACTAGGGTTTGTGTAGAATCAGCTGGAGGCGAATGAAACGGAATCTGCTTCCGTGCGACGGCCGGTGTGTGTGCCGCCGCGGAAAGGGGGGTTGCGCTGAATAGTGTGCAGTGCTAGACAGGAACGGTTCAGTGTTGTTTCCCGCACACTTAATTGTTAGCGTTTTTTTTCTCTAGGTGTGTAGGCATCGCTCAGATGAGGATTACTGTTAGTTTTATCTGTACTGTCGTTCTTGCCCTTGTTATTCTTTTGTGTGTGCGTATGTTGGTTGCGTTTAGCTGTCGTAAGGCGTGTGATTTGCTAGTAGCGCAGCTGGGTGGTTTTAACGCTGTCTTCTTGAGGAGTAGAGCCGCTGTTATAGCATGGTAGGGAGTTTAACTCTGGGTACAATGGCGAGTGCCTTCCTTTATTTGCGCTCTTTGGCATGTGGTCGTGGCGGGCCATGGAATGTGCAAGTAGGGCCCCCTTGTGGCGCTTGTGTGCCAACTAGTGTCTGAAGTACTGAAAAGGGAACTTTCAGTACATCGCATGTGGACAGCAAGTGAACCGCAACCGGGATGAACAATCTGTGGTGCATTCTGAAAGAACCGGCGTCCGCGAGTGTGTGAAGAGATGCTGAACTTCCTTAAACGTTTTTTTTTGGTACAGGACTAGCCTCATTTTGTGCGTTTGGGTTTGTTTGGGTGTCTGTTCCTTTCCTAAGAGTGAAACAATGCTTCTCCATGCGCGTAACGTTTAAGAGTGGATGGTGTCATTCATTCAGTTGTCAAGTTTGAACATTTATACCATTCGGGAGGTTGGTTGCCTTTATAATGGTAGAGGGTGCCACGAGTTGTTCTCACGTGCCCTGTAGTCGAGCGCAATCGTTTATTGTTTGATGTTGCGCAAGCGACGGCTAGGCCAAGGCACTAAGTGTGTCGTGTGGTATCTCTTGTTGGTGTAGTTGGCCGGCTGTTAGGGTTGGTTGCGTTGGTGTGTGCCGCGGTAATTTTGTATTGTTGTATTGTGTTGTATTTTGTATTGTACTCGCGTAACGGCTTGAGTGGGTTTTGTTTAGTTCTTGTTCTCCAGTAAGACAGAACGTGCAGTGAGAGTTAATGTTGTACGTACAGCTAGTGTACGGACAACATTCCTAGTGCGGAGGTGTTAAGTTCGGGCTCCTCTTTAATTAATGAAAGCCGTCGGTGGCTCATGTATCGGCGTCGCCTCCGCTGGCAGCTGCTATCCTGTCTCCCTTTCATGCAGCCGCACGGACGCCAAGATCGGAGCCGCGGAGAGCGTGTTTTGTGCCCGTCCTTTTGTCTGTCAAAATACGGGGGCGCTTAGCCTGAGTACCTCTGTCGTGTCAGAGGTGGCTGGGTGATTCGTCATGACGAGCTCACGGGAAGCCAAATGATCGTGTCTCTTAGTGTCGAAAGGGCGCGCGGTGTAAGTTTGGAGAATCTGCGACGTCGGTGGAGGCGCTGGTCGTTGACGGGTCGTTCGCCTCGAAGACGATCGCTTGGGCCTAAAGTGCCTCTTCCCGGGGTACAGACGGCAGGCGGCGGCGTCCTCAGTCTGGGAGGGGATTAGCGGTGACTCCCGCGTTGTCCCGACGCGCGCGCAGACGACAGGGCAAGGCAGACGCGGCCTTCGGCGTGGCCTTTGAGCTGAGGCCGCCCGCTGAACGTAATGGTGTGTGCACTCCGCGCGGTCAATGACTTTAGGCCGCAGACGTCCTGTATTTGCTTGTCGGGTGCAACAGCGTGCGTGGGAAACGCACTATGAGTGCATAAGAGAAAGTGTTCGGTCACGGGACCACAGGTGGGGACATGTGTGGGATTGGCTGGTTCCTGTGGCCAATCAATGGTTTGTGTTAATTGTTTTGAAAGGTTTTTTTCTCTTTCTTGAAGGCCCTTTTTTGGATGCGGGGTTTTTGGTATCAAAACCAGAGTGTTGGGTTTGGTCCAGGATCGGTCGAGATGGATCTAGCAGTATAGATCTCGGCCGAGCAGGCTGCTGCTGGCAGAGTGACAATGTATCCTTCATTCTCACCTGATGTAAACTTGGAGTAATGTAAATAGTGTAAATTAACCTAATATCCAGCAAGGAAGGCAGTCCTCATCCCTCACCCGCTTCAAGCATCGGTCGTCGGTCATCGGAGCGAGTCGAGATCGTCCTCTGGCTCGCGCATCAAAAGAACATCACTATTTCGTCTCCATCCGTTCGCCAAGAAGATGCAAAGGCGACATTTAACTCACTCCTTTGGGCATTTTGTAATGAGATAGAAACAATAGAACAATTTTTTTCTCTTCTGCTGACGGTTCACCTCTATACGAAAACGAAATGTGGAAAACACTTTAAATAAATTGGCCACCACAATGTTTGTTCCTCTAATATTATTCGGGCGAAAGTCCTCGGCTTCTGTCGTGGGTACCTTTGCCGCGCTGTACGCTCATTCATTTATCAATCTCGCCGTCTACCGTCGTAGCCGCCCCATAAAGATATCGGGCTTCTCTACAAAATATGCCAGCACCTGTATTCACTTTCTTCCTGCTCACTGCCTCTCCTAGACTGGCGTGTCTTGTTGATTTGTTTTCTTACGGACTTTTCCCGGTTGTCCTTCTTTCTATACTTTCCTTATTCATTAATGTTAATTTCATACTTGGTGGGTCCTCTCACATGTCGTACCTCAATTTATGGCCCTCTACGTATCTTTTTGAATAACGTTTATTTACTCTTTTTTACTGAACGTGTATCTGAAGTGCATTCATTATGATTATTTTCATCTTGAAAAGAACTTTATTTCTCTCTGAGTTAGCACCCATTTTCTGGCCAATCCCCTTTAGTGGGCCTGAGCCATTCCTTTGGTGTCAACCAACCAAGCAAGCACGTCAACGCTGCTATCTTCACTTAACGAGCTCTTGGGAATAAAGCCAACTGTGCTACCCCTCGATCACTGGAATCAGTCGCCTCACCGGTGACAATATTAGACGTCGACATCAAGCGGTAAGCACTCAAATCGCTGTGAAAGACTCGGAAAAACCAACCGCGCTTTCTTCAAATGCCCTCGTTAGGAACCACTGACACCGCTGTTATTAGGCCATAACAGCTGTGGTGGTTGTATTGGCTTTTGTTCGTCAACTTTACGGTTAATTTTTCAAATTTCCTGTGACTATTTGCCGTCGTCGGCGCTGTGCACCAAACGTTTTTATGCTTGAACCTGTGCGAAGTTTTGGCGTCTCTTTTGTGTTTTCAGTGCACGCAGAGTTTGAGTGAAACCTAATTTTTTTTTCAACCATACCACTCAACAACCAACGTCTATTGCTTTAGAAACGTCCTACCAGCTTTAGCGCCCACTTGCGGGCAGACAGCAATGAATACGTTTTTTTGCACCACATCGCAAGTAGGCCACTAGACGTTGCGGAGAAAAACATCGATATTTTTTCGCGAGAGAACTATTGCGTACAATTTGTCATCGCTGGCAGCTTTGGTGATAGAGAACAGCTTTTATACTTCTTGCCTGAGCAGATTGCTGGGACATTACACTTTATTCCATAATGTATTGCAAATAGTCAGTAGTGAGTGCTTGCAGGGCTCCTTGAAGCTTATTTTGTGTGAAAAACTCACCTACAGTATCTTTTTCTGTGTATGTAGACGACGTGCAGATACCATTTAACTGGTGTAACATGTCCATCTGCGAACGTCAAGTCCAGCTTGGTGTCAACAAACTTTCCAGCTGGGCTGACAAGAATGGTTTTAAAATTAATCCCGGAAAGAGCGCTTGTGTTGTGTTCTCCAGAAAGCGTGGAGTCCACCCGGACTCAGACATCACTTTTGAGAACGTGCCGATTCCTGTTATCAAGGAGCACAAGTTCTTAGGTATTTTACTCTATGAAAAGCTTACATTCATTCCTCATAACAAACAGCTCAGATGCAAATGCTAAAAACAATAAACTATGGGGCCGACAAACAACAAAGACAGCACTGAAAATCCTCGGCCCAGTGCTGCATCTTGGCCTTCCCCCCTTATGCGGGCGCTTTGCGCACTAGCCCTGTCGAAAGTCTTTATGTCGAGTGCGACAGATGGTGCCTAGGGCATCAGGGGGAGTATGTTGACCTGCTGTATGCATCTAAGATCGTGTCTCTCACAAACCATCCTTATAATCCCAATATAAACAAGACATCAAATTAGCAACTCTTTTTAAACCGGCCATCTATTTCCTTACATTTCTCTCTCAGAATTAGGGAGGAGGATTCTGCACTCGCGGTCCTTCTTTCAGACACGCACAAGGTGCCCATTCATTATTTATTTCCACCATGGCATCTACATCCGATATCCTGCGACTTATTATTGAGACTAGTAGAAAAAAATAGGGTACCCACGAGTGTGATTGGGCAGCACTTCCTGTTCCTGCAGGACAAGTACAGGTGCCAGAATTCTATGGCGACGTGTCGAAAACTGGTTCTAATGTCTCTTCTGCAGCGTACGGACCAAATTTTAGAGTTAGCAAAACAATAAATTTTTCTAACAGCATTTACACGGCACAAGCGTATGGCATTTTACTCGTTTAAAACCGCATCATCAAACGTAAAATTCCCAAGTCCAAAGCGTAATCAGACTCTCTAAGCATTGTACAGGCACTGTCATTAGGAAGGTCTCTAAAAACAACGTGATCAAAGCTTTTTTCAAGGTACTAATAACTGAACATGCCTCAAATCTACAAATAACTATATTCTGGGTACCAGGGCACTGTGGAATCCCTGGCAATGAGGCCGCCGATCAAATGACTGGTGATGCTGCTCTCATGATTTCAGTTTACATTACAACAGTACCTTACACCGACCTAAAGACACATATCAGAGTCAGCGTAACACATGGCAACTACACTGACGTCAACAAACAGACAACAACCTACATGTAATAAAAGCACAATTGGGACGCAACACAACTTACTCATACTACAGATGCACTGAAGTCGCGTTGGCTAAGCTGCGGATAGGCCACACGCATGTAACGCACACCCACCTGCTCACTGGAACTTCGGGACCCTCGTGTAGCAGGCATAGAAGGGACCTATCAGTAGTCCACACACTAATCACATGCAAGGCACTTGACAAAACACGGCACAAACATTTCACTGAATAATACAGACGACACATTACTTCGCACCCATCATACTTCTTAGCCGACGAACCAATGTTTTCTAGTCACCATGGTCTTAAGATTTTCGCGGAAGTAAAATTTCTGCAGCTCTTGTCATATCACGTGTAATCATCCTGGCCTATACACCAGCCATCTCCATTGTGTTTAGCATTGCGTGACTATTACTTCTACTCACAGGTTTTAGTATTTAGTCTCATGAACTATTAAATAACTTTGGCGCTTTTTGCCCATAGTCGGCCTTGCGCCAAAAAACGTAACTATCATCATCATTGTATACAAATTTTTTAAAAGCGAAAGCTTCATTATTGGCACCGTTGGCATCCTATCCAAAAACTAATACATTTGCCCATTACCGGTTCTTCGAACGAAAACCTCTCGTGAGACATCTAGACGCAAGGCGCGGGCGTGAAACCGGGCTTCCATTGTGTCAAAATCGCGAAAAGGGAAAATTTCTACAGGAGACAGTCTACATATCGGTCATGAAGACACAGTACAATAGTATAGCGTCAGCTGGAAAACCACGTGTCGGAACACATTTATATCGCCCGTAGGTACTCGTAATTATTGCGAAAAAATTTCGCATGTGTTCGCTCCTCGTGTGCGATTTGGGTCTTCGCACGTTTGACGATCCTTCGGGCCCATTTCAGCGAAGGTTGGAGACACTTTAAAAGCAACTTTGGGTGAGAGAAAGCTTTTGCGCTTCTCTCGTTTATCTTTATGAAGGAATAGTAAGGTTTACCTGCTGTAGTAAACTGCACATAAATTCTTCAACAAACGCTCCAAATGCAATTAACACACAGTTTAATAACCCCTTAAAAATTATGCCATGTTTAGAAGAGAAAAAGGAGCACTGCGGACGCAACTCTTAAGCGCGGCAGGTATCGAGTGTTGGGAATTGGCTGTGCAAATATACATATTTGATGTTTAAATGCTATGCAGATGGCTTTAATAGAAATCCTTACGAGTCACCATAGGCGAGATCTCTGTTTGCCGCAGCAAGTATCAAGGGCCTCCCAAAAGTATTTCTAACTCCGAGGATTGTCGCAGGGGTCCGTATTGGCCATAATGGTAGAGGTTAGCAGGCGGTATTCAATCATAATTTCCTTGTTTGTTTCCTTGGATAGTAGTGCGCAGCGGAGAGCGCTGTTTGAAATGTCATTGACATCATTTTATGGTATGTTTCTCGCCATTTTTCACCGCATAATGTATGCGACATTACCAAAAGGCCAGGCATTTCTTAGAATTGAAAAGCTCCAACAGAATACCTATTTTTTACTTTTAAAGATAACGAAATCCTTATTTTGGCGTTTGATTAATAAAGAAAAGTTGCAGAGACAGCGTTTTTATTAGAAGACGTAAGAAACGATAGCGATATTTCGACTCCCATGCAGCGTGTTCGTACCCAGCTGCTGCATTTCCGATCTAGGTTTCAAGATCAGGAAATGTTTTCTAAAAGCTAAAGCCTAGCAACTAGGCTTTTAATCGCCATGTCCGAGAGAGACGAATGCTCTCTGCGCTTCTGCGTCTTAAAATGTGGCCGAGAATTGTTGCAAATGCAACGTGTCGGTCAGTTTAAGCGAGGAGGAGTCAATGTCAGTGTATTAAATTGTTTATTCGGTGAAGTCTAGGACGGGCTGAACAAGTTTGCTTTTTTCAATGGGAGAGAGAGGGAAAGAGAGAGAGAGAGGAAGAGAAGAAATAATTGTGGTATAGGAAAATGGGGTAAATAGATGGCAGAGAAGTCAAAGGTGCAACCTGAGTTTGCGACACCAGATGCTGCAGTTCCTTCCCTTGCCCTGCCAGTTTGCTCGCGCTGATGTTGAGGCAACAAGCTGGTCAAATCTGCCTCCAATGCCTCGAACAAGTGGAATATGCTGTGTTTCAGTTGTTCTCTTGCCATACCTTAGGACATGGCTAGGTTGCGCGCAAGAGTGCGCATGTTTCCCCTATTTTAGTAGGATTCTACCACCTAACCACTTAACGCACAGGAATTTTTAGATAGCTGTATTGGTTTTTCATCTACAGAGTTTGTGATCCTTCGGAATGGAGACCTCGTTGTAGAAAGGGGGCGGGGATTTTGTTCCTGGGCATAGGATGAGCATTAGTTTTCAAAATTTTTCAGTATGGCAGTCTGGTAGTCGTGGTTACAAGGAGCCCGGTATGCGAGTGGGTGTGCCTCCTGAATAGTTCGTCGTTTCTTTCCAAACCAATGGATCCGGCTGTCCAAATGACCTTTTTAACTTTCTTCAATATGGGAATATCTTACCGAGGCGATTCGTATTCTGCCTCCAGAAAACGGTGTAATATCCTTTGAGTGTCTGCAATGATGTTACTCTTCTATTACACTTCCGCTATTCGGATTGTCAAGAGAATGGCTCTAACTTCCACTACTTTGTTCCTGTAAGTTGGAGACATACCGTCATACAGATTTCCAGAATGGTCAACTACGACAATTCGGGCCTGATGCGTTCGTACATCCCGGAGTCGGTGCATACTGTGGTCTCATGATATTGAAACTTTCCCCGAATGAGCTTGAGCCTGCCATACCACACCATCGTGTGTAGCATTGTATCCATATTTTTGTAGAGTAGAGCGTTAATACGGGGTCGCAGGATCGGTGCCATGTCTATCATGGCGTGCAGTGGTTTCCTTTCAGGGGGGGGATAGGTGCCTGCCCCTTTTTTTCTGTTTGTAGGTGCCTATTTCATTTCAAAGGAGGTATGATGGCCCCTCCCGATTTTGTTTTTACATACATTTGTGGGTGCTAGGAGTGCACCTTCAATGTCTCGAAATGCGTTCGGAAGACAGAAGGTGAGGATCTAAGCGTCGTTATTATCACCACCATTCTATTTAGGATGACTGCAGCCTGAAGGCCACCCTAGTTACCTTTACCCCCCGTTGTACTGCGCTTCTCGAGTTTACGTTTTGCTCGGAATATGGTTGGTCCAGCCTTCGATCGAATAAATGGCCGTCCCCTTCTTCTAGACCCGTATATGCATGTTTATTCTGTTACCATGGTGTTCCACCCTTTGTTAGTTCACCTCACATTGAAAATTGCGAGGTTGACAACTGCCTTATGTGGTGTCCTAATGATGGAGTTTCTTTCAATGCCTTTGTGCGGGTAAATTTTTGGTATGGCAGGCTCTGCAATATTCTGGTCATTATGAGTGCTTGCAAAAGTCTTATCGTTTTTCTCTTCTTCTTCCTCTTCTTTTGGTTGGACGTTTTTCTTGTGGGCAGTAACTGGTTAAAAAGTTTGTTTTTGGTGGTGGTGAGTCGGGAACTAGCCTCTCGTGTATAACCCCGCCGAGCATTTTAAGTGGCTGTTCTCTGCGAGGATACCCGCCGCGGTGGCTCAGTGGCTAAGGCGTTGCGCTGCTGAGCACGAGGTCGCGGGTTCGATTCCCGGCCGCGGCGGTTGCTTTTCCGATGGAGGCGAAAAGCAAAAATGCCCGTGTGTACGATATTTCGGCGCACGTTAAAGATCCCCAGGTGGTCAAAATTAATCCGGAGCCCTCCACTACGGCGTGCCTCATCGCCTGCGTTGCGTCGGCGCGTTAAACCCTACAATCAATCAATCTTCTCTGCGAGGATATTCGTACCTATGTCTCCATGACCTATGCTAAGGGTGAACTTGGCCATATGGCGCCATCTGCCGTTTGCCAAACCGAGCTTGAAGCGGAGACATAACTGTAGGCCTATTAAAAAGCATTTTGAGAATATGTTATTAGATGCCTATGAAGTGGGATCTATTTCAGCTCATTTCGGCTTATAATCTTTGCCTTCCCCGATTTCGTAAATAGCAGTGTTAATCATTTGTCGGCAGTTTTATTTTGGTCACCCACAGTTGGTGCCGGCATATTCCTGGTGGAATGCACAGAGTGGTGGCTCAGTGGGTAAGGCATTGTGTTGGTGAGCCAACGAACGTTGGTTCACTTCTCGTTCGCTGCGGCCCTTTTTCTGATGGATGCGGAAAACAAAAACACCTGTGTATCAATATTTCATAGCACGTAAAGATCCGAAAGGGGTCAAAATTCTCGAGGATTCCACTACGACATCCCTCGTAGCACACAATTAGCTTCGCTAATGAATTTCGGTAAATTTATATTTTTTGATCATCTGATGGAAACGCGCGTAGTGTGATGTCAGTTGCGGATACGGCTGGCGACCGTATCTGTTGGGCATGCTACCACCTACTGGCCATATAAAAAACTTCACCGCGCAGGCGCAGCACCTGATGAAAGCGCGAGTCCTTTCCTTCGTATCCGACGTTGTATCATTGTCCTCCTTTTGAAACTTCTGTCGCCGTAGCGCCACATTGTAGGTTCAGCGGAGCCCTCGAATCTTTCTGCCACAATTGTGGCTGATGGGTGGAAGCGGTGACGTATTTCCGTGGACACCTGATGAGCATGGCAGATAGCGGACGGCTAGGAGCAACGGGAGAATCGCAAAATGAGCATGATAACGCTATCGCGTCAAATTCTAACGTTAGCTTTCACTAACCATTACTCCTGCGCAACGGCAAAAATTGCTCTCGGCGTTTTCTTAGAGAAGCCGGGGCACCCCTCTTGAGAAAGAGAGGTACCCTGAACATTTTTACAATCATGGTGTCTGACATGAGAAGTTACATCATGTTTCTGCTAATAGTGCAAGAGCCTGACGTTGGCGGAACAGAACCACTTGGGCACAGCGCAAAGAGGCCGTAGCATTTCCTTGCAATGCCCACCAAATCCGAAGACCAGCTCTCAGCAAACGCACTACCATCGGCAAAGGTAATTTTTATCAAGCCAAAGAGCAGGAAAAAAAAGATTGCCAATAAGGCCTACTCATACATTGCACCGCGTAGTTGTTAATATATATGCGGGCAAATCGGCAGCACCAGCTTGCGGATCACCCAGAATCCTTTCCTATTTCTCGTACCGGTCACCACGCTTCTATCGTCCACACTCACCTGACGCTCGAGCCGCGGTATTCCAACGAATGCTGCGCACATCTGCGATGCCCCTATCACTTTCATGCCTGATGACCGGATGTCGTCTCGATGGAACAGCCTGCCTCATCACTCAGTGACCGCATGATCTGTTTGCTGCTACCAGCGCGGCCGGACCGGCACGTGGAGACACCATGCTATGCGGCTATAAGAAGAAGCCCGTCAGACTTCTGGGCCACTGGGCAAATTGGCAGCAGCAGCATGCGGATCAACGAAAGTCCTTTCCTGTTTCTCGTACAGATCGCCACGCTTCTGTCGTCCACACTCGCTGGATGCTCGAGCCGCTCTATTCCAACGAATTCTGCGCACATCTGCGATGCTCCTATCAGCTTCATGCCTGATGTCCGTATGTCGTCCCGATGGAACAGCCTGCGTGATCTCTCGGTGGCCCCATGCGCTGTTTGCTGCTACCCGAACCGGCAGGTGGACACACCATGCTACGCGGCTATAAGAAGAAGCCTTACATACCTCTCGGCCACTGGGCAAATCGGCAGCACTAGCATGCGGATCACCCCGAATCCTTTCTTGTTTCTCGTACAGGCGTTTAGAGTATATTAAGAAAGTGGTTCTTACTACGTGGTGACATCGAAACCAATCAGGGTCCTGACTTACAGAAAATATGCATGCAGGTTTGTGCTATTGCTACAGACATCAAAGAGATCCAGGAGAAGCCATTATCGGACATCTATAAGAAATAGATGCTTTATCCGCTCTTGAAGCGAAAGTGACCACATGCCAGGACCAGCTTTGCGATGAATACATTAATCGCCGTCCTTGAAAACACGATTGACCACCTGGAAAATCAGAGCAGGCGGTCCAATTTAATCGTGTACGGTCTTGTAGAAGCTGAAAATGAGACAAGCTAAGCGCTTGAACAAAACGCAAACAACGAAATTATCCAGAACATCATGAACTGAAGGAACTCATCGCTATTGAGCGTATACACCTATTGGGCAGACCAAAAGCAGGTGCAATTCCACCATTATTATTTAAGCTGGTTGATTTGAGGGACAAGTCACTAATATTAAAAAAAAAAGGTTCAAACCGAAAGACACGGTACTATCCATACGCGAAGACTTTTCTCGTTGGATCCGTGAGGCTAGAAAACATCTGTGGCAAAGATAAAAAATTCACCGCGATAAAGGCGATAAGGTGTACATGGCTTTTGATAAGCTGTACTTTAACGGTCAAGCGTGCGTCCGGGACAACGATGCAAGATATATAAAACGAATAGAAAAGCCAGTGCTGCTACCAAAAGTTCTACTACCAGTGCTGCTACCATGACAAGAAGTCAGACCCATCCACAAAAGGTGAAAAATTCTCCTAAATCAGCTTACCCTCCCACAGATAATGCGGGATTGAAACGTACTCTCCTTCTTATCGACCACAAACAAAGCTAAAGTAATAAAGGTTTAAGATTGGTAATATAAATGCCCGGAATGTCTGTACAAAACTGAGCTCTTAGAAATAGCCTTGCTGCAACACGACCGCCCCTATCATGTTTCTTACAGAGACGTGGCTGCGTCCCGTTATAAGTGATGATGATGTATTGCCTCCCTGATATACTGTATTTCGAAAAGACATGACCTCAAATGGTGGTGAAGTAGCTGTTATTGAGGCCCAGAAAGAAGACGCGGCTATAAGAGCCCCGCGTTATCGGCGTCCTTCTGGTTGCTAGCGCAATTCGTTTCATGAAGATGATGATGTCACGAGCCTCGCTGCTTGTGTGGTGGCTTCGATGTCTTCTTCTTTTCAACCAGATCATATTTTCCAACAGGCTCCAGCCGGCCAAATATTATGCATCTGGTTGGCTTTATATGGCTTAGCTCAAAAAAATGGGAATACGCTGTGCAGTTACGTCGGTAGCTCAAGGTGGTGAAGTAGCTAAATGAATTGGC
Organism: Haemaphysalis longicornis; assembly: GCF_048455015.1. Lineage (NCBI taxonomy): Eukaryota > Metazoa > Arthropoda > Arachnida > Ixodida > Ixodidae > Haemaphysalis > Haemaphysalis longicornis. The sequence goes on along the minus strand of NW_027526225.1, from coordinate 73,653,782 downwards.
CGTCCCGAAGCCCCGCCTGAACATCAAGGTACCACGCATGAGCGAACGTGTCGATTCACACTTTCTTACACGATTTCCCGAATGAATCTTTCCCAAGTGCCTCCCCACCAGGGCGCTTCCGCAGCTATATATTTCAAGTATCCGAAGTTGTTCAGAAAACAACCTTGCATTTCCTGCGTCCATGCGGTCCAAATCGATTCCAATATTCGCGCTGCTTTTTCTTGAGATAGCCATCGAATTTATGTTCTACTTTCTTGCAGGAATCAGTGAACGTCTTCTGCCAAGCGGTCAATCGTGCGATATGGTTGTGTGATCTATAAAAGTCGATTTCAGCACCTGCGCAACAAAAGTTTGCTCTTTCTGATGTAGACTCACTTTCCCCGACTGAGTTGTAAATATCTTCGTCGTGTTCAAACACTTTTAAGACTTCAACGTTTTCTTGGGAGAGTTCTCGACTGTGTTTAACTCCTAGGTGGTCAACTCCCAGAAAGGCATTCTTCTCTACCAACACATGGTCTTCCGTGGTCACGTTAAAGCTTTTCACTATTCCTGAATCGATGATCGGAGAGATGGATGTGGCATCGCCTTGCACTGTTCATGCGAAGACTGTTTCCATAGCAGTGAGGTTTTTGTTAAGGCGATGAATGTACCCTGTCGACAATGACCAATAGCAGTCCGTTCCGAAAGCTCGGCTGATGCCTGGTTCTGTGTGAATATTGAAGATGGAGACGTCGGCGAAGAGCATCGCTTTGGCTATAAGTTCCTGTAGAGTCATTGGTTCCGTGAAACGAGGTAGGTCGTTGCATATCGCGGGAGCTTCAACAAGCTCAATTTGAAAACTACGATGGTCATACTGGCTGTAGAGGGTCAGTTGTAATCTTCTGTACTTCTTGCTATGAAAGGACGAGTTCCCCAAGCCAGACATCGTCATCTGCCCCTCGGTCAGTACCTTTGAAGCGAAGCCTTCAACATTACTCCGTAGGCCGCGACTTGCACATCGAGATTCGCAAATCATTTCACGTGGGTAAGTGTCTCTTCGTGGAGTGCCTGAAGGCCTTTCAGGTCGTCGCAGGGGGTCACTTTAGGCAGGTTCAGCAGTTTGCTTATATGTTCACTTATTATCAGTGTTTTATCTTCCTAACGCTGCTGCAGCGATTCGATGGCTGTAGAGTAGCTCTCATTGGTTGTTGATAAGCCGCTTATTGTGCCTTCTTAAGGTAACTGCGCAGCTACTTAAATTTGTCCACATTGTCTATCTTTGGCTTTTATGTATTGTAGATTCCAATTGGTGCCAAAATTCCCGCCAGTGAATACATTTTCCTTTGAAAGGCTCTATCTCCAGCTTCGGTAACCGAACCTGAACTCTTTCGCGGGATGACGCGACCTCCTGTCTTGTACTAATCACTGAAGGGCACGCGGCTGCAAGTTGTTTCTCCTAGCGATAGACCATGTGATTGAATGAGACGTGGTAGTGTCCTGCTGTGGCAAATTCCTCATTTAGTTCCTCATCTGTCACATGCTGCTCTATCTCTTTTCCCAAGTCGGATAAAGCAGCCTTTTCCTGTTTGAGCATATTGAGGAGGCTCATTCAGCTTACCGATACATAGTGGGTTACCATCCATCATGGACTTCATCTCTGATGATCTTTGTCGTCGATGCGCGGAGCGTTCCACAATTCCGTTTCAGATGGTCCATGGCGATGCCCGGTACGTTGATGTCCCTCTGGCGGAGTTGATTCGATGCACCGTTCGAGGCAGGGGCATCCTTTTGAATATTCTTGTCTCATCGGTAGGGGTCTTCAACTGTATAATCTTTCCATCCTTGTGACGGAGCCAAATGTTGAAGACCAGGAAGCAGACACGGTTAGAAGAGTACCGCTTTATTGCTGACCTTCTGGTGGCTAGAATAATTCGATTGATGAAGATGATGATGATGATGATGATGTCCCGAGCCTCGCTGACCTTACTGTGGCTTCGATGTCTTCTTCTTCTGAAACAGGTAATATTTCACAACAGCTGTTTTCTAGTAAGAAAAAGTTTTCTAGTGAGAAAAAGTCATCCCTACATACCATCAAAATCTATTCGAGAGCCAACGACATAGCTATGATTGACTACATGGAAACGTGATTTGCTGCGTTTGGAAATAACAATATCTGCGGGTTATGGAAACAGTTTAGAGCCATTTGCCTTCACCGTATTGAGAAATTCATCCCAAAGAAGCGAAAGATTATTGATAAACAAACACCTTGGATGACACGCGACATTATCCTGCCTAAAAGAAAACTGAAACGGTTACCGAAGAATCATGCGCATTGTGGTGTTATAACTTATAAACGACGTCAAGGCCAGCCTAGCCCAGGCCGTTCGTAAGTCTAACGGCTGTTATTTTAAAGGAGTGTTACTGAATTGATAAAGACTGACCCAAACAAATCTGGGAAGTTTCTCGGCGACAAAAAGGAAACCTATCACTGAGATAAAAATTGATTGTTCAATTTGACAGACCAGAAAATTATTGCTGACAATTCGAATTTGTATTTTCAAAGCGTTTTCTTCTTGTTGTGACTACGTCATTCAAGTGTTTGATCCACATGACACTGTTTTCATATCTTATCCTGCTGTGTTGTCTACACTGTTAAAACGAGAAACCAAAGCGTCTTGTAGCCCGATGGTATACTTAACGTCTTTCTCCAATGATACGCTGAAAATATTGCAAAATTTCTTGTCGTCATTGTTCGCTCATTTTTTGTTGTCGTCCAAACTACGACCGGACTGGAAGGCCACCCGCGGAACTCCCGTATTGAAAAAAGGTGACCGCTTGTCACCTTTAAATTTCCGTCCTATTTCTATAATATCTTCAAGCTGCAAGCTAGTCGAACATGTAAGAGCAAACCAAGTCTTCAACTTTTTTAAGTAAACACTCAATCCTATCTGATAAACAACATGGCTTTAGAAAGGGATATTCCACAGTTACGCAATTATATACGGTGATTCGAAGTTTTGCTTGAAACTTTACTAACAGTGGTCAAATTGACGTAATATTTCAAGATATTAGTAATGCTTTTGATGGGGTACCACATGATAAACTAATAATAAACCTTCAGCGCATTGACCTTCTATCTATTTTGGTAAATCGGATTGCAGATTACTTGAGTAACCAGGAACAATATGTTGCCATAAATGATCATCAATCAACATCTCAGGTTACGTCTGGTGTACCCCAAGGAAGTGTCTTGGGTCCAATACGGTTCCTTGTCTAAATCAATGACATCGTCATTGTTATTGATTCTGGTGTGCAAATTAGACTAGCTGTTAGACTGACGTTTGTGTTCTATTCAGGGAAATTAGCTGTCCTGGTGGTTGTTTGGCTAGACGAGCTCTACGCTCTTTTAGGTACCATGGTAAATTCTACTCGAATGCGTTGGTGAGCACCCTCTGGTCTGTCTTTGCATTTACCGACAACGTAAAGATAGATTGAGCCATGATGTTCTTGATTGTGCTAAAGCTATATTTCCGTGAGCTCTTGTATCTTCTGTACAGCTGCAACACTCCGTGAAGAACCTGTCGTAATTCACATATTTCTTTCTTTGAAGATACCGAAAGTCAGATTGGAGGATAGCCATGGGCTCTTTATTGAAGTGTACGAGTCATACTCGCGCATTACCTCTTTCCATACACCCATGACATGGCTGTTGCAATTGCTGAAATTTACAATAACGCGTAAGACATTCCGCACCTTATGTAAAATCAAATAATCAGGCAGTAGCTAGCGTTGGGCCATAAATATTATGTTCCGAAGGTTATTTAGATCAACTGATTTCAAATGTTCAAATCACAAAAAGTACAATCAAAAACAGAACAACATTGTTGACCAAACTTCCCGTTTCCACAATACGCTGACCTCACAGCCAACACACCTGTGTTTCATGTGGCACTGAGAATTTTTCAACTACCAATTCCCGAGTTGGGGAACACATCAATTACATCATGTGAGGCAGAAAATAAATTTAGTAATAAACAATACAAGGTCGATTGGTGGTTCTCATTTTTGTCGCACGCGAACTTAAAGCTTTGAATGAAGCGTATGCCTTCCAACCGCTTTGAAAGCTCGCAAATTGTTCTCGGCTGACGCGTACTTTGTGCAGAGCGAAACAACCATGCTTTGCATTGCAGCCTTTCCAGTGGTTACGTTTGCCCCATTTAGCACCGCCATTGGTTTCATGTCGCTTCTTTGTTCCCGTGTATAGGCATTTTATCGTCATTTTCATTTCATACTGGCTTGCGCCAGCTTGATGCTGCACTCATTTTCACACTCCAATTTTCCTCAGGACGCCGGGCGACGGTCGCATCGAAGGCGGGATGCGGCGAATAGACAAACAGCTGTGCGAGCTTAGCTTCAAATCAATTTTGTATGCGCCATCTTGTGTCCTCTAAAGACGCCGCTGTTTGTTCTTGTTCCTACGGCGCCATTGCTTGCCGACAGGGACAATTTACTGCTCACGAAATCATAAACCGGTAAAAATCCCATCAATTATAAAAATTAATGCTTTACACTCATGTCTCGGTGATCGCGGAAATCAAAGCGCTTCTCGCCGAACACGTTATGATAAAGTGTGGAATACATAAATAGGCGCTCCTGTTTATTAAAGTAGAATAATTTTGTGAGTCAGAAAAACTCATTAATTACGTTTCTCGATGTTGATCAGCAAGCACAGCATAAAGGTTCTTCAATCAATGCTTGAAAGCAGTATTGGCCAAACAAAGACACCGTACCATGCATCTCACTGCCATGCATGCCTCTGTCCAGACGAAGAAGGCGTATGTTATTTTGCCGCTTGGTAAAACCACAAACGTGATCTTTATTCGCCGGAAAAGTGGTTTTTGCGGACTACAAACCTACCTGCGGTGAAAATATTTATGTTCTTGAGGTATTACTTTCATATATGTTAAAACGATACCGCACCTCTTGTTTTCATCTGCATATACAATTTTTTCGTTGTGTGCATGGTTGTCAAGTTGGACAAAAATTATCGTGTTTTAGCCAAACGCCAACGAGGTACAAATTGCACTTATTAATGTTTTCTCCGATTATGCAATCATTTATTTCTATAAAACAACAGCTATAAACCTAATATGTTGGTTCAAGAGACCCGTATTAAAAGCTATAAAACAGTTTTGACGTTAAATCACAGTTTTGTTACCGAGAAACCCACCATAAGGTCTTGAGAGTGGGTACCCTAATATTAGATTAAGTGCACATACATAGAGATAATTGGGGTTCAACATGCCAGGTTAATCGTTATGCAGTATATGATATTTTTTGCAAGTTTCACACCTCCAAAAAAGACATTTTAAATCCGAATTTAATATGCTTTTAGCCAGAACTGACAATCGCGTACATACACTCGTATAAATCATAAAATTTTGTCTCAGAGCGTGTAGATTCATTTTCACCTCGTGGTCCCATAAACAGGTGCAATGTAAGTTTCGAAGTCCTGGCTAAGCTCAATTCGAGTGGCATACGGCTCATCTGCGTTAATCTGGGTTACAACAGTTGTAGCTCAAATTTAGAGCAAACACGTTTGCGGTTTTTGTTTGCGGTTTGGGTTTTTGAAGGTTGAACGATCGCTTGGACACACTTTCAGCGGATCTTGGACGCACTTCTGGCTTTCCACTTCTTGGAGCTTTCTTCAGAAATGGTAATTTTATTAAATGAGAGCTTATTCGAAACCGTGCCGTCGCAACAAATGTCTATACAATGTAAAAATATGCTGTTAAACGCGCGTTGGCATCGGCTGGCTGATGCAAGACCTTAATACAATTTAATTCATGCAATGCACTTTGGTATTTTTCTGGTTCAGTTTGATTACTCTGTTTGGCTTTGTCATCCTTATTAATTTGCTTTTTGCTTTGTCATACCCTTATGCTAGCCATGCTTCCGTCAGCTTAACTGCCCTTAACTTGCTAGAACTGTCCAAAATCTTTGTTAAATGATGGACGCTAACGACCTTTTGTAAGCAAAGCCTTAGTGTTCTCACTGATGGCACCTGTAACGCGAATACGCCCTACAGAAAAGCCAACTTTCTATGATGATGATGAATATTGTGCGTGAAGTTTAGCTAAAGTAAAACGCTTCCCGGAGAAGCTTGGCGACAGCTCAGTTACGTCTCTCCACTAAAGCTTGATGTGCAGCAGAGGTAGGAGGTGTCGCAGATGTACGACAGCACGACGAAATAGGCCTAACGTGGTGTTGTAAGGTGAACATCAAGAGCCGTCACCCACAGGAGGACGTAGGATGAGAATGACGTTGCTCTGCCCTCCGTAAGCATGTTGGTCACGTCACCCTTGAAATGTACCTGAAATTTTTTGCGGTAAATACTGGGACGTGTATTACTATTGCCAGCGATTTTGGGAGTTCCGACAGTTCCTGAATATGTAAACTCGCCGTATCAGGTGTCCTTTTAACTTTTGGTTGGAAGGCTGATTCGAAGGACAAGTGGGTATCTCTTGCAAGCCTATGTTTGGGAGCGTGACACCGCCGGACTCTGCTTCGGTGCGTTACGCCGCGTGACAGCAGTGGCTAGCAAGCGTGACCACGGTCAAGCTACGATGACAAGCCGGGCACCTAAAGTGCTAATAAACGGCCACCGCGGCGTGACCAAAAGGACATTCGAGATTGGCGTGGAAGCCGCGTTATGTTAACAGCATCCAACCGCTTCGAGAAGGGGAATATGCCCGTCAACAGCGCTGGGCGCTTTGTGTTTTGTTGTTTTTCGCCACGTTAGCGTGGGTATAAAAGTGGTCATCGCACACAGACAACCAATGGCATTGGAATGTTGTGATCTAACGACGACTTCTGCCCGGACGTGCATCGTCATCGGCGACCAGCATTCCTGAATATTCGGATGTGCTCTAGCGTCTTGAATCACCGTGATTGTCATAGGAAGGTAAGACCTACATGGAAGCAACGCTTCATAGGTAGCCGAATAGCATTTGACAGCGGTGCATCATCCGGCCCGGTCGCTCAATATGTAGTACTTTCGTGCCTTGTATGTGCATCGAATTGTTTTCTTTTTAACTATTTTACTAAACCGCTGTTGTTAAAGCTACTCGTTTGAATCATTCTGAAACGTTCTACTCTCGCGTTTGTATTGGCTTTTTAGTTAACTCTCGTTAATATTTTATGTCCTCGTGTCTCTACAGTACATTGCCTATCCAGATATGTCTTTCTAGGATGTTGTTTTCGTTCAAAGCTCTGTCTCCTTCTCTCTCCCCTCGTCGGCGAAAGCCCACCTTACGACGGCCACCCCCTCGTCACCGGTGCCCTGTAGGTTCGGTGGGGTTGTCTCGTCACTCGAGTTCACATTCCACATCCTGACAGCGCAACCAGTTAAGGCAAGGCTGACAGACAATGATACAACGCCCGAGACAAAACAAAAATTACGTTAATTCCACCAGCGCCACGCCTGCGCAAATAAGTTTCCTCAACAATCGGGGTGCGGTTGAATGCCAGGCAGACCGTCGCAAGCTGTCCCCGCAACTGGCGGCATAACACCAAAGTGGCTCTACCGTTGTAAAAAACTATGGTACCATTGTTGAATCACCTAACTAAAACAAGTATTAGACGGTTATCGCCAGTGTTTCAGAAAGCAAGGAAGTGTTCAGTACGAGCAAAAATTAACTAAAATATCTCTAAGTAAGAAAGAAACCCACTAGAGAGCACGTAATCACACTACCATTAATTTATTCTTCGAGATTTTCCAGAATCTGTCACCGCGGTAAGGTGTGTGGGGCGAAAAAGTGATGGAACCACGCGGCCAAGATAACAAAAATCAAACACAAAATTGACACATCTCACATTACTGCCGCGAGGCGGGAGAAACTGCCCAGCGGGGGGTAGATCAAGCTTCGCTCTAGAGAGGTGGAGAAGCCGGTTCCGAGCAGTGCCAAGTTGATTTTGATTTGAGCAATCGTTGCCATCCCTTTCGTAGTCGTCTTCCAACGGCGCAACTGCGTATAAGGTAAACCCTCTTGGAGCGCGTCCACGCCTCGGTGTACTCCCACTTCTTCGTCAGTTGGTCCGGTGGCCATCTCCACGTGTAGATTGTAAAGGGATTGCTTGACAGGTTTGTCGTCATCGTCTTCAGTGCGGCGGCACCGTGGCGCACCGGCCACTACACCACGACAGCGACGAAGGAGGGAGGTCCTCATGGGGCGTAAGCACACGCGCAAGTCGTGACGACGCCAGGCGGTTGCTGCGAGGCACATGATCACGTGCGCTCGTTTTCTGTCTACGCCGGACGGGTTTGTGTTCGCCTAAATAGCTCCACTGATAAAATATTCAAAGATATTATCATAGTTTTTTTTAATAATCCTCGCCTTGGCTCTACTGAGAAGCGGCAAAGCCCTTACACAGAAACTGTTTAACGATATAGGCCACATTGTAACAGGCCTAACAAGGGGAACAGCAAATGTACAAAAGGAGACATTAAGACTCATGCAGGCACTGATTATGAGCTGGGTGTGGTACAGCCTGCTGTACAACACACTTACACTCACCGAAAAAAAAACGAGATAATCGACTTCATTCTGGCAGACAATAAGGCATCCCTGAACCTCGCAATCATGGAATCACTTTGAGGGTTCTTAAGTAGTGTCTTTATAACACCGTTGAAGACATCAGGGCAGGCACTTTCCTAGGGCAAATGAAGCGGCTTTTAAAAATCCGCATGGACTACAATATCGAAGAAAAGCCCCCCCCCCCTTGCGGTAAAGAAACTGGACGCCATGATGGACACGCCACGGTTCCACCAACTCCTTATAAAATCGTTTACCATTTGAACTCATTAGATCCAAACCCACGCAAGAGCAGGAGAGAAGCTAGAATCAAAATCTTTCAATAAGACACTAGAACCACGCATGCAGCACTGTATACGCCGAAGTCAAAGTGTTGAAAAATACTGAGGCAACAATAGTCGCAGTGGACTACCCTCACAGTCTTTGTGAAGAGGTGAGAAAATCGGAGACATCTTTTTTGCAATCGAACTAGCGCAGATGTAAAATACAAGCACACATTTCTTGAGAGGCTCCAATTACAAAATTTCAAACATCATTACAGATGGAATACCTACACGCCTCAAAAGGACTCTCCCATCCACAATGGAGGACATTCTAATAACATGCTCACACCAACACCATAGTCTCGGATGGATCAAGGGTTCTGCCCAATAAGCCAGCGAGGTCATATACCATTTTCTTGTGACCACAACTGCCACACTCCTCCACCCCCAAAAATAAAGTGAACTACTCCTCTCCCCGTGCCTAGAAACGCGGTCCTTTCCGCATCACAAGCTGATCTTAAGGCGAAAAATTCGCGAAGTCTCCGCAGGGTACAAACGAATTTATAGATTCTTAAATCTAGATGGGCGAAGACGTTTGACAGAAGACACCCGACGTTAACCAAAAACTCCTAAAGGCGTAAAGCATGCACCATATTTCACGGCACGTAGCAATCTCCAAGGGAAGACTCCGGAGAGAACAACACAAAAGTTACATGTTCCCCTAAGGGGTTGTGCTTTTAGCCAGAATTTAATTTAATATGCTTTTAGCCAGAACTGACAATCGCGTACATACACTCGTATAAATCATAAAATTTTGTCTCAGAGCGTGTAGATTCATTTTCACCTCGTGGTCCCATAAACAGGTGCAATGTAAGTTTCGAAGTCCTGGCTAAGCTCAATTCGAGTGGCATACGGCTCATCTGCGTTAATCTGGGTTACAACAGTTGTAGCTCAAATTTAGAGCAACGTATACACCATGTTGTGAGGAACGTTCATTACAAACCATCCACCAATTGGAGATCTCGAATTGGTGGTATGATTCTAAACTAGTAGGGTGTCAAATTAATCAAGCTTTCTAAAATCAGCCAGCCTCATCCCTCAATGTTATAAGTTTTATCTTGTCAAGGCAAAAAGCATCCATTTGTAGGCGCTGAAGTTTATTCCGCGAGAAACAGATTCCAGAAAGAACACCGTACTAAAATAGACTATTGATATCATATGCCAAAGTTTGTGCATCGCTGTTAGTTCTCCTTACTTCTAATTTAGTTAACAGAAACGTGGTAATGTCCCTAGTAGCACATAGGGAACGCTTGTGCTCTGAGCAAAAGATATGTATACTAATAACTGTAAAGTTCGCCTTTAGTTGACGTTCTGAAACATAAAAACTAAACGCCTGAATGCCCAAAAGTCAGTATTCCTCTCAGTGGATTCTGTACCGGCACTTCCAATGTATCTCGCATGGATGCAGATATTTAATAATGAATAAAATCACCTTATATTCACTGCAGCGCTTTGTGCTTATGGCATTTGGTTTTACGGTAAGGTCTCGTTGTTGTTCTTCAACGTTAAACATAGAATAATAAACTACCAGGCAGGTGTTGGCACTTCTCACACACTTTGCAAAAACTACTCAGCGCATTATATGAAACATAAATATTTGCATCCCAGAGACGTACTGCTTGCAGGTTGAATATATCGCCGTTTCATTTCTGGTGGTGATCGGCTGGGTGTAATTCATAGTCACTTTTATCACGGATACATAAGCCGACAGTGGGTAGAATTTACGAACACTCCAAAATTCCCAACAACGGTTCGATTTTAACAGGGGATGTAAACGGTTCCGCTTTTGGCATGACATTTAGAATTAATAGACGGATAATCTACCACTGAACGCCACGGTACCTTATGTCAACTTTCAATTCTTTTTATTTCGCTTCCATTCTACGCACACAGGCTGACTACGTTAACTTAATAATGAGAGAGGCCTTTGCACTGCCGTCGGCGTAGAAAGGCTGGTGATGATTATTTATTTATTTATTTATTTATTTATTTATTTATTTATTTATTTATTTATTTATTTATTTATTTATTTATTGTGTGCGCTCACCAGCAGCGCTAGGCCTTCCCGGGGGATGGGCTTTGTACATAAAGAATATAAACAATACAAACAGGCAACGTACAAGTAACGGTTTTCAACCACAAACGGGTAAAAATAAATATTCACCCAAATACAAAATTGGAATGTGAACAAAGGTAAACATAGTTTTCCAAACAACATGAACGAGGAGGTGCAGAGGGAAAAGTGCACGTGCAACAACTCCGCAACCGGCGTATTCAAAATCTGTTTTTTTAAGCGATAGCTTTCTTTGTGGCCCCGAGGAGGCTTTTTTAAAACCTAATGCATTTCCCCATTGACCGGTCCGTCGAGCGCAAAGCTCTGGCGAGATTTCTGGACACACGGCGCGAGCGTGCAACCGGGATTACATTGTGTGAAAAGAGTCACCTGAAAATTCCCAAAAAAATGGTTTTAAATAAGACAATTACCCCATCAACCATGAAGAAAGATTACAATACTATACCTTTATCTCAGGAACCACGTATTGGTATAGATTTAGATCGTTCAGACACGCACTTACTTCGTGCGCGAACAATCATCGCGTGGGTTCGGTTTTTGTTTGCGGTTTGGGTTTTTGAAGGTTGAACGATCGCTTGGACACACTTTCAGCGGATCTTGGACGCACTTCTGGCTTTCCACTTCTTGGAGCTTTCTTCAGAAATGGTAATTTTATTAAATGAGAGCTTATTCGAAACCGTGCCGTCGCAACAAATGTCTATACAATGTAAAAATATGCTGTTAAACGCGCGTTGGCATCGGCTGGCTGATGCAAGGCTCAGTGGCTGCATGGCTGCATGGCTGCATGAAAGCGTCCATGAGGCTGCAGTGGTATGCTAAGCGCTCGCAGGTTAACTGAGCTCTCAAGATAAGAGCAGTCGAAATTTAAATGAACACAGTTGACAACTAAAATCAGGCCATGCCTGGAGCTCTTTGTAAATCACCCTTTTTAGGCCTCTAGTTAGGTTCAACGTCGAATATAACCACGTGTCGACAAACATCAAACTGCGGGACACCGTGCATATTAGACCTCAAAGCCCAACGTCTGGCCGTCTCATACCTGAGTCCTCCCCCTGTCAGCGACGCCAGCGCTTCGGCTGGTATTCTCATGGCGAAAGCCACACGTTCCTACTGGGAGTAAAACTCTCGTTGTTGCTTTCGCTACGGCAGAGAGCATATCAACACAGTTCAGTCTTTTTTGGAATTTAAACCCAGGTCTCTAAAATACAAGCCGAGTCTGTTACAGAACGCTGGCAGCGGTGGACTGAAAATCATATTAATGCGTGCCGCGTGAGAGGCAAAGGGGGCGGCCCGTGAGTAGAGCAGGAGCTCCCGCCATGCCGAACTCCGACCCTGGGGAAGGTGTAGCATATGCTGACAGTCTGATGGTTGACATATATTTCACCAAACAAAGAAATAAACGCAAGCCTAGAAAGACACGCATAAATGATGTAACGCTACACGAAGATGTCGAAGCATTTTGCGGGAAAAAACGAACAATCAAAAGCAAAAAAACGCAAATACAACAAAGCATAGTGAATTTTTCGATAAGTATCAGCAAGTTTTCGCCTTTAAAAAAAGTAAGCGCAGTTCAGTGCACCGAAGATGTTTATTTTTTCAGAGGCGCAGACTACGGAGCCACATGGCTCATTGCAGCAAATTTGACCGTCTCGCTGGCACATTCCCCATTATCGGTCAATGTGTATTCGCGTTCGCATGCACATGACGCACCCCAATTTGATAGGCACGCCAGGTGACGGCATAGCTGCTTTCTCAGCCCATTCAAATTTTTGTCCCCCTTTTATGTAAACACCAATGGGGAATTTGGTGATAGAGTAAGTGAGTAAGTGAGTGAGTGAGTGAGTGAGTGAGTGAGTGAGTGAGTGAGTGAGTGAGTGAGTGAGTGAGTGAGTGAGTGAGTCAGTGAGTGAGTGAGTGAGTGAGTCAGTCAGCGAGTCAGTCAGTGAGTCAGTCAGTCAGTCAGTGAGTCAGTCAGCGAGTCAGTCAGTCAGTCACTCAGTCAGTCAGTCAGTCAGTCAGTCAGTCAGTCAGTCAGTCAGTCAGTCAGTGAACAGGAGGTGGACGTGACATTTGCGGGTGTGCCGGAAGCTGCCCGTCCCTAAAGCAGAAAAGGGCCCATCTCCCCGCGAGGGGTACTTGAGTAAATGCGTCGCATAGGGGGTGGGTGTATGGCATTAACATTTAGTGTTTGGGGAGTTGGTGGTAGTGAATGCGTTGTATCAGCAGCTTCTTGACGTAGTTTGAATGAGTCAAGGATATAAGGCGCGTTCGTAGCCTCCCAATCTGTGTCGGTTTTGTGGCGCAGTGGGAAGAGCACCATGTACCTCGCGTTCCGCCCACAGGTAGTGAATGCGTTGTATCAGCAGCTTCTTGACGTAGTTTGAATGAGTCAAGGATATAAGGCGCGTTCGTAGCCTTCCATTCTGTGTCGGCTTTGTGGCGCAGTGGCTAGAACCCATGTACCTTGCGTTCCGCCCGCAGTGTCGTGGGATCGAAACCAGGCGCCGGTAAGTATTATTTTTTTATATAGTGTAGGGGGAGGGGTGCGGACCTGTTGTTGAGAGCGAGGAGGGAGCGTGATGCGGGAGAGGAGGAGTGGGGGAGAGGGCGCACCTGGAACGGCTGTTGCGGACGCCGAGGCACGCCGACAACGCCGGGTGACATCGTGAGTTAAAGAAATGCTCTGCATTTAAAACTGTATTCGGCCAAGCGCAACGCTTAACATAGTTCCGTGTCCTTTATAAACTGGTACACCTGGCGCAAACTGTCTCGTCTAGCCACCCACATTCTGAAAAAGGACGTCCTCCAAACAGGCATGCGGGTTGGCTCTCCTTTAAAGTTGTTTTGTTCAGCCGCTGGCATCGAGCAGGCCCTGCGAAAATAGCGGAGCCACTTTTTAAAGAGAAAGTTGGTTAAAACAGGAAGCTGATTTGACCATGTCGGATTGGCGCAATCGGATAGACGTCGGCTTTATAGCGCGAGGTAATCGTGTTTGATTTCGACCACGGGGAGCGTCTTTTTTTCTTGAGAGGATTGAAGTACCTTGGCATATCATCATCACATTCATCATCATCATCATGGTATTGCGAAGCCCACTATGTAGAGTTTGCTTTCCTGGAGTGCGTTTTGGCACGACATGTGATGTCATCAATAAGGTTTAGAAAGCATGGATGTAAAAATTGCTGTCACCTGGTACATCTTGCGTTTCACGCAGGCACAATGAGGATGCTATGAGTTTAGTTGCTGTGTTTTGTGGATGCTTACGTTTTTTTCTCAATCAGCAACTTCAGGTTTTCACAGTAATGCCGTATGAACCACTATATAGGAGCCGACTCCACACAATACTGCCTGATAGCTCAGGAAAGAAATTTTGCGCCATTCACAGGCACAAGACTTGCTGTCGCAGCACACGTGGTCCTCTGTGGACTGCCATCTTGGTATAGTTAAATGGGTGCATTGCCCGTGGCCGTGGCTCAAAAGCAAAATATCTGCTGCAAAGTCGCGCGTTCCCATCGCGACGTCGTCGCCTGTTTTATGGCTGGGTGCAAAAAACAATCACTCCCAGTCAATAATGCGGCGCATGTTAATGCACCACAACATTCATGTTATATTGTACGTCTTCATTACTGCACGCCTATGAAACTATGAGAATCCTAGACAAAATCTTTTGCTGAGCTAGGTGATACACATTTAAAGAAAGAAAAAAAAACTGGGTGCAAACTGCAGGCGTGGACTAAGGAGAGAAGATAAGACAGATACAGGCGCCACGTGGCACCTGTATCCTTCGTATTTTCTGTCCTTCGTCCATGTCTAGCTTGCGGCACGTTTTCTTTTTTAGGAGTCCTAGACGCTTCCAGGCCTATTGGAATTGAGAAAGAGCAGGGAAAGCACTGTCTACTACTTGGTATGTATTAATAACAGAATAACAATAATTCAGCGGTTTAGCAGATGGTGCTTCATTGTCATGTAGTCATCGGGGAGGTTAACTCTTTGACGCCCTAAAGCAACAAGCGAATTTGAAACAATCGTACAGAGTAGCTGTCAAACAAGGACAAGCTTGATCAAGATTACAGAATGTCCTTTCTCTGGTTGCCGTAAGCTAAACCGTGCTTTAAACAGACATCTCAGACACCAACATGCATGCTAAATTGTATTCCCCGATTTAGGAAAATCATGCCTGTACGATATGACGTACGATAAGATTTGTACGATAAATTTGTACGATAAGATGTACCCTTTCTTTTCTTCGGATATTCTTCGCAGGAAATCCATCAGCTCATCCAGAAATAAGTTTTGCGAGCTGACTATACGGCAATCCTAAGCTTAGCATGTGTAACATACTTTGCACGACGTATTCCCTATCCGTTTGGCAAACAGCGGATGCACATATAATTTCTACATTTCTGGGAATTAGATACTCATACGGGTCACTACGTGGGCACTACGCAGGTTTCATCTTGAAGTGGGTCAGATGAGTAAGATATAAAGCTGACGTCTGTCAAGGGAAGTAAACGAGGCGAGGATGGATTCTGGCGCTTTCTGTACATCACGACGTCCGCAGCATCGACTGGAGCTAGCTTGAGTACGGTAAGTTTACTCCAGTACTCGCGCTGCTCCAAGAGAATGACGCAAGGCCAGGTTTAGTTCATCGCTAGCAGGGAGCGCTTCTTGCCTAACAATATCCGAGAAGACAACCATGAGCAGTACCCTCAGCAATCCGTCCGCTAACGTCCCCGATTTATTCGTTGAAAAACAAGCCGTTGTTGCTGGCCAGGTCTTGACAATTTCTAACGGCGAAGAGGAGATTGAATGAAAAGCATGCACGTAGGAGTCTGCTACAAGCCACCGTTTAGCGTCCCAACTAAACATAACCGTGAAGAACACGCGATAAAGCCTACCGCAGACAAGGACAACTCAGCTGCTCTCGTCCGACTTGATGACAAGACACGTGAAGTGAAGGAAGTTAACGAAAGCACAGAGCCGCCAGCGTTTGATCTTCAAAACACCTCTATTCTAGACTTCTGGTGGTAGACTTCATGAAAACCGACCATCTCCGAAATTCACAGCAGCACGGGAGGTCACACCCAAACGTGAGTCTGAGCCGTGCTAATTTAAAACTGCCGAACTATCTTTACTCAGTCTCTTGTGCAATGAGTGAGGAAACAGCAGAGCATTATTGTGAGTTGACACCCATTCGGGAATTGTATTTTTCAGAAGCTGGAACTACCGAAAACGATAACCGAGGCGGGCACGAGGCCTATTTAGAAATACCGCTCAAATCGCAGAACAAGAATTAGTCTAACACAAAGACATTAAAGTTACCGGACATTGCAACCAGAACAAGAGCCGCATATGAAAGGACAGGAAAAATTTAGAGAAGCTCGACCCACTACGGGTAGCCTTGCTTACCTTGCGACCCTGCCGGCCGTACTCGTAACTGGGCAATTTGTCGGGCATCCAGTGCCGGCTTGCCTGAAATGACGCCTAACTAAATTGAATACAAAGGGTTTCCGCCGTGTACAAAAGCTTCATTTTGAGTCAAGTGACTGTAACATTTCCTGCCTCAATCCATTCGCAGTACAAGTATTTTCCTCGTTCCAGTGAACGATATGCGCTCCTTTACCTGCGTTTTTTTTTGTGGCTGTCGATTAAGCCACATCTCACCAAGGGCATACGTTACATTTGCGACAATAGTTTTTTTGAGGACATACAGTTATGCAGAACCTGGTAAGCGACTTTGTACGTCACGCTTGCTGCTCCGCCGCGGTGGCTGTAACTCCGGGATCGATTCATGGCCGTGGCGGCTGCTTTTCTGAATGAGGCGAAACGCGAAAATGTCCGTGCGTTAAGATGGATACGCACGTTAAGGATCCCCAGGTGCTTGAAAAATTGCGGAGCTTTCAAATACGGCGCAGCTCGGTAACACAGCACAGGGTATATGGCGGGGGCAAATATGCAGGCTTAAGATCTTAACATCACGCTTGCTGAAATTTCACTTCGCTCAACTAATTAATTTTAGAGGATGCAGTAAAACCCACCGTCAATGAATGGAAGACTTTCTGGTCCCCAGGATATCGTGTATAGCACAGAAACGAAACGCCCCTAGCTCGAGACACGAACAAGGGAATATTACCATCACCACCCATATAGGCTGCCCTCGCAACATGGACATTCTCCTCATCAGTTCTAAACGTTTCAGTAAAATCGCCGCTGACTACTGTCGTTGTTCAGCGATATGTTACATGAAAGCACATCAGGAGCAGGGCAGCCCCCCTGCGGTGCGCAATTAATTTTTTTAGTTTTGAGCATTCAGTTCCCGCCCATTGCAAATTATAGAAAGTCTTTTATGAAGCATTTGCGACTTGGGCCTTTTTGATTTGCCCGATGACGAGATTTGGATAAGTTCGGCAATGCATAAGAACTTTCGAGTCTGGTGCGCCGAGACTGCGAATACAACCTGATCGCGAAGTGCGATCAATCCTTTTAGCTCGCCGTGCCCCTGCACTCATTTTCATATATTTATTCAGAAAAAAAGTAAATACTAAATTATGCTAAGATTCACTTGCCCAGAAGGAGATTATGGACAACGACATTGAAACACCCAGGCTTCCGTATGGCGTATTTTTATTTGAAACGGCATGATCGAATCCCCTTGAAGTTTTGAACCTTCGATCAGGCAGTCCAAATTGTTTACTTTGCCCTGGTCACGCACCTCGACTCCGCTTTGCCGGAACGTAACTTCGTCGCATTCTATTTCTTTCTCTTCGACAGTGTCTTTGAAGCATAACTGGCCCTAAGAATACAATTGGACGGCTTCACTTCACAAATGGGGTGGTTCTCGACTGATCTCCACACACCACTGAATAAAAACGGAGTTCACAATATTTAGTTTGAAAAGAGCACTCCTTTGTTCTACAGTATATATCATCTCTCTTTATTTTGCACAACCAATTGTCGTGGCGACCAGGTTCGGGCAGAACGAGAGAAAGAAAGCGTATCTCCTTGTAGGACCGGTAACCACAGTTGAGCTTAGGCACGAAATATGTAGTCTCACTTCCATCCATTTGTATAGCCGCCGTTGCACTTGTTTAGATGTCACGATTGCACAGCGTTTGTGGCCTTTATGGCCATGGAGAACTCCACAGCGCATCAAGCTTTTCTGTCTGCCATGACCGCAACTAAACACGGGGACGATTACAGGACACTGGCTACGCGCGCACTTTACGTCCTAAACGTACAGCTGTTTAGCACTCTTCGTACAAGCAGTGCCCCCTGGGTGCGCCGGTTGTAAGGTTTTGCTGCGCCGGCCTCACCTCCACGATTGCTTTGTGGCGCAGCCGAAACACTGCCCATATTCTGGTACCCTGCAATCATGGCTAAAGGTACGTCCTCACTTGCGGCGCCACGCGCGCAAAAATGCGCGCCTCAAAACGCCCTTTCGCGGCAAGATTTCTCTGCCGCGCACCGATAGCGATTGGACCCATTCTTGCGGCAGGGCACTTTGCGCCAAACTCAACGAGCCAATCAGCGCCAGGGTAACGTGAGCGAGGTCACGTGAGTGAGTGAGTGAGTGGAAGAACTTTATTGAGGGTCCGGCGATGACGCGAGCTCGTAGCACACACGGCTAGTCCCACGTCGGGACCGGCAGGTCTAGCCCAGCGGTCCGGTCGTGGGCACGCTGGACTGCCAGGATTTGCTTGTCAAGAGCGGGGCTACGCAGAAGAGAGTCCCACTCCTCCTTGTTGAACTTGGGGTATGCGGACCCGCACTCCCAGAGCATCTGAGGTAAAGTAGAGGTCGGTCCGCAGGACGGGCAGGCGTCGTCGCGATATACGTCGTGGTAAACTTCGCGTAGAACTGTCAGTGCTCTCCTCGGGGAGCTGGGCCGGAGCGAACAGCCGGCGAGCGCGCAAAAATGTTCTTCCCTGCTATACCGTCGGAGAGGGCGAGACCGGTTTGAGCCGCCGCCGCCGCCGCTGCCGCCGCCTTTGCGCGAGCGCGCTCACAGTGGTCTGGCCTCCAAAAAGCAGCGGCGTTTCTGCGCGCGCGGCGCTGCGAGCGCGCTGCGCCGCAAGTGCGGACGTACCTTAAGTCATTGTGCTGCCGTGCCCAAATACACAGGTTAAATTCAGGCATCTGTGGCTGTGGTCTTGATAGAGGCGAACAGGTAATACACCCTCATGTTGAGGTCACGGCGAGGTTATTGTTGCCCAGGTGGTTTAATTTAATCCGTAGCCCTCCACTCACAGTCCGACCCCATAATCCCAACCCGAAAATATTTTTTTTTATTCCATGAAAAATGTGCCAAAAATCTCCCATTTTTGCCTCAATTTCAAACACTTCCCATGAGCCGTGTATGGAGCTGCTGACCAGCCGCAACTGTCCGACCAATGACAACATGAAATAAATGAATGAATGACCAGCTATAGCTCATTTCAGAAGCTGCGTGTAGCCACGTGGAGGCTACATTGTTGTCAATAGAGCGCCCACTGAGGGCGCCTAATTCACCCTGAAACAAAGCGAAAATAGTGCCGCGGCCTTAGGATTTTACTTGCCAAGATGGGCCAAGTTTGTGCCCTTTGAAGGTGCTCTGCACAATTGGTTAATCGGGTGGATTTTTGACAACAATGTAGCGTAAAATTTAGTTAATGGGATCTTCTTTTAACACTCCGGAGCTGTAATTCTTAAAGCCATAAATTTTAAGAACATCTGCAAACAATGTTCAAGGATAAACGACGAGAAAAACGTAGAAAAACTTTATTATTTCATTAAAAATAATACGTGATTATACTGGTTTGGTTCTCAGTAGCGTACCCATAGCTGGCGCTTCGTTGCGTAAGTCGATTAGCAAACCGAAACGATTTCATGTTGCGCAAATCCTTTCATTGAAGACGTGTTCTGGTCTTCCACGAACACAAATTTTGTGAAAAGCATGCAAGCAATTGTTCGTGTCTATAGGTCCTCTTTTGTTTCCTTTTAAACGCAATTCACAGGCACTGTATGGATATAATCTATCTGGAAAGAAGAAATAGAACAGTATGGTTAATAGCAAGCTCTTTGCGAGTCATTAGATGTTCATGCATTAGAGTAACAGAAATACACACTCTAGCTCCATGTTCGTCATATTTTGCGCGCAGTCGTTCCTCCATGCAATATTTGTACTGAGGATATCCATCCGTGAAATAGCCTGAAGTAAATAGACCACACTAAGCAGTGGTGAATGTGTGAAGTGGTTCTTTACGCGTTAATGACATGGGTTTGGTAGGTCAAAAAGACAAAAGCCTAGTTTTAATCCCTGAATTTAAACGTCGTCCTTCCCCACGAAGTGCGCACCTCCACAGCTGCACAGGTGCAGCGCAAATCTTACTGTAGCTAGTTCACGGCGGTTGATACGCTCAGCAAAGCACCTTTATTGAAATGCCGTTAGTAGTATTTTTCGAATTTGGCGCGAGCATCCGAAGTCTGTGTAGTCTGTCCTACTAAATATCAGGTGCCGATTTCTTGGATCACCCGACGCATTTATGCAGAAAAGCATAGATTTAGAAAAGATTTCTGACTTTTCGGATAAAATCCTGCAAGTTAACCAATATAGAGAAGTTGGCGCAGCTGAGAGGCTACAACTGTTCAGAAAATAAAGAGTAAAATTCATAAATTGGAGTGAATGCAATAAATGTCATTGGAATTTTTATTCATACAAGGAAACGCATAGTAGTGCTTCAATCGTTCCTAAAAAAACTTACACGGTATCTAAAGGTTAGACGACTGTACAGCAGAAGCCTGACCGGCGTTGCACTAAAGGCGGACACAGAATTCAATTCGTTTGACGTCGCCTTGCTTCCCGGCTCAAGTTTAGTGTAGACGTACCTTTCTTCCTCTTCCGGTGTGAGTTTTTTACCTGCGATGGTCGCACTGACAGCCAGACAATTTCTTTCGCTCATCAACATTTTCACATTTTAATTTCTTGCCCTAATTATCTTCGTAATGAGCTGCCTGAATACTAATTGACTTCGTCAGTTTAAATACAAGGTTACCCGTCCCAATATTTCGCTCAGTCATACCCTTATATCATCGAGCAATCCACTTGAATCGCTTAGTCATCCACCGTAAATTTTTATTCGCTTTTATTCCCGCAATCACTCTATTTATTTGTACTAATTTGATCCTTTGATTTACCCCAATTTCCCAGGTCGCCAACTTTATTCCACTTTACTTCCCTCTTATTCCGCCTGATTTCGTTTTTCATACCTCATTTCACTGCGTTATTTCCTCTATATCACTTTACTTTCTCTCAGTTCCCCTTCATTGCTTTAAATTCCTAGTAGGCCCCTTTTAACTTTTTTTTGTTCCTAATTTATTCTCATTCACCTTAATAAAGTTTAATTC
The DNA here is from genome assembly GCF_048455015.1 of Haemaphysalis longicornis. Lineage (NCBI taxonomy): Eukaryota > Metazoa > Arthropoda > Arachnida > Ixodida > Ixodidae > Haemaphysalis > Haemaphysalis longicornis. The sequence continues at coordinate 73,632,429 of NW_027526225.1, read as the reverse complement.
ATGCAATGCAATCTGCTTTTTTTCTGGTTCAGTTTGATTACTCTGTTTGGCCTTGTCATGCTCATTAATTTGCTTTTTGCTTTGTCACACCCTTATGCTAGCCATGCTTTCGTCAGCTCTAACTGCCTTTAACTTGCAAGAACCGTCCAGAAACTTTGTTAAACGATGGACGCTAAGGACCTTTTGTAACGAAGCCTTAGTGTTCTCACTGATGGCACCTGTAACGCGAATACGCCCTACAGGAAAGGCACCTTTCTCTGATGATGATGAATATTGTGCGTGAAGTTTAGCAAAAGTAAAACGCTTGCCGGAGAAGCTTGGCGAGAGCTCAGTTACGCCTCTCCACTAAAGCTTGATGTGCAGCAGAGGTAGGAGGTGTCGCAGATGTACGACAGCACGACAAAATAGGCCTAACGTTGTGTTGTAAGGTGAACATCAACAGCCGTCACCCACAGGATGACGTAGGATGAGAATGACGTTGCTCTGCCCTCCGTAAGCATGTTGGCCACGTCACGCTTGAAATGTACCTGAAATGTTTTACGGTAAATAATGGGACGTGTATTAATTACTACTTCCAGCGATTTTAGGAGTTTCGACAGTTCCTGAATATGTGAACTCGCCGTATCAGGTGTCCTTTTAACTTTTGGTTGGAAGGCTGATTCGAGGGACAAGTGGGTATCTCTAGCAAGGCTATGTTTGGGTGCGTGACACCGCCTGACTCTGCTTCGGTGCGTTACGCCGCGTGACAGCAGTGGCTAGCAAGCGTGACCACGGTCAAGCTACGATGACAAGCCGGACACCTTAAAGGAGTACTGACACAAAATTTTTATGTTACGTTTTTTTCGCTGCTATGCGTGCCTATCAGCCCACTAACCATAGAATGACAGATTAGACGGTCGAGCGCAGCGTAAACATTCATTTACGGCGTCGTTTATTCGTGCCAGTTTCGGTTTCGACAAAAAAACGCCGAGCGGCCGCCATGACAGCATGTATGGCATGGCGTCACCATTCTTGCCGTATCGCTGCCTCTCTGGAAGCGCGCGCGAGCGAGCGCACGCGCGCGCCCCGACCGGCCGAGGTCTTCACCGTCCCCACAGGCCCGGGCAGCATGACGTCAGTTCCAAAACCATGACGTGTACACACGCCCGAGCAGCGCGCGCCAACCACAGCCAGCGCGTCGGTTTCGTCACGGGAGCCCCGACGTCGGCAGTTTGGGGCACGCAGCAGATGATGTCACGTCGGCCCGCTCTGGGCTTTCTCGTGCGGGCGAAGATTAAAATGGATTTTAAATATGTTTCGCTGAACGGTTGCTGTTGAAACTTGCTGGGAGATACCTCCTGATAAAAAGGAAGCGTTTTACATAGTTATCTGAGCTTTGAAATTTCGTGTCAGTACTCCTTTAAGTGCAAATAAACGACCACCGCTTCGTGACCATAAGGACATTCGAGATTCGCGTGGAAGCCGCGTTATGTTAACAGCATCCAACCGCTTCGAGAAGGGTAATATGCCCGTCAACAGCGCTGGGCGCTTTGTGTTTTGTTCTTTTTCGCCACGTTAGCGCGTGTATAAAAGTGGTCACCGCACACAGACAACCAATGACGTTGGAATGTCGTGATGTAACGACGACTTTTGCCCGGACGTGCATCGTCTTCGGCGACCAGCGTTCCTGAATATTCTGATGTGCTCTGTGGTCTTGAATCCCCGTGATCGGCATAGGATGGTAAGGCCTACACCTAACCAACGTTTCATAGGTAGCCGAATAGAATTTGACAGCGGTGCATCATCCGGCCCGGTCGCTCAATATTGTAGGACTTTCGTGCCTTGTATATGCAACGAATTGTTTCCTTTTAAACTATTCTATTCTGTAACCGTTGTTATAGCTACTCGTTTGAATCATTCTGAAACATTCTACTCTCGCGTTTGTATTAGCGTTTTAGTTAGCTCTCGTAAATGTTTTATGTCCCCGTGCCTCTACAGTACATTGCCTATTTAGATATGTCACTCTTGGTTGTTGTTTTCATCCCAGGCTCTGGCTCCTCTCTGTCCTCGTCGGCAAAAGCCCACCAAAAGACGGCCACCCCCTTGTCGCCGGTGCCCTGTACGTTCGGTGGGGTTGTCTCCTCGCTCGAGTTCACACTCCAGATCTTCTTGACAGCGCACCCTCTTAAGGCAAGGGCGACAGACACTGATAGAACGCCCGAGACAAAAGAAAAATTACGTTAATTCCGCCGGCGCCAAGCCTGCGCAATTAAGTTAGCTCAACAATCGGTCGGCGGTTGAATGCCTGGCAGACCGTCCCAAGCTGTGCCCGCAACTGGCGCCATAACACCAAAGTGGCTCTACCCTTGTAACAAAATATGGCACCATTGTTGAGTCACCTAACTAAAACACGTAGTAAACGGTTATCGCCACTGTCTCAGAAAGCAAGGAAGTTGTAGAGTGTGAGCAAAAATGAACTAAAATATCTCTAAGTAAGGAAGAAACCTAAAATCGAGCACGTAATTACACTACCGTTAATTTATTCTTCGAGATTTCCCAGAATCTGTCACCGCGGTAAGGTGTGTGGGGCGAACAAGTGATGGAACCACGCGACCAAGATAACAAAAATAAAACAAAAAATTGACACAGCTCACATTACTGCCGCGAGGCGGGAGAAACAGCCCAGCGGGGGGGTCGACCAAGCTTCGCTCTAGAGAGATGGAGCAGCCGATCCCGAGCAGTGCCAAGTTGATTTTGATTTGAGCAATTAATCTTCGCCATCCCTTTCGTAATCGTCTTCCAACGGCGCAGCTGCGTATAAGGTAAACCCTCTTGAAGCGCGTCCACGCCTCAGTGTACTTCTACTTCTTCGTCAGTTGGTCCGGAGGCCGTCTCCACGTGTAGATTGTGAAGGGATTGCTTGACAGGTTCGTCGTCATCGTCTTCGGCGCGGCGGCACCGTGGCGCACCGGTCACTACACCACGACAACGACGAAGGCGGAAGGTCCTCATGTGGCGTAAGCACACGCGCAAGTCGTGACGACGCCAGGCGGTTGCCGCGAGGCATGTACTCACGTGCGCTCGTGGTTTTCAGTCTACGCCGAACGGATTTGTGTTCGCCTAAATAGCTCTGCTGATAAAATATTCAAAGATATTATTATCGTTTTTTTAATAATCCTCGCCTTGGCTCTACTGAGAAGCGGCAAAGCCCTTTATATAGAAAGTGTTTAATGATATAGGCCACATTGTAACAGGCCTAACAAGAGAAACAGCAAATGTACAGGAGGAGACATTAAGACTCATGCACGCACTGATTATGAGCTGGGTGTGGTACAGCCTGCTGTACAACACACTTATACTCACAGAAAAAAAAAACGAAATAATCGACTTCATTCTGGCACACAATAAGGCAGTCCTAAACCTCGCAATCGTGCAATCACCTTGAGGGTTCTTACGTAGTGTCTTTATAACATCGTGGAAGACATCAGGGCAGGCACTTTCCGAGCGCAAATGAAACGGCTTTTAAAAATCCGCATGGACTACCATATCCAAGAAAAGCCCCCCCCCCCCCCCTCGGTAAAGAAACTGGAGGCCATGATGGACATGCCACGGTTCCACCAACTCGTTATAAAATCTTTTCCCATTTGAACTCATTAAATCCAAACCCACGCAAGAGCAGGAGAAAAGCTAGAATCAAAATCTTTCAATGAGGCACTAGAACCACACATGCAGCACTGTATACGCCGAAGCCAAAATGTTGAAAAATACTGAGGCAACAATAGTCGCAGTGGACTACCCTGACAGTCTTTGTGAAGAGGTGAGAAAATCGGAGACATCTTTTTGGCAATCGAACTAGCGCAGCTGCAAAATACAAGCACAAATTTCTTGAGAGGCTCCGATTACAAAATTTCAAACATGATTACAGATGGAATACCTACACGCCTCAAAAGGATTCTCCCATCCATAATGGTTGACATTCTAATAACATGCTCACATCGACACCATAGTCTCGGAGGGATCAAGGGTTCTGCCCAATAAGCCCGCGAGGTCATATACCATTTTCTTGTGACCACAACTGCCACACTCCTCCACCCCCAAAAATAAAGTGAACTACTCCTTTCCCCGTGCCTAGAAACGCGGTCCTTCCCGCATCACAAGCTGATCTTAAGGCAAAAAATTCGCGAAGTCTCCGCAGGGTACAAACGAATTTTAGATTCTTAAATCTAGATGGGCGAAGACGTTTGACAGAAGACACCCGACGTTAACCAAAAACTCCTAAAGGCGTAAAGCATGCACCATATTTCACGGCACGTAGCAATCTCCAAGGGAAGGCTCAGGGGAGAACAACACAAAGGTTACATATTCCCCTTAAGGGTTGTTACGGAAGGCAGATTTGGCCAGATGGTCACCTGACGATACGTGTTAGTTGGCTTCTGACTCCGGGGCTCTAGACTACAGAACCCCGTCGGTCCAAACTCCCAGTATTACTTACTGACCAAAGGTATTATTCTCTTTCTATCTTTCCCTAAGCAATCAAGAAAACGTCCAGACCAGCCACAACGTGAGGTGATAAACACTTTGAACTACCAGTAGTGTCGCGTTGTTGCTAAAACTGACGAACACCAAGCGGTCCCAACTTTTCACGCCCACATCATAAGGGAGACAAACGTACATTGGGTTCCAACGAGTGAATCCTGGTTTGTTCGACACTTAGACTCACGGGCTATTACTTCCCTTTTAGGTTTATGCTTCCAAGTTTCTGCTTGGTCACTCAGCATTCCTTATAAGCGCTCTTCATTCGAGGGCGCAGTTCACATCTGATTAACCGCTCTTTTAGCCCGCTACCGCACAGCTCTTTCTGAATTTCTGTTATTCTTCTGCGTCCATATCCTGTGCCAGCTATCCGCGTGCCAGCCGGAATTGTTTCATCTTCTACTATCTTTAATAAATCAGAGTCCTGCATGGATGCATTTTTTTCTGGATGTTACTTCGGCGGAGAGTAGGTTCACCTAGCTTGAAGGAACAAGACATGACGACGTAGGTAGAAGACTGAAAAAACCCAATCGAATCATAACAGGAAAATATACTAAAGAATAATTGCGCAAGAAATGCCAATAACTCTGGCAATCGTTAGAATTTATAATTCCTGTTTAAAAAAACTTTCAGGACACATGCGCGGGTAGGTTCTTATCAAGGGTCAGCAGGGCAGGCGTGGTTGGTGTTTGGAAGACGTGAGATGGTGCGGTTACGCAGACCACTTGTGCATTGACGAAATGTCCATGTTCGTCGCTGCTCCAGGGGCTATAAATGATCTGGACTCGGCGCATATTCCTCTCCGTTCTCACGTTCAGCCGAATACCAACCGAATACGATGCTTATGCTCACGGTCTGATCCCGGTCCGGTTATTGCTGTTCTTGTTGTTTTTGTTGCTGTTGTGGCTGTTGTGTTCTGCCGTCATCGTCGTTGTCGTTCTTGTCTTTGTTGCAATCGGTGTTGTTGTGGTTGTCGTAGTTGGTGTTGATGTATTTGTCGGGGAATGCCCAATCTGTGGACCAGTGGATGATTATGACAATGAACACTGGACGAAGTGCAGCATCATTCTGTGGACCATACCGCAGGGTAATGTTCAGGTTTATTTTGTGGACCCTACCACGGCACAGTTGATCCTTATTCATCCAATGCAGGCTAGAAGATACCATTTCACAGTTATTTACATAAAAATGCGTAGAATCGACCTAGGATAACAGGCTAAAGAAATGAAATCACATGAAAAAAATAAACGCACGACTGCTGGAACTCGAACCAACCGCGTTAGCTTCAATAGACCGACCCTCAATCACTGCGCAATGGAAGCTGACGAGCGGAGCCCTCCAAGCAGTAGCTCAAAGTGCAACAGAGGCCTGTTATCTGGATCACAGAATAAAGCTTAACTTTATTCCCTTGTTTGGTCCACAGAATAAGCCCTGCGTATCTGTCGTTGTGGTGCTTCGTTGTTTCCTGCAGGGCCCATACCTCACCAAGGGAACGAATAGTAATCAGGGATTGAAAATAGTTCTTATATATTGGATACCACTGTAGAAAGATACGACAATTTAGGAGATCGGAAAAATTTTCGAACCTAAGTCGACGTGTTGCTGTCTCCGCTTTCTCCTTCTTTTTGTTTATTTTTTTTCGCTGCTTGCTCTCCCCCATCATTTTCACGGGCTCATTTTTCAGTTTCTCACTATTCGCCAAGAAGGAAGTAACCATCTCCAACCAGTGCAGGAGCACATCTTCGCAATGCACACTGCCACACAAAAACACTTAAATAAAAATATCGTTTTGAAGAATACACGTGTACTTACTGTGAAAATATTTTTGCCCTTGAGGTATTAGTCTTGTAGATGTCACCACTATGCCGCATTTTTTCTTTTCATCTGAATATACAATTTTTTCAGTGTGTGCGTCGTTGTTAACTGAAAAAATGCATTAAGCTTCAGGAACACCACTGTGAAGTGCAACCTCGTTAAAAGTTTGTCACATGATTGCGCAGTTTGTTTTTATCAAATAAAAATTTCCAACGCGTTGAGGCCTGAATACATGGAGCGAACTTCCACGACAAAGTTCGCCCGGCGGAAAATCCGCCGCGCCGCAGTGCCGAGTGTTCGTCGGGCTGCGCTACACGGGGCGAAGACACGGCGTCCGCCGTTGCCTCACCGCTGGGTCGCTGTAGTGTGGCTAGATGAGCCAAATGCTGCGAAATGAAGCGCATCACAAGCAAAAACTCTCGATACCACTACAACTTTTTGTAAAATTATAGAACACTCCATAAAAGCGTAAAATTATTGTTTAAAAATAGTTTCTGATCTTGTTGTTGTGTTGCCGATTGCATGTGCCGCCGCAGTTGAAGGAAGCGGCGACCTGAATGTGGTCTGGCTACACTGGGCGAAAATCGTCTGCACTTCATTGTTTGCTCCAGCTACGCGGGAAGCTTTTGCCACTACCTCCGCTGAATGGTTACGGTCATTGAATTCTATCCGGGCTGCTTTCGACGACGACAGTGCACCAAGCGCGCGACCGGCATGAACGGTGAACATCGCCCAGCAGACGACGCAGACAAGCGGAGTAGGCGGAAATGGGGGCGAGCGGCGAGACCTCCTGATTGGCTAGTTTTGGTACGCTGTTCGTTTGCCGCTTCCGGTGCCGTCGACGCCGGGCGAACTTATTTGTCCTCGATAGATAGGTGGCAGACGACGTTTTTTCCACCGCCCTACGTTGGGCGGACGCCGCCGGGCGTTGTTCGTCGACTTTTCGTCGCATATTCGCTCCATGTATTCCGGCCTTTACATTGCTGCAAGAGGCCGACAGCTTGAGCTAGAAAACGCGTTGAATATTTCGTACACTTTTCGTTGCGTATTTGACAAGCGAACATCGTTTTCATCAAATGGTGGCGTAATCAAATCTTAGGGCAGCATACAGAGGTAGTTTTATGGCAGCTATACCTTGCCGCTTAATTTACATTACACGAATATAAGAACACCTATTTTGTAACAAGCTTCACTCCCCACTAAAAGGCCCGAACTTTAATGCAAGCTCCGGAAAGCCAAGGCTCACCCAGCCAAGTCCTTAGCCAAGAACTCCAGCCACACATATAAAGACGATGATGAAAAAAGGTGAGTTCAAGATTAAGTAATGAGAATTCTGGTTGAAAGAAGAATGCGAGACCCCCGCCTAATTTGTGCTAGTTGTTCACCAGTGGACGATTTCTGAAAGTGCTGCATTACAAGTCTACTTTAAAAGTAGGGCGAAAGGGCGAAGTAACTCAAAGCGGTATTTGTAAGGCTCAAAAACACACAAACTTTTCAATTACACCACATGGCTTATGCATCAATATTTAGCATGTGATCTGCATAAGAAAAAATTCACCTGTTTTTTTTTCAAGGAACCCTAATGCGCCAAAATACTACTTTCTCAGAACGAACATCGTTATCAGACGCAGGAAATTAAAATACTGAATTTAATGCGTCTGTGTTAGTTCTTGTCACTTTCTATTTTGCTCCAACGAACAAAGAATTACTCCTAGTACCACCAAGAGTAATGTTTTGCGGGTATAATTGTTACTGCGCTTCTTTACTAGAAACTCGCATGCAGAGATGACGTTCTTGGAATCAGAAACAGCAGTATTGCAGGAAAGCATGAAGTATGATTTATCGGTATCGCACCAGCGTCTTTGTTTTATAAATAACGGGTACTCGCACGGATCAGGAAAATTTGATCTGTGAATGTAAGTATCTTGGTGCCAGGGGAGTTGGGTGTGATCGAAACTTCTCGTTGTTGTTCTTATCTACTAAAAATGCGAAATTCGAAAGCAAGCGGGTGTTCTGCGCGATTTCGAAACATCTTCAGTACTGACTCAGCGTACACGCTTTGAAATTTACATGAACCTGCTGTCTACGGGTTCTCTTTTACACACTGAATATCGAAGACGCTCAAAAGTTCGAGGTAACCTGAATGGTCAACATATTGGGCTCGTTCGTCTCAAACGAGTTCATACATTCAGCGTGCGCGGTTTTTGCACGCACCTAAATGCTGACATTGGGTTCTGTTCAGCGATTTAAAGGGGGCTGTATGGGGTTCGGCTCTTGGCTGTATAACTATGTACAGGAACTCATTAAATAGGAGTCACGAAAACGCTAATTCTATTCACACATTTCTAATCGCTTCTTTTCTGTTTTTCTTTAAATGAAAATTTGAAGACTACTCCTTTATCTGAATTTTCTCTGTCCAACCGCTCCTTCAATGAGACTCTGCAATCTTTAACTTGCGGAAAGCTTTCTTCTGACAGCGAAGATGTACATGCCTCGGTTTTTCCACATAGGATGCGTGGATAGATCGGCGTGAACCAGAAATCGGTCGAACCGAAAAGTTACATTTTTTGCACTTCTTTCTTAGGGGCTCCCGGTGGGACGTTTTTCCCAGTTTTTTTACGGTCCAGCTTCAACGACTTCGAAGCGAGATTTCCGCTGGCGCCTTTCGCTGTTAACCACTAGGACATCACCGGTAGCCTTGTGTGCGTGCTTGAGCTCGAGAGGTGGGGTGAATAGGAGGAGCGGATGGCATGCCCCAGCAGCCATGCTTCATTCCATTAACGGTAACATGCCCTAAATCTGCTTGGAGATTTCAACGGGGTCCTCTCACAGCCACGGGTGACCTCACGTCCCTATTGGTCGCGCAGCTTGGGTTTCTGGGTTACGTAGACAGTAAGGAGCCTACGACGCGGAAAGGCAACCGACAGCCCCATCTTTGTCCGTCAGAATAAAGGTTATGTCCTGGCAAGCCTCATTCAGCTAATTTGGTAGGAAGCATGTAGAATCGAAAATCAGAAACAAGCGTGATTTGTTTTTGTTTCGTGCGCTCTTCGAACTGCACCAACCTTCGCTGGTAATCCTTCTTCACAGAGTGCAAAGGTACTGAATTTTCTTGAACGTGCACCCAGACACCCATTACTCATGCGCTTCATAAGCAAGTACATTGTGTCTATCCTGAGCCCCGTTTGTGCGGCTCTTATTATAGCATCCCAGGGCTTTGCGCGGTTGTCATTATATCAACCCAGGGATTAGCGCGGTTCAAACTGGATCATAAACCTAGATCATGCTTACGTGAATTATGAACCTGCATTACTGTTGGTTCATACCGCCATTCCAGATCAACAAATACTCCTTTAAGGTTCTTCGTTACTGGTCGTCTGGTGGAAAAAAACGAAGAACACATTTTAATAATACTAGAATAGCAGCTCTATTGCGTTGTGATTGATGCTCAAACTTCAAACCCATTTACATGTTGGGTCCTTACGTAAACAACCTCGCCATAAGTTTCGTACAATGCCTCATCATATTTGCAGTCGTGTTTAGGGAACTCAGATTCATTGTATTGCCCAATAACCGTCCAAATCGGTTTGGTAGTATTATAAAGCTGAAAAAGAAGAGAAGTTTTTCATTTAATATGTCATAAAAAGAAATATATGGAGAGAGAAAGAACGAGGTATAATTAGAGAGAGGCGTCTTTTAACGAATTAAAGAAAACACCGCGAGGTCAGCCCGATTTTATACCTTCTGGTCTGCTAACCTCTGTGAGAGAAGGGGAAGAGCAAAACTTAAACCCGTTCTACTTAACGTGAAAGCTGTCGGACGTGCAGAGCAGCGATTGGCCATAATGGGCTGCAGCGCCGTTATCCGCTCACGGCTGCATTTCTGATTTCCCGCCTTCGCAGTACTCGCGCGGGCCCGCTGCCTGAAACTGCGCCAGCGGGAGTTCTGTTCTTTTCGCGCTTGCTTTATATTCCGTATGCTGGAGCTGTTTTCCGTCATTTCGAACACGTAATTTTTTTCTTGCGCGGCTGGAACCTTTCTGAGTCATTTCGAACGCGCCATTTCTTTCTTCTGCGGCGCCTTTTTTTTTACTATTGTACCAACCAACACAACGAGCGTTCCTAACTAAGGGAACATGCTTACATACACAGATTTTGACTGAAATGTACCTGCAGTTTTCTTAGCGCTAAATAACGGGAAGATGTATGACAAGCACCAGCGGTTTGCGAAGTTTGAACGGGTATGACTCTATAAACAGTGTGGTTTCCGAGGCCTCAGCGTGACTCCGTGACCCCGGTATAGAAGGCCCTACTTGGGTCCGTTATCTCGCTGCGCCGCCTGATTGCGGCGGTCGCATGGAACCGTTAGCGGGATAAGAAGACAAGGCGAACCCATGAAGTGAACTCCACTTAAAATAGGCAGAGGGTTACATGTATGGTGACAGTGGTATATAAATGCGGAAAAAAAACAACAGAAAAACATGCAACGCACTCCCGTCTGTGCAATAGATTAATATTCGCGCAATTCACAGACACAACAGAATACCTACGGGCAGCGGCCATCTTGCAGACTGATGCATTTTATAGAATCGTCTACCGCTGCTGCTTCGCGTTTGAAGCATTGCGATGAAATTCTGGAGTCCTCGTCGACTGAGTAGGATGTTTTATCTCTCCAGAACACAGTATTCGAGACGATATTTGGGGCACTTGCTACAGACACTAGGCAGTTACAATTGCTACGCACCCCTTCACTACATGGCTCCCCGTAGGTTACGAGTGTCTTAGATGTGTATATCCACAATTCGATTGGAAAAAAGCTGGGAAAACACCATTTATCTCTTCTAATGGCCGGCCAACAATCCAACGTTGACTTACCATAACTCTTAGAAGACTGGCGAAACTTATGGATCTCACTTATGTTTCGTTGTCATGGGGAAGATTCGAGATTTGACACCTTACCATAATGTATCGCGTTAATCCTGCCAAACTTCACAAAGTTGAGCCCAATCACACAAACAAATCATCGCTCTGATGCACGCGACACGATAGTGGCCTTTACCGATATGTATAAGGTCTGTGTTTGCTTGCGCCATTGCACAATAGTAAATTAACAAAGCATATTTCTACCACTGCTTCAGAGGAGATGTGGCAGCTACTGTAATTATCGTCGTGTTAATTGGCATTAGATGCATGTTATATACGACAAACGACTATGGGGAAAAAGTACGTGCGAGGAAATCTGTGTGGTTTCTGTGCCTTAACTTGGGAACAGCAGCCGAAGCAAGGTTTGTTATTTCGTAAAGGTGTTATAGAGTTTGGTGCTAAAATGTGCTTCCCGTATCTCGTTTGGGGGATCGCGTCCATTCTATTTCTTAGGGGCCTTTGACAGACCGGAATGGTCGGCGGAGATATTTCACGGCTGTTTGGCGGCCGTACTAGCCCTATCCACCGCTCCCGATTGTTGAAAGGGGTGACGACGCTGCATCGGTGACATTATGGCAACGAAGGTTGCTGTGACCAATAATATACCTGAAAATTGCGTGAAGGTCGCACAAATGCTGCCGTATTGCAATTCTGCCGTTATTCACCCAACACTGGAAGTAACTAAAAAGCTACAAGAGAAAAACTTTGTCAAGTGTCGTAAATCTTCTTACGCGGTTTAAAGGAAAAAGATTGCCGTACTATAGTGACGGCTACTTTTTATATGGACTTCTATACGCTGGCACAACAGGCATAGTATTTTGCCTTTCTTATTCATATTTCCCGCTTTTAACCAGTCCTAATAAAGATAATTCTATTTTTCCATATTGACGTACCTTAACTTACCCATGCTGACTTACCCTAACTCATCCTGGTCTATCCCAATACAACTTAATCCCGCAATACCCTACTATATTCATATTAAAGGGACAATGAAGACAAAACCGAAGTTCATCGAAAAGGTAGATTGGCGTCCGAACAAAACGAATATGCCAGTTTAGGAGACAGTACCATCAAAATCTTGCAATAATAAAAAATGAAGCTATCAGCCAGCCAGCAGACATGACGCCAATGGCAACTGAGCGGCTCTGTGAAGAGTCCCGTGATGAACATCACAACGAGAAGTGCGCACACACGTTCTGAACGAAACACGTAAAATCTTTCTTTGCACGTTAACTTCCTTGAGTCATAAACGAATATAAATGTACAGGTATAAGTCAAACCGTGTGGCCTCTCGAAAGCTGCCAATCCGCGCCGCCGGTGGAGGTTGCTATAGTTATTGCATGTTCGGCATAGTTACATCTCTGTTAACTCAAACTGCACTTATGGCAGTTTGGTAGGTAGGCTGCCCTACGTGAGCTTGCCTAGTGAGCCATAAATTTAAGTGCCGTTTTGGGGTTTTAGGAGGGGGAAAGTGCGCACAGACACATGGATAGTAATCGCTCGCAAACGCTCACGTACTGCCATTTATGTGCTCGTACACCGGCGTATTTAGCCTCGTTTCACACTTGGTCGTAGATACGCAAGTTTGGCTGACAGATGTCACCACGTATCAATCCGAGTACATCGAGGTGACTCAAACTTCAAAGCAAAAGAGTGCCCCAGAGGTCTTTCTCCCTGCGGTTGCGCTGTCTGCCAAATGTTTTCTAGGCAAAGTAAAAGGCCACGTGGCGCATTCATACTGTTGAACAAGCATATCACAACCCATGCAACACCAAGATTGAGGTGCACAAAACGGCAGGAATACGGACCTGTAGGGCGGGAAGTTTGTTTTGTCGTATGCCCCGAAAGCGCTACCGGTGGCTCTTTCGCTCACAATGGTTTGCTCGGTATGTTTGAGTTTTCCAGATAGACCACACCTCTGTCTCCCTCGCTTCCGGCCTCCTTTCACGTCACGCGAACTAACATGAAATGGCGCGAGGGCTGAAATGTGCTTCTCAATTTGTAATTTCTCGGCAATTAAGCATGTTTCGCCGCCGAATAAACGCTAAGAGGGCTACAGGGCTATAGAACTTTTGTCTTCCCTACTTGCTAGTTGCTTTTAATGTCCGTTTTAATCACCCTATTCTATTCTAATTCGCTCTCAGCAACCTTAAGTCAGCCTAATCAACCTTAATCCGGAGTTACACCTGAACCGTATTAACCATTGTGAATTAGCTTCAGATCCACCTCAATCCCTCTTCATTAAACTTAATACCTTCCTTGTTCCTCTTTTTTTCGACTTCTATCTAATCTTTTATTTGTTTATTCTAACCCAACTTAATCCCGCCTTGCTAATACTAAGTATCAATAACTAGTCAATAATCACGTCAGCCTCATTTATTTTGATCCACTATAATTCAGCCTAATTAAGTTAATTCGTCTTCATTCAATTTGTTCTACAATAATTCCACTTTTAACCATTACTGTTCAAGTTCTCCTTTATTCCACTTTTTGAAGTGCATAAACAAGGACATAAACAAAACTGTTCCCTAAGTTGAGAACTCTCCTGAGGACCTCATTACATAACGTAGTTTTATTAGAAAACACACAGCAAGGAGGTAAGCAGATTTTAATACATCCTAAAATATAATTCAGTCAATCACGAACAAAACGTCAATCAGGAACCACGCATTGACGCTTCATTAAGAATTGACATACAGATAAGGAGAAAATCAATTATACAGAGGAAAATAATAATAAACAGTTGTTTGGACAAGCCGTTGTTTCCGTAAATATAATTTAAAAAATATACGAAAGGAAAGTAATGTTTAACTTGAATTTATATATTCGGGTATATTGCTTGATGTCGACACACCAGCTAATATCTAGATCTTTTTCCTGCGGTTTATGCGCACTTTTGGCACCAGGAACTTGTCTCGAGACATGGTGTTATTGGTCTTGATTAGATCCTCCCGTGACAAACCTTCGATGGATATGTGGTTATGGAAAAGTTGATGCATCAATGAAGCCAGATCTAAAGTGAATAATTCCTTTACAGAAAGCACGTCTGGGTTAATATAGAGTGGCATGGAACGCGACCGTAAAAGAGCAAGGGTAATGAGTCGGAGTCCCTGATTTTCAATGATTTGAAGCGGTTCGAGACGGGTAGCATATTATTCCCCACGATTAAATGTTATACGGAAGATGACTATGAATATATGCATATTGTATGGACCGAACATTCAGTGGATTAAAATACGCGAGGCTTTATTAGGGAAAGGAGTTCCGAAAGCCACTTTTTTAACAAATGATTCTTCGTGACGACGCTGAGAAGCTTTGGTATATCGGATAAGGAGATCACACGGTTGTCGAGAGCTAAAATACACGCTAAGCAGGGTTTCAGGGCGACGAAAATATCAAGGTGGTTTTTGTTGGTTGTATTGGAAGAGTGTTTATCATTCACCAACACCACCGTTTAACAGTTCCGAATTCAACCTTTGCTGAATATCGGCGTATATAAAGCTGTTGGAATGGTAAGTATAGCAGTACAAGACCTAAGATGGCGCCTTGTGGAGCTCCAGTGTTGATTGATTTCGAAAAGGAAGGTCTACCTTCAATGGAAACAGTTTGCGAGCCGTTCGTTAAATAATTGCAAAGGAATTCCAAGGGAGGCCTCCAGGTGCCTTATGCTTCAAGTTAATGTAATAACATGTAGTGGTTGATTTTATCAAAACACTTAATTAGGCACATGAAAACTGCTCCAAGGAAAAGGTTTTCGTCTATGGCCTTTTTAATTTCATCAGTCAATCTTAGAAGTGCTAGTGCCGTAGAGTAGACTACTGTGAAACCAAATTGGTTGAAAGAAAATAGGTAAAATTTCAGAAAATAACACATCATTCGCCGGAAAAATTTTTAATTACTTTACGAAACAACGGGAAAATGCATATTGGGCAGTAGTTCTTTATACACATACGTCACCTTTTTTCTGGGCAGGGATTATTTTACCAACTTTCAGACAATCGGGAAATTACCCAACTTTAAAGAACTTATAATTTCTGCGAAATAGGCGATAGTTCTTAGACAAAAGTTTCATTTTACAAGGGTAATACAGTCTTGGCCAGGACCGGTTATTGTAAGAGAAGAAGTAACTTTATAAACCTCTACTGCCGAAGTAGGATGTAAGTAAAATGATTGAGGGCGATGTGAGAAAACAGGGTTGGGATGATTAATGTCATAGCTATCACAATAGGAAAAATTATCACTGAAAGACTCGTAAATTCTACTGTAATCGCTAATAGAACAATCATAAACTATTAGATGGGATAAATGTGGCGGAACACTACTGCTTAAAATTCGTTGATTAATGTCCAGTTTTCCCTGGTATCGTTGCCGTTCTTTCCAAATTTTTTTTTGTAGTATTCACGTTGGGCCCCCTTCAACAACATTGATTGTCCGCTAGAAAAATCCTTCAACCAATTTTCTATAAAAATATTACAAGGCGGGTCTTTTATTTTTCTGAGCTTTTTTTTTACTAATATAGAATGCAGTAATCCAGGAGTAATTCATGGGTTTGGAGGGGAGCGATACGACTTTGTGATGTGGGTTTTAGATGTACACTGCCTAACGCGCGCTCTTATTTTGGTGCAAAAATAACATATTTTTTCACGCGCATTTTTCTAACACCACAAACCCACGGCAGTATCACGTATCAGTTCCACAAATTTTGTGGACCTAATATACAGGATTCGTATGGACGCTATTTCGAATGGGAGTATGGGCTTCTCGGCACATAAAAACTGTATAGTGATCGGAGCATAAGTAGTCGGTAACACCAAAATTAAAATTGCAGTTTACATTACACAGGATATGAGCATTAAAGATGATAAGCCACTTTTATTGCATCTGATAGGAGAATTGATGAGAGATGTCATGGCATGACCAAGGTTGCATCGGATTCAGTATTCGTGTTAGATGTACTATTCTCATTGCACTTGGATGCACTATTCAAAGCAGGATGCGCTATTCGTATCAATATTTTATAGATTTATATCTCCCGAAATTAAAATATTTTGACGTTCATCTGTTAAAGCGTAGAGAATTGTTTAAAACTGTGAAGCAGATTTTTTAATATGAAGAAGAGGGTGAACGGTAGATTGACACGATTATTGTACTGCAATTATTCACGGGAAACACGGTGAGCTCGAATTCCGGGCATACAGATTCGCAATGGAACGGTTACTAAATGATATCCCATTACGAGGGTAGCATAGCAGGCCCTCGTGCACTATGGTTGCCCGGTTACGCTATTCTGAAGCGTACCTTGGGAGTTCGTGCAAATTTCTATCGCTGAAGGACAACCACGTTTCAGAAATACGTACTATTGAAAATGTGCGGTCACCATAAAAACAAGAATGCTATTTAAAAGTTTGTTCATTTAACAGTGCTCTGCCTCGTTTGCATGTGAATACTCCCGAGGCTGCAAAAAACAGAACAAATGATCCTCAAGGCTGCATGCACACGCCTACGCTATCGATAGCAGATGTTCCAAGCCAGAAAGGCGAAACACCAAGATGTCATCAGTTTTCGTAGCCTTGATAGCGCCAGTGTCACCACCTCCGCGTATATTCGATTTATCTGGTGACTGAGATGTTTGTTAACGAAAATGGGTTTATCTGCCCCTTATTGAATTCTGTCTGCCCCACTTGTTAGTCGGGCCTCCCTAGCATCACTGGAGAAGTGAATCATTTTGGTTCTTGAACCGCGCCAAGCCATTATGTTCTGAGCACCGTTTTTCGCTGAAGCACGATGCACGGCATCAATAGCCGCGGCCGTGACGGGGCAGTCACCTTTGTTGCAAATGTCTTGCACAACTTAACGGCAACTTTAACCCTCAGAAAATGGTAGGCCTTGTACCTCTACATTGTTGGTACGTGAGTATCGTTCCAGATCGCTCATGCGCTAAGCCAGCTCTTTGTTTTCTGCTTTCAGAAGCGGTCTTCCTTCAGAAGACTTTCATTTTTCGTCCTAACGTTTTCTCCTATCTCATCGTACCTTTCCAAACTCCCTCGCAATACGGCGAAATCGGCTGGGGGAGCGGTAGGCACCATATCAAAAGTCGCATGAACAACGTAGCGTTAGCTGTGGGGATGGCCAGAACTTCCACAATTTCAGAAGGGAAGCAAACCGTGTAGAATCCTGCGTACCAAGTGTAGCAAGATTGAGTGCGATGCTTGTAGCCGCGCACACTCCTGCCTCACTGAAACAACAACGCACTGAAGCAAATTGTTCAATTTTACTCTGTGGTAATTATATCGTAAAATGTACGATAAATATTTAATGCGCTACTTATTCAATTTTAATGCATAGCCTTCTTTGCCGAGTACCCCCCAGCCAGGACCATTTAACGCCCTGCATATGCACAAAAATTCCCACGTCGCGGGAATTCCGCCTGTAATCGCTATAGTAGGGTAAATGGAGATAACTACCCGCAGGAAGTTTGCAAAAACTAAAAATAAAAATACAAAAAAACTTGAAATGGCGAACCGTGTAACGCCTTGCATTTCCACAATAAGTTAGATTTCGCGGCAGTTTCACCTGTAAACATTAAATTGGCGTAAACGGAGATAATTTGTCGAACTAAATTTTGAAAATTGAAAAAAACCAAAAAATATAAAAGAAATACGTACAGGAATTGGCGATCCGTATAATGCCCTGCATGTCTACAATATTGCAAATTTCTTTAAAGTTCCACATGTAATCGTTATAATATTGTAAATTGAGATAATCGGTAGGAAAAATTTTGAAGAATTAGAAAATACAAAAAATATTTAAAAACTCGGGAAAACGGCAAACCGTGTACCTCCCTGCCTTTACATAATAATTCAGATTTCGCGAATGTTCCCCTTACCGTCGTTATAATAGCGTAAATGGAGATAGTTGGTCCGACAGGATTTTGAAATAACAAAAACATTGGCTGTAAATACAGCCACTCAAGAAAAGCGGCATATGAATGCGACGCGTTAGTGGATAATTCTCGGATATTCCGTCGAATTTTTGTTTGATAAGCATTAATCATGTCTTACATGTGGTAGTTCTTGAATGCGCTAATTATTCATTTTTTATTATTGGTAGTCATTTTTGATCTCATACACTCCTGCATGCTCTGGCTCTTCTCTGGCCTTCCTGGGATTACTTGAATTTTGGGCCAGTACGGCCGACGCCGGGATAATTCGAGGTAAACATATCATGATACCATTAAGGCTTGTACCTTAATAACTCCGCCTGCATACAGGCTTCAGTGATCACCTTCATTAGTTTTCTTCTATTCCCTGGGCGGTTCATTAGGCTACAATAAGACTAGCTCCCTTCATGCGTGTAATTTAGTGACATGGCATGTAAGCAGGGCCACGTGACGACACAGACTGAGATGATGGGTACGAATAGCTTCCTGTGTGAGGCGAGGTATCTTGTGAATGTGGTCGTGAAAAGAAGCGTACCGCCATCTCATAAATGTCGAGCGAAAACATCTATGATTCACTTTTTTGGTGAGGCTACATACCTAATGTGGCCTCACTCTATGCGGAGCGTGTAGTGTTTTATCACTTTAAAATCGTTTACGGTAGCGGGCTTCGGTGTGCGCTACATGCGATTCGAGAAAAAAAACGTACTGTACACAAAAATGTACTTGTGTAATATTTATAAGCCGGTAAAGAGTTTATGGCATGCACATAATATATTCGAGTGCTCTAAATGCCAACATGTGATATCGCAAAGGAAGACCCAAAAACCCACAGAAATATGAAAAAATGTGGAAGTTCAGTTAATGTGGAAATTCAGTTAGTGGAAGTTCAGGTTAACAAAATTCGTCTTCTCCATTTCCAGGAACCACGGAGGGCTTTTCCGTGGATGGAACTTTCCCCGATCTGCAATGTTGTTATTCCACTAAAAAACAGCTCGACAAGTACACGCAAAGTATTTTGGTGCCCTTTGCAAATGCCCAGATAAGGGCACACTGCGGCATCTACGGCCACAACAATAAGCGACCACAGCGTTCTGGGTGCTGCCGTTTTGATATCACGTACGAGAGAGTTTTCTTGGCCGACTGTTTGACCCTCAGCGCTAATGTCGCGCTGTTATATAACACTAGGCTATATATGGCCGGAATTTTAAACCCACGGTTTCTACGCATAAGTGTTGGTCTTTCTAATAGCAAAGACTTGGAGGCCCACGGCAAGAAGACAAAGTAGTACATGAGTGTTGGGCGGGTGGACAACGGGCTGTGTGGTTTGTTTCTACGGCGTACTCTCAGCGCAAGGCCGTCTTCGTTGCTTAATGTGGTGGACGCCCTGCCACACACGCCTATATACCAAGTCCCGTCCACTCGCCTCTGTGTTTGTGGGTGTCGGTGTAGCGAAAGCTACACCACGCTACCTCGGGCGCTCTTCGCGAGGTGACCAGTTTTGACCTTGAGAGCTACAGATCAAACCACACCCCCTTCCGCAAGGGCCCGGCACGGAGCAGCGTTCCGATGGCGGGGAGGGATAGGCGGAAGGGGAGAGATAGGCTTATTTCTGCATGATACGAGCGCAATGTTAAACAAAAACAAAGGAAGTGAAACGCAAGGACAGCCGCTGGTCTAAACAATAAAGTTTAATAATCAGAAGGGTGTATATATAAACTTAACACAAAGTAATCAAAGACTGCGCATAAGCAGAACAAGTTCACAAAGGCCACGGTAATAAGGCAACTCGATAGACTCCGGCTACAGTCATGGCGCCCGTAGATATGCAATATCTTTGGGATGAAGAACCACGCTGGCTTGGCCAACACACTTGTCTCGTCTTTCTGCTATACAGAGCGGTTTTATAATTTGGGGGGCAGTGGTTCACGATGCCTAAATGAAATTTCAATGGCAGGAAAATCAGGTTTACATCCGCGGCCTTTAGTACGTACAATGTGAAGAAAGATGGGATGATTTGGGCCCTTTAATGACGACGAATGCTCTCTCAGACGCACGTTGATACAACTAGTGTTCCGCTTCATTTGTCTTAACGTTATCGCTTGTTGCATCCAAGAATATGCATTTCCAACTAGTTCAGCTTGCAACCCTTCTCGCTAGAGATAGGCGAGGAGGGAATGGAGAGGTGAGCAGGAACGAATTGTAAGGGGGCCGAAGTTTTGTGTCGGAGGTTAACACACTTTAGGCAGCCTTGCAGAATCGCTAGAGATAGGTGAGGAGGGAGTGGAGAGGTGAGCAGGATCGAATTGTAAGAGGGCCGAAGTTTTGTGTCGGAGGTTAACACACTTTAGCCAGCCTTGCAGAAGACCGAGTTCTTGAATGATTTGTTAGTAATGTATTCGACGTGGCCGTTCCAGGGTAAACCCTGTAAAGATTATGCCAAAGTAATACATTGACAAAACAGCCTCAATTACGTTTTTATTCTACGTACGTATGACGGGGATGAATTGCACCGAAATAAAACCTACTCTGTTTGAGTTTTTTAAACTTCATTTTCTATTACCTCCAGCGGCACTGTACTGTTAATTTCGCCAATTGTAAGTCTGAGGCGGAAATGTCATCCAGCTCGTTTATTTCGTTATAAATTGCGTAACTGTCGGTGACGACGTATTCCTGAGGAAATATTAGATCCGATGTAACTGATGTATGATATTAATAATAAAGGGCGAAGCATGGATCTCTGAGCAACGCATGTCTTGAGAATTCTTTTCCTAAATAATGTTCTTAAGCTTGGCTATTTGGTATCGGTTGCAGAGCAAGTCGTCAAAACATTGGACTGTTTTCTTATAAAGCTGGAGGTTGCAGACTTTAGTTGATAAACATTCGTGTTATACATTATTAAAGACCCTATAGAAAAATCAATGAAAATTCAAAGTATGAGATCAAAACTATGCATTAAGGTATAAAGTCCAGTGAAGAAAAAAAATCGGGTATTGTAACGACGCTTTTATAAAAGCCATGTTGCCTCTAAATATACTAGTTTTTTGGTTGTGTTTGCGAATATGTGACACTAAAATCTCCAGAAGTGACAAGCAAGAAAACATTTTCCGGAAATAGCTCTTTAAATGTTAGGAAAAACTTGTGGCCTCGTTTGACCACAAATTTAACATTACATCTTTTTCACACATCGAATGAACTGCCCTTGTCACGTGATTGTAGAAATATTAATTTCATAGCGGTGGCGATTTATAAAAGGTTATTGAAAAGTTCACAGTTTCTTCTCTTGAAAGAATGTCGGTCTAAAGCTCTCGCGACGCAATTTTCAGTTCATGTAAGCGAAAAGAAATGTGGTTAAATTTCAGGTTGTGACGCTGTCCGTGAATGATGCAGTTGATGAGGCAGTGAGAAACTATGCTTCTGTGGCGCTTGCTTAAATATAATGCGGTAACAACGATCATAGGACATCTCTATATGACTGCTTCAAATGTTTGAGCTTAACACCCAGGCTGATGCGGTGTGCTTGTACTGTAAAAATACTCCGGTTATAGTTCAATATTCTTGTTCCAAGCAATATCTTGTCATAGGCACACGGCACCGTGGGAATTGCTCTAGAAACAACTTAAGAAAGTTGAATACAGATATATTCCTAACGAAGCCTCAGAAAATGTTGTGTGTCAAGTCAGCGGGTGCGCGGTTTTAATAAACTTTAATGAATGTCCGTAAAGTAAAAAAAAATATTTCATTTCTTTATCATCCTGAAAAAAAACGGTTTACCAACGGCTTCGCTGCACATACCCTTTCGGAGGGTTCAAGTGGCGAGGCGATTTTCTGAAGACAAGATCGCGTGGCTGTCGCTGCGTTTGTTTATAAAATTCGAATTACTTAAGCACGGCCACCTTGCTTGAGGTATTAACTGTCCTTTTTATTACCCGTGAAAGGAACATCTCCCTCCCCTCAAATAGAAGACGTTTTGGCTAACGGTGAAATAAAAAAAACGGCGATAACGTTATGTTTTGTTTTAGTGGCCAGCATCGCAAGAAGTCAGTGGCGGATTTGGTAAAGAGACAATCCGGTTGTAAATGAATGAAGGATAAATTCAAACCCATATACTGTTTACAACAATTTTTGTTCCCGGCTTGTCCTATGAAGCAGCACTTCGTCGCAGTCTGCGCAAGATGTTGCCATGGTGCGTCTGGCAGTGGGTGATTACTGCACGATGAATTGGGGTTTGTCTGTGGAGGCCCTATTTAGGGGCCTCATCTGTACACTGTCGACTGCCTATCATACCGTCACTGATACCCTCAATTTCTTCTCCATATTTCAGCTCTCATAAAGCATAGATGGCGAATTCAACAGCTCTGTTCTCAGGGGTTGCCCGAGGACCAGGTAGGGCTACCGATTTCCCGAATAGAATATTTTAGTTTGGATGCACAAATCATGTGGTCACAGAAATATGCTGTCTTTTATAAGAACCAAATAAACCAACTGATAAATGTACAAGTTTAATTAGCGAAAAACCACCATCACGAATGCAAATATATATCGTCGTACCTTCACAAGGCGCGCAGTCTGATATAAACTTTTAATAAGTTACGTTTATTATGTCACTATCACATGACATCCTGTCTTGCCGGTGCCCTTGTCGCAAGATTATCCTCCGCATACTTCACAGTGTGTTTTCTGTCAATTAACAATGAGGTGGTCATGCAGTACAGTGAAGTGACAAAGAAACGGCCTCTAGCGTACAGAAACGGAGCTGAGTGACCTAGTGAATGCTGATTATATATAACGTGTACTGAAAACAAGAAGGCGCCACATTTACACTCTCGCAAAATGGAAAAAAAAAACAACTTGGACAGATATGAATCATAAAACTAACGGCGTGTCTACAAGGAATAAAACGTTGTCCAACACTACTAACATTTAACTAACTGATAGGTTGCAAACTACGTTCGGTGGAGTAACTTTATCCACACCGTAACGTATGAAAATGTCTTCAAATATAAACAAAGGTGAAAACTTACCTGTCTTAGGTCGGGCACAGGAAAAAAATCTGGAGGTACTTTAGGTTGTTTATCGGGTTTCTCAGTGCACAACGTCATGCGCAGAGAGAAGACCAGTATTAAACGCTTTGTCAGTTGCATTCTAATTACTTGTACTCTTGCTCAGGGCGGGCGATTTATATTGAATTTTTATGAATGCCAGTTTGCGAGATGCCCCTGTATGGACCTGTAGGCAAGCAGCATCACGCGAGCTTCTTGAGGGCAGAGCTACGTATTTCGTGTGAAGTGCGTTTCTAACATTTGATCTTTAATTTGTTGTGGAAAGAAAATAAAATATGAGTATCGAGGTCAAATTGCGACTTTAAAATAAAACCAATGGTCCGGCATACGGCGACACTTGACAAACAAGTCAATTTTAAGGTGAGGGCGCTCTTTATTGCATTCTAGTGTTGGCAAAGTTTGCGACAAATGGCAACATCAACAGATGAACACTTGAAATCTATTTTTGTACGACAAACTAGAGCGGGGAACGTTCAACAGGTTTGACTGGGCGCAATACTTCACTTCAGAAAAACTAGTAGTATCAACTAAAAGCAAATGTTACTGCATATGCTGTTAAAAACCAGGATGCCCTTTGCGTATAAATGTAGGACATTGAACTGGAAATGTAAATAAACATTCATACGCGCTGGTCCGCCACAGGAAATGTTCAAAATTGTTCACTATAATTTATCCCATGGATTCCTCTCCCCCTCTGGCTGCATTTTCCTGGAGCAGCGGGTGCTGTTTATTCAATTGAGGATTAAACTTCTAGTTCACAATAAAAAGTAAAATCCACTGCCCCTAACCACGGTGATGGAAGAATCGCGAAGCTTTCTTGCGCACAAAAATCAAATGAAGAATGCCAAAATAAACCCACTGAGTCAAAGTGAAAGCATCAACGATAAAAGTGCAAACGCCTGAAAGTCAAAGTCCAATCCCAACGACCAAAGTTCAAACTGCCTGCGAATTAAAACAAATCCCCCCACCAAAAGGCTGAGCCTCGCCCCTCCCCCTCTTTTTCCATCGCCGACTGTCTCGGAATGGCGCAAACGGATGGACGTCGTCTTCATAACGCCAGAGATCCAGGTTGAATTCCGACAACGCGAATTGTTTTCTTTTAGGTATTCATCATAATCACCATCATGTACCCCACACACACACACAGTGTAATGTTGCCTTTTGTGCAGTACTTCCGGTTACGACACCGCCATCAGTGTGACCTAGACAGCTTCGCTTTAAAGACTCTTAGTTCCCATACTCTTACCAAATGCCAGAAACATGTCGTGTGTAGAATGTTTATGTTAAGAACCCCTACAATTTGTTTAGATTTTCAGACTTAAGCTCGAAACATCCCCACATTTCCTGAAGCTGTGGGCCCTTTTTCCCAGAATTAGGCTTTGGTTCAATGAAATCGAAAATGATTATGCGATTTTAGTTCGCTAACAGCGGGGTGAGGATGAAAAGAAGTTTTTTTTTTAATGCTGCGACGATATATTCAGAGACAGCGATAGAAGTAATGCGCCATCACATACCGGCAACCTAGAAACGCACATGGTGAAGTCAGCTAAAGCTGCCGTTCTAACAGTGTTAGCCCTCCATTCATACGGTTAACTATACGACGTTGGCCCTTACCTAAAAATATGTTACCCGTCGTCAGTACGGCTAATAAGTAACAATTTGAAAACTACGCTTAAGTTCAAAGAAGCGAACTTTACACGCTAAGCATCTCATCAGAGCCCGCCATAATTCACACTGCGAGTTCCTACTGGAGCAATGTTTGTTCGGGTGAAGGTAACCACTTTTCAACGTGGTCTATTAATTTGAAACACCTTTTAGCTACAATATAAATATTTCTACTCATCGGCTGTGAATCCTCTAATAAGCACTCGTTGCGTCAGATTCGAAACTTCAATAAAAAGCCCCAGGGTCTTCATAATTTCATAGAACACTCCTGAGATTTGCGCGAACACTCGGTAATTTACGTAACTTAATTTTCTTTGTAGCGTGTCTTCCACTCAAACTATCACGTGCAATCAAAGGTCATTCAGGGTATCTTGAGCATCTCATTAAACAGGTACTGCAGTTCCCGAAAAAAACAATTTTTAGCTGACGTTAAGGAATAAGCTAGACTCAGAGACGGCAATATCGCTCGTCCAGAGTATACTGGACAAGATAGAATGCAAGTTGCGGGCCGTAGACGACTCTAGCAGCCTATTTATTAAAGCTGACGTTTGAATGAGAACGTTTGATCAATAGGCTATTCAAATGTCAAAACAAATCGGTAGGCTCAAAAATGGGTCAAGACGCAATAAGATTATCATGTAAGGGTTCGGTAAGCAACGCTAGAAACTCAGGTACTCGTATAAAATGTTCATGACGACGTGTTTGGAAACATTCGAAAGCCAAAACTGAACTACCTTGTTAGAAGTTATCGGCTAGGTAACAGATATCGGGAACAAATCGGCCAGCGATAAGCAGACTTCAAAGAAGAATCCACAGTACTCCATTAACTGCCAGGAGTTAAACAGAACCCCGTTCAGCATTGAAGAAGATCTTTCCTAAACAGTGGCTACTCCTCCTAAAAACTTCTCGAACTCCAGAGCAGAGCATGGGAAAACCAGAGCCAAGCTGACATGGGCTTTTCACGAGACAAAGGTTAACAAGTGGCTCTATGCCTGGGATGAAGAAAACAGTTGCCGATACGCGTACCTGGCTTCTGCAGCAATGCCTTTTTCGGTTCGTATAACGACTGTATTGATGACAGTAAACCAGGATATTTAAAATACTCAACATGAGTGCGAAGAGCCTGCTGAATAAAAAGAATAGTTTAGAGAGCATTATAAGCGATCACGATCGACATGCATTGGCAATAAAAGAAACATGGCTGCATCCAGATATGTCTGATGTTGAATTAAGGCAACTCGGATATTCGATATTCTGCAATGATTGGAGCTCTAAAGGTGGCGGCGTAGCTATTAAACAGTATTTCTTTTACGGAAGTTGATGATCCAAGCGATAACGGAACAGTATGCATCCGAACTTTTTTAACCGATTGTGATATGGTGGTCGGCTGTTTGTACGGGTTCCCCAACTCTCCCGTACAAGTTTCAGTAAATTTAGAAGCCTCTATAAACATCCGCATGTACCCAAATGACAACGTATTCTGTGTGATGAATTTAAGTTTGGCTGGAATTGAATTTGTTGTCCAATTCATCAGGAGTGTCGGAAGCACGGACTTGTGATCAGTTATAAAGTATTGCATTTAATTATAACCTGACTCAAATTGTCCCTGGCCTAAAAATGCCAGAACTTCGATGCTTTTATATCTTGTTTTAGGTTTCTTACGAACTATGATTTCGAAGATGGTTTGTCAAAGCATATAATGAGAGACGTCTCTAAACGTGTCTGTGTGAAAGCCGCTGCATCCTTCGAAAGAGCCGGTTTGAACTTTTTCATTAGCTGATATTGTAACTATCTTAGATTACCTCGAAGTGTCGTTGTATCTTTATAGAACCTAGTGCAAGCGTAGGCGACCTGTGAAATATCTTCTCATACATAGTCGATCACTGTGTGAAATGCTTTGTGC
Organism: Haemaphysalis longicornis; assembly: GCF_048455015.1. NCBI lineage: Eukaryota > Metazoa > Arthropoda > Arachnida > Ixodida > Ixodidae > Haemaphysalis > Haemaphysalis longicornis. The sequence continues at coordinate 73,605,612 of NW_027526225.1, read as the reverse complement.
AAGAAAGACTCAGAACAATTAAAAGAAAACAATATGTCTGGGAAACAAGTCCAATATACCACGAGAAAGAAAACTAAACGGACACGAATGGGGTCTTAATTCAAAGAACTGCCAAACCGTTGAAAAAAATGCATTTGCAGTAGGGTCGACAGTCTAAACAGCTTACGAAGAAATAAAAAAAAATGTTTTCTAATATGAAACTAAAAAAAATAAAGCCGCCTGCTGTTCGCATAAAAGTGAAGATAATGCTCTGAACAAGGCACACTCTTTCAACTGGATGTTTTAGTTAGTCTTTACGTGCGATAACAACTTTCTGGCCGAATTTACCGAATAATTTCTGAGGCCACTCATTTGAAGGTATAAAAAATGATAAACAGTGTGATTTCCCTGATATGAATACTAAATAAATACGTGCCCGGACAAACTTCCTAATTATTTTTTTAAGATATGCAGAGCTAGTTTCTGATACCCTGGATGTAATTTTTGATGCTTATATAACCCATGCTCCTTTCCCGGAGCATAGAAGCGTACTAAATTTATTCCACTTCATAAAAGTGGCAGAAAATCAGACATCGAAATTTTTAGACCGATCTCCCTCCGTAGCACTTGTTTCAAATTAGTTCAACGCATGTTAACTAAGCAAATATTAGTTTACGTTCCCGATTACCATATCCTAAACACACGCCAGCATGTGTTCGGTGAGTGCCTATCTCCAGTACCTCAACTATCTCCAGTACCTAAACTAATTTTTTATCTTTCGTGCACAATAAAGTGTTGAGGCCACATAGACAATGTTCTTAGGTCTTGACGAGGCTTCCGGTAATATGTTGTACCCCAAGTTGCTATAAATAAATACCTACTATATTTATTACCCCATAACCTCATTCGCACCGTTTTGGTCCGAACGTTGCCCTAGAGAGTAGTTTCTAGTATCTGAAGACTACCAATCTTCCTTGCCGCATGTAGAGTCTGGTGCGCTTCATGGAAGTGTATTGGGTTCGCCATGATTTCTGTTTATCAATGACATGCCGCAATAAATTACTGTTCCCACCAGACGTTCGTAGATGGCAACGTGTTAAGCAACAGCACACAAACGCGTTGCCATCACATCGAACGAATTTTAATCTGCAAATAAAAAATCTTGCAACAGCTGGCAAATTGTGTTGAAGTACGAAGAAATGGTTTGCACGTCTATGACTAGAAAACGTTTCATTATTGATTACATGTATTCCTTCGAAGGTGTCACGTTAAAACGACTATCAAAATTTACACACTGAAGTTCGAAAATTACCTTGGATCTTCGTTGGATTAAACATGCAGATTATGTATAGAAGGCCAGAAAACGTTGTGGCTCCTCAGAGAAAACGTTTATAATACTACACCTGAAGATAAATGTTTATAGTGTGAACCTTAATACGACCAATATTCGAATACGTTAAAATTGTGTGGGACCCGCACACTTCACGACATCATTGATATCAGTATAAACAGGATAACGTGAAACCGCTTGCTGTAAGGTTTATCTTTAACAAATATATTCGTTGTCAGACGCCCCCCCCCCCTTAATTACGGAAACATTACGAACTTCACCTATTTCCCTCTATTTCTGCCTGAGTATGATCGATTGGAGTTTATTTTTTTCTAATAATCATGACAAAGATAACAATTTTCCGAAATCACCTGATGACAATTCGCGTCATCGTAACAAGCTTGTATATCCCCGATCCGGCTGCTTTAAATACAGCTTCTTTCCGTGAGCAATAGAACTGTGAAGTTTGTTACCGGAAGCTACAGTAAAGACAAAATCTCGAAATGACTTCCTTAAAGTAATCAAGAGCATATTCCTGCATGCCCAATGACTCGGCCAGATCTGAACGTCATCACCTGTGTTTGTATCGCGTGTTACAATTGCCTGTATGTTGCATTTTCAAACTGTCCTTTGCATTCTCATAAATCTACTTTTACTTATCCTGTAACTATAGTGAAAATACATATACATAAAAATAAATAAATAAATAAATAATAAATACATAAATAAAAAATAAATATATAAACAAATAAATAAATTAGAGGTAGTGCTCTTTCATTCTGCGAAGATGGAAGACCTGCGTAGGTGGACAAAGCCGAAGGAGTTCATGAAACACACCACGTTCATGCACTTCCTGTAGAAATAGCAGAACGGAACATGGAAGAACTCGAGCTTGATTCTAGCGAACAGACATGGGGCTGTCTGTTTCCCTTCCGCGTCGTAGGCATCTCACGGCCTGTGTAACACGCAACACAAGGCGCTCGGTCAGTGAAGACACCAGACAGGTCCCATTCGCTAGGTGGACGCCCACGTATCAGGCTCCCGCCAGCGCAACGGACACGTCAACAGAGAATGCATGAAACGTATAGCTTCGCGTGCACGCCCCCAACCCCCTTACCTCCATCCAACCCCGCACGTGCACGCATAAACCGCAACTACTTATCTGCGCCAGGCTAAACGTGAAAGACTCCACCAAATAACAGCGGTGGAAAAGAGCCCGGCGGTGGCAAAAAAGAACGCCATTTCCATGAAGTGAATTGATGCGAGGGGTGAAGCTAAAATGCTCATCGGTAAATCCGAGAAACATTGTTATAGGTCTTCTTGACGGCGCGCACCATCTGAATGAGTGAAGGACATAAGGCGTGTTCGTAGCCATGCTCGCGTCTCGGTTTGTAGCGCAGTGGGAATGGCGCCACGTACCTCCCGTCGCGGCCAGAGAGTCGTGGGATCGAAACCGGGTGCTGCCGCGTCAAGACCACCAATCCTCGCTGGCAAAGCTTGAGACTTCCCTCCGCTCCGTTGACAAGCGCGTCGACGACGTCGATGTTTGTGGTGATTCTGTAGGGCTTGTTTGGGACGATGAGAATCTCCATTGATAAGTTGGCGAATTCAGTGCGTGACATTTTAGCCACCTTGGCCGTCGCCTTCTGCAGGGCGTCTTGTGTCGTGTACCCCCTGTACCTGATGATGATGATGATGATGATGTCCTCAAATTTTTTGGCACGTACCCACAAGGGGGGATTGGCCAGGGCTAAATCGGTTAAAAACGTGGGGACTTCAATATACTTATTTCCGGAAAGAGGCTGTAAAAGAAAACTTAGTTGTTAATGAAACCCGAATTACCCATTAATCAGCACCGCTTAGCAATTCAAACGACCTGAGGCAGAAAGAAAATTTTGAATGCAATTATATATATCCCTTCTTGCAAACCCCAGCTTTGATGCGCCAATAGATAATATAAGTGTTATCGATAAAGTCAACCCCCTGTCTTGAGCTCGGAGGCGACGAACGACAATCTCTTCTTCTTCCTCTCCTCCTTGTTGGGTAGCAATGAACGCGTTGAAAGTTTTGACCTCTTCGGCCAATCTTTGGTTGGCAAATCCCTAGGGGATCCTGCCACAATCATCATCGTGGTATCGTGCTGCTGCAGCAACGAGGGACGGGACAGGGCCCGAGCAAGAGGAGCTTCACCCCTAAAAGAACGCCGAAGCGGCGCCGAGTAAAGCGGCTTCACTGAAATGAAACTGGGAGGGTTATACATATACTTATCTGTTGTAGTAAAAATAAAAAAGACATATAAATATGGTTTTTTAAATAATTTACAAACATTGTGCTTCTCGTGTTTCCATGTATCTTTACTTAATTTACTCGAAGTCTTTATCAACTGGTGTGTTACCAGATGGCTGGAAGATGGCACACGATGTACCGATCCACAAAGGTGGACCCAAAAAGGAAGCTGTCAACTATAGACCGATTTCATTAACATCAATTGCCTGCATAGTACTTGAGCACATCTTGTACAAGGAAATAATGCGACATATAACACAGCAAAAATTGTTAATAGAAAATCAACACCGAGTCCGTAAAGGGCTATCTTGTGCCACGTAGCTCGTTGAATTTTATCACGATTTATCATCTAGTATTGACGAAAGTGGGCAGATTGACTGTATTTTTCTTGATTTCCAAAAAGCTTTTGATTCGGTTTCGCATGCTCTCCTTTTGCAAAAACTTAAGTCATTTAATTTAGACCTAAATGTGATAATCTGGATAGAAAATTATTTAAAGCATCGTCGCCAATGTGTTGTTTTGAATGGAAAGCATCCAGTTATGTTGACGTGACATCAGGTGTGCCACAGGGCTCTGTTTTAGGTCCTTTGTTGTTTTTAATTTATATCAATGATATTTTGGTTGGTATCTCATCGTCTATCCGGCTTTTTTGCCGATGACTTTATAGTATACCGGAAAAATAAGAGTGAGCAGGATGCCTTCCAACTTCGAAAGGATTTGGTGCGTATTCATGACTGGTGTACAACGTGGAAAATGTCTTTGAATTTTAACAAGTGCGTTAATCTTTGTTTTTCAAAGAAGAAAAAGAAGATCGAATATAGATACTGTATAAATGGTGTGCCAGTTACCACCAAGACAACTTGCAAATACCTGGGTGTTTTCTTTTCTTCTGACTGTTCATGGAATGTACATGTGGATTATGTTGTCGCGAAAGCTGCGAGAGCGTTAAATTTTATTCAGCGTAACTTAAGATGTTCGCATCAGCGACTTAAAGAATGTGCGTATTTGACGTGTGTACGACCAGTCTTAGAGTACGCCTGCGCTGTCTGGGACCCGGCGCAGGTATCTCTCAGTGATAAGATAGAAAAAATACAGAACAGGGCGGCAAGGTTCGTCCTGGGACGGTATCAATGGCGGGAAAGCTGTACCGCTATGAAACAAGAATTGAATTGGGAGCTGCTTTCATCACGTAGAAGAAAATTGCGATTAAAACTTTTCTATTTAATATATATAATAAAGCTGGAATCAACAAGGACATGTATTTACAGACGCCATATTATTTGTCAAATCGAATTGATCATTCCTTTAAACTGAGGGAATACCGTCTCAGGACTGCAATTTTTGCAAATTTATTTTTTGTCAAAACGATACATGGGTGGAATGGGCTCTCAAATGTACAAGTGTCTGCTGTGAATGAAAACTTGTTTTTTTCGAACCTGTAACCCCCCTGCTATAACGCCTTCTGGCGCTGCAGGTATATGTTGAACGAAGAATAAAGAATGCAGAGGTAAGTAAGCGAAAAATTATTTCTTCCCTTCCTAAGAGGGGTTGGTGTGCCATCCAACCTGCTTCAAAACGGCGAAATTTGTAAGATTGCTTTGTCCTCTTTGCCGCTGTGTTTTGCCATAAAGCATGCCCCTCATGTGATATGATGTCTGCCATGCAATGTTTTCGCGATGCACGCGTAAAATGCCGTGAAGTATATTTTACAGAAGCCTAATGTAGGACTGAAGCCCACTCATGCAAGTTTGGAAGCCCTCGTGTCAACAAACCTCAAACAAAAAAAAGTATATTGTGCTAATAGAGTGGGGTGATAAATAACAACAAAAACAAAGTCGTGGCCCCAGCAGCATTCGGGTATTTTACGCTGCAGAGAGGCGGTTTTGTCTGGCCGTTCCCATGAGCAAAAAAATAGGAAGAGGATTCAGTTTTGAATTCTCCGCACTCAATGACAATTCCCAGGATATAGAATTTCGGCTGCAATTTCTCCACATACCTTTATCCAAAACCTGCATCTCGTTCTATTAAAACTGATGCAGGTTCCATACACCTGCTTGAGGCAATAGGACACACGTACCTAACCACACACCCCAATTATTTCGCGCATGATCATCCCATTATGCCGCTTTCCGTTTCATCATTACAGCGTGAACTGCGTGGTTATCGCTTACAGCGAATGAACGTTTTGAGACCACTCGCTAAACGCAGCCTATGCGCTTGTCGCATTTTCGGCGAAAGCCGTGAATGGGCTACTGAGTAAAATAGCCGGCTTCTGCGTCTAGTAGAAAAAAGCCTCCTCAGCCACGTCTTCTTAAAGCCTCCCACAGTGCTACCTTTTCCGCAGCGTACGGTTTAAGACGGGAGTAACCAAAACTGGCCGTTGACGACACTACACCGAAGGTCAAGTAAGGTAGAGGAAGACTCAACCAAGCGAACGAACAAAAAGGTAGCCAGATCTATCATCGTCGTGAACTCTGCCAATCTATGGTGGCGAAACGAGCAACTCTTTACCACGTATGAGGCAGATCGAAGCCATTCGAAACTGAAAGGCGGATGTGGGATGTGGGAGCCGCAACAGGACGACGCCCTCCGAGAATGCAGGGTCGGACGAAAGCGACTGGGGTGTTCAGCTGGAAATAAATGTTTTAGCACTTATAACCCAAAAGCAAAAGGCCCAAGTGTCATCGTATTTATTTATTCACTTTCGGTGGCAACAACCCCTCTCAGACTTCTCTAAATAAAATCGCCACAATGCAACCTTTGCACTCTTTTCGCAATCACAACAGCGAGCCAGTGTTTGTGGTTAGATTCGTACCCGAGGGTGACAAGGACATCACATCGACTCATAAAAACAATTCAATAACCACATTCCGCTGTCAAGCGCGTTGTGCTACGCATCTCGCCATACGTAAAGCCTCATTGATACCTCGAAATGTCATAACGTGTGTCCTGCTAAACCAAGCGTCCTTTGTTGAACGATGGGTTGGAAGTGTAAATATCATGTTTTTTATACTAATGAATCTTTACTATTGATATTTACCACTACCCACGCTATTGTGCTGCCTTGTGATGTCTACTCTTGATGGGGAATTATTATGCTCACATTGAAAAACAATATGGTCATATTTTACCTCATTATTCATTCGATGCTCTTTTTGCCCGATATTTTACATTTCTATTTGAGCAAGCGCAGTCTCGGCACTGAAACAAAACGGCCAGCACTCAAGCAATGATCAACGGTCAGTGATGACGGTATCTTAGTACAAAAACAATATAATGTGTTTGTTGTCACGTTCACAAATACATGGACACCACTGATATTTCTCCCCTGCTTAAATGTTCGATGCTGTTTTATGCGACCCCCGATCTTTTTTTTTTTACCTTCATGGGAGTTACCTCGAACTTTTCACGCAGACCAAGAGTGACGCCATTTTCCATAAAACAAACCCCATAGAAAGATTCTCTTAAAATAAACACGCACAACGGGATAAATGCCTCATGCCCGCACTTCTGAGTAAATAGTTCATGAGGCAAGAAAAAGAAATTTAAAGTTTCTTTTCATAATGCCAGCAGTTTTTCCGGGAAATAAGCAGAGCGACAAAAATACCCGAAGATCACACCCTTGTGGGAAGCGTAATGGGAGCGCACGTGCGGAGATAATATATTTCACGGATATTATCTTTTTGTTACGACAAACCGTGGCATTTATTTAAATGGAAACCAAAGGCAAGAGAGCTGATTTGAATTTTATTTCGCATAAGTTACTTCATACATGCGGGGCTACAAACAGTAGGATGCTGCATGTTAAACTGCAGAGGAAATCTCTAGTGATGAAAGTTAAAGAGGAAATATAAAGAGCAAGCAGGGCAAGATTACCGATAAAAAGGCACAACAAATTGATGACTGAAACCAAAAATGAAATAAGAGAATGAGAATGAGCAACGTAACAAGGAAAAATGTATGCATTTACCTAAGCCAAATAATATTACAAAGAATTACCATAACCACAACCACATGGCCAAAATTTAGCTTCAAAGATTCAAGGAAAACGCAAAATAATCAAATAAAAAAACTCATATTAGTCTATTTACAAAATCACTTAAGCGCGAAATATCATGTGAATGGTTTTAGATGCGAAGCATCTCATGCTCGGGGCTGTGTCCCTCCCTCCCTTGTTATTGTCCGCCGTCCGCACTCTTCTGCGCATGCGCGTCTCTTCAGCCCCGCCAGCGTTTCGGCTGACGTCAGCGCAGTCCACTATAAAAAGAAATACTTAGGTGGCGCCCGGTTTCGATCCCATGACTCTCTGGCCGCAATGGGAGATGCGCAGCGCTCTTCCCACTGCGCTGCACACCGAGACGGGAGCAAGTGCTACGAACGCGCCTGATGTGCTTCACTCATTCAAACTACGTCAAGAAGGTACTGATACAACAAAGGCACGCGAAGCTGAAAGTCAACGGAAATGACAAACAGAAAACTTTAGAGGGGGATGTTCAATTTTCCGTGGGAAAGCTGTGGCGGGCAGCGCCACGCGACTTGCAGCTCAACCAGAGAAGAGGACTAAGAGGGCGGGCAGCGGGATAGGAGCGTGAGTACGCAATAAAGAAAAGCGAGAACCAGGAGGTGTTCAATCAGGTAACGCCGGTGGCGGTCTCTTCGCTGTCTCTACATTTCTCTACATTTCTCTGTGTCTGCATGGGGGTTCACACTACGTTCCCATTCCTGCTCCGATAAATGAAATAACATAACGGCAACACAATGGAACCTACACGGAACCCCCATGACGCTTCGCATCCTCCTCATGGTTCCCCACGGGAAGATGGTGTAATTTTTTTTAGTTTAGTATATAAAAGACAAAGTGCATTGGAGAATTTATTGTGGCGAATAAACACATACCAAAGCGAGACTAAAAAATTGAATCGTTGGGAATATATGAGTGGCAGTTGTGGCATGAAGAAAGCGCGCAAAGGTTAAATTCTAAAAAACATTGTTGAGTCATATAATGAAGTTTATTTCTCGCCGCATGTGCAGGAAACAAAATTCGTCAACGCCTCCCCTATCGGGAACAGGGGTGCACACAAAAATTAGAGAGTTAGGACATAATAAAGAGCCATAGTTGTTCAAGAAAAGAGTGTTTTTTTATTTGCAAGAATGCGCTGGAAGGAGGGAAAAGGTTTGTAATTAGCACCGGTGAATTTCGCAAGCTCACCGAATCCCTCCGACTGCCCGCCGTAGTCGTTTTGTTTAGCTTTGTAATTTTTCAAACTCAGGATGAGCGTTGCTGAGCTCGTGCATGGTCACGAGACGCCCCTGTTGGCGTTCTTGCAGGGTGGAGTGGACCAAGCACCGCCTACTTATGGAGCAGCTGGCTTTGAAGTGGCTTGGAGAAACGCGCACAGGTGAGCTAACCTTCCTTTCCCTTCTCCAAATGCAGGTATCGTATGCGAGTGGCTAGGAGTACGGTGGGATCAGGTGCGCCACCTGTGGTTGTTGCCGCTAATTACGGGCGAGAAAAGAGGTGAAGTTGGGTGAGGAGGAGAAGGGTTTTGACTAACGCCGGCTCAAATCAGCTAATTCATGGTTGGCTTAAAAATGTTGTCGCAGAAAAAACATGAAGGAAGCTCACACTGAGGGGTAAGACTTGAAGGTAGCGAGGCTCTACGCAACCTTTACTATTGTCACGACAAGTTAAGTCCACGATTGCAGCGGATTTGCTTCTTCTTCGCTGCCGAAACGACCTTCAGTCCATCTTCGTTGCTATAACGGCCAAGAAAAAGCAAATCGAAAAAGCAGAACGAACGAGCAGAGCGCGCATTCCTAAAGCAGGTGCGCGCAGGTGCAACGTGTACACGTGTTCTTTGTCAAGCAGGTGGAGTACCTCCTCTAAACACAGTCACAGCCTATTGAGTATGCCGTTTGACTCTCGACTACTAACTCACGGTGGCATCCCATAGTGGAACAGCAATTTTATGTCTTAGTGCAATGGTTTCATGCCCTGCACGGGGCACCTTGAGTATTCATGGTGACGGTGTTGGCGACACCGCGGACCCCGAGCCCCCAACATAAACTGTAACCTACCGTGGTGATGTGTTTAAAGATGAAGGGTAGAAGCCTCAAACGGTGGCCGTCGGAGCCCAAGTCAAGCTCCGGCGGATGGGCTCCCTGTCTGTCTACCAGGCAGGGAGCTACGGGACCTCTCGGGCTATCAGGGTAAGGTTTGAGAAGAAAGTACCCCCGTCCCCTGCTTCTATTACATGCCATATGGTAAATCGTAAAACCCCCCCCAAACATGATCGGACCTTGAAAAGGGTCCGCACCGAAGAATCTTTTCCACCTCTTCCTACCAGCAATTCACCGAAACCTAACAACTACCCACGATTTTTGATAGTTGAATCGGTTGACAAATCCAAGCCTCTTTCCTCACAATCTGTATTCCTTGTATCCAAGTTTCTTGAATCTATCCTTGGCAACACATACAATGCTAAAAAACTAAGAACTGGCGAGGTCCTAGTTGAGGTTAACTCACAGAAGCAAGCCACAACTCTCATGAGCCAAACCCGCATAGCAGACCTGGATATCAGAGTCACACCCCACCGCAGCCTCAACAGCTCCCAGGGTGTGATATCTGAGCCAGACCTCCTAACCGAGACAGAGACCGATCTGCTCGAAGGCCTAAAAGATCAAGGCGTGACAGCAGTAAGGCGCATCGTCATTAGGAGAGATAACAAAGAAATGGCCACCAAACATCTGATTCTGACTTTCGACCGCTGCACACTGCCCGAGCATATCAACGCAGGTTTCATCCGTTGTTCTGTCCGGCCATACATCCCGAACACGCGGCGCTGTTTCAAGAGCCAGAAGTTCGGGCATGATACCAACTCCTGTCGTGGCACAACATGTGCCAAATGTTGCCAGCATGATCATCTATCCGACAACTGCACTGCAACTAACCTTACCTGCCCGAATTGCCAGGGTTCACATGCAGCATACTCTCGCGCCTGTGAAAAGTGTCAACTAGAGAAAAAAATCATTAACATAAAGGTAACAGAAAACATCACCTTCACCGAGGCGCGAAAGAGGTTCGCCTCTTTTCCCCTGGGGCGGTACGCCGACGCAGCTCGCCGGGGGGCGGAGCGGCGTCTGGTTTCAGCGGGGACCCAGTACCGCGAGTCGGACTTGGTCCCGCCTCCGTCCCCCCCCCCCCCCCAGGGTTGCCTCTGGCAGCCCAACCCGCCTCCGCACCGCTCGCTGAGCCAGCAGCGGCTGTGGTGGCATCCACGTCCGGTGGGGATGCTGCTGCACCCACCGTTTCCCCCTCTCCACCGGCCCGAAGCACACGCGAGGGCCTGGACGACATGGAGACGGAGGCAGCCGCAGTGACCCCCTGCCCCGCCTCACTGCCTGTGCCATCTGTGGTGCTCCCCACGCCTTCGGCACTGGCAGCGCAGGCAAAGAACACCCCAAAGGGTACCACGTCAAGGGGGCCCAGTCCGCTGGGCACCCCCTTGCCTTCAGATGACGACATGGACGTCGAGCCCTTCCGGCTTTCATCGCAGCAGAAGGAACGGGCTGCGGCGTCCAGGTCAGTAGAGAAGGCCAGAAAACCCCTCCCAAGAGTGCAAGCTCCGAAAGACCCTACATAAATAGTCACACTCCAGTAGCTCTGAACACATAATATTGGGAAGAGAAAATATTGTTAAATAGAACTGCAGAGGCCTTCTAAATAATCTTGACGACGTGTATGAGATTCTGCATGCCAATCAGCCAAGTATAATGTGTATCCAGGAAACACATCTGAATTCCAAACACACAAATTTCTTGAATAGTTACCTGGTATACAGGAAAGACAGGGATGGCTGCACACACTCTTCTGGCGGTGTTGCCATAATCGCCCGCAAATCCTTAGCATGCCACCCTGTCACCTTGAACACCGTCCTTGAGGCTGTATCCGTTCGCTGAATAATATTTAATAGGTTAATAACGGTATGCTCCATATACATTCCTCCTGATGTTGCACTTACGAGCTCCGACTTCGAGGCGCTGGTTGACCAGCTGCCCGAACCATACATCCTTACAGGCGACCTTAATGCTCACAACTCTCTTTGGGGCTCTTCCAGAACGTATGCCCGCGGTCGCCTGATAGAGAAATTCCTGACATCTTCTGGAGCATGCCTTTTCAACAATAAACAGCCTACACATCATAACATAGGACACAACACATACTCATGTCTTGACTTGGCTATTGGCTCCGCAGTTCTCTTTCCTCTTCTCGAGTGGGGTGTGGGAACTGACCCATATAGTAGTGACCACTTCCCCACCTAACTTAGATATATAGGTAAAGGCCCAAGCAGTTCATCTTCCCATAATAGGTTCAATGAAGCACGAGCTAACTGGAACACATTTACAGAGACATCGAAACTACACCACACATCCATAGCACACCTACACGTAGATGAAGCCGCACAACTCCTCACGGCGCACATCCTCGACGCCTCCGAAAAGTCCATTCCCCACGCCTATGGTGCCCCGCGCAACCAGCGGAGGCCGTGGTGGAATGAGGACTGTAGGCGGGCGCGAGAGGCCCAGAACAAGGCGTGGGGTGTCCTTCGTCGGTACCCCACGTCGGGTAACCTCATTTTGTTCAAACGGGCCAAGGCGTTAGGAAAACGTGTGCGCCGTGAGGCAAAACAAGAGAGTTGGCGCTCATTCATAACATCTATAAACTCATACACAGACACACGCAAGGTATGGACACGTATACGCAAACTCAAAGGACAACATACACACAGCCTGCCCCTGGTCAGTACAACAGGGGACACACTGGAAGACCAGGCTGACACACTCGCACAACACTTTCAACACGTGTCCAGTTCAGCACACTACACGAACACTTTCCTGAAGTATAAACCCTCTTGTGAAAAGAAGTCCCTACACGACAACAACAAATCACAGACTTCTTACAACTCCCTGTTTTCACTACATGAGCTGAGGGCTGCTCTCAGCACGTGTAAACCCTCAGCTCCAGGCCCAGACTACATTACATACACAATGATACAACACCTACACGCAGACACACTTGAAGCACTTCTACATCTATATAATAAAATATGGCTTTTGGGGCACATTCCACACTCTTGGAGGGAGGCCATTGTAGCAGCTTTCTTGAAGGAGGGAAAGGACCCGTCGTCCCCCTCAGGTTACCGTCCAATAGCCCTGACGAGCTGCCTGTGCAAGCTCTTCGAGAAGATGATCAATCGCAGGCTCGTGTACTTCCTTGAGTACAATGGTCTTCTCGAGAGCTGCCAGGCAGGCTTTAGGGCGGGGCGAGGGACGAACGATCAACTGGTTGCACTTGACTCATACATCAAGGATGCCTTCGTGCATAAGCAGTACTGCCTAACTGTCTTTTTCGACCTCGAGAAGGCCTACGACACCGCTTGGCGCTATGGGATCATTAGTGACCTCAGGTCATTCGGTGTTTCGGGCAATATGTTGAACACCCTTGTTAGTTATTTGTCGGAGAGAGCGTTCAGAGTAAGAGTTGGTTGTGCACTTTCAAAGGTTCACGTCCAAGAAAATGGCGTGCCGCAAGGTGGCATGTTGAGTTGCACTCTCTTTATCGTAAAGATGAACTCTCTTGGAAAGGCACTGCCACCAACAATCTCTTATTCTATGTATGTAGACGACGTGCAAATATCTTTTAAATCATGTAATATGTCAATATGCGAACGTCAAGTCCAGCTTGGTGTCAAGAAGCTTGCCGGCTGGGCAGACAAGAATGGGTTTAAATTGAATCCTGCAAAAAGCTCCTGCGTTGTGTTCTCCAGGAAGCACGGGGTCCATCCGGACCCAGACATTACTCTGAATGTCATGTCGCTTCCTGTGAACAAGGAGCACAAGTTCTTAGGTGTTGTGTTTGACCAGAAACTCACATTCATTCCACACATCAAGAAACTTAAACATAAATGTTTGAAAACAATGAATATACTTAAGGTTCTCTCCCATCAATAGTATGGTTCCGACAAAGAACTCCTACTACGGCTCTATACTGCTTTGGTTGGGTCTCGTTTAGACTATGGCAGTGTGGTATATGGGTCGGCGACTAAAACAGCGTTGCGAATGCTTGATCCAGTGCTACACTTGGGGCTACGGCTTGCGTCGGGTGCTTTTCGCACTAGCCCTGTCGAGAGTCTGTATGCCGAGTGTAATAAGTGGAGCCTTGAGAACCAACGGACATACATGGACTTACTTTATGCTTTTAAAATTTCATCGCTGAATAACCATTCTTTTTATCCTGTCTTTAACGACACATCCACATCTGTGCTTTTTGTAAATCGCCCATCCGTTCCTCTGCCCTTTTCACTTAGAGTGAGAGAGCGAGCCTCGGATCTGAGCGCTTCGTTTTTAGATGTGTACAGATCATCCTTTTCAGACATTTCACCTGCTTGGAAAGTTCGTCCTGTGTCCTCCGACCTTTCTTTTATGAAACTTGACAAAACTCGGGTATCGCGAGCTGCAATACTGCAGCACTTTCTGTCTCTGCAGTTTAAATACCCACTTGCAGAATTGTACAGTGACGCGTCAACAACCTCGACTATGGTCTCCTGCGCTGCTCATGGTCCGAATTTCAGTGCAGCCAGAACCATGAGCGTCCACACAACAATTTGTTCAGCAGAAGCATATGGAATTTTACTGATTGTACGACACATACTTGAAAATCAAATTCCGAAGTCTATCATTTACACAGATTCCTTGAGTGTTGTTCGCGCACTGTCATCGCATACACCCCCCACAAACCACATAGTTAATCTTGTATTTAATACTATCATGTCTATGTATGCACAGAAGCATCAGCTGCTCTTCTGCTGGGTCCCAGGACACGCTGGGATCACTGGGAACGAGTTGGCAGACGAGAGGGCCGCTGCTGCTGCACTCAGGAACACTGTCGACATTACAATGATACCCTACACAGACCTCAAGCCACACATAAGAGAACACCTGCGCAGAACATGGCAAACACACTGGGACGAACAGACAAACAACAAACTACATGTAATAAAGCCACACTTGGGACGGTACACAGCTGACTCACACAACAGACACACGGAAGTCGCCTTGGGTAGGCTGCGGATAGGGCACACCCATGCGACGCACTCGTATCTGCTGACGGGATCTTCTAGACCCCAGTGCAGCAGGTGCGGAGAGGCCCTATCCGTAGTGCACATACTAATCACATGCAGGGCACTTCATACAACACGACACAAACACTTCAGAGAACTCTACAGACAACATATCCCCCTACATCCATCTCTGTTTCTGGGTGACGATGCCATGTTTTCCGTTAAACGTGTGTTTGAGTACTTGTCAGATGTGAATTTTTAAACCTCATTTCCCATCATGTATAATCAAATCTGGCTCTATACACCAGCCATCACCATTGCCGTTAATTGATTTTATTGTTGTTTTGGCTTTAGTAGCCACTATTTTATTTTAGATACTTTTGTTTGGCGCTCTTTGCCCCAGCTGGCCTTGCGCCAAAAAACTCTAACCATCATCATCAATGGTTTCATGTTGTTGTGGTTTATTATATCGGTAACATGGCTGCTTGTTCGGAAATAAACCAAATAAGAAAAAGACGGTCGCATCGGATTGGGGAAGGCGATAAGACGACTGACTCAAACTACTATGATCTACCAGACCACTGTTCCAATCCTTGCTGAGCAGCTTATTTCTTTTCTGTATACTTTTATTGTGGGTTTTGTTAAATGCCGGAATCAAGGAATTGCTAAGCAGCTTCGCTATTAAAAGGCTGCCCTTTCGCAGATTGACAGAGCTCCAGCCCCCGATCACAGCAGTGCGAGCCCGCTAAAAAAATAATATAAAGAGAAAAAAAGAAGTTCACAATAATGGATCTATAACCTGCGTATAAATTGACACAGTAAAACGTTGACCGAACAACGAGCACTATAAAACCGCAATAAGGAAATGTAGGTATAAATTGAAGCACGTCAAATGAAATGTACGCAACTCGTGAAATGAAACGTCAGCCTCATTACTCGTATTGTAAAATTTGTGCAGAAACCCCCGCTACCGAAATTGCATACCTAAAAGTGCTACATGACCCCGACGCATAGGATAATTCTTGTACACCTGCATTAGAATACACAATAAGCCAAAAATAAAAATAAAACTGCATCCATGAGTGACCAAATAACATACCAACGTATGCTTTTACAGAGGGACGCCCGCAGTACGACAAAGTATTCTAAAGTAGAGAAGAACTTAATTGACACGTTTATAATAAAACGAGACAGGGAGAAACCTACTGTCCTGGAAAACGTATGATCCTCCGCAGTAAAAAATGTAACCGGGAGATGAACATGAGCATTTAAATGCCTTTTTCACGTGTACGTGTCTGTCGACGTCTTCTGGCGCATGTTGCGGCCCTTTGAGAGCAAGAGCTCATTTTCTAAACATTGCACTTGAATTGTCCTTCGCGCGAAAGTAACTCGGCACCGCTTCCATGCCGACTGCGGCCTGAGCATAGGTGGCCGCCGGAGACGCCACCTCTTCTTTCCCGTCGTTGCCGCCATCTTTCTCGGAGGCTTCGTGCAGCGCCGGCGCTGCTTCATGGCGTGATTCCACCACGATTCATTCCAAGGTTGACATGGGTTACAGGCAGCCGCGTCACCTAGTGACTTTGTCACTGCGGGAATGCCACCACGGGGAACCAGGCAACCCGACGCTGCTGGGCGCATGCTTGTTGCGCCGCGCGTGCTGTGTCTTGGTCCACACTCACGTCAGTACGCATTTTGTTCACAGTAACACGTGTCATCGAGCCGTAGTTGGATAAATATTTTAAAAATTTTAAACCTACCTACCCGGAAATCATATTATTCATGAGCATAGGAACACCAGGGAAAAAGCACGGTAACGCTACGGGACATTTTTAGTGTTCACAATCGAAAGCGTCGTAACCCGGAAATCGTTTCATCCGGGAACGTATCGATTGGGTTCTACTGTATCATGCAGGAGAAATTCTTAGAAAAATATAATTAACCATAGCATATCTAAACTAAAACCAAAATTGTTATTTAGAGCTCAAAACGCCTCACAAAAAGAATGCTAAAATGGCGTTATGATGCATGTTTAGAAGGCGGAAGCATCTTTAATCTCTGTGGCTGAGTATTGCGTATAATGACTACCAAATTTGTTCCCCTCCACAGGAAGTGCACCAGAAGTGTATTTCTACGACGGTCTGTAGTGTGGAGGACATATTTTTTGTCTCTTTAGAGTAGGATGCCCTAACATTATGGGAATGCTTCCCCGTGTGACACTTTTTTAGGTACACGAAAGTCTGCGAATGTGTATACTTTCGACTTTTGTTATTGCATGTTTGTGAAATAGTGGTGCTGTGTGCTGTCGACACGCTCCATTTCAGATTACACGAATAGCTTTTTGGGGCGAAGAACCTTACGGGCTTGGGCTATCGGCGTCTAATGTCGTCGTCATCTTATGTCGTATTATCATGTCGTCACGGTACTAAAGCACCGGGACACTTGTTTTCGAACCCCTCGCGCTAGAGCGTTTCTTCTCCGTGGGAAAAACGCGTTTTGAAAGAACACACCGGTGCACTCATTTTCCAACGCCTCGCGCTTGAGCACTTTGTGCTTCAAAGGCACCAGAGTTAAAGCGAAGCTGCATACCTCTACCCCGCAACGGTTCCATCCCCGTGGGCAACAACAGCAAGGCGCCAAGAATAGACACTGCATGATTCGCCCCTTCCGATGTTTCACGTTATTTCAGATGACCCTGAATTTTTTCTGTTGCAAATTGATTCTGTTTAGGCAAGCTTCAGTGCTATTATCACCGTTAGGGCGCAGTAAAGAAACTGCAAAGAAAAAGTGCATTACAATACGACACGCTCGCAAATGCACGTACCGGTTTAAAATGAAAATACTTCTGCTAAGCTTTGTCAACAATTTTCTAACGTGGTCATTCCACGATATGTGCGCGTAATAGTTAAAACCTAATACCTCTACAGATTTAAGAAAAAACTGTAGGGAACTAGGATAATCGTTCCTGGATGTGATATAATGGTATTTTAAGTCGCACACAACCCGCATTTTCTACTTACCTCGATTAGCCTCAAACTGGTTTTCCTGCACTACAACTACCGTGTTGACACGAAAAATCCCCTCCTTTCATTTTAGTGAAAATTCATTCTAAGGCGCCCATGCCCTAGGGTACACCATCATCATCATTATCATCAGCCTACCTATGCCCACTGCAGTTTAAAGGCCTCTCCTATTAATCACCAAATTTTCCCGGTCCTGTGCTAACTGCGACCAATTTATGCACGCAAACTTCTTAATCTCATCTTTTCTGCCGCCCCCCGCCACGCTTGCCTTCTCTGGAGATCCACTCTGTTGCCCTTAATGGCCAACAGTTACCTTTACTTCACATTAGATTCCCCGCCCATGCACAGTTCTTCTTAATTTCTACTAATATGCCTTTAAAGGAGCCATGAAGAGAAAAGACAAGTTTGATTCATTGAAAATATTGCCTTATTAGAATCACACTGACACCACTTTTAACGTAAACTTCGCTCAAATAAGCTACATAATTACGAAAAAAGAGAATGGCCATGCGACCCACTAGCTCATTTCCTGCCACATAACCTATGATGTCATACCAGCCAGCTCTGCGATTGGCGGAGGGCGGGAAAGCAAACGAAAATTATGCATAGTTTATAAGCATGCCGAACGAGCTATTTGACCTAAATCTTGGGCAGATTTTTTTTGGAGCAGTGAGAATGGTGGGACAAACAGTGTAAGTTACTTGAGCACACGTAAACATAGAAGTACCGATGCGAACTGATGTTGGTACTGTGAGCACAATGCTTGGTTTAGCTGCACAGGACTGCGGGGTTTGGGGTTGTCTCAGACGACACTTGCCGAGTGCCGCAAGCAATGGTGTCTTGATCATATTTGTCGGGCGAGCACAAGTTTCCCGAAACGATTATTTTCTCCCTGAACAAAAACAAGCCAGGATTAAATACGGTGAGAAACAAACTAAAGGCAGAAAATGGCTTGTTATGCTATGGTGGCGCCATCTATGTTCACTAACGGTAAACAAGGCTTCCCAATCGGCTGCAGAGCATTCGGTTCCCGTGATGTCGTTGTAGACCACGAAAACGCACGGTTTAGCGGGAAAATCAAAATTTAAATTAAATCATTAATTTGTCAATGACTAAAGCATCGTTTGCATTCGGACAAGCGCTGGAGGCACTATAAAACACGAAGTATTTCGAATAACACAAACTTGTGTTTTGTCTTCATGGCTCACGCTTTTGTTTTCTGACCCACTCTGCTCTCTCTTTGTCCCTTAATGTTACAACTATCATCTTACGTTCTATTCCTTGCTCAGTCATATTTAATTCCAGTTGAACCTTCTTAGTGAACCTTCTTAGTCACGTAGGTCAAACACGGCAAGATGCAGCTGTCATGTACTTTCTTCCTCAGGGAAAATGGTAGGCTGCCATTCATTTTCTGAGACATGACTACCAAATGCACTCCACCCCATTTTTATCCTTCTCATTATCTTTGCTTCATGGTTTGGATCCGGTGTCCCAACTTGGCCTAAGTAGATATATTCACTTACCACTTCCACTTCCTCGCCACCTATCTCAAACTGCTGTGCTGTCCCGAGGTTATTGATTATTACTTGAGTTTTCTGCAGATAATTTTTTAGGTCCACAGTTTTACTCTGTTAGTCCAGTGCGGTAAGCATGCTTTGCAATTCGTCCCCCGAGTTACTTAGCAAGGCAACGGCATGAGCAAATCTCGGGTTGCTGAGGTATTCTCCATTAACCCTTACTCCCACTTGGTCCCATTCCAATGTTCTGAAGGTTTTTTTTCGCGGCGCACCGACAGTACCCACCTCCCAGCACTACGAGCTTCCTCGAACTCCATCGACGGCCTTGGTCGAATAGTCGATTCCACATAGGTTATTTGGAAATTGCTGTGAATATTTGTCGAAAGAGCGAAACGCCCTATTTTGTCTTTTTATTCTTAAACATTCCCGGCCTGTCGTTTAATGAATTTCTATTTTGCTGTAGCGCTCCTTAATCGGTAGTCCTGGCCAGTGCCTAAGCTCCTGCTAGAAACGGCTACGACAGTAAAGAAAACGAGCAGTGCGTGCGGGGTGCGCCATAACTACACGGGCAGTTCCGTTTCGGAAACATGTCACGCTACGCTGGTCGCCTTGCTCTGACGCAGCGCCGCGTTCAGCTGCTCCTGACAGTAATGACTCCAACCAAAGAGGTGACCGCCCACCGGGAACCTTCGGCTCTCACGGCATCGTCTGCCTTTTTCTACCGCACGCCCGTTGGAAGTTTAGCCACCAAGCTCCATCCCTTCATATTATGGTGTACGAACCCGCAAGTTCGTACTTGGGTGAACCCGCAGATTCACCCAGGTCAAAGACATATTTGATCTGCACTACATCACGACAGAGAGTTCTCGAATTCGTTATTGACTTTGGTAATTGACTAATGAGGTGGCTAAAGAAGTAACAGACATCCTGTGGCACCTACAGGCGACGTCACCCACTTTAGCAGATTACGCAGGACCGGACCACGCTGTTCGCGA
Source organism: Haemaphysalis longicornis (assembly GCF_048455015.1). NCBI lineage: Eukaryota > Metazoa > Arthropoda > Arachnida > Ixodida > Ixodidae > Haemaphysalis > Haemaphysalis longicornis. The sequence continues at coordinate 73,585,365 of NW_027526225.1, read as the reverse complement.
GAGCGCGTCTCCAACACCTTCTCACTCACGTTAAGCTTCGAGGTCACCACCCCTTCCAGTTGCTCAAAAGCATTCGGCAGTTCCTGGGTGCTAGAAACGTTAATTCCAGCGGTCCACTTTTGAGGCAGCTTTTTCTGGAGCGCCTTCCACGGTTCTCGCGCCTCGTCTAAGCTGCTTCAAGGGAATTGACCCTCGACCGCCTCACCCAGCTTGCTGATCGAGTCCTGCGACGCTACTTATCATTCGGTAGCCACCATTGTTCAAATATCATAGCCGTCAGCGACGCCAAGAATAGACACCCGGATCAAAGAGCTGCCCCCTTCAATTGACGCGTTCCGGGCAGCCTGTAATTGCAAATGGGTCTCTTTTGCACGTCCTTACCAATGTTCATGCTCCAGGAGCGGTAACTGCTCTCGCAGCCGTGGACGCTCGCCTGTTCGCTGGTGCTATCTCACTTTAAACCTCACACCCGGCACTGCAATTTCCCATGCAGCGGATAGGGAATCATGACGCGAGATCACTGACAGTGGCATGTGACCTCGCCTGAAAAACTGGGCGCTTTTCCTGATCATGGGTCGTATTTCCGCTTGGAACTTCCTTGCAGACACGGGTGCCGAGGTCAGTATTCCCTTCCATCGCCACCTGTGGTGTGTTGTTTTTAACTCTCACCGCTGACTTGCAGCGCACGTTCTAGTGGGTCCTCGTCGCGACCGGCTTCATACAGGCCATCTTCAGCTCTTACTCTTTGATGCATTTTGATTTAGATGTCAGCATTTGCACCATGCTGACAGCACTGCGTGCCTTTCCATTAGGGCTGGGCGTCCATTAAGAATTTTAACCCAAGTAAACGGCCGGCCTTATTCGCGGAATGGACAGAATATTCGGCTGCGTTGGTTTGTCAATGAAAATTAGAAATACTGTAATATTAAGAGAAATATAAGAATAAAACTAATACCAGTATGCTTCTAGGCCTGGTCACAGGCGTTCCAGGTGAGGTATGTCATCGTCATGGCGCTGATATAGTCGGAACGCCTATCGCTGCACTTGTCATTGGCAGTGTTTATTGAATCAGGACCGTATGCACTCGTCGTATTTGTAAAGGACGTCGATTAATCATTGTTTAATTTCGCGAAATTTAGTATATGTAACGCTCAAGTGGTGTTGGAGCCCGCTCGCAGTTTCTTGTGCCGTGTGTGTTTGTATAAGGAATAGTAATTTTCCCGATCTGTCTGGGCTATCACCTTACGGGTGCCATCACCATAATCTCGCTTCATAGATAGTAGAGCGCGAAAACTTACGCGAAGGACGAAGGAGGACAACAGGGACAAGTGGTGGTTCTTCTTGTTTGCCCTCGCCCTTAGTGTACGTTTTCGTACTTTACTCGTCTACCATGCAATACCAACTTTCCCAGAAGTCCGGCTCGCAAAATAATTGTACCGTTTCCTGTTGTGGAGAGTTATTTGAAGGCGGGTAACATGAACACGAGTATGATCCTCCACATGCGTGTACTGAATGTTACATGGCGATCTTGGTTCATTTTGCTAACATGACTTCCGCCGAGTAACCAGAGCAGTCGTAGGAAGAAGAGGAGGAGAAGTGGGTGGGGAGGAGCAGGAGCAGCAGGAGCAAGCAAAATCTTTATTGAGTAAAGAAAGAGAAAAAAGAGTGGGTGGCCTGCTAAGTTCAGGTGGCCACAAACCACCGCTGCTCGTGGTTGCCGTAGGATCACGCTGCGCTGCACCTGCAGGACCTAGGCTGCCCAGTCGCTTTTCCACTGCTCGTGGATTACGGAAGGAGGAGAAAGCGTTTTGATGGCACAGGAAGATCAGGTTGGCTGTGCTCGCAGGAACTTGAAAGTCCGGGCCGTTATACCAACTCCGACTGAATGAAGCATTAATCGAATAAACGAAAGGTTAATAGACCAATCACGCACCCCTACTTTTATTCCTTAGTGTACTCTTTTGTCACTCCTACTGGCAACTGCACGATTGTTACGTCATGTCTATCCGCAAGAACCCTCGAAGACATTCCTAAGGTTAACGTGTACAGCCCTATCGAGCGCTCGGCAAAAGAAAGCGTAACCGACCACATTGTCATCGTAGTCTACTAGCCTCAGCTCGGCTGCTCAGCGTCTTCGTTTCTGCGCCTGGTGACTGCTAATTGCCGAGAATTCAAGCACATTCTGGAACTCGGCATTATGCGCCTATAGGCCGGCAAGCCCGCATCCGCACTGCATATGATCCCTCTTGCTTTCGGGAAGGCGCCCCCGATCCGGGCTCCGTCGCCTCCGTCAAGTGTGGTAGCGTGGTTGTCGAGAACCCATCTGATGTTGCTGCCTTGGAGTTGACGACAAAAAGCCGAAGGCAAACGTAAGAGGTTTACTGCGTTGGGAAAGATGAGCCTAAGCATTACAGAAACAACACCCTTCCGGTCGAGCTTGCAGCATGACTCGACAGGGCGACAGCGTGGATTCGGTGGGGCAAAACAATGACTTTTTGAGCCAAGACGGTAGATTTTATGCACAAAAGCTGTAACGGCTACGGGGTTTTCCCATTGCGTCTTTGCACATGGCCCGAAGATAGTACATACAAACGCAACACTCTTTTTCGAGTTTCTAAGGGGTGGCAGTATTGGAGCACGTTGAGTGTGAGAGAAGGGGAGAGGAGATCTCGGCGATTAGCTTCCGCATTCGCCGGGGCACATCTCAACACGAGGAATAGTTTGTTTCGTATTTTGCAACTGCCGCGGTTCGAGCCATCGCTCACGGGCTCAGTGTCAACCAGGGTGTCGAACCTGAACCGGAACCGAAGCGAAAACTGGAATCGAGCCTGAATTTTTGCCCGGAACCGAAAATGGGCCGAAACCGTATCTTTTCCGCCATTTTGCAACTGAACCCGGAGCGGAACGACTCAAAGAAACCGTTCCGAACCTGTTCCGGGGCCTAAAAACTGCGACTTCTTGTTTTCCATTTCTGTACCGTAACTAGCGAATAGAGATATTTTTACCACTTGCCAGACAGCACCACGAAATATTTTGCATAGTCTGGAGTTCCCGAGGCCCTTCAGGCTCTCCTATTATTACCCTCAATATAATGTAAGGTTGTCCCTATATACTATGCGTTTGTGTTAGGTCCTGCCCATCTCCCCAAGTATCTTTTTCATTTAGAATAACAAAAGTTATAACGCATATTAAGATGCAACGTACCACAAAATATTCGTCATGGTTTCTATACGCATGGTGTTTTGGGTCACCCTGTCATCACCGCACCAAGACTGCGCGTTTTGCTTTTCGCTACAATGGAGTTTACTCGAGATGTTTCAGCCTTCCTATTTATTTCTCGTTGCTGGGTCTTGTCGGAAACGAAAACAACTGACCTGTTTTTTTGGTAAGCCCCTGCAGAACAGAATGCAACGGCTGGTCGTCCTGGATAGTCGTTACCAATAATGAGGAACTGCTCATTGGCCATGAAGTACACCTCGAAAGTATAGCTACCCGAGGACACGACACCTGAAGCGGCCTCGCCTGTAAGTCACGCGGCGGACCACATTCAGCGTAGTATTAGTGAAGTTTTAGCAGAGTAGCTCGCACAGGCAATGAAAGCGGCGGCGGGTACCTGAAACAGACTGCGCATGCGCGATTAGGCACGGCAAGGCGGACCACCCCTCACCGCAAGGAATGCGCACATCGCCAGTCGGGTCCCAGTACCCCCCGCTGTTATGCCAAAACCCTCTGCTAACTATAAGCGTTGAGGACATTGACCCAAAATTGCGCACTTTGGAATGAGCGGCCACACGGGATTGTGGGTACGGTTTTTTCACCCGGTAAGGCGGCGGCGGGGCGCCAGTTTCGCGGCCCCCTAGTCGGTTTTCCTTACATCAGAGAGTTTCAGCATAAGGGCTAGCGTACGCTAACGCTACGGCTGCGTACTACCGGGACTAGACTGTGCATGTGCGTGCTGTCAGGAGGTTGCCCTTAAGCGGGAGGAATGCGGGGGCTTGGCCAGGCATGGGCGACCGTCCCGCGGAATGAATGCGCACCTGCCCAGCTCGCGTCCCGGAAACCCGGCGCCATAGCGTTACGTATGCTAGCCGCAATGCTAAAACTCTCTACTGTTTCTGTCAGCAAGACAATTTTTACGGTAAAGAGAGCGATCCAACACCAATACGTTTCTTGAAAACGCAAGCCACGCTTTTACTGCTTCAAATGGAGCCTATTTTTTCGAAATCGACACAAGAATTTACTTTTTCTTTCTTCTGAAACAGGGTGGCCACCTGTTTCCGCGTTTGCTTTTTAAATTTCTTTCCCAGCATTCTCCTGTTTTGGAGCTGTAATTAATATCATTGCAGGGCCTCATACAGCGGCAGTTCCCGCTACAACCCGTGCTGTTGCCTGGCCCAAAGAACGTACACTGCAAAAAAACGGAAAGAAATGTCACAACAAACTCTACATTGAACCTAATACTCGCGAAACATCCAAATAAAATAAAATTATGTAGAACAACATGAACAATTGGTTTGTACGCTATGCAAAAATTCAACTGATCCCCCAGGCAGAACGGGCTACAAGTAATGGCCGGTACATTAGAGCGTTGAGAGCTGCAGGGGTGTTCCCGTGACGTGCAGTGCGCGTCAGTCGTGTCTAGGGCAAGCGCGCACGCGGCTCAGGAGCATGTTGGCGACATCTGCTGATGGCTGCTGGGTTTGAGATAGCCTGACATGTGTCGTGCGCGCATCTCGGACAGGATCGGGCCTTTCATCAATTAGCATGGGCCACTCTAATTTGCAGATGCCGCCACCCGCGAAGGGCGGTTATGTTCTGCAGTCAAGCCGTACGCTTGATCAGCGCCGGCAGTTACGCAGTCACAGAAACGGTTCAATTAAAAAGCGCTGAAGGGCATTTTTGTTGCGTGATTTTTGTTTGCTATGCGTGAGATTAAAATGATTAGCACAGGTGGTTTAATGCGATTATGTCACTGCCTGCAATGATATTTCACCGCGCCAAACGACGCGCCTATCTCACCTGTTGCCGCTTACGGATGGCAATGCGGAAGATAAGCGCCACTCTTGGGTGGCGTCGCCTGAAAATTAGACGGTTGTAAGGGAAACGACAACCAAACCGCTCAACGGTAGGACTGGCCTAGTCGAGATCCGCGCACGCCCAATGACACGCTATCTTGAAAATAGCAGGCACCAACAGATGTCGCCAGCACACTCCGGAGCTGTAAGCTCGCTATCCCTAGAGAAGCTTGCGCGCAGTACATTACACGCAAAAGCGATGTAAAGTGAATCATGTGTGTAGTTTGCGTTTATATTGTATTCGCATTGTTAATGGTAGTAACCACCAAAATTTAACCGTGGCGACAAAAGTACATGCAAAAAATAACAGTCTAGCCACCTGCAATATCGAAATTGCATAGAGTCGCCCCACCATGACACACCCTACAGCGACATCTGTACACGTACGGCAGTGTGACCATGGCAATTACGGTAGCACAATATTTCAATAAGGTACGTCGTAAACTTTCGCAATAAATGAGAAAAAAACACAGTGATGGTCTCAGTACTTTCTGGTGTGAAGTTTCCGCGCAGCAGATAGGGCTTTCAATTTTTTTGTATAATAAATCAAAGAAGTTCAAAACTACGCAACGCCATGTTGTGCTGCCCACTGAAACTTAGTGGGGCTACTTAGCTAATTGGTAGGTCGTGGCAGATAGCGCAGTGGTGCTGTGAAAGCGCATATCGCTGCAGTTGCCCGTTACCATGCCGCAGACATACCTCATGTCATCCATTGGACCACAACACACAAATTTGGGGCCCTCTCAGTCCCTGCCGACAGACAAACGATTATTCAGATATATGTTTTACCGTTTGCTCCGGTCTTCCACCACTTTCCTCTTTATGCTTCCGCTGTATCTTCCCCCTGCTTTCCTCTCTTTATCCGTCTATCATCCTCCACTACCCTAGTCATTCGCTCTGTTTTATCCTGGCAATTTACATTTCGTTCTCTCGGTTATGATGCCACTCAAACACAGCAACGAAAGAAATCGCACAGAATATACGTCCAATAAGTGCAATTGTAATGTTAGTAGGTTGTTTATGGGACAAATTTTTGCCGTTTAATTAAGTTTTCTTCACCCACCCTTCCCCTTTTGCATTCGTGATTTTCTTCCAACCTACACGCCTTCGACGTCCAATTGTTTAAGTTAAGCCACGGTGCTCGAACAGGACAGGAATGTGTCGAGACACCAGCACCGTCGTAGACATCAGCACCATGATCATCATCAGTAGGCTACTGGTCACTGGCGCGTGACCAGTTCCACGAGGCACAGATGGAACGTCGAGACAGCAGCTGGGCGGACGCTCGTTCTGGCCGGGCCTACGCGACCTAAATAAATGTAGGAAGTCTCATCAGCGCCCTGACCGAGTCTGCTTCCTACAAGTGGTGACCCGGACTTTCCGCGCCTGTCACCCGGTCAGCGGCACACCGACATGGCGACGTAGGGGATCCGTACAAACCGGAGTTCGAGCCACGCAACATCCAAGGTTGGTTTATTAAGCTTAAGGCTACGCGTTCGCTGAACTACATCACCTTACAGCCGTGCAAGCACTCCATCCTTTCGGAGACGCTTCCGATCGAGCTCCGCTGCGTCCTCGCCCTACCAACGCCCAGCGAAACCCCTACGACGACCTTCGCGCTGCCATGCTCGCGCACTACGGCCTCATGGACGACCTGTTTCAGCCTGCATCAGGAGAAGTACATGCACGCTCCCCACACGCTTCACAGCCGCACACTGTACCCTCTGCGCCATCGCAATCGCCCCCTGCCACGTGTGTCGCCCCTCTGGACTCCACCTACAGCGCGGCAGCCACATACACCGACAAGACTCACAGCCGACATCGTCACAGGCGCCAACCGGCCGCTTCCCTCCTCATCCCCTCATACCACCCCATGCACGGGCTCCGCTGAGTGCTCTGTGACTGTTAAATCTTACAGAAACCAGGTACACCGCTACCCCACCATCGTGCATCATATGCACCACGACACTGAAACGCGGCGACCAGAGGGATCGAGCTACAATCCGACGACGAGAACGTCAACGAGAGCGAAGTCGAAGACGTCGAAGAAGACGACGACTCGCTATCAACGGCCACAGGACTAGAAAGCAGAGAGAGGGCCTCGAAACCCGTGGGATACGCGGGCCTCAGTAACAGACTGACGAGGCTAGAAAGCACATACAAGAAATGGGATAGGAACTTAGAAGCGATGGAGCAGAGAATCATCCAACGATGTACTCAGCTTATGCAACAGCAAATGGCTCAACAACTTGAGCAGCTACAAAAGCAGATGCTGCAGCAATTCGCAAACATGCTGCAACAACATCGAAGCGAACCAAAGCCCCAGGATGGACAGCAATAACACAATCAGAATCTGGCACTGGAACGCAAATGGTTTCAGATGCCGCAAAGCTGTCCTACAGCAACATATTAGATCGTTGGAGCCAGAGAAAAGGCCCGACGTAATCGCCATTCAGGAGACGCATCTAGAAGAGACCCCAAAACTCATGGTGTACAGAACGCACGACAGCCCGCCCTCAGCCCGCACAAGTGGGAAGGGCGCGGCACAAGGAGTGTGCACGCTAATCCGCAAAGGGCTGGCGCACACCAAGCACCAACAATTCCTGGGTGACAGAAGCACAGCGTTAGAAATGTGCGTCACGGAGCTCGCCTTCACGGGCAAAGGACGCTCACGGGGCAGTAGGAGAGGAAAGACGTCGACGTCGCTTCTCCTAGCTAACGTATACAGCAACCCGAGGCATAGCGGGCAAAAATTCAAAGCCCTCTTTGGAAAAGTCAAAGCCGCCAGACTTGCGGCGGGGAAAGAGATGGCTAAAATGGGAAACGCCATAGCGATGACCTGCGGGGACTTCAACGCCCAGCACGAAGAGCTGGGGTACACGGTCACAACTGCAAAAGGCAGGGACCTACTCGAAGATGCCGGAGAGGCCGGTTTCACTCTGCTAACAAATCCGGCGCAACCATCTAGAATAGGCACGTCTACGGCCAGGGACACGAACCCCGATATTGCCTTTGCGCTGTTTCCCAAGGGGGCACAGCGAGATGGAGAAATACCGGAATCAATCTAGGAAGTGACCATTACATCCTAGAGATAGAAATCCCGCTAGCCCACACCAACGGCAACCCGGGCAAGATCAAGAAACACAGAATAGTGAACTGGGACGAATTCAGAAAATTCGACCTAGGGAAAATCACCGACATCGAAGAATGGTCCAAGAGACTGCGCGAAGCCGCGGACGAAGCAACGAAAGAGGTGGAGGCCGCCGAGAACGTCGAAACGATGGACTCGAGGCTCGCACATCTCCTAGACGCCAGACGAGCATTACAGCGAAGATGGCGACGACAGCGATATAACAGGAAGCTCCGCAAGAAGGTTGCCGAGCTCGGCAGGGAGATCGAGAGGCACAGCAAACATCTGTGTAACCAGCAATGGTTCGCCCTGTGCAATCAGGTCGACGGACAACTCCATCGCAGCGGCCCATGGAAGATCCTCAAACAGCTCATGGACGAAACCAAGAGCAGAGAGTTCCAACACACCCGCATGGCGCAGATCCTTCATACCACGGCGCGACGGCTGGGGGAAGAAGAACTGCACAAACAACTCAACGACCGATACCTCCCGGAAACGAAGCTGGAGAGTCATCGGAACTACGAGGGGCAACCCAACGCCCATCTAGACAAAGACATCGAGGAATGGGAAGTCCGCCTGGGAACGCGGAACCTCAACGGCCGATCTGTCGCCGGGCAGGACAAGATCTCTAACAAGACGCTCCGCAACCTAAGCGATTCATCAATTGCGGCGCTAACGAGATACTTCAACGAGTGCTGGAGAAGCGGCACCCTACCGAAAGCGTGGAGAACATCCAAGACGATTCTCCTGCCCAAACCCAACAAGCCACCGGGCATAGAGGGCCTGCGTCCCATCTCGCTCACGTCGTGCGTGGGCAAGGTGCTGGAGCATGTCCTCAACGCCCGGTGGAACAACTACATGGAGCGACACGGCATCTACCCGGACTCGATGCTCGGATTCCGGGCACGCCTGGGTACCCAGGACGCCATGTTGCTGATCCAACGAGAGATCCTGGACCCCCCGGGAGGGCCGCCTGGGAGAGACAACCGAGCCATTCTGGGCCTGGACCTCCAGGGGGCCTTCGACAACGTGAAACACTCTGCAATCCTGGAGCAGATCTCTCGCCTGAGCCTGGGCGAGAGGTCTTACAACTACGTTCGAGCGTTCCTGTCGGACCGTACAGCCCGGCTGGAGCTGGGCGACCAGAAGCTGGAGGAGAGGCGGCTGGGTAGCGTCGGGACCCCGCAGGGCTCGGTGATCTCGCCGTTCCTCTTTAACATAGTAATGATCGAGGTAGCCAAACGCCTCGAAGCACTGAGCCCGGGGGTCCGGCACTGCCTATACGCTGACGACGTCACCATTTGGGTCACCGGCGGCAGCGACGGGGAGATCGAGTCGAACCTCCAGAATGCAGTGTGCGCCGTCGAGGCCGCGCTCTCGGGCACGGGCCTGCGGTGCTCGCCGCAAAAGTCTCAGCTCCTGATCCTGCCACCACCGGGGCGGTTCCGGAAAGCGGCCAACCAGGCCGCGGCAGAGAACATCGTGGTCCGGACGGGCGATGGGGCGCCTATCCCGCACGTCTCCGGGCTGAGAATCCTGGGGATGTTCCTGGACGGCGTCCAGACGAACACCACGGCGATGAAGAACATCGTAACGAAGATCGGGATCGCCACCCGCCTCGTGAAGCGGGTGTCGACGAGGTACCAAGGCATGAACGAGAGGGGGCTCCTGCGGCTGTTGCAGGCCTTCGTCGTCAGCCAGGCAGCATACGCGGGAGCCTTCCACCGCTGGACCAGAGCGGAGGAGGAGAAGATCGACGCCGCCATCAGGAAGGCCTACAGGAGCGCCCTGGGTCTACTGCCAGGCACGAGAACGTCGGCCTTGCTGGCTCTGGGGGTGCACAACACACTCTCAGAGATCGGCGAGGCCCAACCAACGGCACAGCTAGCTCGATTGAACAGCACGAAGACGGGCAGAAGCATCCTGGAGAGAGTGGGAATCAACCCGCCCGCTCATGGAGGTGCCGAAGACGACGAACTGGAGAGCCACGTCCCCCTGAGGGACGAAGCGGCAAGGGGCATCATAGTGTTCCCGTTGCCAAAGAACGTGAACCCGGAGAAGGACTGGGAAAGACGCAAGGCGAGAGCAGCGGCCCTGGCCAAGCAGTACAAGAGCGACGAGAACGCCGCGTTCGTCGACGTGGCTAAACATCCAACGAGAAGATGCGTGTACGCGATGGCAGTCATCCGGGCGTCAACGGGTGAGCTGATCAACGCGGGTACGATTAAAGCGAAGACCCCATGCCAGGCAGAGGAGGCAGCAATCGGCCTGGCGATGGGAGTACCGGACATTCGGACGATCCTCAGCGACTCCAAAACAGCGGTCAGGAACTACGCCAGAAGCACGGTCTGGAGGGAGGCGGAGCGGATCGTGGGGCTCGCCAGAGCCTCGCGAACCTCGGAACGTCACCCGACCGGGCCAACCATCGCCATAAAGTGGTTCCCAGCCCACATGGGGGACCTACCGAACGTGGACAACCGCAACGAGGATGCAGACGCAGCGGCCCGAGAACTCATCAGGTGCCGGGACGACAGCGAGAGCATCCCCGCGGGTGTCGGCGACGAACAAGACCCCGAACACCTAGTCGACTACGGAGCGATACTCAGGAGGCACAGGGAAGGAAGAAGAGAATACCCGGCCCCGCATCGAGAACTTTCCCGAGCGGAGTCGGTGTTGCTTCGTCACCTACAAGTGAAGTGCGCGTTAACCCCGGCGATGGCGCGCCACATATGTCCCGAGATGTTCGCAAGCCCGGTGTGCAGTGTATGTGAACAAGAACTGGCGACACTAGAACACATAGTGAGGTGTGACAGTGCAGCGATACCGGGCGGCGGTTCGTGCGACGGTGCCGACGGTGATGTGTGTGGCAGGGCTGGGGAATCTCATGGCGGAGAAACTGGTGCCGACGACAGCACCGCCCGCCAAGAACTGCCAGCGCAGATGGAGCGGTGGATCCGCTCGGTGGACTGCCAATCTCAGAAATGGGCTATCCAGCGGCTTGAGGGGGCCCTGGCCAGGCAGAGGAGAACGGGAACTCGTGACCCGCAAGCGCGTGGCGCGGGAACCCAAGTATCCTCTGTCGGGTCAGGTTCAACCCTCGAGTTCTAGGCCCAGTGTTTCTAGGACTGCATAGACTAGAACATTAGAAGGGTAGACCGCGCCCTGCGAGGCCGGCACCTACCCCACGCAGGATCCTGTGAATAAAGTCTTTTCTCTCTCTCTGAAACACTGGCCTACTCCAGTGCAGTCGGAGCATAACTCGCGTGAGACGCACGTCGTGGCTCCCAAAGCCAACTCCGACGAACTGACTTCTTCTATTGTGCTGCCTTCAACGCCTAAGCCGCAATTTAGAGGGCGTGAGGCCGCTAACGATGGCCACTACATCCCGGCCTCACACCTCACAAGGCGACATGCCCAAACGCGCCCTGAAGAGCACTTTGACAAAGCTTCCGCGACTAGTGCGCTGCCGAGAATGCCACGAGAGCCTTGCGGTGCACGTGATCTGCAGAATGACCAGACGCAGCACGGCACATCCGCAGAGCACTTTCAGCGTCATCAATCGCTGATGTCGCCGCCAAAAGAGTGCGCTGCTGCACCTCGACGCCGACATCACCATCGACGTCGAAAGCACCCGCCAAGAAAGCGAGTTTCGTCGCTGAGACTCGTGTGGGGCACTCCCGCGAGTCATCAGCACCGTATTGCTCAACATCTCTCGCACGCACGGTGTAGACGGCGACTCGGGATTCGTGCAACTGGTCATCGGCGTTCTGGGACTTGGACGTCTCGCTGTAGCCGAGGTCAGTACAAGCGCCCTACCACGGCCTCACGTCGAACCCGCGCCACGAGCCTGCACCTGGACCAGTGCTCTACACTTTATCGTCAAGAATACCCGCCTGTTCGCACATGCAGCCGAATGTCATTGTACCTGCGTAGCAAGTGGCTGCTCGACGAGCGCCTATTCTGCAAACATCACCTCGTCGCCTACGCAGTGGCCGTGGCTCACGTCACATTTCCTTCGGAACTGCTGCACCTTACGCCAACTCTTCCCCTCCAACGCTCCCAGCCAAGGCCACCGGAGGCCAACCTGCTTCACCGGACGCTCTCACGGAACTGACCAGGACTGCTTGATGTCATATCTTGAACCCGGACATAGCTCACGAATTTCCTGTCCAGACCTGCACATGCATTTTTGTTCCGCGCAACCCATTTGATCAGTTTTTCATCTTAACGCGCTTCGCGCTAAGGGGGGAGCCCTGTAGCGAAACCATCGCCATCGAACCCTTCAGCACCAAGATCATTATAAGTGGACTGGACTGGCGCGTGCGCAGTTCCACGCGACACAGATGGAACGTTGAGTCAGCAGCTGGGCGGCCCCTCGTTCTGGCCGGGCCTACGCGACCTAAATAAGTGTAGGAAGTCTCATCAGCGCACTAACCGAGTCTGCTTCCTACAAGGGGAAACTAGGCTTCCTAGCACGCCCAGATAATGTCACAAGCGCTTGTCGTAGGTTAAGCTGGCGGCATCTGCCGCGGTTGAAGAAACGGCGTGTTGGCCGCGATCAGCAGTTCACTGCGGAGTTACGGAATGGATTATGGCCGCTATTATTTCTTCCATCAGGTTCCTCCGCTAACCTCTTCTTTATCACCGCAGCGATGAAGCTTTGCAGTCCGCTTGGTTTCAATTGTGACATCTAGTTTCTCGTCCGCGCTTGCCGCAATGGGTCGTTTCCCCTTCTATATATTCTTTCTCCTGCTGTACAAAAGGTTTAGTGATTCCCGGCATCTGACGCACGACCATAGTAATTGCGATTGCCTTAGCGTGAAAGCAGAAAAGTGAACAATTTTCTTGTTCTCAAGTCTACAGGAACAGGGCAGAATTTCAATATCGCATGTGGGCTTTGTAAGTCATGCCGCTGACAACGAATATTCACAGCGCAGACATACAGTGACGATTAATGGAGGACACATCGCGTTGTTTCTTCCGACTCGTGTGTAGGTTCTGTAAATAGGTAACATGAGCTAGCAAGCTGAACCGTTACCGCGTCACTGCTGGCGACCGTGAGCGTTCTCTCTTACCAGGGGAAATAGCTGGTCTGCAGCAAAACTTTACAGCGCATCGTAGGAAGTAAACTGCAATGAACACTGGAGTTTCTATGGGCTGCTGTTACACTGCAGTTTGAGCATGCGCCCAAGCGGTATTGGCCTGGGACCAATGGGTGAAACTCCAACCCGCCGTGGTGGTTCAGTGGCTAAGGTGTTGTGTTGCTGAGCCCAAGGGCGCAGGTTTGATTCCCGGCAGCGGCCGCCGCTTTTTTGATGGAGGCGAAAATCGAAAACGCCCGTCTGTTTGAGATTTAGGTGCACGTTAGAGATCCCACAAAATTAATCCGGACACTACGACACGCCTCATCGCCTGAGTACCGTCGGCAAAATCCAACAATCAACCAAATGGGGAAACTCCATGGGAAGATTGGCTTCCGAGCTATCGGCCACCCGTGGTTACATTAGGTGAAAGATTGCTTAGGCGCCAAAGAAGCGGTGTCGGGAAGCAGCGTCACACAGAAAGGGCATTGACGCAAGCATCTGACGCAAAGGGCATCTGACGTCGGTCGGAGGTGAACGGGCAACAGAGGAGCAAAAAGTAGTTACCAAAAACAGGTTACGGCACTGCCTCACGAAACAAGGTCTATTTAAACTAGACTGCAGCGGATCTGAAAAAGCGTGGGAGACTTGATCACACTCTTTAGGTATGTATCATTTGTGTGCCCTAACGAAACACTGGCGGGCGGACTACTTGCACGTGTTGGGACTGCCCGCTCTTTCTTTTTATTTGTGTAATAGGTGTTGGACGTGTCTTTGTCTCGGGTACTGTTTTTTAGCATTTCAACCGCCCTTTCACTGTTTTCGGTGCGTGTGACGTGTGTTTTGGTGTCGGTGACGTGCGCTCCAACCATTTGTGCCTGTGCAATAACGCCCTTTTTCTACTGCTGCTCAAAACGTAAAAGCTTGCACTCGTTCCCGCCAAAACTTGCAGTGCGTTTATTACAATTCAATTATGAGATGGCTTTGTGGTGTTACAGTATTGGCGGCTGCGGTATTGTCAAGCTCTTGACGCACTGGCCACTGATAATTTGCTATTCTTGGGCTTCGCATTATCTGCTGCTTGGGACGTTCCTACCGTGAAGCATACGGCGCCGTCTTTTAGGAAACCCCATTTTGGCTAATAAAACATGAAAAGCACGATATTTCTCTCTGTTGTCGTGCATTTATTGTGTGACTAAAATACCCATAACAAAATCACACCCAACCTACGTTCTGCTACTGTGTGAAGCAGATTTTTCAGTGAAATGCAGTTGCATTTTTCTAGAACGAATAAAGTGCTGCTGTCCTAAAGCGTGACGTCGAAAAATAATCAACAGTGTTTTCAGTGCGTTTCCTTAGAGAACGAGTATTACGAGCTGGAACTTTAGGTTCAATATTTTCAATGTTGAATGTGTTCTAGAGGGTGCTGGGTACTACTGTATTTAGTAATAAGCATGCGTTTAACACTGGAATGAATGCTTTTTTAAACATTACAGGCGCTACAACGTAAGGGTGCTTCCTGTGGCGAAGTGGCGAATGATGCAAGAGAAAACCTCTCCCAAGCTCGAAATTCGAAAAATAGTACTGTTGAAATGCACACTTTCTTCACGTTTTATCTGTGCAATATTGCAGCAAAACCGCTGTTTACATCAACCTGAATTTTTCTGTTTTGGAAGCACCTGCTGGCGTATTGTGGTGCTTTTTTTAGGGAAGCCACGTAATTGTTTCCCCAAGAATTCTTTAATTGTGTCCATTGCCGTAATGAAATTACTAGAAATACATCAATACCCCAGAAAATTGTCAGGCGGATTCAACTTAGTGAATGAGACCTTTTGAAACTCCTTTGAAAAAAGTTAACGAGGTCATTGCTAATTTTTTTCGTTCTTTCTCATGTTCGTTCCACGTGACTGTGATTGTTTTGTTATCTTTTTTTCTCCCCTCTTCCACTTCTCTCATTTTTTTCGCTGCCTACCAACCATAATCCGATTGTACGCACTCTCCCTTCCCTTGGTCTGCCCTCTAGCTTTCTATATCCTCTCTTTATGTAACACTGAAACTAGCTTTCCCTGTACTCTGAAAAAGGAAGACCTCTTCCTGAAACGTCACTGAACTTTTATTTTTAATGTTTTAAGTGCGAATGCACTTTATAAGCGACCCCAAACCATCCACCGCCGGCGGCGGCGGCGGCGGCGGCGGCGTCCGCAGTGCTCCTCTATATTTAAAAAAGAAACAGCATCCGGCGCCAGGTTTCGATCCGAGGACTTTGCAGCCGCAGCGCGACGCTCCACCGACCAAGCCACGGACGCGACGCTGATATCAGTGTTAGTGACGCGCCTTATATCTTTAACGCATTCAAACTACGTCGTCAGCGGCGTGCGTTGGCGACTCAGCGGCGTTATAGCGGCTTGATAACTGCGTGGTGTACACGTGATACTAAAACCCGATGGAAGAGATGGAAGAGAAGGCGGCGAGGCGGTGGGCTGCGGGGCCGAGCGCAAGCGCCGCAAGCGGGCCGACAACCGTGCATTCGCACTTTCACATTCTCCCCCTCGGGGAAATGCGGGGGAATTTTTTTTCCCGTGTGTCTCTCCCTATATATTGTTACGGACGACGAAGCAACGAGGTTTATTTACAATCAGGACCACGACACAGAAGGGGAAGCAACAGCCGATCAGCGTTCACCCCTCTTTCGTCTCTTCTTCTAGCCGATCCCTATCCTACTGGATATAATTGCCATAATCGGTATTCAGGCTAGTGTGTAACATTTTCCCCCGGGCAGTCGAAGCCCGCTGGGCGAGTCACTTGGTTTCACGAGGAAGAATTGGTTTCAGACCAGCGACATGCGCAACTTGAGTCGTATTGCGACAGCGGCCGCTGGCAGTGAGCCGGGACAGGACATAGTAAAGTCACTTAATCTCTCGCGCACGAGAAAAGGGCCATCGTACTTGAAGGGCACTTTCTGATATAGGCCGCGCTTGCGCAGAGGCGTCCAACGGTATACGAAGCCGCCGGGTTCGTAACAAATGTCCCTGTGTTCGAGATCATGACGCCGCTTTGAAGACTCTTGGGACGCCAGAATGCGGAGACGGGCAAGTCGACGGGCTTCTTCGCAACAAAAAACAATTTAAGCTATATAAGGGCTGGTATGGTCGTGGAAAGGAAGTATAGTATCGAGATCGCTGGTGGCAAACGGGTGTAGAGGAGGAAAAAGGGCTGTAGCCAGGCGTATCATGGTTTGCGGTATTCTAGGCGTATGTGGCAAACGACGAGATAGCATCCTAGTTCAACTGATAGCAAGCGACGTACATGGAAAGCATGTTATTTAGGGTGCGTTTTGTGCGCTCGGTGAGGCCACTAGTCTGCGGGTGATAGGGGGTTGAATGTCAACCGTAGGTACCACAAAGACGAAGCAGCTCTTCGATGACGTCCGCAGTAAACTGGCGTCCTTGGTCACCGATAATGACCCGAGGGGGTCCACGACGAAACACAATAGATCGTAGGACAAATCTGGCTATTGCCAATGCAGCTGCGGACCGTAAGGCGGAGGTATCCGGGTAACGCAAGAGGTAGTCGACGGCTACGACGATCCAGCGGGTGCCACACAAAAACCGGGGTAATGGCGCCAGTTGATCTATATTAACGTAGATCTATATCATGTGCAGGTGAAAAAAAAGGCTCTAGAGTCCTATAGTTCTGTTATTCAAGTCGAACTCCTACACGTCAGGAAATTCCGGCTGAACAGAACAAGATACTGGTCAAAGGCATCGGTGTTACTGTCGGTCTTTTCCATAGGAAGACGAGAGAGACAATCAGCGTCGGCGTGCTTCCGACCGGCTCTTGTAGTCAATAAAGTTAAATTCTTAAAGACGCAGCGCCCAGCGCGCAAGCCGACAGCAGGGATCACGCAGGTTGACAAACCAGCATAGCGTGTGATGATCGGTAACTTTTGTGAAGGCATGTCTATAAAAGTATGCATGAAATCTCTGGTTACGAAGACGACGGCCAGACACTCCTGTTCGGCCTCCTGTTCGGCCACACTTGCTAAAAGAGCGACTGGCGTAGGCAATGATATGTTCTCGGCCACTATTGCGCTGCACGGACAAGGCACCTATGCCGACAACACTCGCATCCGTGTGAAGTACAGTTGGGGCGGAAGCGTCAAAGTGGCACAGTACGGGTCCGGGTGTTAGGAGAAATTTCAATTGGTAAAAAGCGGAGTCACATTCGGGCGTCAAGTGAAAAGGCACATCTTTCTGTAGCAAAACAGTCAGTGGGGAGGCCATGTTGGCGAAACCAGGTATGAAACAATGAAAATAAGAACACAGTCCCAGAAAGCTGCGTAATCCTTTGAGAGGCTTTGGAGGCCTGAAAGAAGTAACGGCTTCAATCTTTTTGGGATCAGGTCGAATACCATTGCTGTCTACCAGCAGAGCGAGTACAAAGGTTTTTCGCTCTCCGAAGCGGCACTTTTCCAAGTTCAGCACCAATCCCGCCTTTTCTATACAGTCAAGTACCATAGCTAGACGCTCGTTATGCTCCTTCAACGTCCGACCATAAATCACGACATCATCCAGGTAGCACATGCAAACCGGTATTCTGGAGGTCGTGGGTTCGGATCCCACCCGGCGGGCATTTTTTCGCCACTTTCTTTCTGACTCAAAAAATTCTTTATCTGTTTCTATGACCCACCACAACCTCCCCTTTGCTTTCCGAGGTTTTCTTGATTGCCGACCATTATTTTCTGTCTTATTTACGCGAGCTCTTAATTCCCATTTTCTGATTCGCTACATGCTTAGCGAGGGCCTCTGGTCTGGCAGTCTTGGTGCCAAAGGTAGCTTAAAGGAGCCATGAAGAGAAAATACAACTTCGTGTAATTTGAAATAACTAGGATTCAGTATCTCACTCAGCTCCATTACAGCCACAAAAGATGTTTTTTAACGAAAAAAAAAGCAAGAAGTATTTAAAAGCTTTCAAATTTTGCGCCCCAGTGACGTGTTATGAGCAAGAATGACGTCATACGGGCCAACAATAAAACATAATTTTCAGTGCGTTAACTGCACGTTTGCATTCAAGTGATGCGTTCAAATGGAACTAGAGGCCCCATACAGACGTCCAGTCATGTGTCGTCGCGACAGGTCATTTAGGCGGCCGCCAATCGCACAAACAAGGTTCCGTGACGTCATAGAAAAGTTGCGGGAAATTGGCTAGGTGGTCGCGACTGCTCCACACGTTTTCTTTAATATCTCCGTTATTTGTTCGAAGATTGCGATGGTATTGGTATCATTGTTATCGGGACTAAGCCGTCTTTCTAATAAACCCAACTTGTATTTTGTCTTCATGGCTCCTTTAAGAGGGTTCAACGCTGGTTGACCATTCTCGACATGTCGTAGACACTCGAGTCACGGCCCAGAGGTTAAAAAGAAGGTCCCCTTGACCCCGAGTAGTCCGATTGGCGCTGGTTACCACCCCCAAGGGCACGAAACAAAAAAATACCTTAGCATAAATACCCCAGAAAGTAGTGGGGAAACAGCCTCGCTGGTAGCGTAGTGGTTATCGCACTAGACGGGTATTCTGGAGGTCGTGGGTTCGGATCCCACCCGGCGGGCATTTTTTTACCACTTTCTTTCTGACTCAAAAAATTCTTCATCTGTTTCTTTGACCCGCCACAACCTCCCCTTTGCTTTCCGACGTTTTCTTGACTGCCTACCCTTATTTTCTGTCTTATTTCGCCGAGCCCCTCATTTCCCATTTTCTGATTCGTTACATGCTAAGCGAGGGCCTGTGTTCTGGTAGTCTTGGTGCCAAAGGTAGCTTAAGAGTGTTCAACGCTGGTCGACCATTCTCGACATGTCGTAGACACTCGAGTCACGGCCCGGAGGTTAAAAAGAAGGTCCCCTTCACCCCGAGTAGTCCGAGTAGCGCTGGCTACCACCCCCACACACAGGAAACACAAATACCTAGACATAAATGCCCCAGAAAGTGGAGGGGAAAATCGCCCCGTCAGTAGCGTACTGGTTATTGCACCAGACCGGTATTCTGGAGGTCGTGGGTTCGGATCCCACCTGGCGTGCATTTTTTCTCCACTTTCTTTCTTTCTTTCCAACTTCTTTATCTGCTTCAATGACCTACCACATCCTCCCCTTTGCTTTCCGAGGTTTTCTTGACAGCCAACTCTTATTTCGGTGTTATTTTCAACGAGCCCCTCATTCTCAATCTCTCAATCAAAAGAAAACCAAAACACTGTGTACATAGTATTTGCTCTCGCTCGTGATAAATAAGTTTCGAGGTGTTACACATTGTGGGGATCCTGTCGTCCTCTGCCATTGCTCGACGGCTCAGTTCGTTTCGTCACACGGCGATTTCCCCCTTTTTCCCTACAGCTAGCTCGTCTCGGCACCACCGTGTAGGTTCGAGAAATCCTTTCCGGATTCCTGCCCTAGTTGAAGGCACCAGCGACCGTTCAGGAAAATCTGTCAAGCCGCCACCTCTCCCACCTCATGGGGAGTTAACCTTACTTTATCTGCCTACATCGGTAGGGAACCGAGACATTTGACGATTTATTTAGAGTATGGTTGCCCCTCTGTTGTGTCAGAAACCTGCGAGTCACTTCCAGCGGCTGGATTCTACCTCGGATAAATGTTTTGTCATGACGGAAGATACAGACGCCGTACCTTGCCTTTCAAGGTTACGACGTGCGGTACGTGCCGGTGAACGGACGAACTTTTGTCTGTCTCTGCCGTGGGCCCATCGGCCAGCGCGGCGTTGCGGCGCACTGCTGCGCGCCGGTTTTGAGTTGGCGCAGTGACGTTTCAGACTATTAGGCGCTTTTATCCGGCTGGAACCCGCGGTTGTTACTCGCAATGCGTGTGGATGATTTCTTTCGCAATACTTGGGTTAGATATACTCTGAGGTGGAGAGACCTCAACCTGAGCCATTTTTGTGTTCTTCTTCGCTATTATTAGCCGTACATATACGCTATTGATGGGACCGATCTATGCTACCGGTGTGATTAGCATGCTAAAACTGCTCCTGAAGACCTAAATACCAGCCCGTAATAACAGTCTCAAGTCCAGGCCTCAACGCATTATTATATCCACAAATAGTTAGCTGGCCCTAGGGATTGCAGGGGCTGCTGGTGAATCTGGGTAGTAGTAACTAATTGTAGGAACAGTTAAATTTACTTAACCGGAATTCTCCATGGCACTTTCGCACGCTGAATATACCTTTACATAACTTCATGAGAGTTTAAACTACTGTGGAAGTTACAAGCGTTCAAACAATTGTTTGTTGTTTACATACTTGTGGACCAAAATCCCAAAAAGTAATGAAATTCGCTGACGGTATGATATTAGGTGATATTTAACCCTCAGGACTTATCCGCTAATTTTAAGGACCGTTGGATAATTTGGATATTTTGGAAAACGCGTAAAATGCGGACGTTTGCCACTTAACCTAAGAGTGCAATGCTTTCGACTTTATTAAAATTGTTTTAACTTCTTTACAAATCATCATTACATTAAAAAATCAACGGCATAATCTAAAGCCACCCACAAATGTCGAAGGAACGGTCCAAACACAATCAGCCTTTCTCATACCATCATGGTTAAAATCCTCGAAAAACACCACTTGCTCTCTGAGTACGGGAAGGGATGTGTGCGAAAAAATTGAAAACTGGCGGCACAAATTTATGGGGTGGGCAATAACAAATCAATGATAAATCAGTCCTTCAGTCATTCAGACTGATAAATACACTAGGATTGCTTTGTAGGTAGAGTATTTGGCGTTCATTGGTCTGTTCCAACATTTGATATAAATGAAAACATACTAGAAATAGATGTACAGGTTACTGATGCAACCGCAATAAATATATATCAGAACACGTTATATCACAACGAAACTTGTTACATAATTATACCAGCCTATTATTGAACTTTGGAAGGCTCCACCGCCCGAAAATGAATCGAATAGAAAAGAGGATAAACGTCGTAGTAATTTCTGCAGTAGGAGCCATCCTTCAAAATACATACTACACCGTCTGGCATAATTTTCTCTGTGCTATCGGCAAGCTCTATTCATTTCCCAAACAGGAAAAAAGACAGAGATACCGACGAATAAAAAAAGCTGTTACCCAGCTTCCAGCGCAACTATCAGTGCAATACTCAAACGTATACAAGTCTCCACTGGTACCCACACCACGCTTCGGAATTTTAGGCCGAGTATCAACGAGAGGTCGAGAGACGAATCAAAACCTCACCGTTCGATTGCAGGGTTTCAAATGGTCAGGATACCCTGTAACAGAAGCGCTGCTCAAATATCTGCAACAGACAATTCGGGGGACAATGCTGAAGTGGGCATTTCATTCCCGGCTGCTATAAGTTGCTGTGCCCCAAGCAGCGGTTAAACAACTTACTTTATCAGCGTGCTGACCAGACAAAGCATGCAGGCGAAAATTGTGAAGGAACGCATAATTGTTCCAAGCTAGTATCGAGCTTTAATTGAATATTCACGCACCACAAAACGCGAGACATTGTCTTTATATATAACAATAACCTGGTGAATATGTATAATCTCGTCGTTGAAATTTTTTTGATACTTAGAGTTCCTGTATGGCAAAAAATAGATTTCAATTGTTCTATTGTCACTTGGATGCAAGCACACGTGAAGCTGCACAAAAATTATTGTGGTACGATTATTCATCTTGAGGTCATGGGTCATCAAGAGGCTTGCAGTGTTTTATTCGGACTATAATGTAAACTCTTTAAAGATACAAAAAAGTTCTGGTTGTTCTTTACTACTCGTTTCGTCTTTCACAGCTCTTGTGCTTTACCTATTTGCATGAAAGAAAACAGCTGTAATCTAAAGCGTAGTAACTGATTAAACCTGCGGTGCCTTGAAAACAACAACCTCAAATTCGGTATTTATCAACGTATTATTAAACGTGTCAAGCAGAGAAAATATTGCGGCACCTTCATATTGTAAATGCACTAAAATTCGACGACCACGATGTCTCCGTATTGTTGCAGTAATTGTTCTGCAGATTGAAGTCCACACAGAATCCGCACTCCGTTTTGTTTACGAATACATTTTCCGCCATTTTTGTTTGGGAATAGCAGGGTTAGCGATCAATGTTATAATTTGTGCGCGTTATTATTACAACCAAAATAATTCTGGTTTCATAAGTAAAGTATTAGCTCTTTCAGAAATTCAGCTATTACAGAGCTGCCTCTGGTAGAGGTTCATTCCTAGGCGGACTCATTGCCCTGAAAAAAAAATGTACACACGCAAGTTGTCAACCGAACCTATACTGAAAGCGCCGGACTTCTCCAAGCTTTTCGTACTCCGCACGGATGCGTCGTCCACAAGCATTGGCGCAGTCCTCATGCAACAGCATGCGGAGATTCTTCACACAGTCGCCTACGCGAGTCGTCGACTCTTGCCACGGGAAACTTCCTACTCCACTGTTGAGAGAGAGGCATTAGCATTGGTCTGGGCGATCAAGAAATTTCACATCTACCTATCCGGAAAACAGTTCATCTTACAGAGTGACCACCAGCCCTTGGCGTACATACACTCCGCGAGGCACATTAACAGTCGCGTCCTTCGCTGGAGCCTCACAATGATGGAGTATGATTTCACAGTTCAGTACGTGAAGGGTGGGACGCCAGTCATCACAGGCCAGGACTCGTGGGACGCCAGTCATCACACAAGTACTAGTGACCAGATTATAGGCAATTGCCTATATTGTTCCTCGCGCTCCTGTTACGGAATTTTGATATATGAAGGAGAATAATGTATTAAGAGGGGCTTTTACGGCGTGTTGATGGAGCCTATAGATTCCTAATTTGACGTTTCGTGCCTAAATTCGTACAAATGTCTATAAAAGTCCATTTTCGTTCTCTGTTTTCAGCATCGACATCTGTATAAACACTATTTAGCCTAAACTGTCACTTTCAGGTGCTGTTTAAAATCATTATTCACGTTACCGGGCAACATTGACTGCTAGGAACTTTCTACACACCGAACACAAATAAGCCGAAATGGAAGTAAATTTCTTGTCGCATAACTCAATCCAAAGTCGGAGTATACAATGCTCCTTCCAGTGGAGGTATCGACTACCTCCCAGTATTTCCAGGGTTTATTTAGTGGTATACCGGAGTAAAGATTTACTGCCAACAAAATGGGAGTTTTCAAGGGGAGCATTGGGATGTATTATCTCCCACGAGGAGTTTTCAGGAGGCGCGTTTGGGGTACTGTTCAGCGGCATTCGTAGTCTTTTTGTTGTTTTTAGGTGTTTTATTGAAGGGTTCTAAGGGAATTTGTGACTGCATTTGAGAGTTGTTATTAGGTTCATACCAGTAGTTTATTTTATTTTAGGAGTATCAAAAAAGCGTTTTTCGTATTTCAATCTTTTTTCTCGAACATTTCAATGGCAATACGTGGAAGGCTTTTTTCTGTGCGCACACACAATTCATTTCATGGTAATTGCATACATACAGAAATGGTTCCGAACACGTAAATAACAGAACCATAATAGAAACGATCAATCAAGAAAACGCGCACGTTGAGACTACAAGGCACCTTTGTAACAACTTCATCTTCTACAACTCTGTGCAGAGAAAACATAGACGGCATTTGAAAAGAAATGAAGCAAACTAGGCATTGATAGTTACGCTGGTCGTTTGCAATTGCTTTCCAGGTACTGGTTTAGCCGCCACCTCCTGGCATGCTGCCCACGAAGCCACGGAAGCAGCTGCATTACAAGGATGCGAGAGCTATTTAAGTCTACAGCATCCAAGAAAGGCGCATGTTCTAAAGCCGACCTAAAAAAAGAGACGCCATTGTAATGACGCGCCACTCGTCATTCTGTGCTCAACTTTCCGTAGTGTCTGAATCTCCACTTCAAGATTGCAAAATTGCACTTTCATCCGCAGTACCTCAGCTGGTGAAGACCTCGGAGGTCAAGACGAAATTGTGTCTGATACAGAATACGACACTTGTTGCAACCAACTTCTAAAAATACTTATCTGTATCCCTCTTCTCCTCTTGTGTAGTGCTGTGGTGACGGTCTTAATGTTTTACCCTCATCACTTCTCCCTCCCCCACTAAAGCTGCGAAAAGAGACTTGCCGTTGTGACGCGTCCGCCTAATGAACTCGATTTCCAGCGCTCCGAAACAAAACAGACGTCCGTCTACTCTATAAGAACGCTCCCGCAAATGAAACTTGCTGGTTCAATTTGCGTCCGCCTAGCGCATGGAGAGCTCCATTTGTCGACCTGTCCCCCCGTCTCAGTGACATTCGTCCTCAATGCGGCCGGCATGTGCACGCGACGGTCATCGAGGCCATAAAAGGTGGGGTTGGCACCGCTCATACTTTTCACGAAAACAGGCTCTGGGGCACTTGCTCGGCCAACCTCAGCTTCTCCTGCGAATGATAAGCCACGAATAAAGCGTTAAAAAACACTTACTACTCTTACGAGGTCCTTTTCTCCATCGCGATTCTGCTCGCGACCTGCGCAAACAATACTAAAGGTCACGCAGTAGATATTGGCATTGCTTTAACATACTTCGACCTCCCCAATGACGTTCAGGCATGGCGCTCTCTCTCCCGCACAATGCCGGCCTCGACAAGCGAAGAATCGCCGGTAAAGTGAAGCGGAAAATACAGTGAGTTTAATTTGACACTGAAAGGGCCACAGGTCGCCTAAAATGTTGTTTACAATAAAACAAACGTCCGATGGTTGCCTTGAGCCGACTCGCAAAGGCGCAACAGGATTGTTTTCAACGAGCCACTCTCCGTTTGCTGTCACGGCATTTCGGCCTCGCGTCGATTTGCTGGCGTACTCCGTCTGCTCGAAGGTCGGTGACTCGGAGGAGGCGTTGCAGCGCGTCGCAGTCAGTGCACGTTGGTTTCACAATCTTCACAACGCGTTTGGGGGTGCGGGAAGCACCACGCATCCATTCGTGTGGCCGTAAGTTCACATAGACACAAAAACTTCTGGGAGGCTCACACGACACACTACACCGACTAGCAGCAGTTTTGTAAGGAGGCGTAGTGGAGGGACGACGGGAGGGGCTCCAGGAGACATAGGTGTTTTTCATACTCCCACTAGGGTAAGAGTGGTTTTCAATACCAGATACTCCGTTTTCATGGAGATACAATTGTGGTAAACGCGGCTACTCACCACGGCTCTTAGCTACCTGAGTAGACTGATAGTTTTTCATCCATCATAGCACCAAACGTGGGAGTAAGCCGCCCGCTGTGACGAGTTTTAAAGACGTATTTCAGCCGAAAAGCTCCATTTCAAGCTCATGCGGTACTTAGTGTTGGGTCAAATTTAGTCCTCTAGTTCAACCAACTCCCGGAAGACAACCGATAGCACCATTTGAGTGGGACCCACATTCTCAGCCATAAGAGGCACAATTTTAAATAAAAAATCTGCAGATGATGGTAGGTTGCTATTGTTTTCACAATTTTCACAGTGATTCCTAAATTATTTTCCTCGTGCTCTCCAAACAGATTTCTAAAATCCTGTGCAATCAGATTATCCTTTCTAGAAGCCAACTCAAACCCAACTCTATATTTAATGCAACGCTTGAGCATGGAACACGCCTTCGTTAGCCGACCATTCCTATATTGAAGAACCAATGGCAAATTATCAGTGAGCAGCCGGATTTCCTAAAAGGGACACTGAAGGCAAATAGCAAGTTGGGCTCAGACGAAAGTTCAACTGCCCCGACGCCATCATGTCAGCGTTTATTCACCGGTGAAAGACGCTTTAATTGTTAAGAAATTACTAATTGAAAAAAACCCGCCCGCATCTTCCCACGGGGGGAACTCGAGTAAATGCGTCGCAGAGTGGTGGGGGTATCGCGTAAATGTTGCGTAATTGGGCATGGTTTGGGAATGCTTAATTGTTATTTCGGCTTTATTATTCTTATTTATTGAATGAAGGAGAAGCGAAGGCAGGGAGTGTAAAGTTAAAGTCTGTCTTTATTGCTTGGTGCCGTCAAGCAAAGCGTCAAGTCAAGCGAAAGCCAAGCAAAGACGCCCTTGACTGAATTCCGAACGCGCGCTCCGCCGCTTATAAACACACCGCCCGCGTTCGAAGGAGAGGAGTACGGGGGAGAGATGCGCATGCGCACACTTCCGTACACAAGCGCGTGAACTTTCCACGCACCCACCACGCCGTTATCACGTGTACACGCCCTGCCGCCGTTACTGTTGAGCGCGACGCAGCGCACGGGTAGCTACGACGCATGCGCGCACAGACGTGCTCCCCCCGCACCACCGCACCTGTTGTTGAGAGCGGGGAGGGTGCGGGGGAGAGACGCGCACCTGCGCCTCGACGCGACGCGCATGCGCAGTGAGCGTGTGGACGGCGCCGACAAGATCGACGAGTGACATCGCGAGCCTAAGAAATGCTCCGCATTTAAAAAAGCCTTTCATACTTCGCGCCGTTTTATGACGTTTCCCGTGCCGTCAACGGTTGCCGGAAGCGAGTGAGGCAACGGCGCGGTCTAGCAGAACCATCGCAGCCGCAGGAGCCACGGGTCGCGCACTCGGCACATACGATAAAAAGCCGCGTTTCAATTCACGGACAGCTTGGTAGACAGCTTACGAAGCAGTCTAATTAGACGTTTAAAGGAATGGCGCAGCGGTCACGAACGCAACCCCGAAGCAGACGACAACCTCTTAGCAGACATGTTGAGAAACGCAAGCAGCAGGTTTCGTAAATAATATCACCGTTATTATTAGAAACATTACATAATTTAAAAATTACTCAAAATTATATTTACCACTTGTAGGGTATACTAAATATTCCAATAAAAGAACAAGTTAGTTTGTCACAACATTACTGCGCAAAAAGGTGACGATGGTGTCACTTGATAGTTTGGACAGAAGGGTAGCCTGGGTCGTTGTCTGCAAGCTGTCTTGACTGCAAGCTGTCTCCTCGAAGCAGTGGTAGTTCGAATTGGAAAGGGGCTTAAAACGGCACACTGTCCGCGAAGACACCAACGAAGCCTTCGAAAGCGGAAATTGAAACGCATCGAAAACAACTTGCTCGACCACACTTCCGTGAACTGCTCTCTGTTCGTCAACCTTCTACCCATGGGGTTCGTAATATGGTGGTTAAACAATGTGAAGGGGCCGCGCAGCCTTTTATTTACCTGCGAAACGTCTAGCAGACTGCGCAATTGCAGCGCGAACGACGACAGAGCCGCTCTTTTGATTTGCATTCTCGTTACGGATAGTCACGTTTACGGATAATCACGATGCACTCGGTATAAGTGTGGCGCCATCTTAACTTCTAGAAGCGTGCGACACTAAATTTGTGCGGCCCGCTACGTCGGCACAGCGATGCGAGGTTTTGGCGGTGAGATGTTTGAGTGGCGCCCCCTGGCTCTGACGACGGCTTAGGGACTCGCGCCCCTGTCGTCTGCCACACTCCGCTTGTGGGAGGCAGCAGTGCGTGCGCTATAAATCCCCCGCTTGAATGCTGTAGTGCATTGAAAGGCGTTTTTCTAGTAATTCAATAATTTTTGCCGGCGTCTGACGCGTCTGAACAATTTCAAGCTGTATCCCCCACAAGTTTGCAGCACACGAAGAGAGAGACAACAACTTCCTTCAGAGTACCGGTCTGAAGATCGGGTGTAACTCGTCCTTTCCAGCTTATCTGCGAGGTTCAACACTCAGAGCTCCTCGACAAGTATTCAAATTGCGTACGCTTCCCTACAGTATTTTTGAGATGCTCTTATGGAGACTAAACAGTCTGCAATGCTACGCACCAAGCAGCGGGCCCCTGTTCGCGCATCGCCCAGCAGCAAATAAAGCGGCTGTCTTGTATTTCTTTCGTTGACTTGTGTTAGATGAATGTGTTTTTTTCTGTGCCCAAGGCATTATTTTTCTGCACCGTCCTGAACGTTTTCTTAGTAGGTGTGGGGTTGTTTGGGAGGCTCACAAAGATCGTGTGGATATTTTCTTCTGGCTTATAGCATACATTCCCTTCTTCAGAAATTGGCTTTCTTTATGGCTGCGTGCAAGAAAATGTATATTTGCAGCGTGAGTTGTTCATTCACATCAGAATACAAAGAGAAAGTTTGTGCTACGCCACCGCGATCGCGCCTTAGACAACGTTGTCCAGTACTCGAAGGCAGCTTTTGTTCTCCGAATTTCTATCGTAACGATCGTTATCATAACGAACTGGCCCTCGACCTGAGCGGTTACGACATGATTACGGGGTTGCAGGCTTGATATAGTCACTAACGAACGCAAATAGTATACGTGCACATATAACAAGAATGGAAACCGATGAATATTTCCAAGCAGCTCTTTATTGTTTTCAAACGTTTATTTCAAGGCGTAAAGAAGAAAATTATTCTTACGCTCTTCTCCTGGACGGAGGACCCGGCCTACTATTCATCTCGATTTTACGGTTAAATAAAGTTTTTTCGTCCTGCTCCTCCTCCTCTTGAGTGCAGTTTTCCTGTAACGGATATGTGAATATTGAGAAGATATGGCTGTGGGAAATGTAACGAAACATCCCTCCAGCTCTGAACAAATGTAGTGTTACTGTAGTTTTACCGTAGAGGTGGCTCGTTTTGCTCAATAAACCTCCATACTGGTTAGAAGCCTGCGTAAAACCAGCACGCGCCTGTACACACAGTGGGTTATTTGGAACTCAGCCTACAGTTTTTTTGGCCCATTGTGGATGTCGGCCCACTTTCATGCCATGACAACGTAAAGTGATGTGGCACAATACTTTCGAGGGTTTGTCAAGGTTGCAGAAACTGATTTACCTTAAATGCGATTACCGGGAATCGTAATGCCTTCTGCCAAAGCCGACAGCCGGGAAGGCCTGGAATTTGTTTTGATCTTGTATTTTCGCTGTAGCCGGTTACTATCAGCTGGCTGTTCCCTTTGTTCAAAATATTGCTTACAACAGAAGCCGACGCCTAGCACCGACTCTTCGCGCTGCCCACAAGACCGGCCTCGCAAAGAATGGGGCGACGCCGGCAATGTCTCTTCCTTAGCGGTATCAAAAATTATACGTTAAATCACGCCTTCAGCCAGTGTAGGCGATTTTAAGTCTATCCTTATGATAAAAAGTTACGCACACGCAAAAAGTGGTGCGGACAAGCATCAGACGTCAACTGAGCTCAAAGAAACAGCAGGGACAGCGAGCCCGAGTGAAGCAGATGACAATTGCGGGAATCATTAAGCCGACGTCACACAGGCGCGCTTCGCAGCGCCGCCCGTGGTCGCGCTCACCGCCATTAGTGAAATGTTTCGCTAATTTTCCGTCGTGATATGGTAACGCTTATTGTGGCATCTGTGGAATGTTTTGCGAAGCGAGTTGCCTAATAGCCCATCTGCCAGAAGTGTGCCTACAGCTTTTACGAGCGGCCAAACCACTACTAACAAACGCCTTGGCGCCCGTGCCGAGTGAAAAACGTGCATAAATTGACACAACTATACGCACTTTACGGAAAGCATAGCAGTCCACACCGCTCTGATCCAAAAGACCCGGTTTGACGCACACTTTATATTTAACTTCAAGATAATGAAGACGTAGTTTCAAACAGACCTATCGTCACGGCATTCGCTTTGAGGCCGAAGCGCTAAGTTAACATGTTGCCCGTTGCCCCTTGTTCGTCGTTAGGGTAACAAGCGTGCTTATTGCGATTTACGAGGGCGAACAAGTCACTTGATTTCGGCGCAAGCCGAGAAGGTATTAAAAAATCCCGTACACTCTACATCCCCAGTGCGAGTTAAATCGTCTGTAGTGATAATTTAAACATGTTGAGCTCAGCCGAACAGCGTGAGCTCGCCGTCGCATGTTATGGGGAAGCGAATGCGACCGCAACACACAAACACTGATTCGGCCAACGGCATGGGTTCAAAAATTCGTTCAGGCAGACAGCGCTCCGTGAGGGAGTAATACATTTGTTCTATCAGGCGCACATTACTGCACAGAGAAGAGTGGAGCAGTGGAAGGCCGGCGCGCTACTTTCTCGCGTGACGTAAACATGGAGATAGCATGCATGTGACTACGCCGAACATGCAATAACCATGCAACCGTTTACGTCATCTCTGCTGAGCGAGTAATAGCTTCACTTTTTGAATATTTATGGGGTTATTTTCAAGGTACTGCCCTAGAGAGTTGTATATGTGCTTTCTGTGGATGCCAATCTATCTTTAAACAAAGTTAGGTTTCGACTTCAGTGTCAATGTACACTGGAGACAGGCTCTAAAACATGCTTTTCAATCAATATTCGTTAATCTGCTAAACACCTTTTGAAAAATGCTCCTCAAATGTGTGGAAGTGTTTTTGGCAGTTATGGGACGTCTAGCCCGATAAATGTGGGTGCAATTATTTAATTAAAAATTGCTACACACTTGCCTAACATCTCTTATGTAAGAGTCCGTTAACTTCTTGATATGTGGTCGCCTCTCTTTGTTTTTTCTTGTCTCACCATTAACTTGTGTGAGGCAGACATGACGTAGCACGGTTTTTAAATTGTGTTACCTGATTCCAAGTATTCTCTTTCATGCCTGTTTTACTGTATGCGACGCTCTAGTAAGCGACAGTGGACAATGAAGATGAATGTTAGCGAATTTAGCCAGTGGATAGCCACTAGACGAGTAGTTGCATGGGACAATTGAACGACTATTTTATTTATTTTTTTATTTATTTATATTTTAATTTATTTATTTTATTTATTTATTTATTTATTTATTTATTTATTTATTTATTTATTTATTTATTTATTTATTTATTTATTTATTTATTTATTTATTTATTTATTTATTTATTTATTTATTTATTTATTTATTTATTTATTTATTTATTTATTTATTTATTTATTGAAGTGCTCACTAACGGTGCAAGAGCCTTCTCGGGTGAAGCACTGGGTACATGAATATAAGGCATACAAAAGACAGCATTTAAGAGGGTAAATAAATCAAAAATGGGTAAATAAAATGTGTAGATACGCATAAAAAAGGAGAGCGATCAAAGAAGCGCAAACGTTTTCTAAACAACAGTTCGGATGTCGTGCGAAGAGGATGCCCTAGTCAACACAAATGAGCGTAATGAATTTGTGCTTTTGGTGCAGAAACACACGAACAAAGGGAGAAGGGCATGTGCGACCTGTCCCTTTTGAATTGCCCTTCGTGTGAACATAAACAATATCATTTTTGGTTTTCCTACCGTAACTACTGGGCGCCCACGCCTTCGTGTGAAATTATTTTGGTTTATATAACAATTTATTATGCTTATACTTACGATGATGAAAGCCTAAACGTTATTTTTCCTGTGTAATTCTGGCGCCCAAAATGGGCCTTTTAATGCCTAAAAATCTGGCCTCCAGCACATAAGCCTTCTCAAATGCTCCGTGCCGGCTCGGTGAGCAGGAGCTGAGCGCAGGGCGATGCGCAATAGCGGTGCATTGTCAGAGGCTCACGTCAACTTAACTCTCCCATTACTCGCCTTCTTTCGTTTCTTGGAGTGGTTGTAGTTCACGCGCAGAGTGTGCAGCCAAAACGTACTGTCTGTAGTTGCGGGCATTGCTGGGTGTGCTCCAAATTAGGGTTTCCTGTAAACCTTTGCTTTCGGGCTACACATTTGGAAGTGATCGTACCACCGCCGCTGCCGCTGAGGCGGAAACATGCCAGGAGGCAACGTGTTGAATTAAAACGTTTCCTTCAATATCAATGGCTACAAATAAGCACCATGTGAATTAGCGAGGCAATATAGTTCCTATGTATTATCTGTTTCTTTTATTATTTATACCTGTGGTACCGCAATATTTATTTCGCTAAGTAAGTCGCGGCGACTTATGGGTATATAGGCCATAAACCTAGAAGGTTTCGGGTAATTTATTTTCGCTTTCATGTTGACCTTTCTGACCGTTAGATCTTTCTTACTCTAAGGACATCCGCTGTAAGAATGACTAATTTTATTGTCTAACTTTCACCTACCTACAAGTTCTTGCCTCCATAGTAGGTAAAATAGGCATGAAGGGCGAAGCCCTTCTCATTACAATGCCAGCGAAGTGTACCCCTATTTAGCTGAAGAAACCCTATGGGTCATTGTTCTTTGAGAGGAAACGGCTAAGGCTGATATAATAGGGGCATTGTTATTAAACAATATATACGCGCTCAACGTAACACACACTTTTTCTGTGGTCAGTAACTTCACACAGTTCATTCACTCAAGTTTAAAGAAAGAGTCTGATTGTTTTAATGTTATTTTGGAAAGGTTGTTTTGTTTTTTCGTTTGTTTCATTGAAATGAACTTTAAGAAACATTTTGGTTCATGGTTAACCTTACAGTACGAATTTTTGTATCAATCGAGTGTCTTCTTGGTATATTTTTTTAGAAGCACTGGTATTCGCATGTTATCATGGCGAAGCATTAGCTAATGTTCGCAAACAATGCTCGAACCATGCCACGGTAATGTCATAACCCTGAGATGATGTTACGATGCGAACAGTTTCTCATAGGCTATTAGGACTACGATACAGCCTGCGCTGCCCACACATTTCGCATTAGAAATGAAGGAACGTTCTTCATGTGCTAGGGTTCGCGAGCCTGACCCCGCCCAACGATGTGACGCCGACACGGAAGAAACTGAAGCTACCGGTTCCTTCCGGGACAAGAAAACAAAAATGACCTGTGGAGTGTCTATCCAGCAAGGCGAATTACCTAGAGTGAAGGAATATAAATATTTGGGAGTGTGGATAAACGAAGGGGATAACTACTTAGGTACTCACGAGGAGCAACTTAAGGTTAAGGGAAAGCGAAACGCAGCTATAATGAAGCGTAGAGCTCTGTGGGGGTATAACAAATATGAAGTAGTAAGAGGAATGTGGAAAGTAGTAATGGTTCCGGGTCTCACGTTTGCGAATGCTGTACTCTGCTTAAAATCAGACGTTCTATCAGGCCTTGAAGTAAACCAGAGAACGGTAGGACGTTTGGCCTTAGGCGCGCATGGAAAAACAACTATCGAAGCAGTTCAGGGAGATATGGGCTGGGCGTCGTTTGAAGTGAGAGAAGCTCAGGGTAAAATATGCTTTGAGGTCAGGTTGAGGGCAATGGATCAACGAAGGTGGGCAGCTAAGGTTTTTAGGTACCTATACTTGAAAAGCGTGGACACGCAGTGGTTAAGAAAGACTAGAAGGCTAACAATGAAATACGGAAAGAACAGTGGGGAATCCAAAACAGCCAAGGTAACCAAAAGAGAGGCAAGGCAGATTGAAATGAATAAATGGAGGGAAAAAATGGAAGCTAAAACGTCGTTAGAGATGTACAGGGCTGAGAAGATGAACATCAGAAAGGAAAATTTCTACGATAATTCCCAGGGCAGTGCTTTGCTTTTTGAGGCTAGAGCAGGTTGCCTGCGAACTAAGAGTTTTGTGGGGAAGTATTCACAAAATGATGGGGTATGCGAGGTCTGCGGAAAAGAAACAGAAAATATGCGGCACATCGTGTTAGAATGTGAGGGTATCCATCCAAAGCTACATGAAGGGAATATTGGGCTTTCAGAAGCCCTAGGATTTAAGGGTATCACAGAGGAAGTTAACTTCAAGGCTGTCGAGGGGACGAAAAGAAGATTAGAATGCTGGTGGACGAAAAGCAGAGAGGGGAATATTGCCTAGGACAGTTACCACCTGTAACAGAAAAAAAAAGTATTTTGTGCCTAATAAGCTTTTTGTGCCTGCCCTAAGCAGCGCCAGTATTGAACCAAAAGTGTAAAACATAGGTATATTAGTCCTTTTTGGTAAGATGACATGTCATCACCCCGATACAAAGGGGAAACCAATAGAAATCATCATCATCATCAGCACTATGAAACACATAATTGTCATGCGAACAACGTGACACTGACTTAAGCTGTGCACCGATTGTGCAAAAAAATACAGCTCTTCGCTCGACCGTCACTACAGCGTCTGAGTCCTTGTACCAGGTCACATTTTGCGCGCTCACCACATGTACTGGATTGTCCGAGTTGGCCGTAGGTCGTGGCCCCGGTGTGGCCCTCCGCTGCTGCCAGGCTGTTCCGTCCAACTCTCTCCTACCACAGACGGCATAGATGTCTTTATACAGACGTGGGGTAGTCTTCCGCATACTCCGGGCTTTATGTGCACCACAGACTTGCTCCTTGTCATCTCACTGTTAACTACACAAACACGCACAGGGCACATGGCCCATAGGGGGCTGACGTTTGCATCAGTGTTCGTCACGCGCTTACTGCACTGTTACCACCATTGTCAACACAGCGCGAAAAAGACCATGGACGAACGAAGACGACAAACAAGCGCTGACTTCCAACTAAAATTTACTGAAAAGAAACGCACACATAAATATACATTCTATCACAAAGGAATGGCAGATGCCAAGCTGAAACAAAACCACGTGCGCAAAACAGATCAAGACCCGCTGACGCATACATCGCTACATAATCATCTAAAGAAAGTTCACAATTGGTTGCCCAATTAAGTGGTCTCATTTTTTGACAACAGAATGGACGGGGCACTTATGCACTTATCTCCACTTATTATCAGCGCTGCCTCAATAATCTCTCGGGTAAGTGCATGACTAGCCGGAACCCTTACGATTTTATGTTACCACCACGCGCGTGGAACACCATACCTAGTAGCTGCGTACCTACAGGGGGTATAGTAATCGTCAGGGCCTTTCTTATACTTCTGGTGACACTGGGCTGAAAGTTGTACCAGTGGCAGGACTTTCGCCCGTGGCAGCCGGTGCCGTATAGCTAGTTACATAAAATTGGAATGAACAAGGGCCCACAGCTCGGTCACAGAACGCAACTTCCAACAATGTTTTGTCTCCTTTTGACTACCACACTTAAATAGCGCAAACAATGGGCTTTCACCCAGCCTCCACATTTATGGTTCTTCGGAATTTTATTTGCTAGTGTAGTCGGGTGACCTGCACCTATTATGCGCTGGTGACATATTCAGCACGAATCCGACACCATGACTTTTACCCTAAGCCTTGTTATGATATTTCGACATAACTAATGCCGTGACATTTACACTAAGCTAGTATGCCTTGCAAAATAATCCGCAAGGAAGAATACAAAGGCTTGTATTTAGGGCTATAGCGAACGTTCTGGTGTAGTTTGTCATGTAAACAAACATTCCGACGCACGAATGCATGTCTCGCGCTGAGCAATCATCGGCACCATAAAAATAATCATAAGAAAAAGATGCGAATAAATGGTTTTAGTTTTGAGACACCCTGGATGAATGCTTCCTGGATCGTAATTTGGTAGTGAATATAATTGCAACCGGCACGCATGCCTGCAAATTTGAAGGAACTTTTTTCCGGAAAACATCAGTGTATGAAACCTCAACCTTCAGTTCTTTCTAGAGAGTTAGACATTATGTTGCCGTAAGAAACACAATGTTCGTATTTGTTTTTTTTTTTGAGGTCAGTTATATACCGATCGGATTAATATGTAAATTGATAAACCAAAAGGACATCAACCCAGACGTGCCTTACTTAGGCTGGGGCGACGACACCGTGCAGCATCCACATGTATTGCCCTTTGTGTAATCGAACTTCCTTTGCTGGGTTCAATTCATGCTTGTTTATTTCTGTTCGTAATGTAGGCCTTTTTTTTCTTGTAGAAAAAGTAGAAATATTTTGTGCCCTTTCTGTGGAAACGCCCGAATGTTGGCACCGGCACCAGTTTTTGCGAGAAAGGCGCTTGGATGTCATGGTCCTACTCGTGAGCAGTGCTTGCTATCGTGTCGGACACGGTAACAATGAACTTCACTGCGCAAATGCGGGGGCTGCTGAAAGAACGTCCCCTTTCTGTTATTGCAGTAGCGGACCTTCTTTTCCTAGAGTCCAGTCACTGGTCGCGCTAGATTGCAGCACGCTTCTCGTGGCGTCGCCATTGTTGTCGGTTCGCGGCGATGACGTTTTTTTTTCGGGTGCTTCATGAGCAAGACTGATTGCTGGCAACTAGAGGCCACACGAAAATTCTTAAAGAGCCTACTAACGATGTTATACTAACCTACTAACGATCTTATACTAAAAATATTTGGAGGATAACAGAAACCGATGTGATAATTCAAGCTAAGCAAGAGCGAGCACCAGCTTTGACCACGTGTTAAACATTCACGGCTTTGAACGAGGTACATCGTGGTATCTCCAGCATCATTACCGTCGCCAACTACCTTGAACCAATTGCGTTAATTCCTTCAACCCATTCGTTGTCTTCGCAGTCTGCCCTCCCATCGGCCATTCTTGCGAGGCTGCTGCGTTGTCCTGTGGTGTTCTGGCGCAATCTCTTTCTATACAATGATGGCCCTTCCGAATCCTAGATGGTGTTGTTTGGCATGTACGATATCAGGTTGGCGCACAAGCATGCAGCACGTTTGTAGGTGGGCACGTATTTAAGCCAACTGGCACACACTGTCACCCAAGTAAAAGAGACACTGGGCTGAAAACCTTTCATTTCAAGCAAACGATCACAGGTTTATCAGCTGTCTCAGCTTTAATTAGAGAGGAAACGATGCCCTGCTTGTTAAAAAATAAATAACTTAGGCTGCCATTGCTCTCCGCTATTTCGCTTCGATCTTTTAGCACGTTCCGAGGCGCGTGAGAAAGCGCCAGGAAACAGCCGGGGCGCGAATTCACATTGTATATCTCCGAAATGCTTGTAGCTCATTGAGCCATTTGGAGGCATGTTTGAACATATATGCCGTTTTTTATAACATGTTCAAAAATTAATTTCCGCCGTCATTCTCAAGGTATCGCAGGGTTTTAATTCCCAAATCGGGGGTTCTTGTATGCGTTCGGTTTTAACTTTAGTAGTCGTGCTACTAAGGTGGATATTACTACAAATGTCCTACAATTTAAGGATTTAGCTCTAACTGAATTCCAATGGGGATACTCTAAGAGTTCTGATAACTAACAAAATGTTAAGATTTCTTAAAATGCCTTCAGCACGTTTTAATGAACTTCTGCTTTCAGATGTTGCCGCTACAAATGCCTAAAAATCTATTTACACAAATCAACCTACGAAAACGCTAAATAACTAGTCTCAATTTTTATATTTTCTTAATTTTGAAGTTAACTATTTTTTACTAATGATGGTGGTTACAACAACGACCAGTTCATAGGGCGTCTTAAAGCAAACATGTTGCGTCAGCCATATCACACCAGTCTATTACCACCTGTATTAACTGCCGATCCTTTATTATAGCGCATGACTCCAAACCGCGTACCATTTCTTCGCAATGAAATACTCGTATATCGATGTCCCGTGCAAAGTTAAGAGTTCAATGCCAATATCCGACTACAAAATTTTATTTTCGTTCGCATAATTAGGCATGCAAGAGAGTTAGGATCGGCGCAAAGCTCCTCCCTGATGTTACGCATCATCCCACCCTCAGCTCTACGCATCTCGCAATCCATCCCTCACTCTCCTCACATCTACATTCTCTCGACTCCACGGCATGCTTGTCTGGAAGGCAATGAGGCGGCTCAAGCCGCTAGCTACGCGCATATCTACATCGGGCATTCCTCTCTAGCACTGCACCATCACTGGTGGAAAAAAAATCACGCATCTCCATCAAGTGAAGCCTGACGAGTGGGTGAAGCACAGGGGATCGTTCTTACCGTAAATTACCGATGCCATTGCCCACTTCCACATGTAAATGAGTGACAACGCGTGTGTGCAGTATATACTCCGGGGTAGCTTGTTGTCGGCGTTGCCGTTGAGCCGCTGCTTCCCGAGAACTCAACTCCGGGTCCGCTTGGCGTTCTTGCCGTTTCGCCGCCGCTTCCAGAGTTCTCGCCTCCGGGGTAGCTTGTTGTCCGCGTAGAGGGCACTCAGTCGAACCTTTTGTGCGATTGCGTAAGTTCCTGGGGTGATAAAGGACAGAATCGAATCACGCTCTTATCTCCGGTGTTACGCCTGGCACTGCTGCATAGAAGGGCACCTGCATTGAAAGACATCACAACGAGGTGTTGTGATGTCTTGTCTAAGGAATCCCTTTATAAGGTCCTGTGTATGCTCAGCAGAAAAAAGCTTCGTGGCCCAGGGTTGTCGCCTGTTGTCTGCTCAGAAGCCGAAATATTTGGTGGCATCAGTGGCTCGAGACACACCGAACCAGGTAAAACGAGGTGACCAGGACTGCCCGGAGGTGAGAGGACGGAAGGAAAATATTGTAGCTGTTCCTTCAATGCACAGGTTTGCGCCTAACCTTAAAAAGATCGGTATGCGCGCAGGCGTTGGGGTAATTTTCAGTTCCCCAAACAAACTTTCATAGCTCTTTCCGATGGTAAATGGCGGGCGCACAGAACAATGGGGCTACTCAAAGCAAAGGACACAATTTTCTCAATTTGATTAAGACGTACTTTCTGCCCCCTTGCATTGTGGAAAAACATATGTCGGCCACACGGGTAAATGTCGCAACGATAGGCTAAAGGAGCATACAAATCTCGTGGAAAGGTGTGTTGTGTTGGGCCACCTATCTTCGCATTGTAAAGATGGGCTAGTGTCCCACTGTTTGTAGAGTGCTCATTGTTCTATAGAGAAAAGGATAGGTATACGCGAGAGGTTATGGAAACGCTCGAAATTAAACGCCTTGAGGACAACTGTGGCAGCATGCCACCGGTTCCGCTGACAAAAAAAAACAGTATCTCAAGCAACGAGTGTAGTAGGCGGAACGCGATGTAAGTGTTTACGTCAGGTGTGGCCAGCCTTCTTATTGATTGTTTCCGGGAAAAAATGTATTTCTTTGTACGAATACGAATCAGTTGCAGTTCAGCGCATTGCCCTGTCCTCCGCCTCCTTGTGTGTTGTCTTCATCGTGCGCTGTAAAACCCCTTCATGATTTAAACATGAAAGCAAAAGTACCAGAACCTGTCCCCCTACGCTATGCTGTCCCGCAGTCGAAGGGGAAAGTTAGGCTCTTGGATAAATAGAAATTTTTGAGAGCTAACTTCTGCTCCGCGAAGAGTTAAGCGGTCAGCAAAGTGACATGCACAGAGAGCGCCGGCAAAACGAATGCCACGAAGTTTCCTCGGCACGTATTTATTTACAGTGCTGCCGCTACAAGAAACAGATTTCGATCAATAAAACTGTCGGTGAGACAAGAACAATCTACGAAAGAGCCTCAAAAAGCTCCACACTTTCTCTCTCAAGTTTGCCGATACTAGATGTGAAAAGAGAAAGGTACGCGCGAAACGCATGGAAAACACGCTGCGGTAGCTGAGTTGGGCCCCGCGCAGGGTACAAGCATAAATAAAGTAAGATGCATAGTTCATGGCAATATTTTTCTAATTTCGGTATTAGTATTTAATAAATAGGCAATGAAATACTTTGAAAAATCAATGTGTAACCCAAGTAATACCCTCTTTTATCTTGTGCCTCTAACACACTCTTTTTTCTAGCGTAATTTTGTTTTTACGACTTCATAAAGTGTCGGTAAGGCATGAATGTAGTGATTTTAGGAAAGCTCCGAACAGTTCAGACCGCAGAGGTTTACTTTCATTGTGACCTGCGTAATTTGTATCACCGCCTTTATGAATGGCTACAATTTGTCTATTTGCATTTAAATTTGGAAAGCGCCAGTTTCTAGAGATAAATTATCCAATATTCTAAGCACGAACTGAAAGGCGAATGATGTACTTAACTTGGACCATCTGATATTGTTAGCATCTAGCAACTTGGATGTTCTAAAACTCATTAACGCATTAATATTGACAGCCTAATTTCTTGTACATATACCGTTCTACGAGTCTACATTCTACGTTCTACAGATACCGTTCTACTGTTGAACGCTGTGCTAGCTGGCCTGAAGCGGCTCACCTGTCTCGTATACCTTGACGACGTTGTGGCATTCCCCCGAACTGTCGACGAACACCTTGCAAGGTTGGAGTCTCTACTCGAGGCTATTAGCTCGTGGGTGCTAACACTGAAGCCTGAATTATTGCGTTTTGCGTACAAGGAACTCACGTTTTTGTACCAGGTCGTCAACACTGCGGGAATCTTGCTTGACCCGGTGAAAACGTCAGCCATAGAGCACTACCCAAGACTGAAAGACACGAAGGGCGTGCGAAGGTTTCTCGGACTTGGCGCATACTACCGGAGCTTCGCCAAAAACACTTCGCCCGCATTCAATAGCCACTCATTCGCCTCCGAAAGGTAGTACCCCTTTCACGTTGCAAAACGCCAAAAATACAATTATTGAGGAAATTCGTTTTTATGCCACTCAGATGAGTTTCCTGCAGGCACAGTTTCCTGCAGGTTGCTAGGTATGGAGCATCTTATCTACATGGTCAAGATTTTTGATGAGGCCTCTACAGTTCCATTGTACCATATTTTTCCTTCCCATTAGTAGCAGTAGCCACTGGAAATGTGTGAGTATGAGTGTTTATGTATTGTCTTTCTGGCTGTGAGTCTGCGTTTTTTGCTTATCGGGTGGTTTGGACACTGGCACCCGTTCCTTCCGCTTCGATGCAGGCAGGTAGGGTCGATCGTCCATGTCTTCGTCGGACGTCCTCGGAGTACCCAACGGATCGGGCTCGTTGGACCTAGCACCCTTGTGGGTGCTCTTTCCTGCGACCGCCGCCACCGATGGCATCGGCAGTGCCCGAGGTGGCACACTTGGTGCGGCGGAGGCGGGAGCCGCCGCCGCACCAAGTGTGCCACCTCGGGCACTGCCATCGGGCACTGCCACCTCGGCCATCTCCATCTCCTCCGTACCCTCACGTGAGCTTTGGGCAGGTGGAGAAGAAATGGTGGATGCAGCGGCGCTTTCAACTGACGCTGTTGCCACCACAACCATTTCTGACGGGGCAGGCGGTGTGGTGACTGTTCGGTGTTCGGGCTGCCTTAGGCAACCCAGGGGGGGTGAAGGAGTGAGCCGGCGGGAGAGTCAGACTACCAGTACAGTCTCCCTGCCGAAACCACGCGCCGCTCCGCACCCTGGCGAGATGCGTCAGCGTATTTTTCCAGGGGGAAAGAGGCGAACCTCTTTCGCGCCTCTGGGAAAGTGATGTTTTTCGTGACCTTCACATTGATGATTTCTTTTTCCTGTTTGAATTTTTCACCAGCGCGAGACCATGTCGCGTGGGGCCCCTGGCAGTGGGGACAGGTAAAATTATGGGTGTTGCAGTTTTCGGAGGGGTGGTCATGTTGGCGGCATTTTGCACAATTCACCTGGCCGCGGCAGGAGTTATTGCCATGCGCAAACCGTTGGC
This sequence comes from Haemaphysalis longicornis, assembly GCF_048455015.1. NCBI lineage: Eukaryota > Metazoa > Arthropoda > Arachnida > Ixodida > Ixodidae > Haemaphysalis > Haemaphysalis longicornis. The sequence goes on along the minus strand of NW_027526225.1, from coordinate 73,543,827 downwards.
ACCTAAAAGAGCGCTGCGGGTTAGAGATGTGAGGACGGATTGGGCATCGAATGAAACCTGCGTTTGTAATTTCAGGGAGTATTGCCCTGTCAAAGGTTAGAATGAGATGCTTCCCCAGGATTTGTTTTCTCTACGTATGTGTATGCGCCTGACTCCAGTTAGTCCCTGACCTCGCAGACCCTACAGCAGGTCTGCTTCAGTTTCGTTCAGTAGATCGGGATCGGAAATCACGGCCTGGGAGCTGTTTAGGCTGCGGTGGGGCATTACCATGCTGTCAAGATCAGCGATTATGGTCTGGCTCAAGACTTTTTCTACGTGCTGGTGCGTGGTGACTTCCACCAGCAATTCCCCAGTTCATTGTTTCTTGACCTTGTACGCCTCACCAAAATACTTTACAGGAACTTTGATACTAAGAAGACGGACATGAAGCGACAGATCGTACTGTCTCAGTTGACTCAATTACAAAAAAACGAGAATAGTTGTTAACGTTTGTTGCAAAGACAGTTGTTGAAAGAGGTGAAAAAGATTCTTTGCTGCGACCCCTTTTCAGGGATCGATCACGTTTGGGAAGGGGTTTGGACCATACCATAAGCTGTAGTATAGCCGGAACTCACTGCCTGGTCAACAGGCAGGGAGCCCATCCGCCGTAGCTTGAGCACAACTCCGACGGCCACCGTATGTGATTGCTACCCTTCATCTTAACACTCAATACCATGGTAGGTTACAGCGTGAGTATTGGGTCTAGGGGTAAGCGGTGTTGCCAATACCGTCATCAAGATTCCTCAAGGTGACCCGTGCGGGAGTGGTAAGAAGGGAGGATTCTGTCGTGTTGTGTCAAGTGCCTGGTATTGAATGAGTATGTTGATTGCGGATATGCTCCCTCCACACCCACTGCACATAGGTCTTGGTAATCCAGTGAGCAGGTGGGAGTGTGTTGCATGTGTGTGGCTTCTCTGCATCTTGCTAATGCCAGTTCGTTCTGTCTGTTTTGTCAGTCAGTTTTGTGTGTCGTCTCAAGCGTGACTTTATAACATGTATTATCAAAACGTGTTGAGCTAGTGGGTCAATGCTTATTGGAAAGAATAAAAGCGGCGCTAAGCATACGAAGACTGTATGTGGTGCGGGTTTCTACTTCGTCTTCGTCTGCTTAGCGGCGCTTTTATTTTTATTACTTGTAGTTTGTTGCCTGTCTGTTCACTTCTGTGTGTTTGCCATGTTATGTGCAAGTGCTTTCTTATGTGTGGATTGAGGTTTGTATTGGTTACCGTTGTTATGTCTACAGTGTTTCTGATTGAAGTAGCAGCAGCCTTCTTGTCTGCCAACTCGTTGCCAGCAATCCCAGCGTGTCTTGGGACGCAGCACAGGACCAGTTCATCCTTGTGCCTAGACAGGCATAATGGTTTTGAAAACTAGATTGACTGTGTAGTTTTCCTAGGCTTGGTGGACGACAGTGCACAAACAACACTCAAGTAATCTGTACAGATAACGGAATGTAGAATTCGATTTTGGAAGAATGTGTTGTACAATGAGTAAAATGTCATATGGTTCTGTTGAAAAAAGGGTTCATGGTTCTGCAGGCATGAAAATACGTACCATGAGCAGCGCAAGACAACATAGAGAAGGTTTTAGAAGCATCACTGTAAAATATGCACAAGGGTATTTGTGCTGCAGGGACAGAAAGTGCTGCCATGCTGCAGTTCGTGGTACCCGATATTTATCACGTTTCATTAAATAAAATCACAAGATACAAAGCGATCTTGACAACGCGGTAAAATGTCTCAAAAGAGTGATCTGTGCAAATGTAACAGCAAAACGCTGAGACCTGAAGCTCGTTCTTTTACTGTAAGCCAAAAGAGCCACTAAACGAATGGGCGATTCGGAAATAGTGGAGACGTGAATGTACAATTAAAGACAGGAATAAAGGGATGGTTTTTCAGCGATGCAATTTTAAAAGCAGAAAGCAATTCTATGCATGTCCGTTGGTTCTCGAGGCACCGCTTATTACATGCCAAACAGACTTTAAGCCAAGCTATTGTGGAAAGCACCCAGCGCACGACGAATGCCCAAGTGTAGCACTGGGTCAACTATTTGCACTTCTGTTTTAGTCGCGGATCCATGCACCACACGGCCATAGTCCCAACAAGTTCCAACCAAAGCAGTGTACAACCGCAGCAGGAGTTATTTTTCGGTGGCATTAGATTGTTTGGAGAGAACTAAGGATATTGTGAGACGATGGAAAGCTTGACAGGTTTATTCGGACATTCGAACAAGAGAGAGCTATTTAGTGGTGATAATGATTACGTACAGGTGATGATGACGCAAGGCAATGAGAGCTAACACTGATGATAATGTGCTGTGTTTAAGCAAATGTCCGTAACGTATTCAAAAGCACAGGAGCGTGGTCAAAGTGTCTCACATATTTACCCCTCCGCGACCGGGAGTGGCTGCCTGGCCGCGACATTTTCTGCGGTCCTGCGGTTGAACGGCTTGGGACGAGATACGTGGACGTTTTCGCTACCCCAGCGGCGCCGATCTGATGACTGTTCTACTGGCATCACACGATAATTAACTGGCGAAGTCTGTTCTGTGATTTTGTATGGACTACGAAAACGGTGAAGAAATTTCGCACACAGACCGGGTACACGAACAGGTGTCCATAACAATACTTCACACCCTGCGGAAATTGAACAGAGGGAAGCGCGACGTCATAGCGAGTTTTGACTTCTTACTGTTGACTGCGTGTTTGAGTTCGCGCGAGTTGGCGGTAGTGGTCGAGCCGTGAAAGGTACTGCTTTTAAGATGGCGCTTCCGAGGCGACGGCAGCACAAAAGAATGTTGGCTGGAAGGTAATAGAGAGAGAGCGGCCAAAAACTAGGAAGAGTGGTGAGTGCCCAGTCATCTTTTGCGTTGCAGTATTTTATGCGAAAGTCACAAATGACAGGATGATGTCCCAGTTCCGATGTTCAGAACTGATGTACATGGAGAGCATGCCCGTGAGGATTCGATTGAATCTCTCAGTTACACCATTGGTCTGCAGATAGTATCTGGATGTTGTTTTGTGCACCGTGTTGAAACACGCAAAAGCTCTTCGAAGTCCGGCCGCGATCGCTGAGGAGGACGCGTGGCTCGCCATGGTGCAAAATAATGTTGCACAGTATGAAGTCAGCGACTTCATCTGCTGTTCCAGAGCAAATGAGTGCTATTTTAGCGTATCGTGTCAGATGGTCGACAGCCGTAACCACCCAACGGTATCCAGATTGCGTTAGAGGCAGTGCTCCGAAGGAATCGATGCCGATGGTCCCAACAGAAGCTGACGGACAAGAGGTTGAAGTAGTCCGGCAGGAGGAGTAGTTGCGCGCTTGCGGTGCTTTCAAGATGCACACGAGCGAACTTATTTGGTAACAGAAGTGGACAGGCCCGGCCAAAAGTAAATACTACGTATTCACTCGTACGTTTTTGCGAAGTAAAGGTGCCCAGCGATAACCGCATCGTGTTAGGCTTCGACGATAGGGCGCCGGAGTGTACGAGGCATAACGGGGACCCATTTGCGGCCGTTTGGATGGTAATTTTGGCGGTAAAGTGCGCCATCAAATAATTTGAACTCGCTGAGTTGGCGATTCGCACTACTGTTTGGAGGTGTCAAACGGCCATAGAGAAAGTCAATGATGGCGCCGCAATATGCGTCTGCGCGTTGCAGCGACGGCAAATCGACGCATCCCTCAATGCTCGAGGAGATAACGGGTGCCCAACAGAGTATGTTATCGGCCTTCTCCCCCGCATTGGAAGATGTAAGGGACAATGAGCAACGAGAGAGAGCGTCGACGTCCGTATGCTTCTTTCCTGACTTATACGCCACGGAAAAAATGTACTGCTGGAGGCGGAGAACCCAGCGGCCAAGGCGCCCAGACCAGTTTTTCATGGTGGTCAATCAGCATAGCACATGATGGTCCGTCACCACTGTAAACTGACGGCCATGAAGGTAAGGGCAAAATTTCTGAACCGCCCAAACGATGGCGAGGCACTCCTGTTCAGTGATTGTGTAATTAATCTGTGCAGGTGTCAACGAAAGGCTCGCGTAGGCGACGACCCGTGTGGAGTATAGAGGTATTTGTTTCGTCTAAGTGGCAGAACACCGGAACAGACGTTAGGGAGGCTTTCAGATTGTCATGAGCGCGTTGACAGTCATCGGAACAAACGTACTGGGTGTCATACAGTAGGAGATGGTTCAGTGTTGACGCAATGGTGGCAAAATTCCGGGCAAAGCGGAGGAAATATTAAGCCATCCCAAGAAAACTACGGAGGTCTTTTTGTTAGCGGAGACGAAAAAAGCTGACAACTGCAGCAGCATCGGGTCTGATGCCATCTATACTAACAACCGGTGTGAGAAAAACCTGGAGGAGAATTATTGGGGAATATCTTAGCCCCCTACGGTTTCCAGATGACATTGTCCTGTTCAGTAAGAGCAGCACAACAAGTATGATTTCAGGCTTAAAAATAAACACGAAAAATTCCAAGGGATTGTCGCATCGGCACGCCAAGGTACATACTTTCCACGTGCGCAATGATGTGTTCTAAATACTCACCTAATATGTATATCTTGGGTAAGTCGTAGCTGCAGATCCAAACGATCAACGGGTAGTTACCCGCAGAACAAGCAATGGGTGGGCTGCGTTTGGTAAGAACGCTGATATCGTCGTCACTGGTAAGCTTCCCCTGTAACTCAAAAGCTTGACTTTATTCAATCCGTTCTTCCAGTAATGACTTATGCGGCAGAAACTTGTAGTCTCACCAAACGACTTGAAACCAAACTTAGATCGACACAACGGGACATGGAACAATGCTAGGGTTCACTTTGAGCGACAGGAAAACAGCCGCATGGATTCGAGAACAAACCAAAAGGAGGGCACTCTAGTTCAAATCAAGCGAAGGAAAAAGGCATGGCCTTGTCACGTAATTCGAATGAGGCACAACAGGTGGACTATCCGTTTGATAGACTGACTACCAATAGACTGGAAACGCACTAAGGGTTGGCCAAGAAGTCGTTGGAGAGATGAGCTACGAAAATTTGGGGGGAAAACATGGACTCAGCTGGCACTCGATAGGCGTGTCTGGACATCATTGGAAGAGGCTTTCGTCCTTCAGTGGACACAAACAGGCTCATGATGGGGATCATTATGATGATATCTACAGAAGAGTCAGCGACAAAATGGCTCAAGAGCACGGGAGAGCGTCCCAGAAGCACGCGACGAAAGTGCACGCGACAAGAGCGCACAGCGACAAAAGAGCGAAACGTTCAACTAGCACGCCTAAGAAAGAATGGTGATAACATAGCACGTCACAAATGGCACGCCGCACGAGTAGAGCACGGAAACAGTTGGGCGCAGTTGCATAGCTCGGTCTTCTCGCACCTGGGACCATACGTCTTTTGTCGCCGCTTCCCCCAGTTGCAGTAAGGAAAGCGATGCGATCTAGGGGTCCGCAATTTTTATTTTATGATATTTCTTCCACTTACTGGCTTTTAAAATGGGAATGCGAAATAAAGGAAACTGTGCCATGTGGCAGCGTAGGAGCAGCTACTTCACGTAGTCTTCATATAAAACCCGATAGTTTGTGGCCGGTATGTTCATTCAAGCGATGCAGAAACTTTTACCTGGATGCATAATTCCCGCCATTATTTCTCTCTCACTGTCTTGCTGTTCTTAACAAGCAGATATGCACGTGCATAAGTAGCATATCTGCAGGTTACTGTCTAATGCACTTCACCGACAAAGCCAGGGATCTCACCGATTGTCTATCTCCCTTGCAGCCCCAAGGTATCTTAGTAACTTGTGTCTCGCGGTATTTCTGTATTCGTTATTTCGCCGAAATCATCCACCCTAGTGTTCGGCCGCACCCAGTCTGAAAACAATTCAAAGAATAGCGTTCCGTATGCCGACAACTGGCAATTTTGGAGCTCGCTTCGGCTGACTCGCGAGCGCCAAGCGCACTCGTTTAGCGCCCACAGGGGTATGTTCACTTGCTGCTGTTTGGCGTCTTCGCAGCACTGACTGAAAAGAAGAGAAATCCACAAGCTTTTATTTCTTTCAATTTTTTTAGGGTTAGCTCACGCATGCGTGCCAAAAAGTGGGCTCTGCATTACCCTGGGTCCTTTGGCTCGGCAGCACGACGCCATAGCCACTTAGCCACCACGGCCAGTATATAAACTCAAACACCAGACGGTAGTTTTAGTGATCCCAGCTTTGAGCATAAGCGCGCCTCGCATTAAACGCTCGTCTTGGGCTAGTTAGTAGTTTTTTTGACCGCTTAGCAAATGAAATGTTTTAGCCCGCACGTTCTTGCAATTATGTGGGATTTACGTAAAACTCCACGCAACAATTCCGCGGCTCTACAAACACCTCGTTCGTCGGGTACATGAGCTCGGGCTGCTGGTTCCGGAGCATGCTGTCCGGCCCGTTCATTTCTCAATTTAGTGTCAGTTTCGCGCTATCATCAACAAGCTGAAAGGGGAAAGCTTGTATGGCAAACACTGCGTTTTATAAGCATTCAAATACAAGTAGCGTAAAGTTAAAGGGGAAAATAGTTATGAGGACTTAGCGACGAAACATGCAAGCACTGTTCTGAAAATTTAAAGATAATATTAGGTGCTTATGTTGTCTTGAACAGAAGAAGTGCCGGGATTGACGCGCAAGTGGCTAAATATATTGGAAACAAATGTAAGGACCATAAGACTGCCCAGCCATACCTATCAATGTTATAACTATAACGAAATAGCGACAGAAACGTAGTGTCAAGTACCCACTGCTGAGTGTTTTTACCAATCACAACACCCATTCACATAAACGAATTTGTGATTAATGGGTAGACCCCGCACGGGGCACCTTGAGTATTCATGGTGACGGTGTTGGCGACACCGCGGCCCCGAGCCCCCAACATGAACTGTAACCTACCGTGGTGATGTGTTTAAAGGTGAAGGGTAGAAGCCTCAAACGGTGGCCGTCGGAGCCCAGGTCAAGCTCCGGCGGATGGGCTCCCTGTCTGTTTACCAGGCAGGGAGCTCCGGGACCTCTCAGGCTATCAGGGTAAGGTTTGAGAAGAAAGTACCCCCGTCCCCTTCTTTTTTTCTATGCTGTATGGAAAATTCAAACCCCCCCCACCAAACGTGATCGCTCCCTGAAAAGGGGCCGCACCGAAGTATCTTTCCATCCACTTCCAAGCATGAGCTTCCCAAAGCCAGACAAATACTCTCGTTTCCTTGTTATCGAATCTCTAGACACAGCCCGCCCTCTTGCTTCACAATCAGTATTTTTGATTACAAAATACCTTGATGGAATAATTGGGAAAACCTACAATGCCAAAAAACAACGCACAGGCGAAGTGCTCGTCGAGGTAAAAAACCAGCAGCAGGCAACTACACTTCTTGGTCAGACGAAAATGGTCGATCTGGACATCAGGGTCACACCCCACCGCAGCCTGAATAGCTCGCAGGGTGTGATCTCTGAGGCAGATCTTCTTAACGAGACAGATGCCGACATTCTTGAAGGTCTAAAGGATCAGGGTGTCACAGCCGTGCGCCGCATCACGATGCGTAGAGATGATAAGATAATCCTCACGAAACATACTATCTTGACCTTCAACTACTCCTCACTTCCTGACCATATCAACGGAGGGTTCATCCGATGCTCCATTCGTCCTTACATTCCGAACCCGCGCCGCTGCTTTAAGTGCCAGCGGTTCGGGCACGGAACCAACTCCTGCCGTGGTCGTCTGACCTGCGCAACGTGCGCTCAGCATGATCATCCATCTGATAATTGTCCATCGTCAACCCTCACCTGCGCCAACTGCCAGGGACCCCATGCTGCCTACTCTCGAACGTGCGAGAAGTTTAAGCAGGAGAAGGCGATCATTAATGTGAAGGTAACTGAGAACATCACCTTCCCAGAGGCGCGAAGGAGGTTCGCCTCTTTCCCCCTGGGGAGGTACGCCGACGCGGCTCGCCGGGGGGCGGAACGGCGTCTGGTGTCCACAGGGACGCAGTTCAGCGAGTCTGACCTGGTCCCTCCCCCGCCACCCCTGGGTTGCCTCTGGCAGCCCAACCCGCCATCACGCCGCTTGCTGAGGCAGCAGCGGTTGTGGTGGCAACCTCTTCCGTCGGGACCGGTGCCGCTCCCGCCTCTGTCTCCCCATCCTCCAGTGCGTTGGAGGGTACCCAGGTGATGGACACCACGGGCCCCGCACCGGTTCCCACCACCACCGCACCGCCCGTGTCACCTCTGGCGCCCCGGACGCCCTCGGCGGTGGCGGCTCAAACGAAGGGCTCCCGAGGGGGGGCCAAGTCCAGGGGGCCCGGTCCGTCTGGCACCCCTCGGACATCCGACGAAGAGATGGATGTCGGGCCGTTCCTGCCTGCAACGCAGCGCAAGGAACGCGTCCCGACGCCAAAGCCTCCCGACAAGCCAAAAAAGACGAGAGTCACAGCCCCGAAAGACGACACATAAACAACACAATCCAGTAGCTCCGAACACTTCGTAATGGGAAGAGAGAACATAGTACAATGGAACTGCAGAGGCCTTCTGAATAATCTTGACGACGTGTATGAGATTCTGCATAGCAATCAGCCAAGTGTAATGTGTGTTCAGGAAACACATTTGAATTCTAAACACACAAATTTCCTGAATAGTTACCTGGTATACAGGAAAGACAGGGATGGCTGCACACACGCTTCTGGCGGTGTGGCCATAATCGTCCGGAAATCCTTAGCATGCCACCCTGTCACTTTAAACACTATCCTTGAGGCTGTAGCAATACGCTTAATAATATTTAATAGGTTGATAACGGTATGCTCCATATACATTCCTCCTGATGTTACACTTTTGAGCTCTGACTTCGAGGCGCTGGTTGACCAGCTGCCCGAACCATACATTCTAACAGGCGACCTTAATGCTCACAATCCTCTTTGGGGCTCTTCTCGTACGGATGCCCGAGGTCGCCTGATAGAGAGGTTTCTTACATCCTCTGGAGCATGCCTTTTCAACATTAAACAGCCTACATACCATAACATAGGTCACAACACATACTCACATCTTGACCTGGCTATTGGCTCTGCAATTCTCTTTCCATGTCTTGAGTGGGGTGTGGGCACGGACCCATATAGTAGTGACCATTTCCCCACTTCATTAACGTATATAGGTACAAGCCCGAGCAGTCCATCTTCCCATAAAAGGTTTAATGAAGCAAGAGCTAACTGGAATACATTTACAGAGACATCCAAACTGCACCATACATTCATAGGACACCTACACGTTGAAGAAGCTACCCAACTGCTCACGGCGCACATCCTCGACGCCGCCGAAAAGTCCATTCCCCACGCCTCTGGTGCGCCGCGCAACCAGCGGAGGCCGTGGTGGAATGAGGACTGCAGGCGGGCGCGAGAGGCCCAGAACAAGGGGTGGGGTGTCCTTCGTCGGTACCCCACGTCGGGTAACCTCATTTTGTTCAAACGGGCCAAGGCGTTAGGAAAACGTGTGCGTCGTGAGGCAAAACGAGAGAGTTGGCGTTCCTTCATAACATCAATAAACTCCTACACAGAGACACGGAAAGTAGGGACTCAAAGGACAACAAACTCAAAGGACAACAAACACACAGCCTGCCTCTGGTCAGCGCAACAGGGGACACACATGAAGACCAGGCTGACACACTCGCACAACACTTCCAACGCGTTTCCAGTTCAGCACACTATACAAACATTTCATGAAACACAAACAAATGGCCGAAAAGAAGCCTTTACATGACAATGACAGGTGAGCCGCTTCTTATAACTTCATGAGCTGAGGGGTGCTCTGAGCACGTGTAACCCCTCAGCTCCAGGCCCAGACAACATTACATATACAATGATACAGAACTTACACACAGACACTCTTGTAACACTTCACCTTTTCAACAAGATATGGCTTTCGGGGCACATTCCAAAGTCTTGGAGGGATGCCATAGTTGTAGCATTTTTGAAAGAAGGGAAGGACCCTTCTTCTCCCGCTAGCTATCGACCCATTGCCCTGACCAGCTGCCTGTGCAAGCTTCTCGAGAAGATGATAAACCGGAGGCTTGTGTACTTTTTGGTATACAACGGTCTTCTTGAGAGCTGCCAGGCAGGCTTCAGGGCAGGGAGATCCACAAACGATCAACTTGTGGCACTAGAGTCATACATTAAGGATGCCTTCATTCACAAACAATTCTGTCTTACGGTGTTTTTTGACATAGAGAAGGCCTATGACACCGCATGGCGTTATGGCATACTTACTGACCTTAAGTCGTTCGGTGTCTCTGGTAACATGTTAAATACCGTTATTAGTTATTTGTCAGAGAGAACCTTTCGTGTCAGAGTTGGTTCTGCACTGTCAAAGGTACACGTGCAGGAAAATGGCGTGCCGCAAGGTGGAGCTCTAAGCTGCACTCTCTTCATATTAAAGATGAACTCCCTTGGGAAGGCACTGCCGCCTACAATTTCTTGCTCTATGTATGTAGATGACGTGCAGATATCGTTTAAATCTTGTAATATGTCAATATGCGAACGTCAAGTCCAGCTCAGCGTCAAAAAACTTGCCAGCTGGGCAGACAAGAATGGTTTTAAATTGAATCCTGCAAAAAGCTCCTGCGTTGTGTTCTCTAGGAAGCGCGGGATCCTTCCAGACCCAGACATTACACTTAATGGCGTGTCGCTTCCTGTGAACAAGGAGCACAAGTTTTTAGGTGTTGTGTCTGACCAGAAACTCACATTCATTCCACACATCAAGAAACTTAAACATAAATGTCTTAAAACAATGAATATCCTGAAGGTTCTCTCCCACAATTCGTATGGTTCCGACAAAGAACTCCTACTACGGCTCTATACTGCTTTGGTTGGGTCTCGTTTGGACTATGGCAGTGTGGTATATGGGTCGGCGAGTAAAACAGCATTGCGAATGCTTGACCCAGTACTACACTTGGGGCTACGGCTTGCGTCGGGTGCTTTTCGCACTAGCCCTGTCGAGAGTCTATATGTTGAATGTAATAAGTGGAGCCTTGAGAACCAGCGAACGTACATGGACTTACTTTATGCTTTTAAAATTTCATCTCAGAATAACCACCCTTTTTATCCTGTCCTTAACGATACATCCACATCTGTGCTGTTTGTAAATCGCCCGTCCGTTACTCCGCCTTTTTCACTTCGAGCGAGAGAGCGAGCCTCAGATCTGAGTGCTTCGTTTTTAGACGTGTACAGGTCATCCTCTTTAAACATTTTACCGCCTTGGCAAGTTCGCCCTGTGTCCTGTCACCTTTCTTTTATAAAGCTTGACAAAAATCGGGTACCGCGAGCTGCAATACTGCAGCACTTTCTTTCTTTGCAGTTCAAATACCCACGTGCTGAATTCTACAGTGGTGCTTCTAAAACCTCCACTAAGGTGTCGTGCGCTGCTCATGGTCCGAATTTTAATGCAGCCAGAACCATGAGCGTGCACACAACAATTTTTTCAGCAGAAGCGTACGGAATTTTCCTGATTGTAGGACATATCCTTGAAAATCAAATTCCCAATTCTATCATCTACACAGATTCTTTGAGTGTTGTTCGCGCATTGTCATCGCATACACCCCCCAAAAACCACATAGTTAATCTTGTATTGAACACTATCATGTCGGTGTGTGCGGAGAAGCATCGGCTGCTCCTCTGCTGGGTCCCAGGACACGCTGGGATCGCTGGGAACGAGTTGGCAGACGAGAGGGCCGGTGCTGCTGCACTCAGGAACACTGTAGACATAACAAGCGTACCATACACAGACCTCAAGCCACACATAAGACAACATCTGCGCAGAACATGGCAAACACACTGGAACGAACAGACAGACAACAAACTACATGTAATAAAGCCACACTTGGGACGGTACACAGCTGACTCACACAACAGAAACACAGAAGTCGCTTTGGCTAGGCTACGGATGGGGCACACGCATGCAACTCACTCGTATCCGCTAACGGGATCTCCTAGACCCCAGTGCGGCAGGTGCGGAGAGGCCCTATCCGTAGTGCACATACTAATAACATGCAAGGCACTTCACACCACACGACGCAAACACTTTCCAGAAATGTGCAGACAACAAATCCCACTCCACCCATCGCACTTCTTAGGCGATGAACCAATGTTTACTATCAAACGTGTTTTTAATTATCTATCAGAAGTTAAATTTCTGAATCTCATATCGTATCATGCATAATCACAACCTGGCCCTCTACACCAGCTATCCTCATTGTCTTTGTTTTTACTTCTGGTGCTATTCACTTCTAGTATTGACTTTAATATGTGGTAGCTAACCATCTTTTTTTGGCGCTCTTTGCCCCAGTTGGCCTTGCGCCATAAAATGCAACCATCATCATCGATTAATGGGTAGAATAAGCACTTCTCTCGCTCGGCATTTTTTTCTCAGTGTCAAAAGGTTTACGACTTTGCTCTCAAAGATAAATTACATAGATCTGTAACTAAGGGGGCGCATTTGCTACAAGCATTTGTCCGGGCAAACAATGGCTTCTGTTTTGGGTTCTGAGCAGCTCTCAGCAGCTGAAAATGACAAATGACTTAGACCTTTTGTATCGCGGGCGAACGCAGCGGCGCGGCACCAGTGCGTATGTGCATCTGCAGCTCGCCGTGTGCGAATATATTTAGGTGTTGACACTGATCGGCCGCCGCGACGGAGACCGTGACCAGATCGTGTTCGCTCTCTAGTACATGCGGCGACCCCAGCTGCGCGGAGCAGCTACGGCCCACTAGCCTATAGGAGATAGCATGGCATATAGCGTGGTAATAATTCCTGATTCACACATGAAGAGGAGCAGCGCTGCCGTAATGGAAAGTGTAAAGGGGGATACACGTGTGAATTTCGGGTGTTTCCCCGGTCAGACAATGCAGACGGTGATGGCAAATAAAGAAGGGCAGCTGGCCTTGCCCAGTAAAGCTAGAAACCTTGTGGAGATTGTCGTGGGCTTAACAACGTTGTGAAGAGGGAGAAGGGAAAATCTTGCCAGGAGGAAACGAAGGGGGTAAATGACGTGCGGGCGACGGCCCCAAAGGTGCTCATTGCAGTTTCGATCATGACCGAGGTGACGAAGCAGGGCGTGCGCACCGAACGGGTAGTACTCGCAGCTAACAGCAAAATCAAGAGGCGCGGCAGGGAACATGGGCTTGAAGTGATCGACGCCAGCAGGGTAGCGGGCAGCATTCGACAAAGCCAAGCTTCTCAGTAGGACGGGATTCACTTCAGCCCAAGTATAGAAAAAAAATGTGGATTGGCGTTTAGGTGGGCGACCGGTATCTTAAGCTAAACAAGGCAAGTTAGGCGACAAATGGGAAGAAAAAGACGTATGCACTATAGAGTAACATAAAGAGGAGCGCCGAAAGTAACACAAAAAAATCATTTGCCTGCGCTAATGTCACCGCGCAGCCGGGCGCCCAGCTTTCACTTTGCTCTTTTATTCTTTAGCACCCCTCTCGACGTTGTGCCTCTGTGCGTTGCTCTAACCATGTATCATTCTTTCCATAGCGGCTTGTTTCTTTCGCCGCGACATCCTTCTTCTAATATCTAATACCACGGCTAAATCGGCTGGTGTACCCCCCAAGTAACCGATAATTCCGCCACTAGAGCCCATTTGTCCAATGCTGTTTCGTAGGTCAAACTATCAAACCAAGAAACAACAAAAAATCACTGATCCTGCTATGGCCATGCTTTCATTGATGCGCGAGCAGGAAACGCCATGCCGCTTATCGTCTGTTGTGGGCTGAACGAGTGCGACTGTCTTCCTGTGCCGCAAGCGTGAACGAATACTGATCTCATTTTGTTTTTCAGATTTTTTGGTGCTCCACACCTTCTTTTCTACAGCTTGCAATTGCTAATTTGTTTGGACTCTCGCCACGTGCACAAAACATTTGTTTGGACATCTTTCTCAGTTGAATACGCGCGAGGCTGCACGCCCTGAAGCGTGACAATTTTGTTTGGGGCAGAAAAAGTAGTAGGCGGGTAATGTGGTTTACTCACTTATATAATTAGCAACGTATCGCAAGCGAAGTTCAATATATGCCACAAAAGCATAGAGCTCCGTATCTCGTATAGTAAGTACAAATGTCCGCATTCTGTGTCCGTTACACAAGTATACGAGACAACTTCGTACATTCATCGTATACAGAAAATTGCTGCAGAGGTAACCACGCTGATTTGCTGCACACAATTCAATTCTAATGAAACGATGTTTCATAAAAACACGCGTTTGTGAATAATGAAGGGATTTGGAAGTAAAATGATCAGCTCATTTAGCCACCATTACAACCACTCTATATTCTTATTCTCGTAAACTTGCCAGGACAGAAAACGTTTTGTAGCTAGTGAATTTTCTCAGTAATTTCGCCAGACGTCACACCTAGAAATGGAAGAAATACCACCATGGATATCAATAAACAACACGTAAAAGCGAAACAATTATTGAGAGTACAAACAAGGTACAAAATTTGTTTCCTAGCACAGGCTAAAACGCGAAGCGGCGCTGAGCCGTCACGCAGGTAACTCGAACTTCTCCTAACAGGGAATACAAGCGGTTAGCTGCGACCTAAATAATTTTGGGAGCTTCTTTTGTGTTAATCAGCATTCAAAAGTGGTAATGTCACAATAATAACCTGATCGTCGGAATGTTCTAAAGCCAAACCAGTTAGACGAAGAAGCATTTAGGCCCATTAGATGAACACAATTTCCAAGAATTTCTCTGGTGGGACGAAAATGAAGAGCAACCGCTCAACAAACCAATACCGAAGAGAAATTTCCGTCTGCGTGTCCGCTGGCATCAGTCGCCTCATGAGAAACTGTCGACCAGTAGCATCACATGCTTACAACAGCACTGACAAATGCGTTGTACAAAACAAAAAGAAATTCACAGTAAAGCAACAGTACAAGATTTTTTTTGTTCGCCCTGCAGCTTTTTTGATAAGGGTAACGCTGGCTTCTTCATAACTTTGACTGAATCAAAGGTGTGCTGACGTGCCGTCCGCTTGGAAGCGGAAAAATTTCGCTGTGCTCTTACTTCTCCAGTTTTCGCACCCCACAGCATCGAAGCACGAGATGTGTCCTTTTGTCAGTTTCTGTGACAATTTGATTCCGTTCGCAATTGCAGACACCCCAATTTTCACCTTCAAGGTATACTATAAATATTCTGCACGTGCACACAGTCAAAGCGGCATGACCAGCTGGACAGGATGCCAGCAGAAGAGATAAGAGCGAAGGCGCCGCCCGTCGGCACAACGAATAAAGGGACTAAATGAATAAAAAGGGCGCCAAAAAAGGAAACAGCCGAGAACACACCTTATTTCTACACATAATGGATCATTTTACTTTATTGCTGCGGATGTTGAAAAGATAAAGGCACATATGCAAAAGTTGCTGAATTTTGGCGTAGTTATCAGCGTCATTGCGGTACTTTATTTCGCGATACCGCAACTAGCCGAAGTGTCCGGCCCCTGGTACTACTGTGTTCGCTATCACTAGACGCACGCAGAATCTAAACCACGGCGCGCGGCCGGAACAAGTGGTGGGGTAATCGCGCAGAGCCGCATATGTGACGATTGCTTATACATCGTTAAGTGTAAATTAATCAAGGCGGGTTGAAAAATATCGATATAACGCCGCAGATATCATATACAATCGTACGACGATGTTTATGGAAAAACCAAACAAAATACGCCCACCTCCCCTCGCGGGAACCCTGGTGTGATGCGACGCTGAAGGGGGTTCCGTCGGGTGTTTCCGTTGGGTCGATTAGTCGAATTGCGTGAAACGCGCAGTGAACGTGAATTGCGTTTCAATAACATCGTTGGGTTCCACGCGAGGGGATGCGGGCGTAGCGCACGCGAAGGAGAGGAGACCGCATTGAGAGAGAGAGAGAGAGTACGGCACATGTGCACAGCGAGATGCTCCTCCCAGCGTCGCATCTAAAATGAGCCCGGTAACATCGCACACTACAACATGCCTTCTAGCCTGTTTCGGCTTACGGTTAAGCGATGCAGCGCCAAAATCGTCCCTGTTTTCTCGCCCGCTGTCCTGCCGCGTGCTTAACGATTTACGCTCCCTCTGCAACCCACGTTTACGACGGTAGAACTGAGCCCCTATTGGCATGGGGGAAGGATTCATACATTTCTATAAAACAAAGTGACGGTAGCCGGCTTGAAATGAATACGGAAAGGCGGCGTCCGCATGATTAGGCGACCAAAGAATTTCAAACGCTGTCTTCGCTTTAACCGGAGGCCCGATGTCCCGTGTCACTGTGAACATCGTAAAACAGTTTAAACGATCTTAAAACAGCACGAAATGTCAACACCTCCTTTTGAGAGAAGGTACTCTTTTATCTATAAGTACATTTTATGCAACCTTCAGTCCATTTCTAAATCAACGCAGTAACTTGCCTCTATCCCTCGGTTGTGGCATCGCCGATTATGTAATTTCTTTTCTTCTATCAGAAATGCGTGAAGTCAGGTCCTTTTGATTTATATTTTTAGTTTTGTCACCCGTAATACGTCGGTGGTACGGGTTGCGTTTTTATTTTATTCTACTACAACCATCTATTCCTGTGCGGTCATGTAATCTTGTCAATGCCGCCAGCAGATAATGCCGGACGCATTGCGGAGAAACGTTTTCTCATGACCGAGTTGGCGAAAATAAAGTTGTTTCAAAATAAAGATCCAAGCCAGACAGTAACCTCTATTCCGTCATACCTGCTCCCTAATTTTTTAAAAATAAATTTCATTGCACTGAAATCTGTAGCTTGTGCTGAAATGCACACCTATCTCTATTTTATTACTGGTGGCTTTGATGGAAGTCTGCCCCTGCATATTGTAAATGCGTGTCATAATTAAGAACTGGACCACCAGTAGAGCGGTCGGAAGTGTTCAGATATTGGAGGGGGGGAGGGAGGCGAGGGGCAACTCATGTGTCCAAAAGCGTGGTAATATCTGTGCTATATTTCACGAGGAACAGTCACAAGCTACTACGGAAGAAGACCATCAATAGGCTAAACGGAAGACAGAAAGTTGAAGGTTTCCGGATCGCGCTGCAGAACTGATATTCAGCTTCAACTGAGGAAGCAGACTTTACGACACAGGAAGCGAGCGACAACCTTACAGGTAGTATACGGGAGTGTGCAACTGACGTCGGAAGTACGGTGGCTAGACAGGGTACCGTTAAGGTTACCCAGGAGACTAAATATATTAGGAAACGCAAAGCAAGACAGTCTCCACCCCAGCTTAGAGAATGGAACTAGCGGAGCTTTCGAAGTTATTCAATGGGCGTAAGACAGTTGAAATATGGCAGTAAGAAAGGGAGAGGATTGGGAATGCTGTAAGGAATGCAGGCAGCCTGAAAGCAGTAAAGAGTCGTCCATTGACCCTTATTCTCCGGGTATTCTCTATTAAACCCCTTACGCCCGCCTGTTCCCACTCGATTGTTCTGAATACCTCTTCTAAACCTGCCGTGAATAACATCGGAGAGGTTATGCCTCCTTGTCTGAGGCCGTCACTCATAGGTATTGTCACGTAGACAAAGAGGACGCAGCTGTCTTAAAGGAAAAAGACGTTTATTGGAGTTAATGCCCCGGTGTCGCCTCCGCGAGAATGTGTCTTTGAGCGCGAGTATTTCTGGAACCGTCGAATTACATCCAGAACAAAGACGACTATTCCAGGCTGTTCACGTTACTTCGCAACGGTCTCCCTATTGGAAGAGATAACACATGTAAAACAGAAACAAAGAACGGGACACGCGCTTCCCTTCGCCCACATATAACACAGACCAGCGTATGCGGGCGGTAAATGCAAAGCATAAAAAAACAATCCCAATGCAAGGTTCGAGGCTTTACCCCCTGTAAGGGTGCTAACATAAGCGATGCTAACATAAGCGACAGTACGAACAAATAAAAATGTCCGTCATCGTGCGTAGAAAGGTTTTAAGCGAACCACATGGACAACTCCCGGCAGGGTGCGTCGTTGTGATGTTCCGGAATCACCACCGGGGATCACCTCCTACGTAAGTTGGCCAACACGTTGTAGAAGCCGGGAGGGTCTGCAATATCGTCGTAGAAGCTTCTCACTGAATCCACGTCGTCGGATGGTAGGCCAAACCCACACACTACCTCCTAGGCGCTACTCGGCGTCTCGTCGTCGGAAGTTGTAGCGCCCGGCATCCACGAGCTGCTGGTCCGTTGTACGAACTCGAGCGAGCTGCCTTGCCTCCTCCGCACGCTGAAGGTATCCTTGGACGTCGGTGCTGAGGTCTCCGTCTTCCACGTGGGGAAGCATGGCGTCAAGAACCGTAGTCGGCCGTCTTCCATAGACAAGCTCGAATGGTGTCGTCTGCGTAGTTTCCTGGATAGCTGGATAGCTGTACGCAAACGTGACATACGGTAGCACTTCGTCCCAGGTCTTTTGTTCAACGTCGGCGTACATAGACAAACATGTCCGCGATTGTCTTGTTCAGACCTTCTGTTAGTCCGTTTGTTTGGGGGTAGTACGCTGTCGTTTTTTGGTGATCCGTGTCGCTGTAGCGTAAGATTCCTTGCATACGCACCGCAGTAAAGGCCGTTCTACGGTCCGTGATCAGGACTTCAGGGGCTCCTTGTGGAAGCACAACTTGGTTTATGAAGAACTTCGCGTCTTCTTGTGCAGTCCCCCTCGGAAGAGCGGTGGCCTCTGCGTAGCGTGTCATGTATTCTGTTGCTACAACAATCCACTTGTTCTAGGATCATGACGTAGGGAATGGGCCTAGAAGTTTCATTCCAATCTGTTGGAAGGGTCTCGATGGGACGGCGGCCGCCTGCAGAAGTCCGGCGGGTCTGGTCGGCGGCGTTTTTTGTATCTGGCAGTCTCGGCAACATTGAACGTAGGGGGTCACGTAGGATGTAAAGCGGGGTCAGTAGTACTTCGCCCTGATTTTTCCAATAGTGCGGGCTGTGCCGGGATGTCGGAACACAGGTCGTCGTGGTACGCTTCTACAATTTTGTCACGGAGGTCTGCGGGGATGACAAGTAGATAAATTATTTCTTGTTCTGGGGCTGAAATTCTTCATGAAGACGGAGGTTTTGACGCTGAATGCTGGTAAATTCCGTTTGCACGCCCTAGACACGGCAACGTTGCGTCCTTCAAGGTAGTGGACCATGACGGGTAAGTCGGGGTCAGCACGCTGCTGGGCGGCTACGACGCTCAACTTCACGACTCCGAAAAACGGGCTGTCTTCATCGGAGTCCTGTGGAGGTGGTTGGACGGGGCGCGGGACAGGCAGTCGGCCTCGGAGTATTTCTTGTCGGATTTGTAGACGACTGTAACGTTGAACTCTTGCAGGCGCACCCTCCTCCGTCCGAGACGGTAAGAGGGGTCCTTCAAATTGGAGAGACAACACAGCGCATGGGGGTCTGTCAACACCTTCATGGCCTATACCATACCCGTATGGGCGAAATTTGGAAATAACCCATCTAATGGCGAGGCACTCTTTCTCCGTGGCTGAGTACTTTTTTCTCTTTCTTCGACATACCACAGCTGGCAAAGGCGATCAATTTTTCGTAAACGCTTTTGGATAAGGACGGCATCAAAGCTTATATCGCTGGCGTCCCTGTGCATTTGTGTTCCGGCATTCTCGTCGAAATAAGCGAGCAGGGGCGGATTTTGGAGGCGTTGTTGCAGCTTGCAGGATGCTTTATCGTGGCCGCTTTTCCAGCTGAAAGGGGTGCTATCTTTTGTCTGCCGCGTGAGTGGTTTTGCAATGCGTGCGCAGTTTCAGACGAAGCGCGTGTAGTATGCGCACAGTCCAAGGAGCTTTCGCACGTCCTTCTTGTGTTTCGGTGTTGGGAAGTTCGCTATTGCTGAAGTTTTTGCCGGGTCAGGCAGGACTCCCACGGCGTTAACGACATGGCCCAAAAATTTGAGTCCCTCGTAAGCGAAGCGACACTTTCCGGGCTTCAGCGTTAACCCCGACGAGCGAATAGCCTCGAATACACACTCTAACTTTTCAATGTGTTTATTGAAGGTCCGGGCGAATACCACAACGTAGTCGAGGTATACGAGGCAGGTATGCCACTTCAGGCCAGCTAGCACAGTGTCCACGACTCTGAAAGTGTTACGGGCGCCGTTCACAGCCCAAACGGTATCACCCTGAGCTCCTGTAGACCGGCCGGTGCTACAAATGCAGTCGTCTCTCGGTCTGTTTCGTCCACTTCACTTTGCCAGTAGTCGGTCTTCAGATCCATCGATAAAAACTTCGCGTGGCTGAGGTGGTCGAGGGTGTCATCGATTCGTGGCAGGGGGTACACGTCCTTTTTGGTGATTTTGTTCAGTCGCCGGTAGTCAACCCAGGACCTTAATGTGCCGTCTTTTTCTTCGAGAGTATGACAGTTTGACATCCACCTAAATGCAGCCATACGGCTACAAACTTTCCTTCACAGCGGTCAAACTTTCCTTCACAGAAACTTACTCCACCTTGGGGATTTCCGCTAAATCTGGTCGATTAAGAGTACGACAGGTGCATCCCTGGGGCGTTTCGATGGCTGTATAATGTCGTCGCTGAGCATGTCGTCCACTTGAGTCTGGATGGCTTACCCTTTGTGTGAAGACACGCGGCACGGTGACTGTCGGGTCGGTCGTGCTCCATCTTCGGTTATTATTTGGTGCTTCGCTAGAGGTGCCTCACATAATTTTTAGTTCTAAAAAAACTACTCGCTGTAGCGACGCAGCAAAGTCCATAATTTGTTCTGTTTTTCTTGCGCTAGTTCCGGATTCACGCCGGATGTGGAAACTTGAAGGTATTTTAGGGTGCGCGTTGAGAGTAGATTACCGTAATCACTTCACTTGCTTCTTGCGTTTCTTCGAGGAACGCAATTGCAGCGCCCTTGTCTAAATGCTGGTACTCCTATGTGAAATTAGTGACCAAAACCTGGGATTGGCGTTGCTTGAAGCACGCCATGCCTCTTTCGACGGAGATGCCGCTGCCGAGAAGCAATCTTTCATCCCTCTCTACTATAGCGTCGACGTCAGGAGCAGCATCTTCACATGAGATGGTGATCAATATTCTTGCACCTCGTGGCAGTGTGAAGTGATCATCGGCGATTCTCACAGTGGCACCGTATTTCGGGTTCGCTTACGGCGTCATGGAGCGATCTGAGGAAAAGGTTCCTAACTTAGTGTGCAGATCAAACATGGCAGCGTTGTCCGTGAGAAAGTCTATTCTGAGAATTATGTCGCAGGAGCAGCTAGACAAACTGACGAAAGGAGCAGGGTACGTGGTGCCTTGTATGGTGACGCGTGATGTGCACGTTTCACTTGGCGTTACGAGATGGCCTCCTGTTGTGCGTATGTGCGGACTGTCCCATCTGATTGTAACTTTCTTCAGGTTGGACGCAAATGATCCGCGCTTTGCTGAGTAGTCGGCTCCGGTGTCTATGAGGGAGACTACATCAAAGCCTTCGGTAGACAACTTGACGTCAGACGCCGCTTTCTTCGTGTTCCGGGTGCGTCGGGGCGTCTTATCTTGCCCTGTGCGTCTTGACAGTTGGGCAGTATGCGCCGTCGTTATCGTCGACTTCTGAGCGGCGGGCTTAGTCATGACGGGTTCGCGTAGCGCCGGGTCGTTGTCGTCGTGTTTGGCAGTCACGTCCGGAATAAATAGGGTCGTCGGGCTGAGGGCACGTCGCGAATCATGGTTTTCGGCGGGTCTTTGCGTGGTTGGAGAGTTTTCACTTTCCGCCGTCGTGGAACTTCACTTCCAGAAGTTGCTGCTTTTAGTTTCCCATACATTGGCTGGAGAACCTGCCACTAGCCAACAGAGTTGCGGTCATACTGCTTAGTACGCATTGCGAGGGCCTTCTTAATTGTGCTGGCTTCGGTCACAAATTCGGCGACCATTTCAGGCGGATTGTGGACAAGTCCAGCAAACAGTTCCTCCTTCACACCACGCTTTAAGAAGCGTACCTACTTTTGTTCTGCCATGCAAGGGTTAGAACGCTTGAAAAGCCTGTTCATCTCTTCGACAAACACAACAACGCTTCCGTTAGGGTATTGTGTCGGCGTATGCAGTAAGGCTTCGGCCCGCTCTCTGCGCACAACAGGGGTGAACGTCATCAAAAATTTCGCTCTGAATTCATTCTAATACATTAGATAGCTTTCATGGTTTTCGAACCAGATACGTGCTGAATCTTCCAGGTAGAAGAAAACTTGCCTGAGTGTCTCCGCATCGTCCCATCAGTAAACAAGCATTAAAGGTTCAACTTGCTCTACCCAGACTTCGGGATCTCCGATGGTGACCCATGGAATGATGGGGCTCCATCTGTTGTTCAAGAACGAGGGCAGGATTGCAACTGCTGGTCAAGATGCCTGCGTTGATCACGGTAGTTTTCACGACGTCTTCTTTCTTCACGGTATCCGGTGGCAGTCCAAATCTGGCAGAAGGCCTTGCTGTCAGCGACATACACGACTTGGGCTTGCTTGTAGACTTGATGAGTACTCAAAGTGCTTGTACCCAGCACCTCCACCATGCAGATGTCAGGTAGACAAAGAGGACGCAGCTGTCCTAAAGGAAAAACAGGCTTATTGCAGCGAACTTGTGCTCCCATAACAACTCAAAGAATTCACAGGCGGCGAAGCAGCAGTCAACAAAGTGACGTGCATAAGCAAATCTCGGCGAATCAAATGACGCGCCACCGGCTCCGCGGGAATTTATCTTTGGGCGCGAGTGTTTCTGGAACCGTCGAATTACATCCAGAGCAAAGATATTTATTCTAGGCTATTCAGGATAGTTCACAGCGCTCTCCCCATCAAAAGAGATAACCCATGCGGCATAGAAAGAAAGAATGGCACATGCATTTCCCTTGGCACACAGATAACACAGACCGGTGTAGCCGTGCGGTAAAAGCAAAAAAAAAACAAACCTAATGCATGATTCGCGGCATATTTTACTTCTGTCCTTATGAAGATTTTATTATAGCTGTGGACCAACAGACACGAGCGCTAAATAGAATTTAAGGGTAGCACAGAAGGAATTAACTTCAAGGCTGTCGAGGCGACGAAAAGAGATTAGAATGCTGCTGGACGAAAAGTAGAAAACAGAAAACAGAAAAAAATGCATTATAGCGGCTCATGTTTCCGTGGAAGCACGCCGAGTGGCAGCGCCGTACGGTCGCGTTTAGAGTTCCTGTATATGGCTTCCCTAGGGGAGCAGAGTTGCGCGTCCATCCGCCATTGTTAGTTCTAGGTCGTGCGGGTAAGCCACCCGTCTCAAATGTAGGAGCTGCCGCCGGGCCGCCGCTGGCGAAGATGAGTGGCAAGGAGCGGCGCGGAGAAACGTGGCAAACTGTTCGCATAGCGACGCAGTGAAACATCCCCCTCGCGAGGGGCACGATCAAATGCAGAGAATTTCCGGGGGCGCACGACTTTAAGTAGTTTGCGCTACGTTAATGTTGTTGCACTTGTGGCAACTGCTGACGAGAGAGCGCGGCGATGAATGCGTTCCAGCCTCGCCGACACCCGCCTTTATCACGCCACAATCGCGCCACGCGCGCGCGATGCTGACGTCACGATCACGCCACAGATGTTGTTGATCCCGCGACGCGCGCGCCCCCACCTGTTGGGCGCGAACCGACCGCGGAGAGAGCGCGCGATGCGAGCGGAGAGTAGGCGAAGAGGAGCGGGGGAGAGGGCGCACCTGCGAGCGATGCGAACTACTACGGACGCCTAGAACGGGTGACATCGTGAGTTAAAGAAATGCTCTGCATTTAAAAGGTATTTTATGACTGTCCACAAGTACAAAACGAAGAGTTTAAAACATAAAACCAGGAGTGGGCATGGGAGGAGCGCCTTCGGTACCGCTCCTAATTATCAAACTTTCATCATGCAGGTCTTTCACGCACTCCTCCTGCCATGGTTTTCGGTTGCAGTCAGTGACTGCGCAAGCTTCTTGGCCACCCCACCGGTAACGGCCGCTTCGTTTGATCTACCAGAAGAAATATCAAGTGCGTAGAGCTGCTGCATAGTCAGCCCCGATTGGTTGGCAACGTCTCAACTCGACTACTGCCGGACAGCGCAATGGAAAACAGCAGTATCAGACAGGGACGATATAAGCAGCCGCCCGCCTGCATTTCCTTCAGTGGGCATGGGAGCAGCGCGTTCGGCATCGCTCCTGTCCGTCAAACTTTCACCATGCAGGCGTGTACGTACTTGCCAATGTATGCGAAAACAACCGACGATCGTTGCTTATTGCTGTTTTCATGCCCACAAGTCTTTAGGGAAAGCTTGTCTGGGTGTTTTTGTATGGCTTTGCTCTTTCTATGTTGCGCCGATATTGAGCCTAACCCTGCACTTACCACTAGAGCAGACGCCCTTCTTGATCTAGAATCTTACCGGAAAATCCAAGCGAACAAATTGGAACTCTCTTTCGGTTGCTAAAAGACGTTCACAGGCGTTTAATACAGGGTTCAAAACTTCCGGCACGTTTCATAGAGTCCCCAGCAGCGGACAACCAGAATATACAAGGAGCGCCAAACAATATCGCCAGCTGTATTAGCAAGACACTTGATGATCTTTCGAAACACATGTTGCTACAGGAGCACCGGAAACAACAAAACAGCTACGAGTTTCGTTTTTTTCAAAAAAAGATGGAAAAGATGCTCAACGTAATGCCAAACAGCATTATTTAGAGAAGGTTCAACGGTTGCACTTCTCATAAATTCACAAACAAGTACTTCAGCCTTTTTAAGCGACGAAACGTTGGCGGTGACCACCAAATGGTGCCTGTTCGGCAGATTTATTTTTTTATTTTTTTATTTTTGTACCTCAAAGGCCTGGTCGACAGGCAAAACATGAGGGGTGAGCTCAAAAGAAAAATCACTCGTAAGAAAACACGCGAGATATTAACAAAGCATTTGACAAACAATTGATTTGAAAAACTGCAGGGGAGGGCGGGTCACAAGTGGAGCGAAGAAAAAAAATAAACAGGCGGAGGGAGTGGTAAAAAGTTTATGGCATACACACAGAATAAAAAATTCACAGGTGAAAAATCCCGCGAGACACAAACGAACTTGACAAGCAATTGATTTAAAAAGGAGGGCGGCGGGTCACAAGGGAAAAAAAATGAGCGAAAGCAATTGAGAAGAACTTTAAGATGCCATAAGAAGGATCAAAGCAATTTTATTGACATGCAGATAATCGAAAACGTGCTATCGGAGAGAAAGAAATGCCCGCAAACAAAGCGAAGTCAATCGGCTGGCATTTTTCGATGGTTTTTCGTTTCGTCGCATTTTTCGTTGTGCTGCAGAGCCCGTGTACGAGGATTAAATTCGCGGCCGTGGCAGCTGCATTTCTGATGTAGGCGAAAAGCAAAGCACCCGTGTTTGCAGATTTCAGCGCATGTTAAAGATCCCCAGGTGGTCAAAATTATTCCGCTGCCCAAGATGGTCCAATGATCTTTTCTTCTTTCACTAACGAAATAACTTTTATGGAACGTTTACGTTTCGGGATTGAAAGCGGAGACCTCGCTGAACACGTTACTTGTTCTTTAAGTCGCGAAAAGTACATCAGCAAGAATATTCAGAGGGAACTGATAGTATTCTGTTGAGATGCTAAAATCAGCTCTGTGATCACAGAAAGAGATAAAACTGTAGTTTTATGCAGCATCATGTTTGATCAGACTAAGGATCAGACTATCGCCCGCGAATAGTAACTAGCGCTGGAATTCGGCTACGTGCGCAACGGCGGACTCCGCGGAGACTTCCTTGATTTTACCTCTTTGAGAAACCACCTGGCGATCACCCTAAGAAAATAAATCAGGGTCAATGGGCCAACCATTAAGAGTAAAGTTCTGGGGTGCACTGTTCTCGCCACCTTAAAAAGCTATGGACTTCAAAGTCATGTCTTAGTTGGTACAGATGTTTGCAGCACTATGGTGCCTGAAACGAAGGGAGTGGTCCGTAGCAAATGTCCAGAGCGCACAGCACGCTCGAAGATGCCCATGATACAATCACACGCTTATTTATAAATTTGAAGATCAACTAACGGGCAAATTATCCGCAACGCTGTCGGTTTGACACTTTGGTTCTCTGGGTTACATACATGCATGCATACATACATACATGCATACACACATACATACATACATACATACATACATACATACATACATACATACATACATACATACATACATACATACATACATACATACATACATACATACATACATACATACATACATACATGCATGCATGCATGTGTGAATACATACCTACATACATACATACATACATACATACATACATACAAGCGTGCAGCTCCGCCAACTTTTGTGAAAACCAGCGATATTTTTTATCTGCGCATATCTCTAATGTCAATTCTGGCATTATTTTATGATTAGGAATGGCCTGGTATCTTTTAGGCCAGTCTAGCCAACCAACACGTTCAATTTGCTCCAACATGCTTCTAGTACAACTCATAAAAGAAGGGCTCGTGGGGTGTGTCTTGCCGCCAAAATTGTTTAATACATAGGAGGGCGCCGAAGGTGCAACACCAAACGCCTAGAAACGCGAATGTACCGACGGTAACGAAGAAAGTGCCTCTGGGGATGACTAATGAGCGGAGCGAGCTTCGGAGGGTGCTGTCCGCGGGGCTGGCCGAGTGGTGAAGGGAGAGACCGCTTACTTCAAAAAAGAGATCTTCAGCAGATGAACCAGACCTTCGTAAGAATGGCGTGCGAGTGGAGCAGGGTTTGGAGGGTTCTGTCCGGGGGGCTGGTAAACTGGTAATGGGTGCTGTTGCAAAGGTAAGAAGACAGTTTTAGATCAGGTCATCAGGAGTCTGCTGGTGATGTTTAGCGAGCAGAGCAAGATCTGAAGTTAGGTGTGTCATCGGGGCAGTAGAAATGGTGGCGGGCGCGGCCAGCAAGGGCAACATCAAGTTAAAGGGCAGATCAACAGAAGTTCCACTACGATTTTGCGCTCGCAAACATAGCAAGCTCTAATCTTCCTGGGTATTTTTTTATTGACCGCACTATCCTCACACGTTGGCGGCATTCAAATTTGTTGTTGTTGTTTTTGCTGTTTTTGTTTTGTTGTTGCTGTTGTTTTCTTTGTCGAACATATCCACTTGAAAATTTTGGCCAGGAATTAAAAGCATTGAGGGGCCAAATGTGCCGGCTTCACAAAATTGCACCATCATTTACGCAGTGAGTGTTGATAGTGCGCGCCACTTGACACATTAATGTGATAGAACGAGAGCAGATTATGTAGTCCCGATTTTATTTTCTAGTATGGGACGAGGCCACGGACACGGGAGGGGTTGGTTGGGTGCGTGGGTTGGGACGTTGCAGCCAGTTGTCGCTTTAGAGACGGTCCGCACTAGTCGCTCATAACTCTGACGTGTGGCGTATTCCAGTCTGCTTGTCAACGCAATTCGCGCCAAAAGAGAAAGAAACAGAAATGTAGTCAGATGCGGAAATACAATGTCGCAGTTAATGAGTCATTGGTAGGCATCCCGATGCTTTCCCCAGCAAAGCACCTAAGCGCACCTACGTCACACCAGGAATTTCTTTACGCGGAGTGGTGACACTGGCCTACGACGTAAGACACCAAAT
The DNA here is from genome assembly GCF_048455015.1 of Haemaphysalis longicornis. Classification (NCBI taxonomy): domain Eukaryota; kingdom Metazoa; phylum Arthropoda; class Arachnida; order Ixodida; family Ixodidae; genus Haemaphysalis; species Haemaphysalis longicornis. Next base: position 73,516,177 of record NW_027526225.1, on the reverse strand, counting down.
CGTGGCGTAACCTTTGCGTGGGCTGGATTCTTAGGAGCACATCTCCGCTTGGCATCAACGTTTCCGCTTTGTGCATAGAAGAGGAATTTCAGGATTCTTCAGACTAGATTACCCTGATTTTCTGTGTGGCCATCTGCACATTCTCGCAAAACAACAAAAACCTCTCCATGATGGTAAAAACAGTGCCCATATGCCTGCCCGAACTCGGGAAAGAGAATCTGTAAATGGCTGTAGTGACGAAATGGGCTCTAAAGGTGCACCAATACGTACGAACACCTTCTTGACTATAACCCAAAAAACACAATAAAAACACAGGACGTGGGAGACAAAGACCATCTCTACATACAACGAAATTTTATTAACAACAGCGAGACATACAAATGGAAAGAATACGCTGAAATTACTACGACGTTTATCATGTCCCAGCGCAGCCCACCACGCACCCATTATATGCGCATGTGTTGTGAACGCTTATCCAAGGAGGCCAGCTCTTTCGAGCTCAAAGAGCTCGACGATCTCCCACGTCTTGTGCTTTCTTTGCTGCGGTTAACGGAGTTATGATGGAGTACCAACTACCTCGCACCCATACGTTGTTAAACCTTCTTGAAGGCTACAAAAAGTTACAAGGGTTATGTACTGGCTTGGTGTGGCCAAGCACTTATAAAACGCCTTAGAAAAATTTGTGTTTCTAAGCAGTTCGGGATTAAAATGTTTCAAGATAAGCATTTGCAAATTACAGCTCCCACCATAAAAAATGAAATAGGATACGAGTGATTCTACAGAAATTTAAGCATTGTCGCAGATATCTTGTGTAGGCCATATTTCCAACGACCAACGGCTTCGGGTTAACGGTGGCAACTGCTAAATGTGCTACACGGAATTAAACGGGTCTCACGTACCCCAGTCTTCAATGGTTACATTTCCGATTTCTCAACAAATAAATTACCGTACAAGGGAGAATTAAAAATACGTCGTTTGCTGCCTTCAAAACAATTCAATTGGCCGGTTCGGCAAAAATGTAGCAATGGCACAGAGTTCAAAGGTCAAAGGAAACAACGGGATTATTTCGTGAACCTTTTAGAAGATTATTATCACAAGAAATGCTTAGAGGCCCATTAAACTGAATGTATGAGCCCGTGCTTTTTCAAGATTACTGCGCTTTTACCGTCAAACAATAGCAGTACGGTCACCATTCTTCCAAAAAGCAACTGAGGGTGCACCTAATTAGGGACACACCCGTTCAACACTATTAGCTTGTGTTCCCTTGGGCTCAGTTCACCGATTAATTTTTCGGGGCCTTGTTAAACAAACTGTCATAGTGAATCCGCGACTGCTTCAGCATATAAAGAGGGCTGCTCTTGGTAGAAGCAGGCATCCTCAACATGAAGCCTACAGTAATCTTGCACTTCCTTGCCGTCGTGCCATTTCTCGGTGCAAACAAGGCGCCAGAAGAACCTAGAGGTTTTCCGGAGGTGGACATCCGACAGGCATGTATATCTTATTTCATATTTGAAAGTAGTTGGAAGTAGCGATGGTTCTTTAAACAGACTGTTAATGCAAAATTAAACCTTGGTGGTTTAGAAATATTGTCGAGATGCATCGACACTCATAGCACATTTACACGAACTTCTCTCAAATAAGCTATATAATAAAGAAAACATGATATAGGCGGGCTAACAACAAGCTAATTTCCCAAACTAGGATTGTGCGATGCAGCACGGACCGCTTGTCGCATTGGCTAACGCCTGAAAAATCAAACACAACGAACAACGACTGTAACCTTAAAAAACTGGCTGTTGACGCTTTAAAACTACAGGGTATTTATATTAGTGCAGCATGAATTGTGCGGGAAAACATAAACATTTTAAGAGACCCTTTCGACTGCTTCTGTAAGGAAATACGAAAGCAGTGTACTGTAGCCACTGAAGCAGAATCTGAGTTTGCATTTCGGGCTCTCACACACGCCCTGCAAGCATATTGAGAGGCGGGGAGGCAATTATCTCGGTGTACTTGCGAGCATACTTATCTTGGAATCGGAATTTTTATGGCCTTTGATGACTCGTGGTCTTCACGTACCGCCAGTTGTACGTGTCATGCAATATGACATGCGCGACGCATGTGCTAAGCTCCCTTCTCCGCCGTGAGTGTCCTAGTGTCCTGCTGAATTAGCGTGGTACAGACGTACTCAGCCCTTCTTCTGGAGAACCGTGTTCTTTTCCTACCCAAGCGCCACTCTGCCCAGAATAGAAATCAGAAAACAAATTGAAATTATTAAACTACGTTCTATATATTACACCATATCTTTGGGACGACCTAAGGCTGGAAGGAATTGTCGGATAAGATTAAAGCAATGAACATGAACCTTTCTGTCATGAAGCCGATATTTTTTATTGGTAATACCTCAAGGGCCCCTGTCAAGGGGCGTTGCATAAGGGAGTAGACATTTCACTAACGGATGATTTCTTCGATAACTTCTTTGAAAAGGGCGATGCAGGAGTGGCGCACGATGTCAGCACAAGATCGTTCCATTTCGCTGATTTTGGAACGAAAACGAAGCGTGATGGGCAATGGTATGCGCACGGAGCGGATAAGCAGCTTTCGGATGGCTGATAAGGCATGGAAGACTACGAGCTGGACCGATAACATGGTTTAGGTGCAATGCATGATAAAAGTTAAGGAACAAACACAGTCGTTGCGCGTGATGCTAAGTTAACAATGTTAGCTTGAGATTTTATTTCGGCGGCGCTGGTATGATAGGAGTAGTGTAAATAAATGAATCTCGCTGCGCGATTGTGGATCGATTCAAGTGTTTTAATAAGAGTGAGTTCATGGGGATCCCAGGTGGTACATGCATATTGTCACGAAGCCAAAGATGACACAGTCGTCTTGAAGGAAAAGCAAGTTTATTGGAGCGAGCTTGTGTCCTCCTAATAACTACAAAAGTACACAGGCGGCGAAGCAGCAGTCAACAAAGTGACTTGCGTAGCCGAGTGTCGGCGAATCGAATGCCGCAGCATGTGCTCTGCAGATGCCGCGGCGCGAGTGCTTCTGGAAGCGTAGATTTACATCCAAAACATCGTAGATCAAAGAAGATTATTTGAGGTCAGTGTCGTTAGGGCGAAACGCTCTCCTTATCCGAATGAGCTAACCCGTGCAGCATAAAAATAAAAACTGGAACATGCGCTTCGCTTAGGACACAGATAACACAGCCGGGCGCAGCCGGGCAGTAAAAAAACCCATAAATAAACCAACACAATGCATGGTTCGCGTCAATATTCTAGCTTCGGGCGAACTACTGTTAGATAAGTTAAAAGTTTCACCGAAGGTGAGGCTAGACGTATGTTTCTTCGAGATAGCCACGAAAGCGGTTGGCGTCATTAGTAAAGTATGTGGGGTTACCAGCTCATATCCGAAGTTTGAGTGATGCCGAGGTATATACATGAAATAAGTGCTGCAATTTCAGAATCAACGAGGTAATATTTAGAGGACAAATAAGATTGTCATCGGCCAAAGGAAATGACTCAAGGTTTCTTTATGTTGAGGGACACCAGCCATTTTTTGCACCATGATTGAATCAAATAAAGATCTGACTGTAGGATGGCAGTGTTGTGTGCGTTGATAACCGGACGATAAATGGCACAATCGTCTGCGAATAGACTAATGTTAAAAGCTAAATCATTGCGGAGATCTTTAGTATAAATTAGGAATAGTAGAGGACCCAGAACAGTGCCTTGAGGTACGGCGGAGGTTACAGCGGATAGGGAGGAGCGGTGGTTATTAGCACAACACAAAAAAACTGCTTACGCGTAGTCAAGAAGTCACACATCTAAATAAAAAGATGATCGACGCTAAGACGTTGAAGATTCAGAAATATTCTCTTATGGGTAACTTTGTCAAAGGCTTTTTCGAAATAAATGAAAATTTCGTGTGCAGATATGTTCATGTGAAGGATAAAATTCTGGTGGTTAAATAACAGTGCGAGTTGAGTGTCACATGAAAGTCCGTTTTGGAAACCGTGTGGTTTAGGGTTAAAGAAATGTTCTGAACGTAAACAATTTACGATGTGGGAATAGAATATGTGCTTTATTATTTATAGCATACATTTGCGAAGGAAATGGGGCGATAATTACTCGTGAATATAAAAGACCCTTTCTCGGGACATGAACGATCTCACCAAGCTTCCAGTCCTTCGGCACCACTCCGCATAAAATGGACTGCTGTAATATGGACGAAAGGATATCGCTTGTTAGTTATTGAGTTAGTGTTTTTCAGTATTTTGGGATTGATGCCGTTCATTCCAGTGGACCACGTTACTTTCAATTCGCCAATTAGTTTTGCAATGCTGTAAGAATCGGATGTGACGTCTGGCATGACTGGTTAATCATGGATTGATACCAGAGCGCACGTATTGCTTGTGTGCGAGGTCCTATGTCACAAGAAGTAAATAAATTTAGCTTGCCTTTTCTGGCGTCTCTCGGAGTAACTGAATACACAGAAAGTGGATAGTTTGTCTAGTCATGTCGATAGCCCTAGTTTGTTAGTCTGCCCCAAGCAGAACTTATTCCCTAACTCAGGCAATCGAATCGAGATTGCGCCGTAGAAAAAGCTGAAGGAACGAATCGAAACAGCTGTAATTAACGTATTTCTTTGAATGATAATCGGCCATGCGTGATAGCACACGTGCATAGAGTTTACTGACAATGGCTGCAAACAAGCTTGTTAGCCAGTCGCAGGTGTGGCGCCGTATTCCTCAATGCGCAATTGCACCAGGAGACCTGCCGTAACGATTGTGCCTTCTTATAACCATCGTCATAAACCTACACTATTTTAACGCCATTGAGTTATTCTGCTCATTTTCCATTTTTTTATGGGTGCTTGCCCTGCACGGTTATCCGTACTTCTCAGGCCTCCATGGAAATGCGTTGCCGCTGCAAACAGGAAAATACGAATGGAGCAGCCAGATGCGAGGGCAGACCTCAATGTCTTATACGGTGCGGCGAAAAGAGATATGTAGAGAAGAGAGCAATAATGACACCGTGGACATTAATTAAAGGTTTTTTTATGTAAGCAGAAACTGCGCATGCGCATGGAAGTTCCTTATCTGCCCCGTTGGTGGTCACATGCTCGGTAGACTGGGCCACACGTCTGGCATTTGATGTCATCACACTACACCGCCTCTCGTCTAGGAACTGATGTTGGTACCAATATTTTATCACCTAACTAAAAGGCTGTCAAAAGAATAGCACCAGGCTCTCAAAAACCAAGTAAGGCCTAGATAATGAGAAACAGCGAGCTAAATTGCGTCCTCATAAGAAAACAGATCGCTGCAAATATATGTGAAGGTTTTACCGGAGCAAACCGTTACATAAAGATCATCGGCATTGTCGTGCAGAGAACTGAAAGAGCCGACCACACGATAGCCAATGTACAAATTTTTTAAATCATTTGAGCAACATCGAGAGAGATCCAACCAAAGGAAGACCAGGAATGTGGGAGAAAGCAATAAAAGTCCCGAAGGCACTGATCATGACAGACAATTCTTACAACATGCCGTCCCTCACACTTGCCCACACCCAAGAAAACAAATAAACACCATCATCAGCGCAGCACACAGCGCAGCTTTCGACGTGACAATTTGCGAGGCCACCGAAAACACCTATGAGTTCTTGTTCTTAAAACTGTTTTGAAAAACACAGAGGGAGCACTCATGTGACAAGCAAAAATTCTGGGACTTTCGTATAATAAAAATCGGTATGCGCCATTCATTAGAAGATGGTGAACCCTCCGGAGAAAAGCGACTAGTCGAAATAATAGACACGTCCCCGTTCCAGTGATTTTCCATAAACTTCGCCCCCTAGCAGAACACCTGGTTTGAACCCTAGACAAGGGCTGTCGGAGAGCACGAATAAAATGCTTACGATTTAAGTTTAAAAACCATGAAAACACAAGAGAAACCGACGCCCTAATACACGAAATTATAAAAGCATCCAAAGTCGTAACGAAAGTTACAACTCTCCTGCATACAGAAATGGAGGAAGCGGCCATTAGAGTCATTCTTTTGGCAATGCGCCATGCCAAACAATATCATTCCACACCCTCAATACGACACCAGACTTGGGTGCTGGCGCAATACGAACACAATTTATAAAGGTTCTCCAAGGTAAACCTATAATTGTATATCACGTGCGCCACCCGACACAAGGGTCTGGACAGGAACAGGGCAGCGAACCAGGAAGCCTTCGCCAAACACTCCGCACTCCTTCCTACTTACGCTAAAAACATGAACGTTTCTTCTTCGTGCGCCTATGAGCACGGCCTCTTGCCATGCCACACTGGGATCTCAACGCCGAAAAATACCGAACATTGTTCAGGGTACAAACCAGTGCATATATCCGCAAATCAAATAGGAATAGGTGTTTCGTAAAAAACATTCAACAGTAATCTAAAACTATGCTAAAGTTCGGACATATCCACCTTTCGGCACGCATCCTGTTCATCTCCGAAAATATGCCTAGGGGATAAATATTGAAGCATTACATTATCCACCACTATGGAAACATAGGCGGCAGCCTTCACAAGTACGTTTCCTCTAAACTCTCAACTAGTTTAGAGGGGGAGGAAAGGAACTACTGCTTCTGGGATCTGGTGATTGGTTTCCACCCTTTCGTTCCCTACCACCTTTTCCTTACCCCCTGCCCCTTATCACTTCGTTAAAACTTCCACTATTTCTTACTGATTACGTTGTTCTTTGGACCTCCCTCTAGGTCACGAAAAAACTAAAGTTATAAGACTGGCCACCACGCTATAGAATGAACACTATTGAACATACACACTGTCGCCTCACTGTCTGTGAGTCGATGTCGGTTCCCAAACTCAGCCGCCATTCAGAAGTGAACGAATTCTTTAACAATGAGTATATATCAGCAAAACCTTTCGAATCTACAGAACCTTGTAGAAACATTGTTTGGGTCAACGTCTTTAATCAAAACACAAAATTTGGTATATTTGAGGCAAAACATAGAAGCGCGACTCATACGAGCAGCGTTTTTTTAATAAAAATGGACGTTTCCCTATTTTTCAGATAGTCACGAAACAAAGCCGCAATATATGACGCAAAAAGTGGCTTCAATCGAGGTTGCGAAGGTGTTTCAAAAGCGAAGCTTTAAACGACACCCACAACAAATGTCCATGGGACGTCACTTGAATTCACACATGTGGCTCTAAAAAGAGCGAAACCACAGATTCTGCCAGCCGTTATGTTGGGTGGCAAATCGCGGGGCGGCATTCCGGACGCTACAGCCTGGGTCACGGCCGGGCTAGAGCAGCGGACGCCTCCGCTGAAGCCCGGCCGAGCGTCAGCAGAAAAAAAAAACGGTGAGGAGCATCTTTCAAAGAGTGACACAGCGGAACCTACACATGCTGATGTGCTAGCTTGCGGCTACACCACCGCGCTACACAAGCGGAGACACCTACACAATTCGGCATGTGAGCTTAGTGATTCCTATTTGTGCCAATTAAAACTAGTTACTTTAGTAAGTTTCAGAATTGCGAGAAGGCTGAGGCAACTATTATAACCGCTATTTATCAAAACCAGTTGCTTCTTTCGCCTTTTGTGATACCTTATATAACACAACCGAATCGGTATTTCCCAATTTTGAAAACGCAGTCCCATTCGGGATAAGCAGCGCGCGAAAGATAGCGTTTCTCTAGCAGCCAGGTGTCTGTCTGTGGTTTGTACATTTTGTATTCCGGCCCTGAAAAATAATCCTTAACGAATCTTAGCAAGCCGTATCGAACTTTGTGGACTTTCGAACGAATATACGTCAAGTGACGTATCCAAAGAAACAGGTCCAGAAAACAAAGTGCTTTGAATATCGAAGAGGGTGAGCTGCAAACACAAGAAAACAACGAAACAACCCAGTTGTTCGTTGTACTACAGTATTGTGGAGGACTGTAACGAATGGGAGGATGGCCCAATTGCGATGGTCAGGGCGGATGTCCACGGAAAGCATGTCCGAGATGGTTCGATGAAACCGTTCGGTTAAATCATTTGTCTGGGGGTGATAGCCAGAGGTTGTTTTGTGAATGGTCTCGGAAGCACCAGAATCTCTTCCAGCACGCTGGAAAGAACGTACTGCCGTGGTCGGTGATGAGAACGCGTGGTGCTTCATGACTCAAAATATAGTGACTCCGGACGATGCCGGCAACTTTTCTGTCGTACCGGAGCGTACTGGGGCTGTTTCTGCGTACCGTGTCCAGCGGTCCATAGTTATACCAATTCACCGATATCCCTACTGTGTCCAAGACAAAGGCCCGTACAACTCAATCCGAAATGTCTGGAAGGGTGCGGACGGGCAGGGCAGGAGGGGCAGCAAGCCGGCAGGTTGCGTTGTCGGTCGCTTGCAGTATAGCTAACGAGTATCCGCCCAGGAACGAGGCTCACCTTAAGACGAAAGCAACAAGGACCGCTGCTATAATGAAGCATAGAACACTCTGGGGATACAACAAATACTAGGTGTTAAGGGGAGTCTGCAAAGAGGTCATGGAACCAGGATTAACGTTCCGAAATTCTTCTCTGTGTATGAAACGAGAGACCCAAGCGCGCCTGGAGGTAAATCAGAGGGCGGTAGACAGATTGGCCCTAGGGGCCCACGGCAAAACTATAAATTAAGCGGTACCGGGGGATATGGGCTGATCACCTTTCGGGGCGAGGGATGCACAGTGCAAGATAAAGTTGGAGGAATGACTTCGCGACATGGAATACAAAAAAATGGCCCGCGGGGGTGTTTACGTATCTGTATAGGAGGAGCATCGACACGCGGCGGAGACGGAGGACTAGACAGCTCACCACGCGGTACGGAAAGTCGGTAGGAGAAAGTGCGGTTTACACAAAATTTAAAAAGCAGGTAAAGGAAGCAGAGACGACAAAATGGCAACCTAAAATGGAAGCGAAAAAAACCCTGGGGAGTTATAGGACCGAGAAACTGGAAATTAAGGCGGAAGGATTCTATGGCAATACTAGAGGCAGTGCGTTGCTCTTCGAAGCACAGGCGGGGTGCCTGAGAACCCCGACGTACAGGGGTATCTACAGGCAGCGGGATGAATCATGTACATGCTGCGGCAGTGATCGGGAAACTATAGACCTTATTGCGAGGGCTGCACAGAGATCCGACCACCGCGGGGGGAGGGGGAAACGACGCGGGCGGAGGCTTTTGGATTTGGGCTGGACGGAACCTCAGCTTCAAGGCCATAGAGGTGACGAAGAGGCGACTGGAGCGGTGGTGGAAGAAAAGTGGGGACGGGATTGGTACGCAAGCGGAGTAATTATACGGAAAAGAATTTCAAACAGCGGTAGGAGGAAAAAGGGGGGTGGGAGCGAAGGGAGATTACAATTGATGAGGGGGATATGTGGGGGGAAGCAAATCTATGAGGTTATCTAGGAGTAGGTCAAGTAAGCGCAATAAAGGAGGCAAGTCGCTTGATGACAACCGACGCATCGATTCAAAGAGAAAGCCACTATTCTTCATCACCATCATCGCTGCTGTCGAGGAGAGCACGAACGTACGTACTTAGCCACACTCCCCGAGAGGCCAGGCCAGAAGTAGCGATCACTAACGGGCTGGTACGTCTTTTCGAAGCCAAGATGCTCATGGGTGTCTCCGTCATGACACGCTTCCAAATTGATTGACAAATACAATGAAAGACGACAGGGACACACTTGTGTCCCGAAGGATAACGGCGTCGCTAATGTACACCTTCGTGTAGTTGGAAATTTTGCCGTTGACGTTGATCGCGGCTGTTTAAAGGTCAACACGGCTGGTTAACGGATCAATGATCGGGTCATAATACGGGTCCGCGCGATGCAAAGGAAGCAAATTGGGAAGTCGGACGACGCTCTGAGAGGTAAAGGGTGCAAGAGAACACGTTGCACTTGGGTACTCTGAAACAACTGGAGACGGAGTGGAGGACAATGGGCACCGCGACAGGGCGTCAGAGTCAACTTGCGGAACAGCGCGAACTAACAGGGATACAACAAGAAAGAAGTGGACAGGACTAGCACTGACTTTCAACTCGATTTATTGGAAAAGACGTAACTACTCATACATACACAGAATCCTCCTCCCCCACCACGCCACGTGCCCACACAAGCCAATGACATACTTTCACGACCTAAACACTCCACTGTTGACAAGGCACCCTTCTTAACACTGGAACATCTTATCGCGACAACAGCCTAAAATAACCAAATTCTTTTTAGTGCAGGATAACTGATGTTTCGCTAAAATATTCACTCCCCCACTTTCTGATGTAGTATGATTCCATAAACTCTCTGGTACGCCTGTCTTTATGCTCATACAAGATATCAGTCTCGCGGAAAAGCGGATGGCAACGGTCCTTACACGTGCAGCAATGTTCGGCCAGACGTGCGTAATCATCTATTTTAAGCTTGTTGCGTTGCTCCAATAATTGAACGTTTAAGCAGTGACCTGTCTGACCAATATACGCTTTTCCGCAAGATATAGGAATCTTGTAAACAACAGCTACAGAGCACGGTACAAAGGGTGATACATGATTTACTATACACGCACTTTTCTTCTTTCCCAGCTCATCTTCAGCAGTCCGCTGGAAGGCCGTACAGACGCTATTTAATTTAACCGGGGAAGAAAACACTACGTCCATCCCAAACCGTGATGTCACCTTTTTCAGCCCGTGCGACATCCTATGTACGTAGGGCAAAACAGCAAACTTTTTGCTCCTTTCCCTTGAGGACCCAGCCTCTCCAGCACTTCCTTGCTTTTTTAGCAGCCTTACCAATTTATGTGCCGTCATCCTGATTGTGGTGCCAAAAAAACCTGCCTCTTTAAGCCCAGAAACCTGACCTTGAAAAGCCTCACAGACTGAATCAGAACAGGAACGTGTCAATGACGCCCGTAAGCAGGATAAGGCTATTCCGTTCTTTATGAGGTTCGAGTGTCCTGAATTGTAATTCAACAGTGTTTTTTTTACCTTGGCTTATACAGGCAACACACATGATCTGACTTAAAGCGAAGCCGTAAGTCAAGAAACTGGAGTTCATCATTGCTAGGTAATTCCAGGGTGAACTGCACACCTCCTCTGTTTTCAGTGAAAACGTTTAACACATCCACACCACGTTGCATAACCATGGTCCCCGGCTGAAACACCAAATAGTCATCAACAAAACTAAAGACTACTTCAACCACCCCCCGCAAGGCACTTTGCGCCGCTCTGTCTACAGCGGCAAGAAAAGTATTACTTAAGACAGGAGCTATCTTGGAACAAATACAAACACCGTTACGCTGGATGAGTTGTTTATCTCCACAGGCTGCGACAGTGGCCTTCAAGTACATCGGCAGGAGTTCTAAAAATGATTAGACAGAAACCCCGCAGTCACTCCTAAACCGAAATTCATCATTATCATCCTGTATGCATGACTTGACTGCTTTAAGCAACTTATCATGCGGTAAGGAGTAATAAAGATCGACCACGTCGAGGCTAATAGCCTTGAAACCTCTCATCCTTCGTTCCTTCAGGAACCGGGCAATTGCCTCATAGTTGCGCACCAAAAGGGGTTGTGGAAACACAGTGACGACAAGTGCTTCTGAAGGAACGAGGCAACAGCCCCCTGCCACGCCCCAGCCTCGGAGACAGTAGTGCGGAACGGTATTGCTATTTTGTGGATTTTTGCGGAAAAAAAGGCTTCAAAGCAACATTTTTTCGTTCTTCACTTGGCCAGCTAGCGACACTAAATTCAGGCTGTCAAGCAGGGCAATGCCTTCTGCTTTACCTTTACCGCATTCTCTGATACTGGAACAAAAGTCTTATCTAGCGCTTCCCTAGCCTTATGTGCAAACATTTCATGAGGCATCACGACGAAACAGCCTTCTGTGTCACAGACAACAACCCTTACGTTCTCAGCCACTAGGTCGTCAATCACGCCACGCAGCCTTGAAAGCCTACAATGCGAACCTATAGTCCTGACCACCGTGTCCACACACTCAGTTGTGCACCGAGGTCGCTCCTCTTCAGGTGCCTGTTCGGAGATGCGTCTCGCTGCAGCCACTTTTTCGATGGGAGACAACCGAGCTTCGAACCCGAATTTGGGCCCAAGCAACAACAGATCTCTCGAGAAGTCCGCAAGTGACACTTCCCCAAGCACTAGTACCTCTCCTACTTGCGTGTGGTGATTTGTTTTCTTGCGCGGAAGCTGGGTAAATGTTGAGGACCATAGCAGTTTCGTCACACGCACTGATTACCGGCTCCACGCGCTGAAGTCCCGCTGCTGCGAAGTGAAATCATGTTGTGCGCAGGACACACGAAGGCAGTCTTTGTAGTACCTTTCTTGTCGATGCCATTCCGCTGATACGATCTCGCAGACCCTCCTCGAATGACCAGACGATGGGTCAAGGGCACCAAACAACCCACGGGCATCGGGTGGACAGATTCCCAGTTTGGCGTACCATGAAGCTGTTCTCGCGCGGCAAACACAGACTGCTATGAGGGCACATAGCACTGCACATAGGGGGCACATAGCAGAGGAGGTCTGCAGATCACCCTGAAATTACCTAGCAATGATGAACTCCAGTTTCTTGAATTACGGCTTCGCTTTAGGTCAGATCATGTGTGTTTCCTGTATAAGCCAAGGTAAAAAAAACACTGTTGAATTACAATTCAGGACACTCGAAGCTCATAAACAACGGAATGGCCTTATCCTGCTTGCGGGCGTCATTGACACGTTCCTGTTCTGATTCAGTCTGTGAGGCTTTTTATGGTCAGGTTTCTAGGCTTAAAGAGGCAGGTTTTCCTGGTCCCACACTCAGGATGACGGCACATAAACTGGTAAGGCTGCTAAAAAAGCAGGAAGGTGCTGGAGAGGCTGGGTCCTCAAGGGAAAGGAGCAAAAAGTTTGCTGTTTTGCCTTACGTACATAGGATGCCGCACGGGCTGAAAAAGTGGCAGCATGGTTTGGGGTGGACGTAGTGTTTTCTTCCCCGGTTAAATTAAGAAGCGTTTGTCCGGGCGTCCAGCGGCGTGCTGAAGATGAGCTGGGGAAGAATAAAATTGCGTGTATAGTAAATCATGTATCACCCTTTGTACCGTGCTCTGTGGCTGTTGTTTACAAGATTCCTATATCTTGCGGAAAAGTGTATGATGGTCAGACAGGTCGGTGCTTAAACGTTCGAATATTGGAGCACCGCAACAAGCTTAAAAGAGATGATTCCGCACGTCTGGCCGAACATTGCCGCACGTGTAAGCACCGTTGCTATCCGCTTTTCCGCGAGACTGATATCCTGTATGAGCATAAAGACAGGCGTACCAGAGTGTTGATGGAATCATACTACATCAGAAAGTGGGGGAGTGAATATATTAGCGAAACATCAGTTGTGCTGCACGAAAAAGAATTTGATTATTTGGAGCGGTCGTCGCGATAAGGTGTTCCAGTGTTAAGAAGGGTGCGTTGTCAACAGTGGAGTGTTTTGGTCGTGATAGTATGTCATTGGCTGGTGTGGGCACGTGGCGTGGTGGGGGAGGAGGATTCTGTGTATGTATAAGTAGTTACGTTGAAAGTCAGCGCTAGTCCTGTCCACTTCTTTCTTATTGTGTCCCTGTTAGCTCGCGCTGTTCCCCAAGATGGAAGTACACCAACTCGCCCAACTCGCCACCCTGCGTCAGAGTCAAGGTGTTTCTTGTTCGACTTGTACCTGACTGAAAAGTTAATATGCTGAAGGCGTACAATCTAGCAGCCGAGGCGTCCTGCCACGTTTTTGAGCGAGGAAAGCCTGCAAAGTGCGTGGTGGTGAGTCACCACTGTAGTGGCGTTCATACACGCATAGTCCGAGATTTTACACAGCTCACACGACGGAAAGACACTCCTGCTCAGTTACGGTCTAATTTCTCTCAGCCTGTGGTAGTGCGAGGCTTGCGTAAGCAACAGCCCTCTCTTGAAGCTGTGAATTTCTCTGAAGCAGGAAAGCGTCCATTGTATGTTCACTTGTGTCTGTGTGTGAAGTATGATTGGCTTTGTGTCATCGGAATGAATGTGCAGTGGTCCAGACGTGAGGCGGATTTAAGCGCTTCAAGAGCATATTCTTACCTACTCGATTAGACATAAGGTGGGCCCGACGGCAAGAGTTAGTTCAGATGGGATGCAAGGGTAGCAAAGTTCTGAATGAACCGTCTGAAATACGACGCTAGTACCCGGGTAACGCCGAAGCTCCACAACGTGAAGTGGTTGAGGAAAGTGTAGCACTGCTGATACTTTGTCGGGGTCGTGTCCTATCCCTTCTTTGCTAACATTGCGACCTCGCATTTTGATTATTTTCCTAGCAAGGCGTTATTTTTTTTAATTCAGCCACAGTTAGGCCCACAAGGACGGCATCCAGACGTCGTAGATATTCAAGAAACGTTGAAAAAAGACCAAGATGTCGTCGAGGTAACAAAACCAAGATTTCTATTTGAGTCCGCGGAGCACAGGGCCCATCGTCCGCTGAAAAGTTGAGGGAGCATTCCAGAGCTCATGCGAAATGGCAATAAATCAATACAGACAATAAATCAATCGGTAGTGGCGATTGCTGTCTTCTCATTGTCAGACCATGATTTGTACTTTACCAATAGCCTGAACAAAGGTCCAGGCTTGAATCGTATTCAGCTCCCTGTAAGCAGTTAAGTGAGTCATCTATTCATGGCATTGCATACACATCCTCCTTAGTGATTCTGTTTAGGGCTCAATAATGAGGACGAATTGGCATGGAGCCACCTTTTTTTAAATGCAGAGCATTCCAATAACTCACGATGTCACCTGCGTTGACGTCCGTAGTCCGCACCGCACCCCTCCCTACTATATAAAAAAAATACTATCCGGCGCCTGGTTTCGATCCCTCGACCCTGCGGGCGGAACGCAATGTAAATGTGCTCTACCCACTGCGCCACAAAGCCGACACAGAATGGGACGCTACGAACGCGCCTTATATCGTTGACTCATTCAAATTACTGCTGACGAGCGCTCTCTCGTCAGCAGTTGCCACAAGTGCAACAACATTAACGTAACGCAAGCTACTTAACGCCGTGTGCCCCCGGAAATGCTCTACATTTGATCGTGCCCCTCGCGAGGGGGATGTTTCACTGCGTCTTCTCTCGGTCGCGGGACCCGTGGCGCCATCTGGCGGAGGCGCGGCACAACTCGTAGCACTTTCTTTGAAAAAGCGCCTCGAAAGCGCGGCAAAAATACAACCGCAGCCCAACAACCTCTTGCAAGCATATTTTGAGGTAACCGCGCAGCTGCAAGGCCAGGATGTTCACCTCCAGCGCAGCGTCCGGGAAGGGCGACGGCACAGAAATCGCAAACTGAGAAATAATTAGCCGCTTCCAGTTTGCCGAATCGAGAGACAGCTTCTCTTCCTTCATCATAAACGCACAACCTGAGGCACAATGAAGCAAGATAGGGGTATTGCGAAATGGGTCGACAAAGGGCGGCAGTATCTATCTTCACAAAGACAACTGATGCCGTCGACGTTACCCCTATTTCGCTCGTCCATTCCACTGGGTCAGAAGATGCGGTTCCAGCAGAACGCCAGGTGCGGCCGCTGGTGTTACCCAGTCGTCTTTCAACGCCACCCATTAGTTGTAAAACCCCAATTATTTAATTTATTATCAGTAACAACGAAGCTTGCAACCCGTAACGCGCGGATTGCAAGGTGCTGAAATGCAATGTGTGTATCAGCTCCGCTATGGTTTTACGTTCATTACTTGATTGGCTTTTTTATCGGGCCGGTGATGCTGTCACGCTTTGGTTTATTACGAAAGAGGAACGGGCGACTGCAATACCTCGCGCTACGCAGCGCGAAGTTTCAAGTTTCACGGTGGAACCGCCACAAGTTCTCCCTCCCTGATGTGTTTACCTCTTGCTAAGGCTTGCGTGTTCTTAACGGAGCGCAGGGAAAGGCGTCAAGGTGGCGCGCCGCTTCTTTCTTTCTCTCCAGGGATGCTATCACGGGGCTAGGAAAGGAGCTGAGGGCAACAGGAATGGGATGCCTCTCATTGGTCGATGGCGTGGGTTAACCGAGGTCAGCAATATAACAAATAAAAGATAAAAAGTCGCTAAATTTAGCGACAAAAGCAAAACCTCAAATTAATTAAAGTTTGCAATTGCACGGGTTACATTTCATGAAATAAGAAAAAATGAGTGTGCCACGGCAACGCCGCCTGTATCATCCTTGCCTAACGCGTGAGCGAAACAGAATCCCCGGACGCTCGCCGCCGAGTCTGTACACAAAGCAGCCGCGTTGGCGGATTGCCTCGAAAGCGCGTCATCCCTATTTTCAAACAGTGGGACTGGGGAAGACCATGGACTTGACTACGGCCGAATAACGCTGCGTTTTAGCGTGTCAGCCACGTTTCCCTTAATACTGTCTTCGATGAAGATAGATGATACAGATGACGGCGAACAATGGTGTCCCATCAGATTGAATTCAATGTTGTTAGAGGGAAAAGTTTCCAATACGTATCAAAAGAGGCCTCATGCTTGTTTGAAACTTCAAGTACCGCCAGGGTCAAAGCCTAGGTGAGTTCCGGGCTGATATTTAGTGCGAGAGAAGGCTGAGATGCGGTTGTTTCCGGGCAATAGGCAAGGGCGAGCTGAAGCAGAACTCGTGGGAAGAGTGGGGATCTTATTGTTGAAGACAGAAGCGATAGTGCAGCCTTGCAGGAGTAGAACTTTTTCTGGCGTAGTATTATGCCCAGGGGATAAGGCTCGCCCACGGAAAACGTTGTGAGGCAGAGCACCAACAGAAATATCATGACAAAGGAGACGGCCAGAGTAGATGGCGAGCATGACACCTTTAGTAACTGTTCCTGCGTAAACTGAAAGAATGCACTCTTGGCGCTGAGCTACAAGATAGTCGTCAGTCAATGCCAGACGAAGGGCACAAATTTCAGGCAGTGAAGAATGTTCTGTGTCCGTTAGGCTGAAACGGGGCGACGAGCAACAATTCAGAGCTGGCGTCGAAGACCGGAACCACTGCCTATGATGAGCGTGTGATGGCAAGGCGACAGCGCGGTACCCTGAATGTGATGACAAACTTCCTTACATAAACGCGAACTGTAGACTGTCCTGATGCCCGCATGGACGCTTTGTTAGCACCATGCATTTCAGGTGCCTTGAAGGGAGTTTTCACACTCACTTCGTAGTCTTTCACACAAATCATCGTGGTTAATCGTGATAGTTGCTCCAGTGTCCACCTGCGCCTTAACTAAAATACGCTAAACTGACACAATACGTCTGACGGTAGGGCTGGATAAAGTTTTGGCTTCCCAGTAGACGCAGTGTTCCTTCCTAAAACTGCATGACCTTGTTTTCACCGGCCAAGGTATTACCGTGCACAACGAGGCTTAGAGGTGAAACGGAACGGCGGGACGCAAACGGAGATCGGCGTCGCGATTCTCTAGTATTTCTAGGACCGTCAGCAGAATCACTCAGAGGGGAAAAATGACGTATTGAAGACTCTTAGGCTCGCTGTCGAAAACTGGAGCGGGGTCTCATTTTGTTGAGCTCGTAGATGCCATACACGCACAGTTCATCCTGCTGGCGCCTGAGGCAAAACCGGGCGATGTGACAGCGGATTCCGCATAAAAAACAAGGCTTTATTTGCCAGCGACTCTGGACGGGACTGTAGCCACGTGGGGTAGTACGGTCGTGGACCAGTAGCGGAATAGAACGCAGAAGCACACCCTAGGGAATACTGAGAACTAACTGGTGACAGCGGGAGCGATGGTCATGCACCAAGTTTGGAGGAGGACAGTGCGGCCAAAGGAGCTACATGATCTGGGGGTCCGTGTTCTTAGGGACGAGTGCTCTGTGGTCATTTCTCATAGACCTGGCGTAGCAGCGGAGTCGGAAGAGTTGGGGGCACATGAAGGAACGTGATTGTTGAGCTCTTTCCTGATTCTGGCCTGTATTTATGGTGTTCACTGAAAACTTTACAGTGAATTTGTTCGCTTGGGAATATTGGAAACGGCCTTGTTTTTGCCACTTTGGCACAGACATGGCCAGGCTTTTCCAGCTGCACCCATACGTTCTAAAAGAAAAAAAAACACCGACATGTGTCGTCGGCCCTCTTTCAACCCAATTTTCAGCAGTGGTGTCAAAACATGTTATTAATCGCACTAACATTACAGTTGGAATCGGCCACCAGGGGGCTGACACAGGCGAACGCGCCTCATTTCGGCTCTCGCTTTCCGACTCAGCATCGGCGGATCTACGCTGCATTCGCCAAAAGGACCACCACTAGCGAAAGTTTAGCATCACCAGGGACCATCTGATACCAGGGTGAGCCACAACAGACCTGGCAAACCCATTTTGTCGGCCTCGACAACTTGGCCACCACGCCGGTTCCGCTGGGCCTACTTTGTAGGCCTAGCCACCGCCACTCGTCGTAGCAACGCCGGCTCACCGCACGATGAGCCAAGAGCCCCCAACCTCGCCCCCGCAAGCCAACAGCATGGAAACGGACTCTTCGGACGAGAATACACGCGGCTCCGCCAACCCTTGGATCACCGTACTGCGTAAAAGAAGCAAGAAGCAAGGCAACAACGCGTCGCCCTCGACACAAGACGCCGTCCAGCGACCGACGACATCGGCACCGCGCTCCGCCACTAAAGAGCCACTTCCCCGCTTGCCCGAAAACAACTACACGATCGTCTACCGGCCCAGAGAAGGACTCCATGTAGCTTCCCTGACGACCCAATTACTGACCGCGGCCTTTGCAGAGAAGTGCAACCTCCTCTTCCCGGAATTCTTCCGAAAAGTGACTCTTCTGCTCCAACCCGTTCTGAACGTGCTCGTCGCCAGCACAGCCGACCCGGACCTCGCAATCATGCTCAGCGAAATTGAAAGCCTGCAACACGCCAACCACCTACTTGAGTTCTCCGCATATATGAAGCCACCCCCTGGCTCCAGCCGCGGGGTAATTCACGGCCTCGACCCAGACATCACTGATGACAACCTCATGAAGTACCTTCAGGGAAATGGACAAACTCTGCTTCACGCCCGCATAATGGGAAAAACAAGGTCAGCACTCCTCACTTTCCGAACGAAATTCGTCCCGTTTTACGTGAAATTGGGCAGTGTGTTAATTCGCTGCCGCCCTTTCCGCCGATCCGTGCAAGTGTGCCGAGTGTGTGGGGAACTTGGACATCGGTCAGACGTGTGCCCCACTCCCGACCACCGAAAGTGTATGAACTGCGGACTATCCAACCCACCACCAAGTCACTCGTGCGACCCGAAATACCAGCTGTGCCTCCTACCTCATACCACGGCGGGCAAGGACTGTCCACGCCGTTTCCTGCCGCAACTCCCCGCACGCAAGCCCAACATGCAGGCCCCTAACCAGGTAAGCTGGTCTGCTATCGCGGCGCGCGCTCCTGCTGCTCAACCCCCACCCACAACCACCAACCCTTTCCCACCCCTACAACCAAACACCAACCCACTACCACCTCTCAAAATGGAACTCCCACCACCACCCTCACCCCTACTCGCCATGCTTTCGACGCTCAAAGAGCAAAACGCCCAACTACTCGCTCGCGTGAAAGCACTCGAAGCGGAACGCTCTACTCCACCACCTCCTCCTCCTCCCCCTCCACCACCTCCCCCCTCTGTGACCATTACTGCAGCCCAATAGAAGAAATTATCAACTCACGGTTCAACGACTATGTCCTGCCCCAGGTACAAAAAATGAATGAGCAAGTCACAGCTCATTTCGCCAAGATGCTCACAGATGCTACAGAAACATTCATTCGCACCTTCAATGAACGTATCGGGCACTTGGAACGCATAATGAACCTCGACAACCCACCCGAAACAAAGAAAACCCGTATGCAAGATGGACAATAAGCCACCCACCCAACCCCCGCTCACCATATATCAGTGGAACTGCCGATCCTTCAAAGGCAAAAAGGCAGCACTCGAACATTTCGTAGCTACGCAACCAGCGGACATAATTGCCCTCCAGGAAACAGATACGCCCCACCCCACCCTCAGAGGATTCGACACGTACACGAACCCTCCCCACTACCGTACGGCCATCCTAGTTGCAGGCACACTCACAGCACAAGCGATCGCAATCGCATCATCGACGGACCACGTTTTAATTGAACTTATACCACGGAACCCCTCAAGCCCCAGCATATTCGTTTTGAATATCTACAGCCCCCCAACGCACTCCCTCACGGATATCGAAACCTTGTTGAATGTCACAGCCCGGAAAGCCAACTCCAATCCCTGCATTGTACTGGGCGACTTCAATGCCCCCTACATCACTTGGGGCTACCCGCGAGCGACTAAAAAGGGCACAGCGCTGCTACAGGCCTCGCAGCAACACCATTTTACACTGCAGAACGACGTCACGCAACCCACCCGCATGGGCACAAGCGTCACGCGGGACACTATCCCAGACTTAATATTCGCGCGTCATACCAATAATCTCACCTGGAGTCTTCTACCGGAAACCTTAGGAAGTGACCACCACATTATCAAGATAACGCTGCCCTCTACTCATCATAGACACCGAATCGGGATAGCTAAATTGACAGACTGGAAAGCTTTCCGCGAGGATCCCCTCCCACGCCTCACACCTGCAGAAGATTTGGACCGCTGGGCACAGAGCCTCCTTGAAACTCAGTCTCGGCACACCAAAAGCATCAACCTAACTCCAGAAATCCCGGCAGTTGACGCCCACCTAGACCACCTCTGGGAAGCGAGACGTAGCCTCCTAAATCGCTGGCGACGCAACAAACATAATCGCAACCTGAAACGTCGCATAGCACAACTTACCAAAACCGCTCTAGATTATGCGAAGCAACTACAAAACCAAAACTGGCGCACATTTTGCGATCAACTCGCCGGGACACTCACGACCAAACGAGCATGGCACATTCTCCGAGGTCTCATGGGCACCACCACCTCCAAAACAGCCACCAACCAAACAATCTCTCGACTCATTCATAACAATACCCAGCCCCCCGACAGCCTACTGGCCTCGCTACGAAACAGACTCTTCGCAACGGCTACAACACCTTCGCCGCACCCGGATTACAGGGGAACCCCGAACGAGGCCCTGGACGCCCCTTTCACCCGCACCGAACTTCTACGGGCCCTATCCAGCCTCACTCGCAACACCGCCCCGGGCCACGACCGCATCACCTACAAACTCCTTCGCAATTTGGACGAAGACCACATTGACGCCCTCCTTGAATATTACAATCAACAATGGGCCAATGGCACGCTACCCCCACAATGCCGGCATGCCGACATCAGCCTACTCCCCAAGCCAAACAAGCCCGTTAACCTGGACAACCTACGGCCAATCTCTCTAACATCGTGTACCGGCAAACTACTGGAGCACCTTGTCGCACGCCGCCTAACTGCCCACCTCAACGATACAGAACAACTCCCGCACACCATGTTTGGCTTTCGTGCGCATCTGTCAGCACAAGATATTCACCTACAACTGAAAGAAGATATAATTGATAAGCTCAGCAAGACGCATCCAAGCACCATATTGACGTTGGACATTAAAGGAGCGTTCGACAACGTGTCCCACAGCGCAATTCTCGATCAACTACAAAATACAGGCTGCGGCCAGTCCACCTATAACTACGTCCGCGCGTTCCTAACCGATCGTACGGCCACAATAACCATCGGCCCCCATCGGTCCGATCGCTTTAGCACACCCGCCCAAGGAACACCACAAGGGTCAGTCATCTCGCCCCTGCTATTTAATATTGCTATGGCCGGACTCCCACCACTGCTCTCAAACATCCCGGATATCTCCCATGCACTCTATGCGGATGATATTACAATTTGGACCAACAAAGGCTCCCCGGGCCTCCAACAAGACAACCTGCAGCAAGCTACCGACACCGTCACTTCATATCTCCGCACATGTGGACTTCACTGCCCACCAGCCAAGTCGGCCCTCCTAATACTCCGAAGTAGAACGCGCGGCCGCCCCTTACAACCAACACCAGACCCCGAAATATCAATCGATGGCCAACCAGTCCCGACAGTACCCACACTACGCATCCTCGGAGTGCAATATCACCACGATGGATCGGGGGCAGCATTCCTCCCCCGCCTGCAGAAAACGGTGGCTCAACTCACGCACCTAATACAACGGGTATGCTCTCGCCGCCACGGCCTCAAAGAGGCAGACACGTGTCGCATAATGCAAGCCATGCTCACAAGTCGCATCACTTATGGAGCACCCTATCTGGCATTGAAACGACAAGAATCAGCAAAGATCGACTCCCTCATACGCAAAGCATACAAGTAAGCGCTAGGCATACCGGCCTACACATCCACAGATCTTCTCCTCCAGCTTGGGCTCCACAATACCCTGTCGGAACTGATTGAAGCCCACACTACCAGCCAGCTTCAAAGACTTCAAATCACTGCTACTGGACGACACCTCCTCAAACGCCTGGGCCACCCTACGGCTCCAACCCCCGAAACATTCTGCAGCCTTTCTACAGCAGCCCGAGATACCATTCATGTCCTTCCACTACCCAAACTTATGCACCCCGTCTACAACGTAGGTCGCCGCCAACATCGCGCACGCCTACTCCTCAAAAAGTACGGCGCCGACCCCGATACCTACTACACTGACGCAGCCCCATACCGCACATACCCGGCCCATGCCACAGCAGTAATCCACACAACCAACATCATCACAGCTTCTGCCACAATACCAACCACATCCATTGATACCGCAGAGGAGGCTGCAATCGCTTTGGCCATCACCAATGCACCCTCATCGGACATCACAGTGCTGACCGACTCCCAGTCCGCTTGCCGCCGCTACGCCACGGGACGCATCACTCGCATCAGTTCCAACATCCTAGCACGCCGACCGTCGCTCCCAACGACCCGTATAGTGTGGATCCCTGGCCACACATCTCTTCCTGGGAACGAGGTGGCACACGCCACCGCCCGCGAACTCACTTACCGGGCATTCCCAGGAGAGACCAACGACGTACCGGCCCACGAAGACCTAACCCTCCACCCCCTGCCCCCAACGTACTCCGACATCTTAGCCCACTACCGAAACTCCCGACGACTCTATCCCCCCCACACCCCTCCCTCACAACCGCCGACGCCCGCATATGGCGGCGCCTACAAACACAGACGTACCACAATCACCCGCCTTCATTATGTCTCCCCCACCCTCTACCCATTCAACTGCCCATACTGCAACTCTCCCAACACCACCACCCACCTAGTTTGGACATGTCCGTCCAATCCCCCCCTCCCTACTCCCCTCTCCCCCTCTCCTGAGCATTGGGAGCGCGCGCTGCGCTGCAGCCAGCTCGAAGAAAAGGAAGCCCTGATTCTCCGGGCAAAGACTGCAGCCACAGCCCGCGGCCTACCGGAATAGGATGGCCACCCTGTGCTCCACTTTTAACTTTATAAGCGACCCCAAACCATCCACCGCCGGCGGCGTTGGCGTCCGCAGTGCTCCTCTATATTTGAAAAAGGAACACCATCCGGCGCCAGGTTTCGATCCGAGGACTTTGCGGCCGCAGCGCGACGCTCTACCGACCAAGCCACGGACGCGACGGTGATATCAGTGTTAGACGCGCCTTATATCTTTAACGCATTCAAACTACGTCGTCAGCGGCGTGCGTTGGCGACTCAGCAGCGTTATAGCGGCTTGATAACTGCGTGGTGTACACGTGATACTACAAACCCGATGGAAGAGATGGAAGAGAAGGCGGCGAGGCGGTGGGGTGCGGGGGCCGAGCGCAAGCGCCGCAAGCGGGCCGACAACCGTGCATTCGCACTTTCACATTCTCCCCCTCGGGGAAATGCGGGGGAATTTTTTAACCCAACTCCCTTCCCCTCTTTTCTTAATAAACGTTTTCAACAACAACAACAACAACATTACAGTTGAGGGAGTACTTTGCGCTCGGTGGGGGACAACTTGCAACACCAAGCACACATCGTGTTCTTAGCACGGACAAGTAACGCCGTCTCGGCGAGCCCAGGGTAACTAGTGACCGCGCACACACGTGGTTGCCCGCATGCACGCCACGCCAGAGCGCGAAGATCTCCTTTCCACGCTACCGAGTCGATGCTTCTAGAAGAAAGCGCGATGACAGAAGGGCGTCCAGGCGCTGACACGTGGCAGTCACAGCCGAAACGGTACGAAGGCGTTTCGCGCAGCGTTGGAATCGACACAACGTTGAACTCATCGTTATGACGATCACGTACAGGTATGACGAAGAAACACTGGCGCATGGGATTGTGCTATGATTATGAACAGATGGAGACAAAGTGCTGAAATTTCACTCAGGAATTTTAAATGCAGAGCATTTGTTATTCGCACGATGTCCGGCGTCGGCGTCGGCGCCGTCCACACGCTCACTGCGCATGCGCGTCGCGTCGAGGCGATAGCGAACACTCTCTCGCGAGGGGCATTCGATTGGATTGGCTTGGATTGGCTTCGCTTGGCTTGGCTTGGCTTGGCTTGGATTGGATTGGATTTGGATTGAATTGGATTAAAGTGGATTGTGTTGGATTGTGTTGCGTCATAGCCCCGGCACGTTGCGTATAGCCGCGGCAGACGAGCTGGGGCCGGCGCATGTGCAGTACTCTCTCTTCCGTGGTTTCCTCTCCTTCGCATATAACCGGTGTGCCGTTCTCCGGCGAAGCAACATCCGCGCTTGGCTCAAACACCTAGAGTCCACGCCGCTTTACAAGTACGCCAACGTCGTCATCGACTGGGACCGGCTTACGCAGTCCCCTCAACGTATATAAAGCGTTGGGAATTCAGTCAAGGGCGTCTTTGCTTGGCTTTCGCTTGACGTGATGCTTTGCTTGACTCGAGTAGATGCGACGCATTTACTCGAGTTCCCCCCGTGGGAAGATGCGGGCGGGTTTTTTTTTCATAGCCTTGACTGCGGTAAAGAATCCTTACGCTTGCATAAAAAATGGACGTCGGACTGTAACGAATACCGGATTGAGCGCCATTTTATTGTATTAAATCCTGAGAACAGTGATCGCTGACTTGTCTGGCGAGAAGAACTCGGACGTTTCTGGCCTACCCTTTTTAGAGCATATGCAGGAGTTCCTGTTGATTATTTTACGTTTCTATACCCCTCTCTCAGTGTTTTCACCGGGAAAACGATTCAAGGAGCTCCACCTATCCGTTTGCACTATGCACTCGCTCGTGATGCTCGTGACGAATTGTACTTAGGAAAAGTGTTTAAGTGCCGCTAGCTGTTTTTAGACATTTGCCCTCCATGTGTTAATAAGTAGCTCCTGCTGCTGCTGCAATATGTATATTTGAATTCAAAGCATAATATTCTACTCATATATAAGGCTTCTACAGGCTGTCTCTTGCTACGTAACGTAGGGTATGTTACAAAGTGGTAAGCTATGTTATTGTAAGCCACGCAACGCGAGCTAGCTAGTGGTACATGAACATTGTAATCTACGTGTTTTCTATGTCATTCGCCGGAAAATGTCCTTAAATGTCTCGATTGTTTTCTATGGTGAGGGCCAGTAATATACCGTTTGACTTTGCCATCACCAGGATTGGAAAATAGCAGCCAGATCATTTTGAATGTGAACAATGCATGAGGTTTTCCCTCTGTTGGGTTCTGTATTCTTCGTTTGCTGATGTTTTAATTTTTTACCAGTAATCTCTAAACACCCGTATTGTATTTCAGTTTTACAACACTTCGAAGCGCATCTGGACTTATATTGGGTCATATCGTGCAACGGAACGGATGCAGACGTGCAAGTTTGATGAGGTCACATACGAAACCTGGAGTGACGTTGTCTTCACGAGAAGTGCTCGAACAGACCAGTAATGTATTTTCGCCTTCGTTAATAAACTTTGCTGAAAATACCGGAAATAAACCTGAGTTTTTTTTCTATTTTTCTGGCAGGACAAACGAGCACGTTCAGGTGCTAAAAGGAATATTTCTTGATCAGGAGCGGCGGTACGAACCAACATTTATGCAGATTTCTAACTCGGGTGAGTGGGCCTTTTTTTTGTTTTCTTCGCTACTCATGGCAGAGTGGAAAAGCCTGGATAAGATAAAAACCCGCTATGACAGGGGATTACTTGTTGGACATTCCGGGGCAGTATGCAAGTGAAGTTAAAACGTTCACATACACGTTGCAATTATTAAGTTTAAGAAATTGCTTATTATGAACATGTGTTAGTGGGGGATATGTTAAAGTAAATAAAAGTGCCTCATATTGAGAACTCCACCGATATAGAAGCAACTCAAAAGCAGGAAAAAGTTCTCCAAAAATCAATTTTCAGGTCAGCAACTATGCCAACGGTTGTGGCCTCTCTTGTGTGTAGCCCTCGCGATAACTTACCTCTTCCTTCCCTTTCTAAAATCATTCCCTGGGCCAACGTGGCACAGGCTTTATCTTCTTCGAAAGTCATTATTTGTCCTTATTTGCGCTAAGCGTGGTGAACACCTATACAACAAGGTGCGCATCCAGCACTTCAAATTAAACTATTGAAGCACCCCTACCCCTCTAAGGAAAAATATCTTAAAAGGCCTTCATGTTTTTATTTGACTTTTTTTGAGTACCTGACACCCCTTACGAAATATTATTTTTATTATTAACATCAACATCGACCCGAATATTAACTAACAATCCCACCCAGAATTCAGATCTGATGCTTACCTCGGTCATTTCATCATTATCCAAATATGTCCAGCCGCGAATGCATCCGCATTTCGTCTCATTAGGACGCGAAGACGCCAGTGTGGAAGCAGGGACTATCATGGTGTGTGGCTTTAAAGAGCCGATTAAGAGCTGATTTTGTATTCAGCATACACACGATGCTTTCTACTTCTGGATCCACGAATAGAACCAGGGTACGCCTCGCCTGGAAGAAACATTATCCCGGATTTCTGTGAGGCTTAGCTTGGTAGGTGCTCCCGGGCTAGGAAGCCTCTTTGGCACAAAAATAAAGCCCCTTAACATTGATGGATCTGTCCACCCCGGTGTAGTACTTCTTTAAATCTCTGATACCTACCACCATAACTTGTGACTCTCAGTACCGAGCAGCTTCAAAGCACTTGGCTACAGCTACACTCGGGCCTGCGATACGGAACGTGTTTATAAAATACTCTGCGTCCAGAAACGCCACCTGGAGCACTTTAACTCGGCAACGTAGATCTTTCAGACACCGTCTAGCAAGGCAAGCTTGGATGGGCTATTACATGAGCTCCCGATAATTACCCGGGAGGCCATAGGATTGAGAGAGGGTTCGATGAACGGGCAAAGCTTCACCGAGTTTAGTAGGGATCTTATTCTGTGCTACCGAGGTCCACCGAAATAAAAGAAGCCCATCGTAGCATTCTTGGTGGACAGACAACTACCAGGGAACGTAAACGACTGGCTTAGCAGTTGCGAGGGAATTTTATTTTTTGAAATTATTTTAAGCAAACGATACAGGTTGAAAATAGTACAAGGCTATGCGCTCACAGCCAGCAGCTATGACGAGCCCGTAGACTGATTGAACGAGGACGTCGAATTAGAAATGTATAAGGAACAATATATCACACGGTTGCGATAAGAAACAAACGGAAAAATAGGTGAAACAAATATTAAAATGGTCCGTGGTAAATTTTAGAATAGAAAGTAAGCGCACTTTAGGTGATTACACTAGTTGAATTTGTGGAAAGGAATAACCTGACACCAATAAATACATTTTTGTTCAAACGAAATAATAAAAAATAGAATAAAAAAGTCACTACTGAATCACAAAACATGAAATGGCCTTCACTTTAAAGTGACAGCACAAGTATTTTGCAGGACATGGCGGTGCCAACCGAAATTATGAGCAGTCATCATAAAATAAATAGCTACAAAGTAAGCCTGGCTCACAACAGAGAAAACGGGAAAGTTAAAAGTAGAAAACCCTACATGGCGTCACAGAAAGGACGCGGGAGAATAAAAAAGCAATTGAGAATACATTGGCGTTTGTCTCTGTGAGAAGGAGGACACTGTAGAGAAGCCAATCTATGAATAATAATCACAACGTCAGCAGCGGCAAACAGGAGAAACACCAAGTGAAAAGAAACCTAAAAAACTATATAAAAAATGAAGGAACTCCTTGCGAAAGCGAAGAATGTGAGATTTTTTAGTTCGGAGGATCACGCCTGTAAATTTCAGGAATTTTCCTTTTCCAGGAATGCGCCGCCATTTCTTATATCGCCGTGAGTGACGAGGCAGACTCCAACGCCCAATTTATGTCTAAGTATGGCAGATCAAGCAAGGAACGCAGGACCCAGATGTTTGAAGCTCGTGGTGGCTATGCAACACTCAAGCTCGAGCACGCAAGCGCGGCGGATCTTCTTTCATCGATTGTGCCAACGCCCTCTGCCTTCGATAGTGTCGCCCACCTTTTCCACATTTATTTTCCACCCAGTTTATGTACAGGAATATGTACTGAGAAATACAAGACAACAGAAGTAGCCCGTAGAGGGGTTTAGAAGCTTGCCGGGGTCTACCCGGCAACGCCGGACTCTACCGGCGTCCTGCAGCAAGGTGTATCGCAAAACCATTGCCTTCTTCTCGCCCGAATTGTCATAAATGCCCTTCGTAAGGGAAAGGGCAGGGGGGATGTTAAAGAAAGCAAGAAACAGCAAGGCCTAGTACAACCAACCTCTAGAAAGGATTAAGGCATTAGCTCTGTTTCTGTGACGTCGCACGGTGAGGCGGATAGGTAGAACTGCGGAACGCTGCTCAAGAGAAGTTGTCCCGTAGATGTAAAAACGAGCATGCATGCACCTTAAAGGAATTTTCACCCGAAGAAATTTATTGTAGCAGGACATTTGTTTACACAATCCAGTTTTATTTATGTAGGCGCTATACAAGGAGCAGTACAGTCACTTGAACTGGAGAGTTGTAGCTTCCTTTATTCTACTTATCGGCAGCGTCAAGAAGTTTGCGGTTTAGCTTTCCACAGAAGTTGCAGTTTCATTTGTTTTAAGTGCAGTGCCGGTAATATTACCGTTGGTAAGGTGGAGCTTTATATCTGTTTTGTTACCATGACTCTGACAAAGCACTGGTCCTCTTTCAGGGAAGAAATTCTCGCCGTGTAGCTGAGGAAATTTTCACTTCATTGCTCTTGTTGAGGCACCATACCAAAAGACGAGCGTACTGATCTAAACATCATGAGATGCGGCGAGCTGATGCGTTGCTGTGCACGAATTCGTAAGCATGGGACAAACATTGAGAAAAGAATTCAACAGACCACGATGATATAAGCAGAGTAGCATCTGCGGTGTTTTTTTCGCAAGGAATTAGGTGAGTTGCCCTTTCAGAAATCAAATCCAGTCGGCTTCATCTTCAGCTTGGAACGTTGACAACCGATCAAGTAGTAAACAAAGAACCTCGCAAATTTCCTTGACTGAGTCGGACATCAGATCACCGTCCCCCTTGTCGATGTCTTCGCGGAGTTCCACGATACCCCTTTTACTGCTAGCAGTATCTGGAACGCACATATTTCTGCCTATTTCTTCCGCCAGTTTTCAAGACGTATAGCGTCACGGTCAGGTCTCCTTTCACCCAGAGTATTTCGTGCAAGGTGCTTGGTCGTCGACGATATGAATGAGAATAAGCCGTTAGTTTCTTTGATCACGTGACAGAACTTCGTCTCCTGGCTCCTCAAATAGTTGGTTTCTTTGTTCAAGCAGTTGACCTTTTCCCCCTCGCGTGCTCTGTTAGACGTACTATTGGATTCACTGATTCAGTCATTCATTCACGTTTATGGAGCGCCTAAAACAACACTACGGCTTTTAAATTGGTACACTTGCGGTAACAATAACAATTTGAGCAGTTGCAGCAAACCGCAGATTCCCCTCAAGCACAAGTAACCATGGACACAAATTTTAAAAACGAGACGTCCATGTTTGGCACAAGAGCGAGTCAGTGTAAAATGTAACGTATTTTTTTATCCCGGTAAAAAGCACTGGGAGGCCTTCAAAACCAATTTTACGGGAGATGGCGTTCCTTTAGCCAGCCAGCTTACAGTCAGGGTCCTCCCTTTTCGTAGGTTCCACAAACATAGCTCGGACATTTCGAGAACTTCGACGGTTCGATGGTACAGCGTCCGGTCAGAGATATATACAGCTACCCAAGCAGGATTTTGGCACGCCCAAAAATCGAAAATCTGGCTAATCCCTCCGTCCGGCAGAAGGGGCACATTAAATAGCGCCACTGTGATGATCCCGCCCGAAGCTTGATCGGTATACCAGGCTCCTCAACCGGGGAACTGAAGTGCGCATACCGAGGAATACATTTTACCTGCATGATTAAGTCCATCGGTACTTGGCAGCACAAAATTGTACACAAAAAGCAAAATAAAATTACCCAGGAATTCTTCGTGACAGAGGCTTTCCAGCGGCACAGCGCGTATCCAAGCGTTGCTCAGTATTTCCTCCCTGAAAAACTTGCACGTGCACTTTGGTGTCCGCCGTGTAGTTGCGCGGCATCGCAGTACAAAGAAGTTGCACAGCATCTATGCTTCGTGCTGTTGACATTTTCAATGCTCGCAGATATATAAACAGGACCAGCAACACGCCAAACACCAGCAACTCGAAAAAGAAGAAATGCACGCCGAGAAAGGCGCGCCGGGTAATGACGATTCCGAAGGCGAAGAGGTTCCGTCTTCAGTAGGGCGGGCGATGCTGCTACGTCACAGCGACAGGTTCACGAGAGGTCGACCCCGCTGAGCTAGTCAGCCGCCTCGTGTAGTCGCGCGATTAGCTGACATAGTACGAGTGAAAACAGGAAAAACTGAGGTCTTCTCCTTGCCCAGTCGGTGTTGGTACAACACTCTACGGCCGAACAAGCGATTGTGGTAGCCAGCCAGCAGTCAAAGAAGGCCGCTGCCTTTTTCTTAAGAATATATGTTTAGCGCAAGAAACCAAAGGCAGCGCACAAGAAAAGAGACCGGACAGGCGCTATATTTTTAAGAATCATGAACCAACTAGCCTGCCAACAAGTTTTGTTAAATTACCCGATCCCTTTGCTCCCAGTCCAGGCAGGCACAGTCCTGCTCGTTTCCGTGAGAGGCGCACACCATAGCGGCTTATTCTCCGCGGTCCCTCCGGAGGGTGACGGCCGACGTCTCCGCGTCTGCGTCAAGGGGGGGTGGGAAGGAGGGGTGGGAAAGGAGGGGGTACCCGCAGTGCGAAGACCTCTATGGTCAAACCTTGCACAGCTTAATTGGCGAAGCTGCCGAAATCGGCTACCAGAAGAGAAGCGAAGACATTTCTTCATACAAACTGGCATTGATAGCGAAAACCAATAGAAAGAGAAAATCTTAAAACAATAAGAATCTTGTGATGAGGGCCGATGGACAGCGAAGAAGAGGACACCGAGCGTGGAGCCAGGGCGTGGATAGAATAGAATCGGGCCGCCGATGTGTGGACGCATGTGACGCGCTGGGCTAGAGAGCGCTGCCCTGAAGATATTTTTGGGTGAAAGCGTGGACCGTAAGCGCTGCTGTTCCCGACAGCCGTCCGCTGCTCATCCTGACAACCCATGGGCTGTTCGTGCCTGGAGCTCGTCACGCGCTAGCCGAGAGAGCGCGGGCCTGTGTCCATCGCAAGGTTGAACCGTCGGTTCATACCCGCTGTTGGGCCATTGAGGCGTAACCAAAGTGTAAGTTCTGTGATGCCCGAATGATGGCCTCTTCCCACACCCGACGTGGCGTAGCACAGTTCATCAAGTTGACCACGCCATTACGTCTCCGAGAAGAAAAAAAGGTAATCCCCGATGCTGATTCCGGAACATTACGACGACGCACGCGGCCCGACGTCGTTCACGTGGTTCGCCAAACACCTTTGTGGAAAATACCGTCGCCACTGTTCTCCGGAGCATGCACGAAGACGAAGAAGACCCCTAGACCCTCGGAGAAATGCATATCATGCGTCGTTTTTATTTCGAAGGTTTTGTTTTTTTATTTGCTGTCTTTGTAGTGTTTTTTATTTGCTTTATTTATTTGCTTTGTGTATCATATATTTCTTCCTTTCCATTAATAGTCTCAGTGTACGCTATCACAAAGTTAAAATGTGTTTACTTGGTGAAATATGAATCATTGTACAAATGCAGGACTTGCACACTTCGAGCTGGGGATGTACTCAGGAAATATTGCTACGCAATAATAAAAAATCTGACTGCTTCAAGTTCCGTTCTTTGACAATTTCGAACTTCTACGTTGCTAATAAGTACTATTGTACGCAATGCATCTGATTAAACGTAGATTTAAGTTATTTGACACCTAAAAGAGTGGGATAAGGGAAATGGTCCTACGAAACTTGTATGGTTTCTTTACACGTGTTTCCTAAGCCGGTCCAGAAATGTACTAAAGCTAATGTTTCTGCGTGCACAGACAAGTCTATGTCAAAAGGATGGAAATTCATAAACTTTGCAATAAACTCATTGTCTCTTACTTTATTTTATGCAAAGTGTGATGACTATGCACTGTTATATATTTGTTTCCAGGAAATGATGACGCATTCACAGAAAGAATGGTCTATGCTGACTCAGAAAAAACGTGCGGTGTAGTATTGACTTATAGAAATGTAACTCCCCAAGCGCAGAAATATTACCACAGTAAGTACCGATTAAGATATGGTTCAGTAGGTCTTAGATCATTATTGATTATATTTCGTAGCCTTCTAAAAAATGTGATTCGCGGAAACACACCCGGGCGCAAAAATAGTAATATCTAACCGCCACCACCCGTGATTTGTCAGATCTTGCGTAAATTTTCTTTATAATTATTGAGTACTATCACTAGTATTCAAAGCCATTTCATGAACAGCAAATATGCCGTACGAACGCAAACTGTGACTGTTGCATTGCTCACAGAAAGGAAGGAATCACAAAGCTATGGGGTTGACAACTATAAGGGGAGTGTTTAATTCAAGTGCAAACAAGATACCGTGTACATACCAGTCGTACAGACTAATCTACAACACGCGAGCCAGATATTTGGCAGCACTGCTACGACTACGACTCGCAGGGAACTACGGGAACTACGGGAACTAGAATTACGACTCGCAGGATACCGCACGTCAGCGGGCACCCAGTGCTTTTATTATCGAACACGTCAGCTACCGTCATCTTCAGCACAATATCTCTAACGATTTTATTGCGTGAGTCACGGCACGAGATGGTATGAAATAGAAGTGGTAGGTTTTAATACAAACAATCTGCAGCCAAATGATAACGAATCCCGCATTTATACCATTTCTCTTCGGGGAATAGAAAACAGTGTCAAAAGCTGCCGTGTGAATTTGCAATTGTTTGATAGCGCAGCGTTAATGTGCCACGACGACTCGACGACTCTTTTTTTTAAGCACGTGGGGGGGAAATATGGATTGAAACAAAACGGAAGCTAATTTTTACCCTGTCTTAACTGATGAACCAGTACTGCTTTGAGTGAGCCTGCAGTTTCCATCTTTTAGCGCACACACCGAAAAAATGTAGGCTTCATTTTTATCATTTGGGAAATGCCCCTGGACGCGACTAGCGAATAACTCACAAATTGAGGTGATGGTTTAGTGGTTTTGATGTCAGTTGACCCTGCAGGGCGGAGATCTTGCGCAGTAACCGAGAGGTGGCAACCACACTGACCGGTGGCGCAATGGGAATAAAAGCAATTCATTCGACAAGAAAATTCAGTAGATTTCGGCGTGGATGGGAACTAGGCGTAGGGTTTCCGGAATGCTCGACACGCCGGCGTTCCCAACGCCAGTACGACTGAACTAATGTGGCTGACTAAACCTAAAATCTCGACCTTAGTATGTGCGTTAAAGAGATGTGCTGAGGTCTCTACGAGTAATTTGAGCATGCTAATTACACATGCTGCAATTAGGCAAGTAGAAAAGCACTGGTCCGGTAAGCGTCCTATTTGGCTGGCGATGGAAGAACGCGTACGTGCGTATTGATGTTAGGCCAGCAACGCTTTCAGCACAGCCGTCATCACTTGTTACCTTCCGGTTTACGTGCCATGAGTTCGACTTTGTTTCGCATGTTATAAGCCTCGACTTCGCACCATGCCTAATTTCTGATCCCGATAAAACCTACTGCATCTTTTTCAGAGAAATGCGCTGCTTACGATGCCTGTGAGATGCGCTATATCGATACTGGAGCGGAAACCGCAACTTATAAGCAGGAATGCTATGATGCATATCGCAGAATTTGTGAGCGTAAAACAGTACCCGATTTGACACCACTCATAGTAGAAGTGAGCCCTTGTAGAAGCAAATAAAAGTTCAAAATGGAGAAGTGTTGCTTTGTTCTTGTAAATAAGGCGCTATCTACAAAGCTTTTGACTGTAAGAGAAAGACAGGAATGCTTCCGGAAACTCTAAAAAATTATGCTCGTTTAGAAAATCTCTTTGTTGCTGTGTGAAGTAAAGTTTCGCGTACACGGCTAAAATACAGTGCGAGCAATATTGCTATCGTACAGAAGGGTGGGCAGCCAGAGACAAACCGATAAGCGGCTGATGGGCAGGGCCATTGAGCCGATCGTGTGGACTGGCGCGTTGCGATGCTGGGGTGCCTACGGAAACCACGAACAGCTACGAGGGCCAAGCAAAGAAAACACCGCAAGGTGACGTGTTTGCTTGATGTGTTTGCTTGACTACAAAAAACCGGGCTGTTTGACCTGGCTGACTAGTTTGGCAGGGGTGTGCGAAGGAGCTCTGCTTACCTTTCAGTTTTTTTAGCAAAGTAGGCAAAATAGGTACAATCCCTGGCATTGGTCATGCCATCTTCGCACAGTTCGGGACCCCCAGATCTGGACACAGTTCTGGACCCCTAGAGGGTCAACGGGGAACCAACACGATTCCGTGCAGGAAGCCGTAGATCGCAACTAGGTATACAAGCTCTGTGGACTTTCCGTCACCTCAGAAAACTCGGAAATATCGGTACTAACAAAGAGAATGAGAGGCAGAGCCCGGCCTGAAACATTGCACCCCGAGTTGAATCGTAATGGCATCGCTACCCCCCGTGTCAACACCCTCCGAGAATTAGGCCTCAAACTCCAAAAGGATGGAGCAAAATCTTCTACACTCCACAAACTCGAAAACACCATCCCCCCAGGTAACACAACTAATCAAGAGGGAAGAAAGCAAACGCACGGCCTTGAGGAAGAAAAGACAATCAGATTACCACAAGAATTATTATCGGCAGACTTACCTATGGTACTTCATATTTAGGGCTAAAAGTGCTGAAAAAAACTAGAAAACTTTGCCGGAGGACGTACACTATGATCATCATCATCAACAGCCTATTTGGGTCCACTGCAGGACGAAGGCCTCCCCCATTGACCTCCACCCATTTCTGTCCTGTGCTGGCCGTGTCCATTCCTTCCCTCCGAATTTTCTTATTTCATCTCTCCATCGAGTTAATGGCCTTCCTCTTCGTCTAGTCCCGTCTCTCGGTGTTCATTCCTTGTGGTCCACTTGTTGTCCGTTCGTCGTACCACATGGCCAGCCCAAGCCCATTTCTTTTTCTTAACCTCAACTATGATATCATCTATCCGAGTTTGTTCCCTAATCCAGGTAGCTCGTTTTCTGCTCCTAAGCGTTACTTCTAATATTATTCGCTCCTTGGCACGTTGAGCGGACCTAAGCTTGCTTCTAATTGATTACTACAACACCAAGTTTCCGCTCGGTATGTCATTACCCACAGGACGCATTGGTTGAATACCATTCTTCTAAGGGATAGAGGTATTTTAATTTTCATTGTTTGCGAGTGCTTGCCGAATGCACCCCATCCCGGGCCTATTGCGCGCCTGATTTCTTTCCCGTGGTTTGGGTCGGCATTGACCATCTCGCCAAAGTAGTTATATTCTTGTAGTTGTTGCAGTGTTTCGTCTCCTAGTCTAAAAACAGTGTGTTCAGCATGCTTATTTATCATTAATTTAGTTTTAGTCATATTTATCTTTAGCCCCAAAGCGAAACCCTCAGATTGTAGTTCCTCAATCATGTTTTCGAGTTCCTCTACAGATTCACTGAGAAAAACTATGTCGTCTGCAATCCTTAAGTGGCTCAAGTATTTGCTGCTTATCCCTAAGTTTACGTTATTCCAGTAAAGCCTCCTGAATAGACCTCCTGAATAGACCTGAATAGACATGTTGTCGACAATTTTGGTGAGATGGTATCTCGTGGTCGCACTCCTCGTCGGATCGGAAGTTTATCACTTTGCGTGTGAAGTGTGATTCTGCCGGTGCATTCCTCATATATATCGTCTAGGAGTCGTAGGTAGGTCTTCTTTATTCCTTGATTCTTTACGGCGTCAACCACTGTGGAAGTGTTTACTGAATCTAACGCATTTTCATAGTGTATAAATATCATGTAAAGTGGTTTATTATATTCTGCGCATTCTCTATTACTTGGTTGATGACACGGATGTGATCCATTGCAGAGAATCCTTTCCTGAACCCAGTATGTTCCCTGGGTTGTTGGAAGGCTAGGCTGGCGGTTCTGCGGCTAACTTGGCTATAAGCTTGTCTTCAACCGGCAGAAGGTTCATGGGTCTGTAGTTACTAAGATCTTTGTTATCTCCCTTCTTGTGAATTAAAACTATTTTGGCGTTTTTCCAGGCTTTTGGTACTTTTAAAATCATTAGGCATACTGAGAGTAGTTCAGCAAGCTTTTCTAGTATTCTATCTCCACCCTCTTTTAGAGATCTGTGGTTATGCCGTCGTGGGCTGCAGCTTTCCGTCTTTTCATGCCCTTAAGTACCTTTTCTACTTCCTCTTTCGTCACTGGTAAAATATCGCAAGCAACGCTTCTAGGCTCGGTACTTTGTCTTGCTACAGCATCGCTAGCGTAGAGCCTGGTGGAGGATCGTTCTGCGATTTTTCTTATTTCTTCCATATTGCACATAAAACTACCCTGTTCATCTCTAAGTGCGACCATTCTGTCTCTGCCAATAGCCAGCTTCCTGGTTGTAGCCTTCAAGCTGCCTCCTTTTTTGAACGTTTTCTCAATGGCCGCCATATTGTACGCACGAAAGTCACTTGTTTTATTTTGTTTATCAGTTTTGACAGCTCCGCTAGCTCAGTTTCATCCACCGTATTCGACAATATGATCTTCTGGCGCTGCAAAATTAGTTCCTTTGTTTGCCCACATAGTTCTCCAGTTTGCTTCCTACATGCTGCTTCTCCAGTAGCCGCTGCTGACTATGTGATTGCTGTTGTTAGATTATAATGTAGGTGTCCACATGGTCCTCCTTCTGACCGCCTAGAATTGCGACCATGTTCTGAAGGGTTAATTAAAACTAGGGGTGTGCGAATATCATTTTTTTAAATTTCGAAGCGAATTCGAATAATAAAAACAAAGTTCGAATCGAATCGAATATTTTTCGAATATTTTTCGAATACGAATACTTAGTGTTTTTTTGTAAAATTAAAGTTTTCACCATCTAGAGACACAAAAACTGCAACTTTATCGCACAAAAAATTATACAAAGTAAAATTAGAAATTACACAATACCATTTCACTCAACAGGTTAAGGTCTGCACTCACTTAAATGTTAACATGGAGAAAGGTTAACTGCTCGACATGTTCGGGGAGCAGTGACAACCTGCTGCTCGTCACGACTCCACCATATAACGAAAGTAGCCGCTCACTTGAGACACTAGTGGCTGGCATGCCCGAGCCCGTGCACATTGCCGCGCGCTGATACAGTAAAATCTCGATGATACTAATCTCGCGGCACCGCGTAAAATATTCGTATCATCCGAAATTCGTATGAACCAACACAGACCAAAAAATTGAGCGCTGAAAAAAGTTTTCGTTTATTTCTTCTCTTACTTTCGCGTGAAGAAATTCGTGATTTTTTCTGCTTTTTTTAACCCCCATGTCGCAAAGCAGTCCTTTCTGGAGCACGTAAAGCTTCGCGCTCGTCTCCTCACTCGCTGTGCCCAAGCTCGCTACACGCCGCAACAGTCAAGAGTGAACCGCATGGTGCGTTTTTGCACGCGATTCGCTCGCCTCGGCTCTGCGAGCGCTGTATTTTCACGCCCGCATCGACGATTTCGCGCCCGCGGTAGCGCCTACCTCGGTCAGAAAATGACGCACGACGCGCGCGGCAGAATGGAGGAGCCTGACTACTTGCGATGAGATCGAGACAGCCGGCTTGGCTCCGCCGGAGATGCTTAGGCTTAGCACCCCGGCAAATATTTTACGGGCGCTTTCTAGCGGCGCGGATGATGTTTTAAAGTACCGTTTTCGCATGCATTATCAGCTCCTTTACCGCACAAGCAACTTCGTGTCTCCCTTGAGCCGCATTTTAAAGATCGGTTAGAAACGGTCGCTCGAGTGCCCCCGCCACTTCGCGGCTGGAGCCGACGCCATGTTGACGCCGCCGGCCGCGCCGCGCGCAGCGTGGGGGTGGTTTCCCGGCGGTTTCAGCGCGCGTTGGGCGTGCGCAGAGCGTTTTCGCGAGCAGAAAACAACAACACCGATACAGTCTGCGAAAGCACGTACCGTTCGCCGTGTATATGCTTCGCCACTTTGCTGCTGAGACACTCTCTGAATTTTTTTTTTTTTTTAGTTTTGGGTGGTTCGAATATTTCGAACCATAAAAGTGTCATTCGAATCGAATCGAATACCAAAAAATTCGAATCGAATATTCGAACTTTCGAATATTCGCACACCCCTAATTAAAACTACAGCAACCTCTCACTGACTGACCTGGCGTTGGGTGTGTTACTATTTACTAGCTTTCTTCTTTGTTTTTGGGATTTAACCTTACTTTGCACCTAACCATCCTACGATCTTTGCTCAGAATCTTGCTAAGTACCTCCACTTCTCTCATAATACCTGGGTTGTTAATCACAATGGAGTGAATTTCGTTTTTTGTAATACCGTCAGGTATTTTGCGAGTCCAGTTTCTAGTCTTGCGTTTGCGGAAGAATGTGTTCAGTAGTTTGAGGTTATTCCTCTCTAAACATCCAACCAGTGTATCACCTCTACAGTGTCGAGTGGCTATTCCAAACTTTCCCGCTCATTTTTCTCCTATTGTCTCTGCACCTACTTTATGTTAAATCTAGCATTACAATTGTGAACTGTGCAGTTATCTTATTCATTTCTGACAAGACGTCTCCGTAAAAACTATGTACGGCCACATCCTCGTACGTAGCGGTTGGTGCGTACGCTTATATTATCTTTAGCCTGTACCGCTTGTTAAGCTTGATCACAACGACTCCGACCCTTTCGTTAACACTGAAGAATTCTTCCACATTTTCTGCTATTTCCCTGTGGATCAAAAATCCTACACTGTGCTCTTTTTTTTCGTTAGGCTCCTGATAGCACAGAATGTGCCCGCTAGTCAGTTTTATGTAGCCTTCTCCTTTTTCTCTAACCTCACTTTGCCCAATAATATCCCATCTAACGTCTTGGAGTACAATTGAATACCACGCCATTGAATACAATACAATTTCACCATCCGGGCCCTTAGCCAACTGGCTAGTACCCGGGCCCATGCAGTAAAGGCTACTTGAAATTTTTCGCGGGTCATAAAACATTACGGTGGAAAATCAGATTTCACACATCAAGAGAAGACAACAGTGTAAAAAAATGCCGCTTGGCTGCAGTGGTGATACATACTTTCAGTCACGAAAGAACTTTCTTACACTTCTCAAAAAAGTGGCGTTATTTTGATTATCCAAAGGCAGAAGATTCCAGATTACAGCTGCGGAAAACGCTACTCTACGTTTACCATAATTATAGCGGATAACAGTGAGGTTGAAACGAAGGTTGGTTTGATTGCGGGTTTCTCGATGTGGCTATTAAAAAATAGAATGACAGAAACGGAATATTGTTTTCTGATATATTCTTTGCCATACAAGCTTACTTGTGGTCTCTAGCATTCGTAAGTAGCGCAATGCTTAAGCCGCAAAAAAGCGTTCCGGAACTGTCGTTCACCCTACCAAACGTTATAATGCGGAGCGCTCTTTAACAAGATAACTTGGTTTATGTAGGAGAAGTATGTAACCCCCTATGTCTCAACTCAACAAGCTATATTAATGCAATATAGAGTTGTAAGTTGTTTTGAGAATATGTGATGGAAAGTAACCCCTAACTCAAACTAGAACAAAACAAGATAGGGTTAACTTGTTACACATGTATTTTACATGCTGCTTAAAACTAAGGGCAGAATCGACAGTCACGCCTAAATACTCATCAATCTTTTTGATTAAAATGTCATTCATTTTCATGTTTACTCGGTAGGATAGTTTTAGTGGGACAGGAGAATACCAAGTAATTTGTTTTGGATACGTTCAAGGTTAAATTATTGTTTCGAAACCAATCTCATACCTTAGTGTTATATGCATTGGCCGGCCTTTCAAGACACTGACGTTCCTCACCAGAAAAAAATGGCATTATTATTTTATTATTACCTGCGTGCATAACTGCGTTGCCATGCTCTAGTACCAGCGGTATATTATATATATATATATATATATATATATATATATATATATATATATATATATATATATATATATATATATATATATATATATATATATATAAAGTAATATTCGACCAAGCACCGAGCCTTGGTTAACTCCACAAGTAATGTATTCAACAGTACAGGCAGTTGACCCAATTTTGACAAACTGTGTTCTAGCATATAAATAGCTTTGAAGAAGTTCCTTAAATAATCCCTTAAAACCATACCGCTCCATCTTCATTAACAAAATTTCATGGTTGATCATATCAACTGCTTTCTTGACTTCAATAATTAAGCCGATAGCGTTTCATTTAGCTTTGTTTTCAAAGCTTTGTTTACGGTAGCGCCTTAAGTTTTAACCACGGAGTAAGATAAAAAGAGGAGGGCCAACTGTGCCCCAGAATTAACGGTAGTTGGGGAGCAACTAACACGATCCGCGCTGCGATCATCAAAGTAGGCTTAGCAACGACTGCGGCTCGCCTCCCATCTTCCGCGTCGTCCGCCAACAACATCGGTACGAGGCGTACGCGGGCCCGTTACTTCGCGCGTCGCGGAAACGGGGTTGCAAGCGGCGCGTTGCGCAATTCGGGAAGTAAAGCGATGCTTACCCACTCATGATTACATGAACTTTATGTTACTTTACTTGCTCGCAAAAACAACTTCTGAGAACACCCTAAACCCACGGACGTTACTGATGTTTGTTTGTTTGCGCCTTTGCCGAGCTGCTGCTGTGTGGCCATGCGAGGCGGCGCCCCGACCTCCTCTCACCGCCGAGTTGTTTGCGGCGATCAAAATGGGCGCATCCGTTAGCCAGAAATGCGAACTAAACTTTTAAAGAAGGGCGATGACCCCGCGCCGGCGCCGGTGCCCGCGGAGGCCGCAGACGCGGCCGCGGAGACACCAGCGCCATCTCTCGCCCACGCCGCGGATCCTCCCGCGGCGAAGTGCGAGGAGGTGGCGCCGCTCGTCGGCACCCCAGCAAAGAAAGAACTGAAACTAAAGCGTGGCAAACTGTTCGCATTGCGACGCAATGAAACATCCCCCTCGCGAGGGGCATGATCAAATGCAGAGCATTTCCGGGGGCGCACAACGTTAAGTAGTTTGCGTTACGTTAATGTTGTTGCACTTGTGGCAACTGCTGCAGTAATTTGACGGAGTCAACGATATAAGGCGCGTTCGTAGCGTCCCATTCTGTGTCGGCTTTGTGGCGCAGTGGGTAGAGCACCATGT
Source organism: Haemaphysalis longicornis (assembly GCF_048455015.1). NCBI lineage: Eukaryota > Metazoa > Arthropoda > Arachnida > Ixodida > Ixodidae > Haemaphysalis > Haemaphysalis longicornis. The sequence continues at coordinate 73,474,408 of NW_027526225.1, read as the reverse complement.
ACATTGCGTTCCGCCCGCAGGGTCGAGGGATCGAAACCTGGCGCCGGATAGTATTTTCTTTTATATAGTGTAGGGGAAGCGGTGCGTACAACGACGGTGCGGAATACGACGGGACAACGCGGGTGACATCGTGAGTTGCTGAAATGCTCTGCATTTAAAAATAATTTGTTCGGGCCGATAATGTCCCCACGCCGCCGGCCGTACCGCTTTGACTGTGCTCTCTTCCTCTGTCGGGACCCTCTCGTCGTTGTGCCTTTGTACGTTGTTCTCCCTTTGCTGGCTCTCGCAGCGACTTGTTTCTTTCCGCCCCGACATCTACCTCCTAACATGTCCAACAGTGCGCGCTATCGTGAAGCGCACGGAATACCAATCGCGGGGCGCTGCCGCAATGAGCGGTAGGGTAATCGCACAGCACCACATATGTTACGATAGCTTATTTCTTATCAAGGAAAGTTTAGTAAAAAATAATCATGGTGAGCTGAAAAACATTGATTTAACCCAGCAAATATAAGATGCAATCGTTCGACGACGGTGTCTGAAAAAAACCAAACAAGAAACGAGCCATACCAATATAGCACCCTACAAAATGCACTCTAGCTTTATTCGGCTTACTCCAACGCGATGAATCGCGAAAATCGCCCTTTGTTACCTCGCCCGCTATCCTGCCGCGTGCTTAACGATTTATGCTTCTTCTGCACACAAACAACGTTAACGAAGGTCGTCCGCCATCTATAGGCGTGCGCAAATGATGCATACATTTCAACGCAAGACATTTACGGCTGCTGCCTTGCAATAAATATGGAAAGGCGCAATCAGCGTGATTAGGCGACAAAGAATTGCGAACTCTATCTTTGTTTCAACCGATTTCGTTACTAGGGCCCGATGCCCACTCTCACTGTGCGGTCGTGTAATCTTCTCGATTCCGCCAGCGGATAACGTCAGATGCATTGCTGAGAAACGTGTTCTGGTATCGTGGTTTGTAAAATTAGTTTTTAAAGAATAAAGAGCCAAGGCGGATGATGACCTATATTTTGTCATAAGATGGGCGCGCGTTTTTTTAAATTAAATATAATTAAAAAAAACAATCAAAATAACTTTGCAGCATGTGCCTAAATCTACACCTCTCGCTATCTTAATAATGATGGCATCGACGGACGTCTGCCAAGTGCATGTCGTATCTGCGTGTCGTAATTAACAGTTGGACGGCCTGTTAATTGGTCGCGACTGTTCGCATGTTGAAGCGAGAAGGGGGGAGGTTAATGCTGTGGAGCTAGCCGTGGTACGGAAGTATTTCTCGAAGGATTTTTTGGAAATACTCTCAACTAGTCTGAACTTATGAAAGGAGCAGCTATTCATGCAATTGAAATAGTTAAGCTGATTTGAAAAGTATTGTTGCCTTCTGAAGCACCTAGCGACAGTCATCATTGTTCAAGCAGAACTCCGCGTTTGACGTGCGTTCTACAGCAAGGAGCAAGCTGCTTTCGACTGTTTTTATTTATTGCAGCAGCGCAGTGCACTATACAGTAGCGTGGTTTGCCCTACGCATAATGCAATGCGCACTGCAGCATGCAGTTCCAAAAAGGGAAGAAAAGAAGCTCGGCGCTACACCCCCCGCGCGACGCGAGCAGAGACACTGAAGGAATACGGCATGTCAGCTGACTGCTTAGCATTCATACTGTGCTTGAGGCAGTAAGTATAGTTTACAAATGGCGAAAAAGCAGCGGGCAATTCTAAAGTCGCTGTTTGTCAGAACTAGTTGGCTTCTGTCAGCTTTTGTGATAAATTTTGAACCCAACCAAATTTGTATTCACGAATTTCCGGGACTTACTCCCGTTCGTGGCACGCAGTGCGCTAACGGTAGCGTTTCTCCAGTGGCGAGATGTCTTCATGTAGTTTCTACATTTTGTTTTCCCGCCCTGTAAAGCATTCCTTGCGGTATCTTTAGCATACAAGACTTCATTCCGTGAGGTAGTGGTTACTCAAGAGGTGCTGTCGAACATGCTCATCAACCAATGCGAAGGAAGCACGCAAGAGAAACGAAGCTGCGCAAAACAGGCCCAAAACAAGCGTCGCAGAAGCAGACGACAAAGGTGGCGGAATGAGTCCCGCCCGCCTGGCTGAGCAGGCTCCGGCGCGCGGGGAACGCCCATTAACAGCGCCCGTTCACCGCGCGACATTAAGGGCCCGTCGGAGAGAGTGAAGTCGGCGCTCGTCTTTATCTTCGTCCGTGGTTTTAACTGCAGTGGCTGTGGACTTGTTTACGGGGAAGCCATGTTGACTTTCAAGTAGTACTTGATGTTTATCTAAAAATCGAATGATACACTTCGCTAGCAATTTTTCAGATTGTATTAATAGCGTTTATGGTGCATATTTGCCTGCAAATATGGTAATCGTTTACATTTCCCCCTTTTTAAATTGGGACAACTTAGCCATTTTCAGGGCGTCGGGATATATTGCTGCATACACTGACGCATTAAAATATGTAGCAAAATGTTTAAGAACAGTAACAGATATGTTGTCTGGCCCAGCACTTTTCCCTGCTGACAGGGCCTCAATTGTAGGAATAATTTCTTCCGAGTCTATTTCTTCGAAAGCAAATGATTTAGGCACAGATGGCGGAAGGCTGCGCATAGTTGCCTGTGATCTGAATTGTAACGTCGGGGTGGGTCCTACTTTACAAAAATGCTCGTTTAAGTTACGTGCCACATCTTCTGAGGTGTTACTTGGTGGCGCAACCTCCGGTAACGAATGTTTGGCTCCACTTTTTTATTACTGACTTAATAACTTTCCACATATTTTTCGGTGATCGCTGGCTATGTTATATAAGACTGCAGTAGCACGTCTTTTTATTTTTTCGCATCAACGCTAAGGTCTTCTTTCGGAAAAAATTTTATTGCTTTTTGTAATATTCATTTACACGTAACTTTTTGTTTTCTGAACCACTTATCCTTCGCTCTAATTGCAACAAGTACTTCTTTAGTTATCCGTCGCGGTGGCTCAGTGGCTAAGGCGTTGCGCTGCTGAGCAGGAGGTCGCGGGTTCGATTCCCGGCTGCGGCCGTCGCTTTTCTGATGGAGGTGAAAAGCAAAAATTCCCGTGTGTACGAGATTTCGGCGCACGTTGAAGATCCCCAGGTCGTCAAAATTAATCCGGAGCCCTCCACTACGGCGCGCCTCATCACCTGCGTTGCGTCGGCTCGTTAATCCCTACGATCTATCAATCAATCAATCAACGTCTTTAGTTACCTAGGTGAAGCTAGGTTTGGTGAAGTATACCTCCTTATCAGCAATCGTTTCTGTTATACACGAAACAATAGTGCTAACAAGACGGTTATATGGGGAATAGATGTCAGAGGCGTCATTCATATGAAACTGTACGTTCACAATTCGTGCTGATGAAAGAGTGTGGTCGACATTGATAATTACACGCTTGTCCGACTTATGTTTAAGCACAGGTACTTGCATAAGAATAAAACCGGGAAGTGGTCTGTAATATCGACATCAAGAACACCTGATACGGTGCAAGGCAGTTGAAAGTTCCATATGGTGTCATCAAGTGGTGTAGATGAGGAATAGGACACTCGGGAGGGCTGGATTGATTTGATTCACAAACCCATGTGATTAAATTAGGTTTTTATATGAATAACTGCTATAGTTCAGGTTACCAATGTTAAAATCACCACATATTACTGCTGGCCAATTGCGGGAGGATATGTACTCTCGACCGGGCTCTAGCTTATTTGAGAAACGTTTCTACTGACTTGGGAGCTTGCAGGGTGGTAGTCGACACCAACCATTAGCTTGGATTCAAGCTGAATGAACAGATAATTGTGAGAATCGCTGTCCGTTTTAATTAAATTAGGATATTTTTGAACTTTAATCCTATTGTTTACATACAAAGCAACACACCCTCCGCGATAACGTCCTGAACGTGGCAGAGACACAAACGTATAATTTGGGATGGTAATGCATCCTTCATGCATTAATCAAGTTTCGCTCAGTGCGATTACATCATATAAAAAAGAGTGGAATTCTAAGAGTAGCAGAAGGGAATCGATATTTTTCGTAATGCTTCGCACATCACAATGAAGTTGTTTAAAATTTAAAGTGCCTTTATATGACACATTCACCTCTTTTACCTTGAACATCTGATTAAAACATTTTTGCACAATGCGCTAAACAATGAACTTTACATTATCTTCCGCGGAAACGTGCACAATCTGAGTTCTCGGCTTTCCTTACTACGATTTGTCCGTTCTGCACCCATGAGAACTTCCACGCATTTTCCTTCCGTCATTGTGTGGTCTTAGCAAGCAAAATCTCGTGATCAGGACACAGATGTTCGTTTGTGTAAACTGGTGAGTCTTCTTCAAAATTAAAGTTCACACTTGGAAGCCTCTTTTTCTTTGACATTGCCAGCGCCTTATTGTGCATTTTGCGTGACAGGAACCTGAAGACAATCTTACACTCGCTCTTATTCGTTGTAGGTACACGATGTTCAACGTCGGTGTCGAAGTCTGATATCTCAATGCCAAGTTTGTCTCCCAGCGTCTGTACCGTGGTCTCAAGACACTCCTTTGCAGTTACAGGCAATCCTTTGAATTTCAAACTATTATCCCGGCTATATTGTTTATGTTCCGTCATGCCCCTTTTAATCAAGATGAGGTCTTGTTTCAGAGTAGCGTTTTCTGCTTTTAGTAGTTGATAGTTAGAACTGCGTGTCTCTGAGGTCCGAGCAAACGGTATCCAACTTTGCCCTGAATTCATCGAGGAATCCGGCAATAAGAGCAGCAGATTGCTGTACTTCAACGCTGCGCTTAAGCGAATCTATGGCGTCCAGCTTGGTGGCAATTCCGAGAATTATCTCATTCAGTTCTTTTATGGTAGTTGGTGCCTTTTCCGCCGTTTGGCACCACCCCTCAACATAAGAAGCGAGCGACTCAGTCTACCCAGACAGCAGAAGGCGTAAATTACCCACCTGAAAAACAGCACCAAGCACTTAGAAGCAACCTTCGATGCGTGCAATCCTGAGTTGCCTGCTGGTATGATCCGCTGTGGTCCGTACGTCGCCTTTTAGGCCGTAGTCCGATCACGTGCGCGGGCGCCATTGTCGCCATCAGCTTTGCGGGGAAATCACCGCCGCGAAGCGATGCTTGCCACACCGGGCAGCTGCTGCCTTCAGTGCGCGGCAAGGAGGTGCGCAGCAAGGAAGTTTTATACAACCTCTTTGGTGCGCAGGCTCTTCATTGCTGTCCGTCGATTCAATAATGATTCAAAATGCGTACTACGTGTCCTTAGCTACCGATATGAGAAAAGTTACGTAGCCTCAACACATAAATTCTTAGATAAATACCACATAATTTGCTCGACAGCACGGTATCGTTCCCAGTATTCAAAATCAACCGCGGGGAACTGGTGGCTGTCGTTTACTTCGACTTAAAAACATCACTCGACACTCCAGATCATTCCCTTCTGTTCAGCAAATTGAAGCATTACCGTTTTAGAGGTACATAATTTGGCCTATTCTGAAGTTATTTCCTTGACCAATACCCGATAGTTTGCATAAACAATGTATGTTCTTTGCCCAGCCAATACAAACTGGAGTACCGCAGGGATCCGTCCTTGGACCCTTATTCTTCTCTTTGTGTATAAACGATGTGCTATTATCCCTACATTACTCAGACGTTTTGATGTACGCTGACGACACAGCAATATTTATTACAGGTAACAATATCGAAGAAATTTGGTCTAAAACAAAGTCCGAGTTATCAAGAATTTCTAAATGGTCTTACGCCAAAACTAACAATAATTACCAATATAACTAAATATTGTCACGAAGCCAAATATGACGCAGTTGCCTTCACAGAATACAAGTTTATTTGAGCGAATATGTGCTCCCCTAACAACTCAGAGAACACACAGGCGGCGAAAGAGCAGTCAACAAAGTGCGCCCGCAGAAAAGCGTCGGAGAGTCGAATGCCGCGGTGTCTGGCCTGCGAGCATTTATCTTTCACACGGGTGTTTCTCGAACCGTCGATTTACACCCAGACCGCTGTAGATAAAAGAAGACAATTCTAGGCTAGCCGCGTTAGAGCGAAATATTTTTCCTATCATATGACATAACTCGTGAGGCATAAGAAAGAATGCAAGGAACATATGCTTCCCTTGGGACAGAGATAAAACAGCCAGGCGCAGCATAGCGGTAATAACGAAAACATAAATAAACAAATCTAATGCATAGTTCGCGGCAGAATCCCCCTCTAAGAGTGCATCGACCCCATGCTAAAATAAAACGGCAGTCCGAACAAACAATAAATAAAGTCAGTCATCTTGCGTAGTAAGGTTTCAGGCGAACCACGTGGACGATTTCGGGCTTGCTTGCTTCGTTGTAATGTTCCGGAATCACGATGCGGGATCACCTCGTGGGTAAGTTGGCCAACACGTCGTAGAATCCGGTAGGGTCCAAAATACCCTCGCAGAAGCTTCTCACTGAGTCCACTTCGTCGGATGGGAGTCCAAACACACACACGATTGCCCGGGTGGTACTCGGTGTCTCGGCATCGGAGGCTGTAACTTCCGGCATGCACCAGCTGCTGGTTCGTTGTAGGAACTAGAGCGAACTGGCGGGCCTCCTCTGCATGCTGAAAGTATCATTGGGCACCAGCGTTGAGGTCGTCGTCTTCTATGTGCGGAAGCATGGCGTCAAGCATCGTACTGGGCCGTCTTCCGTATACAAGATCGAGCGGTGTTATCTGAGTAGTTTCCTGGATAGCTGTGTTGCACGCAAACGTGACATACGGAAGGACATCGTCCCAAGTCTTATGTTCAACGTCGACGGACATAGACGGCATATCCGCGATCGTCTTGTTCAGGCGGTCCGTTAGTCCGTTCGTTTGGGGATGGTACGCCGTTGTTCTTTGGTGATCCTTGTTGCTGTACGGCAAGATTTCTTGCATCAGCCCCGCTGTAAAGGCCGTTCCGCAGTCCATGATTAGGACTTCAAGGGCTCCATGTCGCAGCCCAATTTGGTTCATGAAGAACTTTGCGACTTCTTGTGCAGTCCCCCTCGGAACAGCGGCGGTCTCTGCGTAGCGTGTCATGTAGTCTGTCGCTATGACTATCCACTTGTTCTCGGATCGGTACGTATCACTCTAAACTTTTTTTCCACCCATATACTCCCTAGAGGTTCTTTTTCGCCTGTCCTCTAGTGATCCTCCTTGTAGGAGTTTTTTTACTACATGGAACAGGGAGGTTTTGTTTACCTCCTCAAAACAGGGTGTTTTTAGGTGATAGAAAGGAGGTAGTTAGGGAGTGTTAAGAAATGTTAGGGATAATTTAAGGAGGTCAAAATGGAGTATTCTTTGCTTCCTCAAGGCGTTTTTAAGTGATGTTTATGGACTTTTTAGGCGGTTGAATAGGAGCCTATTATGGCTCCCTTGGGAAGTACTTATGTTATTTTAGGGGCGTTTTGAGGAGGTTCAAGGGAAGCATTTACTTCTTTTGCATGGAGTTTTACGTTTTGTAGGCCTCGCGAGGGGAGTTTTTAGGAGGTTCAAGGGAAGCATATATTTCTTTTGAATGGAGTTTTGCAAAGTTGGGGCGGTTTTGTAGGCCTTCCGAAAGGAGTTTTTTCAAGGCCACAAGGGAGAGTTTCTAGTTCCCTGCGGGAGTACTGATTTCACACGGTTTTTCTCGGTTTCAGGTTTATTTCAAACGAACTTTCGCCTACAAGTTTACATGGTACATGGTGTGAACAAGGAGGCTCCGAAATAAAAACTTAGGGCGACCTCCTATAAGAAAGCAAAAATGGTAAATTGCTAAAACACGCCAGTTAGGAATGGAAGATAGCAATAGAATGCTAGTTGAACAAACCGTAGAATTAATTTTACTACAAGAACTGGAAATACGCGAAAAACAAAGATAGGCGCAAACACAACCACATGGTAAGTGAAATCATTATATAATAATAGCGGATCGAGAACGCGTCAGTACTTATCAGAACGCATCAGCACTCAGTACACAAAGTGAAAAAAATGGTTGCAGTGGTTTACAACAACAAAACATTTTCAGTTGGTGGTGAAATGAGCGATCTGTGTGCTAGTTGAACAAACTGTAGAAACAATATTACTACAAGAACTGGAAATACGCGAAAAACATATAGGCACAAACACAACGGCATGGTAAGTGACATCATTATATAATACTAGAGGATTGAGAACGCGTGAGTACTTATCAGTACGCATCAGTACTCAGTACACAAAGTGAAAAAAATGGTTGCAGTGGTTTAAAATAACAAAAAATGTTTTCAATTGGTGGTGAAATGAGCGAGAGCTGTGTAACGATTTGATATTGAAAGGTAACGAGAGTTTTGTAGATGGTAAAGGCACAAGAGATAAATGATGTAGGAGACAGACAGCAATGATATGGCTATGGATAAATGAGTAATATAAAGAATTAACGAGAAATATGCTCCGGAAAATACCAGTGCGTTTTGATAAAGACACAAATGCGCCAAGAAAAGTGACCCAGTCTGAGGGGTTAATTGCAAGGATATAGAACAGAATGGGTGGTATCGCGACAGCTTCTTCAGAGTGAGAAGAAGCAGCCATGTAAGATGTGTTTTTCCGATAATTTTGAGTTGATTCATTTGGCATCAGTTGCCAACATTATTTAGATAATTGTTTCAAGTTATATTAGTTGGTTAATATTATTGCTTCACTAAAAGATAGCTGTATTATCAGCATACAGAAGGGCCCATCAAATATCCCCTGTTCAGTAAAAAAAAAGAAAACGTCAGAAACATAATACGAAATTCTTTAAACTACTATCCAATGATTACAGGATTGAAAACAAATAAAATATTGGTGAGGGATATTGATGCGATAAAAGTTCATTAGTTCTAAATCCTTCACACGTGGTTTGGTGCTGGCAAGGTCCAAAAAGGCATGTTCCACAAACGTTAGAGCTCTGTGTGCCTTCTTGGGATATTGAATGTTGAAAACCCAGAACGATGCAAACAGACTACACAGTCCTCCCAGTAAAGATGATGCAGTCAAGACACTCTGGCCATCGATGCGGAGGCTAATTTCCCCGTTCGCGGAATGCAGGCAGGGAGTCAAAGGAACATCTACCTGAAAAAGCAAAAAAGAAAAAAAAATGCGCCACATGTAAAATTCAAAACAGACACTATGGTTAAATGAACTTAATAATTCGGTACAGTAATAAAATTGTTGTGCCAGATTCCCTGCGAAGATTCAGTACTTAAATTAGGAATGCAAAGGCTTCATAAAACCAAGTGCCAGTACATTAACCATCGTGGCTTTTGCAGCAATAAAAACGATATTACTTCCGCACAATATACTCGAGCACAACTTTAAATGACAGTGAAGTTAAAATGCAAGTCTCTCTAGGTTGATAGATTAGCTCACGGAGAACACTATTATACCCCTCTTACACCTGGCATTTTTTTAAAAATAAGGTTGAAACTAGCAAAAACACGTTTTCACCGGAAGGGCTTAAGTGACCTGATGCGCACAACTTCTTTCTTGGCTGCCGCTGGATGGTGCTACTCGTCCATACTTGGGGTGGCAGTACCGCTTTCCAAGGGAGCATGCGAGCTACGCATGAGAAAATCGTTCGACGCCAAACCTTGCGGGGCCTCAAAAGGCCAATGTTTTTCTTCAGTGTAGCGTAATTACTGATCACAGGTTGTGGTACCGGGGTTCTTGCACCCGGCCGCGGTTCCCAAGAAAGGACACTGAGCCCCCTCGATCACACCTTTACTTGGAGTCCCGCTACGCCAAGGTACACCGCTCAGCCGATCCGGCTGCACACACGTCGCCCAGCCGAGTCCGCCATGTCCTATCCTCGCTCCTCTCGCGCCACCGTCTCATCCTCAGCCGGCACATGTCCATCGCGCGGGATTGTCCACCGCCACTACTGCCGGATTACCACACTCTCCCCCCCTCCGAAGAAAAGGCCGACGCTGGCTGCCCTCGGCTGCAGTCGTCGGCACTCTCGAGGGACTCCCACGGCTCAGCCCGGATGGCAGTAGACCGGTGCCACAGGTGGCCTCCTAAGACTCGGGGGTCCTTGCAGAAGGTCCAAACGTGGCAAGGTCCTGTCCGCGGGCCTTGCTCCGCGGGTCGCGTCGGCACTCTCGAGGGACTCCCACGGCTCAGCCCGGATGGCAGTAGACCGGTGCCACAGGTGGCCTCCTAAGACCCGGGGGTCCTTGCAGAAGGTCCAAACGCGGCAAGGTCCTGTCCGCGGGCCTTGCTCCGCGGGGGTGGTGTCCGGCGCAGTCGTCAGCAGCTGTCCGCCTCGAGCTCCTGCTTCATCCTGGCGAACTCCTCCTTGGTCATGGAGCCATCGCCCTCGCCGAGCTTCTGGAGCTTCTCCCGCGAGGCGTCGAAGTCCGGCCGCGGAGGGGCCGGGGGAATGATCATCCCGGCGTAGTCCTCGCTCTCCTCCAGGGCTTCATGGGGCCAGATGAACTCCTCGTGCTGCCGAAGCACAGAGAACTCCGGCTTCTGGAAGTCCGACAGCGTCGTCTTGGTGTGGACAGTGAACTTGACCTTGTCCCTCTCGCTGAGGGCATCCGAGATGTCCACCACCAGAGACTAGTCCGCCAGGTCGATCGTGTCTGACCGCATCTTCAGCGAGCTGTCTGTCACATTTGCCGCGGAACACCAAAACGAGGAAGAAAACCACAATGCCCTTCCCAGGAACCACGGCCGGCCCCACGTTCAGGGCGCCAAATGTGGTACCGGGGTCTTAGCGCCCGGCCGCGGCTCCCAAGAAAGACACCGAGTCCCCAGAAAACACACCTTTAGTCAGCTCTGACCCGAACCCGTCCCGAGACGTCTGATCTTCTCCAAGCCCAGGCACGCACTGCCTCAGTCCCTCGTCACGCTCCAGCGCGCACACGCTGCGCGTGCCCCGAACAGCGTCTTTCTCCTCGTCTGCGCGCCGTTCCCACAAGGTCCAATGGAGAAACATTTTGCTTAGTGGTCTCGAACGGCAAATGACAGGGGAGTTTGGGGAAGCATGAGCGATTTGACCGGAACTGACCAAACTGCTTGGTACGTGGTAATGTTGTATTCAGTTGCTTGTATACTGCTATTAATCACCGCTGCTTCACTTGCTTCCGGTTTATTCTGATGCAAACAGCGACTGCAGTCGTGTTTGCGTCACGTTTGATGAGCAGTTGAACAGCGATTTCTCAGCACTTAAGGCATCTTGGCACTAAATCAATGCTGAAATGGCTATGCGGAGGTCCGACTTCCGTTTGAAATCAACTTGCTGGTTGTCTTCAATGACCCTTTAACAACAAGTTACCCTTATGCCTCATCACTGCAACCGATTGTTCCTCCGTGTGGTGCAAAGTGTGTTACTGTGATTATTTTCAATGTGAAACGAACCGTTTCTGTGATTTGTAGGACTGATTCTGCTATTAATTACTGCAGTGACAACAAGCTATGAAAGAAAATCCCGCCATCTCCACGAAGTGAATGATGATGAGAGGGGCGAATCTAAAATGCTTATCAGCAGACAATGTGACGCATTAAGTGCAAGCTGCTTTCATAGTGTGTGCATTGACATTAGGATATGGCCCCCTGGCAGAATGATGCGCTGCGCGAGATTTTGCCGTACCTAAAAGGACAGGCAACTCATTTTTACGGAGTATAGGATCTGTAAAAGGGTTGCGAGTTGGGCGAGTTGGTAATTATGCATTGCGAAAAATAAACTGCGCGCAAATTAACGAGGACAAGAACACATGAAGACAGCACAAGCGCACACTCGCAAATAGTTTATTATTGCACAATTCAAAGCTTTATATTCCCAAGCGCCCAATTGCCGCGCCCCCAATGCGTCACAGTTCTCGGCGCGCTCAGCCGAAAATACTAAAAAACCGTAACAACAAAACCACAAAACGAACTTTGAGGCGTACGAAAGGCGAAAAATCAGCAAAGATAACCGCATCATACATGGATTAAGACCCCCCTCCCACCCCCCACACGCATTCCCAGAAGAAGCACCGAAATAGCGCTCAATGTGCGTCTAAATATGCGACTTCTCGATTAAGCAGGGCGATAGAGGGATGACTGATACATTCGGAACCAGCTTTTCTGATGTGGCTGGCTTCTACAATTTCTCGCGTTTGCTGGTTCTTATGTCGCAAAAGGATGGCTGTGCGCTCAAACACAGGGACACAATCAGGTCTGCATGCGCGGTAATGAGAAGATAAGTGGCTCAGGTCACGTTGAAAAATGAAAAAAATATATACGGTACTTTTAGACGTCGTACGCTCGAGTTTGTGACAACGTACCCGTGTGCGGCTCTGTCCTGAAGTTCGGAGAAATGCAGGCGGGTTGTGTTATATTTCTCGTCTTGCATGACGCTTTCTTTTAAATATGAACGCCCTCTTTCCCGATCTCTCTACCTTCCTTCCCGCTTCCGTCTGACAGCGCTGTTTTCGCCAGCACGAAGTAACCGTCACGTTGCTTTGAAACGACGCCGCGCGCGACAAACGATTTTATCTCAAATGCCCTGTTACAAACCGGCCTACAAAAGAATGCGAACGCATACCCCAAAACCCACAAACAAGTAAAATAATACGAGTGTGCGCTTTTTTCTTTGCCCGTGCGTGTACGAGCTGTGAGCGGCACGGGTACCCGGGTACTTCGCTGTTAACCCTATCCAAACGTTTGACAAACGCATCGACTGATGAAAGACCACTTACCAGCGAGCTGTCCACACCTGTCGCCGTATCCAAATGCTGTTTGCGGCTGTTCCTCGTGTGACAGGAGCACATGAAAATCTTTCCACCAAATGGCACTACTAGTCCTTCACAAATACGAAAAAACGACGGCCCAAGGCGAGGCTTGAAGCTCCGGCACTCCGGCCGCGCCGAGTCACCGGCCGCGCTGCGTTGATAGCACAGAACTTGTTTACATCCGGGCAGCCAGTCGTGCCGCCAGGGCAAGTTGAGTCGCTGCAGTCGGGTGCGTTGGCGCGCTGGCACGAGAATTCTATGTATGCGCAAGCAAGCGAAGCAGATGAACATTGCAATTGTTTGCAACGGCTAGAACTGCCTCTTCGTTAGCAGCAGAGTTTGACAACACCTATCGCCAAAATAAACAGATTGAGACAACACGGCCGCGCTCTCTGCCTGTGATCGCGCTGGTTGAAGCATCTATACGGGTATACGTACGGTATTGGTTTTGTAGCTGCGTGCAACCGTCGCGTCCTGCTCACTCGTTCTAATTAGCATTAGGCCACGGTTGAAGTGCTGGTGCACAGAGACAACAGAAGACTAACATGGCGACCGCCCGCTTGAGATGATTACCTCAGATAGGGCGTTTATTGTGGACGTGGTAGTATACAAGGAACGGAACGCCATCTCACAAATGGTGTTAAGTAGTTCTAAATCCTCCCTTTTGCTACCCGGATGGGCAACGGTACTACCATGGAGGTTCGTCCACTTCTTTAGATCATGCCTAGGGAGTACATTTTTTGCTATAGGTACTTTTCAGGGCACATTACTTGATTAAAACTCCATTTCCGGCTAGTTTGCGTTTACAGTGTAGGGAACGGGCTCAGAAGGTCCATTCCAATCTTTTGAAAGGGCCTCAATGGGACAGTGATTGGCTGGAGAAGTCCGGCGGGTCTCGTCGGTGGCGTTTTTTGTCGCTGGCAGTCACGACAGCTGCTGACGTAGTGGATGACGTCGGATGTAAGGCGGGGCCAGTAGTACTTCGCCCTGATTTTTCCAATTGTGCGAGCTGTCCCGAGATGTCCTGAAGACGGGTCCTTGTGGCACGCTTCTAAAATTTCGTCACGAAGGTCTGCGGGGATGACAAGAAGATAATTAGTTCTCATTCCTGGGCGGAAATGCTTCTTTTCACGACGACGGAGTTTTTCAGGCTGAATGCTGGTAATTTGCGTTTGAATGCCCTAGGCACGGCGACAGTGTGGCGATTTGGGTAGTCGATCATGACGCCTAAGTCGGGGACGGCACACTGCTGGGCGGCTAGGTCACTCTCAGGCACGACTCCTACACTGTTAGCCAAAATAGGCGAAAATAAGACGAACTGCAGCATTTATGCCGTGGGAAGAGCATTTACTCTCCTAAAGACCAAACGCGCCAAGATTAGGGCCGTGTGCAAAATCAAGAGACCAAAAATTGGACCCTCGACGAGAACGAGACCAACGGAAAGACTAAGAGCACCCTTTGCTCCTGCAACGCTGCTGTTGCTCCCCGTGGCGGGGCCCTCCGACTTGTTTCTACTTGTTCGGCGCCCAGCGGGCACGGACGTGCGAAAGGTTAGCTGCGGCGGTGGCGGCTTTTCCCCATTCGCTCTTTTTTTGAAGTTCGTGAGCTTGTACCTTAGCGTCAGAGTGTCAGTTTTTTTAAAAAAAACAAACGGCAGTCGATTCATTGTACGTTACTGCCGAAGACGACCTAATTTTTATTTGTTTCTGTCAATATTTACCTATCTTTTTATTTTACCCGAAAATAGTAAAAATAACACTTTTATTCAAACAAGCGACCCAACCCATAACTACCCGCCACATCAAGACCACCTTACAAAGAGGAACCTAACCGCTAACTTTTTGTTTTTTGAAATTGCACTTTCAATAAATTTATAGCCAGAAATCTCATAAAAGGTGGTTTACACGTGGTCGAGACCCTTGAAAGCTGTAATCTTTTAGGCAAACATATGAACACTAAAATAACAACAAGGTAGTGTTGTTAGGATACAAGAATGACTCGCACAAATAGTAAATTTTAAATTGTTTGGCTGAAAACTTTGAAACAATCTGGCAAAATGCCGGATCTGTGAAGGAGGGGTACACTCTGAGGCTGAGTAGGGTAAAAAATAGTTGTACGTTCGTAACCGCTACTACGTCCAGAATACAACCAGACAATAACGGTTAAAATCAGATGTAAATTGGCTGAATACGGCATTTTTATCCATATTTTTCGGAACCCAAACTTGTAATCTTCCGCACCACAAGATAACGGCAAAATGAAGTTTTCCTTGGTCGTGTCCCATCAAGAGTAAACAGGTACAGCAGAAAGGACGCCCTTTCTTAGACATTAGAACTGTGGAGCAGCGGGAGACCGCGCTGCTCACCTCCGATCCCGAATTGCAAGTCGAACTCGTGCGAATGGCTAAAGACGCCGCCGGGGTCCAAGGACTCCTGGCTGCCGCCTAAAAGGAGAAGAGGACCGAGGAGGATCACCAACTTCTTCCTTATCCCACCGGGCACACAATAAAGTTGTTCTCTCTCTCTCTTTCTCTCTCTCGAGGAAGCGGTCTGACCGCTGTAATAAAAGCCCTCTAACAGAACCGTAGTGTATTTCTGTACCTCACGGTGAGTTTTCTGTCTTTCTTTTTTTTTTTTGCAGAATACAGTGTTATCTAATGGCCATTTTTCCAGTACCGCTCCTGCTAGTGGCCGCCAGGGTGAACCTAAGCTGACAGTAAGGCGCCCCCAAAAAATTGTTTGGCTTTCGGGGAACTCGTGCACGAAACGTTCTCGTTCTGCCCCCACCCGCACCCACCCGCGCCCACCCGCACCCACCCGGCACCCGTGCCTTTCACAAATGACTGTCTCGGTAGCAGGCGCACGCTCGCGTGACTAAACTACAGTTGCCGAAAGCACCTTTTCGTCACTTTTTTTATTTTCGTTGCTCCCTCACTGGTACCCAAGCGCTCGCAGCATGGTCAGCCTCAAACTTTTTCGCCCCCTTCCTTTGAAAGCCTTTTTTGTGTGCACGTAGGAACTAACTGTGAACCTTGTTCGCACAGATCAAATAAATACGTGCAACCATAGCCACTCCGCATTTAGCAAGCTGAAAAGAACGCTCTTTAGTTTATTTCGCCCGAGGCTATTTGTTAAACATTGTGAAATTTGTTAAACATTGCGAAAACTTGGCTCTTATTAGATTTTAGAAATGAAAACTCAATCTGTGACACCACAGCCAGAAATCAATAATAAACATTTTCTGCAAATCCGAACCATAAGCGCAGAAAAGCAGGTTTTCTTCCAATAAATAAATATTTCTTCTTCGTTTTTTTATTTTATATTGCCGTGAAGCCATTCAGATTTAGAGCTGGTGCTGAAAGGAAGCGTCTCTTTCCTTACATGCCTCGTGAAAGGGAGAGAAGAGGCCATTGTTTCGTGCCACGTAAGCCTCTGCGCATAATACTGAACCTGCATGCGAATAATGAGCAATCTTTATATTTTATGTTGGCCTGATACAGTGATTCAATGCGTTGAGTTACGAAGCATGATTCCCCAGGTTCTATTGATGGTTTTAGTGGCGTCTTTTCTGCTGCAGTCGGAAAAACAGCAATGCCTAAGTTTCGCATGTTAACGGCCGTGGCCCTGGTCCTAATTAATCCGTAGTCTTGTACTCAGTGCCCTTTACAGGCCACGTTTGGCTTCACTGCATAAAGCGTTGATTTTGCTTCTATCATTTTGCTTTTTGTGGTATATTTACGGATGCTTGTTAGGACCGCTGGAAACTGCGTTCTTCTGAATTTTGCGGCCTACCACAAATGTTATCCTACCACCAATAACACTTCTTCTGTTTTCCTATTTCTTTCCTGCAGGAGCGTAACGACATGCGCCCCTTGCCGACAGCGGCATGGAGGATAGTCGTCTCCTCTCAACGGACAAGTATCTCGTGCAAGTGGAGCGCGCTTGCACCAAGGGCAGCAGCCATGTTTACCCGGAATAGCCCTTCGAAATAGAGAATCCGACGTTCAGAGTGGAGTACGGTTTACTTGTGCTGTGTATGTGCATACAAAGTGTTGCATTAAAAGCTTGAAAGTGACATTTTCTTTGTCGTGAATATTTAGAGTGGCCAAGAAATGCTGTTTCTGGTCACTTATGTTTACTCCTGCTTCCTGATTTTTCGGTCTATTTGAACGACAGTCACTCCCCATGGAGTATTTGCACGAGCCAACACATCGTCTTTTAGTATGCACGGTTAATCCAGAGGGCAGCATTTGCAGGGATGAACATTCAGTCTTGAAAACATCAATGGTCTAGGGGGAGTAATGGCAAAAGTCAACGATTGATACTCAGAGGACCAATGGTTGGTCTCCGGTGCAGTGCCGTATTAACAAAATTCGGGGCCCGGGGCTAACCGAGTCCATGGGGCCCCAATAATGACAAGAATGCTATCTTTTTTTTTCGTGTTTTTTAGCTCACATTTTACGTTCGTTAGTAAGTGATATAAAATGCACATCACTTTTATTGGTTCGGGTGCTTCGGGAGAGTAATATGTCTGCGTGATTTCTATTATTATTTGATGGTTATTACCTGACGTACACGCTGGTATGTTTCAATACTCAGTTCATCACAAATTCACAGATAATCGAATTGCTGCCGTGGCACGCAGAATTGGCCAGAAAACAGAAAAGAATTTTCTTCAAAACAAGAAACACTTCATTAAGCAGTCAATCATCAAGTTATAAACGCAAGAAAGACACAAGGGAAAACGTAGGTACAGCCTCACCCTTTGAACCCAGAAATAACCGTCGAATCAAACACAATTTCAGTTTTTAACCAATGTTTGCATTTCAATACAGCAACGCAAAGCAATCATGTCGAACTCACTGCCGATATAAAGACAATGGAAATCGCGCGTGCTATACAGAACTTTCGCAATTATGCGTCAGACACAATTACAGTCTACATTTACAGGGGCTAGCAGGCCACATGCCGACAACTTCTCCGCAACCAACAAAATACACAGAAATGCCTCAAAAATACTCAACAAGGTCCTCGCTACATTCCAAACGTGCTACAAGGTGACCTGGGTTGTGTACCTAAGCTCCAACCTAAATCAGGGCGCACACGCACTCTCCCGGCCGTTAAACCACAGGGCGCCTGAGCATGCACAGCAACACCCAAAGACACGTGGGACGCAACCATGAAATGAAGAAGCAGTTGACACCGGACACTTGCTACGGACAACCATTCAAAACAGAGAAGTACTCAACACTACACAAAACACTCACGCGCCGAGAACCCCTGCATGTATTAAGGCAAATTCAGACAAACATGCTACCCACTCTACAGCTCACGCACCGATTCCATCCAGTACCAGGACCCCCAGGTGCGGTGACAACCCCAGCATTTATAATACTCTCTACATGGAGGGGCACACAGAACCCCAAACTTCACCCATATCCAATGCTACACCCTCTTCAGGCTGGCCGACTCCAGTGCGGAAGCGCAAAGGGCATTGATTGAATGCGGAGATATGGCCCGGTTGACTATATCGGGAGCTCCTCACTAGGGGTTACTTTTATAAAGTTACTTTCTTCTTCTTGTTCAGTACATCACTCGTGACAAAATGGAAACAGAACGACATTCTTCCCGCTGCACATTGACCAAAAACAATCAAGCGAGAGATACTAGAACTATAAAAGTTAAACCATGAAAAATATACTATTTAAAATTTCATCTTAAACAAGCAAGCCAGAAAAACTAGAACTAATGGAAGCTTGAACAAACGCAACATTTAAAATGGCATCTTGCGGCTTTTCAAACTCGCGAAGTCATTAATGGCTTCATCAAAAGAAATATCTCTCAAGAGGTACCTTTCTATTGACATGCTGGCCAAGGAATTCGGCTTCCTCTCCCCGAGAGTGGATCGCAAGCAATTTTGAATCAAAGACAGTTTTGAAAAGGAGCGCTCAGTCTCGCAGTTAGTTGTAGGAATGGTTAGGTATAACCTAAGAGCACTGGAGACATTTGGAAAAACGCATACAATGTCTTTTTCCTCTAACATTTTCAGCAGACTGCTCGCTCTCCTATCATTGCAGCTGAAACTCTCCAGGTAGTGAAAGAACTGGACTAGTTCAGGGGCAAACGTCGAGTCGAGACCGCCTTTGTAGGCTTCCACTAATCCACTTGCTTAATTGATTAGATGGTTATCACCATGAGCTTCCCTGAGAAGTGCTAAAAACTGGAATCCCTCGCAGAGGATGGTGTACGCAGATTTTCTAGCCTGTAATGCTGTGCTCAGGTTGTCCATAATTACATTGAACGTCTCTATTACGAACTTTTTGCTGCCACATGTCCTGTTGTCTTCCGTTGAAATGGATCGAGTGCGTTCACACTGATAACTCTTATTTACACTCAATGCCTTTGCCCTTTCCTCAAAAGCTCGAAATTGGGATCGCAGGGACCTCAGGAACGCTTCTAAAGAACTTATCAAGTTTACAGTCGTTGACAGGTCTAGACCAGGTTTCTGGAGGGCAACATTCGCCTTGTCGAACCGCTCCAAAACCTCAAGCCACAATGTTGCCATGAATGCCGTTTCCAGCTTGAAAAGCTCCTTTAGAAGAGACTTGGCTTCGATGCGGGTGTCACAAGTCTCTGCCTCCCCGTACGCCAGTGTATGCAGACAAGTCTTGATGCATTGGAAATTGGCGACAATTTGTTTGCAAGAATCTGCATGCCGTGACCACCTGGTGTTTGACAGGCTTTTCAAAACAGAAGGTTGACCCCCATGGTCGAGGCTATTGAGAAAGCAGCTCCAGCGCTTCGGCGATGCAGAAAAGAAAACACATAGCTGCGTTAGGCTGAAGAACTTCACTGCTTCAACACAGCAGTCCACGCTCCACGCTCCAACTAAGTTTAACGAGTGGGCACAGCACGGCACATAAACCTGCCAGCGGGTTTTATCCTTTATGTGAGCTTGAAGACCCTTGTATTTCCCTGACATGTTGCTTGCATTGTCATATGACTGACCCCTGCAGTTGTCAAGAGAAATGCCGTTTTCATCAAGAAGACATAACCCGGTCGAGGCCAGATGCTCACCAGTATGTGATTCGATCGGAACAAATCCAAGAAATCGCTCTTACACATTCCCTTCCAAGCAGTATCGAAGCACAACAGATAGCTGGTCCACATGGGCAATGTCGGGGGTCGAATCTACAATAAAGAATAATATTTGGCCCGCTGTACCTCTTCAACAACGCGTTTTGTGACCGTATGCGCCATCATGTCAACAAACTCATCACAGATCTATTTGGAAAGATACGAAGGGTGACCTTTACCCTTATTTCCATGGCGCGCAATGTGATCACTTAGGAACGGGTCAAACTCTGTGATCACCTCAAGGATTCCTAAGACGTTACCCTTTCTGGGGGAACCAAATAAATCATCATTGCCTCTCAACGCCAGCCCTCCCTCTGCTAGCAGCTTTATAACTGCCTCAACGCGCTTTAGTACCTCTCTCCAGTAAGCTTTTTGAGTGACAAATTGCTCGACCAATCCTTTGTCGAAAGTTTCTGCAGCAGCAGACCGGGCTAGCCAAGCAACTACAGAATTTAGGTGTTCAAAGCTATCTACATGCGCTCTTGTTTTTTCTTCCGCCTTTTTCCAGTCGGAAAAGCCATGGGTAGCAAAGGAGCTGCGACTGTTTGTTGTCGAGAACAATTTGCACATGAAGTAATACACGCATCCTTTCGACTGAGAGTACAAATGCCAGTGCCGCTCAAATGACTCCCCATTTGCGACCTTTTTCACAAAAAGTTGGGGAGACAGGTACCGTTTCTGGCCCGTGTATTGGCTCTCTGAAGCAGGAAAACATTCTGAACGATTTTGAATGTACCGTGGGCCCTTCTCGACGCATAGAGATTGAAATTTCCCGGAGATATGTGCGGGCCACATGGGCGGATCGCCGTCAATGCAGGCATATCCTACCTCGGGTCTTCGTGGAGTTTGTCCACGGCACTGGTCTGCTGTAAGTGAAGGAGGTTCCGATGCTTGGGGGGAAAGTTCACTTTTACGGTCAGCATCGGGCATCTGGGCCGTTGTTTGCAGACCATCTATGCAGCTTGTCGAACACACCGGCACATGAGGCCCCTGCAGCTGCAGGGGATGCTGGGACAGTTGCGCGACGCTGGCGGTAGACGACTTCTTTTCTGTCTGTGGCTCACATTCACACAATGGAGAAGCACACAAGGCATCTCAAATGCACTGTCTTCCTCGACAGTCTCTCCAACATGGCCGATAGAGCTTAAAGTTGAGGGCGCTTCGAAGTCACTATTCGCGCATTCTACCGATCGCGCTACCTCATCCTCCCTCCGCGACGACTCAGTGAAACTTTTGAAGTAATTAGTCAACTTTGGCAGCTTTTTACTACTCTCTTCTCGCTCTATCTTTAGTCTTCTCTTGGATGCGCCACTCGCATACTTGCGGCCTGACATGTTCCTGTCGATCACATATACCTTTCAGAAATGGCGTGCCTCATTATATAAGCAGCGTTGCAATTAATTTGATTAGAGCTGACAGACGAGCTAAACCCGAAAACCCGACACCATGGTTTCGACCCCCAAATCCACGCCTCCAAAGGGGGCGTTCAAGAAATAGCAAAAACCCTTTTCAAAATTATTCACGTATGACCACTGATTGGCTACAACAAACAATCCTAAACGCGTCCACACACGCGGTCAGGTGACCGAACACACTCTCTCTCCCTTGGATCTCATAATACGTTTCCCCCCTCACAAGTTACCGCAACCAACAAGCCAAAACAAAACTAGCTGCCACAGTAAGTTCCTGACCGCCCTGAGCGGTCAAGCCATTACCTTCAGCGGGCGGCACCGGCACAAAGCAGTAATAGGCAGTTTTAGCATATCGTTACCGTGTTTGCGTTACAGTTTACCGTGTTCCCGAAAGCCAGAGTTTCCGTTTACCGCTGAAAACGGTAGGGCACGTTTTAGCGCACCGTTTGCGGTTTGCGTATTCCGGCCGCCGAGGCGCAGGTAGCGACATCTGATGAATTAGTCTCAAAGTAAATCATTCATAATTTTCTTGCTCATATCTATTTGCATTCGTTTAAAGTAACTTGAATATTTCACTTGTGAGGTAAAGCATTCACACTAACTGTAGTTGTTTAGAGAATAGTGCAGCCACCACCTGTAGAGCTTTAAAAAGAACACGAGTTGGTGGCGCCATCTACTGAGGAGAGTTAGAATTAAGGTGAAATAGAATTGGCCCCTGCGCTAATTATTTAGGCAAGAAATGAGTAAAATATGTTGTGGCAATTACTCAATATCCTACACTACCTTGCCTTGCACAAGTTTGGAGGCCTAAAAGCACTTTGCGCGCTCAGAAACCTATCTGAACTATTTGAGGCGGGCAAGGCTTAGAACCAGTAGGAACGGCCATTTTGCTCACCCGTCTGAGAAAAATGGTCGATTGTCGCTTTCCTGAGCATTATCAGAGTCCTTCAATGCTTTACTGGTCACGAAACTTCGGTGCTCGCTTCATATAGAGACCGCGCGCGCCACTACAGGCGCCACCTCCGCACGAAGGTCATCCAGCCGCCGCGCGTGCGGCGTATTGGCCAGCTCTTGGCGTGCAAACGCTCGCTGCTTTTGGTGTCTGCGCGCTGATTGTTTTTTTTTTCGTAGTAGTTAGCGATGAATAGTCCAGTTATTGTGTTTATCACCTGCCTTCAATGGGCTTTTATTTTTTGAAGTTACCGTAGACTTCGGCCGCGAACGGCAACGGCTTCTGTGTGCTCTGGCACAAGCGCTGCGCCGTCGTGTTTAAGGATTTTTAAATCTCTATTGCTTGTTTTCTTAAAGCAAAGTTGTAAATACCACACATACGGTAGCTGTGTAGTCACGGACTGCTGCGGCCCTATCGATAACACAATAAAAAAAATGAAAGAAACCAAGTACGCGTCGTTCACACTACGCTTAATGAATCCGTTGATTGCTCTGGAGTGCACAGAACGCTAAGAGTTAGCTCAATAGTATTGTCGTTTCGTTTCGATGAGTGGGTACGTACTTCAGGACATATAAAAACGCTGCAGAAACGCGAAGGATCAAGACGAAGAGATATACATATTGCACCGTGTGTCTTTCTGCTTCCACGCTTTGCAATCCTTGCAAAACAACGAAGCGAAAAAAGAACAATGAAAGTAATTTCATTACACGCAACAAAAAATTTCAATGTTACGAAGGGAGACAAAAGAGCGTCGTCCAGCGTACAAAAATTTATTTTTCGCGCTGCGATGTGCAGCACACGGACGATACAGAATATTTCCACGTAGTCAAGAACGACGCAAAGCTTTTCTGAACGCAGTGAGCTGGCGATCTTCTGCCCTACAAAAGACTACAATGAAACACAAACGTCGAAGAAGCAGTCCGCAGTGTGACGTGAACAGATGAACGTCGATAAAGTGAGTTGCGCGGAGTTTGCTATGCATGCATTACTCTTGGAACGTTATTAATTTCAGATCCATGGAAATAGGATCGAGAACATTGTCGAAGAAACAAAAAATCGAGTTAGCGATAAGGTGGCACCCTTTCCATATCAAGCAATATTGCCCGACGGGACGTATGACAAAAAGAGGGAACGGGCGCTCCGGTTGAATCACCAGATAAGAAACCGGAATCGGCCACGCGCGGTTACAAAACAAACAAAACGAACCCTAAGGGATAATTCGCGGAAATATGAAAAGTAAAAGCACAAGGACGTCCCAAAGCTTTTTTTACACGCGAGCCTGAGCGCTTTTAATACAAGTTTGCAAACAGGTAATGAAGCGCCGCTACAACCTGACTGATATGACAAAAATCCGGCTTTAAGTTCACCTTGTACAATTCTAGGTCTACGATGCTCTCAAAAGGGTACATTGCTTTTTTCCATTCTCACACACAGTGCATTTCCACACACTGTCGCACACTTATAATCGATGCTGAAATCTCCCGTTGCTTGCCTTGGAATGGCGGACCCTCCATTTCTCACACAGCTGCCCGTCGCTCGGTCAACAGAACAAGGAAACATTTTCTGTAGTATCGTTGTACAAGGAACGACATCCCGGGACGCAACACATGTTCGGCATCGTTGTTGCACTACTTAAGTCGCATCACAAGAGCGCGATATGCACGTTACATTTTTTTCCCGCACAAAACAAACCCAACTCGCCGCGGCTCCGACGTACGAGCCAGCGCAACGCCGCCCGAGGAGTGACCTCAGTGAGAGGGTGGCGCCACCGCGCGGCGGCCAAACGCAGCATATGAAGCTCTCCCATTGAGTTACGGAGCAGTTTCGTGACCAGTAAAGCATTGAAGGACTCTGGCATATTTAGCAAGAAACACGTAATAAACAGCATCAAGTAAGATTACATTATTCAGCCGTACCAAGCATAAAGCGCCAACCGCACTGCATTTGCTGTAATCAATACGGGAAGGTAAACTTCGTCTGCTCAGGAAGCTCGCTCTCGACGGTCAAGCCTGTGCCGGTAAGTTACGGTTCACGGTAACTCTCGCGCATGCGCAGTCGACTCCCGCAAACCCGGTAAACGGTAACGCAAACGCGGTAACGATACGCTAAAACTCTCTAATGTCGACAGCCGTCTTCCCGCGGGTAACATCCTGCTCTGTCCTCGCTTCCCGCACCGCTTTTGTGACCACGCGCGCTGACACAATGAGAACGTCGCTTGCTAATCCCTTTTCTAGACGAAGAGACGCCGCTGGCTGCCGCGTGTCGAACCGAACCGTGAGATCCCAGTTCGTCAAGCCAAACTCTGTAGACTCACTGGCGGGGTGGGCTTATTTCAAACTCTTGCGGGCATTCCGGAGGCGATGATCCTTCTCCCTGCGCAGACTCCCGGCTCTCCATAAACGAAAAGCACGTGAGCCAGCTTCGTAAAATCCCCAAAAGGTACGCCGCCTGCTTTTGCGACACCAGAAAAGACGGTAACCTTTCGCATCTTGACCGCTGTCACTTTGACGAACTACCGATGCCCGCTCCAAACATCGGAAAGCCGTAATACCAGTGTGCGTTCGTCCGAGAGACAATAATACGCCGAAACTCTTCTCACTACTGTGCGCTAAGCCGCCTTTTGCTGAGACCACCCGGTCGACCTGAACGCACAGCAAACCAACAAAAGTACACAGGCTAAGCATTCCCACATTTTGCCGCACAAAACGACAGAACACAAAGCGTGCTTTCGGCGGCCCCGACTTTTCGTCTCTGCAACTGCATGAAAGGAAAGGAATATGGCAGTAAAAGCCAGGCAACGCCGGCACGCGAGCTGCCAGCGGTTTTCATTAATTAACTGATGTGCCCGAACTTTACAGCTACGCGGCACTTTCACTCCTACACTATCGAAATCGGCCAATCCGAAAACAGAACACAAATACCAATATATAAAAGCGTTGCGATGGAAAGTTGCCAGTACGCTTCAGTTACCAGAATAGTGTTCATTCATTACAAAAGAAGGCGATTATTTCTCTTCGTAATTTATTATACTTCATTGATTGATTGATTGATTGTGGGGTTTAACGCGCCGACACAGCGCAGGCAATGAGGCGTGCCGTAGTGGAGGGCTCTGGATTAATTTCGACCACCTGGGGATCTTTAACATGCGCCGATATCTCGAACACACGGGCGTTTTTGCCTGTTGCCTCCATCAGAAAAGTGGCCGCCGTGGTCGGGAATCGAACCCGCGTCCTCGAGCTACTCATGGAAACCTGATAGGGATCGAGCTCCCTAAAGTATAGCATTTTAGCACTAATATTTCAACTGTTAAACGTTTTGTAAATCAGGCATCCGCCCCCTCCCAGACATCTCGCTGTCGAAAAACCCATGCATGAAACATCCTCAAGTCCCTCAATCCCTCCCTTGGGCACCTGTCGCCTGCTCCTTTCACATAAACGTCATTGCAACGGGCGGACCACGGCCAAGCACATTTTCCCCCACTTTTTCGTCTGCTCTTCGTTCCTCAATTCACTCTTCGCCATGTGCTCGCAGCGTGGTCAGCATCGAACGAGCTTGCCCTTTTCTTTGTAAGCTTTTTTTGTGTGTGCTCAGTGCACGTGCAAACTCACCGCAATCTGTAGAAAAAGCGTGGGTAAAAAAGCGCAGCATTGGAAAGCGTAGACCGCCTACAAGCAGCAAGCTCAGAATGCGCCTGTTTATTTTGCTCCGAGCAACTACGAAGAATGACTAGCGCGGCTGTGACAGCAGTTAATAAAAAATAAATATTTTCTTCCGCAATCCCACGTTGATTGATTGATTGTAGGGTTTAACGCGCCGACGCAACGCAGACGATGCGGCGCACCGTAGTGGAGGGCTCCGGATTAATTTTGACCACCTCGGGATCTTTAACGTGCGCTGAACGCAATCATACACACACACACACACACCAGCTAAACGTAACAAAAATTGAGTGAAGTGGGACCGTCAAGCTTATCTCCCGCACTTCTGAAAAAAAAAATGTTACAGAGGCCACTTTGGGCTGCCCGCTCGTACACATGCCATGGTTTAGTCGGATTCAGAAAATTTTTAAATACGAATGCATTTATTAGTCGGGGGTTGTCTTGCGTCCATCGAGCGGCGTGCGCCTGCATTCCTCCAGCGCGAGCGCACGTGAGCGCGCGCCTCGTAGTTCTGCCTTCGGCGTCGTCGTCGTCGTCATAAATGCGAATACATTTCTTAGTCGGGGGTTGTCGTGCTCCGTCGGCGTGCGCCCGCAGGTGTTATCTCTCCGCGCTCAATGCCGAACGCATGCGCTTGAAGCGAGCTGTACTAGTTCGCTCGAAGCGGCAAAGACGGCGAGTACTGCGGTGTTAGTCTCGTATCTAACGTGTATGGGAACTTGATATCGCACGCCGTTGCCACGTCTCCCGTTCGAGACACGTCTCCGTACAAGGACTTGTACACCCTTGCCTACACCGGAGACGGAGTCTTTGTGGTGACCGTGTACCTCGCGCCCAACCTCGCTCGAGACGCCGTTGCCGCGCAGCTGGACGCGGCTATGGAAAGTGTGCGCGTGCGCTCCAAACCCTCTGACCCCATAGTCTTGGTTGGCGACTTCAACGTTGACGTGCGCAAGAAGAGTGGCCAGTGGCTGGTCGAGTACATGCAGACCAGGCACTCTATGCATTGTCTCTCTGCCGGCTTTGACACGTGCCGCACTACCATTCACGGGAGTTGCATTGATCTGGTCTTTACACGAAACTGTGACGCGCGTATGCTTCTCAAAGACCCTTTGACCGTGCACTTTAGCGATCACAAGGCAGTGATTGTGGCCGTCAGGTACAACGATAACACAAACAGGTGCTCATGAATAAATGATTACGTTCACACTCTCGTCATTAATTACGCCATTACTTGCAACACACTCATCGGTGCACCCAATGCATTCGCATTTTTGCACGATTCCCTTCGGGGAGGTGCGGGGGAATTTTTTTCAAATGGTCGAGTGGGGCCCCTGAAAGTTGGGACCCCGGGGCTGCAGCCCCCATAGCCCCCCCCCCTTAATCCGGCCCTGCTCCGGTGGACTAACAGGGGAACTAACAGTTGATCTGCAAGGGCCCAACAGTTAGTCTTTATGGTGGACCAACACTTGAGACACAAGGGACTAAGTGTAGAGGGACTAACAGTTGGTACCCTTGCCGTTAGTCCCAAAAAGGACTAATGCTAGTGGCAAAACATTTATTCAACAAAAGAGTAAGAATGCAGTGTTTTCATCGGAGTCCTGTGGGGGTGGGTCGTCGGTGCGCGGGACAGGCCGTCGGCGACGGAGTGTTTCCTGCCGGATTTATAGACGATTCGAGCTTCGAACTCTTGGAGGCGCAAGCTCCACCGCACAAGGCGGCCAGAGGGGTCCTTCAAGTCTGCCAGCCAACCCAGCACATGGTGGTCTGTCACGACTTTGAAAGCTGTACCACACACCTATGGGGAAAATTTTTAAATTCCCATATAATTGCGAGGAACTCTTTCTCAGAGGCCGAGTAGTTCTTTTCTTCCTTCGAGAGATCACGGCTGGCATAGCCGATTACTTTATCGCAACCGCTTTGCTTTTGGACGAGGACGACACCCAAGCGTACATCACTGGCGTCCATGAGCATTTCGATTTCGTTGTTTTCGTCGAAATTAGCGAGCACGGGCGGGATTTGTAAGCGTTGTTGCAGCTGGGTGAATGCTTCCACTTGGCCGTTTTGCCAGCTGAAAGGCGTGCTGTCTTTCGTTAAGCGTGTGAGTGGCTCTGCAATGCCTGCGAAGTTTGCTACGAAGCGCCGGTAGTATGCGCACAGTCCGAGAAATTTGCGCACGCCCTTCTTGCCTTTCGGTGTTGGGAAGTTCGCTATGGCGAAGGTTTTCGCCGAAATAGGCAGAACTCCCGCGGTGTTAACGACGTGTCCCAAAACCTTGAGTTCCTCGTACCCGAAGCGGCATTTTAAAGGCTTCAGCGTTAACCCTGACGGAGGAATGGCCCCGAGAACAGACTCCAACCTTGCAAGGTGTTCGTCGAAAGTCCGCGCGAATACCGCAATGTCGTCGAGGTATACGAGGCAGGTGTCCCACTTAGGGCAGGCTAGGACGGTGTCCATGACTCTTTGAAACGTCGCTGGCGCTGCGCACAGCCCAAATGACATCACCTTGAACTCGTATATGCCGTCCGTAGTTATGAATGGAGTATCAACCCGGTCTCTCTGGTTCACTTCAATTTGGTAGTAGCCGGCCTTCAGATCCATCGATGAGACTTCGCGTGGTAGAGGTCGTCGAGGGCCTCGTCGATTCGTGGCAGGGGTACACGTGTTTTTTTGGTGATTTTGTTCAGCCGCCGGTAGTCAACGCATAACCTCAATGTTCCGTCTTTTTTCTTCACGAGTACGACCGCCGCAGCAGTCCAGAGGCGTTTGGTTAACTGCATAATGTCGTCGTTGAGCATTTCTGTCACTTGTCACAGGATGGATTCCTGCTCGTGTGAAGACACGCGGTACGGCGATTGTCGGGTAGGCCGGGCTCTATCGTCCGTTATAATTCCGTGCTCCTCAAGTGGTGTCTCACGGAATCGTGAGTTCGACAAAAAACACTCGCTGTAGCGACGCAGCAAAGGCAATAATGTGGTCCATTTTTCTTTCGGTGGCGCCGGATTCAACCTCAAAGTGGTGCAGAAGCTTGAAGCGATCTGCCGGTGCGCATTCAGTCGGCAACCGCGATCACGTCACTCTCTTCTGGCGTTTCTTCCGGGAACGCAATTCCTGGGCTCTTGTTTATGTACTGGTACTCCTTGGTGAAATTAGTGACATAAACGTAGGATTGGCATTGCTTAAAGCGTGCAATGCCTCTTCCGATGGAGACACCGCTGTCTAGAAGCACTTTGGTCACTCTACAATACCGTCGATGTCAGGGAGATCATCCCCACAGTAGATGGTGATCATCAAGCTTGCACGGGGTGGTATTGTGACATGATCATCGGCGATCCTTAGAGCAACAAGGTATTCGGGATTCGGCTCCGGCGTCATGGAGTGATCCAAAGAAAAATTTGTTGACTTGGTCTCTAGATCAATTATTGCACCATTTTCCGTCAAAAAGCCCATTCCAAGAATTACTTCGCGGGAGCAGGTAGGCAAAATGACGAACGCGACAGGATACGTGGCACCGGATATCATGACGCGTGATGAGCACATTCCACTTGGCGTTACCAATTGGCCTCCTGCTGCGGATATGTGCGGACCGTACCATCTGGTCATAACTTCCTTCAGCTTAGACGAAAATGATCCGCTTATTAGTGAGTAGTCGGCTCCCGTGTTTATGAGAGCGACTCCATCAAAGCCGTCGATAGACAACTAGACATCGGTCGCCGCCTTGTTGGAGATCTGAGTTCGTCGGGGTGTCGTATGTCGGCTTGTGCGTCTTGACGGTTGGGCACTACGCGTCGTCGTTATCAGCGCCTTCTGAGCGGTCGGCTTGGTCAGGTCGGATACGCGTCGCACCGTGTCGTTTCGTCGTATTCGGGAGTCACGTCCGGGTTAGGACGGGTAGTCGGGCTGAGGGCAAGTCGTGAATCATAATCTTCAGCGAGTCATTGTGTCATAGGAGGATTTACCTTTTTCCGCCGTCGGGCAACTTTACCTCCACAAGTTGCTGCTTTTAGTTTCCCTGCGTAGGCTGGGGTACCTCTCACGCGCGAAGTTTGCGTTATTTCGACGGCTTCCCGAACGTTATGGGTATTGTGATGGCGAACGGTTGAAGCGCACTCGACCTCAGTTGGTGTCGGACCGGTAATTTTCGATCTTAGTAGGGAGATGTCCGAGTCGGGGGCGTGGTGTGCCTACACAGAAACCTCGCGAACGGAGCCTCTTTAGCTGCAGCGACGGTAGATGTGGTCGGCCTCTCCGTACAGCGGACGAATATCAGACGTTCGCCACACGTCGTTCTGCCTTGGTGGGGGGTTGCATCTAAGGTGGTCGAGCCGGCGACCGGGGACGATGGTACGGAGCGTCGTTACTATAAGGTGCATGTGGGTGAGGCCGACGGACAGCATCCGCGTACGACATGGCTTGCGGCTCGCGGGGTGCTTCTGGCGTCGTTGAAGTTCCCATAGCTTGCTGCACTTCTTCACTAATAACGCCGTTAAGGAAAGCGACTTGCGGCTGCTGTGGCGCGGGGAGAAGTTTCCGCGGCTCCTCCCTCACTACTGGGTGAATGGTCTCCCGTAGGCTATCTGCCGGAATCCGCATGCTCTCGACGTAATTCGCATTGGCCTCGCCAACAAAGTTGCGGTCATACTGCTTAGCACGCAGTCCAAGGGCCCTCTCAATTCGGCTGGCTTGGGTCATGAATTCGGCGATTGTTTAGGGTGGAGTGCGAGGAAGCCCAGCGAACTGTTCCTCCTTCACACCGCGCATTAAGAAGCGTCACTTCTTTTGTTCTGGTATGCAATGGCCACGACGCCGGAAAAACCTCTTCATCTCTTCGGAGAACACAACGATGCTTTCGTTGGGGTGTTTTGTCCACGTCTGGAGCAAGGCTTTGGCCCGCTCTTTTCGCACAACCGTGGTGAAAGTCGTCAAAAAATTGCGTTGAGTTCGTTCCAACACTCTATAGAGCTCTCATGATTTTCAAACCAGATCCGTGCGGAGTCCTCAAGGTAGAAGAACATAGTGAAAAACAGCGCAAAGAACAAAGGGACAAAAAGGAAGAGTGGACGACGCACAGCGCTATAAAGAAATATAAAGATTGTTACCATGCTTTTAAGGACACAAAAGTAGTAGCCAAACATAAAAACCAGCATGTCCGAGAGATAATAGAGGCCTTCCATATTAGAAGGAATGAGGGCAAGTGCGTTAGTGTTCCTTGACGAGGAATTTCAGTTTCTTATCCGCTAGCAGATTGTGTAACTTCTTGGATGCTGAATTTCGTCGCGTGCGGCAGTGTTTTAAGCGCTGTGCGTCGTCCACTCTTCCTTTTTGTCCCCGTGTTCCTTGCGCTATTTTTCACTATGAATCTTAATCTGCACCAACTAGCCCAACTTGCCATCTTACTGCAGGAGAAGAACACTTGCCTGAGTGTCTCCTCGTCATCCCATCGGTTAAAAACCCTGATCCGTTCGACTTTCTCTAAGCAGTCATCAGGGTCCTCCGAAGGTGACCCATGGAATGAAGGGGGGCTCCCTGGGTTGCTAAGGACCGAGGGCAGGATTCGAAGAACTGGTCATGGTGCCTGCGTTGATCAGAGTTGTGTTCGCGACGTCTTCTTTCTTCACTCTATCCGCAAACAGTCCAAACTATGGCTGAAGACCTTAGTGTCGGTGGTTGACGCGAGTTTTGGCTTGCTTGTCGGCTTGACGAGGGCTTAGGGTGCATGTAGCCTGCAGCTCACACGATGTCACGAAGCCAAAGACGAGGCAGTTGTCTTCAAGGAAAACAGGTTTATCAGAGCGAAATTATGCTCCCCTCAAATAATACACAGGTGCCGGCGAAGCAGAAGTCAACAAAGTGACATGCGCATGAGAGCATCGAGGAGTCTAATGCCACGGCGTCTGCTCTGCGGGCAGTATTCTTTCGGCATGGGTCTTTCTTGAACAGTCAATTAACATCGGGAACACTGTAGATAAAACAAGACAATTCTAGGCTAGTCGCGTTAGAGCGAAACATTCTCCCTATCACATAAAATAACCCGTGCGGCATAATAAATAATGCAAGGAACATGTACTTCGCTTGGGAGACAGATAATACCGCCAGGCGCAGCCGGGCGATGAAAACTAAAACGCAAATAAACAAATCCAATGTATGGTTCGCGGCAACATACAATATTTCATTCGCGTATCTAGACCGTAAACGTTAACTGCATCAAAGTAATTATGAACAACCACTCTCTTCTTCACGCCACCTCTTACAAGTACTTTGGCGTTTATTTTGATAACCACTTTAACTGGCAAAACCACGTAACGAAAGTTTTTACTAGGTTGGTGCCCGGATGTTAAGATTTGCGGCAGGCGCGAAGTTAATTTGATAGAGACATTTTGTGGCCATTATAATTCACATTAATTCACTCTCAAAATACATAATGCACTGAATCTTGGGGCTGGATTTATAAGAACTACCTAGAACTGGTTCAGAAACAACCAAACAGATCTCTAAAAACAATAACATACTTTAACCTGATCATCCAATTCAACCCCTGGTTCACGATATGCAATGCTTCCGTTTTTACGCATCACGTCAAGCAAAGAAGGGTGGCTGTTTAAATAACATCTTACAACAAAATAACCCTTCCCATGCATGTTTCTTTTAAACTACTTCTCGGCCCGCTGGAAATGCTGCGTTTGGTAATTTCATTCTGCTCACCACAAGGAGCGCGTACAGAGAACGTCAGCTGCCGTTTATAGGAGCAAAAGTAGGGAACAGCTTGACACCTTAAATAAAAAGAAAGGCCCAAAACTTTGACACCTCCATAAAAAATTTTTATCTAAGCTGAAATGATGCGCGCTTATTTCGAGATTTTTTTCCTGACATGCCACTTTGTGTTAACAGAACCACTATACGTGCAGAATGGTTATTTGGTTTGTACATTCTTTCACATCTACGCTGGTGATTTAGATTGGGAATCTTGTTTCGGCCTGGCATTGAATGTTTTTATTCGTATTGCATTTGTAAATACCGGTATTCCTATTGTATGGCTATTTAATGTTTTATAGTTGTTTTTATTATATGTCCATTGTAGTGATTTGCCTGCGTTGGTGCACCTTTTAGGAATCTCGCAAATATAAATTTACTGTCGCTAGGCACCAAGATTGCGGGTTATAAATACTTGTACTAGTGCTGTAAACGGTCTGTATTTTGTCGTGTAAGTCGTTTTAAATTTTCTTCAGCAGAAAGCCTGCATCACTGCATGCTTTTTTGGACCCAGGACCAGCCATTGGCTACGCGTCGAAACAGTCTGATGATCCTGTCTATTATATGATTTGACAAATAAAAGAAATTGATGGATCGATTGATGAATGGATTGATGGGTTGATTGATTGAATTTATTGAGGGATTGATTGTTGGATTGATTGATTGATTGATTTATTGATTGATTGATTGCGTGATTGATTGATTGATTGATTGATTGATTGATTGATTGATTGATTGATTGATTGATTGATTGATTGATTGATTGATTGATTGATTGATTGATTGATTGATTTAACGCGCCGGCGTAACACAGGTGACGAGGCACGAAGTGCTGGAGGGTGCCGTAATAATTTTGACCACCAGGGGATCTTTAACGGGCTCCGAAATCTCGTACACACCGGCGTTTTTGCTTTTCGCCTCCATCAGAAAAGTGGTCGCCGCGGCATCGAATCGAGCCCGCAACCTCGTGCTGAACAGCGCAACCCCTTAGCCACTGAGCCCCCGTGGTGGGTGAGACGCCAAGTTTCAGTGGCGTATGTCATCACCGGCAGTATCCACTGGTTGTAGACTTTAGTCCGCAGCCCTTTGGCGGCTGTCTCTGGGCTGAACCGGTTGTCGGCGTAACCGAGGGAACGATGGCCTGGACCGACAAGTGAAAGAAAAAGCGAACGGTGAAAGAAAGCAGGGGAGGAGAGTGTCGCGAATTTGGGAGGGGAGTGCTGTTCGCTGTGGCAGCGCGAGCCAGCGCTCTCCGAAGTGTGCGGTGGGGGTGAGGAGGGGGCAGTATCTCTGCCCGCACGAGGCGCTCGAGGGCGCGACGCTTGGGGAAAAACTGAGGTGAAGTGTGTGCGTGATTATGATGTGCGTTCGCTAAGACGCATTTCGCGGTCCCTTCCTGAGACGCGCCTCGGGCCGCCGACGCAGAGGCTCATCATCACTGCCGTCGAGAGGACACAACTAGTGAATTCTGCCTCATCGCACTGTTGCTGTGCCCAAATATAGCATTAAGGAGTATTGTAATCGCCAGCCAATTTATTTTTTTCAGTGACAGAGTCAGCTAAGTTTTAATTATTTGGGAGTGTTTGCTAAAAGCACAGCAGCCCATGCGTATTCTGCCCCGAATTTCTATCTCGTAAGTGGGGTCAGTTCTGACAACCTGTCCGATATCGATATACCGTATTTGCTTGCATAATGATCGCACTCCCGTAAAGATCGCATCCCTGAAGTTCATCGTCAAAATGCGACTTTTTTAGATGCGACTGCATCTCATTCACTCGCCTTGCCCCTCCAAACGGCGTCGTTGTCCGTCCACACCCCTCCCCCGTTGTCCTCGCCGCGCTAGCTGTGCTCACCGCCGCTCACCCCCTCTCCTCTCTGATAGCGAACACTCTCTCGCGAGGGGCATTGGATTGGATTGGATTGGATTAAAGGGAATTGTGTTGGATTGTGTTGCGTCATAGCCGCGCCACGTTGCGTCATAGCCGCGGCAGGGGGTTCACGGCATGTTTCACGCGATGGGAGAATCAAACTAACGGAAACAACAACGGAACCCCCTATGCGTCGCATCTACACAGGGGTTCCCGCGAGGGGAGGTGGGAGTACTTTTTTAATTTCCTGCGCAATGATCTCTCCCTGTACTTGCGGCAGCCATATGTCGTAGGTGTGCCGAGTCTAGATGACGACGGGCGTGCTTACCTTAGTTTCCTCCTCTTTCAAAGCGGACATACCTACGTTATTGCCGCGGATTTGATGATATTAGCGATATCGGCAAGAGTTCATTATTGGGGAGGAAGAAACTCTCACTAAATGCACATAATGTACACGCCAGACATAAAAAACGCGCTCGGCTTGCTGCGTTGGCAGCCGTGTCTTGATTTCCCACACTGTGACAGCAGCAGCCACTTATTGGTCGACCTGTTCTCACCTCGCAGCAAACTTGTTTCGGCGCGTTCCACAATGAAAACACTGCATTTTGCGTCACTCAGTGGTCATTCGGTGGCCGGTGGAGTTTTTATAATCATTTTATTTGTTATGTTTATTGTGTTCACGACACTTATCGAAACATTCTAACCTGCAACTTGCATTTTCTGCACTGAAACTATTTTCGCGAAAATTACGCCCATCTTCCCACGAGGGAACCGTGATATGATGCGACACATCAGAGGGGAGCGCTTGGACTGCCGCTGGTATTGGATTGAGCCAGTCCACTTGCTGAAGGGACTGTCGCTTCCATCACGTCTTCATTGGAAGAATCACGCCAAGCACGAAGTCATCAATCGAAGTCACGCGGAGTCGAACGAGAGCGAGCGCTGACTGAACCGCCGCAGCGCGCTACCCGCTTTATATTCACAGCTCCTGATGGAGAGGAGACATCGGAGGAGGGTCACGCATGCGCGCACTTGCGCGACGGGACGCGAGCGAAGCGAGCGAAGCGCGCGCACGCAGCTGTTGTTTATGATAATGAGACGGAGTGAGATTGTTGCGCACAGCTGTCGGAGAGAAGAGCGGAGGAGATTCGCTAATGCGCAGGTGGCGTGCGGACGCCGGACAACGCGACGCAGGAGGGACATGCCTCAGAGCAAGAGATGCGTCGCATCTAAAAAAATTACCTCGCGTAATGAACGCACCCCTAAATTCGCATCATATTTTTTTGGAAAAAAAGGGGCGATCATTATGCGAGCAAATGCGGTACTGTTCAACGTACTTTAGCGTTTTGTTTGAAAGCTGGAGATTGCCCATGCTTAGTCATCATCACCTTAAATTTACTCATATTTATCTTTAGTCCTACGGCCTTCCTCTCTTATTATATTTCCTCAAGCGTTTTTATGGGTGCTTCGCAGACTCACACGCAGAAGAGAGGGAGAAAGACAGAGAATAGATTTAATGGTAGAAGCGAGGTTAGCCGAGTCATGCCGCTTAGCTTGCTACGACATGTGGGGAAGCAAAAACATGAGTGCCTGTGAATTGAAATGAATAAGAAAAATTTTAAAAATGAGGTCATGAGCACGAATTTTCAAACACATACAGTGAAATTAATCACAACACTCGGTCCAAGGAAGTGCTACGCAAGAACACCAACAGAGCTTTGGCAGCCCGTACGGCCTGGCTTGGTTCAGACTAAGAGCTGAAAACTGCCCTCATTTCAAAGCCTGCGTGGCACGGCATACACCGAAATGTTAGCAGACGGTGCATTGGCAATATATACTTTGAACGCGTGCAGACGGCATGTTTGATATCTTTTGTTTCATCGCATGTTTATCAGAATTGTGAAGAGTCAGGCTAAATATTCAGAGGAAATGACGTGCTTATGCCACGTTCAGACGTAGATGATGTAGTACAGCTTCCTCACGCTTGCTGAGCCCAGAGGGCATCTAAAAGCTGCATTTAGTGTCAATTCGATGCAGTGGCGTGTACTGAATACTTCTGTCGGTATAAATCAACCAGCTGTCTTCTTCAGCCAATCGAAATTGCGAGGTCTGCCGAATCCTTCCTTAGAAAACAAATGAGCAGCGGTGGAACAGAGAGGCTGTGGCCTGATGAGGCTCCATTATCAGCTGCAACATTTCCGGCGACCCCGCAGTGTGCAGGAAGTCAATGCAGTTCTATGCTGTGGCACTTTTGTGCTGCCTGTAGGGGCAGAAAATGTATCTTCAATGTCATCTGATCTTTCGGTAGTGATGCTAAGTGCACTAGAGCGGACCAAGAATGCATTACAAAAGCCCATTTAGTGGCTGGCTGCTTTAAGATGTAGTAAAAGTTATCCTGCAGCCCAGCGACCATGGTAGCCATCGTCTGGGAACGTCAAATGGCCCAACTACTTCCCGTTCATCCGCAATACTGTTTTCCCAGTCATGCTTACTGAATACCTCCTCCAGGTATGCGGTGAATTGTTTTGGCAAGATGGTAGCTCCATGTCATTCGCCCTCTTCGAGCGGGACCTTGTCGCTTTATATGGATGATGATGATGGTTTGATTTTATTGGCGCAAGGCCAACACGGGCAAAGAGCGCCAAACACAAAGTTATTTGATGAGGGGAGAACACAATATAAAATCATTTAAAAAAAAACTATGAATACGGCTGGTGTAAAGGGCCAGGGTGACGAACAAGAGTGGTTTAAGAATAAATAAGGTGGATGGTGTATAGGACCAGGGGTAAAACTATGGGTGGTATGAGATGAGTTGTAAAAAGTGAACTTCTGATAGGAACTCAAAGGTGCGCTGAACAGAAAACATGGCATCGTCTCCTACGAAGTATGACGGGTGTGGTGGAATGTGTCGTGTGTGTAGTTGTGGGAAGTGTTTTCGTCGTGTAATGTCGAGTGCCTTACATTGTATGAGGATGTGGATCACGGATAGGGCCTCTCCGCACCTGCTGCACAGAGGTCTTGGAGATCCAGTGAGCAGGTGCGAGAGCGTTGCGTGCGTGTGCCCTATCCGTAATCTAGCCAAGGCGACTTTTATGTATCTGTTCCGTGTATCGGAGGTGTACGTTCCAAAGTGGGGTTTTATTACGTGTAACTTGTTGTCTGTTTGTTCACTGCAATGTGTTTGCCATGTTTTGCGAAGTTGTTGTTTGATGTGTGGCTTCACGTCGGTGTAGGGTAGTGTGGTTATGTACTGCATTCGAGAGTGTAGCAGCAGCGGCCATTCGATCTGCGGCTTCGTTCCCGGCCATACCACAGTGGCCAGGGACCCAGCAAAGTACGAGTTCAGATTTGTGGACATACACCGACATAATACCTTTGATGATAAGATTTACAACGTGATTTTTTGAAGACTTTGTTGATGAAAATTCCCGCACAACACTGAGGGAATCTGTATAGATAATGGAATGTGGGGTGTGGCTTTGGAGTATATGATTAACAACAAGAAGTAAACCATAAGCCTCTGCCGTAAAGATACTAGTATGACAATTCAGAGTTCTGGTGACATTAAGGCCGGGCCCATGCGCCGCGCAGGACACAGAGGTGGAAGTCTTGAGGCATCCGTATAAAATTCAGAATAATGATACTTCTCCTGCAAATACAAGAAGTGCTGCTGAATTGCACATGTGGGAGCTCGGTTTTTATCAACATGTGTGAAAGATGTGTCGCAAGACACAGGGCGGAGATGCCATGGTGCTATGAAATTTGTTACAGAACTTTGAATGGTGTCTAAAAAAGAGACAGCTAGCTCTGACGCTTCCTCTCTAACTCTGTAAGAGAAGGGCGCAGAGAACGATAATCGATTTAAAAGGAGTTCAGTCATGGAGGTATCATGAAAAACTGATTTAAAAGGATGGTGAGGCATGGATGAAATTTTGGAAAAGATGGATGAAAAAGATGGATAAAATGAAAAGCATAAAGGAGGTCTGTGTATGCCCGCTGACGTTGTAGGTTGCATTTGTTGCACTCTACATACAGGCTTTCAACTGGACTAGTTCGGAAGGCACCACACGACAAGCGGAGCCCTAAATGAAGCACAGGGTCCAGCAATCTGAGAGATGTTTTAGTGGCTGACCCATAGACAACGCTACCATCGTCCAGTCGTGAACCTATTAGGCTGGTAAAAACACGTAAAAGAAGTTGTTTGTCAGCACCAACAGAGATGTGCGACAGAACCTTCAGGATATTCATTGTTTTTAAGCATATATGTTTTAGTTGTTTTATGTGTGGGATGAATGTGAGCTTTTCGTCTAAGGTTATACCTAAAAACTTGTGTTCCTCTTTTACAGGAATAGAGACACCGTGGAGTCGAATGTCTGGATCCAGCCGAATGCCACGCCTCTTGGAAAACAGAACACAAGTGCACTTTCCTGGATTAAATTTAAAACCGTTGCTATCTGCCCAGCCGGCTAGCTTGTTCACACCAAGCTGCACTTGGCGCAGGCAGATAGACAAGTTACACGATTTGAAGGAGAGTGAACATCGTCTACACAGATTGAACAGGAGATCGATGGTGGTAGTGCCTTCCAAAGAGCATTCATTTTTACAATAAACAAAGTGCAACTCAAAACACCACCTTGCGGCACGCCGTTTTTCTGCACATGAACCCTAGAGTGTGCAGCTCCAACTCGCACGCGAAACGTTCTTTCAGACAGGTAACTAACAAGCGTATTCATCATGTTACCCGACATGCCAAAGGACTTCAAATCGCTGAGGATGCCGTACTGCCAAGCAGTGTCGTACGCCTTTTCAAGATCAAAGAATACTGTGATACAGTACTGCTTATGGAGGAAAGCATCTCTAATATATGACTCTAATGCAACGAGTTGATCGTTCGTAGACCGCCCCACCCTAAAGCCCGCCTGGCAGCTCTCGAGAAGACCGTTGTACTCTAAGAAGTACACGAGTCTCCTGTTTATCATCTTTTCGAAGAGCTTACACAGGCAGCTTGTCAGGGCAATGGGACTATAACTGGCGGGAGAGGAAGGGTCCTTCCCTTTTTTTAGGAAAGCCACTACTATGGCCTCCCTCCAAGAGCGTGGAATGTGCCCCGAAAGCCATATTTTATTGTATAGGTGTAAGAGTGTTTCAAGAGTCTCTGGGTGTAGGTGCTGTATCATGGTGTATGTAATCTTATCTGCGCCTGGAGCTGAAGGTTTGCCCGTGCTCAGCGCAGCCCTCAACTCATAGAGAGTGAATTCAGAGTTGTAAGAAGTTTTTGATTGGTTTTTGTCGTGTAAGGGCTTTTTTCTGCAGATGTTTTGTGTTTCATGAAAGTGTTGGTGTAGTGTGCTGAACTAGACACCTGTTCGAAGTATTGTGCAAGTGTGTTAGCCTGGTATTCCAGTGTGTCCCCTGTTGTGCTAACCAGGGGCAGGCTGTGTGTCTGTTGTCCTTTGAGGTTGCGTATACGTGTCCAGACTTTGTGTGTGTCTGTGTATGAATTAATGGATGTCAAGAAGGTGTGCCAACTCTCTCGTTTTGCCTCACGGCGCACACGTTTTCCAAACGCCTTGGCCCGTTTGAACAAAATAAGGTTACCCGACGTGGGGTACCGACGAAGGATACCCCACGCCTTGTTCTGGGCCTCTCGCGCACGCCTACAGTCCTCATTTCACCACGGCCTCCTCTGGTTGCGCGGGGCACCAGAGGCGTGAGGAATGGACATTTCGGCGGCGTCGAGGATGTGCGCCGTGAGGAGTTGGGTAGCTTCTTCAACGTGTAGGTGTCCTATTGATGTGTGATGTAGTTTCGATGTCTCTGTAAATGTGTTCCAGTTAGCTCGTGCTTCATTGAACCTATTATGGGAAGATGAACTGCTTGGCCTTTACCTATATATGTTAGTGAAGTGGGGAAGTGGTCACTGCCATCTGGGTCAGTGCCCACTCCCCACTGAAGACATGGAAAGAGAATTGCCGAGCCAATAGCCAACTCAAGATTTCAGTATGTATTGTGTCCTATGTTATGGTATGAAGGCTGTTTCTTGTTGAAAAGGCATGCTCCTGAGGATGTTAAAAACTTCTCTATCAGGTGACCTCGGGCATCCGTGCGAGAAGAGCCCCGAAGAGAATTATGTGCATTGAAGTCGCCTGTTAAGATGTACGGTTCAGGAAGCTGGTCGACCAGCGCCTCAAATTCAGAGCTCAGAAGTGCAAGATCAGGAGAGATGTAGATGGAGCATACCGTTATCAACCTAATAAAAATTATTGTGTGGATGGCTACAGCCTCAAGGACGGTGTTCAAGGTGACAGGGTGGCATGCTAAGGATTTGCGGCCGATTATGGCCACACCACCAAAAGAGTGTGTCAGCCATCCCTGTCTTTCCTGTATACCAGGTAACTATTCAAGAAATTTGTGTATTTGGAATTCAGATATGTTTCCTGGACACACAATAAACTTGGCTGGTTGGCATGCAGAATCTCATGCACGTTGTCAAGATTATTCAGAAGGCCTCTGCAGTTCCATTGAACTATGTTTTCTATTCCCATTATGATCTGTTAGAGCTACTGGAGAGTGATTATTTATGTAGGGTCTTTCGGGGCTTGGACTCTTGGAAGGGGTTTTCTGGCCTTCTCTACTGACCTGGACGTCGCAGCCCGTTCCTTCCGCTGCGATGAAAGCCGGAAGGGCTCGACGTGTCCATGTCGTCATCTGATGGCAAGGGGGTGCCCAGCGGACTGGGCCCCCTTGATGTGGTACCCTTTCGGGCGTTCTTTGCCTGCGCTACCAGTGCCGAAGGCGTGGGGAGCACGACAGATGGCACAGGCAGTGAGGCGGGGCAGGGGGTCGCTGCGACTGCCTCCATCTCCTCCGTGCCCTTGCGTATGCTTTGGGCCGGTGGAGAGGAAGCAGTGGATGCAGCGGCATCACCAACAGACGTTGCCACCACAGGCGCTGCTGGGTGAGCGAGCGGTGCAGAGGCTGGTTGGGCTGCCTGGGGCAACCCTGGGGGGAGGCGGGGGCGGGACCAAGTCCGACTAGCGGTACTGGGTCCCCGCCGAAACCAGACGCCGCTCCGTCCCCCGGCGAGCTGCGTCGGCGTACCTCCCCAGGGGGAAAGAGGCGAACCTCTTCCACGCCTCTGGGAAGGTGATGTTTTCTGTCACTTTTAGATTGATTATTTTCTTTTCCACTTGGAATTTCTCGCACTTCCTGGAGTAGGCCGCATGAGGGCCCCTGCAGTATTGCACATGTGAGGTTGTCAGAATTGCAATTGTCAGTGGGGTGGTCCTGCGCTGCACATTTCGCACAGGTTGTTTTGCCGCGGCAAGAGGTTGTGCTGTGCCCGAACCGCTGGCACTTAAAAGCAGCGGCGCGGGTTCGGTATGTACGGGCGAATAGAGCATCGGGTGTAGCCTGCATTTATATATTGCGGAAGTGTCGATCGGTCGAAGGTCAGGATAATGTGTTTGGTGGGGATTATGTTATCGTCCCTGCGCATCGTGATGCGGTGCACAGCTGTGACGCCCTGGTTCTTTAACCCTTCAAGGAGGTCGGAATCTGTTTCTGTAAGGAGATCCGACTCTGAAATCACACCCTGGGAGCTGTTCAGGCTCCGGTGGGGCGTGATCTTGATGTCCAGATCATGAATGCGAGTTTGGGCAAGAAGTGTGCGGGATTGTTTTTCATTGTTGAGTTCGACAAGGATTTCTCCTGTCCTGAGCTTTTTGGCTTCATACTTTTCACCTAATGTGCTTTGCAGAAATTTCGAGACAAGGAATACCGACAGTGAAGCGACGGGTCTCGTTGGGTCAGCTGACTCGATCACAAGAAAACGAGAATAGTTATTCACGTTTGTTGAAAAGACAGTTGTTGACAGAGGTGGGAATGAAACTTCGGTGCGGCCCCTTTTCGGGGGCCGATCACGTCTGGGGGGGGGGGTTTAGAAAATGCCATATATCATAGTATAGAAGCAGGGGACGGGGGTACTTTCTTCTTCGACTTTACCCTGATGGTCAAAGAGGTCCCGGAGCTCCCTACCTGGTGAACAGACAGGGAGCCCATCCGCCGGAGCTTGACCTGGGCTCCGACGGCCACCGTTCATGGTTTCTAACCCTCCACCTATAAACACATCGCCACGGTTGGATCCAGCTTATATTTGGGGGCTCGGGGTCCGCGGTATCGCCAGTACCGTCACCAAGATTGCTCAAGGTGGCCCGTGCGGGGGATCTATATGGGAAGAACTAGCATACGCGAACATCCTTTACATATGCCGTCTAAAGGTCTTATGCATGTTTCCTCTATTCTGTAGTCTTTTAGTGCTTCTGGAACCGCTGCGCTGTGTAACAAATCCAACATTTTTGAATTGTATATAAATGCCATATAAAGGTGCTTAGTGTACTCTGCAAATTTTTCTATTATTTGATTGACATGGTTGTTATCTAATGTTCAGTGTACCTTCCTAAGCCAAGCCTTCTTCCTAGGTGGTTGCCACTCCAGGCTGTTACGTATTTTGCTTAACAATAACCTTCGTAAATAGCTGTTACACAACGGAGTAGACTAAGGAGTAAGTAACTCTTGATGTCTTTTCTTGTTCCTCTTTCGTTACTAGTTGGATAATGTAAGGTGAACGTTTACCCTCAATAGTTTCCGAAAGACTTACGTTGCTCGTGTATATTCTAGTGTAGAATCGTGCTGCTTAATTTACTATTTCGTCATGTTGTTTCGAATTTTTCTCTTCTCATCTCTGATTATGCACATTCTGTGTTTGGTGATACTTACCTTCCTCTAAGTTGTTTTTAAGCTTCCTTCTATTTCCAGCGTTTTCTCGAGCAATGCCGAGATTTACGCACGAATGTCTTATATTTACCATCTGTTAACAGGTTTCGACTGCTGTGCTAATTCGATTTGATCCACTGTACTCGACACTTCTTCCCTCCTATGTTTCGCAATTAGTTCCTTCGTTTTCTGAGTTAGTATTCCGGTTTGGCGTATGCATGTTTCTTCTCCAATAGCCGCTGCTTATTCTGTGACTGCCGTTGTAAGGTGGTAACATAGCCTGTAAACACCATCCTCGTCCTCCTCGTTTAGAAGCGCGAGCTTCTTTTGAAGGTTTATTTAATGTTCTTGAATCCAGTCTCTTACTGATATTATGCTGTGTTTTTTAGATGCGACGCTCAGAGCATCTCTTGTCGGCGGCCCTGTCCTTCCTGCGTGCGTCCGTTGTTGTCCGCAGCCACTCTCCCGCTCTCCTCTCCGATAGCGAACACTCTCTCGCGAGGGGCATTGGATTGGATTCGATTGGCTTGGCTTGGCTTGGCTTGGCTTGGCTTTGCTTGGATTGACTTGGATTGAATTGGATTGGATTGGATTGGATTAAAGTGGATTGTGTTGGATTGTGTTGCGTCATAGCCGCGGCAGACGCACTGGCGCCG
Organism: Haemaphysalis longicornis; assembly: GCF_048455015.1. Classification (NCBI taxonomy): domain Eukaryota; kingdom Metazoa; phylum Arthropoda; class Arachnida; order Ixodida; family Ixodidae; genus Haemaphysalis; species Haemaphysalis longicornis. The sequence continues at coordinate 73,430,423 of NW_027526225.1, read as the reverse complement.
GCGCGTGCCCAGGTGAGAGCGTGTGCGGCCCAGCGCGCTCTCACTCCGCCGGTGAACGGCGCTGCGCGCGGTGCTGCGCATGTGCACTACTCTCTCTCTCCGCGGTCTCCTCTCCATCGGGTGCGCTGCGCATATAACCGGTGTGCCGCTCTCTGGCGGCCTTTCAGTCGACGGTTGCCCTCCGCTTGCGCTTGAACCCCCCTCAGCGTCGCATCACACCAGGGTTCCCGCGAGGGGAGCTGGACGTATTTTTTTTAGTTTTCACACCTTTGCCTCTTTGTCATTTGAGAGCAAGCCTTACTGTTCATTTATTCCTGCTATGGTCGCTGCTTCGAATTTCGCGGCAGTTACACCAGCAAAGATATGCACATCTCTCCAGTTACACAAATTCGCAGCGGGTATCGGACACCGCCTTGGTTGGATGAAAGTGAGCTGCTGCAGCATGAGTCACTTTAGATACTGCTAAGGCCTGCATTCAACAATAAAAATATTAATCATTAAATCTCTTACAGCGCAAGCACTAGAAGCATCGACCAAAATAAACCACCTCCCGTGCTCTGAATCCTATATGCGAACCTTGAAGCCCAGCGAAGTTACTATGCACCACTATGTACAGATTGAACAGTTCACACACTCCCGTCTCTTGCAAGAAACAGAGCAGCTTGGGCTGACAACACGCCTTTGCTGCGGGGAGCGGCTTGACCCGATTGACTCTTCCTTGAAATGTTTCGAGTCTTGGCACTGGCGATGAGGATGACCAGTTAGTAAAAACTCACTCGTCGGACAACAGCGACATCGGGACAGATGACAACATCGGTGAGTTATCGTGTCAGGCCCGACTCCGTGGTTCGTGGGGCTTTCGCTTTACTTCGAAGCCAGCGAGACCTTCGTCAGGCGCACTCTAAAGACACGACCATTCACTGACACTTTGGGTTCCGGTTACATAGGAAACGGCCAAATTATGATGGGACCCAAGAGAAAAAGCAAAACTTCTTTACAGGAGGTTGTCTTTTGTCTGCGAAGCCACTGCGAGCCCACGATTTGTGGACCTCCCGGTCGCTCTCGTTCAGAGCGAAGCCACGGGCACCAAACGAGTAGATCACCCCCATGTAACCGCACTACATACTTTTGTGGCGTATTGCAATTTCGCCGCACTGTTCTTGTATTATGCAATGCAAAGAGGTAGATATGGCTCGCCAGGGAACATGTTCCCACTCAACGGCGAGTTACCTGACCAATTCTTTGCCGTATGAACGATGCCCACCTGCAACAACGTCGCTTCGGCGTAAAGAACATTACTTCCTAAAATGTCCGAAAATAAAACCACGCTCCAAACTAATTACGCCCACCTCCCCTCGCGGAAACCCTGCTGTGATGCGACGCTGAGGGGTTTCAAGCGCAGCCGGAGAGCAACCGTCGACCGAAAGGCCGCCGGAGAGCGGCACACCGGTTATATGCGCAGCGCGCCCGAAGGAGAGGAGACCGCGGAGAGATAGAGTACTGCACATGCGCCGCACAGCGCGCAGCGCCACCCACCGGCGGAGTGAGAGCGCGCTTGGCCGCACACGCTCTCACCTGGGCACGCGCCGGCGCCAGTGCGTCTGCCGCGGCTATGACGCAACACAATCCAGCAGAGGCCACTTTAATCCAATCCAATCTAAATCCAATCCAATCCAAGTCAAGTCAAGTCAAGTCAAGTAAAGCCAAGCCAAGTCAAGTAAAGCCAAGCCAAGCCAATCCAATCGAATCCAATCCAATGCCCCTCGCGAGAGAGTGTTCGCTATCGGAGAGGAGAGCGGGAGAGTGGCTGCGGACCACAACGGACGCACACGGACAGCAACGGACGCAAGCGGACAACAACGGACGCACGCAGGAAGGACAGGGCCACCGATAAGAGATGCTCTGAGCGTCGCATCTAAAACGCAAAGTTGCAACCTCAGTGCACCAAGAGAAGCATCTCTCGGCTGAACAGGGCCACCAGAAAATTGTCTGGGAAGAGACCCCTGTACCTGACCTCAGGCAAACACGGCTTCCTGGAAACACGCCTTGAAAGCTGCCTTTACCCTTGCGATGGGCCCCTGACCCTTGCCCATCTGGCGGGGCCCGCGGCCATCATGCCGCGTTGCGCCATTGCCGGGGTGAAAGTCTGGCGGCATGTCCTGCCACAGGCGGTTGCGAACTGAGCGTCCACCGTGGCTGTGTGGCTGTGGAAGGCACCATGTGCTCTCGTGTGCCTTGGTAGCGCCGCGTACCTACCGTTAAAATTGGTACAAGCGACTCCTCGGCCCGGCGCTCGGCCCTTTTGTGGGACTACTACGCTTGGGAAGTTCACCCGGCTTGCAAGGGAAAGCGCCCCTATGGAAAGGCCTGCTGCAAAAATGCAGGGACTTTTGACCGTTGCGATGGCTCAGAGGTATATCACTCGCCTCGTGAGCGGGAGGTACTGGGTTCGAATCCTGGTACCGCCGGGCATCCACCTGTTTCTTTATTGCCTACAGGCGTCCCTGGTCGAGCGAGGACCCCTGAAAGGGGAATTCACGTCTGGAAAGCTGCCGTTACCCTTCGCGAGGGACCCGTAACCCTTGTCCATCTGGCGGGCCCTCCGGCCACTATGCCGCGTTGCGCCATTGCCGGGGGGAAACAGTCAGGCGGCATGTCCTGCCACAGGCGGTTGTGAGTGGAGCACCCACCGTCACTGTGAAAGGCACCATGTGCATTCCTGTGCGTTGGTGGCACCGGGCACCTACGGGTAAAATAGGTCAAGCGCCTGCCCGGGCTTGCGCTCGGCCCTTCTGTGTGACTACAACTCTTGGGAAGTTCACCTGGCTTGCACAGGAAATAGCCCCTATGGAAACGGGCGGCTGCAAAAACGCAGGAAGTTTTTTGTTGTTGTTTTATAGTATCTTTTAGATGTATTTTCGGGGGTTATGTTTGTGTGTTAGTTGACAAGCTACTTTCCCTGGAATAAATCAGTTGTTAGTAGCGCATCTGCCTCGTCGTTCTTCGTTTTTTCTGTCCTGGTTTGTAGCGCTCGTTTTCCTTAGAAAATTTAACCCAGGTTTCCCGTACGTGGGTGCCTGCTCGCCGGCGGTCCCGTCGGCGGTACGGCTTCGTTATCGGCTTGAGCAACGGTTGTTTTGGGCTTGTTCTGGCGCCGCTTCGCGCCCATTGCGCGATTTCTTCGCCCGGCTTGATTAACTTGTTCGAGAGCACCTCCTGGGTAACCCGGATCCGACGGAATTAAGTGATCGTACGGCAAAGATACCTTATTGATAGGTTTGTAGGGCGGGAAAAGAAAATGTTTTCCCGCCCTACACATACAGGCATCTGCCCGCTAGAGAAAAGCCACCTTTTCTCACTGCTTAGACAAAATGGACTGCTTTCGAAACGGCTTATCACCAATTCGGTTGTGTTTTAACACGCATTACAAAAGCCGAAAGGGACATCTGGTTCGGTTAAATAGCGGTTATAAACGTTGCCTCAGTTCTGTCGGCATTCCCAAACTTAGTAAACCAACTATAGTCTCAATCGGCATAACAGGGAATCACTGAGCTCGCATGCGAATTGTTTCGGTGTCTGCGCTTGTGTCACGCGGTAGTATAGCCCCGAGCAAGCGCATCAGGATGGCTAGGTTCGCTTTCTCACCCTTCGAAAGACGCTCTTCTCCGTTTTCGTTCGGCCGACGCACGGCCTCGCTACAGCGGCGGCGTTTGCCGGTCTTTCCCCGCCGTTGGCGACGATGCGGCGTTCGGGACAGCGCCCCCGCGACTTCCAGGTAAGGGCTGGCAGAATCTCTGGTATCACACTTTGTAGAGCCATGTGTGTGAATTCAATTGACGTGGCATGAGCGATTGCTCTGGTTGTCTTTTAACGCATTGCTTTCCAATCAACGTCACGGGGCTGAGTAGGGTCATTTTTATTCTTTGTCGTATAAACGGCGCAACCAAAAGCTTAAACAGCTCGGCTGTTTAAAATGTCATTTGCGGCTTCAGCGGTGCGAAGTAAGCTTCCAACGGCGGGTTCTCTGAAACTGAACAAAATAACATTTGCTTATAAGAACCCCTTTAGGGACTTCGTCGATACGCCCCTAAGCTGCAGAAAGCTGCAGAAAAGGCAAGCAAGCTCTCATCAGCGCACCGCTGCCGCAGCCGTATTGGAAGGTACACTTATATTTTGTCCTCTTCCGACGAAAAGATGAGCCCCCGTGTGGGGTAATAATAGTCTAATTGCTCTCACTTTTAGAGCTTAGCATAGTCTCCGCTTCGTTGCAACTTACCGATCCGGCCGATCCGTCCCGTATTGGTTTAACATACTCGGGTCTTTTCAAGACCGCAGCATGTTGTAAATAAATAAATAAATAACGTTTCGCGAAAAGGCGCCGAAAATGTAAGCCAAGCTCTCCACTGCAAGCTGCGGCCGAAATTGAAAGGCAGCTCAGAGAGCGCAAGATGTCTGCACTTTTTAGAGCGAAAGCTCTCTCATTGCTTCGGAATGACCTTGAGCCACCAGAGCACCAGTGTGGCTGGTGTGACCTCATGCCATGTGGTCCAGTTGGAGGGGCATCACTGCAGCGCTTGCTCGGAGCCAAGCCGCTCTGGTAGCCCCTGACTAGGCGAGGGTTGAATGGCTGTGTTGCAGGCACTTGGTCGCCCAGTTTAGAAGATGCTCCAGCTGCGCCGCCCGTGCGTGCGCTTCAGCGCGAGAGCAAGATTAATGCAATCATTGAGTATATACAGGGAGTTTTAGGGAAGATTATAAGGAATTTATAAAAATGGCCTTTCGGAGGTAAAATTGTTCGTCTTGCACTAAGTGATCAGGGGTCCTGGCGCACGCAATTAAACGAGTTCAATTTGCTATTTGTGGTAATAAAAATAGTACTTGTTAATTAACTGTTTAATTGCTGAAGGTAGACGTGTGATTGTAAAGTGACAATTTCAGACGATTATCAGTCAAAGCGATATCCAGCGTTAGAATAGCGAAAATGTAATTCCCTGCAGGACACAAGGATGAGTACTCCAGGTATCCAAAGGCGTGTTTCGTGAGATCGGGGGCCGCAAAAAATGCCCCTGTGTTTACTTCACTTGACAAGCGTACGCCGCTCTTTATCAGAGCGTAGGCGCACGCTGGGGTATCTCCGCTCTATTCCGGCGTGGATAAAGCGCGGCGTATATTTGACGATTTAAGTCAACATAGAGGCCTAGCTTTGCGGAGCTTTTCATCCACCGCTCTCAAGAAGCGGGTGTTCGGAGGACTGAAGTTGAAGTACTAGGTTCATAGTTCTGCTGGCAAATCTAACAATGGATATCGGTTTCTGTGACAATCCTCGACAATTTTCTCTATACAATCACACACCTAACCGCATTATTCGGGGAGTTAACTAAAAAGTACAAATTAACTATTACCGTAAGTAGCAATTGGAACTCGCCTAATTGCGTCCTCCACGGATCCTGACACTTCGCTAAGGAAAACGAATCTTACCACCGAAATCCTGTTTTATAAATTACTCAAATGCTTCTCTCAAACACCCTTCATACAGCTAGACTGCAGGAAGCGAAATCTCATGCAAAACCTTCCTTCACTGGTGAAGCATCGGAACAATATCAGACCATATGAACATGTTATAGATAATCTAACCAAGTGAGGGAGTGTGCCAAGATCGAAGCTTTTCCTGCCTCCGCCGTCGCTCATCACCACCAAGAAGAACATGGAGGACATGAAGCTATTTACGAAGCAACGCATTGGGCTCCTGATAACATGGTTTACCAGTTTTTACAAGATTATTCAAATACATGGTTTACCAGTTTTTTTGTTTCACAACATCTTTAAAATACAGTTTTTTACCAGATCAAATGTGTTGTATTCAAGCAGTCCTGAGGCTCCAAGAAAATTACCATATGAAAACGGTTCTGTTAAACATTGTCCTTTTTAATGTTCGCCACACAACTGCCCGTATGTACTCGCCGTTCGCCTTGGTCACCACAAATTCTCCTAAATGCATCCTTGCACTCCTGTGTGGGTTCTGGCTCTCCCTTCATATCTCCTCTATAGCGAAGCTCACAGCCATCATGAGCATAATATTGTCCTGAAAGAAACAGAGTAATTTTTAAACCTTGCAAAAAGCGGTTGCCAGAGAATGAAGTGAAAACAATTGTACCAAATATAAAATTTTTCTGGATCCCTTCTCATCCCATCCCATTTATTTTCAGCGTGAGTGTAATCTAACTATTTTTAAAGCAGAGCAGATAAAACTCTTGGTAGCGGCTTGCATACGCAGAAAAAATACCAAGTAGATGCCGAGGCCACGAACGGGACTGACCACGACTCGGGCATATGGAGGGTTAATGCGCCCGCTACGCAAAACTGTAAATGAGAAACCCAAGCACTTGAATGACGAGACAGCATATAATACATTGCGAGAATTGGTAAAATATTCAGATTAGAAGTTGGAACAAAAGAATGAGAATATTGAACAGGAAAAGTCTAAAACCTAACAATGCAGGCCGCTAGTCTCAGATAGGTATCCAGGCTTGCGCCACGTGAGCGGCACGCAGAGAGAAAGAGAGAGAGAGAGAGAGGGAGAGAGAGAGAGAGCGATTATTGCAACGGGAGGACGCTAGCTCAAGACGGGAAGCGGGATTATAAGGTGGGGGGTTTGCAGTATTGTACACGTTCCTCTAAAGCAGGAGCGAAAGCTCGTTCCTTGTTCCTTCCTAATTTTGAAACGAGTTCCCGTTACAAGTTCCTTTATTGCAAAAGGAACGCGTTCTCGTTCCACATCGAACATTACAATCGGTCATTACACAACCGTTACATTTCATTTTTTTAAATAAAATATGGTGTCGAATATTTGTGAGGCGAAATAAAATGCGAAATTTAAAGCTGGCACCCAACTACGTATATTATACGAATAGGAAAAACGCAGAGAGAAGCTTATATGGAGATAAAAAGAATCCAAAGAAACGCTCCTAGACGAATTTTTTTCGGGAGCACCGGACAAACTCCAGACATGTCCAACTGCGATTTAGGTGCGCGTCTTTTATTGGTGCAACACCTATAGCACTTTCCACTTCATTCTTATAAATGCGGAGCAAGGTTACCGTGCTTCAGATGTGCAAATTAAAGTTCCTCACTTGCAGGAACATAATTATTTTTTTTGCATAAGAGACTGTGCCGAACGGAACAATACAGAGGCGTTTAATGAACAGTTATTCAATGTTGCAGTTTATTAAAATGCCTTACAGGCCTTTTGCAGGGAATTGAGCAAGTGGGTTACAAAAGTGAAGCTTTGCGGATCATAAACCCAAAATTTTGGAGTAACAAAACACAGCAGAACAAGTAATGCCTGCGAGGTTCGCAATACATGTTTAAGTCGGAAGCCGTTAACAAGAAAATAAATAAAAAGTCAACAGACTAGTCACACATAAAATCTACACGCAAGAATTACAAAGTATAACGAACACAATCAGGGTAGTAGGCAAAATAAACCAGCAGAGATAGCCAAATATGGGGACGCGACGCACAAATCAGTTGCTTTAGTTAGAAATACGCATAAGGGAAAATCACAGAAAATAACGCGGAGACCAGAAAATAACGCGAAGCATCACGTGCGTAAAGAACATTTACACTCTAAAAAGTCAAAGCACAAGTTCAAACCGACCAACCAAAGCAACCCCTAACGCTGGCTGCCCACGTTTGGGTGGCCTCTCTCAGGAATACGAAATTATGCCCAACAATGACGAAATTCCTGTCCTTTGTCAAAACGACGCGCTCAATAGGCATCGGACACTGAAGTTCGCCCGCGACTTTAGCGCCGCTTCTCGCCACCGCTTAGCAACTTTGGGTCGGTGGATGTCGCGGCTGCCCGTTCAGCTCACGTGAAAGCACTCGGGCTGCGTGCGGTTCGACGCTGTGCGGCGTACGTGTTTAGGAAACATAGTTATAATGACAAGTGAAGTGGCAGTATCCGAAAAGATCAAAATGCTGCATGAAAGAATTTGTGGCAGTGCTGCTACTGCCTTGTGAAGGGCTGCCACGTGAAGGGCAGGCTGGCATCGTTCTGTGCCGGTTTCCCTGGCAGCCGTGGGAGAAGGAGCTTCGTAAGACATGAATTTCTGCGCTACAAATAGATGCGAATGGCTGTAAAACTTTAAATGTTGGGTTGCAGTGTTTCACTGCGCTATTTGGGAATCGCATGCCGTAGTTTTTGCATAACGCGAGCTATTCAGGTTTCCGCCACTAATGTTTCATCAGCAGTAACGTTTTTTTAAAGACATTCACGCCACCAATAGGATGCCAAAAGGCGGCCCAAGAATATGCTCACATCACTTCACGGGAGAAGCCAAAGCAATGTCAAGACGCATCCCGCCTACTGCCCTACTTTTTTCCCGGAAAAGTACAGAGTTCGGCCTCGCATTCCAAACGAGAGCGTGGCAAGATATCTAAGGCAAGGTGGGATTCATACGCGTTATTTGACCCCTTTAATGCGTTTAGCATACGCTGAAAGGTGAGGTACGTATTTTTAAACTAGTGGAGTGGGAGGACGAGCAAATACGGTTTATGGAGAATTCTGAATGGCCTGAACAATTTGTATCACAATTGGCCGCTAAGACATCTCTAACGTCACTCAGAAGACAGAAGCCGGAACTAAACGTAATCTAAACGTAAAGAACCCGCAGCTCGACACCCTGCATCAACAGATTTCACACTGGGTGGAACTGGGTTTTGGTTACTTAAATTTCGAACATACATCCTGCAATCGTAACTGAACCTAGCTTGTTTTTACCTCTGTATTCCTGGCATATTGTAACTGAACCTAACTGGTTTTTACTTCTGTATTTCTGTCCTATTGTATGTTTACTGTGTGTTTGGAATCGATTATGCACTGTGTTCTGAATCATGTTTTTTCCTACATATTTCTAGCGTATTATTTTTAATTTTTATTTACAGTGTGCTTGAATCTCCTATTGATAATGTAAACTATTCATTCTGTTCGTGGCCTGTTTCTCTAATCTGTGTTTCCTTCATCTAATTTTTATTATCTTTGATAAATTTGTAGAACTGATTTGTTAAATTGAAATCGTGTTTTATTTTTGTTTTTTTGTTACTTATGATTACATCTGTGTTACGTTGTCCGTCCTCCATGCCTTGTAACGGCTTCCTGCGCCTTTGTCAAGCTGCTCGAGCAGCTTTTAGCCAGGAAGTCGTCCAGATGCTTCTGGGAAATAAACTGAACTAAATCATCAGCTAATAACGTTAACATTGCGTTGGTAATCAGTGCCAACACCAACCGAGCTGAAGAAGGGCCACAGAAAAAGTAACTGTAATACGTGGTCACGCGAACAAAGAAAACAACATTACAAACACGCCCCTGTCGTGAAGCACCGTTGTATACTCTGGAGTCACTTTATTAGGCCGTAATACACGAAAAGATTGGTACTGACCTGGAGAGACGCGCTGTACATACACGTCCCTTTCTGAGAATAGCACTTCGCAACGATGTCGGTCCCGTCAATTTCTTTCATGACGTACGCGTGCCCGGCAACATACAATTTCTGTCCCTTCTGGGACACGCGAGGCCGAAACTGGTAGTCCAGCCCCGTAATTGTCCGGAAACCGCACAGAAGCACTTAAGACATAGGGAAACTATTCGCTCGAAAAGTTTTCGAGCACGAGACACCTTTCCAAAACAATTGCAGAATCGCAAAAACAAAGACCCGAGAGGTGTCGAACATATGAACGCATGGCCGCCGTCTGGCTCTCACCGACCCAAAGTTTGCACAAGCTTCGGCGGGGCAGCGCTGGGTGTACTTATTCGTCGCGCCCTCTGAGCAGTAGCCGGTCCCTATACAAAAGGACCTTTCCGTTCGGTCGACCCACTTTTGCCACGTTGGCCACAGACCACGCCGTGACGCACTGAATGCGTACTCTGTAGCTTCGAGCATTACAGCATCCCGAGACACTGCGTCGAGCTGAGCCCTATTGATAAGCGGTGACCCTTCGAATGACCTCACAGCCAGCGCGACTCCCCCGACAACAACGCACCCCTCCCTCGCGTGCACTAATGCGGTAAGTACCCCTGACAATATACAAAGACCGTGGTTTCACAAGGGACCTGCAGCGCCGCTTGGACTTAGACAACCTTTCCCCGGCAGGGAACATTTCTACCTGCAAGACGCGCATCCTGGCCTCTCCAGATAAACAAAGAAAGCTAAAAAGCATTCTTGCAGCTGCGTTATTCACCCGTCGAACGCCGCGTAAGCTTAACCGGCATGAAAGTAAGCACTACCTGCGGCACACTGCGTGGTTATCCTTCTGCCTTTGACTTTCGCGGAAGCACGTTCCGCTGAAGGGCGCGGGCAAATTGGCCAGCTTGTAGGAAGAGAAACACAGTAGCGAATTATGAAGTTATGTACCCGAGCATTGGCATCAAAAACCACCGAATGAAACATTAGCAGAAAGTACGCCGTTCTTGCCGTTCCTCCATAAATCTAACGAGTTACCGTTACAGTTCCACCGACTCTTAACAGAACAGTGGCGTTCCTCCGTTCCTCCAACAGGGAACTAGTTCCCGGAACGCCGTTTTTTGGAACGCCGTTCCGTACAACCCTCGGTGTTTGTACCTTAGGACATCTTAAGAATGGACGTTCAAATGGATGCTGGTCGGCGCCTTAAGAAGGCGGAAGATGCCGTGTGGGGTGAGGAGAGCAGGCTCACGGCTCTAAACTGCTCGCGCTAGACGGGTTTCTAGGGAGTAGTGCACAATTAAATACAGCGTGGATGGTTCCAGCGTAAAACGGTCGTTGTATAAGGAGGAGGCATTTGGAGGAGAGTTGAAGGTTCTGTAACGCGTAAATTTTGGCCAGTGCCAAATTAGGTGCTGGGGATTGGCGGGTGTGAGGGAGGCGCAGAAGGGACGTCGAGGTGGCCCGGTTGGGGTGTACCATCTACGCAATGTCTCTGGAATTAAGCTAGCATTGGCAATATACTTGTTTAAAAAATTTTTTGGTAAAAAAACGAAAAATATTCGTTAAAAAAACCCGACGTCATTATGCTCCAAGAGACGCACAGTAAGACTTCACCGAAGCTCCCTGGCTACCGCGCGCACACCGGCCCACCGAGCGCACGGGACACCGCCAAAGGCGTGGGACGTGGGGTGTGCACCTTTGTGCGAAAGGAATCAATTTTGTAGAGCATGACCTGATTGGCAACAGCACAATAGAGTACTTCGCAGTGGAAATCATCATGGGCAAGCGGCAGAAGGAGAGTGGGATAATGAGGAATGTGTAAAGCAACCCTGTGCATCGGCAAGAAAAGTTTCGGGCACTCAATCACAAGGCTACGCGGGTAGCTGGAGGAAGTAGCCTGCTGATCTCTGGATACTTTATTACTCCGCATTAGGAGTGCGGCTACCGAAGCACGCGGTCACGGACGAGACCTCATGGAAGACGCTACGGACGTCGGGTCGTACCTGCTCACGGACCCCGCCTTTCCAACCAGAATATGGACGTCAGTTTCACGGGACACTAACACAGACCTTACGTTCCTCAGGACTGCGTACGACTCCCGGGCCACTGAGTGGCAAAACACCGGCAGCGACTTCAGGAGCGACCACTACATAGTGGAAGTCGTTGTACCACTCGCTGGCCCAGGCGGTGCTACTGCAATACGGAAGCACCGTCTCACTGACTGGTATGCCTTCCGCCGGACTCTCCCGGCAGAACAGCCTGAAATCACGAACATTTAGCAGTGGACAGAGGCCATCGTGAAAACTACAGCAACACGACTACGGAGCTCGGAACAGATGAGAATATCGAAAGGGTCTACAGTCGGATCGCGCATCTCTTAGAAGCCAAATATACCATTCAGGAGTGACGGAAGAGGCAACGGACTCACCGGCGCCTGCGAAAGAAGGTCGCCGAGCTGAACAAGCAGATTGAGGCCCACTGCAGTGTGCTCTGAGCGCAGTAGTGGCACGCGGTCTGCAGTGAGGCCGACGAACAGATGCACAAGGTGAGGGCATGTAACATGCTACGGCATTTGCTGGACGAGACAAAGACGAAGGGCTTCCATCACAAGACCCGCAAAGACCCTTCACAGGGCCATCCGAGACCTAGGGGAGGAAGAGGTGCGCAGGCGGCTAGATGCCAAATACGTGCCGACTACACCTACCGAACCGCATTCAGACTACGGAGGCGCTGCAATGAGATACTGTACAGAGACAATTTGGTGTGGGAGCTCCGGGCGGCTTTGCAGACCATCAACGGCAGATCAGCGGCAGGCCCTGATGAGGTGACCAACAAGGCTCTCAAGCATCTGAATGACGCGGCGATAGAAGCGCTCACGCCTTACTTCAACTGATGCTGGTGTTCAGGACAGCTACCTCGGTAATGCAAGACGGCCAAGATAATCCTCATTCTGAAGCCGGGCAAGCTGCGCAGCATAGAGTATCTCAGGCCAATCTCGCTTACGTCGTGCGTGGAGAAGGTCCTCGAGCACGTCCTAATGAACAGATGGCAGCAATACTTGAAAGACTCTGGGCGTTACCCAAACTTTACCATAGGATTCCGGGAGAGTCTCGGGACGTAGGACGCCATGCTCTTGCTGAAACACGAGATTGTCGACGATGCAGTAGGTACTCGAGACAACAGAGCCATGCTCCGTCTCGATCTCCAGAGCGCCTTTGACAAAATCCATGACTCCGCCATCCTTGCACAAGTCTCTCGACTGAACATGGGCCGGCGGACGTACGCGTAGATCATGGAGTTCCTCACGGGCCGGATCCCAAATATTTGCCGGGCGACCTGCAACTACTGGAGAAACAGCTCAGCAGCGGCGGCACTCTTCAAGGGTCGGTGGTATCCCCACTGGTATTCAACGTGGTGATTATTTGCGTGGCCTACCATGTCGTAGAAGTTGGTAATGTCCGGCACACAATATAGGCCGACGAGGTGACCTTGTGGGTAACAGAAGGAAGCAATTGGCATATACCGACAACGCTCAGGAGGCCGTGGTCACCATCGACGACCAGCAACGAGGGACGGGGCTCATCTGCTCTACGACCAAGTCGGAGCTGCTCTTGATCCCGCCAAAGGGCAGAGGAAAGAAGTATACGGAGACGGCGCGGATAACGGTCTGCACAGAAGGAGCTCACGTACTACCCAAAGTAGACAGGATTCCAGTACCGGGCCTGCTAGTTGAACGTAACCGAGTCAACGGAGTGACAGTCACCAACGTGACAGTGACGGCTGCGGCGGCAGTGCGCCTCATTCGGCGGATACCCACACGAAGAGCAGGAACGAAGAAGGAGAACCCACATGGGCATCTTCCAGTCCTTTGAAATCAGCCACATTGTTTACGTTGCCGCCTTTCACAACTGGCGGCCCTGCGAGTGAGCAAAGATTGATGCGACTATCTGCAAGACGTACAAGACGATGCTGGGGCTCCTCGGAAGCACAAGCACCGAAACGTTTATGGCACTGGGTGTCCACAACGCTCTGGACGAAATTGCAAAAGCTCAATGGACGGCCCAACTCGAATGCCTCTCCGGAACGAGTACCGAACGGCACATCTTCCAGCACCTGGCGCTGGTCCCCACGGCAGACCGGCAAGAGAGAGCAGTCTTATTTCCGGATGCTGTCAGCGGTCTACTTAACATATGTCCGCTGCCCAGAAACATGAACCCTGTAACGTGCAAATCGGCGGAGAAAGCAGTCAAGCTGCCGATCGCCCGGTTCCTGGGGCAGAACACGAGCCATTGCCACGAGCGCAAGGAGCGAGCCATGCCCGTGCCCCCATGCCCGTGCGAGCCGCCTCTTTATTATCATCAACACACTCCCGCCGCCGCCATGATTCGACGGTCGAGCAGGAGAAATCAGGTAGTAGGCGGTTCACACCCACAGTACATTCATGTAGTTTAAATAAGACGGGTGGGCCGGCGCAGCATACGACGTTCAGGGAGAGAAAACACGGCGATGACAGTGTAACAGTCAATCGGAAGAAAAGTACTTGTGGTGCTAGAGCACACGTGAACATCTCGTCGCGCACCCCGAGTCCACCCACACAGTTGAGGATGTCCAGGTACAGAAGCTGGGCACGACGTTTATCAGGATGGAGGGCATCTAGAACGACTACACCATCATCTTGTTCAACTTTCTGCGGCAAGCTTCTTCTCGGCTGTGGGCTTTTATTTCCCATCTTCATTGAACAAGTTGGGGTGGGTGATGGCGTAGTCCCGCTGGTCGGTAAGCAATGCATACTGGTCCAAGCCGGCATGAGGGTTATGCCCGGTGCCTCCATCGCCGCCCTGGTCGCCGCGTTATCCGCCGTAACTACCAGGGTCATAGAGGAAGTCGCCTTTCACTGGCAGCTCCCTCCGATTGCCGTGCTCTGCCATGTGCCCCTGGCTAGCCCGCGTGTAGGCTGCGCAGAGCGCCATGGCTTGTAGCTGGTCACAGGTGACCACTCGTTCTCGTAAGTTGCGCGGATCGGGACGGTGAGCTGCGCCACCGTGCCTCCAGAACTGCGATCGCGGTAGCGGATGCGAGAGCTTCCATGATCTTTTCAGGGGGCTGCCACGCGGGGTCTTTGAAGCTGGCCGGTCACCACACACGAGTTCGCCGGCACAGGGTTCGTTTAGTGAATCACGTGATCCGATTTTCCACCTCAGTGCGTCGATGAAAGGGAGATATTTAGGGAAGCATAGAGACCAGAAGGGAAACGAGCGCCGGGAGCTGCACGGCCTCCATTGTGAAGAGAGAAACGGCGCTCGCTCGCGATGCCCAACCACGTGCTCTCTCAGCAGGGAACTCCTCTGAGCGACAGTGACGTCTGAACCGCCGAAGAACCTCAAGCTAGGCCGCTTCGGGTCGGCCGCATCATTGTACGTCGTGGGAACGAGTTCCTTGGGAGAGCCAGGTGAACTGGCCATCCGCGAGGACGTCGCAGTCGTCGCTAGGCGGACTGATAGGTGTGTCCAACAGTCCCTCAAGGGAATCTGGTGCGAGCTCCTCCAGTTGCTACGGGCAATGAGAGTCCTCACTGGCTGTGCACCCGCGTATATCGCAGACGCACGGCTCACACACAGCGTCCACATTCGCCACTTTTTCGGCCTCCGCGGTTGCCTTGCTGTCACCGCGCAGCGCAGCAGTCTTGCCGTGCCGGGTGACGGCAAAATCAGGGCTCGGCGCTCCAGTACTCTGAGAAGCAACTTGATAACGAACCGCAGAGGGTCGAGCGAAGGAAACGTTGCACCATTCCGGCGTATTCAAAGCTAGAGAAGCATTCATCTTCCACCTCATCTAAACCGATGCTTTCCTGGACGCGCTTTTCAAGGACCTTCATGTTCTCGTACTTGGTGTTGACGGCGGGCAGGTGCGAGCGGATCTGCTCGGTCGGTGATTCTGCATCCTCTAGCAACGATTCAATTGCAGCTACGCCCCTTGCGACGGCTTGCCTCACGAAGTCACAGCGGCGGCGTAGCTCCTCCATGGTAGACGGCAGCGAAGCCGGGCGACCGGGTGGCTCCAACACGAGCACGAGCGGCGAGCAGCGTTCGAGGACGAGGCGTCTCAAATCAGCTGGATCCCAAGGAATCCCTAGCCTAGCGTACCTCGGCGTCTGCGCCGCGTAAAGACGATTGTGCTCGTGGATCGATCTCCCGGGTTTGACGGCACCAGAATGTCGCGGAAAGTGGCAGAGATAGCAGCCAAGCAGCCGATCGCCCGATTCCTGGGGCAGAACACGAACCACTGCCACGAGCGCGAGGAGCGATCCATGCCCGTGCCCTCGTGCCCGTGCGAGCCGCCTCTTTATTATCATCAACACCCTGAGCACAATCAGGAACGGCGACTAGCCAGAGCCAAGGCCCTCGTGTAGCTCCATGCGACCGACGACGCTGCCGTGTAGGTGTACGCGGCGGAATATCAAGGCACCCCTGGAGCCTGCGTGGCTGCGGTGGTTGCGGCATCAACCGGGGAGACCAGGACAGCCAGGAGCATTTACACTAAGACGGTACATCAAGCAGAGGAGGTGGCCATCGTCCTGGCTATCGCGGACCCTGCCTGCACGATGGTTCTGTATGACTCCTGCACATAAGTGCTGAACTATCCCAAGGACAGGGTGTGCAAGGCAGCGGCGGACATCCTCCGCAAGACGGAAGACTACATGAGCGCGGCATCAATCAAGTGGTTCCCGGCCCACATGAGCCCACATGTCTCGAGCAGGGGGAACGAGAACCACAACGACATGACCAATTCAGTTGCGCGAGGACTCGCCAACCACGCGGAAGCCACCCAGGCCGACCCTGAGTAGAAACCGTTCGACATCAGCAACGATACAATCATCAACATCAACGATATCCTAAAGTGATATCGACTGAATAGAACTATGCCACTCCCGCACCAGGAACTCACCCGCGTGAAGGCAACGCTTTACCGACAGCTGCACACTGGATCCCAGATCACCCCGGTGCTTGTCAAGTACATTTGCCCCAGTGTGTATGAGAGTGCAATGTGTAGGTTGTGCGCGAAGAAGCGAGCTGCGGCAGCTCACATCCTTTGCAACTGTGCGGTGAATGAACGTTAGGCAAGCGAGAAGACAACAATCCACAGCAGCTGGAGGCTGCAACAAGGAGCTATGACTACGGACTACAACTCCAGGCCGTACAACCGGTCGCGGTGGGCCTCGAGTGGCCAGGAGCGGGAGAAGCCGCAGGGAGGGGATGAAAGCCTCCCTGGACCCATGCGCGGAACCCGGGAGCGTTTTCAGGACACAGTTGCGACGGCGTCCGGGCCACATCATGGTGACAGACCCTCATGAAGGAGTAGCCTCACTGCTCTGCAGCCATTTCAATAAAGTTGTTCTCTCTCTCTTCCCGTGCAGCTGTGGGGGCTACCTGGTTCCTGGTGATGAATGGTCGTGCCCAGGTTACCTGTTGATGCGAAGATAAATGCCCCTAGATTTCAGGATGTATATCTGGTGAAGGATTTTGTTGGCGATGGTATTGGTCGAAGCGGGACTTTGTAGAATTTTTAGGACTTCAAATAAGTTTATCAGGAGGAGTATCTGTGAAGGAACGGAAAAGGTAAAGTCGAACATGAGTAAGTCCATGGCTGGAATAGTTGCGTTAAGTTCCTCTTCTTGAATGGTAGCACATTGAATATTAAGGGTTCGTTTGCCTTGGATGGAGGAGAGATCAAGTGATGCGCATGCGGTGCCAACTAGTGCATGGGCTATCCTTGCGTCGGTTTAAATATCGATTTCATCAGGGCGTTTACTGTTCCGGAGGGCGTTGACACCGGCAGCGTTGCGTGGGAAGGGATGGGTGGCCGTAGTGTCCGTCACAGAAGTGCGGTTCCAGAGATCCAAAGGCGCTGGGATGTCCTGGGGTTGTAACGGCTTGAGATTGTCCCAGGCGATGATGGAGACACCTTGATGCATTATTGAGCGTTTATGAGGGCATTTATGTACCTACTCTTGAATGATATTTTCCAAGAGAGGAAGAGCTACTGCCGCTTGAATGTTCTCCAGGCGAGTATGTTTGGGTAGTCCACTGATGGTGTGAAGGGTGGATCTGAGCAGATTTTGGAATGTTCTGGTGTGCGTTTTGTTAAGGTCATAGGATTGCGTGTGCCAAAAGTTGGGTCGCGTTCTGGCTTGCTCCACCTAATTTGTTCGAAAGGTGGTGTATGGCATGTTTGATTGTTTCCCATTTAGGTTTGAGTTGTTGTAACCACATTGACAGGCTATTTTTGTGTCCGATTTAATTCCCCAGTCATCGTATGGGTTGAAAACTAGCGGTTATAGGGGTGCGGGGAATATAAGTTGGAAGATTGTAGTGCAGAGGGGGTTTGGGGCAAAATATGGGTCAAAATTTGGTTTTTGCAGGGCTTAATTCGAGACCAAGAGTGGTCAAGCAGCATTGAAGGTTATTTCCTGCGGCTTGGAGTTCAATTTGCATGTCTTCGAGGCATGAAAAGTCGGCTGATTCAGTCCATATTGTTACGTTTATGCTGGCAGTGGAATGAGACAAGGATTGAATGGCGTCTGCCGGCAGTGCGGTACACAGAAAAGCAAACATACCGAGCGCATGTTCCAGTCAGCGTTTGATTTGGTCTTCTGCTGGCGAGCGCCACAGATATATCTGACGGCTCGTGTTCACTGAAAAGACTTCCACGGATGGTTGGCCTCAAGAAACTGTGCATGGTGCGATACGGTACGGTGTCATCCGGCAGCACCACCAATCCCAGGAACCGGCGCGAAAAGAGACCATCGCAGGTTCTAATCTTGTACAGGGCCGTGTATCTGCGTGCGCGTGTGTGCATTGAACTTCTAAGGACCGGCGAAGGGACCCTTCCGAAAAACGGTTGAGCGCGCCACACGGGGATGGCGTCGCCGAGCCAGCAATGGGAATTTTGAGAAGCCGCATAAAGGTCAGTGCGTTTGGAAGCGCTAATGGCTCACAGTGCAAAGGCCACTTTGGTACCATCTTGGAGACGCCACTAGAAGCACCCCTTCACCCACCCCCCCCCCAATAATAACTCCTTATGTGACAACCTAAGTGGCTTATTATGCCCCCCCGAACACCAGGGAACAGCGATCATTGACGGCGTGGAGGGCGGAGCGGAAGGACGACGAAAGGTATTAAAAAAAAAGTCCGACCGAAGGGCAAATCAGTCAGATCCAGGCAGTCAGATCGAGGGGCAGTCAGATCTTGAGAGATCGAGGAAGAGCGATCCGGGGAGCGGACCAGACGAGTCGCGAGATGCGTTAGGCTTAAGACAAGGGCTTCGGGCCCCGGAGTCTAGCCATCGCTCGGGTGCAATGCACTACGGGAGAGCGATCTGGGAAGCGGACGAGACGAGACGCAAGGAGTGGTGGGCAGAAGGCAGGGGAGCTTAGAACTCCAGAGTTTAGCCATCGCTCGAGTGCGACCTCTGCCCACCCGTATCCACACTTAGCCAATCGACGTGAAGCCATCGTACGACACCGAATCGAAGCAGCCTCATCCCGGCGAGCCCTTCGTTAGAGCCCAAGCCGGAGAAGCCTCATCACTGCGTGCGCCACTTCGTCGTTCTAGCGCACGCAGCAGAGCCTCATCACGGCAGACCCTTCGTTCCATCCTGAGCCACCGCGGCGTGACCTTGGCGAACGTCAGGCCCTTACTACAAGCCCGCGCTGCATCACGCCGAAGAAGCCCATCGACGCCGAGCCGTAAGCAAGATCAAGCCAGTTGATCCTAATAAATTCCGTGTAAAAACTTCCACATGTCAGTGCCTCGATCTCCGCATGCCCTGTTTAGACCCAGGGTCACGTTGAGCATCCCGACCATCGCATTGGTGGCAGAAGTGGAGTCCACACCTAAATCATTGGGCGAAAGCTGGATTATACCCGAAGGGTGAGGAGGTTCAGGCACTGACTCTGCTTTAACAGGGAAGGAGCCCGTTGGAGTGCACATGCATTTTGGGGCGGGAGTGTTTGCAAAAACCGGTACGACACCAGAATTAGGGCGGTTCCATTTAGAGTACGCGACAGCGTTTACCATGTGTGCGTGCAGATAAAGGCAGGGCTATCCCGTAAATTAACCCCCAAACGAAGTGGACCATACCGCATTGTAGGGCAGCTTTCACCTATCGCTTTTCGGATTGCATGAAGATAAGGTGTTGATTTTCGTACAGCTGGAGATACACCGCGTAGAGAGGCACCGGCAGCCGAAAGGCAAGGAGGGAAGAGATGGTTAGAATGGGAGATAGAGGCATACAGGGTTTAGATAAACCTAGTGAGCCAGTGCAGTAGTTTGGTTGATCTGGAACGAAACAGACAGAGAACCCAAAATCAGATTTTTGTAATAAAACTTCTGTGACTAAATCTAGACCACTTACCATCATGGTGTTCCTTCCCGCTAATGTCTTACTACCACAAGCATCGTCGCCGTGAATACATACCACGAGCCTCTGATACCACAGTTCCTGACGGTCATGACGTATTGTAGATCGACGGAGCCACGGACCGCTTCGTTGGTGCCACAGCCTGGACCTTAAGGCATCACCCTTTATGCCGCTGTCCCTCAAGACGCTTTGCTACTAATGCTTCAGGCCGTACAAGATGCAATTAAATCCGCGATAATACTCCCTAGCATAACGCCGGCCCGAATAACAGACTCACTCAGTGCATTCGAGGACCTCTCATGAGTGGAAACAATACCCCTGATCTGACAGCCGATTGAGAATCCCTACTAGACAGCGCAGCTAATGATCCGTGTGCAATGGGTGCAGGGGCACGGTCAAAATATCACGAATCTATTAGCCGATCATAATTTCCAACCGTCCTTTCCTACATCAATCTTTCCTTACCTCCTTCCTTGCGATCCCCGATCCTGCTTTTTAGTACAGAAACTTTTCGGGCACGACACATATGACTTTATTCCACAATGTGCCTGCTCCCTCCCTCATGATCTATCCCGTGTGGAAGAAGTTGCTCGAATGAGGCCTCGGGCTGTGGTGGCCTTCACACCTTCAGTCACCTGAACTTGGGGACCCTAGCCATACGACCCACAATCTTGCCCCAAGTGTGTGGTATAGGTGACTTAAGCTGATGCCAAGCACCTTCTGTGGATGTGCGGGGGAACAACGGCAGCTGGGGACAACACGCTAGGAGGGGCTGGACTCCGGTTAGATAAACGGGAACACTACAACCGATGTGTGCCGGAAGCTGGAGAAAAAATATTGCAGGTCGCTGATCAACCATTCTCACAAGGCAGGACTCCATGCCTGTCTGTAGTATATAGGCACTGACGACCCGCGCCAGCGGGAAACCATGCGTATGACCTTCGCAACTTGGACGCACAGGCCCGCGCTTGAGGCCATCCCAGTGAGCTCACAAGGATTACCGCGACGTAGTCTTTCGCGCAGCCTTTTACAGGCTAACTGTCGTAAAATAGGAGTGAAGGCGTCGGCATAGGGCAGCTGCCGGATTTTGGTAGCGACCACTGATTGCTCACCTGTTTGCGAGCGCACGGCCTCCGCGATCGGCTGCCGGCGGCGCCCCATCGGCTGCCGATCGCGGAGGCCATGGCGAGCGCAATCTTTTTCGGCCGCTTGCGGATAGACGTCGCTGCTTCCCAGCTAACTGGAAGAGGGTCTGGAAGTGGGTCATGGTACCAGGATTGGTTTCGGAAATTCGGTTCTGTTCATGAAACCGGAGACCCAAGCGGGCCTGGAAGTAAATCAGAGGGTGATAGGTCGGCTGGCCATAGAAGCCCATAGCAAAACTACGAATGAAGTGGTACAGGGGGATATGGGGTGTTCTTCCTTCAAGGCGAGGGAGGCGCAGGGCAAGATTAAATTTGTGGAGAGGCTACTTGACACAAAGGAGGAAAAATGAGCCACGAGAGTGTTAGGTACCTGTATATATCAGTAGCATAGACAAGCGGTGGGGATGGACGACCAGAAAGCTGACCAAGAGATACGGAAATTCGGTAGGGGAAGGTAGGGTATACCACAACAGGTAAAAAGCAGGTAAAAGCAGCAGAGACGACGAAGTGGGCACACAAAATGGAATTGAACCAAACCGGGAGACTTATAGAACAGAGAGATTATAAATCAGGAAGGAACGTTTCTATGGCAATACACGAGGCAGTGCATTGCTTTTTGAAGCACAGGCAGGGTGTTTGAGAGCAAGGGCATACACAAATAACTACAGGGAACATGACGAAACTTGTGTATGCTGCGGCAGGGATCGGGAAACCGTAGAGCATATTTTCATCGACTGCACAGATATACGACCACGACGGGGCGATGGGGAAGCGACGTTCACGGAGGCTTTGGGATTTGGTGTGAGGAGAGCCTCAACTTCAAGACCATAGGGGTGACGAAGAGGCGGCCGGAGTGGTGGTGAAAGAAAAGTAGCGAAGTGAGTGGGACATAGGATGAGTAATATACTGAATGATTTATTCGACCAAATTTAGGGGTAATCCCCAAGGTAGAGTAAGTTTCTGCAAAGGAAAGTTCGAAAATGAACGCGTCCACCTCAATCCAACGCATCCTGGACCACGACGAATTTTTCCTAAATTGTGATTTTTCTCAAATTAACATATACGGTAATAAAAAATGGAGGCCTACTTAATCTACTTCATAATAACGTGAATGTTCTCCCTAAAATTCAAGCCGGTTGCTTTGCACTTTGCTGGTGGGCGTTGACATCGCAGCTATTTGCACTTCTCGGTGGGAGTATTTTCAAAGAACCCGCTCATCGCTTTGCACAATTGTTCGAACAAAGTCTGGAAATTAGTTTTTTTTTATCAATCGTATGGGCAAGGTTCGTAACCAGTTCATTGGTGGTATAAACGAACTGAATACCTACTGAACATTTTGTAAAAACATTTATTTTCCACAAATTACAATTATTCCTGCCAGGGGCTGCTTAGAGAAACCGCGTAAGGCAATTTTTAGAAAAAAATGGGGATATATTACGTAAGGCAACAATAACCATTTCAATATCTGAAAGGCAGTTGGAAATAACAAGAAGTTCATAAAAATATTTTTACCCCTTTTGCTCTCCCACGTTCGCATTTTTTTACATCTAGCCATACCGTGTATATACGACATTATGAGAATGTACTGCCGAAATTACAAGCTTCGAGCATCAGCAGATTAACGTGGTGTCAATATCTCTGAGGCCTCTTCACATCGTTAGAGGAGGGACGATGTAATTTCAAGTTGCTCTCGCCCATTTGGCTCCATCGTAAGGGGAAATCTTTAAATTTTAATCGATGTATTATCAGCAAAAAAACAATTCGATACATCGGCCAGTTTAACATATACTGGGAAATCTGTAATAACATCCAATTCACATAGAAAGGGATATTCGCACCGTAAATGTTGCTTTGGGCGAATTCCTGAAGCTTGCGTTTAAGTTTTCACCAGATGCATGTGTCAGAGAACACAATTTCGATATTTTAACGCACTAGCGAGATAATCTTCAATTTTCCAAGACACAATTTCCCTGTTTTCCACCCGTGGGGTCACGTTCCCAAAAATGCAGCCTTAGTAAATCTCCATGCCATGGTACATATGTAATCCCGCAATTTCAGCTTGAAGTTCCAGGTGGGTGTTGATAAATGATTCAGTCAGTAGGTCAGGCGATCGGTAGGTATGCTGGGAAATTTTTTTACAAATAGAAAATTATTCCTTGTTTTATCCTTCCTTTTCTTTGCTTTCTTTTCTCTATTTCTTTTTTTTATCTTTTTTTTCTTTCTCTCTCTCTCTCTCTCTCTCTTTCATAGTTACAGATTCAATGCCCTGGGGAATCTCACCAGTACTGCTGAAAGTCTCGCTGCCAGGTTATGGCAGTGTCTACGAATGTATGCGGTATCTTGGTTGTATGTATGTCCAGTACGCGGTGCCTGTGGTGAATGTTAACCCTGGTGCCCACTAACCTTTCTGTCTCAGCATCCGCCACAGTTAGCGTCCACACGAAATTCTTGCCTAGCGTGAAGGCGGTAGGGATAGAACGAACTAACAGGAATCGCGAAGATGCTGCAATGTGTTAAATAAGACATATGCTGGTCGTGAGATGTGATCGAGAAGATACTGCAATGTATAAGATAATACATATGGTGCTCGTGAGATGTGATGGTTTCGCTTTGTTCTGTTTGAACAAGGGCGTATGGTTCCAGGGGGCTATGACAATAATATCCAATTACTATGGATTCATTGAACCACAGGCTAAAGTGTACTTACTGTGAAAATATTTCTGTGCCTGGGGGATTAGCTTCCAGTACGTCAATATCACTCCGCATGTTTTGTTTTCGTTAATGTAGGCCATTCTTTCAGTGAATGCATTCCTATCGGCTAGAAAAAAATATGCTGCGTTTAAAAATCAGTTTCATCAAAACACAGTTACCACAAGGCCGGAATTTCCACACGCACTTGTTCGAGCATACTGGAAGCTTTAGGTTTAGTAGCCCGAGGAAGCTTCATTTGCATCTCTGCATTAAAAGCATCGGTAAACACACTTTGTACGATTGCTCTAAACATTGAGCCTATGACGCTCATATAGTGTCAAATAAATTAAAACTAAGTTAATGACAAATGATGAACAGCGTTAACAAATACTCTGAAATGCCTAAAAAATTCGAAGACTTCTCTCGTAACCAAAATGCCATTCTAACTTTGGCCGACCCAAAAACTCACTCTGCGAATATCGAATATTAAACCAATAATAATAATAATAAAATATTATTATTATTTCACTAGTGCCGCGACCAACAGCATTTGTTACCTCTGTAAGGATTATGAACTGCCAGAACCACAAGCCTATATGATCGACATAATTCCTTTATTGGTCATTTCGGTCTTGAAGATTGTAGGTCTGCTAAAAATATTGTTTTTCAGCGGAAAAACCTACACTAGTGGATCATGACCAGACGTTCCTTCTAACTATGCAAAATATGTTAACATCGCAATTATCAATAGAGTACAAAATTGAGCTTGCGGCACAACATTGATTTAAATGCTTTGAAGTTCCGTTTGCCGCTGCAAAAAAAGGATTTCAAGAGCACCTTGATCACCTAACAACTTATGGGTTATTCTTTACAGCCTATAAAGTCCCCAGTTCCGCAGTGCCATCATACTCTGCTCGCATTCGCCCCTCGCAATCTCGCCGAACTGCCCACTTTGTTGAGACCTAGCCACACTGGACAACTCTATGTGGGCCTGACCTCAATATCCCTTTCCCTCCGTAGTTAAAGACTAGCAGACCAGAAGTGGTAGGGAGCGCTGGGCAGCAAGGGCCCAGAGGTCCCGATATTTCTGGTGTCACGCGTCTCACGCGGCCGAGAAATGAGGCTCAAGTTGATTCATTTGATGGCAACACAATATATTTACATAACAAAACCACTCAAACGAAGAGAAATCATAGTGCCTGAACACACATATATCACACTAAACAGCAAAAACAAGCACGACCTCACACTACCAACACTCAACTCCTAAAGTCACTATAATACATTAACTGTCTCTGTCAGATTCAAACAAATCCTACCGCCGGTACCACGGTGCGATGCCGATGACGTGGCCCAGTGGGTCGGTTGGGTTACGCGTCACCCAACGTCGCCGAACGTCGCGATGGCCCGTGCTGGTGCGTCGTGGTCCGGAGCTGCCCGCTGTGCGATGACTCGGCTTCGCTGAGCAGCGCGGCTCAGCAGGGGGCCAGCAGGGCGAAGCTGTTGGTCGTAGGTGGTCCGGAGCTGCCCGCTGCCAGACGGTGCGATGCCGCTGGTGCGTCGTGGGGCACGGCTCGACGGGTCGCCGGCGGTGCGATGCCGCCGGTCAGCAGGAGGCCAGCAGAGCGCAGCTGCTGGTAATCGGTGGTTCCGGGCAGCCCGCTGCCAAACGGTGCGATGCCGCTGGTGCGGTGTGCAGGCACGGCCCGAACTTCCCACCGTTCCTCCAAAGAACCCGTTCCACTCTCCCTTCACTCCAACTTCGTCCTCTTCCTTTTCACCTCGCCTTCTGTCGTGTGCGACTCCCATTCGCTGAACAAGTTACCTCCTCCTCCTCTTCGATTCCCCTGTGTTTCTTCTCCATTGGTCACTCCAAAATCCTTCTCACCATCCCGTATGCTGATTCTTCTTTCTCTTCCTCTTTTATGACAACATCTTCTTCTGGGGCCAATCCCCCTTCGGGTATGGGCTCTTCTTACCACATGACATCTGGTCACCCGCGCTAACAACGTCGCCGCCGGCCTCAAACCGGCGGCCACGCCACTCCTCTAAATCCGGTTCAGGATCAATAAAGTGATGTCTCTCTCTCTCTCTCTTTCTGTCGTGTTGCCGTACCTAATCCACCATCTTAGAGGTTTTAGACACGATAGTGCAACGATGGGCCACCAATACATTTTGTATGTAATAATCAATGCCGGATGGTTGTCGCTTCGAAGGGCATCGATAGGGCTGACTTAACCCAAATTCTTATTGGCATTCTTTGACCGTTGCCACACTAGTTATTTAAAGACCTTTCTTGATACGTCTTGCCTGATGCAAATATAATTCCTACTTCAACCGATCTCTTTGTTCGTCTTTTATGAAGTTTCGTTTTGCTATTATGTCCTTATGGAGTTAAGTAATCAGGCATAGAAGACGCTGATTCATTCAAAAGTTTTCCTTTGCCGTCATAAATTCTACTAGGCAAAAACTCAGTTACAGAAGGTGACAAGACGCTCTTTAAGGACGAAAGCCTTTTTAGGTATGCTTCCCCAACGTGAATGCGGCAGTTCTGGTATTGGTGGCTTTACAAACATAAGGTACTATTGAAAAATAAAATACACGTACGGGCCCCTGGTTAAGAGGCAGATCAGTCGTGTTTAAGTGCGTCTACAAGAATCGAAGGCGGCCCAGGTGGATTTCAAAGTTCGAAGCGGCTTGCGGTGTTGGCCTGACAGATGCGCTAAAATATTTTCGTGGAAGGCCAGGTGCAACAACAAGAAGCAGCGTGTCTCACTCATTACAGCTCGCGGTCACTATTTGTCATGACCCCAGCGTACGCCCAAACTGAATAAAAAGACAAAAGTGCGTCGGCCCCTTCGCTCAGAAAGCCGTTGAGATTACCATTGTTGAGGTCCCCGTATAACTTTTCACGTATCTCTACGACTCGTTTTATTTGCGCATCTTGACCAATCCCCGTAAATTATATGTGCCACAAATATATATCGCCTGGTCAGTTCTCCAAGCGTCAGTGGGTTTGCAGGTCGTTACGCCGGTCTACCTATCATAAGGTGTCGGTACTAACATAACTTTACATTTTCCTGACTTGAGATTAATAGAATTGCTTGCGTCTTCTTCCTACCGCATCTGTACCGAAAAGTCTTGGCCGCGCTCGATTTTTTAACTCTCCAGGATTTGTGCGCAGACTTGCTGATGTGATCTGTCTCCGTGTCTGCAACGCTATATATATATATATATATATATATATATATATATATATATATATATATATATATATATATATAGCGAATCAGAATAGGAAATGAGGGGCTCGTTGAAAATAACACAGAAATAAGGGTTGGCAGTCGAGAAAACCTCGGAAAGCAAAGGGGAGGATGTGGTAGATCATTGAAACAGATTAGGAACCCACGACCTCCAGAATACCGGTCTGGTGCGATACCGGTCGCACCAGACCGGTATTCTGGAGGTCGTGGGTTCGGATCCCACCTGGCGGGCATTTTTTCTTCACTTTCTTTCTTTCTTTCCAAATTCCTAATCTGTTTCAATGATCTACCACATCCTCCGCTTTGCTTTCCGAGGTTTTCTCGACTGCCAACCCTTATTTCTGTGTTATATATATATATATATATATATAAGAGAAGAAAAACTTCGAACAAGGTAAAAGCACGATTGTGGCCTACGTTTCAGCAAAGAGAACTTGCTTTCCTCAAGGCCCTGAGGAAAGCAAGTTCTCTTTGCTGAAACGTAGGCCACAATCGTGCTTTTACCTTGTTCGAAGTTTTTCTTCTCTTGTGTTCTCTACCATCTTCAAAGTTCTACTACTCCCTATATATATATATATATATATATATATATATATATATATATATATATATATACATATATTTATTGTTACGAGGCAGATGCGAATAAGCTGTCTATTTACAGATAATTACAGCTGAAGGCCCAGAGACCAAAGCCAAGGAATCTAATGCAGCTCGTGCCAGTCCGTTTCTGCTCGATCTCTTCTTCGTCTTTCGGCTTGCTGTACGCGCCCACTGATGAGGCACATACCCATAGGTGAATTGTACGATGGATTGACCACCTGGTGGTCCAGTCCAATGCTATGTGAAATGTTTTGGGTGTTACGTATCATGACACCCCCTCCGGCGGGTAAGCACCGTCTCGGTGCACATTTGAAATTAGGCTCAGGGAGCAGGTGTGGCCGTTGAGAAATAGGGCTTGAGGCGGCCGACGTGGACTAGTTGAGATGCAGGGTCCAGGGACGGTGAGGACGAAGCAACAGGAACGATTTCGTATGTGACCGGTGTGACCATGCGCTTAATGCGATAGGGGCCTTTGAAGCGAGGCTGCAGTTTTTCGCAAAGTCCAATTCGGCGGCATGGCGTACTGACCAGGACCAAGGAGCCGGGCGTAAAATGGGCGGTGCGATGTTGCTGGTCATAGCGGTGCTTCTGAGCGGACTGGGAAGCCGAGAGCTTGGCACGGGCAACCTGGCGGGCCACATCAGCGTGAGCGACAGCATCACGAGCATATTCTGTAGCTAGAGGTGTCGCATCCGGAAGGAGGGTATCCAATGGAAGAGTGGGTTCGCGGCCGTAGAGAAGAAAGAATGGAGAATAGCCGGCTGTGTCATGGCGGGATGAGTTATACGCGAACGTAACAAACGGCAAAGTGACGTCCCAATCCAGATGATCCGCAGAGACGTACATTGCGAGCATGTCAGTGATGGTCTTGTTCAATCTTTCAGTCAATCCATTAGTCTGAGGATGGTAGGCGGTGGTTAGCTTGTGCTTTGTGCGACAAGAGCGAAGGAGGTCGTCAACAACCCGAGACAGGAAGTACCGGCCCCGGTCGGTGAGGAGCTGACGAGGAGCACCGTGGTGTAGGATAACGTCTTGAAGCAGGAAATCAGCAATGTCTGTGGAACAACTGGTGGGAAGGGCACGCGTAATAGCGTAGCGGGTCGCATAATCGGTCGCAACAGCAATCCAGCGATTTCGTAAACGGGACAGAGGAAAAGGACCGAGTAGGTCCAAACCCACACGAAAGAAAGGTTCGGAAGGAATCTCTATGGGTTGGAGCGGTCCGGCTGGGCACAAGGAAGGGCGTTTCCGGCGCTGGCACAGGTCACACGCCGTGACGTAGCGGCGGACGGAGCGCTAGAGTGCAGGCCAATAAAAGCGCTTACGCACACGGTCATAAGTTCGAGCGATGCCAAGGTGGCCCGCCGTCGGTTCGTCGTGCAGCTGGTGAAGGATGTCAGGCCGAAGGTGCTCAGGCACAACGAGAAGCTCGGCAGGGCCATCTGCGCGAAAGTTGCGGCGGAATAGTACACCGTCACGGAGCAAAAATGCGTTTAATGCAGGGTCTGACGGGATGTTAGTGAGACGGTCAATGATCGACCGCAATGGTTTGTCGCGGCGCTGGTGGTCGGCGATGTTGGTAAAGTCGAATAGAGCAAGGACGCAAGAATCGATGTCGTGGTCAGCTGTGTCCGGTTGGTCGACTGGTTGACGTGACAGGCAGTCGGCGTCGCTGTGGAGCCTGCCAGACTTATAGGCCACGGAGTAGTCATACTCCTGAAGGCGCAAAGCCCAGCGACCAAGACGGCCTGTAGGATCTTTTAAGGAGGCCAGCCAGCATAGGGCATGGTGGTCAGTGACCGCGGAAAAAGGACGTCCGTATAAATATGGGCGAAATTTGGTGACAGCCCATACAAGAGCCAGGCATTCCCGTTCGGTAATTGAATAGTTCCGCTCGGAAGGTGACAAAAGGCGACTGGCGTACGCTATTACTCGTTCAAGGCCAGCGTGCTTCTGAACCAGTACGGCACCGATGCCGTGGCCACTCGCGTCTGTGTGGACTTCGGTAGGAGCGGAACTGTCAAAGTGCGCCAGAATAGGTGGATTTGTGAGACGGTCAACGAGGGTTGGAAAAGTGGCAGCTTGATCAGGGCCCCAAGAAAACAGGGTATCGTGCTTAAGCAAATCTGTGAGTGGTGTGGCAATTGCAGCGAAGTTCTTGACGAAGCGGCGAAAGTAGGAGCAGAGCCCTACAAAGCTGCGAACGTCTTTCACAGATCGAGGAACAGGGAATTCTTTTACCGCGCGGATTTTGTCTGGATCAGGTTGAACTCCGGTAGCGTCGACGAGGTGCCCAAGGATCTTGATTTGACGGCAGCCGAAGTGGCATTTTGACGAATTGAGCTGAAGTCCAGCTCTGCGAAAAACTGCCAGGACGTCAGAGAGGCGATGTAGGTGGGTCTCAAACGTAGGAGAAAAGACGATAACGTCGTCCAGATAGCATAAGCATGTCGTCCATTTAAATCCATGAAGAAGCGAGTCCATCATTCTTTCGAATGTGGCTGGCGCATTGCACAGACCAAACGGCATGACCTTAAATTGGTACAGTCCGTCTGGTGTGACAAAAGCGGTCTTTTCTCGGTCCATGGGGTCGACTGCAATTTGCCAGTATCCAGATCTAAGGTCAATGGACGAAAAATATGACGCGCCATGCAGGCAATCGAGGGCGTCGTCAATGCGAGGAAGTGGGTAAACGTCCTTTTTGGTTATTTTGTTCAAATGTCTGTAATCGACACAAAATCGCCATGAGCCGTCTTTCTTTTTAACCAGTACGACTGGTGACGCCCACGGACTCGTAGATGGCTCAATAACATCTTTTTTCAACATCTTCTCTACTTCCTGCTGAATGACGGTACGTTCGGCGTGGGACACGCGATGTGGACGGCGGCGAATAGGGGTCGCGTCACCAGTGTTAATGCGATGTGTCACACTAGACGTCTGGCCCAAAGGACGGTTGTCCAAGTCGAAAATGTCCCGATAGGACGCTAAAAGACATTGGAGCTCATGGGCTTGCGGATGTGGAAGGTCCGACGCTATCATCTTCATAAAATCACTGGTAGTCGGTGAAATGTCCCGTTGGCCGTCCCGTTCACCGTCAGAGGCGTCAGTGGTAACAGCGGAAAGCTCGCATTCGGCCAGGGGGATGAGTGTAGCCAGCGACATTCCCCGGGGAAGAACTTGCGTGGAGAAACCGAAGTTCAAAAATGGGAGGCCTATTTGGTTCGTCTCGACCGTCACAACTGTGTAAGGAAGAGCCACGTTACGTTCCAGGAGTACATCGGTGACGGGAGAGACGAGGTATTCACCATCTGGGACTGGCGGGCGCGACGATAAAGGTACGTAGGTCATGGTCTTCGGTGTTGATCGAGCATGCTCAGTGCAGCAAAGCCGACAAACAGGCTTGGTCTCATCAAGGGGCATGGTGGGCAGCTCAAGACGTAAAACCCCCGCGGCGCAATCAATGAGGGTGGCGTGGTCAGTCAGAAAGTGTAGTCCGATTATAATGTCGTAAGGGCATGCGTCCAAGACAGTGAACAAGACAGGGACGTCTTTTCCGGCAATTACGACGCGGGCGGTGCACATTCCGGCGACGGTGGTCGTTCCTCCGTCGGCGACTCGTACGGTGCGGCATACAGCAGGCGTCATAACTTTGCGAAGAGTGCGGCGAAAATTCGAACTCATTACCGAAATATTGGCGCCTGTGTCGACTAGCGCGCTAACACGAACACCGTCAACGTGAACGTCTATCAAATTGGGTTTCGTAATCGTAGTCAACAGAGGATTTTCAGGCCGGGTCATTAATGCAGCATCACCTCCGGGAGCTGCACTGGCTAGTTTTCCGAGATAGAGGTCGAGAAAGTAGGCGGCGGGGTTTGGCGGCGGGGCTGCGGCGAACGCGACTGGCGACGCTGAGGTGATGGCGAGCGGCTAGTGCTGTTGCGTCTTGTGTTGTCGGCTGCGAAGGGCTGCTGAGGACCGGGAGGAAATCGTCGAGGGTGGTAGTCGGAGTATCGGTTGTCGAAGAACCGTGGACGTGGAGATGACGACCAGCTGCTACGGCAGTAACGGGCGACATGGCCAACGCGATGGCAGTTGAAACAAATGGGACGGTCATCGGCTGTTCTCCATTCGCCAGGGCTGCGCCGTCGGAACCGTGGTGGAACATCGTAGCGCGGCGGGACATCACTACGAGTAGAGGGTGCGCGGACCCCGTCGCAGGGATCGTAGCGTCCCAAGGCACAAACCGATTGAAGGCCCAGGGCGGCGATCTCGTCTCTAACGACGGCTTGAATGAGGGAAATCGTGGGGGCGGTTCGGTCATGCGTGTAAGGAGAAGCAGCGACTGGGGTCATAGCCTCGATCTCCCGGCGCACTATTTTGGTCAGGCTCTCAGTCTGAGCCGCCGTGTTTGGCGCCAGTGGTGTGCGCGGTGGCAGCGTCACATCTTGACAAGAGGACGTTGCCGCCGTGTGAGGCAGTCGAGCAAATTGGTAGGCAATGCGACGACATTTTGCCTCCTCAAACCGTCGGCATTCCTTAAGGATGGCATTAACGGTAGTGCAATCCTTACAGATCAGCAGATGGAAGGCGTCATCAGCAATGCCTTTGAGTACGTGACCCACCTTATCGGCTTCGGACATTTGCGAATCTACCTTTGAACAGAGGCCCAAAATATCTTGTATGTACAGTGTGCGTCAGGCTTGTCTAGGGCAAGCGAGCGCACGGCTCCGGAGCGTGCTGGCGACATCTGCTGATAACTGCTGGGTTAGAGATAGCTTGCCATTGCGCGTGCGCGGATCTCGGACAGGGTCGGGCCGGTCGTCATTTCGCATGGGCCACTCTTATTTGCAGACGCCACCACCCACGAGGGGCACTGGTCTTCCCCAGTGCCAGCCATGAGCGGTGACAGGCCAGATAGACGCGCCGTTTGACGCGTTTATCGCAGGCAGTTACGTAATCGCATAAAGCAACGAGCGCCAATCTTCTGCATCTCAAGCGCACCAAACGGAAAGCACGCAACAAGAATTCACTGCAGGGCTTTCGGTCGAACCTGTTGTGCGATTACGTAAGTCCCTGGGGTGATAATGCACCACGTAAAATTACGCACTGATCTCCGGCGTCACCGCTCACGGCTGGCACGAAGAAAACAAGCACCCGTTGCGGGTGGTGGTGTCACCAAATTTTAGAGACCAAAGCTGAACGACGACCGTCCAGGGCCTGTCCGAGATCCACGCACGCGCAATGGCAAGCTATCTCTAACCCAGCAGCTATCAGCAGACGTCGCCAGCATGCTCCGAAGCCGCGCGCTCGCTTGCCCTTGACAAGCCTGACGCGCACTGTACGTGATGTAGGATTCGGTTGTCGACTGGGCACGTGATGCGAGCTGTTGCTTTGCGGCGAGCTGGAGTTCGACGGGTCGGCCGAATACTTCGCGCAACTTCGCTTTGCACGCGTCCCAGCTGGTCAATGTGTGCTCATTTGTCTCAAACCAGGTGTTGGCCGTTTTTCTCAGAAGATAAGGCAGATTAGCCAGCATGATCGTGTCATCCCACCTGTTATGGGCGCTGGCACGTTCAAACATGCGGATCCATTCTTCCACGTCGGCACCATCCTCACCGGTAAAAAACCCTGGGTCACGGGGCTGGGAAACGATGATGACTGGCGCGGTGGGTGACGTCTCGGGGGGAGGAGACATCGTTCGTCGACGAATGTGTCGCCCACTCCGAAGCTCCGTGGTAGGGTGTAGCTGCGCTGGTGACAGGCACAGGAAGGGAAGTCCGCAACCTCCACCAAAAAGATGTTACGAGGCAGATGCGAATAAGCTGTCTATTTACAGATAATTACAGCTGAAGGCCCAGAGACCAAAGCCAAGGAATCTAATGCAGCTCGTGCCAGTCCGTTTCTGCTCGATCTCTTCTTCGTCTTTCGGCTTGCTGTACGCGCCCACTGATGAGGCACATACCCATAGGTGAATTTTACGATGGATTGACCACCTGGTGGTCCAGTCCAATGCTATGTGAAATGTTTCGGGTGTTACGTATCAATATATATATATATACAGAAATAAGGGTTGGCAGTCAAGAAAACCTCGTAAAGCAAGGGGGAGGTTGTGGTAGGCCATTGAAACAGATAAAGAATTTGGAAAGAAAGAAAGAAAGCGGAGAAAAAATGCCCGCCAGGTGGGATCCGAACCCACGACCTCTAGAATACCGGTATGGTGCGATAACCACTACGCTTCCGGCGGGGCGATTTCCCTCTACGCTTTCTGTGGTATTTATGTCAGTGTAATTTTTTCCTGTGCTTGGGTGTTGTAGCCAGCGCCACTCTGACTTCTCGGGGTGAAGGCGACCTTCTTTTTAAAATCCCCGCGACGTGACTGGAGTGTTTACGACAAGTCGAGAGTGGTCAACCAGCGTTAAACCCTCTTAAGCTGCCTATGGCACCAAGACTGCCAGAACAGAGGCCCTCGCTATGCATGTAGCGAATCAGAATAGGAAATGAGGGGCACCCGCCGTGGTGGCTCAGTAGCCAAGGCGTTGCGCTGCTGAGCACGAGGTCGCGGGTTCGATTGTCGGCCGCGGCGGCAGCTTTTCTGGTGGAGGCGAAAAGCAAAAACGCCCGTGTGTACGAGATTTCGGCGCCCGTTAAAGATCCCCAGGTGGTCAAAATTAATCCGGAGTCCTCCACTACGGCGCGCCTCATCGCCTGCGTTGCGTCGGCACGTTAAACCCTACAATCAATCAATCAAATGAGGGGCTCATAGAAATAACTCAGAAATAAGGGTTGGTAGTCAAGAAAACCTCGGAAAGCAAGGAGGAGGTTGTGGTAGGTCATTGAAACAGATAAAGAATTTGGAAAGAAAGAAAGAAAGCGGAGAAAAAATGCCCGCCAGGTGGGATCCGAACCCACGCCCTCCAGAATACCGGTCTGGTGCGATAACCACTACGTTACCGGCGGGGCGATTTGCGCCCCCCCCCCCCCCGCCTTCTGGGGTATTTATGTCAATGTAATTTTTTTCCTGTGCTTGGGGGTGGTAGCCAGCGCCACTCTGACTTCTCGGGGTGAAGGGGACCTTCTTTTTAATGCCCGCGCCGTGACTCCAGTGTCTACGAAATGTCTAGAGTGGTCAACCAGCGTTAAACGCTCTTAAGCTCCCTATGGCACCAAGACTGCCAGAACAGAGGCCCTCGTTATGCATGTGGCGAATCAGAATAGGAAATGAGGGGCTCGTAGAAATAACACAGAAATATGGGTTGGCAGTCAAGAAAACCTTGGAAAGCAAAGGGGAGGTTGTGGTAGGTCATTGAAACAGATAAAGAATTTGGAAAGAAAGAAAGAAAGAAAGCGGAGAAAAAATGCCCGCCAAGTGGGATCCGAACCCACGCCCTCCAGAATACCGGTCTGGTGCGATAACCACTACGCTACCGGCGGGGCGATTTCCCCCCACGCTTTCTGGGGTATTTATGTCAGTGTAATTTTTTCCTGTGCTTGGGTGTTCGTCGGTTCGGGGGGGGGGAATCGCGGAGGGAAATCGAGGGGAAATCGTGGGAAATGGAGATGCCCACTTTTTGTAAGAGCATTATTTTTCTGTTCGATTTAGATACCATAAGGTTTCTAAGCTGCCTTTCGAAGCATTGATTCCAGCCTGCTCCAGGCAGTTCAATTTATGGATTAAGTACGATTCTCTGTATTTCCGGTCCCTTGGAGACGTAAAGTTTGACTGCAGAATATAGAGCTTGAGATCATCGAAATTGCGGTTCGGCTGGTTGAAGTGTTGCGCGACTGCTATGGAGGCACTGTTATGAGTGTCGGCCCGATGTCCATTCAGGCGTAAGTTCATAGGTTCACTCGTTTCTCCAATGTACTGCTTTTGACAGAATGAGCATTCCAGCATATACACAATGTTAGAAGAATTGCAAGTGAAGCTTGCATTAATCTTGTGAACGTATTGGTTGGCAGTGCTATTGAAAATGCAATCCGTCTGCAGATGTTTGCAGGTCTTGCATCTAGGGCCGTGGCAAGGGCTGATGACTGATTCCTGGGAAGCGCTGATTGTGGCATGCACTGAAATTTCTTTTAGGTCTACAGAAACTGATGGTATCGTCATGTCCCCAGGGTGTTTTCTGGTGACACTGGATGTGTGCTCATTTTACACAGATATTTCCAACTCGCAAGGCATCGCCATGACCGTGGCGGCATTTATTGGCTTAAACAACCCATCAATAGACACAGAGAGCGAAACTCTCGCAACGCTTTTAACCATTGTACTAAATTATAATCACTTCGACTTCAACGAAAAGCACTTTCTTCGGATTACTGGCACGGCGATGGGAAATAAGGTGGCTCCAAATGACGCCAATATTTTTTATGGCAACATTGGAAACTCCTGTCATTGAGAAGCAACAAAAGAAACCACTGTTTTACGGGTGTTTCCTAGATGACATATTAATGGTATGTAACCGCGATAAAGCGAGCCTTCTCGACTTTATTTCAAAATATAACTGTCGCCATCAATCAATCAAGTTCACCTACGACATATATCAAGATACTATCAACTTTTTGGATGTAACCCTCAGGTACATGGGAACTCCCTCACAACCACCATCTACAAAAAACTAAGGATCGCCAACAGTACTTGCATTTTGACGTCAACCACCCACGACATTGCAAAGTTGGAATACCAAACTCGCAGGCATACAGATACCGCCGAATCTGTTCTGATGCCCAAGAATTTGACAGAAACCCGCAAAACCTAAAGAACATCCTTCTAAATCATAATTACCCAGAAAATATAATTGATGACGCAATCAACTGGGCCCGCCGAACAGACCGCCAGTCAGCATTGTCAAAAGCTAATTCACAAAAAAAGGGAAACACCCCAGACTAACCTGGTATTAACATACGTTGCGAGCATGCCACGAGTAAACAACATACTGAACAGGCATTTCAACATGATCAGACAAAGTGAGCACCTGTCAGCTATCTTCTTCGAACCACCCCGTGTAGTGTATCGTAAAGACAGTGTATCGTAGTGTATCGTAAACTTAAGAGATATGCTATTTAAGGGTAAAATTGGAGTCACGAAATATTATTCAGGCTGCCGCCCATGCGGAAAAATGCGCTGCAAATTTTGTTCCCTCATCACCCCAACCGGCCCGGCAAAATCTAACATTTCCAAATTTTCCTTTCGAATAATAGAAAGTCTCGACTTGATTCCAGTAACGTCGTAAACAGACTGCAGTGCGACATGTGTGACAAGGACTATATTGGCCAGACCGAGAATGCATTCTGGCTCAGATTCAACAACCACAAATCTCACGTCCGCTCACAGCCGGATCTACCATTTTCCAAACATATGCGCCTGCCGGACCATTCCATTGAGCATATCAGAATTACTCTCCTGCAGTCGGGCTTCCGCTCTTCCCACGAACGCGAGTAGAGGGAGTCCTATTTTATACATAAATTCCAGGCATTCACCCATGGCATCAATGCGGATCCGGGTCGGCTCTCATTCTTGCGGCAAAAATTTGCGCCTTAGGTGGAAATATCGGGGCCTTGGGGGCGATGGAGGGGGTGAGCGCGGAACCGGGATCGTGCATACAACTTAAAAAAAGAAAGCAAGAAGGAATAGCTATGGGCTGCCACTAATTATTTATGTAGCTGCAGAAAGCCACAGAAAGACACAAAAAAACTCTCAATGCACACCTCATGAAGCAAAAAACGACATTGCAAATTACATCCACCATTAAAAATGCCGCCATTTCTCACAATGACTGTTTAGGATTAAAACGGTAGAGACACTGGCTCTGGCGTTCACACCAGCCAAATTGCCATGTACCACCTATCGGTGCAGATCAGCGAAATTCTGCGCGAGATATCTAGCCAGAAGCTTGTGGCGCTTGTGCATCCCAGCTTGCTCGCAGACCTTCACCTGGATGTAATGCCAGAAGGAACTTGCATCGATAGAACAAAAAAACAAAACAAAGATTGATACAAGACAATGACCGGCAGCACAAATAGGAAAATTTGTAGCCAATATCTAGTGTAATGGTATATCCCAGCTGCCCACTACCAGAGCTTGCAGGTAGAAAGCTCAGTAACATATCCGAAGCCCACTTCTTACGCTCACATTGGCTGGTGCCGGGCTCAGAAATTGGCCTGGCCACAGTGCACCTGCCATTGAGACGCCGGTCTGCCATTGGCGCCACGGAGTGTTGTAAAGAAACAGTGAAACATCCCCCTCGCGAGGGGCACGATCAAATGCAGAGCATTTCCGGGGGCGCACGACGTTAGGTAGTTTGCGTTACGTTAATGTTGTTGCACTTGTGGCAACTTCTGACGAGAGAGCGCTCGTCAGCAGTAATTTGAATGAGTCAACGATATAAGGCGCGTTCGTAGCGTCCCATTCTGTGTCGGTTTTGTGGCGCAGTGGGTAGAGCACCATGTACATTGCGTTCCGCCCGCAGGGTTGAGGGATCGAAACCTGGCGCCGGATAGTATTTTCTTTTATATAGTGTAGGGGGAGGGGTGCAGACAACGACGGTTTGGACTACGACGGGACAACGCGGGTGACATCGTGAGTTACTGAAATGCTCTGCATTTAAAAAAGGAAACCCCGTCTTAGGGACTAAGTCAAGGAAAACAAACGCGATAGAACGCCCCCCCCCCCCCCCCTTCCCCGCCCGTTCGACAACCATTACCCCTCTTATTAGTGACCTTGAACAGCTGTGAACGCGCCCCGCGAGCCCCCCGACGCAGAGAGAGAGAGAACAAACTTTATTGAGCATTTTAGAGCCGTTTAGGCGCAGAGTGGCCTGACTTATGGCCGCCGCATCGCCGACGGACAAACGGCTTCTTTTCTTTAGATCCTTCTCGCCAAACAGTTTCAGGCCTTTCATACCCCCGAAGTCCGTAACTTGTTATTGACGTCTTTTTCTAGATGTGCGGCTAAGAAATTTTAAATACTACGAGGTTTTGTGGTTCTTGTCAATCTCGTTTATATATTGATGTGTCAGCATGTCCCTGTGTGATAATGTCGTCACCCTCGTCTTTGCTTCTCGTTTTCATGTCATATCTCGTGCCTTTATGTGATGTACCCATCTTTATTTGCGTAAATGAAGTTATTGTTAAAAAAATATCCTGCCCTCACGGGCTGCCATCTGGACAAAGGGATTCACCTCCAGACCTTGTGGTCGTGGACCATCATCCCAACTACGCAAGCTTAATACGAGGACTTTTGGGCCGTGGCAGCCAGCGAAATCTCATCAATGAAGACCTCGCGATTAAATTCCGTGAAAAGTCGTGGGAGAGATGAACGCAGTTGTCACTGTGTTTGGGACAGCCGTCCCTTCGGAAGTACAAAAGGGCATGATAGCTGAGCTGTGACCTCGTAGCCAGTTCAACAATGCACGGACAGTAATCGAGATACTCATCGTACCCACGATTTATTCAAACGTCACGGATACGGGTATCAACTGTACTTTCGTTCCGAGGCTAAAAAGGTCACAGCGTTGGCTGGCGCAGCAATATTATATCGCAGCTGCAGATGGAGTGGGACCAAGTAGACGATGTGGGCGCGAACATTCCTTACGCCAACGCCCCAAAGGGTATTACCTCCGAAAAACAATAAACGATACACTCAATTAGCCTGCTGAAACGCATCGCTCTTCGGTCAAAACAGGTAGGTAGCTCCTATCACTCCTTCTCGTACCCCACGCGTAGTTTCCAAGCTGTATGGTGCGGCCAAAATGGAAACGAGCGCCTAAAGTAACAGCTGGGGCGGCCATAACTCCTTAATGCGCGGCTTACTTGGAAGGTATTTTGGGCAGCCAGTTTGTACGTTTGAACGCGGAGTTATCAGTATCATTGCATAAGCAATAGGCGTGGCATGTGGACCTAACTTTGCCTTCCTTCCGTCAGCAAAGCCGAAGACAGAAAAGCCGAAAACGAAAGAAGAGGGCGCGGACCGAGCTGCCTTACAAAGTGGAGAGGCCGACGTGGCCGTGGAAATGTCAGTGGAAGGGCGTATCCTGTTCCTTTTTCCTGCACTTCCCATTCACTAGCCTCCCTTCGTGCTCCCATCTTTGGCAGTGCCCGCTGGCGCACCTGTCAACTCAAAGTTTTCAACAGACCGCCAAAAGCGATTTGTTCCAGAAGATGTAAGTATTGTAGTTTTTTTCAATGAAATGAAAAAGAGAGTGTGTTTTGCCACAATTTTTCTTTTTTAAACGAGAATCAATCGTTGGCTATTTCACACGTAGGCTGCTTTTGGCACCATGGTGGTGAGGATATCTAATCTCTTGAGGGCATGGTGGTAAAAGGTACAGCCCAGCCCAGAAGGTATAATGCCGGTGAAGCAAATTTTAGTACAAAGTAAAACGTATTTTGGTATTTTAGGCTCAACGGCTTCCCAGAATCGCCTCGTGGGACACAAAAGGCCTCCGCCTTGACAAATTCCGCATAGAAATCCCACGGCTTAGAGATTCAAGCAAGTACTCTTGGGTAATACGCAGCAGGCTATTTCCTACAAAACCAATACAGACTGCCAGAGATGGTTTAAGGGCGAGAAACCTTGCGTCATTCTAGACACCTTGAAATAAAAGTTGTCAGCCAAACGAGCAATCAAAATAAGGGTGATTGCAATAATATTAGGGATAAGGAATGAGTCTCAGATTAGATAAAAGGCTTGGGTAAAGGACGTCATAGCTCAAATTAGGGTGGAGAAGTAGACTTAAGAGCTTCGCGCCATTGCAATTAAATGAGAATGGGAGGACCGCCAGGGCAACAACTGGTTACGTCAAGATTGGAGTAAGCTCGCAGTGACCTCGCTGCAGAAATGAAACAACACTGAGGGACCAAAAGTGCATAATTATCGCAAGGTACCGGCGGATGCAGGTCTGAGGGTAATGCCGTGATTCCTGCCGTGGACATAAATACAGGGGGGATAGTAATAAAGATGATAACGACGATGGTAAACAGAATTGAACTGAAGGTGTCATTTTTATTTTACGATTGTACACACTATCATCTCGAAGATATGAAGCTTAACCTCTGAACCACGGCTATCCCGATCATCGTCATCATCCTACTTCGGTCCACTGCAGGACGAAGACCTCTCCAAATGACCTCCACCAACCCCTGTCCTCCGCTGCTCGAGTCAATTGTTTACCCCAAAATTTTCTTATTTCCTGCCTCCATCTACTTATCGCCGGTCCCCTTCTTCTAGGCGCGTCTCTCGGTATCCGCTCTGTTACCCTGGTGGTTCACTGGTGACCGGTTGGCACTTCGTGTCACTGCATGGGCATCCAATGTTCATTTGCTTTTCTTTATTTGAATTATTGATTGATTGATTGATTCTGGGGTTTAACGCGCCAACGCAACGCAGGCGATGAGGCGCGCCGTAGTGGAGGGCTCCGGATTAATTTTGACCACCTGGGGATCTTTATCGTGCGCCGAAATCTCGTACACACGGGCGTTTTTGCTTTTCGCCTCCATCAGAAAAGCGGCCGCCGCGGCCGGGAATCGAACCCGCGACCTCGTGCTCAGCAGCGCAACGCCTTAGCCACTGAGCCACCGCGGCGGGTTTATTTGAATTATGATGCCATCTGTAGTTTGTCTCATGACTGAGGAACCGCATTTTCTATCCCTAAGTGTTACTCCTACCATTCTTTGTTAATAGCCCGTACGGCCTATCTCAGTTTGCTTTCCACTTGTGTAGTAAGGCGCCAAGTTTCCGCTCCATATTTCATCTCCGGGAGGATGCATTGGTTCATACTATTCTGTTGAGTGATAGAATCAGCTTAGTTTTTATTATTCGGGGTCTTTGCTTAGTGCATCCTAGCCCATTTCTATTCTGCGAAGGATTTCTTTCTCATGGGTGGGATCAGCACTGAAAATTTGTCCGAGATAGTTCTATTGTTCTACTTGTTCTAGCGTTGCCTTTACTCAGCTGAAGAGGGCGCCCTCGACATGTTTAAATATCATTACATTATATTTATTCATATTTATTGTGCCCCATAGACAAGCTTTCTGCTCGTAGTATCTCAAGCATTCTTGTAAGTGCTCTGCTGACGCAATGGGAGAGGCTATGTTGTCTACAAACATCAGATGGCTCAACTACTCTCCGCAAATCCGTAATCCTGCGTTGTTGCAATCAAGCTTCCTAAATAACGACTCTGCAGTCGCTGTTAACAGTTTTGGTGATATGATAACCCGCTATCGAATACCTTCCTGGGGTGCTATTTCAGAAGGCCCGAGTTCGGCCTTCTCCAGAATTTCCTGCTGCTTGGGTTATGAAACTAGAGATAGTGGAGCATACGATACACCTCGAGCGAAACCGCATGACGTGCCATCTTCCGCATGCAGCACCATCTGAAATCGATCTGGAATACCCATTCCCTAGCGTAAACTAGATACCCCACTTCTATTTTTATATCCCCAGCCGGGCTGTTGGCCACGCCCGGCGCGGGTGGTCCGTTTTTCTCGCTGTTCTGTTTTTCCACTGAATTATGTTTGCTACTTGGCTTGAGGGTAGTCCCAGTGCAGCTCTGCGCAAGCACAAACCAAATACTCAAAGGCTTCCACTGTAGCGAACGGAACGCGCCCTGCTACCGACCATCAAATATGACTTTTGTTTACGGCTTGCTTGAATGTGCATGGCGGGCGCTTATCAGAACTCGTCCCGTCTCAAGAGCGTGTTTGAGCAATAGGGAGTGCGTTTTACGTTTTGTGTCAATTGTCATCGACTGTGTTTTCAAGGTGTATGAAGAAGGCTCCTATGGTAAAATCATGTCGCCTTGGCCTCTCCTACGAT
Organism: Haemaphysalis longicornis; assembly: GCF_048455015.1. Taxonomy (NCBI): domain Eukaryota; kingdom Metazoa; phylum Arthropoda; class Arachnida; order Ixodida; family Ixodidae; genus Haemaphysalis; species Haemaphysalis longicornis. The sequence goes on along the minus strand of NW_027526225.1, from coordinate 73,388,026 downwards.
AGTGAACTCCAGTTCGGACCAAACACGCCCGCGACTCTGGCACCTTTGGCTGACGGTGGCATGGGGTCTTCATTTTCGTTTTGTGCTAAGTTCTTGTAGCTGCTAGCGGGCATCAAATGACGACTTCGTGGCTACGAAGCTACGCCCACACAAAGTGGACCCCATGGGTGGATTTGGCTTCGGTTGTTACGCCGCGCCTACGAATAGGCTGGGTGTGTTTGACTGACACTAGAATTCGGAGGAAACTCGGGCATGGTTTCGCACGACCTAATCGAACTCAGAACGCCCGTGGTGGCCGCTGCAGCCGCGTGGCTTATTTTTATGGTTGCCGCAGGAGGCATATTTTTCCCCGAGGGGTCTTTTAAACGAAGAAGGAATTTTTACCTCGTTTTTAGCTGTCGAAACGACCTGTGCATTGGTTGTGCAGCCGTCTGGCGACAGACCCACGTTTGCGAGTACTTAGAGGCGGTTTTCGCTCCATGGCCGTCGAGGAGCAAGTGCAGTGTGTGCTGCGGTTTTAGGTGACGGGCAGCTTCTGCAGAAGAGTTGGTGGCGACCGCACCTTCGACCGCCACCAGTCGACGGTCAACTGTTGTGTGCGCAGTACAATAAGTGGACACGTGTTTCAAAGACCTCGCCTTTATTTTAGGTGTTGGTAGACATGGCTTCCGCAGGTTCCTACCACGCGTCTACCCGCCTGCAGCCGGAGCGTGCACCTCAGTTATCGTCTGCTCGCAAAGCATCTTCGTGCGAAGCGTTGCTCGACTGTGCGTTTTGTTTATCGTCACCGCGACCGACAGACTCCCTTGAGGGGTGGCGTGACAAGCATTTCTTGTGAAAAGGTTACTGGCAGGACAGCTTATATGTATTACATACGCTGTCAAGGAGATAGTCGACGCGGCGATAGCCGGTTGAGGTGGTTTATTCGCATTGGTGTAGCCGATAGGAACGCAGCTCCGAGCGTTGAGAGAACCGAGATGGTTTCTCGCGCATGCACCTTATGGGGTTCATCTTCGTTCCCTGACACTTTTTCGGCGCATATCCTTGCGTCTGTATTAGACATAATCCTACCTTCCTCTTCCACATGGTTGATGCTGGTAAAGCGCATACCCCGATAGTATGATCGACTGTTGCATGTGTTCATTATACTCGCTACAATACAATCAACGGCGAATGCCTATTGTCACAGGCGATCTGTAAACATTTCCACGGGTTTTGTTCAGCGGTACCGCCGTATGACAGGAAGGAGAGCATGGAATGTGAGTAAAGGGGAGAGCTAAGAATAAAGTAACCGTGTGAGGCCAGAGGGAGGTTAAGCAGGAGTAGGAAGGCAGTTAAAGAAGAGAGGGTTGAGGGGATTGAACTGTATGAAAAAAGTGACTGTGGAGAGCTTCGAACAAAAGCGGTGAAGACAAAAAAAATAAAGCAAACAAACCTGAAATGTTGTCCTTGTTATTCCTTCCTTCGTAACACACGGCCGCTTGGGCATTGGCCCGCAATTGGAAGCTTTGAAGAATTTACGTGCCAGGTTCGCCCAGTTCATAACACTGTTACTTTGAAAAGTAACAGTTGTAGAATAGTGCGTGCAGAGTGAAGCCTGAACGTGATGTCACTTTAGTAGGACAGGTGCACACCACTCTCTCGGAACCCCGATTCTAGGGAGGCTGTGGCGCGTTCGAGCCTGCTTGCGCACTAAGACGAACAAATGAAATAGAAGAAACTGACGCAAACACGCAATAGCAGGAAAAAATCCTTTTAAATAAATCCGTGCCAAAAGACAAAGAAACCGAAGCGAGGAAAAAGGAGCAAGCACAATGCATTAGGAAAGAAATGACTAATACGTATCTCCAGGTTTTTGCCTTAAAAGCACATAGGCAGACTGGACCGCACCGAGGAAATTTTGTGCTGAAAAGCGGAGGGTTTCAATAACGTACTACCAGCCACAACTGTTTTGAATGTGGCGTGCTTCTATCATCCGCTTTCTTTTTTTGCCTGTCGGCCATAGTCGCGTGATTGCACTGTGTGCAACTGATGGCAGGAACTACTTTTAGAAAAAAAAACTTCAAACAAAACGCTCATATGAACGCCTGGAATAAAAAATAATATGAACTTTTGGTAGTGAAATACAGATTAATAGGCTAAAAGTACAATAAAAGAAAGTGGTTGGATTCGCTTGCCCCCAGTAGCCACAATTGCAGCAGTGGAACGAGAGAAGGCACTGAAAGATGTGCCATGCCCCAGTCGCGCATCCTTGTAGCGCGCTGCCCTTGACCGATTACGTCAACTCAATAATCAGCAAATAGCATGAATCGCATTTTTAAAGCATTTTAACCATGCCCCGAAACATTATCATGAGATTGTTATCACCGCAGCTCCACCTTGCCCGAGTTTTGTCCAAACTCGGGCCTCCTGGAATAGCACCCCTGATCGGGAAGTTATCTCTTTTCTTGTGAAGGATTAATCTAACCGTACATCCTTTCCTGGATGAGGGAACATCATCGTTGAAATAAAATAAAGAAATGGACATGGGCTGGCCATGTAGTGGGATGAACCGACAACCGATGAACAATTAGTCTAACAAAAAGGGGAAAGAGACAAAGAGATAAAAGGACAAGAGAAAAACAGGAGAAGGGGACGGCCATTATTCCGATGGAGGGATCAAATAAAGAAATTGCAAACTGTATACTCAAGCAGCGCCGGACAGGAGCGCTTGAAGGTCGATCGTAGGGGCCTTCTCCTGCAGTGGACCTGAGTAGGCTGCTGAAGATGATGACATCCCTTATATACGTCGCCTAGGAGTCTTACGTAGGTCTTCTCTATTCTCTGGCATTTCAACGCTTCCGGCACTGCTGCAGTGCCTGCTAAACCAAACGCTTTTTTATATACCATAGGGACCATGTGAAGAGGCTTAATAAACCTCGCGGATTTTTCTATACTTGATTGATTCCATGGATATGGTCCGCTGATGAGTATCCTTTTGTGAACTTCTACTTTTGGGAACGATTTTCTTTGTTGGCTTCGCACACATTAAATTTCAAACGCCACGTCTGCCGCTTGTATATATCTTTGTTGCCCAGCTTCCAAACAAAGAGGAACAAATAATAGCAGGAAGAGAAGCAGGCCCTCCCTCACTTTAGCCAAAGGGATCACTTCATATTCTTGAAATATAAAGTGCCCATAGGAAAGAAATCAAGTTACCGGGGAGAAGAGAACCTTTCAAGGGATAATTAAAATTCGTTCAGGTACTGTAATCTAAGTTCTTCAGTCGCTCCAAGATTCTGTCTGCCGATTTAATTGCTTTAGATTTATTTTCCATATATCTCGTCACGTTCTACTAGTAATGTGGCTACAACGTATCTACCTCGACAATTGTATTCTATTTTTGGAAGTATATAAACAAAACCAGCCTATTTTCCAGTCACAAATAGTACGTCAAATTTCCCACAGTTTTTCCAATGGTTTTTGATCTCTTGCCAGTATTTCGGTGCTGTCTTGAGTAACTGAGAATACAAAGAAAAGCAAACGCACCCGAGTTAGTTATTTGCATTAATGTTGGTTGATACCTCCACTCCTGGTCAAGAAATATCCCTTTCATCTTCTTTGTGTCCTGCCTGTTTATTGAAGAAAAAAGTGTGAATATATTAGCGCTTCTTACAATAATTTGGAACCAGCTTATTTACAAGCAAAAACGCCCTTACAGGTGCTGGCCCGCCGTTCTGTCAAACGCTACGTCAACCCAAGTATCGTATTTGACATCATCAAATTTGCAGACGGTGCTTAGGTTTTCCGTAGGATAGTTGCCAAGGAACGTCCAGATGCGCTTCGTCGTGTTGTAAAACTGAAACCACATAAAAGACATTTAATTATCAAGCGTACATTATCCAAAAACAAACAAGACAACCTGAACCCGCTCCTGTATTTACGACGTTAAGGTAAGCCAACCCTTTATTTTCACAATTTCTGAAGGCGCAATCAAATGTAAAGACGTGGCTCTTGTTTAGGGTTATTGCCTGCATATCTGAATTTTCTGACGACCTACATATGACATGCATACGTAGCTTACAAACATTTAGGCACCAGTGGCTAGCCGGTGTTTCGTCGCCTACCACGGGGTAACAACCACACAAGCACCATTAAAAACGTTTTCCAGCAAAGGTTCATGACAGTAAAACGTTTGTTCATTGATTGCTCACGAACCAATAACAAGCCCAACTTTTTTCTTTCTAAATGAGGTAGGAAAACGCTGGTAGACAATCGTTTGGAAGCAGCGGCCGTTTGTTACCTTGCATACATGCGCCCGAAAAGGGCAGGTTTGGTTGACACAAACCTGTGCTACGTGCCCGTTTTGAAGACCTTCCGAAGGCTATCGATCACACTGTCTATTGAGCGCCCCATTTTAAATACATAGGGCGCACTTGGATTGGAGCGCTTAACTGTCAATAAAAATATTTGTAGGACAGTCGTTAAGGATTCCTCTTAGCTTCACCTTACAGCGTCTAATGGCTGTGCTACACGGTAACTTTCAAATTACGATTGAACGCTCACCCTGAAGTGCGTTCTATGTATTTACAATGGGGCACTCGATAGACAGTTGGTTGAAAGACCCTTGGAAGACCCCTGAAACGGCCGTGTAGCAAAAGTATAAATCCAATCAATCGAAAACATCATTCCCGTCAAGATGAATCTCTTGTATGTCCGCAGGACATACAAGAGACATACGCAGGACATACAAACTTCCTTTATTTCTTACGGACCGTCATTCGGGCCGTTGTCAAATTAACAGGTGCTCTTTCTCGAACAGCGGCAGCCAGCCAACTTTTTGTGGACAGCACTCACCTTCAAGCCTTTCCCACTCAACCTGTGCCATCATACATATGTACTTGGAGTGCAACAATTTGTCGGGACACTTAGTTCTGCTTAGGCGTTGTTAGGCTGAAGTCTGGAGATACATATCGTAGATTTGTCTACTGTGCACCTGTATATCCGTAGGTTTCTTCCCTATCGTTGCTTTATCTTTTTGGCATGAAATGGTTCGACAAATACTTCTACAGGCTCATTTTCTGCAAGATCACCGCTTCGTTTTATTTTTCACTTTTGTTTCTTCGTCTTTCGGGACGAATTCAACAATCATACTGCTAACACAGCCACCAGCTTCTTCAAAAGCAAAAGGAGCTGCGTCTTGGGGCCCCTGTTTTACTCACGGGTAGTCGCGCTCCCGTGGCACGCGACACGCGCTATTACAACTTTTCTATCAACGCTGCCAACCCGAGTAGGTAGAGGAGTGATAACGCAATCTTGTTCTATTCTACCGACGCGTGTTCAAAACCTGTGCTAACCAAAATGCGTATTTTATTGAGTATTTTCAGCGGCGCTTCGTTTGGGTGCCGTACATCTGCAAAAACAATGGTTTCTCGCCGAACGGGCCGCTTGAAGCCTTTGAAAGGGGGAAGGCCTTAAAGCTGTCAATCCCCACTCAATGCTCCTTCATTGGGTTCATGTAGCCGGCGGCTGTGCCCACGGATTTCTAGAAGATTGAAATATTCTTCCGCGCAGAAACACTTGTGAATATGACACCTGCATCGAAGAAACAGGCCCACGTACGTGTCGCCCTGACGTCATGCAGCATGACAGGTGCAAGTGACGGCACGGGGAACGAGAAAGTGCTCCCAACCACGAAGGAAACTGATTCTGGGGAAGTGTAGCTGACATTCAAAGAGATTGAGCGGTCTCCCGTCCTCTTAGTATCCTCGTATACCGCACGCCAGTCTAAGTAACGGATGCTATGGTGTCTACGTTAGTGGCAGCAACTAAATTCTCTGTCACATCTACATGTAAAATACTCTTAAAAGGCTCTATAACGTTTTATTGTGTACTCTGTACCACACCATTTTTGCCGGTCCAGAGTTCTAACGACTACTACTACTAACTACTACTACTGCTACTACTACTACTACTACTACTACTACTACTACTACTACTACTACTACTACTACTACTACTACTACTACTACTACTACTTCTACTACTACTACTAGCACTGCTACTTCTTACCATTATAAAAACATCGCTAACTTGACATATGCACACAATTTGACGCGCCAATAGCTAGTTTTTTAAGTTTATAAGAATCCTTTCATTTCATTGGATCCTTCAGGCCGCACCCACTCGCACAAGCCTGCGGTAGTGGGTCACAATTCAAGTAGTGAAAACTACCGGGTGGTTTGCCTGTCCATCTCCGGTTGTCTTCAATACATAGCTCATTTGAGAAATGTTTGCGTTAACTTTGGTATATTATCATTTGGTACACAATATTCAGCAGATACAAATTGGCACCGCTCTCTTCCGATCGCGCTTGGGAACGCGCTCAACACCGCTTGGGAACCCAGACTACGTCGAGCGCGATCGAGCTCGATTGTTATTGAACCTGGCCGTGTAGTAGCGCCCGATTCAGATTGAGCTCAGTCAAGATCGACTAAATCACCATTGAAAGTTCCCATTTGAGGAGGAGTACAAAATATGTGTAAGGAAACACAAGAGTAAGCGTCTAATTACTGATCTGGACACCTAAAGAAAATTTCACACAACAACACAGAAGTTGTCCCTGCGGAGTTGCGACCGTTATTGCAATTCCGCAATCTTTAGAATGAACCGAAGTTCCATTTTAACTTAATTGCACGTTTAAAACACATTCCTTATAATCAACCACTGGTAAACGTGAAATAATATATACATGCCTCTCTCAAGTCCACCTGCGGAAAAAATTCAGGTAGGCTTGGCACTGCTGCTCCTGAGACAACGCCTATGATGGCGAGCAAACCTAATATTCCCAGCGGATTCATGTCGATGACGCCGGCTTCTTTACAGCACAGCCCTTTTTATATGCTCAAGCTGTCAAGGTTGCAGTGTGACTAGTTGTTTTACGAGAACCCACAAGGTGTTTTTTGGTGAACCAAGCGTCTAATGAAGGGGAACAGGTGTGTCCTTATTAGATTGAATATGTACCAATAAATCTGAGCGTGCCGCTGTTGTTACGACACTAACGACGTTATTATCTCGCAGATGCACTCCAGGAGCTCAAAGGTTTATTTCATTTGGCCATTAATAAGCGATTTACCCACTCTTTTTTAGAGGCTTTACGGGTATTGGCCTACCGTTTCTTTTTAAGATTCACTCGAAAGAATTCCGAACGTTTCCGGGAAATAAAAATTTGTTGCAGTACTTTTGCGGCAAACAATATTTAACAAAGGCTTTGAACGTTTGCCAGCTTTTAAGCCAGCGGGATACTTGCTTGGGAACTTTATGTTTGATGTGTACTTATTATTTCAAAACACAAATAGATACCGACAGCAGACATGGCTACACCGTTGATGACATCGTTAAACACAGCTTTTCTTCATTCTACGAAAACGTAATAAACTGCAGCGGAGTCGGCGCTTTGCCATTCCTTTTTATAAGGTGATTTCCTATTGCCAAATTTGAAAGTCTGAACATTTTAATTCTAGTAGAAAAGTAAAGAAAAAAACGCTTAGTAGGCTTTAAAACTGTTTCATGACTCAAACAAGGGCTCTAAAGATTAATAACGTTTGTACTATTCAAAAAATCTTGTGCAAGAGGCTGCTGGACGTTCATAAGCTTACGTACATAACTACATCTTTACATGTCATGTTGCTTAAGTGCGGGCAAGCAGATAGCCACCTTTCGTCGCCGTTCTTCAGTTCATTTTTGTTGTTTTGCGCGCAAGCGTAAGTGCTTCATCTGGGAAATCAGTGTGGCTGATTCTGAAGCATACCGTATTTTCAAGTCTATGCTCCCTGCGCAAACGTGGAATACCAGCAGAGGAAGTCTGTAGGCTGGTAAGCGATAGTCTAACGTTAGGCCTATAACTTCTTCGGCCTGTACCCGCCGCTAAAAGTAGATTGAAGGAGCCATGAAGACAAAATACAAGTTTTTGTTATCCTAAAGATTTCGTGTTTTATAATGCCCCTAGCGCTTGTCCGTATGCAAACGATGTTTTATTCACTGGGATATTAACTATTACAAGTTAAATACTTTATTTTCCCGCCAAATCGTGCGTTTTTGTATTCTGCAATGACAACACAGGAAGCGATTGCTCGGCAACCGATTTGGAAGGCTTGTTTACCGTTAGTAAAGCTGATGGTGCCACCATACCGCGGCAAGCCGTTTTCTGCTTTTGATTTGTTTTTGACCGTATGTTAACCTGGCTTGTTATTGTTCATAGAGAAAAAAATTGTTTCGTGAAACATAGTGCTCGCACCACAAATATGGTCATGTATGACACCGTTGCTGCGTCAATCGGCTTGTGTCGTCTGAGACAACCCCAAAGCCCCGCACTCCTCTGCCGCTAAACCAAGCATACTGCGCGGAGTACCAACAGCAGTACGCATCGGTACTTCTGTGTTTACGTCCGCTTCCGTAATTTCCACTGTTTGTCCCACCATTCTCACTGCTCTAAAAAGAATGTGCCCTAGATTTAAGCCAAATAGCTCGTTCGGCAAGCTTATAAGCTGTGCTTAATTTGAGTTTGCTTTTGCCAGCCTCCAAACTGGCTGGTATGACATGATAGGTTCTGTTTCGGGAAATGAGCGAGTGGGTCGCATCGCCAGTCCCCTTTTCCTAATTATGTAGTTTATTTGACGAAATTTACGTTGAAAGTGGTGTCAGTATGATTCTAACGGGGCAATCTTTTGAATGAACCAAACTTGTGTTTTCTCTTCCTGGTCCCTTTAAGTATGACGTTGCTTGGCACGTCGTAGGGCTCAGCTTGGAGTTTAAGGAACCTAAGGGAACACTGAAGGCAAATAGCAATTTGGGCTCCATGAATGTTAAACTGCCCCGAAGCCCTCTCAAAATTTATTCGTTGGTGAAAGATTATTTAATTGTCGAGAAATGTGCAATTGAAAGGAGCAATTCATTTTTTGGGCCATTTCCTGACGTTTCGCGTGCCACCAACGGTTGCTGGATGCGAGTGAGACCGTGGTGTGATCTAACAGGAAAACTAAAACCTACCCAGCGAACCATCGGGGCCATAGGAGCCACTGCACAGTGTTCTAGAAGATAAGGGGTGTCGTGCGGGTGGAAAAACCAACGGAGAGCGCGGGTGCCTTGTGCAATAAAAAAAAAAATGTCTGGAGCAGCAGGCGTCCTGGAGAGAACTTCTGTTGCAGACAGTGCCATCCATAAGTTTTTAAATCAAGCTAAACTGTTATTTGACGGGTTTTATAAACCTTAATGCCGTGAAATAAAGAAGTAACATTATCTAGGCAGTAAGTAAGGATTAATTTAACAAACAAAACATCTGAAACCAACTGAAGAGCAGCGGCCTCCAGGGGCGCTGCTCACAGCAGGAGTTCCTGAGCAGAAATTTTCATCGCAAAGGGGACCACCTCGAATCGGCCCCGAACGACACACCTCTCTCTTCTAGTACACTGTAGCCACTGGTCGTGCATTCGACGCATACGACAAAACAACTTGTCAGCCCCACACTTCCGTTTCCTGCCTATGTCTGTGCGTCAGTCTTGGGGCCGCACGGGGCGTAAGATGGTGGTCAAAGAATGTGAATGTGCCGTGCGGCCGTTTCCTTTAGCTAACAAACGTCAAGCGGACACCGCAGCAGCAGGGAGAACGACGACAGGGGCGCTCTTTTAATTTGCATTCTCGTTACGGATAGTCGCGTTTTAGTCGTGCCGATGTATTCGGCTGAACAACGGGGCATCGACTGTTAGCTTGACTTGTAACAACGTGCAACGGTGAGTTTTTTCCTCAGCGATATGGTAACGCTTATTGCGCCTTCCGTTGAATGTTTTGTCGAAACGCGTTGCCTATTTGCCTATCTGCCAGAAGTGTGCGAGCTTTAAAGAGCGATTAAAACACTACTAACAAACGCCTTGCAGCCAGTATGGAATGAGAAACGCGCGTAACATGATACAAATAGTATAGTTTTACCTGAGTACGCACCGTAGTGGAAGCATAGCAAAACACAACGCACCTGAATCAAAAGACCCGGTTTGACGCACACTTTTTATTCATCTTCAAGACAATCACGAAATGGTTTCGAACAAACACATCGCCACGGCATGTGGTTTTAGGCGGAAGCGCCAAATTAACAGGCGATCGATTGCCTTCGGTTTGTCGTGAGGGTAGCACTCGCTTCTTGCGATTTAAAGTGGCGAACAAGTCACTTCACCCCGGCGAAAGCCAATAAGGCTAAAAAAAAAAAAACTCGCGCACACTCTGCACCCGGTGCGCGGTTGAGTAGTCGTTAGTGATAATTCCGAAACAATAGGCACAGTTCCGCCCGAAAGAGCACGCCGTCGAATTTCATCGCGGACTGAACGCGACCACAAAACACAGGCAGCTGCGGCAGCCGCCGGCCTTGGTGCAAAACTTCATTTTGGCAGGCAGCTGTCCACGAGGGAGAAAACACTTTGTTTCATCAGACGCAAATTACGGCCCACAAAAGAGCGGAACCGTGGGAGGCCGACGCGCTGTTCGCCGCCATGATGTAAACAAGGAGAGAACAGACATGTGATTTCGCCGAACTTCAGAATGTCGGCACAGGTTGAATTATACCTGTACATTTATAATTGTTTATGATATATGAAACTGACCGTTCAAAGAAAGTTTTTTTCGCGTTTTTTTTTTTTGGAGCTTGTGTGCGCGGTTCTCGTTCTGTAGTTCGCCACGTGACTCGTGGCACATCCGCTCAGTCGCCGTTGATGTCACCACTGGTGGGAGGCTGATGGCAACATAATGTTTATTATGTTGCAATTATTTTTCAAGGTACTGACCCAGAGACTGGCATATTCGTTTTCTGCGGATGCCAATCCATCAATTTAGGCCAACTTCGGCTTTGTCATCAGTCTCCTGCTAACATCAGGGCAAAATGTAGGACGGTCGGCCTAACGTAACGCTTAGAGGTGTGAAGCCGTCAAACAATTCCTATTGTGAAGGTTCGTTCGTACCCAATGTCTTTGAAGCTTCGAGTACCGCATATTGTCGTATGACCTGAAAGGGAAACCTTAGGCCTAAATTATGCCACTTTGCCACGCAACAAGCAGTTGCTTCAATTATGCGATATTTCGTTACAAGATAGATACTAGCCCAGTACTTCTGCTGCGTTCCAGAGCGTAATTAGTTAAACAAGTTCATATGCCGCGCCTTGCCCCTAAAGCGACCGCAAGCACCTTAGGACCTCGCTTTGGCCGTGGCTTTTCCCTTGGCGTTCGTGTACACTGTGTTGCGCATGCGCGAGGAGCTATATTTGCGTTGGGTTTATATTTCGATTTGAATGGGATTAGATTAGATTAAATTGAATTGTATCGAATTGGATTGGATTGAAATTTTATGTGTTGTACGCACGCGTTGTCACTCATTTACATGCGCGAGTGGGCAATGCCACGGGTGATCTATGGTAAGAACGATCCCCAGTGCTTCACCCACTCGTCGTAATTCACTTCGTGGAGATGCGTGATTTTTTATTTACGGAAATAATGTGCAGAATGGCCCGAAGGGAATATTTTCAGCAACAAAACTCTCAGATGTGACAGAAAAAAAAATGCAGCAATGCTGGTGCTCGAACCTGAGCCATTCGATTCAAATTTCGCGATTCCACCATTAGGTTACTGAGTCCGAACAGCGGGTTTCGTTATTTTTGCTGGAAACAATAAAAAAAGTGTTCCAAACAAACTAGTACAGTCATCAAAAGTGTTAACAACAACAAAGAACGAGGTACCAGCGTACGCACATGTTAGCTTGCTATAGCACCCTGCGTATTCAGCGAGGTTCTGCGCATGCGCAGGAGCTGCCGAGTGCGGAAAGCAAGCCTGGGGAGCAGCAATTACCAGCCGCCGGAGATACGCCGGTGCTATTATAATCTGCCGTTCCATGCATAGGCTGGTACCCGCTTCTTCGTTATTGTTAACACTTTTGATGACTGTACATGTCGCTGGGTGCGTACAGGAAATGGGGCGCTTGTACGCTAAGGGAAACGAGATATCGCGGCAGTTACACCATTAAACCTATCCAGACCTCCGTAGTTGCGCAAATCCGCAACTGGTATTGGACAACGCTTTCGTGGGATGGAAGTATGCTGCTATAACGCGCGTCACTTCGGATGCCGCTAATTCCTGCTTCAAACCATAAACAAATTCATCTATCAATTACTTACAGCACAACCACTAGGACCGTCGACCATCACAATAACAGCGCTTGGGCTCAAAATTCTATATGTGCACTTTGAAGCACATCAAAATTTTAATGTATCGCTGTGTACCGGCATACAGTTCACGCGCTCTCGCTTCTTGAGGCGAGAGGGAGCAGCGTTGGCTGACAACACGTCCCTACAAGGGCAGCGGCTTGGCCCGATCCGCTCCGCAGTGAAAGGCTCCTATGCATGGTGCTGGAGACGAGCATGACCAATTATAAAAACTGACTAATCAGTCTACAGCGACATGAAGACGCATGGCTTCATCAAAGAGTTATCCGGTGCACGCTCGACTTTTTGATCAGAATGGCTAGGACTGTACTTCGAAGCCAACGGAATCTTGGAGGACACTAGAAAGCGTGTCGCTATGTCTCAAAATTTACGGACTCTAAACAGAGAATTCCAACCTAACACAATGTCACTGGGTCCCTTGTAAAATTGTTTCTTTTCTTGTTATTGTTTTTCTTTTTTTTCTATACGCTAGTAAACGTCCGTGCGGCGTTGTATTAATTATGACATGGTGCTCCCAGTGCATTTTATTCTCTGCGAGTGTTTCTTGCTTTTCTTTTACGTGATGCACTGTCATTTATTTTACCCTTTTTACTTTTGTGCTTTTGTTTAATTACCTTTTGAATTATCCTTTGACCATTGTGATGTGATGTACACCCTACGTAATACTCTCCGCCGGAGGGCCTCTAGGATTATTTTGAAATAAATAATAAATATTTTTCACAAATTAAAACACTGTAGTGCACACGAAAAGGCTCACACTCCTAGGTAACCATTTAAAATACTGGTATCAATACGTAAGCCCCCCTGGTGCACAGTCAGATGAAAAAGAGTAACCAGGGTGTACTTTAAGGAAACATCATTGGTCCCCTCTCATTCCTTATATTTCTAAAGAACATTTTTAAACGTACGAACGATGTCTCGTGGGTCGGCTATGCTGATGATACCTCAATTTTTTCTGTAGTATACACGAAAGACCTTAACAGGCAATATGACTAACATTTCATACGAAATCTGCAGGTTTTGCAAAGGCAACTTAAAAAATTCTTTCGGAAAAAGAACTCAAGTAATTCTGTATTTCACAAAAAATATAGCCTTCAATATAAAAGATATGTTTAACGCAAGGAATATTGAAATCGTTGATCATGTTACAAACTGATTGATTTGATTTATTTTGGGGATAAACGCGTCGCCGCTTCACAGGTGATGAGGCGCGTCGTAGGGCAGGTCCCCGGATTAGTTTTGGCAACGCGGGTAATCTTACAAACACTGCCACACATTCTGAAATTTAACATGAGGGTTACATGTTATACACTTATCTAAAACACGTAAAGAAAGCTACTAGAGCTACTAGTAACAACAACCGTACAGGTGCACTGACACTTTGCATCACATTGTTGATAATTCAGTCCGGAAGCGTTCGTGGTCTGGGATGCCAGCAATTAGTCCGGGATGTGGTTCCATTCGTTTGACGTGCAAGGAATGAATGATTGAAAGAACATGTTAGGCAAGTCATAATCACTACACGCTATAACAGCGTAAAGAGAGATAAATTGCCGAAAGGAAATTTCAAAAACAAAAAAGTAAAATATTTGCAACTATGAACAAAGAAAAATTAAATCATGCGTCTCATCCACCGCCCCAAGCAAAACTATTGAATTATTAATCACCGAAACATGAACAAAAATAATAAGAAAACCGACCAACCATGCACGTATGTACAAAAATACATCGGTAAGCTCAAGGTAACTAACGTTTACAATTGCGGAAATTCAAGTTATTTGGAGGAAGAAACAGAAGGAAATGTTAAACAACCAACTTACCGAACGTACTTAACAACTTACAACAAAATCTGTGCCAAGAAATTACCATGAAGACTAGCGGCATAAGAATGCGGCGCATAAGAAGACTATTGTCTGAATGTTTCGCATTTTTATACCACAACTTAGGGTAATTTCGTAGTCATATTTCTCCACAGTATTTTACGTCACACTACGCGGCCTTCGTGTTATCTATGTAACCCTTTATTAAAATACATTCCGTTGGCTTCTCTCTTTTTGTAACTTTGTCATCTTCGTTGCAAAGAGTCATCTAGAATAATAAGGACAATCAAAAAGCATCTCTTCTTTAAATCACTGGACGCTTTATTTTCTATGATTGATTTACTCTAAACGTGTCGTGGTTTTACTATTTTTTTCTTAGGCGCTACTTCCACTAGTTAGTTTTTGCCCTTTTGAGCCTACTTTTACAGCAGCTTCCTGTGTTTACACGTAAATCAAATATACCCGCAGTGTCTGATGCATTTGTATGATTTGGAGCAGTCAGTGTTGTCTCTGGGCCCGAAAAACTAGCACTGTGGAAAAATAGCAATAAAAGTAACACTGTATATCTGGTGCGAGTTGCGGTATTCTAGTTCCCATGTGCATAAAAAAAAATCTTAACCAATATTTCAGTGCAAAGTGTTGGTGAAGTCACTCAGTATTACCACTTGATACAGTAGGAATACAGGCGAAACGCATGGCAGCTATTCTGTTGATAACCTACAGTAAATACGCGTTGTTCTAAGAGATCAAACCGCATTCGCTCAAAGCTTCTTCAGAAGTTCCGTAACCCACAATAAACGTGTGACGAAAGAAACGAGTATGCGCAGCTAAGGACAGTTCCAGTCTAGGTTCACTATTTGCCGAAGCTTTTGCCAGGTATTTTACTAAAGAATACGTTACTGAGTTTATTTTATGCAAATGATATTATAAGCATACCAGTCTTACCCGAACTGCATATGTATGCAGGTGATAGCAACGTTTTTTCTCTATGATATAGCTGAGCATGAATGCGAGGTCAATCGACACCTACAGCAATTATAGGGTTTGCTATTGGAAAAAAGGTTTGAAGAAAATGTCAAAACGACACCTGGGCATGCTATTGTGGCCAAGTAAGGAATACTTAGAAAAACACGGCTCATTGAATTTATTGTTGTGACAATACTTCAAGTAGACAATACAATTCTTTGGTGCATGCTTCGAAGAAAAGCTCACTTAGACGAAAAACAGCAATTTTTCATTCAACAAATAGACTGAACTTGTGGGTGGGGTACACAGAATTGCCCACGCGATAATGCACTGGTTGAAGTGATAAAATACAGTGTTCTCTCAGAACACTTCTATAAGCCATCAGTGTGAAGATCACCAAGAAAGGCAAACTACGCAAAACTACTTTAGTTACCAAAACCAATGCCTTGCATATGCTGAAATTAGTCAGGTTGCTTTGCTGATCTGCAAAGAGCTTAGTTGTTTGAACTGGCAAGTTTTTTTTTGTCTTGAGCTGATCACTTTGATTATGTAGTTTTGTGTACCATGAGACATAAAAATATCAACCAAAATGACCGCATTGTTTAGTAAATTCGGACACAGCACCGAACCAACGCCAAGACAGACCAAAATAGGGAAATCGAACATCCTTAAACCAGTGGTCATAAATATGAACGAAACAACGGAAGTTATAAATCTCAATGATTCCGCAAATCTTTCTAGAATCAAATTAACGAAAGATCACTGACTAAGTTTCAAAAAAAAGCTTATGAGTTTTTCTCGTTTGATTGAGACCATCCAGATCTGAGCTCATTTTTTAGTATGTCCCTGTTTACAAAAAATTTATAATTAAAGTGATATACAACCATCGTCTTCAGATTATCGACAACAACGACTGCACTTTATTGCTATCAAAGTATTGATCTTTTGACTCAGGATTCAAAACATGATCAAAGCTTTCCCCATCAAACAAAAAACATTCCTTGCCTTTCCAATCTGCCAAGAAAGATGACCAGAGAAGCTGGGAGAAGTCCAAAGATTGTGCGAAATTTAGAGATTGAACATACTAGCCCAATTTGCTGAATAAAAGTAGTAGGATTCTAGTTTCATCAGTGTTGACAAAGGGGGGAGGGAGCTCTACATTTCCCTCAGGCGTCGCAGTCGGGAGGGAAAGACACGCAAACCCAAACCTTTGACCCCGGAGGACAGCAGCACTTAGGTCGCATCGTGCCGCGAGAAGTACACATTCAAATCTCCCACCAGCAGAACAGGCATGTCATTGATGAGTGCCTGAAGCTATTCATCCCCTTGGCGCATAACTCCCGTTTATACACAAACCGGCATCCGGTGTTGTGCGCCTGCTTAACACTGGCACAAGATAAAATATCTCTCCGAAAGCTCTTCGAGCTGAAGCAGAGTTAATACGCTTAAATTGCTATTCATCCGGGGTGGATTTGGAGCGACCCGATGGCGTAGCTCGCACTGAGGCAGCAATGAGGCAGAAATCGGTGGTGGCTTCAGGGTCTGTGGCAGCGGCTTTCGGTCGTTTTTGCACCCATTCGCTCTACTGCGCGCGTCAGTACTCTTTCAATTCCCACTCTTCGTCTTGCGAGTGAACGGTGCGCGTCCGTTCCACCTGCGAGTTATTATTCCACCTGCGAGTTATTAGCGTCGTCTACACGGCAGCCGCGTGCGGAGGATCTTTCAAGTATGACCCACACCACACTGTAAACACTTCTTTTTTGACAACGGCTGTCTTCCACCGTGTTTTTTGTCCATATTTGTCTCAATAGCGACAATATTGGAAGGAGAACCCAAAAAACTGCTGTGCCCGATACAGCCGCCGGAAGAAAGTGCGACGCATCCTTTTCAGGTTGGATTTACCCGTTCTGTAGAGAGTGTACAATTTTTTTTTGTAAAACAAGGTTTCCCAATGAATATTGGCGCACGTTTTTTTAGTCAAGTTATTTGATAAATTTCTGTTGTTAAGGAAAGTTGTTACCTTCATGGCATTACTCGCTGGGACAAGAGTATCAACGCTCCCTTTTGAGCGCGCTTGGGGGACGAGATTGCGTTCCAGCGGGATCGGGATCGATCGCGATTGAAACTGGTCGTGTAGGAACACCCGAAGCGGGTTGAACTCAAACCTGATCGAATAAATGCCAGTTGAAGGTGCCTGTGTGAAAAGGGAATAATCTTTCTCTAGATCATCCTTTTTGCGATTTTTGTCGTAGGCTGTGGCGTGCAATCTCGTTTTATAGGGAAACACTGGCATCTTGTCGTTACTGACGTAGACTACAAGCAAAACAGCGCTCAGGACAACACTCTGCGCAGTGTGAAGGGCTGCCTTATTGTATCTGTTTTATTTGTACTGAATCTTTTTAGTTTAGTCATTAGTGCTTCCCCTGTTCGCCATTAGCTTGCTGCTTGCGATTTGCGTAGGTGTGGAAAATTTGGGTTTTTGCTAAGTGTCAGTTTTTTTCTTGCCTACAAATTAGTTTTTGTGATAAAATGCCTTTGGGCTTGCACTCCTTTTTAGTTATTTTTGATTGGCTGTTAACATACCATAGTTTGGCTGGAGCGGGTTTCGTTAATCCAATTTCTTTTTCGCTTTTCCTTACGGGGAACACGGTATGAATAAAGGAATAAAGATCTTTTTGCTGATCTGCAACATCTGTGGTAAAGGTGCGGGGTAAAGACCTATTCATCCCCAAACTTGCCAACTCCTTAGAATCGGCAACCTTAGACCAATCATGCTCACTTCCAATGTGGGAAAAATATTAGAAAGGACGGCTTTATAAAACTTCAACGGCATCTCGAAGATAAGAAGATGCTGCCTGCTAACAGGGCAATCTTTAGGTGCAACCTCTTCACCTAAGATACTTTACTTCGCACCTACGAAGTAAACGAGTTTTACACAACTAAAAGCAATCGCAGCCATTGACCTGAAGAACGCGTTTGACCATATTGACCACGACACTTTCCTCGAAGAACTGGGAAACACAAATTGTGGATGTAGAATGTATAACGACGTAAGAAAGTTCCTACAAGACCGGCAACTCACCATCTGCTTTGGTGATCATCTCACTGCTCCCTTCCCTCACCCATAAATAGGCGTCCCCCAATAGTCGGTACGTTAACCAATTATATTTAATCCTGCCTTGTTGAAAGGACGGAGAGAATTTCGCAAGATTCCGGACATAAAATTCTTCTTTTACGCAGATAATATAACACTTTGGATCAAAAGTGTACGACACATTCAAGACACCCTGCAATTGGCACGGAATGCAGTAGGGAGACGAGCCCACAATATAGAATTAAAATGCTCCACAGAAAAACGCAATGCTTAGTAGTGCAAAATCGCCGATGGAAGCCTTGCACCATACACCTAAGCCACGAAACCGACGACATATACCCCAGGCCTTGCAAAAACTTCTGGGCCTCCAACATGCAATGTGACCGAAGAGGACACAGAGCTGTAAACCAAATCATCAAAGCAGCGTGAGAAGACACTACGCAAGATGAGAAGAGTGCCAGACAGAAATGAAGGGCTCAATGAATGACTACGCCTTAGGGATGCCCTCATTACCATGCGCATCATATATCAAGCCCCCTAGATAAACCTCCCCAAAACGTTCGAAAATCGGCTGCTCACACTAATCAGTAGAGCAACAAAACTTCCTCTAGGAATCTCCTTTAGCGCCAGCCTAACAAGGCTTCTTAGCACAGGGACTCTCCATGCCATCGAAGAAATTATAGCCACACAACCGCCACAACGAACTACTGAGGCGAAACTGCACTTACTTGGGACGAGTTATACTCACAGAACGTGGATACCAACCAAGCCCCACCCAGGTCCTACAACCCCCATCAAGCAAGACTTCCTCAAGCACATTCAAGTGGCACCCATCACACAGCACATGGACAAAGAAAACAATCCATCTCGACGACAATTTCGAGCGGCATGTGATTCAAAGGAAGTTGTGAGAGATCCCTACCAAATACAAACATTAACGGGTGCAGTCAAGAAAGGATCTATGTGTGCAACTGCCTGCACGAACCTTGAAGAAGACGAATGCTCAATACCCAGGAGCTGCACCCCTCCGGAAGAAGCTGAAATTCTAGCCATAGCACTCGCAGTAGGTAGAACGATGACTCCCACTACGCTTTAAAATATCTACAGAAACTCCCAGAAGGCATGTCTCCTGATTGCAAGCAAAATAACCTTCCCATCTGCAACTTTTAACCACAGTAAAAGGACAGGCCAGAAGTTACTGGGTACCTGGGCAAATGGGATTAGCAGGGAACAAACCAGCTAATCAACTCGCCAGTGAAGTACTCAACCGGGCTCCCGCTGACCATGTCCGTACCCTGAAATCTCACCCCCCCCCCCCCATATTATCGCATTAAGACATTACCTTAACGGGAGGATAGAGTATCCATTCCCAGATCCTTTGTTGGACAGAAAAGAATAAAGAGTACTCAGACAAGCTCAAACACACTACAAAAACCGGCATGGTTACACCTCCTACGACATGGGACCACAAGCCCAGCCCCCAGTGCAGCCATTGCAACGCCATACTGAGCCAATTCTGTATTTAACGCACACCAACTGAATGTAGTTCCTGGATATTGCAGACACCTGCCCAACACGGACGAAATCGTTATAACTGGCTGGCTAACCTGGACCCACATTCTGCAAATGGTCCTGGGGGCATCTCTAATCATGAACTGAAGCGTTGCGTATCTGCTATTTCTTCCGTTTTATTATTACTCCTTAATAAATCCCTGCATGATGCAATGTTACCAAAGGATTGAAAATTGGCTAGCAGAAGTCCGATTCACAAGGAAGGTGATAAAGGAATCGTACACAATTATCGGCCGCTGTCCTTAACATAGGTTGGCTGTAAGAATTTAGAGCATATAATTTATTCAGGCCTAATGAAACATCTCCAGGATAATGATATCTTCGCAGCTACACAGCACGGCTTTCGCTCTGGATTATCTTGCGCCACCCAATTAACAGAATACGTCCACGATATCACACTTAGTATAAACAATATCACTCAGATAGATTCAGTATTTCTAGACCTAAACAAGGCGTGTAATGTTGTGTCACATAACCTACTTTTGTTTAAATTATCTAGTTTAGGAATTCCAGAGCGTTTATTCGGCTGGATCAAAGACTACCTATATATGCGTGAACAACGAGTGGTCGTCAATGGCGCGACGTCTTCCCCTGTTGAAGTTTTATCCGATGTACCACAGGGGTCTGTGCTCGGACCATTGTTATTTCTTATCTTTATAAATGACATGCCAGCTGATCCTAAATCTACTATTAAGGTGTACACAGATGACTGTGTATAATATCTTCCAGTTACGTGCATAAATGACGCGAAAATTTTGCAGACTGATCTGGGTGCTGTAACTAGTTGGTGTGATAAATGGAAAAGTTCATTGAATATAAAGAAGTGCTACCATGTAAATTTTACGAATAACATAAAGAAGTTAATACCTTAATACCGCATAAATGAAACCGCCTTGCAAATGTAGGATGGAGTTAGATATCTGGGTGTCACATTTTCTTCGACTATGAATTGCTCTGTGCACGTGGACACAGTTGCGGCGGTAGCGTCCTGGATGTTGTTTTTTTTTTTTTCAGACGAACTTTAAGCACGCCCCTACAGGTTTGAAGGAAACGTTGTACGTCACTAACATTAGGCCTGTGCTGGAATACGCTTGCCAATCATGGGATCAATTTACTAATAATAATATTGATAATATTGATAAGGAGTGCGTTCAAAAACGAGCAGCACGTTTTGTGAAATCTAATTCCGATTTCACTGTCAGAAGCTCGAGTATTGCTTCTGGACTTGGATGGAAAAGTTTGGCTGCAGGAAGGAAAGTATTGAGGTTTAAATTTTTAATTAACATTTTAAGTGATAAGAGAGGAACTCACAGAAACATTTATATAAAAGAACCTTATTACATCACTGCTAGATAAGATAACCCAAGAAAAATTAGACCGTATTAGTGCCGCATTGATGTCTTTATATACTCATCTTTTCCTAAAACGATTGAAGATTGGAATGCTCTTCCCAGTGAAGTAGTTGCCGCATCTGATTTTCACACTGCCATCATCGATTTTGTTATGTAACCTGTAACAGTTGGGTATTATGCTCAGCCATTGCATTTCTAAGCGATGTTGCCCTTTTGTGTATTGCACTTTTTCGTGATTGCTTTATGCATCAAGATTTGAACCCCCATACAATAATGCCATATCTGCACTGTAGGTATATGAAATAAATAAATAAATAAATAAATAAATAAATAAATAAATAAATAAATAAATAAATAAATAAATAAATAAATAATGGGAATGCACAAGCACCTCTGCATTTAGAACCCATCAAACTAAGGAGTTGTCGGCTACCCCCTGCAATCACCAAGATCAACCGGACCTGGTGAGCTTCATCCGGAGTGCTACCAGCACTTGCCTAGACGGAGGCGGATGGCAGATGCCACCCCCCCCCCCCCCCCGCGGTAACAGAAAAAATAAATAAAGTTTCTCTCTCTGTCTCTCTCTCTCTCTCTCTTTCGTGACAGCTTCCTCGCCCCCTGAGTTGTTTTCTTGATTTGCGAGCCCTGTTCGGAACTCCGAGTCCGCCCCAAATAACGGTAATTACAACAAAAAACCTTGCTTCAGCATTCAATGCGTCGAAATATTGTGTAGGCTAAAACAGCAATATTCAAAGTAGCCGACACTATTATGCCTTTGTTTTGGGTCGTTTAAGAAACCTTACGCAAAAATGATAGTAAAAATCTGCAGAACTTCAGAGAATTGTTCACCAATGCGCAGCATTCTGATACCGCTTGTCTAGAATGTGAGTTCTTTGTATCCAAATCTAGAAATAACATTCTGCACCGTCAATACCACAGCGATTCATTCTGCCGAAAAGCGGCGGTAGCCCAAGCCATCACCACTACCCAAGACCCAGTCACTATACTAACTGACGCTCAGGCAGATTCCAGAAATTATCTACATGGTCGCATTCATAAAACGGCACTTCTTCTTCTTCTAACAAGACCGATGATTTCCGAAGTTCATATAGTCTGGGTGACAGCACACGACTCCCTTGATGGGAATGAGGGGGCTCATGCCGCTTCCCGCACTTATATAAACCGGACCGTTTCTCTCACGAGGCAGTCACCACATATTCCACCTAGCTCGCAACCTCACTTTCCCTACTCGTACATAATGGCGGACTACCGACACAAACGGTGATTTTTTTTCTATTCCACACCACCAACTCACAAGGGACGAAGCAGCAACGTTCAGACAACTTCCAACAAGCACATATCCGCACCCCACCCTTCTTCATACCATTTATCCAACAGACTATCAAGCCACCTTCAGCTACTTCCCTGCATCCGGTACCCTATAACATTGGGTGTGGGAGTGCCAGATAACACCAGATCTGACGCAATCACAATCCCCAACCCTTCCATACAACAATGGACCTCTGACCAGCAAGGACCCTACGTTCCAGCTTGACCTTGTGAAAAGCCAGCCAGCCACGGCCAGGAGATTCCGGACTGGGTATCCCCTCCACCGGGCGGCTCCCCTAAAAACAGAAGCTGTTGTTCTCAATAAAAATTTGATTCACTCACTCGTTCATTTTAAATCCTGTCGAACCAATTATCTCTCTCGTTGCAAAAATTTGCAGATTTTTAAAATGAAGGGAGCTTAATGGCTTGCTATTTTCTGTATCCTTTGCATTTATCTTGTTTTTTAGTTTTTCAAAATTCTGTTCAACAAATTACTCCTATTTACTCTTCTATAACGATTACATGTTGAACTTCCGCGAAACATGCATAATTGTGGAAACGGAGGGAGTGACACAGTTGCCCATTTTTAGTATTTTTTTTATTTTTATTTTTTTTTCCCTAAATTCTGTTGGACAAAGTATCTCCGTTGACAGTATTGTAATCATAATAAGTTGGAACTTTCGCAAAGTCGGCATTATTCTGGAAGTGCAGGGCGTTATACGGTTCGCAATTTTCCGGAGATTTTATATTTTTAATATTTTTTTGTTTTTCAAAACTGCGTTCAACCATTTATCAAGTTACATTAATTTAGCGATTACAAAAGTAACTTCGGCGAAATGCGCATCACTGTGGAAATTCCGGGTTACGCGGTTCGCCATTTTCCGTAAATTTTTAACTCTTTCTTATTTCTTAGTTTTTAAAGTTTTGCTCTGTCAATTATCTTTATTTACGCTATTATTACGATTACAGGTGTGACTTCCACAAAATTCTTACTTTCGAAATGCAGGACTTTATACGGTCGCCGGTTTTCCTATTTTTTTGTGTTATTTTTTTTATTTTGTTCAGCCAAATTGTCTTAGTTTACACTATTATACCTGATATAGGATGGAACTTTCGCAAAATTGGCCTTATTGTGGAAAGCAGGACATTATTCCGCTCGATATTTTCCAGAATTTCTGTTTTCCTATTTTGTAGTTTTTCGAAGTTTCTTTCTACCTATTATCTCCATTTGCGCTGTTATAACCATTACAGGTGAAATTTCTCCGACCTGTGCATTACTGCGGAAATGCAGGGCGTCATACGGTTCGCAATTTTCCGTTTTTTGTTTGTTTTAGCTTTTTCAAAATTTTGTTTGACCAATTATTTCTATTTTCGTTATCATAACGATTACAGGTGGAGATTTCGCGATACCTGTATTTTTGTGAAAATGCAGGGCGTTACAAGGTCCTGGCTGTAGGGGCTACTCGACAAAGAATGCTACGCATTGGTATGCGCTTAGCGCCGTAACACAATGCAGCGACACAACGAAATCGGGTGTGGTACACCGTAGAACCGAACGCTACCCGGCGTTGCCGTCATTGCGTAGGACGACAGCAGACTTAAACACGCTTAATGCTTCCCTGGTACAAACATGTTTGCTTATATTATAATAAAAACCCTACCGTTCTCCGGCGGCAATGTGGTTCTATATCCATTTTGTGCAAACGCATTAAGGCAGACCTGGTGTTACCCATTCCAAAGAAAAGTAAAGCTATTCACATTTGATAGAGTTCTTCGTTTTGCCAGTTTGTCAGCTACCTGGTGAGGGTAACGAGATTAACCCCAAAGCAGTATTTTCAAATCCCGTATGACGCTTTATTTTCACAAAAACCTATTTACTCTACAACTGCCCTTGCGTCAGTTGTTTTTCTGAAGCAGCGTTTCCACCATTTGTCTTTTGGCTTCTTTAGCAGATTTTCGTAGCAATACCCATGCTTAGACGTATATCCAATATCGCCGCAAGGCCTCATGCACCTGCACTTTTTATGGCAGCCGGTGCTGTTGCCAGGCCCGAAAAACTGGCACTGTGGAAAAAGAGAAAATAAAAGTAAATCTGAATGAGTGGGGCGAACAACTGTGTGTCTCTGTCATGGTGTACCGAAAGTTTAGGTATACCCTAACGCTTTTCACAGAGTATGTTAGTAGGAACCCAATATTGCTACTTTCGATTCAGGACAAAACGAAAAATTTAAGGAGTCTTGTTCTCCGCGATCAACGAAAGGTAAAGCTATGTTCAAGCGCATCAAATGTAGTTGCTAATATCTCCTTCGTGGGTAAGCGTAGCCAGGTTACGCATGCATTTAATTTGTTTTCGTTCATTTCTAGGCTGCAAATTATTGGGTCACAATCTCTGCGTCGTATTGCTTGATAGTAAAATTATGGAGCTATGTACGGTGTCGTTGGTTCTTACGGAGCTTTACCGCAGAACAAGGCAGTTTTTTTAGCTTTGCAAACATTGTTCGTAAATCAGCTCTTTACAAATGGGCCCAGTGGAGCAGCTGTAATTATAAAATAGCAGAGCAAAAATTTATGATTTCGTTTTATTTTAGTTTCGACGAGCTGTCGCTTCCTTTCCCAACAAAACTCTAACATAGAAGCTAGAAAAATGTGAGATATGTGCGGGCGCAGATGTTCTTTTATGAAGTTACATAATCAAAAACACGAAGTCGTGCATTTACATTTACACTGTATACATAGCTGTATACATTTTAATGATATGCAATGTTAGCGTACATGCTGTATTACTATATTGTTCCCTGAGCGCGGACATGTACCAGGAGTGATCCTTTATGATATGAGCTATTACTTCGGTTTTTTTTTAATTCCCTGTACCATTCTGTTATTCGAACGTTTGGTGTAGCCAATGTTAGTTTTGTTGGGATCTAGACTCTCTAATAAATAAATATTTCTCTGTTTCGCTTAATGAATCAAACATCTTTATAAATACTGTGGTGTCGTAGGAATATTCTGTGCTGATTTTTTTTAAGATGTGTTTAAATTTTCAACCTTGGTCAAAAATCTCGGAAGTTATAAAACTAGCCTAAGAAGGTGGGAGGAATAAAAGATACGAATTTTTAAATATTTGTAGAATAAAATTTATCGTTCATAAGGACTACACTGTGCGGCACATAAATTGGTTGCCCAATTGTTTTTAAGCTAGCAAAGGCACTACAATACAGCTTAACCCGCCAATGTTTTAATTATGACTCAAGTAACAACTAGTAAAGAAAAAAGTCAAAAGCTCACTTTTGAGTGGCAATATGCCAAATGGTCAGGATACCCGGTAACTGAACTGCTGCTTGAAAATCTGAAACCAAGTATTCGCGGCACATGGATGAAGTGGAATCACTCTGATTGTTCTCAAGAAAGCATGAGTGAAATGCGAACTCACTTCATCATTGCGCACACAAGACAAAGCAAGAAGGCGAGAATTCTCAATGGATGCATTTCGGTACGGAACAAATATATACCTCTCAGATAACATGAAACGCAAGAGTGGACGTAGGAACTTGCATTTATATACAGAAAGTTCGGCGCTACAGACTCACAAGGCTTTGTGTAAAATGTTCCTAATGGGCGTGTCATTGCATGCCAGCAAATTAGTTTTCATTGCTCTATTGTCACTGGGTTTTTTTTTCTTCGGCCATTTCCGTTTTCGTAGAAACACAAAAATATACTGCTCAGTACAGTTCCTTCCACTGATTGATCTTGTCGGGCGACGTGAATGAACAGGTATGCACGTTTTAATTCAGGGAAATATTTGTTTCAAAAGTCTACAGAAATTTACATAAATGCCTTCGAATTCCTAGCATCCTTACAATGCATATCTACGTTTTCAGTTCTTTACAACCAAATCTGGCTATGCGCAGAAAAATACATTGTGTTATTCTACTATTTTTAGGCTCCGGTTGTTTCTTTCCGCCAATGACGTAGATATTGACCATTATAGTAATTAGATGCCTTTTTCTCTAATGATGCATTTTTCCTCCCAAGCAAAGTGCAGGCCACAGTTTCTCTGTTTTCACTAGCCTTTATTCGTGTTTAAGTTATTTTAAGGCTTAATATTTAGTTACTATCTTTTATGAGATGTTTAGGATGCATATATTTGAATTCGCCGATTTATTTTTGTAAAATCTTTGTTTTTTCTTTATTTGTAATTTTCAGTTTTTCAGAGCTTGGTTCGACCAAATATGCACATTTTGCTTTGTTTACGCTGTTATAACCATCAAATAAATGTGTTACTTCCGCCAATCGTGCATTTTTGTGGAAATGCTGGGATTTACACGGTTTGCACCTTCTCCCTTTTTTTTGTTGGTATTTCAAACGTTCTTTTTCGGAAATCGTTTAGTTCAGCCATCGATTTTGCGGGAAAATCTCCGAAATGTATATTTCTGATTTCGTGAGGTCGCTTTTCTTAACATTTTTATTTTTTATTTATCGTATTTTTTGGTTTTTCAAAATCGTGTTCGGTCAGTTATCTCTACTTAGGCCATTTTATAATCGCGTAAATATAGATAATTGGTGGCGCAGAATTAAATGAGGTATATCCACCCACTGTACATTTCTTTGTTAATGCAGGGTGTTACACGGTCCTGGCTGGGTGGGGGGGGGGTGTACTCGAGAGTAAATGACGCGCATTAATTTAAGGAGTAAAATATTTCTTGGCAGATGTTGGAGAATGCATGTGCACCTATTTCGTCTTCGTCGTGAACATAAAGATAAGCTCGATAAGCCCCTCCTGCTGCGGCTTTAACACCTCGCAAAGCGGGTTTCTAGCAGTACCCTCGCACATAATTTCAACCGTGTTTCGCGTTCTAACCGTCCCAATGGATGCCAACTAGCTAATCGATGCCACCATGCCTATAACCGCCTGTTTCTATTTTTCATCGACATTTTCTGCAATGACATGGTTCTCTTCAAACGCTTCTAGAAAAATTCGGCATTTTGATTGCACGTGTAGAGACGTCCCACATTCACTTCGCCCTCTGTTCTTGTGTTTCTGCGCCTCCTCGCTTATTCTTTTTGTATTGGTCAGGGCATCCTCTTCACACGACCTCCAAACTTTTGTTGTTCATAAAATGTTCTCGCTTCTTTGATCACTGTCCTTTTTTGTTACTATATCTACACATTTATTTTTATCCATTTTGAAATATTTTCCTCTTTATATGTTCTATTTTGTATGCCTTATATTTATGTAACCTGCGCTTCACCCGAGAAGGCCCTGGAAATGTTGGTGAGCACTTCAAATAAATAAATAAATATATATATATAAATACGAAATAAATAAATTGTATCGTTTTCTGGCTTTAGAAGTGGCATTAGCTTGCAGTCATTCCTTCTGTCACCCACTAGTACCGCATTCCACCGAAACCCCCACATATTCTCTTTAGCCGTCTATTCAGCCCTGCATTCGCATCACGCTCCAGTTCACTGCGCGTACCAACGCTGAGCAGGCGGTTCGAGAAGGCGGACGACTGGCCCGTCGCACAGACGTAAGCTGTGCGACCACAGCGGCACAGAAGCCGACACCGAGATTAATTTGCCTTGTGGGTACAAGCACGCCAATTCCTGCACGAGCCCAGTGCCGCCCTGCTCGTATACTCCAAGCACTCCTACGATTCTTTTTGGAAACTGCAACAAGACACCCGCTACTCCACCTCGGTAGCCTACAAATATGTTTAACCGTGGGTTTTGGCTCAAATTCGCTTGGTTCGAAGCCAAGAGAGAGAAAGATATTCCGCGGCTCAGGATTTTGTCTTTTACTGTCAATTGTTTTTTTCGCTGAATTAGCCACCTTTCTTTCGCAAATAAATTCAATTTCTTATCTTCTAAGGCGGTTCAGGCGCGCCGGGGCGCCACGTATCAACGCCCGCAATTAAAGTTCTGCCTCGAACAACAACCACCTGGTTTGTAGCTACCTCGCAACGGAACATCCTATGCCGTGGCCGCCGGCCCGCACAGGGCTTGGCTTGACGTCCCCGTCTCCACACTCGCTCTGTCAATAACTATCTGTATTTCTTCTCCACCCCCAGTTATGAGGCGATGGTGGTGATTTTTGAAGTTGTTCCCGAATCCCCTGCCCTGCATTTTAGTGTCGCGCTGCGGTAGTGATGACGACGACGACGACTCGTTGAGATTCATTGACACCTACCAAGAATGCTTCCGGCATGCTTATTCACAAACAAATTAGTGGCGAAATTAGGTCTACCTACGTGGCTTCATCGTCTACCTACGTGGCTTCAAGCACTATGCCTTTTTCTGGCATTGTAGGCCTCTTATACTTCGGTGTTGTTTACGTACTTGCGTAGTTGACCTCGATCAACGGGAGTTGGAACTCGCAGTACACCCCCCTTAAAGCACATTTCATTCAAGACAAGCTCAAATCCCCTACGTCTGACGACGGCGATAATTGAAACGCGAAGCTTGCTTGCGTGCGAAAATAAAATGCCGAAGTACCATAGTTACAGCCCCTTCAGTCAAAGCGTAAGCGTCAATGGTGAAATTGCAAAGCAAACCGCCCGATAGTTGTAGTTCATGCTTGAAAAATCAGAATGCACACTTCCTGTCAGTAAGAGTGTAACCTCGGACGAGAGCCAACAAATTCCTCACCAAAAAGCTCTCCCCCCCTTGTCTATCACCGTCGTCCAATTCCCAAAATGCCACAGTCCACAGTCGAAGCATACCAGAGACCAAAGCCAGCGCCCGCACATCGAACCCAAAGGAAATGCTAATTGACCCGAATTCGTTGTGTATTAGGCATCATGCTTTGTAAATAGTTTTGGTATATGTTTCTCTACATTTTAATTAACTATCATGAAAGAAAAAAATGGTGGTCCAATAGGGTAGACGTCGGCTTCGTAACGCCAAGGACCCGGGTGAGATTTAAACCACGGCCAGCGTGCTTTTATTCTTGTTTCCCCATCATCAACATTATGTGCTCTAGGACTGTATAAAGTTGGCTTTCCTGCACTGCGTGTTGGTTACGACACCGTCATCAGTGAGACCATGATGGATGGATGGAGGCAACTTTATTGATAGCCTGCAGAGCGACGCCCTTGAGCTCCCTGACGCGGGCCTCTGCGTCATCGTGACGGGGTCCTCTACTTCTGATACTCCGACGGTTCGTCGCCCGTAAAGGCGCCTCCCCGTCATTTTCACTCTGCTTCTGCCTTTCAAGAGCCTCCAGGACCTGCTAGGCGGCCCATGATTCTTCTTCTTGGTCGTAGCTCGCCATCGCTGCTTCTAGCCTCGACGCCCATCTTCCTCTTCTTGTTGACGCTCGAACTGGAAACTTGATACAGTCCCACAACACGTGCACGAAGTCCGCCCTCCCCCGATGGCATACCTCGCACGTGTCGGTCGGGTATGTTTCTGGATATATGTGCCTCATCAGGAACGGGGTTTTGACCCTGTCTCTAGATGTCGTAACAATACTGCCTCTGCATGGCTCAGCCCCGGGTGAGGGGGCGGGAAAGTCATTCGAGCCAGGCGGTAGAACTTCGTTACCTCTTTATAGTCTGTCTTGCAGTCCTTGACTCCACATCACTCCGGACGGTTGGTGGCGGCGGCGCCGGTGGTTAGCGCTCGCGCCGTCGTGTTGGCCCTCTCGTTGTGGTTGTCGTTCGTTGCCGAAGCATCTTCACCTGCGTGCGCCGGAACCACTTGATACGTAAGCTCCTGTTTTACTGTTGTAACCTCGCCGTCCGCAGCACCCGCTCGGCTTCCTTGCTTACTCGGCCAATGGCGCAATTTGGCCCCGCATTCCTCGAGTTCCTCAGCACGGTCTGGCACCCGGCGTCAGCAGTGGCTAAAGCAATGACCCCCTCCTCCGCTTCGAACACCTCCTTTACTGGAATGATCGCCACCGCCCTGGTAGCACCGGTCGATGCCTCGACGAGACCACCGTGAATGCTTCTCGTTCACCCTGATACTCGGGCACGTCCACGTACCTGGCGTGGCCGTCACTTGCGTGCACATATAGATCGATGAGGGCCTTGGCTCTCGCCGGTGGTCGCCCCTCTTTCCCTGCGCATTGACGTTCCTTGGTAGAGGGCCCACCCTTATCGGGCACCGGATCTCGTCGGGGATGGGGACTCTGCTGCTCGCGTTCCCCGCGGCCGCCTCGTGCCCCAGGTCTCGCAGTATTCTCTAGCCGGCCGCGGTCGTAGATGATAGCTCCAGTTGGGTGGTGCGTTGTGCTTCTGTTATCTCCTCGAGCGTGTTGTGCACGCCCAAGCTCAGGAACTTGGTCGTACTCGTGCCCTCGAACAGCCTGAGCGCCGCTTTATAGGCGAGTCGTATGATGGCGTTATCTTGTTGCGCTCGCTCTGCAGTCAGTTTTGGTATGCTGCGACGTACGCGATGTGACTCATCACAAATGATTGGACGAGCCTGATCAGACTATCTCCCTTCATCCCTGCCTTGCAATTGGCGACCCTCTTGATGAGTCGCATCGGATTGACCACCTTGGCATTCAGTCAGGCGACGGTTTCACGTTTCTCCGATGCTTCTCGACCATCCCGCTCAGGACCCGGATCTCACTGACCCCCAGGATCACTTTGCCGCTCGTGACGTACTTGATCTCCTTATAATATCTTGGCTTGTACTTGCTTCGGTTCGCCCTTTTTGGTAGTAGCACCGGCCGCTCTGACTTGCTCGGTGAGCATATCAGGCCAAAACCGTAGAGCTGGTCCTCGGTCTCATTGATTGCTTCCTGCAGTTTATCCTCAGTGTGAGCGTCGCTGGCTCCTGGGACCCACTGCGTAATATCGTCGGCGTAGATGGTGTGCGTGGTGCCCTAAATCTTCTCTAGCCGTTCGGCCACCCTAATCATCGCCAGGTTTAATAGCAGCGGCGAGATGACAAACCCGTGCGGAGTCCCTCCACTGCCAAACCTCTTCACTTGCAGTTGCAGATCGTCGGTACGAAGCTCGGTGGTTCGACCCGTAAGGAATTCTTGTATGTAATTCTATGACCGTTCGCCCATGCCGAGTCTCGATATCTGGGCCAGTCTCACAAAGCGCTTCACCTTATCGAAGGCGCTCTGCTGCTCCAGTCCCAGGATCGCCTTCCTATCTTACGTATTGACTTTGTCGCCAACGATCTCGTTCTTGTTGTAATATCCTCGCGTCCTGCGAACTCAGGTGCTGCCTGAACCCGATGATCGACGTGGGGTACAGCCCGGACCGCTCCAAGTAGTCCTGCCATCGGTTCACCAGGACGCGCTCCTGAAGCTTGCCCACGCACGACGTGAGCGGGAAGGCTGGAGGTTTCCAATGTCCAGCGGTTTTGCATGAAGGGGACGAGGATGGTCCTGGCGCCTTCCACTGCTTCGGCAATGTTGGGATTTGCCTACTACGAAAAATTACAACGGGATTGATTTTGTGGGCAGCAGTTACCTAATGCATTTTCTAGGTTTCTTTTAGTATTCATGCGTGGATTAACTAAGCTATTTAGCCAGTTGACTTTCTAATTCCAAAAGAAGCCATACTAAAGAACAAGAATCTTTATTCTGCTACATTTTTCTCGAAATCAATGTCTTCCAAACGCGAAAATATAATTTGAAGGGCCAAGCCGTTCTCGCTATAATACAATCGAGGCTTGCTTTTACCTGTCTCAAGATATCCGCGCAGCTACCGTTCCGTAACAGTCATTGTCGTCTGAAAAAAAAAGGGCCACGCTAGAAATGTACAGGCCATTGCTACAAACAATGGAACCGGCCAAGTTCAACGTATGCTCCAAGGCGAACTTCTCCCTGTGAATCACTTCAAGTTTAAAGAAATTGCGTCTGTGGATTTCATGTTTTCCTGGGACTCCACGATCATTGCTACTCTTTCATTCATATCAATTTCTCTAAAGTTTGCATTTTCTTATTAGCCATACATAAACCCTTTTGAAGCAAGGCAAGGTGCCACAGTACTATTTTTTTTCTGTGAAATGCTGGTAATGTCGTATGATATCACGCAGGTGTCATTTTATGAACACAAAAGAATGCCCGTACGAGTGCCAGCTGAAGTAATACCTCTGCGGTGACGTTACGATGCGAACAATTTTGCTGCTTACGAATTTCGAAGAACGCGAATAAACGGGTCTCCTCAACAAGGAGATAAATAGTAGAGCTGTTATATTCAAGGCAATTTCGTTGTAATAAGCCGCACTTACCTGTGCATACAGTCATACGCAGCTTAAAACGTAGTCGTTGTTCCTATTTTTGGGATCTGTAAGTAAAGCTATCAACTTAGATGTGGAATCGTGTTCAGTATTATAACGTAGCAGAAGAGGCAAAAAAATATATTTACAACATTTAGAGCAGAAGTTCTACCGCGACAGTAGGCATCGGCAGAGCCGAAACTGCCATTCCGGAAATTCTTATTCTTCTTATGTGCCTCGGATCATGCGGTTTGCCCTCTTTTCGGGCCTTGACAATACGACACATCGCACCACACCCCCGTGGACTAACGACGTATCTGCGTTGGCTGAGGGTGCGATGTGTGGTACGGCTTAAGTCGTGCAACGTGCACAATGTCAGCGCCTGCAGCGTGACCTGAGGTTGGTGGAGCAAGAGAGAAAATCTCGTATGCCAAATCAGCCACTTCGTGCAGCGTACGGTAGGGATCAGTGTATCGGAGCAGGAGCTTTTCGCACAAGCCGACACGGTGGGAGGGAGCCCAAAGGAGCAACAAAGGTCCCGGACCAAAGCACACAGGGGGGCACCGAATGTCGTAGGCGCACGTTTGCCGTGACTGTGACTCCAGATGGGCACGGGAAATCGGGCGTGCCAGATCAGCTCGCACTACGGCGTGTTGCGTGTACTCGGAAGTATCCGAAAGTGAGCGCAGACAGAACCAGGGTTACGAGGGTCAGAATAGGCTCGCGGCTGAACAGAAGGTACAAAAAGAATAGGCGGCAATGCCGTCTCGAGAAGAATGATAAGCGAAGGAGACATTGCGAAGAACAACATCCCAGCCGCCATAATCACCATACACGTAGAAGGCAACATATCAGTCAGGGTAGGATTAAGAAGCTGGATGAGTCCGTTGATTTCAGGATGATATGCACTTGTGAACTTATTGCATGTTCAACAGGAATGAAGAATATCGGCGACGACTTGGCATACGAATCTGCATCTACGGTCTGTTAGTAGATGACCAGGAGCAGCAGGATGTAGTTTGAGGTCGTGAGGCGAGAAATACACGACATAGATTGCACAGTATGTTCGAAGCGCACGCGGGATCGCGCAGCGCGTTGCTACGGCGTTCCAGCGGCTTCCCACCCGGGACTGAGGAAAAGGTCTGCTGGGTCGAGGCCAAAACGGTAAAAAGATTATGCCGGGATGTCGAGTGCCTCCAGCTGGCCCGCTGGGACCTTGGTAGGGAGTTTATGCAGTTGGAAGAGGATACACTCCGTCGCGTAACGCTAGAGAGCGGTACAGACTAAGCCAAAAGAACCGTCGACGTACAGGATCATACGTAGGAGCGGCACCAAAGTGCTCCGCTGTTGGCATGTCATGGAGCTGTCGGCGGACAGCAGCCCATGGGTGTTGACGGACCACCAGGAGGAGAGTTTTACCACAAGATAGCATAGCACAATCTGGCGGTGGAGGACACGTCAGGAAAAAACAGCGTACCGACGGGTGTGGTCAGGCATCGTCTAGATGCTCTTTAATGGGCCGTAAACCATCATCCCGATGTTGCTCTGCACCAATGTTTAGATTGCCAGAAATAGAATAAAAGGTGGTAAGCATTGTCTTGGTCCTGGTGATCTGGGGGGTCCCTCGGAGTGACGAGAAAGACTCAGCATCCTGGAGGAAACAACCAGATTTGTAGACAGTTGCGTACGTGTACCCCTGGAGCCTCAAAGCGCAGCGCCCAAGTCTTCCGGTGGGGTCTTTCAATGCAGTCCGCCAGCACAGGGTGTGGTGGTCTGTTACAACAACGAAAGGTCGGCCATCCAGATAAGGGCGAAACTAGGGAACAGCCCAAACAAGAGGAAAGCTCTCTCTCTCTCCTCTGAATGATTCTATAATTGCGCTCACTGGATGAAAGCAGCCTGTTAATGTGGACGACGACACGAGTTTGTCCTGCTTGGCGTTGCATCTGTGCCTTCGGTACGTACTCTGGTAGGCACATGTTTGTAAAAACAAGCCAACATTGGTGGCGATGTCGACGTGTGGAAAGCTGTTTCTTTATGAGATCCCCAAGAAAAAGAAACATATTTTTTTAAGAAGTGATGTAAGAGGGTGAACGACATTGGAGAGGTCTTGAACAAATTGGCCGAGCAAAGAGCAGATGTCTAGAAAGCTGCGGACGGCTTTGGTTGTGAGCGGCAGTGGGAGACTCTCCACCACGCAGGCTTTATCTGGGTATCCCTGTACTCCCCGCACCACCTAGGTTATCTAGGATAGTTATTTCCGCACGGGCGAAAACCACTTGGTGGAGTTCAGCTGGAGGCCCGAACGTCGAAAAACAGCCAAATCAAGTTGTCCACTCGAATTCATGAAGCAAGGCATCCATCGTGCGATCAAAGGAAGCTGACGCGTTACACTGACGAACTCGCATGACTCTAAACTGGTAGAGACCATCAGGTATTATAAAAGTTGTTTTCTTTGTTTATTTCATGGGTTGGTCAATTACCGGACCGATGGTCCACTATCGAAACGGTTTAGTTCCATGCATACAATTCATTGCGTCATCGCTACGGGAAACGGAGTAGACGTCCTGAGTGACACCGTTGAGGTGACAGTAGTCTACACAGAAGCACCACGACCCGGCCTTCTTTTTGACGAGGACCACAACGGAGGCCAGAGTACGGAGGACGGTTCGATAATGTCCTCTCTAGCATCTTACTGAAGTGTTTTTTGTACAACTTGCCTCTTAGCATGGGACACCCTGTACGGTCGCCGGTGAATAGGTCTGGCGTCCCCGGTGCACATGCGGTGCTTTACACCTGCTGCTGTAGTCAGTCGAAAATTATCTTGGTTTAAAGAGCTTAGTAAGACGTCAAGAGCGCGGGAAGTTGGTTGGTCATTCGGCACAAGTTTAGATTAAGCAAGGACGTTTTATTTTCGCGGATCGTCACGATGGTGTGAGGATGTGCTATACAGAGCTGTAGTGGCGCGAAGGTAATGGGTGAGACGACGTAGTCTCCACCGAGTACCGGGGCGTTAGCAAAACAGTTAAGCGTAAGTGGAGGCTGTAGGTGGCAACCGAACATTGTCGATGGGGCACAAACATGTCGGCGGCCTGTCGTCATTGCACAGCACAAATTGCAGGCCAAGATGAACGTCATCCATTGAGCCAATAGGGGAGAGTGCTCAACAAAAAAAATCAGCACCGGGGTTACGTCATGAGCACAGTGGCCCAGTACTGCAAACAATGCAATTGTGTGCAAGTCACTGATTGTAATGCTTGCGGTGCCCACACATGCAACGGCTGGAGTACCATCATCGGCGAAGTGGACGGATGTCGTGCAGGTGCCCAATCTTTGTGTTGACGGCAGCGAACGTCTGAATTTATGTCAGATATTTCAGCCCCAGTGTCTATTATTGCGCGCACAGGTACGCCATTCACTTGAATATGTACAAAGTTTTGTCTCATGAGGAACGTGAACACAGGGTTCGCAGGAAGGGTCGGGAATGCAGCGTCACCTATTTGAACTGCATCGTCTAGTTTTCTGATGATGGGCGCGCGTAGCTGGTGGGGTGAGAAGGGCGGCGAGTCTAACCCGACTGACGACGGGCTGGGGTGATGAGCGACCGGTTCGGCGAAGAGCTGACGTGGCAAAAGCTTGCGCTGAGAGAATTGGTTATACCGCATGTTACCTTCAAAAGAAGATCGGATCTAATTGTTTTGGTGCGCCAGTAGCGAGAGATATGGACTGCTAGTTCGCAGTTCAAGCAAATGGCCTTGCCATCTGGGGTCCGCGAATCTGCAGGATTTGTAGAGCGGTATCGGAGAGGGCGTTAGAAGCTCCTGGAGGCGCGACCCAAACAAATGTGAGGTGCGCTCGGGCTCTAATGAGTGATCGCGCACACAGGGTGCAGACCCAGATTCGTAAGTTTTTCACGAACGACGTTTTCGATCATAGAAACCGTTCGGACAGGCGAATAACACAGCGAGCCAATGTAGGAGCAGGAGCATAGCCTTAATTTCGCGGGGAATAAATTAGGTTATATTTTCCTATGCCGATTCGAATGCGGAAGGGCGAAGTGGTCTGGGTCCTCACACGATGATGTGTGGTCTGACTGTGGATGTGGGATCAGAATCTCTGGCTCTGACAAAGAGACTTGCAAGGAAACTTATATGGGCCCAACAGGCTATAGAAAGAGAGACAGCTCGGCGAGTTGGAAGGGGTTCATATTCAAACTTTAACTGTGCGAAATTCGTATAGAAAGAAGTATTCTATGGGATCACTATCAGGGATAAGAAAACAGCTGTGTGGATTAGGGAACAAGCTTCTGCGAAAGACATTTTAGCGCATATTAAGCCAAGAAAATGGGCATGGACGGGTCATGTAATGTGCCCCAGCGACAACAAGTGAACCATCTGCTTAGCTGAGTGGCTGCCGATACACAGTAAACGTGGTAGGGTCGGCCGAAGATTCGACAGAGGGATGATACTGATTGTACGGTTTAACGCCCCAACGCAACGCAGGTGATGAGGCGCGCCTCAGTGGAGGGCTCCTGATTAATTTTGACCACCTGGGAATGTTTAAACGTGCGCCAAAATCTCCTACAGACGGGTGTGTGTGCTTTTCGCCTCCATCAAAAAAGCGGCCGCCGCGGCTGGGAATCAAACCCGCATCCTTGTGTTCAGCAGCGCAACGCCTTATCCACTGAGCCACCGCGACGGGTAATGCGATGGAGGAACGAGGTACGGAAATATGGTGGGAAAGGGTGGCCTCAGGTACCACTCGATATACGTGGCTGGAGGTCTTTGGGAGAGGCCTTCGTCCTGCAGTGGACACAACCAGGCTTAAGATAATTATCATTGATATGCCCGTGTGGAAACCCACTGCGCAAAGTTGGCTTTTCTGCAGTCTTTTTTTCTTCAGTGCGTATTTTTCGACACCACCCTAAGTTAGACACAGAAAGCTCCGGTTTGATTATGAGAGACTACAACGTTTTAGTACAGGTCTCGATTACATACATTGGCTCCACCTACGACTGACGTCACTCATATGATGCCTGGTTATATTGCCGTCCGCTAGAACACATTTCCTGTGATTATGGGACCCCGTGCTTTTTGTTGGGGCCTCACCTTGCTCCCCTTCTCGTGGTTCTCATGCAATTTACCCCAAAATTAAAATCGTTTCGCTCAGCGTAAAAGCTGTCGGAAGTGCAGAGCTGTGATTTGCCATAATAGGCTGTGGCGCCGTTATTCGCTCATTGCTACCACCCATCACGCCCTTCGCCTCTCTGTCTTCTCTCTTCAGGAATCGAACCACGCCTGTTCCGATGCACCTAAATTTTCCTGTCTTTCCAGTGCTCGCTCACCCCCTTCCTGGAACAGCACGAGTTGTAGTTTTGCTCTTTTTGGGCTTGCTTTCGGCTCGTATGTGCTGCAGCCTTACTGCGCCATTCTAAACACCGTTTTTTTTATGTTCTGCGTCCAGTTTTGTTCGCCTAAAAACTGACCCAACGAGCATTCTTATTTATTTATTTTATTTCCAATACTGTTAGCCCTTGCGGGCTGTTACAGGGGTGGGAGGAAAATAATTTTCCACAAACATGTAACACCAGTTCCGCGATAGACAAGCAATGCATTCAGAGAACACACAATGACAGCTTACGCTCAAATGATTCAGTCGTGGGTGTGTCAATAAATACATCTGCATCAAGGTTGTTCCACTCAACTATAGTTTTTACAAGAAAAGAAAATTTGAACACATCAACGCGTGGCACATACGGCATCACAGCATGAGAGTGACCTGTTCGTGGCGACACTCGCCCTGGGGGGTACAAGTATAGCCTGGAATCCAAGTTGAATTTATTATTATACAATTGGTACAAGAATTTCAGCCTAGCTATTTTTCTGCGCACTGAGAGTTCGGGCAAACCGGCACGAGATAATAGTGCAGATACAGACTGCGTTCTTCGGTACGCACCGAAGATAAACCTTGCGGCTAGCCTTTGAATCCGTTCCAATTTGTTTATCAAACCCACATTGTGCGGATCCCACACTATACTAGCGTACTCCAGTGTCGGCCGTATAATTGATTGGTACGCCTTGAGCTTGACCTCAGGTGTAGCATCTTTTAACTTTCGCCTTAACAGACCGAGTTTGCGTTGAGCAGATCCGCAGATGTTATCAATATGCTCGTTCCAGTTCAAATTGTTCGTTATTGTGACCCCCAGATACTTAAGCTTACTGACATGCTGAAGTGGAATATTATTTATTGTGCAAGTAAAAGGCAACGGGGTTTTCTTGCTAGATACAGTCATGTAAGCCGATTTATCAAAATTAATTTTCATGTCCCATGTAACACACCAGTCGTAAATTTTTTGAAGGCTTTCGTTTAACAGCACTTGATCTTGAACATTCTTGACGCGACAATAAATGAGGCAATCATCCGCAAATAGACGTAGTTCAATCTTCGAATCAATGTAATTAGCAATGTCATTATCATATAAAAGAAACAAAATTGGTCCTAAAACCGACCCTTGCGGCACACCCGACAAAACCGGCAAAAAAGATGACCGTTCACCAGCTATTTGGACATACTGTTTTCTATTGGAAAGGTACGCGTGAATCCATTTCACGATTTGCTTGTTAACTCCAAGTTTATATAATTTGTCAATAAGTTTAGTGTGACACACCCGGTCAAAAGCCTTTGAAAAATCAATGGCTATTACATCGATTTCCTCCTTGTTGTTAATTGCAAGGCCGAACGCATGGGACACTTCAAAAAGCTGCGTTACTGTCGACAAGCGTCGGCGAAAACCATGCTGTTTTCCGTAGAATAAGTTGTTAGTTTCAATGTATTCAACTAGATGTTTCGATATTATATGTTCTAACATTTTACACGCTGCGCATGTAATGGAAATTGGTCTATAATTTTCCGGCAATAACTTATTGCCCGCCTTGAAAACAGGTACAATGCGAGCAAGGAGCCAGTCTTCGGGTACACCTCCAGTACGCAATGACACCGCAAAAATTCTCAACAAGAAATGGGATATCCATTCGCAATAGCGCCTCAGGAACTGATTGGGTATTTCATCGGGACCACAAGATTTTTTTGGTATCCAGTTTCAGCAACAAGGCTACAATGCCATCTCGGGAAATGTCGATATCGTTAGTATCTCCACACACTGACAAAGCACCAGTCGTATCTGAGGGGCGCCTATTGCTGCTAGGTGTAAATACCGAATTAAACATACTGTTAAAAGCATGAGCGATCAAATCTGGCTTACTACAGACGCTTCCGTTTAGCTTGATTTCATTAATGTCGCGCTTAGAATCCGATAAGTATGTCCAGAATTTTTGAGGCGAGTTTTGCATATAATCCACAAGCGTTGTCGAAAAAAAGGTCGCCTTTGCACTTTTTAGTTTCTTTCTGAGTTGCGTGCCGAGAGTAGCTATTTCTTCACTTCTCCTTGGCATCCTTTTACGCGCACGATTCAGTCGTCGCTTCAAATGAATGATGTCCCTAGTTACCCATGGGCTGCGTCTTCCCATGCGTTTGGCCTTCTTAGGCACATATTTTTCTAAGCAGGCGCGTACAACTGACACAAAGTATTTCCAAAGACTATTTATATCGTCTTCGACAGGGATATTATCAAGAGCGCATTCTAAGTAGTCCGTAACTGACGTGTCGTCAGCACGATTGAAATTATACACATGTACAGAGGGATTTCTTTCTAGTTGTATATTACCCATAGTTAAAGTTGCTACGACTGTTTTATGATCTGATATGCCATCCTGTATGTCGATATTACAATTGAAGGTCCCGTCTGTCAAGAAAAGCAAATCCAGCGTAGATTTATTTTGTCCTTGTGTCCTGGTTGGTTCTTTGACCACCTTTGACCATTCTTAACAAATTGAACGCGGGAACTGCCGGTTAGGTACATTTACTGTGCCTCAAACGTACGTGCAGTTTTCTTTACGTTAACTCTTTCGTTACCACGCCTATTCAAATCGATCACCGGTCATCGATGATTTATATTGCCTATTTCGACATGTTTTAGTCGTTTCTCGTACACCTAATGCGGCCAGTGGTTAGTCTAGGCACTGCCCTTTTAGAATCAGTTAAAAATTTCCCGCTCAGGCGACATTAACATTTTTGACAACGTTTCTTGCAAGGGGAGGTGCGTGTGTTTTTGAGGAAGGGGGCGTGGCCGCTGCACTTGACAAAAACACATGCCGCTCGTGGTTAGGCTACATTACCAAGGTAAATATAAATGGTAGCGAAGGTTCGGGCAAAAAGCGGTTCAGAACCTATTGCCAGCGACATCAGCATGGGGGCTTATGGGAGTGGCGATTGAAGCGCGACTAGGTGAGGAGGGAACAAACACTAGTAACAAAAAACCAAGTTTTGTTCAACAATAAAACAACAATTATATTTTACGAACTATATTTATTTCTGAATCACATTTATTTAGGCACAGTGTATAAATAATTTATGAAACTGCCGTTCATTCTCAAAAACCTTTTTTGTAGCGCCCTCTGAAGAATGGCACATATCATTGCTTTGTGATGCAGTCCTTGTAGTGATCGGAAAGGCGCTCCTAAAGTTCGTCTGCTAGGAAACGCCCCTCGCGTGTTTTGGTGGTGCGCATTTGCATTCGTTTTTCCTTGTTAATTTGGTGTGCACTTAATTTTTGCTGTGCGTGGAGTTGCGAGGTGCGTTGTATCGTCGGTGAACACGTGTAGTACTGTGCCCGGCAGGCACGGTGAACTACGGGACGATGCTGCCAACGGTTGGAGCGGAGCGCTTTCGTCGGTACCTACAGAAACGATGTGCTGTACAAGTTGCAACAGCAACTCCCATCCACCTGGCGTTTTACTGCACCATTTTCCTCTCATTTCCACAGGTAACGCGAAACTATTGTACTGTTAACATGTACACGGGGGTTGTGTAAGGGGACGTGGTGGTGCTTCGAAAAAATGGGTTTAAAGCTTTGTTATGTCACAGTTATCTCTT
The DNA here is from genome assembly GCF_048455015.1 of Haemaphysalis longicornis. Lineage (NCBI taxonomy): Eukaryota > Metazoa > Arthropoda > Arachnida > Ixodida > Ixodidae > Haemaphysalis > Haemaphysalis longicornis. The sequence continues at coordinate 73,346,479 of NW_027526225.1, read as the reverse complement.
GATTTCACCTCAGACTGGCTCAGAGCAAGTTGCGTCAATTATTCTAGGACTTCTCGGCGTAGTACCACTCGAATGTAAACGAGTCGCTTTAATTGTCTATCTCAGTGTCTTCTCTATTGCATTACAACGCTTGTAGTGCTCGTTGCTTCCCGCACTTGTATGCGCAAGCATTATTTCCATCGCAGTACTGTGTTGTGCTGCTCCGTGCTGCGCTGCTGCCAGATCTTTCCTGCTATGTGCTTTTACATACTGCCGTCGCTTTCGTTTTCATTGATACATTTTTCCTCTTTTTTTACTTATCTGTTGCGACACTTGCCTAATAATGCAATAATGCAATAAAGACGCCGGGACAGCTGCAGTGTGCTCGCTGCACTTTCGTGAATCGGCATTCCTGCGGCCGGTTTTCTACGTCAAGATGCAGTGCCTAGTTCTTTTATCGTGTTTCGAAGTAGTTCTGCTGTTGACGCTTTCATTGCTCATAATGGTATGTGTTACGGGTAAAGTCAATTTTTCGGCGCGTAAGGAAAATCATAATGCATGTAGTGCCCACGAACATTTTGTACTTATTGTATACGTGCTCATTTTGTGCAGTGTGGTAAATTTGTTTTATGTTCATCCTGGAATAAAATTCAAATGTCTTGATTATAGCATGTTTTCGCGTTTTTTCTTCTCTTAGAACAGAAGTACACAAACTGAGCAAGCATTATATAACCTTGATCTATACTTAAGGCACGCACGCCTACCGGCGTATGTGCGACGCAATTAAACTTAGCAGTGGCGTTGGTAGAAATTGGTATCGGGGTAAGGAGTGGGCACGTTTTTTATATAAAAGGGGGGCCGGGGAGAGTGGTCAAGTGTCATTTTGGGCTCTGTATCCCAAGGCAGAAAAAAAATTCCGGTCATGAGGGGAGTGTACGTTTGCCACCCGCTGCAATCAAAATAAACAACTGATTGCTTTTATACAGCAGTGGAAGGCATGATTACAGAATAAAGGTTCAGAGAAGATGCAAGACGCTTTTATAAACACTGAGGCGAATAATACGACAGTATGCTAAAGTGCGTTTCTCTAGTCACGAGTATAAGCTGGCGTTGACTTGAAGCACACACGCCAAGGGCTCGCCAACTTGCGTCAGATGGCAATGACATGAGCCCGCAGCGATCAGAGTCCTGCTAAGGCTATTTTGAAGTCAAATTTTCCCGCTAATGCCACCAAAATGACGTCACTTTCTGACCGGATCTTGCGTCACATCCTGTTTATTTTTTGTTCCGCCGGAAGTGTTCCCTCCTCACACAGATGGCGCTAAGCCCCATGAGCAGCTTAAGAGCCGCCATTTTCTGAACGTATGGGCTTCTATGGAAGCTTCGCTACCAGTTATATTTACCTTGACATTACCATAATTTTTTTTTTCGAAAGGCTCCTGGCAAGGCAAGTACCAAATAATGTTGTCAGCTTTGTAATCCGACAGCGTTGAGAGGTGATAATTACTTGAAAATGACCCCAGCTATTCACTAGTGATCTTTGGTTCGGAGAAAAGATAGCTTTATTCTACCAAATCTTATTTATGATGGTCCCTCGCATGTCTAGCAAGTGTGCCTGGCATTTTCAGCCAGTTTCCAACAGTTTCGGTTTCATTTTTGCGTTGCGAAATTCATATTTGGCGCTACTACGCAGTTACCCAACTACAAGCTCATTTGCCATGGCGCCTCCGTTGCCCACTACTGTGCCTCGAAACAGGCGTGCCGCTCGTGCTTCCACTTAACCCACGCCTTACTTCTGTGATTACAGCTTCAGGTGAAAGTCAAAAGATAACACCGAGTCGGCGGATATCAGTTCGGACGAGGAGAACGCTACCAATCGGCCTTGAACACCGCCAGCTGGTCACCGGCCAGTTTCGGTTTTGTCCGAGGGTATTTCCGGAAGTCTAGTGTCGCTTCTTAGTAGAGCTGTCTATTTTGACAGTCTCCAACAGCCTTGTAATTGTTTCTTTTCAAAATTGTTAGGTGGCGCTGCAACGTAGTAGGCTTGCAATGCTGAACTCTCTTCACAGCACGACGGCGCCTTGGTGAAAGCTTCCTGGGCACGATTCTAGCGCATGGTACCTTATTCCTGCTAGCAGGGCTACCAGAGCGAGTCAGAACATGATAATAAACCGCAAATTAAAGTTCTGACTGATAAGCGATGATCAGAACGTCAACACGCATCCACCAGAGAGTTTGGTTTTCAACTCCAAACGGATTTTTTCGCATAGCTTGCTTGCCTTCAATATTGTGTTAGTCATAATCATTGACAAAGTGTTTATAAATCACGTGAAGGCTAATTGGGGTCTTTAATGATGTCAAACCACCAGATTTCTTGTGGAGAACCATCCAAAATAGCAATATTTGAAATAGAGGTTGGGCTTCATCGCAAGGCACGGGCACCACGCGTTCTAACATTTTCTTTTATATCTGACAAATTGTACCGTGCAACGAAATCTTTTTTCTAGGACGGGTTTTTGAAATGTTTACCTACAAAATGTATATTCTAAATTTTTTCTACTAGTGGTGGTATATTATACACAACTTCCTATTTTTTATTTTCTTCGACGCCTGGACAAACATTTTGAATTTGATAATTTTTTTCACAATCATTATTTATGAAAACATTATTTAAACTGGTGTCGTTGGAAAGCGCGTGGAATAATCTGCATTTTATGTCACTGCAATGTGCGTCTAACCAGTATGTATAGCACAGAAAAATGTTTTCTTAGACCCCTCAAAATTGGTCAATTTCTCGCGGTAACGAAAGAGTTTTAAGTAACGGAGAAATTTATGACAAGTGCCAGTGGTTCCAAGAGTTTTGAATGGTTCTGATTATAAAAACCTCATGTTCATGTATCCTCTTACCTTGTGGCCGGAAGGCTGCATCAAAAGACAACCTGCCGACATTGGTGTAAAGTGGCAATGGTGCGGTGGACCTTTTTTTGTTTTGAGAACTCGTGGGCTTTTCACTTTGTTTCCTCTGGGGCACAGTGCGTGTATCCTGCGTCCTGTCGACCCGTGCAGTAGCTAACTACAGTGGGTCCTAGCTGCGACTAGATTTATAAATACTTTTTTGGGGGGCTGGTATCTTTTTGAAGCCTCTATTTCGGTGCGTGGCACCAGTGGCTCTGTTTGGGCCCGCTACGCCACTACGCCTCTTTACTACGGTGGCTAGATACCACGACAGTGGTCGCGCTACGACGACAGGCCATGCCCCTAAGGTGCTCTGCACTTTCAGGGGCCATGCAGACAAAATAAAAATTTGTTTTTTCGTGAGATTTCTTGTTTTATAGTGCCCCCAGCGGTTGTCCTGAAGCAAACGGAGATATATTCACTGTGAAATAAATACATTTTGTTTAAATTATGATTCTCCCCCCAAATCATGTGTTTTAACGACGTCTGCAATGACATCCCAAGATAGGGTCTTCAAGCTAAACTTGGTTTCAAGCGGAGCCTTGTTCAAAGGTAGCAGGGTGGCGAGTTGGCGAGATGGCGAGTCCCTGTTAGTTCTCGCTGTTCCCCAAGATGCTTGTTCAAAGGTAGCGGGCCATACCGCAGCGGGCCGTTTTCCGCCTTTTGTTTTTCCTTGACCGTGTTTGTACTTCGTTTGTTTTTTTTTTCAAAAGAAAATAATCGCTTCGTGAAACGTGGTGCTCGCTCGACAATTATGGTCCCGTAAGATGCCGCCGCTTACACCAATCGGCCAGGTTTGTTTGAGACAAACTCAAAGGGCCGCAGTGCGGTGCAGCTAGAACAAGAATAGTGCGCGCAGTACCAACAGCAGTACGCATCCGCACTTCTATGTTTAAGTGTGCTTTCGTAACTTCCGCTGTTTATCCCACCATTCTTACTGTCATAAAAAGAACGTGCCATAGATTTGAATGCAAATAGCTTGTTCGCCAATTTTAAAAACTCTGACTAATTGGCGTTTCCTTTTGCCTGCCTTGGAACAATCACAGAGCTGGCTCGTATGACATCATAGGTTCTGTTGCGGAAATGAACTAGTGGGTCACATGGCAATTCTGTTTTTTCCTGATTATATAGCCTATTTTAGTGAAGTTTGCATCGCGACTTCGGTTAGGTGAGGGTCACCTGTCTCGGTCCAAATTGTGATATAATCGGCATAGGCCGTGAGATGAACGCCTTCCACCTCAGACACGGCATGAATCAAGTGCCTCAGAGCCAAATTAAAAAATTAGGGAGGCGATAGACTCCTGGGGCACCAAACAGCAATTGGTGAAGAAAATGGTGTTTTGGCGGCCCGATTGGATCTCGTATGTGGGGGTAGCCAAGAAGCTCCGTACAAAATTGCGTAGGTACTTACCCGGATAAGCCTCTACTAGGGCATCGAGTACCGCTGCGAGTGATACGGTGTCGTAAGCCTTCTGTAACTCAATAGCAACCAGAATGTGTGGCCGCTTATTCCGGCTTGCTCAAAGCAACTTTCGTAGAAGATAAAGACTGTCGCAAAAATACGTAGGTGCTCAAATTTGGTTGGAAGCCTGTCTGGTCATCTGCTCAATTAACTCACAGATGGTACGTGAGTGAGAGTGGGCGTACGTTTGCATGACTGCGGGATCCTTGCCTGCCTTGGGAATGGGCAACAGCGTGCTTGAGGGCTGAAGGGACGACGCCACTGATGCATATGTCGTTAAGGGCCTGTAGAATCTCCACTTTCTATGCTACGGGCTGATTGCGAAGCCTAAATCAAGACACTCCGTCTTTTCCTGGTGTGGTAGACACATTGATTTCGTGAAGGGTGGCAGTGAGTTCTGCGGACGTAAACGGCATCTCAGTGTATTTGCTGTCGTTCACCAGTTTCAGGTGGTAGATATAGGATGGCGGTTGAGGCGCGGGTTGGGGAAAGAAAATACGCACGGCTCTCTTTTGAAGACCTCACGGGATTGCACGTGCACCGTCTCCACTGTAACCTGGAGCTTGGTACCACCTGCAAAGTGCCGGAAGCTTCTCCACAGTTTCCGTGCCCTGTGCGGGAGGAAAAAGGGTCGCAGTGGTCTTCCCAACGCTTCGCGGCCAGGAGCTTTGTGTGTTTTGTTATGTGCGCTATATGGTAGCGGAAGGGCACCAGTTCGACGTAAGTGCAACCTCCGGTCCCATAGCGCTCCTGCAAGTCGTCGCAAACTTTCCATATTTTAATCAGATGTTGGTCCGGAGCATGGGTGTCCTGCTCTATTTCCACGACCACCGTTCATTTGCAGCAATCCAAATGAGATTTAGCAGACATGTGAGTGAGTCTGTGAAAGTGGTGGGATGTGTCTTTTTCCCCCCAAGAATTGAAGCTCCCTGAAACGGGGCCAATCGTCATACTGAACCTGTTTGGTAATTGTCTGCGCGCGCTGCCGGAAAGCGTGATCCAAATGGGGTAAATCCCACATCACCCAATATGAAGTCTCGCATTTCTATAGTGACACCGTGGAAGGAGCGGCGCAGGACAAATCAGGAACGCTGTTCCGCACGCTCGGTTACTGCCCTAGCCGGGTGGTGTAAGACAAGTCATTAACAAGGATGAGGTCCGCCTCTTCAATGGATTCCTCGAGGTTGCGTCCCTGGATTTTGGTGACAAAACCAGGGATGAGGGCATCAATATCACCCCTAATCACAACTTCGTCTCGAGTGTACAGAGCCCGCAACTGCCACATCCATTCAAAATTTTCACCTCATAATTAGGAACGCACATAGGTCGATGCCACAAGTCCTCGGACCAAGGGACACGCGGACAGCCACCACTTCCTGAACAACGTTGCACATGCTTGCAGTAGGCACCTGGCAGAGAGGTGTTTTTTCCGAAAGTATAAAGCAGTTTTTCCATGGACCACTACGGCGGTAGCCTTGTCAGAAATGGTGGCGTAGCGAATGGTGAGGACCTCATAAGAACGTTAGCCTTCGACGCCCTGGCCTTTTCCTTTCATCTCCTGGAGTAGGACTACAAACAACTTGTGATTTAAATCCCGGAAGTGTTCATTCAGCCCTGCAGCATTGGCGCACCACCCGCGACAGATCCATTGGAGCAGCAACTGGGCTTTATCCTTAGGTGCCATATTCTGTGGTGTATAGTATGGATGGGTCATTCTGAAAGGCCGGGGTCGCTTGGAGTGCTGCTTCGGACAGAGCGGGATCTGTACGGAGAGTCAAGTGTGGCCAGTAGTTAGAGAGCGGGATATCCAAATGTTTCGAGATGAGCCTCCATATGCGCAGACATGGAAATGCGAAGTCATTTGGAAATACGAAGACATATCGGAACACGTCCGTCCGCCTTCGATCTCATCTGGCGTGACCACTGCTCCACTTGAACGTTGGATGCGGCTAGTACATAGAGAACTTGATGCCATGGCCCCAGCCATTCTTTCCCATTACGTTACCGAAGAAAGAAGGACACCTGTACCATTATTCAAGCTGTTGCACGATAAGAACTTGCTAAGCTGGGTGGTCTTTCAGTTTGCGCTCTTTCCCGCACTAACTTCCAACCTAGGCCCATTCCACCTGCTAGATATGGGCGCGCTTCCTATACTCCTACTTTTAACTACCCGGCCAGAAAGCGTGCCGGCTAAAGAACGCCTGATAACCGACCCATATTCTTCCACTGCTGTCGTGTTGGCCACGTGGTGCGATAGTGACAGTGCCGTAGATTTCTTCCTTCCCGGCCACATTCTGCCAAATATAACAACCCTGAAGATGGTCCTGTTCGCTTTCCTCCCATCCTCGACCACGCTGCCGAGACGACGGCACCCGACCACGCCGAAGCAACCGCTCGTAGCCACCGATACCCCTCCATCCACGTTCGCTGCAGCTTCGCCACTTCCGGTCGGCGACCCCATATGACCGCTCCGTTCCGTAAGACAAAGTGCAGCTACCGGCAGTGACGCTGCATCTATGACGCGGCCATCCAATCCTTTGCTAACTTTGCAAACCGTCAGAATTGTGTAACGACGAAGAAGCCTTAATGCCGTATTGTTTACCCGCATGATGTTCGTTTACGGCCGTAAGCGGCAACCTCCATTCACTTGTAGTCGAGCCCTCGTGTTTAGGAAGGCGACTACGTTCATATGCGTGTTCCCGAAGTGCTGCGGTCGTGCGATTTGTTGACAGTGACATTTGTTGACAGCAAGATTCACCTACCCATCCTCAACTTTGGCACATATTTTCACCTTGTACGGAATGGTATATCTCTGGCTGCACTGCCCCGTTAGGTGACCACCAATTGTGTTCTTTGTGCGTAGACCCGCATCGAAATTCTCGTACTTCGACCTCTTTAATTCCTTATGGCTATTTTCTATTACCCAACTTGATTCTGCACCATAGAGCTCCCTGTCAATTGCTCACAGATTGTAGCCGACACTTCTTATTCAAAGTTGTTGAGAACCTCCTGCTCTCCTTCGCTACTGATCGCAAATTCGCCACAGCATATCATCTGCAAACAAACGGACAAACCGAACGACTCATCCGGACACTTGCGGACATTCTTTCAGCCTACGTCTCAGCGGACAATCGTAATTAGAACACAGCCCTTTCCTACAATACATTCACCTACAATTCTTCCCGTCACGACACCATCCGGTTTTCCGCTTTCTACCCTTCTTCACAGACGTGAGCCTGCCCTGCTACTGCACACCTCACTGTCACCTTCTGCCCCTATTCACCAAATACGCTCACGATGCGATCGTCAGAGCGACGTTTGTAAATGAGGTTGCACGCGATCGTGTTGCGGCGTCACAAGCCTCCCAGAGGAATCGATACGACCAGCGCCACCGGCCAGTACACGTTCGTTCCGGATCATTGGTATTTCTATTAACACCATCCCGCAGCGTGGGTCTTGCCTAAAATGTGCTTTGGCCCTATACCAGCCCTTACCGTGTTCTCCGCCAGGTTACGGGCGTCAAATATAAGACCACCCCCGTCGTCTCTTCAAGTTCTGTGAGAATCACACCGGGTAACATTGTACATGTGTACCGCCTAAAGCCATACTGTGCGCCTTCGTCTACTGCTCCTTAGCGCGGTAGGAAGCTTTTTGAGCGGGAATTTATATTCCTAGGCATGTTTAGTTGCTGGAAAAGCAGGACAGTTGATATAATATGGAGTCTACGCAACTCTCTGCGATCATCATTTTTCCTCGTCATTATCATCACCGCACTCTCTCGAGCACTCAGCCTTCTTCGTGTTGCCCGTTGCCGGTATCTCGCTGTACAAATCTTGTGAATATAGTATCTTCCCCGTAACAATATTATTGGTAATTTACAGCTACGTTAGCAATGAGTAGCTCATAAGAGAAGTGGCCACAGTGTCAAATAAGTCCGGTCTCATGCAAGGTGGTGAAACTGTTTGCTTCAATTCACAAAATCACAAAATAATGTATTAGAATCCTAACGCCGTGTTGTCTACATTGTGAGCTGATTATAGCCTGATTTATTATTGGGCAGCCAAATACCTAGCGTTATCCTATTTTTATAAAGCTTGTTCCGTTTTTTCACCAAAAAGTTAGACTGTTATAGCGACTGACTGCCCTACCTTCGCAAATTACAGTCAAATCTAGATTTACTAATCACGCGGAACCGGCCAAAATCGTTCGTTATGTTGAATTATTGTTGCAATGAAAAACTTGCGTTTATAAGCCAATGACAACGACCTTTGTAGTATACGCTTGAGCAGAGAAGCAAACCCTCAAATGAAAACGTTGCACTCAGTTCGAAGCAGATTTATTTAAAGAAATCAGTTATTTTCTTTTGGCAAGTGCAGCGATTCGGACGAACACCGCGGCAAGATCACTCGCAACAAATACCTGCCCGCACACGTGAATAGCGGAAAAACAACCAAATCTTCAACCGGCCACCGACTGACACACAAAGCAACGACAGAGGAAATGGCCGAAGGCGGCTAGGCTGACTAGGCTACTGCACATGAAACTACAGTTTTGTGGTGGCGCTAGCAACTGGCACTGAACATGGTGGTGACGATAGCTACTCCACTTGGGAGTACACACACCGAAACGCCGGCTTTTGTTTTACGAGAGAGTTGCGGCGCTGTTGCTTTACCCTAATTGGTAATACTGATGTTCCTGTAAAGGAGAAACTAAATTACGTTCGTTATTCGGAAATACGCGCTATGCTGAAATTCGTAGTTACGAAATATTTTTACATTGATTCAATAGGCGATCTGGCGGAGATTTTAAAAATGTCCCGAAATGCGAGAAATTCCGTAATGTGGGGTTCGCAGTAACGATATTTGACTGTGCATATTTTAGTTTCCACAGAAGGTGTAGCGCATGATTAGCGCTTTTTAAAACTTTTATGCGTGCTACTGTCGTTGCTTCCAAAAATGTAGTTTATTTTTGCCTTTGTTTGTGAAGGAGGTGTATAAAATACTGTTTTTTTTATTTAGACGGTTGAGTTCTTCCTTTTTGATACTCCTTTTTTTTTTGGTGTTCCTAATTCTTTTCTGCAAATTAGGTTTCATAACACTGTTATAGCAACTACGTGTGTTACCTCCTCCGAATGTCCATTTTCGTGGATATGCAGTGCCTTTCATGGTTGTTCCGTTTTCATCACTTTTTATTCGGTTAGCGTAGTTCTTTTCTGGGGGTTTTTTTGCCTTCGTTTCATGAGTGCAGTGTATATGCCGCGTGTTTTCCATTCCTATATTCATTTATTCCTATTTTCGCATTTTCAATTTTTTTATAATTTCCTTCAACCACTCAACTTTATTTGCGGTATTAATCCGAATAAATGCGCCAGGTGAAAAAGTTATCCATTTTGGTCAGCGTTACACGGTTGTACCGGGGTCAGCAAAAATTCTTAGTATAAAAATATTCCCTGCCAACAAGTTTTTCTTGAGAACTGTGGCGTGGGCGCTAATGCATATCGGATCTCTTGTATTTGGAGCCTACAGCATGCGTAACTTCCTTGAATTAATTTCAACTCCTTTGAAACTTTTCGGTCCCCTAGACAATAGCGGTAAGCGCATGGTCCTACAACACCGGCTATAAAGCCGCAAAGGTAACAGCCATTGTCACTGCTGCGTTGAATAGATATCTAGTTTCAGGGGCTTTAGCAAACGTGCCAGTCCCTTCAGAAACAACACCGTTGGCTGCCATAAAGACATTATATAGGGCATGAATCAAAGCTCGCTAATGTTGGTTTCTACCTAGAAAGCCGTGAACATGCTACGTTTATGTGTTGCTATTAAAAGTGACCTAATCTAAGGTTCTCATCAAAGACATTTGCAATTAGTCCTGCTGAATGTTATCGGAAACAAAGAAAATGGGAAGAGATCGACGCTTTAATGGTGGCTTGGCAACGGGATGCTGGGCGCTAAAAATCACATTTCATAGAAGCCCTGAAGATATAAGAATTTAAATTCCTCCGAAAAAATGTTTACGTTTGCATGCGTGTAGGCGTGTACGTATGTGCGCATGTGTGTGCCTGTACGTGTACGTTTGGGTTTGTGTGCGTACGCTCGCGCACGATTAGCACACACATACTCATGAACGTCTCAACTCACAAGTAATTCTACAGCTACCCAATGCCCTTTCTGTACGCGGTTGCGAGGAATTCTACTTGAACTGGTAATCTATATGCACAAATATCTTGTTGTGTACGAAGGATTAATTTATTATGACTTTTAACACGCCGACGCAACACCGGTGATAAGGCGAGCTGTTTTTGAGAGCTACGGATTAATTTTGACCACATAGGGATCTATACATGCGCCCAGATCTCACACACGCGGGCGTCTTTTCCTTTCGCCTCCATCGGAAAAGCGGTAGTTGTGTAGGCGTCGGGACTACACAGCCGTTACACGACACCCCAACGCACAAACGTCTCACCCAGTTCTGATCACCAACGATTTTTAAACCATGGAAAGGCTTCATAGCATACGAAAAGGTTTCGTGTCATACTTTTCAGTAAAAGCTGCTATTCGTAATGTGATGAACAGATGTGCGTTTCGAGGACTAAACGTTTCTCCTCAGTTTAAAAATGTCCTTTCCAAAGGCGACAACGCAGTTGTAAGCGTCTCACAAAACCGTTTCGAGATCGTGAAACGTTTATTCAGCGTATTACTAACGTATCCTTAGCTGCGTAACCAGCCGTGGCACTAACTCATCACCACTCGGTTTGTTATAAACAAAACATGAATTCCAGCTAGTAGGTTCATGATTAGGGTGCAAAATAATTGGGCGTTAAGCAGACTCGGGCGAAGACAGACACAATCGCCATTTCATATCCGCCTCAATTAATGGAATGTAACACTACAAGTTCTCAGTAGTTCTCGATTATCTTTCACCGGGATATTTTTAATGTCGACGTAACCCACAACGACACAGAATTAACTGGCCCACTCCACACTCTTTTTTATCGGCCACGATTTTTCCGGGCCTTTCACCAAAACATTTTGTTCACATCATATTTCAAACCTACTAAATTCCCCTTTTTGGGCAATACCAAACATTGCGGCTGCTGACAGCAAATTTGTGGGAAGACTTCCGAAAATGGTGTCTGTTTCAATATACTTTCAAAAATGAAAACAAAAACGCTCCAAATGTCGAGTTTCTTGGCGGGGGTGTTTTGTGAGCAGTGATCTATAATATTAAAAACCGATTATAGGCAATTATTCGATACAATATTAAACTTTTCGTAAACGAAACGCTTGGTTCCTTTTGCACATTTGTGGGGAGATTGTCTTAAACAAAAGCCCCTTCGACGAATACTGCACCGATGGCAAAATGTTGTGTGAAGATTTGGATATATCTTGCAACTGTCGCAAATTAAAGATTGCTTAAAGTCTGCAACGGGATTTACAATTATGGCATAAAGAAAAAACGATGAATATCTTTTGCCTTTTTGTAATGAAATATTTTGTTTCCAGGGACGAATTCACCGCGTGGACCGCAAATTCCGCTTTCACAGGCCAATTACTTCAATGCCACCAAGAACAGTAGATTTGTCGCAACATGCGAATTAAAATCTATTGTGCTAACCACACCAATGTTGTACGTTTGAGGCCAAGAAAGGGCATATGTGAGGTCAGAGATAATCCAGAGACTCATATTTTTATGGTAATACTTCAAATGACCTGGATACCCCGTCACGAAAGCGCTGCTTGAAAACCTGAAACAAAGTGTTAGTGGCCCACCGATGAAGATAGATAAGAATTCATTGCTGCTCCAGGGCCATGTCCGAAGGACAGGTTAAACATGAACTTACTTCATCATTGCGCCGACAAAACAAAGCACGCACAAAAAAAAATCAGTGGGTGCATATTTGTTCCAAAGCAATATGCATCTCTGAAATAATAATAAAGGCACTAGAGAATGCACGACCTTGCGTTTATATACTGTAATGCCTGCTCTATTGACTTGCATTGCCTTGTGTAAATTGTTGCTAAAATGCGTTTCATCACACGTCAGCAAAGTAATTTTATTGTTCTATTGTAGTTGGGAGTTTTTTCTTTGGTAACTTCTGCATTCGTAGAAACGATATTGCAATATATATTTTTTCCCATGATTCGTTTTCTGAATGGTATAAATAACAGGCATGCACATTTTATTTCATTGAAATATTTTCGCCAGAACAAGAATAAAATATTGTTACGGTGAAGATAGTGTACTTGAAAGATTCGTAGAGCGAGAGACCAGGCCCCGCGCAAGCGAACGAGAAGTCTACAGACAAGAAGTCGTCAATGTGCGGCTATAGAGCCACGTCCTTTTTGGCAATCAGGCTGACGCGTTGGCCAGCCGCCAGCCAACCGCCAGCTGCAATCTTTATTTTTACTAAAATAACAGCGAACCCCAGGGACTTCACCAAGGTTTTATGATGTCCTTGTGGAGCAGGCTTTAGGCTTCTTGCTAAATCACGACTAGTTCAGCATGGGACCCATTGCATGGGCTACTACAGGTGTTTATACTATTGAACAGCATAGGTCTGACCCATAGCACGATTATTGAAGTCGAAAATGTCTCGATGGGTGGTCAACAGCTGACCTAAAGCGATAGCTGAGTCTGCGGGAAGATCGCGTGGATCAATTTCGTGAAATCCTCGACGCGAGAAATTCAAGTGGTTTGAGTAACACAATTTTGTGGCGGGTCCATCCTCAAAGCCAGAACTTGGTGGTCACCTATCCGGCTCCGTGTAGCAAGGTAAGGCTTTTTCCAAAATTCGTAGTCTCAAAGAACTTGAGGGGATGTGCTAAAGTTGAGGATGGAAAGGCGAATCTTGCTAACAACAGTTTTCGCAACAGTATGCGGTAGGGTCACATCACGCTACCGCAGAACTTGCAGAACAGGCGAAAGTAGATAATCGCCGTCAGAACCTGGTGGGCAAGACTACAAATGCATGTAAAGTGCTCCTTGTGGCCGTAAAAGAACATTATGCCTGAGACAATACGAAATAAACATTCTTCGGCGTTGACTACAACTGGAGGCGTCTGGACGAATTCTTCAGCGGTCCGATAAGGCGAAGGCAAGGGAAGGCGGAGTGCACCCATACAGCAATCAATAGGAGCCGAATGATCTGAGAGGAATTAATGACCCAGTATGGGAACATCAGGGCATCTCTGCAATACCGCAAACAAAACATGTTTCGTGGCTAGAAATGCGAATACGGGCCGTACACATTCCAGCGACAGCGGACGTCCCTGTATCGGCGACACTGGGCACGGCTGGCGTGATAACTTTGGGAAGGTGGCGTCGGAGGTGTGGTATCATAACCGCAATGTGGGCACCGGTTTCAATGAGGGAACTTAGTGGAAAACCATCGGCATGAACTTGGTCTTGTGGGCAAAGAGGATTTGGTGGCCGGAGCATAGATGCAGCGTCACTCACCTCCGAGACCTGTACTGCTTGGTCTTTCGGAGACGAGCGGTCATACGGGGTCGGCGACATGAAGCCTTGAGGCTCCGGCGAACGGCACTGGCGGTGTTGCGGTGGCTACGAATGGTTGTTTCGGCGTGGTCGGGCGTCGTCGTCTCGGGAGGGCGGGTGAGGACGTGGAGGAAAGCGAAGAGGACCGTCTTCCGGGTTGTTATATGTGACAAATCGTGGTCGGGTAGGAAGAAATCGACGGCTGTGTTAGTATCGCGCCACGTGGCCTACTCGACAGCAGTAGAAGCACATATGGGTCGCTTGTCAGGCATTCTCCAATAGGCAAGGCTTCTGATCGTTTAGTTAAAAGTCGGAGTGTAGGGAGCACGTCCATCGCTAGCAGATGGAAGTTAGGACGGGTAATGGCGCAAACTGATTGAACGCACAGCTTGGCAAATTTTTCTCGCTCGACAGCTTGAATTCATTGTACAGGCGGCCTCCTATCTTCGGTAACGTGCTGGGTAAGAACGGCTGTGGGCATCGCCTCCAGTTCTCTACATAATAGTCTCGCCAAACCTTTAGGTAAAGCAGTGGTTCCGCCCGATGAGATTGAACGTGAACAGGCTGGTTGGGAAAGGGCTTCGCAAGATGATGTAGCGGCAGTATTTTGGAGCCGGGGGAACTGCCGTGAGATTCGGCGGCTCTTCCCCTTCTATGACATAAGTTGCATTTTCCAATTTTTGAAATTTCGCAAGCCACGTGAGTGATCTTTTTGTGTGAGTAGTCTCGATATATGCACCAGTACGTCTGACTCGTGTGTTTTTTTTAATGGTGACCTATTTGAACAACGTTCCTATCACTAAAGTATATCACATACCACTCGATCAGTCTGCTTTTTTTATAACATCTGAAATTTAGTAATGCTTGATTTGGTACTTGTGCCTTATACCAGCTGGAAAAAGGGAAAGTAAGATAAAAATAACAAGTTATAAACAAAAGTTATAGTACCAGTTATAAATAACAGTTATAAACAGGATCCGGGGTCACAACTTGGCTTAAGTAGATATATTCGCTTACCACTTCCACTGCCTCACCTCCTATCTCAAACCGCTGTGTTGTCCCGAGGTTATTGATCATTACTTCAGTTTTCTGCATATAATTTTCAGTCCCGCGGTTCTACTCTGTTCAGTGAGCTAAGCATGCTTTGTAATTCGTCCACTGAGTTACTTAGCAAGACAACGTTATCAGCAACTCTAAGGTTAGTGAGGTAATCTTCATTAGGCCTTACTTCCACCTGTTGCCAATCCAATGTTGTGAATACTTCTTGTAAACATGCTTTGAATAACATTAGAGAGATTGTGTCTCGTTGCCTGCCGCCCTTCCTTATAGGTACATTACTGTTCTCCTTATCGAGGATGATGGTAGGTTTGGACCCTTTATAAATATTCTCTAGTATTCTTGCCTAATGCTCATTTACACCCTGCAACCTTAGATTTCAGTCAACCTAAAGAACAAGCAGGGTTCCGTAAAGGTTATTCAACAATGGACCATATTCACACGATCAATCAGGTGATAGAGAACTGCGCTGAGTATACTGAACCCCTATATATAGCCTTCATAGATTATGAGAAAGCATTTGACTCGGACGAAACCCTAGCAGTCATTCAGGCATTACGGAACCAGGGGGGTAGATGAGCATTATGTAAGAATACTAGAGGATATCTACAATGGGTCTACAGCTACCATCATCCTCCATAGGGAGAGCAGTAAAATACCTATACGGAAGGGTGTCAGACAAGGAGACACAATCTCTCCAATGTTATTCACAGCATGCTTACAAGAAGTATTCAGAACGTTGGATTGGGAACAGGTGGGAGTAAGGGTTAATGGAGAATACCTCAGTAACCTCAGATTTGCTGATGACGTTGCCTTGCTAAGTAACTCGGGGGACGAATTGCAAAGCATGCTTTCCGCACTGGGCGAACAGAGTAGAACCATGGGCCTGAAAATAATATGCAGAAAACGAAAGTAATGATCAATAACCTTGGGACAGCACAGCAGTTTGAGATATGTGGCGAAGCAGTGGAAGTGGTAAGCGAATATATCTACTTAGGACAAGTTGTGACCCCAGATCCCAACCATGAGGAAGAGATAATTAGAAGGATCAGAATGGGGTGGGGTGCATATGGCAGACATTCTCAGATATTGAATAGCAGCCTACCATTGTCGCTGATGAAGAAAGTGTATGACAGCTGCATCTTACCTGTACTCACCTACGGGGCAGAAACTTGGAGGCTCATTAGGAGGGTTCAACTTAAATTGAGAACGACTCAGCGGGCAATGGAGCGGAAAATGATAGGTGTAACATTAAGGGACAAGAAGAGAGCGGAGTGGGTCAGGGAGCAAACTGGTGTTAAAGACATATTAATAGAAATTAAGAAGAAGAAATGGACGTGGGCAGGGCATGTAATGAAAAGGCGAGATAACCGCTGGTCATTAAGGGTAAACAGAGTGAATCCCTAGAGAAGGCAAGCGTTGCAGGGAGCGGCAGAAAGTTAGATGGGCAGATGAGATCAAGAAGTTTGCGGGGATAAATTGGTCACAGTTGGCACAGGACCGAGGTAATTGGAGAATAATGGGAGAGGCCTTTGCTCTGCAGCGGGCGTAGATAGGCTGGTGATGATGATGATGATGACAGCCTGGTTACGTAATGCCTGAATGACTGCTGAGGTTTCGACGTGTCAAATCCTTTCCCATAATCTATGAAGGGTATATGTAGGGGTCCAGTATCACCTGATTGATCGTGTGAATATGGTCCATTGTTGGATACCCTTTACGAAACCCTGCTTGTTCGTTAGGTTGACTGAAATCTGCGGTGGCAGAAATTCTGTTAGCGATTACCTTCGTAAGTACCTTTTAGATGACTGACAGTAAGCTGATCGGCATGTAATTTTTCAAGTCCTTCACGTCACCTTTCTTGGGAATTAAGATGATGTAAACGTTCTTCCAAGACTCCGGTGCACTCGGTGTCATTAGGCATTGCGTGTACAGGTTTGCCAGTTTTACTAGTACAATTTGCACCCCATCCTTCAAAAGGTGTGTTTTATCTGACCTTCACCAGGTGCTTAGCCCCCTGTCATTTTCTTTCAAAGGCTTCTTTACTTCATCTGTCGTTACTGGTGGGATGTCTATCTCCTCAGAACCACTTTCTAGTTCGGGATTATCCTGGATGTCCCGGCTACTTTACAGATCTCTATAAAAATCGTCGGCTTCTATTACTATTTTATCCCCATTTTGGATGACATTGCCTTGCTAGTCTCTATTGTGCATACATCTGATTTTTCCCCATGCCAAGACGCCTCTTTACTGCTTTAAGATAACCTCCGTTCTTTACAGCGTAGTCGATCCTCTTCATACTATACTTCCGTATGTCAGCTGTCTTGCGCTTATTTGAACTCCGCTTATTTGAACTTTGAAAGCTCCGCTAGTTCTATTTGCAGCTGACGTGGAGATTGTCGTGGTTTTCCGTTTGATAATAAGTTCTTTCGTCTCCTGGGAAAGTTTACCAGTATCCCGTCTAGCCATCGTCCCCCTACTTCTACTGCAGACTCCATGATAATGCGTGAAAGATTGTCGATGGCTTCCTGTGTTGTAAACTCTGCTTCCTCGGTAAGAGCTGAATATCGGTTCTGCAGCGCGATCCTCAATTCTTCAACTCTACGTCTTACTGTTCGCTCATTGATCGCCGTATTTCGTACTAACTTGTTACGGTCCCTTCTCAAATTTAGCCTAATTCGAGATCTTACCATACGGTTGTCACTACACCTTACCCTTCCGAGCACTTCCACCTCCTGCACGACGCCAGGGTCATCGCATAATATCAAGCCTATTTCATTTTCATGCTCCCCATGCGGGGTCCTCCACGTCCACTTCCAGCTATCCCGTTTGCAGAAGGCGTTCATGACACGTCGATTATTCCATTCTGCGAACTCAACTAGTAGGTCCCCCCCTGCTATTTCTACAGTCTAGACCATAGTTCCCAACTGCCTAGTCTCCAGCCTCATTCTTGCCTACGTTACCATTGAAGTCTTTCTTACCTACAGCATACCGTGTTTTTGCTTTAGCCATTGCCGATTCCACACCTTCATATTAGCGCACAACTAGCTGATGGTCGTGGCTGGATATACGCGCGTAGACCTGTACAGATTTAACAGATGGTTAGCGCGGACCCAAACCACGAGAGAGAAATCCGGCGCAGAATAGGTATAGCTTGGAATGCAGCAGGCAAGCACTCTCAAATAATAAAAAGTAAGCTACGTCTGTCATTCAAAAGAAAAATCTACAACCAGAGCCTACTCCCGCCGACGACATACGAGCTGAAACTTGGCGCCTTACTGAAACACTAGAAAGCAAACTTAGGTCGGTTCAAAGGGCCCATGGAACGAATAATGTTAGGAATAACACTCAGGGACAGGAAACGAGCTACCTGGATCATTGAACAATCTATAGTAGAGGATTTCACCGTTCAAGTAAAGAAAATAAGTGGTCTTCATCCGGCCACGTAGTTTGACAAACCGACAACAGGTGGACAATTAGTGTAACAGAATGGATACCAAGAGATGGGTCCCACAGAAGGACAATGCCATTAACCGATGGTGCGATGAAAAAAAGAAATTCGGGGGTAAACAGTCCACTCACCACCGCAGGACAGGAGCGGTTGGAGGCCAATGGGAGAGGCCTCCGTCCTGCAGTGGACCTGAGTAGGATGATGATGATGGTGATGATGGTTCTTGAGACCTATTTGGTCGCCTGTTCGGAACTTGGTTGTTATGATTTGGTTGAGAAGGCCATAATAGTTATACTGCTCGCGCACGGGCGCTTAGAAGACAGAAGCGAGTTCTGTGGAGGGTATAGCGTCTGTGGAGCGTCGTTCGTTAAGCATCGTGTGACTGTCTTGTCTGCCACTTTCATCGACGCGAACAGCATTGCATGTAGGTTGGGTGTCTGGACTTCAAGCTTCATGCTAGTAGCCGCCCTTCCTACAATCCGACTAAGAAATTTTGTTTACCCCTTACAGTGCACAAAATAAGAAAATAAAAGTCCTCAGTGCGAAAACATGGGAGCGAGTGAGTGAATAAATCATCCTGCCTTCTTTACTATGGTGCACAAAGCTTTCCTACATTCCGTTCCTATCTACGTGAAGGTATGTGCCATGCGTTCTTAAACTTTTATTCGTTCACAACATATGCCTATGAAAAGTTTTCTTTCAACACCGGATTATAATCCAGGTCTGAAAATGTTTTGCTCTTTTCTCACTTTTTTACTAGAGAGAATTCCCAAAACAAATCTATTTAAAGCAAAAGGGCTGGTGTGCGCTGTACCAGAAAAAATGGTACCCTGGAAGGGGAGGGTTTCTATAGAAGGAAAAATTTGGTCTCATGGTGCGCGTCTGCAAGAACCCATGGACCATTTTGTTAGGTCAATATCACGACAATCGATCCGAGGGAAGATTTCCGAGATGCGTACAAGTTAGGGCTAACATTGGCACATGGCACATCCAACACAGCACCATAGTCACCCGTTTTATAGAGAAAAGCTGAATGCGACGCGGAGCTTTCCCCTGAGAGGTCATTAAACACATGGTTGAATACATCGTTCCACAATCACATAGTTTATTTTATTTTTTACGTCGCCACAGAACAATATCACGAGCTGTGTGATTCATTGTGGTAGTTCACGACACCCTCACACCTAGAGGAACCTCTGGGGCTGTGGATGAGAGTGCAGTTTAGCAGCTGCTTTTAGTAACTCATTTTCTAGCTGGCCAGGGCTATTGGGACGTGGTTATTGCGTGCCCCAATACCTAGTGGATTTTCTCGGTGACTAAATATTATATCACTCATCGATCACTCAGAATCAACTTCTCAGCGCAAGCTTACACCCTTCCATGCAGTTTATTGATCAATGATACTTATTTTGTATTTAAGAACACTCCTAGCTTCCACAGTGTGGCTGTGATAGGTATTACGTGCTCGGATAGCACAAGTCTTGTCCAAAGCATCTTGTAAAAGCGACAGAGGACAAACAAAAGCAAGTATCTCATGCCTAACAACACAAAAAATATAAAAACTGAAATTTGCACAGTTGGCAGGAAATGCCAGCACACGCTTCAAAATAGTGTTTTACGTAACACCAATTATTAAAAGTGACAGAGGAACGTTGCCAAGATGGGTAGTTTCGAATGGGATCAGGCAGTAGAATCCATCCATTCAAAAGAAGTAAAACCTTAATGTATCAGCATTATATCGGTATTCTCTCCAGTGATTAGTGCGTTTGTTCTGCGGTGATAGCGCCTCAGAATAGCTGAAGCATTGATTTCTGAGAGTTACGAGAGCGTCATTCGACTGGAAATTTCAGCCGTAGATTCCTTGCACCAATACTCAAAGATGGGGTAACCTGCCTCAGTCAAATCCTGTGTAAGGAAGTAGTATTCTTGTTGCGTATACAAAAAACACGCCGTACAGCTTTTTGTTGAGGGCTGTCTTACGTAGAATTGAATGTTTCATGTACAGATTACAACTAGTGAGCGGAAAAAATGCAATCTTTGTGTACAGGTGTATTTCGCACTCCGCCTATGTGACTGACGTTTTGAGCGGGTATCATTCCACCTCACGTGTCACCCACCGCTGTGGCTCAGTGGCTAAGGGGTTTTGGTGATGAGCACAAGGACGCGGATTCTAGCCTGTCCGCTTCGGCTGGTTCACTGATGAAAACTGGAAAAGAAAGCGCCAGTGCATCAAGATTTGGGCGCACCGTACGTACCCATATTTTCTAATTTAATCCGTAGCCCTTCACAACGGAGCACCACTTAGCTTCGGTACAGCTTGGGCACGTCAAACCCCATTTCTTTTCAACCATAACCAGTGAATAACCCATTCTTTTGAAGTCTCAAGTGGTATCCTACCAGCTCCTATTTACCCACCTTGAAAAAAGGCTCGCAAATGATGACCCAGGTTATAAAAACAAAGGATTACGC
Organism: Haemaphysalis longicornis; assembly: GCF_048455015.1. NCBI lineage: Eukaryota > Metazoa > Arthropoda > Arachnida > Ixodida > Ixodidae > Haemaphysalis > Haemaphysalis longicornis. The sequence goes on along the minus strand of NW_027526225.1, from coordinate 73,325,612 downwards.
CCTACTAGCTACTGGAACATGCATTTATAAAAGCCGTCTCTATAGCGCAGTTGAACGTGACAACCCAGTGACCAAAACAGGCACAAAATATAAGCAAACATGCAAGCTATTAACAGTACACGTGTAATCCCAGTAGTGCCATCTCAGCGCTTTGTAGATAGAGCGATGTTTGGCTTACGCACATTGAACCCTCCCGGCTAATAACACAGCTTCCAATATCACCCTGTACATGTTTCTCTTGTACCGACACATCTGTTATTTTTTCGCAGAGGCCGTCAAAACATCCCTCGTTGCACGCCGTGCAGGTAAAGGCCAGGTGCGTAAACTTTATGCCCACCGCCCAACTTTGTGCTCACGTGAACGTATGTAAAGATAACGTCCGGATTGCTCGCTATGAAAACATGTACAGCACGTCACGATGTACACGTGGGAAATGAACATCGAGCAAAGCGGGCGAAGATTTGACATACACCGACGTGAGCCCGACAGTTTCATTGGCGGCGACATCGTACAGGGACCTAGTTGAGCTGCTAGTAGTGCAACGAGGGCAGGGTGCCTCGATGCCAGCGCCGCCGTACAGGGTGGAGACACCCTTCGTACGGTACCGTGCCGCCGCAATTGGGTCAACGTGCTCAACACGTTCTTATTTTCATTTCCCACGAGACTAAGCAACACGAAACAGATAAGATGATTCAAACTTCGCGAGTAAACCACGTTGCGGCGATAATTTTAGCGCGGTTTTTTTACAATTACTTGCTGCGGTGGCGAGCGCGTGCCCGAAAATGACGGCGCCAGCGTATACTTGTCACCGCCCTGCACGGCGGAAGCGTAAATCGAGGCACCCTAAACGGAGATGGCTTTGAGCACCTCTGCGGAACACATGTAAATTAATGCTGAGACTTGTCTACTAGTACCCAAGCAACGTAACGGTGATTCACTTGTGCCTATTTCCTTCGCCCAATTATCTTCTTCCATTATACTATTTTGTACAATCGCAGGGCGTTTAGATTGGTGCTTTTTCTCGATTTTTGTTGTGTTTCAATTGTGTTTTGAAGGAGGAGGCGGGGATGCGGTTGTTTTTGGCTATGAACGCGGTGTATGCGATACATTAGTTGGATCCCGTATATTTATAGCTTTTTTTCTTGTTTTTCCCTCGGTTTTTCTAGCTTTCCTTCTACCAGTTATCTCTATTTACGCTATTAAAACGACTATATACATATTCTAATATCACCAATTATGCATTTCCTGCACATTCAGTGCAGTACACCATTGGTGCTTTTTCACGTTTCGGTAAGCGTTTTCCGTATTTTTATTTTTGTCTCCATGTTGTAAGGGCTGTACATTAAATACATATATTTGATTTCGTTAGTTTTTTTCTATAATTATCGTTGTTTTGGGTGACATGTTTGGCTTTTTTCTTCCTACCACTTATGTCTATTAACACCATTAAAAATTTTCCGTCTCGTAACTTCTCTAAATATTTGTGTAAATGAATGGCGTTCCATGGTTGTAGCTTTTTGATGATTACACGAACACTATACCAATTTTTCGGCTACCTAACGCGAAAATTTTGGTCTGTCTGTCCGTCAGTTGATTCAGCCGCCGGGCACAAATGTTGAGAGAACAGACAAACAAAAAGAATGTAAAAGGCATAGCCATTCCAAACCACGTGGCCGGTGGTGTGTATAAGCCTCTCAATACTGTTCAGCAAAAACGAACAGGCATAATTGAAACAAAACGTAATGTTAGACAAACCAAAAGAATGTAAGAGGCATAGCCATCCAAACTACTTTAGGCCGGTGGTGTGTATAAGCCTCTCAACATTGTTCAGCAAAAACTAACAGGCATACTTGAAACAAAACGTAATGTTATAACTGACGGTAGCAGCGTCCACTTTATTTGAAATTGACCTGGTTTCATTTTTATAACCTACGCGGTAAAAGTATGTCTAGAACACAGATGAGGTAACAATAAACATTACAGAAAACGCTTCTCCTCTATGTGTTTCAAGATCACTTGAAAGAAAGGTCCCAACAGATGACGCGCGAGAAATGCGAACTCGGGACCGAATCAATCAAACCACTTGCATTTATTAAGTGGGAAGTCTGAATATTCTCATTATCTAACTTTTCAACCGTTTCAGTGACGCTGGTCGGGATCAAATATTCCAACAAGGCCGTGGGTGCTTTGCATTGAGCAGATGGAGTATGTCACTGACCCAGAAGTACTTTCAATATATTTTGTCTTGCACTTTGGTTGCATATTTGCTCCACGAGACGGCACTTTCCTGGGATATATGTGGAGCCCTCCAACAGCATGTGTTCCACGGCCATCATCGATCTCCAGTTATTACACTAAGGGCTTGAGGTATGACTTTGGAGGACGGCATTCAGGCGTAGTCAGTGGTATAACGTCCCTAGCTTTCGCAGAAAACTCTCTGGCCGCTTCATCCTGAGCTCCTAGTGTATGTGGTGTGAGAAGTGATTGTGGTGCTCTGGAAGGGACCACAGACGGTTATCCGCGCCATAAGGACGCTATCCGTTACATTATCCGCCAGTTGCCAAGCAATGCACCATCTTTGCGAACCCGAGGGCACCTTTCCAAAACATGAATCGGCATGACTGCCTTACCACTCCCGAAACTTTCTGTCCGGAATTCACACACCTGCAGCCCTTCTAGACACCAGGCAACCTTTCAGTGGCTTCCTGGGCACCTACGGTGTTCTAAAAGGCGAGAATTCAGGCTGATGAAGCCATTCGCGGAGGCCTGGAAATGCGCGAAGTGAAGAATATTTTCATTACAAATCATTATGTTCGAGCTGCGGTGAAGACTGTTTTCGGCGCCATATGACATCTCTTGAGCGGAAATGCATCCTTATAACAATAAATTGCACGACTTCCCAACGGTGTACAGCGGCATGGTTTGTACAGCAAAGCTGAAATATGTCCCGCTACTCGACGTGATCGAAGGCGTCCCAAAATTCAACTCCGAAAGAGCGCTGGTATTCTTAAAGGTCTGAAGGGTCCCTGAAAAATTCAAGAAATGTCTGTTCTTGTGCTCCCATCGCGGTAACCTACTGTTACAACCACTAGCAAAGCAGGTAACTCTGGGCGTTAAAATAGAAAAATACAGAGAAGGCTGCCAAGGTTCTTCCTGGGCCGGTACCAATGGCCGGAAAGTTCAACTCCTATGAAAAAGATTTCAATTTGGAGCTATTTTTATCGTACCGCAGAAACTTGTAATTACAATTTGTGTAATATAGGAACAAACTGGAAACAAATACTTGCAGATGCCATTTTATGCTTGACATGGGATTGGTCATTCCTTCAAACTTAAGAAACACCATCCTATGACTGCTTCGACCATTCATTTTTTTTTTTTTGTAAAATCAATACATGCGAAGGAAATAAATGAGGAAGCTGTACAGCTTTCCCTTGTAGACGTACGGCTGCATTGAGGTGGATGTCTAATTTCCCTTGGCAGAACTCTACTCCACCTTGGATATTTCCCCTATATCTGGTCGATATATCAATACATCACTGGAATGGGCCCTAGAACGCACAAGTTTCCTCTGTGAATAACTTTTTTTTGGAACCTGTAAACCCTGCTCTAGAACCTTCGCACACGGCAGATATATCTCGATTAAGGAATAAAGAACAGGTCATTTCAGCTCTCAAAACAGAAACGGGTATATCAGAAGCTCAACCTCAATGCGGGAAGTCTGAATATTCTCATTATCTAACTTTTCAACCGTTTCAGTGACGCTGGTCGGGATCAAATATTCCAACAAGGCCGTGAGCCAAAATGTTCCCCTAGCGCAAACCCACTCAAACCGGTGGTTTGAAGTTAGGGGACGCATGCCGGAGCACGCGGACACAGGGGAACTACGTCAAACGCAACAGCGAGGTTTGTTAACTAGATACCGTTGCGAATAGAATAACATGAAGCGCTGGTGTATTCAGAAGGTGTATGTACATGACGGAAGGCACAGCGCAGACCATAAGTGCAATATCTTCGTCAACCTACTTTTCGATCTCCACCTTAGAGTCTGAGCATGCCCACCGTCATCTCTTTTTGCCTACGATTGAGCACAAGCAGGCTATGTCCTTGCGTCCTCTCCTCCTGCCTCTGTAGCTGATGCACCATAACAAGATATTTACAAAGGTCGCGTACGATAGGCACACACTTTTCCTCGCCCCATCGTCGCGGTGACAATAGACAAAGACAGACGGTCTCCATCTGTGCGGCCACCTGGGCGCGTGTTTGGAAATTCTTCGCTGCACAGCGCTCCGCGTGACATGTGTGATTTCACTTCGCGCACTATTCCATTGCGCAGCTGCTAAAAAGGAATGAGGGCCATTTTACAGTCGAGTTAAACCGTCGCCAGTGCTTGGGCTAGCCACTGACTGTGCGAAAGTAAAAAAAGACTGTTTAAAAAAATTAAATTTCGATTCCGCCTAGGGTAGACTCAGTGCAATAATAAAAAAAAACGTTTTCTATTCTATTTCATTCCCGCGCCAAAGCTGAACTTCGTCTACGGCGTGCGCCGTAGTGAAGCGGTCTGGATTAATTTCGACCACCAAGAAATGTTTAATGCGCACTGAAATATCAGACACTGGGGTGTTTGAGTTCCGCCTCCATGTAAACAGTTACCACTGCCCCCGGAAGTGAACCCGCGCCGTTGGGCACACCAAGATAAGGACTCTTTAACTTAGGCGCCACGCCGGGTAGAAAAGCATATTACAATATTTGTAACAAAGATACCTCATTTTTATATAACAGAATGCCCAGCGATGATACAGTAATTTTTCACGTGCGAAAAAGAAGTCAACATCAAAAACCAATTACGAAAGGTCTCAGGGAACCAGGAGAACCTTTCAAAAAACTCTAGGGCGCAGAAATAAAACAAGATACGATGCTTTCTGTTTAATGTAGCAAATGTTGCCAAGTATGCAAATAGAAGTAGTGCATTTGTGTCGTTTAAGCTTTTTACTTTTTTAGAGTGAACGTGTGTTCGAATAAATTCCAACCAGCATAATTTACGAAGTTTCTTCCAGAGTGTCATCGAGTGTTAGGCCACAGATCCTGCGAGACATTTACCGGTACCATAGCAGTTCATTGAGACGGTAGCCTTAGACGTTTCGTCGTTCAGTCGACCTTCAACATCCTTCAGCGAATCATAGTATGAAAGGTATTTCGTTTCAAATAAACAAAAAAAGCGTTCTATAGCTCAATGCGCTCTGAAGCGTGACGTTAAACGCGGCAATTACAAGAGGTGACCATCCACACCAGTAAACCGCAGAAGAAGGTAGGGAAAAACGCAGCCGATTGAGCGGAAATACAAGCAGCCAAACCAACTAAACTGTCGCATTAAAGAAAAAAACGGTCGACGACAACGGGCATCGCTGCGGACGTAAATATAAGAGTTGCCGGGAAAATAGTCACGCCGGAAGTGGAAGAAATATATGTCAAAAGCAAAGGCGAACTGGAAAACAAAGGGAACGTGAAACAAATTAAAATTGAAAAAAAAAATTAGACTTTGTAGACCAAATCTTAGTTTGGTTCTTCACAAAGCCTGCTTTGGTTTGAAGACAATGCTAAATGTTTATCACAAACCTCACAAAATATTAGAGATAAAATAAAGCACTGGCGAATCCCCCGCCACTTTCTTGCAAATGCTTTATTACGTCGAAAAATTTTGTTTAAGTGAAGGAATCCCGCTGAGCATGCCTGGGTGATGTAAGGGGGGCCTCTGGTAGATTTTTAAACTGAAAGCTTTTTTTGTGAGATCCATAGCATTCTGCCAAAGTGCAGTTACTCAGACAATTTGGTCGACTGAAAATCTCTGATAAGACATCTGGACACACGGCGGGTGCCTGAAACAAACCTTTCATTGTGTCAGAATGGTTACTTGAAAATCTCAAAAAAGGAAGAGTTCTTGATGAGGCAAGACAGCATGGATCATAAAGAAGGAGGACAATAGTATACATTTATTCCATAAACCACGCTTCCGTATACATTTAGATCGTTCGTAGATGCGTTTACGTAGTGCACAATAAATTGTCGTATGAGTTTGTCCTTTTTGTACGATTTCGGTGTTTGAAGATTTGACGACCGATTGGACGCACTTTCGAGGACGTTTTTACGCACATTCATGAAGGATTTTACGCACGTTTGACGCAGTTTTGATGCGAGAAGGCTTTCGCGCTTCCTTCAACTTTCTTTAGGTGAGATGATAAAGTTTCTGAAGAGTAATTTCAGAGTCAGAGTCAGAGTCAGAATTTTTTTTGTTAGTCAATTGAAGAATTACAAAATTTTTGTATACAGAAGGAGCTCCCCCAGTCAGAGACTGAATCGGGACCGTCTATATCAGTGAACATGAAAAATGTATTTGAACTGTAGTAGTGAAAAACAAATCATAAAATACATCTGAAGCAACGCAAGGTACTCGAAAGCAGAGCAGAAAAAAAAGTAAAAAAAAGCGAAAATTGTATATAGAAAACACAAGGCTAATTCAACATTTCCAAGTAACTGGGAGATTGTTGCAAGTTGCAAAAGAGCAAAAGTGCAAACGTAAAAGAAACCCCATCTATCTTTAGCTATATACAACAACCACCGATGATGTGATTCATCGCCAGAAGGTTGTGCAAAAGTTGCCATTAAAGAGAGAGGGAGGAACAGTAGAGAAGTAAAAAATGCGAAGAAAAGTAAAGGCCAATCAAACTTACGCTGGATGTGGCATGGACGTGAGGAACGCTTTCAGTTCTTTCTTTGAATTAGCCAATAAATTGATTGGGAAATTCGGATTTCCGGTGGTATGGTGTTCTATAGCTGGATTTCGGTGAAAAAGGCTGTTTGTTTGCCGTAGTTGGAGTGAACTAGAGGTAAAATGAAATTGTGGTTAAGTAGAAATCTTTTGAAGTTAGTATTTATTTGGTTGCATTCGAGAATTGCGAACAGAGGAAGCTGGTTGTTAATTTTTGTAAACAGTAAGATACTCAGCTTTTATTTAAACTGTTTTCAATATAATAAATGTTGTTCTCAAAAAGGAGTGCGTTGGCATCACTGCGGAAAGGACTGTGGCTAAGTATTCTAATAGAGTGGTTTTGAAAGTTGTAAGGGAGGAAAGGTTTCTGATCTAGGTATTGCCCAAGATTAAATACAGTAATTATTATGGGAACGAATAAAGGTGAAGTATAACGAAAGTAAAGTTGGCTGAGAGAATACACCACAGCACTTAATCAAAACATGTGTGTCGGACGCCAGTTTCCTTATCAGATAAGAAACGTGAAAGTGGAATTTCAAGTGACGGTTCAACCAAACCACCCAAAAACCACCCTCTTTTCTGCTTCAGTTTCAAATTGATTGAGAAATATTCGAGGGATATAATTCGGTACGCATCAGTGAAAGTGAAAAACAACGACCCCGGTTTTAGTGGGACGAATCAGTAATTTATTACCAGAGCACCAAGCCGCCAAGCTTGCCAGGTCTTTGTTTAGTTTCTCAGTCAGAAACTGGAGGCATTCATCAGTGTTAACCATTGCTCTAGATATTGTAGTGCAAAAGATTTGCCCACTTAGAGTATGCTATCAGGCACTGCGAAGGACGCACTATGCCCCATGTGGGTATGCCCTGATACGGTGGCCATTGGCAATAATGGGTACGCAGTGAATCGGGACTGTGAAGACGACGAGGAGGTAGCACCGGCCTCGGATAGAACGCGCCACGATCTCTGATAGCTCGCTGCAACGTGATCATCGCTCCGGCTAGTCTCAGTGCCTACCTGAACACCGTCACCTGGAACGCTACCATTCCCTGCCAATAAACACCTCTTCAGTATGCATAAAATAAGCAATCTGAGGCATTAGGAGAGGTTGGCAGATCATTTATGTAAATTATAAAGAGAAGTGGGCCGAGAATCGAATCTTTTGGAACGCCTATATTTGTTACTTTGGGCCTAGAGTTATCACGTGACACATCAACAACCTGACTTCTCTTGAGGAAGTAATTTTTTATTAATAGTAGTCTGGGACCAGTTGCTCGTATTTCTTCCAGCTTCATAAAAAGAATGTGGTGATTTATAATGCCGAAAGCTTTGGTGAAGTCTACAAATACAGAGCCTGCATAGTTGCCGCCATCAATTGCTTCCTTCAGCTTATCGGTTAAAGATAACAAAGCGAGGTCAGTGGAATATGCCTCTCGAAAACCAAATTGAGTAGGTGATACAATCTGAAAATTATTGACAAAACTCACGAGATGAACGTCCACCAATTTTTTTAATACCTAACTAACAAATGGTAGTAGGCATATGGAACGATACTTGGGTATTAGTGCTGACCCTTTTTTTAAAGACAGGAACCATTTTACCCCTTTTCAGTTCAACAGGAAAGGTGCCAGTTTTTAAAGCTAGGTTTGTAATGATTCATAGAATATACTAAACAGCGTGCGCAATTCTTTTTATATGAATGGGGTGAATAACATCCTGACCAGCACTTGTTGTTTTCCAACTGCGAATGACATCACGAACTTCATCAGATGTGGTAGTAAATAAAAAGACAGATGGGGCAGAGGAGGTAGGCATAAATTGTAACCGGAACTTGGGATGCCATCAGTACGAAAAAAATAATTACTGAAGGCCTCAGGTATCTCCAGCGAGCTTTCACACTTATCGTTGTGTTGCTGAACGGTAGTTATGCTAGACTGCCTTTCGTTTTGGTGAATAATGAGTAAAGTATCTTCCATTTTTTCTTGACATTTGAGCCAGAATGTTCAATTTTTCGTTCATAATACATTCGTTTTGCATTTTCTGACGTATTCTAAGAACATTACGGAATCTTCTGTAACGGAAAAGGAAATGCAATTTAAGAGGTTTACGTTTTATTTTATTTTTTATAAAGGTTCTATTTGGCTCTTAGCTCTTTCAGTTATTTTCCAGTAATTCAATGGTTGTGAGGAGCGGCCTATACATTTTTACTTTTGAGTTTCTGCGTATCGCATTGAATGTGGAATAACAACATAGATACAAACCCTGCAAATGCAGTTCGGGGAACCTTTAAGGGTATCACTGAGGGCCAGTCAGTGCGCATTACAGCATCAATGAACGATTCTTTGTAAAAAAACCTCTGGTTGAGGATTTGCTGGTTCGACTGGCGTTGTTTGTGAAGGGCAGGCAAATCGGGTAATCATCAGTAATGTGGACTTTAAGAACCTCTGTGTCCGGTGCAGGACACATTAGAAACAGCATGATCAATTGGGGTGCTTTTACCATTAGTGCCGCGAATGGGAAGGGAGATTAAACATTCATATCCAAAACTCTGAAAAGGGCGTTTGTAAATTAAAGAGCTATGGGAAGAAAGGTCAGGTAAACTTATATTTAAATCGCCCATAATCACATCAGTTGTGTCAAAAAGACGTGATGCATGCAAAACAACATTGAGGGCTTGGCAGAAATTGATGACCGACGAAGATTGAGATCGATGGACACTCCCAAAGATGAAACTCTTATTGCCAAAATTGATAAAACTATGATCGAGTTGCACCCAGACACTTTCCCGGTCAGTTACATTTAACAAGTCAGATCGACGTTTGTGCTTGGTGTTAGAGTTGATGTATATGGCTCCACTTAAATGATTGCTATGTGTTCTATGCGAGTACACAGAAATGTAAGAAGGTAAACAAAACAAATTTTTGTCGTCGTCGCAAAGCCAGGTTTCAGAGATACTGGTAAGAGAAAATTGTTTATCAAGAGCCGAAAGCAAAATACTGTATTTCGAAAATTTTCACTGATGCGTTTTGCATTAATATAAATAGAAGAATGGAAGACAGGCGAAAACAAGCATTTGAGTTGGTCTGTTGGGAAGTAGGTTTTAGCGCCACAGATAGAGAATTTCAGATTGGATGAGGTTCGCTAGCAGGTTTCGAATAGGTTTAACTAGCAACTTCCAATTTGAATTCCAACTTCCAGTTAACAACACACCGATAACTTACTCGACATTTGGTACCGGAGCATATTCCCACCCAGGCACGCCACTGTGGCGCAAGATTTGAAAGCTTTTCCATATTGCGTAGGTGTACCGTTATCTCTGCAGTGAAATAAAGGTTAACGATTCATTTGGCGCTATGCTTGCATGTTTTTCCTATCTGACACGCTTTATTAACACCTGTCTGCCGCGTATGTCGTCCTTGAACCTTGACGTCACCATTTTCAAAAGCGAATTATTTTCCCCCTCTCCCTCCATTCGACGGCCGACCACTCAGGTGTGTCGCCATCACTAACCAATCACGCGGTTTGAGTGTTGGAATGTTAACACTAAGTGACGCTTTATAGCTCTCTCACAGAATGTACCATTTGCCATGCTGCGCTTCAACCCATCTGACCCGGCGCCTACAAGCTTTTTCCAGGGAAGCCGACCCATTCACCCGACATGAAGGGGGCCATGATGATAGTGTCATGGAAGCTGTACGCAAATTTGGAAGCGTTCCTCCAGGTAAGCTCGGCTGTGTGTTATGTCGTTGCTTCCGCCGGATCGCTGCCGGTATTGCGATTGGAAACAAGGCCTATCATGTCGGAGCTTGCTCGTCTACCGCCTGATATTTTCGCAATTGCGGGAGCCCGGTGTAGATTGCAGACTACACCAAGCTGGTGCAACGGCGCTCGGTCTCAATTACGTGTACTGTGGACAAGATGCTTGTCTGGAAAGTTCGAGTGTGCTTCTCTAGCTTGACATCTGCTGATTGCGCCTCGTTTGAGACCTTCTTGTTCAGGGTCATGGGCACCCCATTTCGTCACATCTTTTAAGTATTCACGCCATGTTGAACGAATAGTATTAGTGAGTCTGAAACGCGATTTCTTTTGCAGCGTTCATTTTTTTATTTATATTGTGTCAGAAAGAACAGAAATTATCGTAGGCTCATCGTTTCCGCTGTTCGCGCAGTAATGAAAATCAGTTCGTCGTTGCTTGAAAATTCTAATGCCTTCTGTGGCCTCTCCACTTGTCGGTATTAACAGGCACAACCATGGGCCCAAAACAGAGCTTGGTGCGTGAGAACCAGATGTAAAAAATGTGGGAAACCATAACACAACGATTTTCCGCAGAAAGCTTTAGCCTTGCATTTTTGTTCTGCAAGAGCAAGAAATCCTTGTGACACAACAAACTTCATCGAAAATTAATTAAAAAAAATGGGTGTAACTCTTGTTTAACTCTGACGTCTGACAAGGGTCTTTGCTGGTCATCCACCTCCACAGAGTGGAATGGCTTATGAATGTTTTAAGGTCATGTGTAGCCCAATTTTTCACATTTCAAAGTTTCCCAACTCTGTTGCGGGATATGCCTTAAGGAGTATGAAAACGCTATTTCCATTCAAGAGTTCTTTCTTCGCAATCTGTGTCAGAAAGAACAACAATCATCGTAAAGTTAGCTGTTCAGCTGTTAACCCACGGTTCACGGTTGCTCGAACAATGCAATGAGTTCTAAGGCCTACGCACCCATCGGTAGTCACCGGTGCAAAAGCAAGAGTAGGAAACATTAGATACAGATGTAGTGGATTGACGAAAACAAAATGCAATTACATGCTCTGGGCCAAATTTACTCCGTACGACAAATTTATTCCCGCAGTGCGCGCTGAGCCCTTTCATTGAACATCGGGGAAACCGTAACTTTTCCTGATTTGTGGCATAGAACGAAGTCGTATAGATTAGATTTCGAATGAATAACCATAGTATCACAGAACAAAAAATTCTTCCTGTAAAAATTGAGAAAAGGTTATGAAGGGCTGCATTTTAAAACCATTCATGTGAGTTGGCTCTGTGTGTGGCGGTTTTACAAAGTGCTATGTAGCCGCATACCACGCTCCCCGTTTCTGGGTTCGGCCATTCCGTACACGTTGATTCCGCACGCGGAGCGACGCCACGTCTAGTGTTACAGCCCCGTCTGCGCTGCTCGTAAGCTCGGGCCTTTGCCCTCTTTATGATCGTCCTCGCCCTGTCGTTCCGCTTAGAGTAGAAAAACTCTGTTTTCGCTCGGGATGGGCTCAAGGGAAGAAGAAGAGTGGGAGATTTTCCTCTGTCTTTCCTCTTCAGGCGGCTGCCAGTGGTCCTTGGACCATGGCAGCGACTTCAGTCATCTGGTCGAGTTGGACTTGTACGTTCGGGTGCGGTCTCCCACTGCTCACTGGTTCCAATTTCGAATAAACAGTGGCCTTCACTCCTATTTTTAGACGGCCAAACCATGTGTCGCAGGTCCGCCCTGCCTTCCCGAACTTTTCATTAGGTTCGTGGCAATATAGTCCTCGGCAGCCACGGCTGTGGTCCACGGTGTTGGGCAAATTTGTTAGTGTGTAGCAGCCTCCACGCCACTGACTACCACTTGGTTAGCCTTCTGTGTGTTGCGGGGCACTTGGCCATCCGTCACCTGTAATGACCTATTACGTACCGACAGGAGACCAGCCTGCCCCTATCGAGATGCTAGAGGAATCAGTCTGGATTGAGGTGGACCTCAATAGGGGCGAGAAGCTGCTAATCGGTGCTTTCTACATATCCACGGACATTTTACTTATTGAATATAATCGAAAATTCACATATGTTGAAAATGTTTCAAATGCACACGCCAGCCATAACTTGATTATACTTGGGAACTTTACCAGCCCATGTATTCACTGGAACGGTATTTCATTCCAGCATAAAAAACCGTTATGTAGCGCAGAAATGCAGCATTTTATTAGATTTTCAAGCGTTCCCCTCCTTGCAGCTGTTCTGCCGCAAAGAAAACTTCTGTGGTGATGTTCTGGATGTGCGGTTCTCTCACTTGAAAAACGTAGAAGTGTGTGCCTCCGATATATCTCTTATATACCCCTACAAGTTCCACCCCCTCTTACTGTCGGTCTCTGTCGCTGCCCAGCATCGCTGTGGCGGTGTTGATGGTTGTGCACTTCCACGATATAATTTCAAGCGTGGAGAATATGCTAGGCTGTATCACTTTTATTCATCTGCTGAATGGTCAAGTGTTTTTGATGTGCATGATGTTGACGAACAGGTTCGATGTTTTACCGAAATTGCCAGGAGTGGATGGAAAAGTACATCCCTCTTTATAAGCCTGTTTATTCCAAATTTCCCCGCTGGTTCTTTAAAGAACTTCAAAGTTCACTTACACTTAAGCCCAGAGCCAACAAAAAGGCAAAGCATTCTGGGCTTGACAAATGAAAAGCGGAGTTTAGTCCGTATCGCTCACTTTGTAAAAGCCTCTAGAGGCGTGACCACCAGCTCTATATAGGGTCCTTGGAGGCTGCTGCGTCTCAGAAACCGGCTGACGGCTGAATGCATGTATGCGGCCGTTCTAAGGGGTCCAAAGAACACATTAGCCTCCTTAATTCCGTTGGGGAACAGATTGAGGATGTTGTCACCAGCTTTGCTCAGTACTTTCATTCTCTCTTTCAAATTCAAGATGCTAACGACAAGTGCCTATAGTTCAATAAAATATCCAATTTAGTACACGTTTGTTCAATGAAAAACTTGTCAATGATAGCCTTAAACAGATGAACCCATCATTTTATTGTGGTGCAGATGGAATTCCAGCAGCCCTCATGAAAGCTTACGTCAACATTTTTGTGCCTGTTTCAACGTCCATTTATACTGTTTACTTTTTGGGAAATTCCCTCGTGCATGTAAGACCGCAAGAATATTTCAAATATTTAAGTGTGGTAATAGGTCAGCTGTTACCAACCTCAAAACTCTTTGAGTCAGCTCTGCACAGAGCACTTGGTGCCTGCCTTCAGAATGTCCTGATAACATATCAGCATGGCTTTTTCTCGGGTCGATCGACGGTTAGAAATCTTGCAAGCCTTATGACACTTGCTCTGGCTGCTGTTTGAGAAAACGGCCATTTTGCCGTCATTTATTTTGACCTCAGTAAGACGTTTGATGTGGTGAACCATCAATTAATTATTAACAAGCTTACTGCGTCGGGCGAAGACGCTGCCCTAGTTGCCTTGTCCAACTATCTCCTTGACCGGTCCTTTTACGTAGATGTAAACAGCAAAAAGTCACGTGTTTACACTGCAAAAAGTGGTGTACTTCAAGGTTTCGTGCTGGGTCCACAATTGTTTGCTATCTTTGTCAATGACGTGTCAACAGTCCTAACAGAATCTTCATTTCTTCTATGCTGATGATGTCAAACATAGCGGTGTTCAAGACTGCTCAGCTTTGCAAAAGGACGGGTCGGAATTATCAGTCTGGGGCAGCAAAATCTGATCAATTTTGAACCCTGCTAAAACAAAGGTTATCCCGTACAGCCACGAAACCCAAAGTATACTGCTTTCCTACAGTATTGAGGTCGCTCCTCTACAAAGGGTTGAGGAGATTAGGGACCTCGGGGGGCTTCTCGATAGTACTCTATCTTCTTCTCCTCATATTAAGCTCATCACCTGGTGAGCGCTCCGCAGTCTTGCAAATGAAATCTGTGTCGGATTTCAGAGGAATTCTCCTCTCCATATCCATTTCTAATACTATACAATGCAATATGTATCCCTCAGTTAGAGTATGCTTCTCTTGCCTGGGACGGCATCTCCAAATCTGGTAGTGAAATAATAGAACGTGAGAAGACGTTTTTATCCATATTTAAGCACCATCATCACATTCACAGTCCGGGTCCTGATTCTGACGTAACCATAGTTCCTTGCATCCCTTCCTTGAACTGCAGACGTATGCGTGCCGATCTTACGTTTCTTCATAAAATTGTTAATGGTGACCTTCCTAGGGGAGACTTGCTCAGCTGTTTAGAGTTTAGGGTTCCACAAAGGCCACCAGGTCACATCGCCCGTTCTTGACCGCTGCGCCCCACTCCTATGATTCTCCGGTGGGCCGAATACTGAATTCGTGCAACCGCTATTTTGACCGCATTGACATCCTTAACTGTTCCTTTAAAATTTTCCCTACTGCACTGTTCAATACAGTATGTTCAACATCTATGATGTCTCGGTCATTCTTTTTTTTTCTAGGTTGCTGGAGTTTAGTTTCTCGGCGGTTCTGTTTTTACCAAATGATAGTTATCTATTATTTGAAACTTTCCTGTGACTTGCTCCTCTTATCATTTGTGTGTATACTTTGCCGTTGTTTTCTTTGTAATACTGTCAAACTTTGTTGCTCTCCTTGTTATGCGGTCTTTACAATAAGCAGAGGCACAAAGCCATCTTTTTTTCTTTTTTACTGCAGCTACCTTTCACTCCACCTGTGTTTTATTTATGTCATTTTCACTTTTTCGATTTGTGTGTGTGTTCTCACTTGTTTGTTTGTTGCAATATGTTTCTTGTATTTTGTTTTTATGTAACTATACGTGCGGCAGCATAAAGGCCAGTGGTTTTTTCTGGGCACGTAAATAAATATGATTGCTTGGTGGATTGACAGATTATTGTTATTATTATTGTTGGGAATATAACGTCGGTGTCATTAAGGTGTTCTTCATGTATCCACTCTAGGAGACTCGCAGGGAGAGCATTGAGTGCGCCGGTTGGAGCTTTAGTAGTAATTTATTGATTGCAGGGTTAAACGCACGGACGCAACGCAGGCGATGGGGCCAACTGTAGTGGAGGGCTCCGGATTAATTTTGACCACCTGGGGATCTTTAACGTGTGCTGAAATCTTGTACAAGCGGCCGTTTTTGCTTTTCGCCTCCATCAGAAAAGCGGCTCCGCTGCCGGGAATCAAACCCGCGACCTCGTTCTCAGCAGCGCAACGCCTTAGCCACTGAGCCACCGCGGCGGGTAGCTTTACATACTGTAGTAGCTTGTCGTTCACAGCTGGCACGGGCGATCGGCACAAGTGTCACGCTCTATCATGCCACAATGGATCTAATCAGTGCAATCGGTCGCTACACGCCACAACTCAGGTGCGGACGCTCGCTCTCGTCCGGCAGCTCACTTTCCGTTACGGCATGGGTAGGCCGTACTTGCTTCGCTCCGCCTAAGAGTGCAACCGATGAAAAGCGCGGCCGTTCCCAATAATCGCAGAATTATCTAAAATAGCATACTATGCAAAACACTTTACTTTCCATAAAAATCTGCAATATTTCTGTGAACCATGCATTTAGTTTTTTTTTTCATATGTTTTGTTTTGCCGCCCGGCCGTGCCAGGCTGTGTTAACCTGGATGATCAATCCATCGAGATCTTAACGCGCTGTTACAATCATAACTGGGAAGCCGGTACCACCCACCACCCCGAATGGAAGCACGCAAAGGTCTCGCTCATTCCTAAACCCGGCAAGCCTCTCGACCTCGCGCATCTCTGGCCCATCTCCCTCACCTCTTGTGTAGGAAAGGTCCGCCAACATGTCATTCATGCACGCTTGGTACAGCATCTCACGCACACATGGCAATTCCCCTCCACCATGTTCGGCTGTCTGGCCGGACTCTCCACTCAGGACATTCACATCCAACTAAAAGCATTACATAATAACTCCCCAGTCTCGTGTAGACTGCAGCGATACTCGCCCTCGATTTGCGAAAAGCTTTCGACCGAGTCTCACACAAAGCCTTTCTGCAAAACCTGGCAGCCTTAGCTAGCTCCGGGGGCTGGTGCTTACAATTACATTCACAATTTCCTTACCGATCGCACTGCAGTCTTTCAGATCAAAGACCTACGCTCTGATATAATACACCTACCCTCAATAGGCACCCCACAGGGCGCTGTCATGGCGCCACTGTTATTCAGTATAGCGATGATTAATCTCCCGTAACAGTTGAATAGCATACCATCCCTTCATCACAGTCTTTATGCCGACAGTGTCACCTTGTGGGTGACCGGGGGCAGTGATGGGCACATTGAGGATACCCTTCAACAGAGAGCAAATGTCGCCGCTGCCTACGCATGTGGCAGCGGTTCTTTCTTTGTGATGCCGCATGGGTTCTCTCATTTGATAGAGAGGGCGTTTTGCCCTTTAATAATGGACTGGAATAGTCTTCTGGGATCACCAGCGTTCTTGATATAGTTATACGGTTCGAGAAACAATCACGCCGAAAGATAAATGCTGGCCGAGTGGACGCCGCCATATTCCATTTGCCACCACTGGCCTGCGCACGTCAGCATGTTGACTGTGTATTCGCCGCTCGCCGCCTGTGTATTCTTTGAGTTGTTAAGGCCATAGAGTTTCTTACAATATACTCTAGAGAGGAATCTGGCGCTAGCGTCTATGCAGCTCACATCAAGGCCGTCTGTGTAGCCATGGGCTGCCATTAGATCATGCACTCGCCTTAGTTTTATAATTGGCTTAGATTGAAACACTTTAGTGGCCGTATATTCGAACACAGTGCCACAAAAAACGCAAAAAATGGTGTGTTAGTGTGCAAGTGGAAAACAAAACTGACTCTTTTAAAGCTAAGGAAAAAGGAAGTGAAGCGTATTTTCTCAGGAACGGTTGAGCCTACTATTCTGCAGACCAAGCTAGTAGTTAACACCCATGTCAATATTTGGGGGAAACAAGTTAGGAAAGCTTTTTGAGCGTGCCTATGAAAACATCGTCTTCGTGGTGAACCGATGCACCGACCGTGAGCTACAGTTTAACAAAACTTGTTGCTGAGCGAGTTCGTGCATATTTGAAGAAAAAAGAACATGTGGCGTTAAACAGTCCCGGATGAAGACAAGATAGGAGAGAAAGAGGCGTCCGTATCTGTCGTATCTTGTCTTCGTGGAAGTACGTTTTTTTTTTCGTCAGCTACAACTTTCGCGGCGGCATATTACCCGCTCAGTCATACGTTCTTCGACTGTGGCATGACCTACGTGAGGCACGATCACGCACTGCCTGCCGTTTCACCAAATACGGCTACCCCAGACCAGGGCGGATTTCGGCTTCCTCGTAGCTCATAGATGTGTCAATGCATAGTGAAGCAAGCAAATCCCAAAACCCCTTAAGAATCCACCAGTCATGACAAGCCCAAGCCACAATGGGGTCTTCTCATAAACACCCGCGACGACATGAATTCCCAAGTACAGTTTCCTCTCTAGTATACTTACTAAGAAACTCTATGGTTAAGGGAACAGAGGTTCGCTCCAATAACCTTGGTTTTCCTTCAATACAGCTGCGTCGTCTTTGGATACTTCACAATCTGAAAGCCTTTCGTTGGTATTGCATTTCATTGATATCGATCGTTGGTATTGCGTTGCCATTTCGGTCATGGTGTTTTGATTTTGGCAGAAGTATTTTCGTTTTTGTTTTGCGGTCATTATATCTCGATGTTACCCGCTTTTATTTCCACTGTGGTCAAGCTTCGCCTGCACCCCTCTATCCGGAATGGAGGAGTTCGTGAATTCTTTTGAGTAATTTTTATAGCCGGTGTGACTAATTTTATTTGGTAGTTTGTATGCGTTTAACCTGGTTTCAACACCTTTTCATTAGCTTAGATATAATGCGTGTCACCCAGGACAATGATGTGATGGGATGCCTTGATCTCGTATAGACGCGTTCCCAACGACATGTATATTCAACGTACCGCACTTTGGGCGAGAACGGGCCTACCACCCTACCATTCAGCTAACTGTCGGTGGGTGTAAAATGGACCTTTCTAACTTGTGCTTCAAGAAAGCCCCTCAAATGCGGTGTCAGCTTTTTCTGCAAATATAACGTCAATGGGCAGGCGGACGCCTACCCTCTGTCGTTGTAAAGAAGTTGTGACGTTAAGTGGCAGTAGTTTTAGGTTTGTACAACACGTCGCATCGTGTAAAAGTTAGCAAACAGAAGGAAACTAAAGTTCTCTCCGTCCCTACGAATATGCAAAATAGACCTTCCACGAAACGTCCGTGATGTGTTAAAAGCAACATGGAACTATGTTCTTCAGTGCGCAGTACAGGGTGGTGTATGAAGTGCTGCTGTCGGGTTGGAAGGGGTACATCGCCCAGACTGACTCACACCTTAATGACCGGTTGAAAGAACACGGACTATTAATGGTTACCAACCCCCAGGATTGTCATTTGTTTGTCTAGTGCCATGGACGTGGCGGGTTGCGTATCATTTTCTAGAGCGAAGCTGTATCTATGCTTAATCACCCCAGTTCCCGCGCCCGTGTGGAAGAAAACCAGGCGACTGGAGGTCCGCGAAGGGAAAATATTAAAGCCACTTCCACGCCGCTTAAATCTGTTTAAATAGTGGAGCAGGCTTCGGCACTTTGGCGGCAACCTCACGCAGAAGCGGAGCTCACTTACAACGCCATTCGTTGCGGTATGTAGTGCGTTCTCGAGGCTGACCCAGGGGGGTTTGGTAGTTTCTCCATGCATATACGTCGGGTGGAAGTTCGCCGCGTGCCGAGAGCTTGCGCTGGACCACAGTCGAGGTGGTTGAGCCATCTGTGGGCTCAGCGGACTACCTTCACCCGGACGTCCATATAGGCGGTGGCGCCCTCTGTCGGCCCAGAGGGGTATATATACCTTCGCCTGGCGTGACGTGCATCGGTTTCTCCTGGCGTGACAAGCATCATCCCCGCTGTCAGAATTCAGCCCCGCTGTCACAATTCATAAGAAATCGGATCATGTGGCATCCATATGTCTAGTTCTTATATTTCCTTCACAAAAATGTCTTTCCGGCAATTAATTTGTTTCTAAAGGTGAAGGCGACATTAAAAGATTGGTGTAGGCTTTTACTTGTAACATGGCTGTCCAATACTGCGTGTTCCGCAGTTAAGCATTGTTGCAGCGCCACGTTACACCTTCCACCGTGGCTGCCGCTTTCCCACCGCGGCCGCGGCGTCCATAACCCCCTTGATATCACTATGCTTTCATTTTAGGTACTGCAGGACGTGCACGCGCCGGCAGGCTGGTCGCGCACAATGTCCATATACCCGTTCTCCTGGGCGAATATTCAGCGTTGGTTTCTCACAGCCAGATGCGACCTGATTTCTATCCTCCGTGCACCTGTGGTTATCAATGGGGTTTTTCGGCGACTGTAAGATTTTTACGACGCGGGAGAGAAACAGATAGCCCCTTGTTTCTTCGCGAATAAAGGTCCACTCCTTGCTAGTTTAATTCAACCAGTCGTCCAGGAATATGCCCACTCGCAAATTACAAGCACGAGTGGTTTGTTTTCTGCGCTCGTTGCACTTCGCCCGGCTCGGCAGGTGATCGTTCTTCACAGAGCGGAAGGGCACTGATTTCTTGCCTTGCGTTGTCGGATAGAGCCTCACAGAGCATAAGGTGAGAGATGGTATTGAGGCCGATTTGACAATAAGATCAGGATTTGCATGAGTTTGCGTGACATCGCCTCCGTATATTGCAGCCCCAAAAAAAAAAGAAGAAAAAGGGAGACGGGTACAAAATATGCGTAAGAAAGAAAGCTTCCTTGAGAGGCTGCGTCAATAATAGAGGACACATATACGATAAAATAAAGAAACGGCCGTACACACTCTCATCTTTCCTTAATTTAACTGCGCGAAAACATGTGGAGACAGAATGGGGGACAAATAATACCAGACGTGGCGCAGTTGGCGAATTTATGAACTCGCCCAATTCACTGTACTCTTATCTTTCTACTGAGCGGCTTGTGTCAGGCCTATTCTGGCACGGCATTATTTAAAGTGCTACACTTACAATGTGCAGAGTGTAACAACAAAAAAAGAATCGGCACATCTAAAAACGGTCAATACAAAATAAAAAGATACCATATGATAAGTACTAACTTGGGTATGTATTCTAAGCTCTCCTAGGAAATTATTTTTTCTGTTCAAAATTTTCGGCATGGAAATTATTTCAAGACGCGGCAACATCTTCAATACATTTTGCATACCATAACCCGTACGATAAGTAGGCACCTGCCAGATTTTTGGCTTTCGGCTGGCATCAGCAGGTTCATTAACACATAGGCAGCCAAGAAGTGTACGTACATTATCATAACCATTTTTTATCTTTTTTGTGTGCGCGTCGATCAGCCTCACGTGGCGCATGTCAAATATCTTTGTGATGTTGTGCAGTTCAAGCAAGTGAGCCGTGTGCGCCCCATAACCATGAGTGTGAATTGAGCGGAGCATACTTTTATGCCGAACAAAAATGTTGTGCTTATTTACCATAGTTGTGTTCCCCACACTAAGTGAGCATAGTTCACATGAGACGGGAATACTGAATTATATAGCAGCAATTAATCTTAAGTTGGTAGTAAATACCGGTGCCCGCTGACGATTCCTGTTATCCTTGAAAGCTTGTAAATTTCATTAACACCTTCGTCCCAAGTTGAGTGGCTTTTGAAAATTACACCCAACACTTTAGTTTTTTCTACAACTTCTGTAGCGTCACGACCTCACCGTACATGAGTAGGAATCACACCTGGTTTGTTTCGCGGTCTAAAGAACACCGTTTTTGATTTTTTGCATTTCTTTAGGTTGTTAAACTCAGAGCAATGTTGCACTTTTTTTAGAGTGATGTCGGCTTTTTTAGTGGTATCCTAAATAAAATTAGAGGAAATCAATAAAGCTACTTCATCTGCATATAGTATACAGTTCGAATTTGTATCAAGATCTACAATATAATTAATATACAACTTAAACCGGAGCGGCCATAAAATACTACCTTGCAGCACGCCTGGAAGAATTTTTATAACTGATGACTAGAAATTTACAATTGAAACATATTGCGCGCGATGAGCGAGGTATGATGCTAGAAGGCTTCGAATTAACTCCTGAAAACGCATTTTTTTTTAGTTTCAATAGAAGTCTACCAGGGTTATTTGTGTCAAAGAACTGTGAGAAGTTGAAGACACAAAACAAAACTATGGATGCTGCGTGTTTTCTTTTCCTTTATTTCCGTCATATTGAAATTCCAAGTCGACGAATAGCAGTTCTTGGTGTCGCAAACTACAGCAACGCCTCTTTTTTTTTTCCTGGCTTCGTTTGCAGGCTCCTGCGTATCATGTTGCCGTCGTGGCGCTTCTGCTCGCTTCGGCTCTCTGGTTTCTCCTTTGCAAGAAGCCCCAGATGGGTGCTGAAAAGTCGGGACTCACCGAGAAGGTATGTAAATACCGAAGTGAACAGTGTGACGTTAAACTGCGTCTACTCACAACTTTATAGGCGCAAATTTAGCGTTTGGATGCATTCAAGGGACCTGCAACACTTTTTTTACTTTTTACGAAATCCTAAATGTTTTGAGAACTTGGTTGAAAAGAGCACTAAGTACTTAGATTATGTCAAGAGACCCTGCAACAGTTCTATTCTCGAAATATGAAATGCCTTAACAACGCAGACATCAAGTTCATCTAGTACTTGAATTAGGTCAAGGGACCATGCAACACTTTCGAAGTAATGCTTTCTACCTCTACCAGCCAACAGTTCTTTCGCGGCGTGCGGGACAAGAAACTGCGAACGCGGCGGAAGCCGCGCGGGAGGGGAGTGGGTGGCGGAGGGTTTCATTCACGGAGCACACTGTAGATGATGCGGCAAATTTACCCAAGGTTCTTCGCGCTGAGGTGCCTGCTCGCCGGCGCCCGCGTCGGCGGTACGGCTCTGTCGTATGCTTCAGCGCCGGTTGTTTTGAGCCTGTTTTGGCGCAACTCGCGTCCATTGCGCGCTTTCTTCGCACGGCTTGATTAACTTGTTTGACAGCACCTCCTAAGTAACTCGTACCCGACGGAATTAAGTGGTCGTATGGCAAATATATGTTAAGGAGTGGTTTGAATGGCGGGAAAACAAAATGTAGAGACCACACACTCTAAACTTTTTTGCCTCCCATATACTCCCTAGAGGTTCTTTTTCGCTTGTCCTCTAGTGATCCTCCTTGTAGGAGTTTTTTTTACTACATGGAACAGGGAGGTTTTGTTTACCTCCTCAAAACAGGGCGTTTTTAGGTGATGGAAAGGAGGTATTTAGGGAGTGTTAAGAAATGTCCGGGAGAATTTAAGGAGTTGAAAATGGAGTATTCTTTACTTTTAAAGGGCGTTTTTAAGTGATGTTTATGGAATTTTTAGGCGGTTGAATAGGAGCCTATTATGGCTCCCTTGGGAAGTACTTATGGTATTTTAGGGGCGTTTTTAGGAGGTTCAAGGGAAGCATTTACTTCTTTTGCATGGAGTTTTGCCAAAGCTTGGGGAGTTTTGTAGGCCTTCCGAAAGGAGTTTTTCGAGGCCACAAGGGAGAATTTCTAGTTCCCTGCGGGAGTACTGATTTCACACGGTTTTTGTCGATTTCAGGTTTATTTCAAACGAACTTTCGCAGACAAGTTTACATGGTACATGGTGTACACAAGGAGGTTCCGAAATAAAAACTTAGGGCGACCTTCTATAAGAAAGCACAAATGGTACATTGCTAAATAACACGCCAGTTAGGAATGGAAGACAGCAATACGATGCTAGTTGAATAAACCGTAGAAACAATATTACTAGATGAACTGGAAATACGCGAAAAATAAAGATAGGCACAAACACAACCGCATGGTAAGTGAAATCATTATATAATACTAGCGGATCGAGAACGCGTCGGTACTTATCAGAACTTATCAGTACGCATCAGTACTCAGTACACAAAGTGAAAAAAATGGTTCCAGTGGTTTACAATAACAAAAAAAGTTTTCAGTTGGTGGTGAAATGAGCGAGAGCAGTGTGCTAGTTGAACAAATTGTAGAAACAATATTAATGCAAGAACTGGAAATACACGAAAAACAGATCAGCACAAACACAACCGCATGGTAAGTGAAATCATTATATAATACTAGAGGATCTAGAACGTGTCAGTACTTATCAGAACTTATCAGTACGCATCAGTACTCAGTACACAAAGTGAAGAAAAAATGGTTGCAGTGGTTTACAACAACAAAAAAATTTTTCAATTGGTGGTGAAATGAGCGAGAGCTGTGCAGAGATTTGATATTGAAATGTAACGTGCACTTTGTAGGTGGTAAAGGCACAAGAGATAAATGATGCAGGAGACAGACAGCAGTGAGATGGCTATGGATAAATGAGTAATATAAAGAACAAAAAATATGCTGCACAAAATACCAGTGCGTTTTGATAAAGACACAAATGCGCCAAGAAAAGTGACCGAGTCTGACGGGTTAATTGCAATGATATAGAACAGAATGGGTGCTATCGCGACAGCTTCTTTAGAGTGAGAACAAAAAGCCATGAAATTCATGTTTTTCGGATAATTTTTAGTTGATTAATTTCGCACCTGTTGCCAACATTATTTAGATAATTGTTTCAACTTAAATTAGTTTGTTAAAATTATTGCTTCACTAAAAGATAGCTGTATTATCAGCATACAGAACGGCCCATCAAATAGCCTCTTTTCAGTAAAAAAAAAGAAAAAAGAAAAAGTCAGAAACATAATACGGAATTCTTTTTGACTACTATCCAATGATTACAGGGTTGAAAACAAATAAAATATTAGTGAGCGATATTCATGCGATAAAAGTTAATTATTTCTAAATCCTTCACACGTGGTTTGGTGCTGGCAAGGTCCAAAATGGCATGTTCCACAAACGTTAGAGCTCTGTGTGCCTTCTTGGGATATTGAATGTTCCAAACCCAGAACGATGCAAACAGACTACACAGTCCTCCCAGTAAAGATGATGCAGTCAAGACACGCTGGCCATCGATGTGGAGGCCAACTTCCGCGTTCATGGAATGCAGGCAGGTAGTCAAAGGAACATCTGTCTGAAAAAGCAAAAAAGAAAAAAAAAATGCCCCACACGTAAAATTCTTACTCATTTCAATACTCATTCTTACCGACCAGAGCGGTAAGAATGAGTCAGAGCCTTGAACGAAAACAACACAAAGACTTATATTTGGACAGGCAAAACACGGTACAAGCACGTGGACAGGAACGTAAGAGGTAACTTAGAATGAATACAAATGCCAGCAACAGTTCTAATACAAAACATACAATCAGGAGCGTTGACAAATAGATATTACAAAGTAGAGCAGTTAACTAAAAAGAACACGAACAGATCGATACATATGAGAGACAGAGTCCCACAATATTCATCTACCAGGCCAGACGATGCACCGCTGCCGGAGGCGATTCGGCTACCTGAGAACGACGCCCAAACGTAGCTAACTTGCTTCGGCGCTAGTCTCTTTTTTTTATAACTGCGCACTTCGCGGAGATAAAGGGCACAACCCGCAACGCGCCTGCCGCCGACGAGCGCACCACTTGCCTTTCTTCCTTCTAGAATCATCGACACGCCTTAGCACTGGCAAAGCTACGCTCGCCCCCTCGACAGAACTGAGCTTCGGTGAAAGCTGAGCAGCGGAGTTTTTGTTTTGGTATTTTCTTGCCGGCAAGTGGTCGCGTTACCGCCGCTTCGTTCGACAAATTCCAGCGTTTTCTAGGGGCAAATAGAACTGAACTGAATGAATCGGACGACTTAACAAGAATTAGGCCCTGAACAATAAAAAATGAAAAAAAATATACGGTACTTTTAGACGTCGTACGCTCGAGTTTGTGGCAACGTACCCGTGTGCGGCTCTGTCCTGAAGTTCGGAGAAATGCAGGCGGGTTGCGTTCCTTTTCTCGTCTTGCATTACGCTTTCTTTTAAATATGAGCGCCCTCTTTCCCGACCTCTCTACGTTCCTTCTCGCTTCCGTCTGACTGCGCTGATTTTCGCCAGCATGAAGTAACCGTCACGTTGCTTTGAAACGACGCCGCGCGCGACAAGCGATTTTATCTCGAATGCCCTGTTACAAACCGGCTTACAAAAGAATGCGAATGCATACCCCAAAACCCCCAAACAAGTAAAATAAAACGAGTGAGCGCTTTTTTCCTTGTTCGTGCGTGTACGTGCTGTGTGCGGCACGGGTATTTCGCAGTTAAGCCTATCCAAACGTTTGACAAACGCATTGACTGATGACAGACCACTTACCAGCGAGCTGTCCGCAACTGTCGCCGTATCCAAATGCTGTTAGCGGCTGTTCGTCGTGTGACAGGGGCACATAAAAATCTTTCCACCAAATGGCACTACTAGTCCTTCGCAAATAAGAAAAAATGATGGCCCAAGGCGAGGCGCTTGAAGCTTCGGCAGCACCAAGTCACCGGCCGCGCTGCATTGATTGCGCGGAGGTTGTTTACATCCGGGCAGCAAGTCATGCCGCCAGGGCAAGTTGAGTCGCTGCAGTCGGGTGCGTTGGCGCGCTGGCACGAGAATTTAAATCGTCTATATATGCGCAAGCAAGCGAAACAGATGAACATTGCAATTGTTTGCAACGGCGAGAACTGTCTCTTCGTTAGCAGCAGAGTTTGACAACACCTATCGCCAAAATAAACAGATTGAAACAACACGGCCGCGCTGTCTGCCTCTGATCGCGCTGGTTGAAGCATCTATACGGGTATACGTACGGTATCGGTTTTGTAGCTGTATGCAACCGTCGCGTCCTGCTTACTCGTTCTAATTGGCATTAGGCCACGGTTGAAGTGCTGATACACGGAAGCAACACAAGACTAACATGGCGACCGCCCGCTTGAGATGATTACCTCCGATGGGGAGTTTATTGTGGACGTGGTAGTTTACAAGGAACCGAACGCCATCTCACAAATGGTGTTAAGTCGTTCTAAATCCTCCCTTTTGCTACACGGATGGGCAACGGTACTACCATGGAGGTTCGTCCACATTTTTAGATCATGCCTAGGGAGTACATTTTTTGCTATAGGTACTTTCCAGGGCACATTACTTGATTAAAACTCCATTTCCGGCTAGTTTGCGTTTACAGTGCATGCAGACAGCTGGCCCCTAGAGAACCGCTACATTTTGCACACTCCTTGCCACGAATGGGACGCCGTTTTCTAAATTGATGAATACCAATTCAATTGTGTTTTATGAGGTATTACACAAGACGGAAGGAGCAACTAGTGCTCATAGAGAGCGATTTTAAAAGTTCCCTCAGCTTTCTCGCAATTCCCAAACTTACTAAAGTAATTAGTCTAAATCAGTATAAATGGGAATCACTAAGCTAACACGCCGAATTGTTGTGGTGACACGCTTGTGTCGCGCGGTGGTGGAGCACCGAGCTAGCTCATCAGGATGGCTAGGTTCCGCTGTCTCACCCTTTTAAAAACGCTCCTCTCCAGACTCCGTTTCCTTTCTGCCGACGCATGGCCGGGCTACGCCGGCGGCGTTCAGCGCTTTAGCCCGGCCGTGGCCGACACTGCTGCGTTCGGGACTCCGCCCACGCGAATTCTAAGTAACGGCTGGCGAAATCTCAGAATCTCTTGTTTCACTCTTTGTGGAGCCACGTATGTGAATTCAAGTGATGTCGCAAGGGCAATTATTTTGGGTGTTGTTTAAAGTTTTGCTTTCCAACCACCTTCACAGTGTAGATTGGAGCCAATTTTTTAAACTATCTTTAAAACCTGAATTTCTTTGATAACGTAGTAAAGAGTCGTATTCAGTATTACAGTCGTGGTTTTTCAAGTACCCGACCCAAATATCAGCGCTTTACTCCCATGAACTGAGGAAGTAGCCACTTTAAGCATTTTTCTCTCTTTCTCGGTCCGGGCATTGGTTGCGCTGTTGAGTGACTGGAGTGGAGCTATATCGCGTATCTTGACCGACTTAGCAACACACGCATTCGACAAGCACTTTTAAGAAAACCGCAAGAAAACCAAAGGAGCAATCGCTGCGGGAGCTAGAGTAAAACGTCGTTATAACGAAGTTGAATGGGGAGTAATAATTGCTTCGTTATAACTACTACTTCATTATAACCAATGTCCATTTCTACCCACAATTTACATGCGAGAGAGGATTTACTCGCCATCAAAACTCACAGCATCAGGAGAAAACAAGAAAAAATAGTAAAATAAAAACTGCAAATAATCGCTACTTTATTCAAGAAAAACAGCTCATTATTGATCTTTCGACAGAACATGAGCTGGCGCCTGACTACGCAGAGGAACAGTCCTCGGATCTACGCCGTCCTACGCAGACTCATACGCAGAGTCCTAGGACTGTTCCTTGTGAAGGAACAGTCCTACCCAAAGGAACAGTCCACGTCTTTTTCAGCCGAATGATGGCTTTTTCAGCTGCAGCCCAGCTTTCGAGTCACTCATCGCTGTCATCGTGAGCGCCAAAAAGCGGCGCAGCCGACCCGCCGCATCCCGGTAGAGTGCCTGGAGGAACATCCATGCACCATACAAGGAGCCTGGGAGACGCTCACCCATGCGCGTGTGTCCAGAGGCTGGCTGCATTTTAGCGCGCTGGAGTTCATGGCCCCCATCCAGAGGGAGCTTTGAATTATTGCAGCCGTGATGCGACGTAAACCGACGTGCTCTATAAGACATTTACCTGACGGGTACAAAAATGACCCGTAAATGCTCGTTGTGGAAAAAAACGGTTCGTTATAACCACTGTAAGGAAATTTTGGCATACTTAAAACGAGGTCCTAAGTGCATTTCAAGGGGAATTTTATTCACTTCGTTATATACATCAGTTCGTTATATCAAGGCTTTGCTGTAGAGAACTGTATAGGAACTGTTTTTACTGTATATGAACCTAGCAATCGGATGTCATATGTGCTGTCGCGACCAAATCGCGCTGTATTGCTCTGTGTAGTGCACCTACAACTATAACATCCCAGTGCTTCCAGACACGAAGAAAAGTGAAAGCGTTTATTGGCAGGGTTGCAGGATCCCTTTCATTTGCTGCCTGTTCTGCGTGTATCCTTTTTTAATCAGAGGTGCCATGCAGACATAAGGCAAGGATGTTTCATTTAAAATACGGCTTTGTCAACCCTTTAAACAATGGTACCTATTTCATTGCAAACTACTTAAAAAAATTTAGTTATTAAAGACAACAAATGAAGCAGCTGTGACCCTCAGCAACTTCCAAGCGAAGTGTTTATGACATCACACAATATTGTTTACACTACTACTTCCGGCCGCCCACGGAAGCCATCGCCAAGAACCATGACTGGGCGATTGCCGTTACGCTTGCAGTTTTCTTTAATCTTTTTACTTCAAAGCTAACTTGCAGTCAACACACTGATCACTGGAATTTCAGTGTTGGCCCAAATTACGTCACACTTTCCCATTCTACGTCACTGTTGCACGAAATTAGAAAGATTTTCAGTGCTTCATGCGTCTTTTCGGTTAAAACGTGTCTTTCCCAGCAAGAATGGAGCTGCCAAAGCGAAGTGTTTTCTAAATGAACAAAGTTATGTTTTGTTTTCATAGCCCTTTTAGCGCGGAAAATTTGTCTCACTGCTCTTTAGTGACCCCGACGTCCACATAAACGGTACAAAAACCCGAGGAAGACCAGAAGGTAGACAACAAATGCGAGCCGTGGTTAAGGATTGAATGATTAACAAAGTTCACTAATATATACTTACTGCTTGAATTTAATAATACGTATGCCCGGATTGAGATTGTTTAGGATCAATTACAGTGCATTAGGATGGATTAGAGAATAAGGCAAATTAACACAGATTGGGGACGGTAAAATAGCGTGGCGTCTGGGACGTTGGATTGACGCGTATATAAAATGTGCCTGTCGAAACAGTACGCCAGACTCTCGCTTCCAAAGCACCTAAGCAGACTTAGGTGTCCCGACAAATGTGTTTGATCTCTTCCCAGTTCCAACGGAGATACTAAGCCCAAAGGGAGCCACAGGCATCCCGCGTCTCACGCGTACTTTGCCCGCTAAATTGGTCTCGACGGCTGTTCATTGGCCTCTCATTCGCAACAGCAACTGAGCTGTGGCATTATTTGTGGTCGCGCTTTAATTTTGTCACGAAGACACTACTTTGAAATCTGTGACGCAACATCGTGGCAGATTGAATTGTTACGTCACCTCCGACCGATTTTAAATTGTTTGTCATGTTTTACGGGTTCGCAAAGGTACACGACACGTATGTTGTCGCGCTAAAGAGGACAATAACGCATAACTACCCGAAATAACCTTGATGTTGACCTCTTCGAAAAACTAACTAAGCTTGGAAACAAACGTGCATTTGCTATATTGCTTACTGCCATGCTTTTGTGCTCGACAGTTGGCCAAATTTTCTCAAGAGATTGGAACTTAAACCACTTACACGGCGGCGAGTAATTAAAAAGGACCTAATTTTTAGCGGTTTGTGTTCATTTTCGCAGCTAAGAACGAGTGCTGGGTACTTTTTAGTTCTGACTTCCAATACATACGCTTTTACGGCTGTCACATATTACGTCACTCTTTCCCATATTACGTCACTGTAACGCGAAATTCGAACGATTTAGATATTTCTTCCCGTTTTTCGGTTAAACTACGTCCTTCAGGGCAGGACGGGAGCTACCAAAGCATGTCTCCGTAATTTCTTTTTGTGGCTGCCTATTCTTCTTTTGGAACTGCGAGAAACACTCAAGCGATGACTTCTGGGTCTACAGCTCTTGGTCGCCATCGTCATAAATTGCTTCTGCCATTATGTTCGAGTTTAAAGTTTAAAGCCTGTCAATGAAGGTCTCGAAGTAAAAGGATGCTGAGTACGCATGGAAAAGTTATCACCATAATCATAATCAGCCTACTCAGGTCAACTGCAAGAAGAATGCCTCTCCCATTGACCTCCAACCACTTCTGTCCTGCGCTTCTCGAGTCCACAGTTTACCCCCGAATGTCTCTATTTTGTCTCTCCATCGGGTTAATGGCCTTCTCCTTCTTCTAGACACATCTCTTGGCATCCACTCTGTTACCCTAATCGTCCGCCGCGTGTCGCTTGGTATCACTACATGGCCAGCCCAAGTCCTTTTTTTTTTTTGTTCAATGATATCTTCTACTCTAGTGTGTTCTCTGATACAGGTAGCTCGTTTCCTGTCCCTTAGTGTAACTCCTAACATTATTCGTTCAAAGTCCCGTTCAGCTGACCCAAGTGCGCTTTCTAGCTGTTAAGTAAGGCGCCAAGTCTCAGCTCCTTATGTAATCACCGGCAGTATGCACTAGTTTTTTTTTTTCGTTTTAGTGATAGAGGTAGCTTACTTTCCTTTATTTGGGAGTACTTGTCGAGTGCTCCCGAACTCCTACCTATTCTGCGCCGGATTTCTCTCTCATGGTTGGGGTCAGCACTAACCATCTCCCCGAGGCAGTTACATTCTTTTCCTTCTTCTAGCGTTTCATCTCTTAAGTTGGAGAGAAGATTTTGGCGTGTTTAGTCCTCATTAATTTAGAATTAATCATATTTATTTTTAGCCGCAAGGCTGTTCTTTCTGATCTTAGTTCCTCGAGCGTTGTTTGCATGTGTTCTGTAGTCTTACTCAGCAAGACAATGTCGTCTGTAAACCTATAATGGTTCTAGAATTCCACGTTTATCTGTATTCCAATGTATTCCAGTTCAAGCTTTATCACTACCCTCTCCATACATGCTGTGAATAGATTTGGAGCGATGTTATCTCCCGGTCTTAGTCCCTTTCGGATCGGAAATTTATCGCTTTGCTTGTGGAGGGTCATCCCGCCCGTGCGTTCTTTATATATGTCTTCTTGAAGCCTTAACTAGGTTTCGTCTATTCCCTGATATTTTATTGCTTCTAAAACCGCTGAAGTGAGTACGAAATCAAACGCTTTCTCGTAATCTAGCACTTGGCATTTAAAAATTTCATGTAGAGGGGCTAGTGTGCTCTGAGAATTTTTCTATCACTTGATTCCGTATAGGAATCAGTTCCATGGATCATTATCAGTTCCATGTCCTTCATTATCATAGTTGATTGTTGGCGCATAGGCCTGTACTATCTTTAACCTGTATTGGTTGTTTCGCTTGATCACAACAACCGCGACTCTCACGCTAATGTTGAAAAACGCGTCCACGTTTCCTGCTATTTCTCTGTGTATTAAAATCCCACCCCGTGTTTGTTCTTCTCTTGGGGTACTATGTAGCCCACAATATGCCTGCTAGTGAGCTTCATAAAGCCTTCGCCTGGTCTTCGCTTATCATTGGGATATACCACCTAATGTCCGCGAGCTGATCTGGTACTACAGCTAAACTTCCCTTACTAGACAAGGTACGTGCGTTGAACGATGCCAGGGTAAATTTCCAAAGGCGGTCTGTGCAGACCCAGGGATTCTTAGCACCCTCTGCTGTATCGCTGTCCTGAATGTCGCCGTGGGCAGGTGCTCTACAGCTTCTGGGGACTGAGGGCCTAGACTGAGTTGTTTAGTAATGAAAGGTGGCGGCCAACTACTACGCCAGGGTGGCCAGATCCTTCTCTGATAAGGTATTTCTGCTTATGTCCCATAGAGCCTTCCTAGCATGGTTGAATCTTTTCTAGTGTAGCTCCTCAGGTATCCGGGATGAGAGTTGCTTCCAGAGCAGACAGCACTCCATACCTGCATGGGTTGGGCTAGACGAAAGCTAGACGAAAAAAACTACACCATCCTCCCATGGGGAACTCTGAGGAGATGCGAAGCAACATGGGGGTTCCGTGTGGTTCCATTGTGTTGTTTCATTTAAAGGAGCGCGAATGGGAACGTAATGTGCACCCCCATGATGCTTCACATCTACGCTGACGGGACTGTTGGTTCCGATCGAACTCATCATACAAGGACGTAGCAGAACCGGCGCAGGTGATCTCTCCGACAAGACTGAACGGGGCGCGCAGCGCGCACCTGCTTTATTCGCTGGCGACAGAGGAAAGGGGAGAGTGGGCGCATGCAGCGCGCACATTCTTCATTCGCTGCCGAGGGAGGAAGGGGGAGAGTGGGCGCATGCAGCGCGCACATTCTTCATTCGCTGCCGAGGGAGGGAGGGGGAGAGAGGGCGCGTGCAGCACGCACCTGCTTTATCGCTGGCGAGGGGAGAGTGAGAGAGGAGGAGAGGCGCTGCGGACGGGGCACGCTGGAGTGACAAACCCCGAGCAAGAGATGCTCTTCATCTAAAAGAACGAATGGAGTTTTCCGTGGACGACGTTGCCGCACCCGCCGATATTGATATTGCGCCTGCGTTTGTCGGTTTTCCTTTTTATAGGCGCGGTGCTGAAGGATTAAGGTAACACGCTGGCTAAGTGACAAGATTCACTGACGTCTGGCCGTGTGAAAGGTAATCCACTGCCATGCTCAAGTGTATAGCTACGAAAAATGGCTAGTTTGAAGCTCAGCTGGCCAAAAGGGCCACTGAAGTCTCTCCTCGCCGAAACAGAAAAATTCGCTTAGCTTTGTCTAAACGGGTCCGCCATGACGGGAACGTTCTGGAAGCTATGGTGCCTGTTTGTGTGCATTTCGGCTTTTAGCAGTAGCTTTACCAGAACTTTGCCTAAAGAGCTAATTTAAATTGTCAAACTATCGGAACAGCAACGCGAACACACGAGTATGGCATTTAAGGGGTCCCCTGTTGCGGACGTTAGCTAGGTTTGTTTTACTCGCGTGTGACTCAACGTGCGCGGCCATCCCCGCGCCGGAAAAAAAAACGTTTGCAACTGTAAAACTATTGGGGCTAGGAGGTTCAAATTTGTTACAAATGTTCTCTAGAACTTTATGAAAGCCGGATGCGAAAAGATTAGGACATACGGGGCCGATTTCCTGACAAAAATTCAAGTATGCGCAGCGCCGAGTAAACGCGTCCGCCATGACAACATGGTTCTCAAAGTTCATGAAGGAACAGTGCTCTTAGGCAACGCGGGGACAAAGCGCGTTGGGCACGTTAGGTACTTCAGCTGCCAGTGGGTACCAAAATCATGCATTCCTCCGTCTAATGACGACGATGTTAGAACGCGGAGCTTGCTCTTGCTGGATTGTTTGGTTGGCCTATCCCTCACTGCGAGTATGTGCTACTCTAGAGGTACGCACCACGGTTCTAGAATGCCCACAGCAAATCTCGGATGTGCACTATCCGTAGGCCTAACGTTTGTGTTAAAGCTGTAAGACGCGAACCGGCGCCTGCTGCTTGGCGTTCAGTGAGTAATATTTTGAGTGGGTGCCGGTTTCAGGGGTTAAACCTCAATATGAGACTTTAGGCATAACTTCCTAAAACTAAAGATGGGAATTTTAAGGCTAACGACTTGTGGCTAACAGCCTTACGGTACCGCAGAGCAGCGCCATTCTTGTCGTGATGGGTTCTTTGGTTGTCGTCGTAGTTTTTTCAAACCCCTTAAACCGTGTTGAAATGGGGAAACCGGAAAGACGCCGGCTTTTTAACGCCAGGAGCCAAGGTTCAAGTCCGTCCACGGGAAGCGTTTTTACATAGCCCGAGATGGTTAATCATCATCGAGAGA
Organism: Haemaphysalis longicornis; assembly: GCF_048455015.1. Classification (NCBI taxonomy): domain Eukaryota; kingdom Metazoa; phylum Arthropoda; class Arachnida; order Ixodida; family Ixodidae; genus Haemaphysalis; species Haemaphysalis longicornis. The sequence goes on along the minus strand of NW_027526225.1, from coordinate 73,291,504 downwards.
GAAAGTTGACTTTCCTGCTGTACGTATTGGCATACAACGGATCAGGGAGGACACTAAAACTTCGCTTTATTAATGGAGCTGCAGCTACGCAAGATTCACTGAACACGGTAGCATGAATAGGAATCTCAGGTATATATGCTTGGGTTCCGTCCTACGTGGCCATTTCTCACCTTGTTTCTGTGGCGTTTCGCATTTGTGGTAGTGGTGGTTTAACTGGTTTATTGAGTGGAGAGGTTGGAAGCGGATCTGCCCGGCTACTCCATTTCACCAATACAGGGTCATAGACCCAGCTATACTACTCTACTGTGCACCACACTTTCCTGAGTACTAAAAGTTGTCTGTAAAATGTCCTCCTGGGTTGGTGGTCACTGAATCACGACAAAAATCTAATATGTCACCTAATACTTTGTCACTATTCCTGTTGAGGTAAAAAACACATTCAGGGAACGAACAACCTTATTCTGAAGCCCCGCATCAGGCCATGGTCCTAGTAAAGATTCTAAACACACCACACGACGGTTCTCTAATGGGAGTTGTGTAAAAGTTCACGCCTTTGCCGTGAGTATAATGGGCAGTGTAGCATCATGTGGGAAACTTCCTCGGGCGCTCCGCATGCGCAGGATACTGAGGTTGCACAGTGAATTCGGTACAGAAACGACTTTGTATAAGCCACCCCGAGTCGAAAACGGTGAAGCAGAGTTTCTACATTTCGTGACAGCTCCACATTCACACGGAACTGTAAGGCTGGGTCTATTGCGTACAGCAATGACCGCTTCGTGTCTTCATCAAACCACGCCTCTGCAGACCGTTGCTCACTTAGTTACCGTATGATGATCCTTTTATCATCAGCGAGGAGAGGAACGGTGAACTCCTCGCCGTCGTCGTGCCCCTGTTTGGCGAGTCTGTCGGCTGTCTCGTTGCCTTTTAGGCCACTGTGGCTGGGTACCCATTGGAAGTCTACGACATGCCCTTTATCACGGGCTGCTTGAAGATGTTCGGCAATCGTAAGGGTCATTATTCGATACCCGTTTCTGGCCTGAACATTTGATAGGAGCAGAAGTGCTGGCTTAGAGTCTGAGCAGACAACCCACCTAGCACTTTGCTGCCTTGTGGCAATACACGTGACAGCCTCCACAATGGCTCAGATTTCAGCAGTTGCCGAGGATGTTTTGTGTGACAATTGGAGCATCTGCTGCACACCTAATGCAGGCACTGCGAACGCACAAGCGGAGCTACGTGTATTGCAAGATCCATCCGTGTACACATGTAGCTTGTCCGCGTGCGCGTTATACATATGCATCAACACTAACTGGACCAACGCCGGTAAAGAAACATTTGTAGTTTCCCAACACATATCTCCCGATATCACTACTTCAGAAAATTGACCGGCCAGTACTTCGACCGATGTCAATGCTCTTTGCACAAGTAAACCACGCCAAGCTCCACGTACGTCCCTTGGCCCGTAAAGTTTCCTAAATTAACAATAAATGAACCAGAAACAAGATAACAAAGAATAACCAAGAGGAGGTTCTCTGAACTTCCCTAAATTAAATTGCTGTAGTTTTTTTTCACTTTTAGGCATGGAAATGAGCTTTCGGTGAAAAAACGTGGCAGTGCAACAATTAAAGGGGTATCCCGGCTAAAATTAAAGTTTTGTACTTCGTGTCCGTTTATCGCGAATGCAGAAACGTTGTCGCGGATTCGTGTTCGGCGAATGGCATTGTTGACCTGCCATGATTTGGATTGCCTTTCAGGAAAAAGAGGAGCTTATTGCAGAGTGGAAACCTGAGCCTCTGGTTCCGGCCACTCCTCCCAGTGATTATGCGCTGAAACCAAGAATAATCACCAGGTAAGCAACGTCCATCACTGCCTGAATTCTTCGTCTGGTTTCTGCATCGCACCAACTTGGGAGAAAAAAACGCTTCACCTGAACGTCAGCAGCTGTACCTGTTTTGTTTTTATACAGTGTGATCAAAGGTAACTCGGCGGGTTTTTTTAATTAGGTGCTGATATCTACGTGAAGACCCCGTGCACATTAAAGTTATGCTCCAAGGGGGACATAGAATGAGGTGGTAATTATTGATGTGGATGGCAAATTTAATTAAAATTTACTAATCAACTTTTTACTGCCTGCGGTAAGCAGGCATATTTGTATTGAGTTGTTAGGCGGAATCGTATTTATACACTGTTTCGTTTGGTAGAATTCTTCTAGCCCATCCGTACTGCGAGATATTGAAGTGGAAAGTTTAACTGCTATTCTCAAGGTTACGCATGCAGGGTCGCAAGAACATTTTGTGACGTGCCTTGTGTGCACGGTTTTTAGCTTGACAACGGTGTGGAGGCATAGGCAAAAGTGATAACTTGCACCCTTGCAGTCTTCGCACGCGTAATCGCAAACTTCAGTGCTCGGTACCGCTATTGTTCCGTAATTTCACCAGGCGAGAGTGAAATAGGGCAAGTTATCATTTTTCCTTATGCATCCTCCTTGTTGTCAAACTAAACAAAACATGTCATGAAAGGGAGGAACTGTGCGCCGCTTCTCGCGGCCCTGCATGCGTAATCTTAGGAACAGGGATTAAACCTTTGAGTTCAATATCTCGCAATATAGACGCGCTAGAAGAATTCTACCAAATGAAACTCTGTAGAAAGACGATTGTGCCTAACTTTTCAGTACAAACATGCCTGCTTACTGCAACCACTTAAAAGCTAATTAGTAAATTTTAATTAATGACGTCACCGACATCTATAATTACCGCTTCATTCTGTGCCCCACCGGGGCGCGTAACCTTAGTTTAGAGGCAGTCTTTATGTAAATCTAAGCACGTATTTAAAAAAAACCTGTGGACTTAACTTTGATAACTCTGTATATTGTTGTACTATAGTTACAAAATGATTTCGCGTTAAATCTGGCGCTACGTTTTTCTTTCGGCAACTAACATTTGAAGTGAGGTATCGAAAAGGGCAGCATTTATCACTACTATTTTATCTGTGGCGTCACAACTGGATACAAAGAAGGAATACGACTTTTCAGGATCTTCATTGATCGGAGCCTTTGATTTAGACTAATGCAGTTTTAAACGTCCACTTCTTTAAATGCAAAATCATTAGGTTACCATGTTGGTGAAAAACATGGCGTGCACTTCCGAAGGGGCGTACACAACAAGGCCGTCGTATGGAACACACAATAGGGGACTGCTGAAAGAATTAAAATATTGTGACGGGGCAATCCCTGTTCAAGCCAAACATGTGGTGGGTGCTGCGCCGCTGAGGGAAGAGCACAAGAAGGACGACGCTTGGCCCCGGACTCACGCTGCTGCTTAACGCAGCGCTTCCCATCTTATTTTGACTTATAAATAGCTGAAAATATACGTGTTTTGCCACGTAACAATATGTAAATGAATGCTTGCAATGACCCAACCTTTTGAAGGAACCTCCTATGAAAAACGTAACTAACTCACTTAACACGAATTTGGACGAATTTTTCGCTCGGTGTGGTTCTCCAGAACGAGGGCCCCACAGAATGCAAGAGGTGTACGCAACCCCTAAGCCACAACAGCTCGGTGAATTTAGCTTACTTCAGGAAGACTCACTTGTTAACATTTTTATGGCACTTGCTACTTCATTACCCACGGGCGTAAAAACCACCGTGCATCAATACAAGAACTTTTACAAGTACATAGAAATGTTCACAACGGGATAGTTTGCTTATTTTAGAAATGCGTCACTTGTATACCGAAATAAAGGACTAATACTGTCGCTTGCTAGACAGCTAGAGCCATCTAGCGAAAGACCGATAAACCAAAATGTGTTTTTTGTTCACTTTTTCTTTCAGTAAAGAAGTGATATATTTTTAAAACTAGCAAAGTGCGCTGTTGAGAACATTTCTATCCAATTGCAAAACTTTTCGTATCTATATACGATGATTTTTAGGCTCGTGCGTACTGAATTAATAAGTCCCATTAGAATGTGACCACGTGAGTCCCCCTTAAGGTGGACCTAGGTAAAGCGCTTTGGCCGTCGGCTTAGAAACGAATATTCGAGACGTTTGCTCAGTACTAAAGGAGAAATTTCACCATGATGATTGCACAAGTAGCAGTTTTACTGAGCAGCGCAGCACGATTTCGCTAAGCACGTATATGTAAGCCTAACAAGGTTGACTGGCCAAGCACCACAATACAAAAAAACTAAAACCGAAGAAAGGACAATGTAGCAGGAAAAAAACCTGGAGATGTAATTTGTGTCAAAGACAAACAAGCAAAAGCGAAGAAGGAGGCGGAAATAAAATATATCAGTAAAGACGTTTTCGACAAGCGTCCCTGGACTTTCGCCTTCCTTTCACCTTCACCTCGTGATAGCTATACCGCGCGCATCGTAGAGTAATGCCCTCGAACAGGCTGCGTGTGAGTTAGCCGGAATGAAATTATGAAAAGAAAAAAAGAAATCGCGACTTTGTGCCTTATCTCAACCGAGCTTCTTAGTAAGTGTACTACAGAGGATACTACACGTGGGGTTCCATGTCGCCGTGGGGGGTTATGGGAAGACCACAGCTTCTAATTGGGCTTGGCATGACAATTGGATTATTAAGCGGTTTTTTGTATTTGCTTTCTTTACTATGCTTTAGCACGTCTGCGAGCTACGAAGTAGCCGTGAGCCGTGGCAACTGCGTGTTCGGTGAAAGAGCAGGCAGTGCGTGATCGTACCTAACGTGATCGTACCTAACGCCGAAGTAGAAGGAGCGTATCACTGAGCGGGTAAAATGCCGCTGCGAAAGCTGCACCTGACGAAAAAAAGTCAAACGTACTTCGGCGAAGACAAAAATACGAGTTATAAGGGTGCCTGTATCTGTCAAATCTTGTCTTTCTCCACGGATACTTAAAGCGATGGTTTCTTTTTTCTTCAAGCATGAACGAAATCGCTCACAACAAGTTTTGTTAAACTGTAGCTAACGGTCGGTTCACCGGTTAACCACGAAGGCGACGTTTACGTAGGCACGTTTACGTTTAGGAACATTTCCAAGCTCATCAAACAACTTATTATTTGAAATAATGCCAAAATAATAAAATAAGAGTCCCTAGTGAGTTTCCCCCCCCAATTTTAACATTGTTGTTCACTACCAGCTTGGCCTGCAGAATAGTAGACACAACCGTTCCGGCAAAAATACGCTTTACTTCCTTTTTCCTTAGCTTTTGAACAGCCTGTTTTATGTTACAGTTATATGATAACACACCACTCTGCTTTTTTTTATGCGCTCTGTTCGAATATACGGCCGGTAAAACATTTCAATCCAAGCCAATGACGAAACTTAGGCGAGCGCATGCTATAAGGACGGCCCTGTGACGGCAGAGATGGCCTTGATATGAGCCGCATAGGCCTTACCGACAGATTCCACTCTAGAGTATATAGGAACAAACTGTGTTATCTCCAACACGCGCCCAGCAAAACTTGCTGTTGCTGCTCCTTTCATGCACAACCTCATCAAAATAATGCGCTGTCATTTCCGACGTGTGACAAGCCAAGCAGTTGCTTTCAATCAGCTTATTTGACAGCGCTGGCTTATGATGCGCACGGGAGCGCCGTCATGTGGTATTTTTAATATTTCGCGGGGTTTCTTTATTAGTCAGAAGACATGAGTACGCAATTAGTGCGTCGCTGAAAATACCGCAGTTAGATTCCGCTTGCGGGTGCCTACAAATTCCTCATTGACACTTCAATTATTAGGTCAGTACTTTTACAGTTAGATTAGTAATTATAAATAATTATTTAATTAGGTATCACTAACTAAAAAAATCACTGGCCGATACTCCAGCGTACTGGAAACATTATGTGGTAGGTTTTGTACGATTAACGCCATTGCTTTTTTTTTTTGTATTCTGGGAGCATGATAGCTGGGGCACCCTGTATAAGCCGACCTTGGTTCGGAACTGATGTACGCGCTGACTCTCAGCAAATTTTGAGGTGATTTTTTAGTCGTCGTCGACGTAATCCTCGTCTCATGTAGTCCCGGTACTAAAATTATTAGTGGCTTAGCTCGGCTATGCCAGGGTATACGTAGCGTGAGCTAAGGTTCAGCTGGTTATTCTTAAGTTTCCTGATTGTCTAGGATTACCTGAATATCATGCTTACTGCTGCTAAAACGATTTCCAATACAATCCAATACAATCCAGTACAGTCCAGTCAATGCTCTTCGCGCATGCGCAGCACGGCTCTCCAGGAGCCACGCAAAACAGCTACCGGCGCAGCGCCAGACTTGGCTACTAGTAACCGTGGCGCACAGCTTGGCATGCGCCGGCGCCAGTGCGTCTGCCGCGGGTATGACGTAACTCCTATGGAATGTGCAGACCGGCGATTGTGCAAACCCAATTCTCTACACGCCCGTACTCCAATTGTATTGGATTTGCAATCCAAAACAACACAATCCAATTTAATCCAATCCAATCCAATACAAATCCAAGCTTAGCCAAGCCACTCCAATTCAATCCAGTCCAAATAATATCTAATCCAACCCAAATCCAATCCAATGCTCCTTGCGCTTGCGCAGCACGGCCCTTCAAGGTCCACGCGAAACTTCTCAACCCCGGCTACTGTAGACTAGGCTACAAAACACCGGGACACTCGTTTACACCTCGCTCTAGAGCGCTTCGTAACGCATACTAAAAAACACCGGGACAGTCGTTTACCCCTTGCGCTAGAGAGTTTCGTACTTCAAAGACAAGAGACTTTTGCAGCAAAGCTGTATACCTCTACCCCCCAGCGGTTCCTTCTCCGTTGGCAAAAACGCCAAGGCGCCAAGAATACTTATACACTGCACACTTCGCCCCTTCCCAGGTTTTACGTTACTGGAGATGGCCCGGGATTTTTTTTTCTTCATTCCGCACTTCCACAAGCGCTGATTCTTTCATAGACTTTAATGCCAGTATTTCTGCGCGCTTAAAAACAGGGTTTAAATCGACATATTTCAGTGTGTCGTAGCAAAAAACATACCGGTTTAGTTGCGGTTCGGGTTCAGTTGAATTCATTTCGTTCCGATTCAGTTCCGGTTCGACTGATTCCCAGACCCGGTTCGCGAACTGGTTCGGAAGCTTGGACCGGTTCCCGAACCCCTTCAGTGAGATAAATTAATATTGAACTGCGAAACAATATATTCTGAAGTTTGAAGCGACCATAAAAACTGAATACAATCCTGGTGCATTCAAGGTACTGCTTTTTTCCAATAAAAGTTGATGAATTTTTAGAACATCAGTGAGAAATTAGGCCAGATAATTGAAAAAATACATGAAGTAGTGACTATTCAGTGCTGGTGTTGTCCTAGGGTATACTTAACACCTGTAGGGTGATAACCATAGGCACAGGTTAAGTGCCAGGCACATCTAGAAGAAGCAAAACAGACAGGAAAGAGTCGGTTTTCCTTCCTCCAGTTGTACCTGGCGCTTAACCTGTTCCCATGATGAAGTACCAACTAGCTCGCATCGACACATTATTTCGATAACCATAGGCGCCGACTACGGCGAGGGAGGGGGTCTCAAGTGCGCGAGCCCCCTCGGGGTTTTCAACCCGGGAAATCCCGGAGGGGGCTCGCGCTCCAGAACGGGAACTAGGCTGGGCCGATGCCATAGGGACGTGTGCAAGGCCATCCACTCCTTCATTTAGGAGACAGCTCGTCTGCAGTGTTAAAAACATTCCGATTAGGCTGACTTTTACTATATATTTCCTATTCTTCTCTCTATGGTTTTTTTCTCGTGTTTTCTCTCTCTCTCTCTCATTAACCTAGACCAAATTCTTTCTTCTGCTCCATTATTTTGCCTCGCTTGATTGATTGTAATGAAAATATAACTCTTCTTGGCCAAACCCCTAAGTGGGTATGCGCCATTTTTCGGGCCACCACCACCACAAAGCATCACTGAAAAAACAAAACAGCAGAAAAAGCATGAAGTGTCAGCGCTGGGCAGATTGAATAACGCGGGACCGGCCTAGCTTCTGCATGTGTCATTCACTTATCTAGTGCCACTTCCTATCCAAGCGAAATAAGTAGTCCCTGCAATGTCATTCTCCCCGGCTATAGGCTCAGGAAAACTCCAGGACGTGGCCTGTGTGGTCGGGGGATAACGTCTTGGAAAAGCAGAACACGCGTGCCATACGCTAACAGCTTTCCCTACTATATCTGTTATCATTATTAGGATTCGTTAAAAAAGCGAAGTTGTCCGCTCTACACATCCCAGAAAAATGTGGGCCACTTCCACTAAGGTCACAAATAACGACGGGCGAAGCATGCAGTGCATAAGTGTATTCAAAGATTGCAAGTCTCTCTCTTTCCACGCGGAACGCGCTGATTCTGCGCCGAGGAAGCGCCGGTGGGAGTCAATAGATCCTGGGTAGCCTTCAAAGATAACCTGCAAACCTAATATTGACCAGAAACACATGGTGGGGGGGGGGGGGGGTAGCATTGTTTACAGGCGCCTTATCATATATAATGCGGTGTCGATGCTGAGCGCTCGGCGTCTTAGGCTTTGGCACTGTTTCCCAGGGTGAGGAAACCGTTGGGGGGTAGGCGTATGCAGTTTTGCTGTAAAAGTGTCGTGTCTTTGAAGCAGGAAGCATTCTAGTGGGAGGCCGTGTAAAAACGAATGTCCCGGTGTGTTCTTATAATACGCGTTTTTGCCCACGGAGATGAAACGTTCATGGACGAGGTGTTGGAAAACTAGTGTCCCAGTGCTTTAGTACCGTGACCACATGAGGCGCTGCGGACAGGAGACGCCGACAGCCCGAATCCGTAAGGCGCTTCGCCCCTAAAATGGTTTATTATACCATGCCCCACGGCGCTTATTGCATTCGCCGCGAGGACACGTTTCGAATATGTTAAAGCTTGGACGGAGGGCTGTCTTGACCAAAATCTACCTTTTCCTGTTTCGCTTATTCGATGGCTGAATGCACCAAACAAGAGCATGTTATTTGTGTGGAACTTGGCACGGATTAATTTAAAACGAAGCGCTGGGCCCGTGGAAACACACTTGTGAATTATAATTTTCGGGTTTAGCTCCCAGAAGCTAGTGCTGTTGTACGAGGCCCACCGTATATTGAAGGCCGGCAGAACAATTTAGACCACCTGGGGATCTTTACGTGCACGCATGACAGCTTGCGTTTCTCATTTACATCAGAAAACGACAGCCGGATGGGGTGATCTAACCGGTATCCTTGTGGTCAGTAGCCAATGGCTCACCAACTGAGCAGCGTTTGACCTCACACTTCTCGAGTATTTACACTCTCCAGGTGTCCGACCTTTGCAATTAAAAGAATGAAATGCAACAAGTATGCAAATCTCCAGGGTTGGCCTTCGCCTTTGCCCAGTGCAGCAGTCTACCGGCTCGATCGTCATTATACACAGTCGCGGCCAGGGACGCGACAAAGTGGATGCTTCATATCACCTGCAGGGTGCCTAGAGTGTGACATTTTCTTTGCGCAGCCTTACAGTCTGCTTGCGCTACCAGCGGTGGCATACTCCTGCAACATTGGTGCGCATACCTTAACTTTTGCCCTTGCGAGGAGGACGGGAGCGCTGATAATGTTTTAATTGGTCTGTCGGGGAAAGATCGTGAGAAGTTGTAAAGTGGATGGTGCCTGAAAAACAAAAACTCCGAATAGCGTTGACTTGTGGATAACCGAGCCGTTTCGTGGTAAACCGGGAACCGTTAGTTCTTTTTCGGCTCAAGTTCGGTTCCGCTTCCGGTTCGGGTTCAGCGTGCTCTAAAATTAAGGTTCGGGTTCGGGTTCAGTTCCGGCAAAAATACCGGTTCGTTTCCGGTTTTTCGTTTTGTTCGGTTCCGATTCGACACCCTGAAATATTCCTAATCGGTACCCCGAGGTATACTATAACATGTTTACAATTTGACGGTGATATAATGCCGCAAGGTTTCGTTTTCTGTACAATTTGTGCACCGCAGCAAGGTGGGTAAACAGGTGGTGGTGGACGGACGCTCCTGCCTCAACCTGGCCAGCCAGAACTACTTGGGCATGGCTGAGCTCGAAAGTGCCGAGAAGGCAGCTATCGGAGGCCTCCGACGATACGGTGTCGGATCCTGCGGCCCTCCCCAATTCTTCGGCACTATTGGTGAGTGGATCACCACAATATTGGGCATCGGGACAACCCGCGATCGTTCAGCTAATAAAAGAGCCATCCAATTAGTCAGTCCTTAATCTTAAAGCGACACAAGCATGACAGTGGGGGGACTGCTAACTTGATGTCCATATCGACTACGACTTTGTCGTTGTAGAGTTACTTTTGTTAGTTTGGTAATGCTTTGTGATTTTGGTTATTTTTTAAGGACGTTTGTGCGTGAGCAACAAATTTCGCTTAAGACTAGTTCATAACCCACAAAAAAATATTTGTATTTGTGCCAATTCAGATGAGGTATTAAATGCCTTGAACCGAGCCAAACCTATTTTATGTTTCCGTGCATGCTTGCAGGGATACATTTATCAAACAACGAACTTAAGTGGTATTGTTAGAACTCGCGATCAAAATTAAAACCCACCAAGTCCGCAGCGGAAACACCACCATTCTGCCGCAACTCGCTTGCAAATTCAGAAATCAAATAATTACCGCACTATTCATAACCTTAACGAAGTAAAACGCAGTATAGGAGGAGCAACAGTCACTCATCATTGTTTGCAGAATCCGCATCAACTACAATCTGCAAAGAAAGGCAGAAACGCAGCTGAATAAACACAGACCAACGGTGTGATGCGGACAAGAAAACTGCAGTAGGCACGAAGGACATGTACGGCGCGCCCACAAAGAAGTTATATGGGCCCACAACAAACCTTGCGAAGAAAACACACATGGTCTCGAATCCTAAAGTAATCCGCTGCGGTGGCCCAGTGGCTAATGCATTGCGCTGCTGGGCTCGATTCCCGGCCGCGGCGGCCGCATTTCTGATGAAGGCGAAAAGCAAAAACGCCCGTGAGTGCGAGGTTTCAGCGCACGTTAAAGATCCCCAGGGGGTAGAAATCAATCCTGAGCGCTCCACTCCGGCGCACATCATCGCCTGCGTTCCGTCGGCGCGTTAAACCCCACAATCAATCAATCAACCCTAAAGTAACCTCGGTAGTAACTTATGTCTAATTACCACGTAGGGAAATGGCCAAAGGTGGATAAAAACTGTGTGCTCAGTGCACTAGTAAATTGTGGTGCGTGCTTTCCAGGAAGCATGGCTAACTCTTGTGACAAAATAAAACAGTAGGTGCTGGCTGCAACAACAGCACGACAGAGACGCGCACCTCCACTACCCGGCTCTTCCAGGGGAATGCCTATTGTTAACTAAACAAGCTGACAGGTTGCACCGCGAATTTACACCGACTTAAAGAATACAAAACCATCATTAGTTCCGAAAATTAGAGCAGCTTACCCTAGTGGCACAGGGCTGAAGAAACAGTAGAGCCCTGCATCGACCTAGGTTCTTCCGGTTTTGCTATGTTTTGCTATGTTTTGCCAGGCTTTGCTAAGTTTTCTTGGGTTTTGCCATGTTCTTCCTTTACTGGAATAAGGAATGAGGGGTGAGACCAGGTTTAGCCGTATTTTAAAGGCGGTACGGGTGGGGTCCCACACTTTCAGCGGATGGCAGGAAGGAAGAAGCTAGGAAGTCCCTGAGCTCGCCTGTTTGTCCTACCTTGCACTACGGCAAGCTACGCCAATTTTTTGCGTTTTGATAGTTCAAGAAAGACGATCACCTTACAAATGGTATACTAAGGGGTGTCGCCTATGACCGTTGTGCTCAGACTTGAGCGATCGAGCAAGAGAGGTTCGCTGTGATGATATACTATCTGGCGTGGTGCATCCTTTACAGGCGAGAAGTTTCTTTCTTGGTATTTTTTGCTAACTGCAGTGGGCCAATCTCAAGATTAAACAGCCTCGCACTAAAAGGATGCTTACAGATCAGCTAAGAGGTTTTTTTCCGAAGACATTTCGGGACTTTGAGGAAATTTTTGACTCCCTTGGGCTTCAACTCGGCCTGCCAGATTCAGGACTCACGACTCCATATCCTCTAGGCGCAGTAGTCGCTCAAGAAAACAGCGGGAGCTCTAGTTTTCAAAGCGAAGCGTCGTGCTTGTACTACATCGAAAAGAAATGTCGCCTTGGTGAACGACATGCGCCTGCACTCTCTGGCCGGTAGCACAACAGCTGTTTGTGTTAATAGCAAACGATCCTGAAATTGTTGTCCCGCCGCTTTTTTTCAAAAGCGGTAAGCGCATATATAAGTCATATATAAGATACAAGTCATATATAAGAACTAAAATTTTGTGCGCGAAAAAAAAAATCCACGCTTGCTACAGCGAACAGAAGGTGGATTTTAACAGACTGAGCTTGCAGAAGATGGCCTGGTATTTCTCGGCACAGCACAAACGTAGGTGAATCAACGTTTTGTTCTCGTGAAACTGGCAGCACATAATATTGGTTGCGCCTGTGCGTGCATGTGCGCAGGTGGGTGAATGGGTGGGTGTGGTGTACAATGTGTACACCATTATAATTCTCAAATGCCTAAATCGTACGAGAATGAGAGCACGAGGAAAAGAGGGCGTGCTTCCTACAAGGTGGCAGTTGTGGGCTGCGAGTGTACAGGGAAAGGTCTCTTGCGAGAGCGTGCCGCCTCCACGCTGAAAAATTGTATATTTTTGATGACCAAAATCTATCACTAATTGAATGAAGAATATGCATGTTCTTGTTACTTTGCCAACACGCCAGTGCAGTGTGGGGCAGAGAAAGTATTACGGAAAGCAGCCACAAGGCCACAAGTAGGAACGGCTGCGTAAGTACCAATGTGTCGTGGGGCTTATGCACCAGTTCATGCTTCAGCAAAAATTTAATCGAAAAAAATGAGGTGCAATTGGTTAGACGTAACATCATCATTACAAAACGAAAAAAAATATAAAATCACAGTAGGTGAAACAACAAGCACGGTGCAAGCCGGCACAAGCAAGGTGAAACCCATTGAGGAACACTGCAGTAACAACTGGACTAAAAGACAAAGAAATGGAGCTCTAGTTTTGCAGTTAAAGTAACGAACAGTCCCACATTCATACATTCACAAGCAAGGTGTATTGTATACGCACCTTGGTTTGCGCCATAGTATGCTTGCTTATTCATGGTATGCACAAGCAAACAAACCATGAACAAGCAAGATACCACCACACCAGAGGCGGTACTCGCACCATGAAACGTCCTGGGGACACCAGAGATGTTTTCATTTTGAAATGACCCCCTCCGGACCCAACCCCACAAGCACAGCTCTATATATCCTACTGCGCTTTAACACTGCTAAGACTGAATGGTTCCTATGCCTACTTGCTTTGCTTGACCGTTCCGTCTTGTCTTTATGTGCACTCGGAAGCTTTCTCAAGGAAAGTTCAACTGCGATTTCAATCCTTCAATTCGCCGTCATTCTCAAACTTGAAGTGGCACCTAGGGTGCAGACCCAAGCGAGTGTGTCAGCGTGTGCATGGTTGTCTCTGCAGACGTCCACCTGGCGTTGGAAAGACGAATTGCCGATTTCATGGGCGTGGAAGACACGTGTCTCTACTCGTTCGGTTTCTCCACCATCGCGAGTGCCATCCCTTCCTACGCCAAGCTGGGCGACATCATCTTTGCGTGAGTGGCGTACTATAATAACCGTTATAGTACTGTGCGTGCAATATGCCTTCGGTGGGCGGCTCAAATCCGGGGAATTATAAAGCTTCTCTGGAATATATAATTTCGGTGCAACGTTATAGCAATTTTTCAAACTGTTACTCAGTAATCCCTTAACTTGGCCTTAAACAACTTAAGTTCCCTGCTTGCACTATATAGGTATACTGCCTGTGACACCATTAACACGTGTAAGGGGTCGTGTTTCTGAATTTTTACGGGCGAAGCATCTTCAGGCGGAGGCTTGTTCGGTGTCCGGCGTCCATGATCATACCACAGCACCTTGTAAATTGAAACATCTGTGAACAAAATGTTCACCAAAGGTTAACAAGAACAAAATAGAAGGTTCACAAGAGGTTAGAGAGAGAGAGAGAGAGAGAGAGAGAAAGTAGATAGAGAAATAAAGAGCTCCTGGAGAGCCGTGTTGCGCATGCGCCAGAAGCATTGAATTGGATTGGACTCGATTGAATCTAATTCGATTTTTTTTTAATTTCATTGAATTGGACTAATTGAAATGAATTGAACTGGATTATATTGAATTGGACTAGATTGAAAATCTTTTTAGCAGCAGTAAGAACTCTCACGGGTGATTCTCTGAAAGAGCAATCCCCAGTTCTTCGCCCATTCGTCAGGCTTCACTTCTTAGAGATGCGTGAATTTCAACCATCTCTCCATCTCTCCGAGTTGTTGATCAATTCGCCCTTGCGCTACAAATGGCTAGTATCCTGTTACGCTCAGTTGGTAGAACGACTGCTCCGGTTAAGCGGTAGTCTCTGGTTCCAATCTTGGACCAGGATAAATTTTTTTTCAAGTGCGAAATCTCTGGGAAGCTCTATAGCTTTCCTTTGTAGTAGTACGGCTGCATTGAGGTGGATGCCAAACTTTTTTCGCAGAAACTTACTTCACCTTGGGGATTACCCCTAAATCTGGTCGATTGCTTCTCTACCCCAAATTAAGTCGTAGCCATTATTCACTATCAACTAGAGATTTTTTGCTTTATCGTAGGGAAGAAGTGTCACCATCCAAATATGCGCTGATGCTTCTAGCATCCCTGCCATTGTTTAAATGGAACCATGTGCGGGCCCTGCAACAGATTTTGATTACTGTCTTGCAGAGAGCACATAGCAACCCCATGACATGGGAAGCATGAAATTAGGCTCATTACATCACTAAAATGAGTATAATCTTTATCGCAATGGGTGACTCTTCAACTACGTGCCTTGCTAAGAGTAGAATTACCGAACAGTTACAGTATATTTTGAGGCAGTGCGTTAAGACATAGCGTGCTGTGTAATTACTGCATGCGAAGAGCCCTTCTCATGATACCTGTAGACCCAAATACGTTTATAAGTATTGTCGTTGCGTGAATTGAATAAAAACAGGCAGCCTTAACATGCCGACTGCCTGGTACGTCTGTTTGCCTTACCAATGCGGTCATATCACAGGTGACCCCTGAGCAGTTTACCGTACTTTCTAATTGAACGGGCCACGTTTACCTTTCTGCCATTTCAGGGACGAAGACGTCAACTATTCCATCCAGTCGGGCCTGCTAGCTTCACAGAGCACCGTGTACTACTTTCGTCACAACGACGTTGAAGACTTGGAGCGGCTACTGCTGGCGCAGCAAGACCGCGACTTCATCAATCCCAAGAAGTGAGAACATGAACGGATTAACGAAGAGTCCGCTTTTAATAAAACTTGGGGAATCCGAAGTCAACGTCTTGTGTATCGATTATACACCATCAGGGATCAATGCAAAATTCTATAGGAAAGCCGCGAAGTTTGTCTGAACAGTCAATTCCGAAATTATTGTTTCTCAGTTGGGTAACTAGAAACGTACCTCTCCGCAAAGTTTTGTACAGCTCTGGACCAAACTGCAGAAACTAGTGTTCCTGTACGAATTAGTATTTCAGCTTTTGCTGAGCATGGTGCTTCAGATAAATATTTTCACTAAATATTTCTTTGTGTGAGTCTGTGTGCATTTGTTTCAGTTATTTACTGAGTGCTGGTCTATCAATCCTTTAGCGATTCCATTTCCTGAAATCGCCAATTGCTCAATCTTTTGCGGATGCACGGTGTTAAATTTGTACGTTACGGTCAGATATGTCTGGCGTACAGTTACTGCATACAAGATAGCTGCAATTTCTCGCCGCAGCCCAGTTATACGTCAGAAATTGTTTGCACAGTAAAGGTGTTTCAATATCGCTCGCACAGGGCTCGCGTAACTCGGCGCTTCCTCGTCGTGGAGGGCATCTATGCCAGCCGGGGAGACATCTGCCCACTTCCCAAGCTGGTGAAGCTGCGCAGGAAGTTCAAGCTGCGGCTGTTCATCGACGAGACGTGCTCCTTTGCTGTGCTGGGGCACACAGGCCGGGGCATCAGGGAACACTTTGACGTACCCGTGAGTATTCCGAAGGAATGGCCTCGTCGCGCATCGAGCCGTGATTTCATTCGAAGGCGATGTCGTAGCGCCCACTGTAATTGAGGTTGAGTAACTATGTAAGGTGCATATGTGCAGTCTGTCAAACTTTCTGGGCCGTTCAAAAATTTCGAGGCCACGAATAGTTCGAGGCAAATGTTTACATTTATGTGTGACCGAATTATATTACGGCAGTAAGAAAGGTAATTTCACCGGCATTCTTCCGAGTCTCACTTGAGAGGTGACCTAGTTATTAGAATTATTTTTGAGTGTTAACTTTTGAGGAAGACTATGCACGAAAATCTGGGTGCACTAAAAAATTTCCTTGCAAGCCAGGCAAATATCATATGTGTGATGAAAACACATGGCGCTGAAGACAGTTGTTAAAGGATATACTTTTTTGAATTCTTTTCATTACATGACAAAATAGTAATGCGTTCTTGCGATAACTGTTGACTTAGTTTTCGCAAGACTAATCCCTCCAATCGATTGTTTTACTTGTCTTGCTAAATTCTTTTGCTTTTAATATATTCATAAGCGGTTTTTTTTTTCTTCGAGGACTTAAAGACTCTATCGCATGCTTCCTTTGCGGTTCCTCTATGCAATGTTTAAGTTTTAAGTCGGAATTTAGCTTAAAGTATAAAATTCTAACAAAACATTTTATGCAAGCTCATGATGCGTGTGGCTTGCTGTTTTGTGCGCATAAGCAAGGAAGTAGTTTTATTCACAGTTCATCCTCTCCGTCACATGAGAATTTAATTCAGAAAGGGGTAAAGAAAGGCTTAGAATTTTGACCTAAGGCTTGCAGCCTACAAACCGAAATATACAAGCCATTCCTGAGACGTTTGCGTATTTTCGCCACTTGCAGTGACTAGCCTTATTATTAGATATCTTTTTAGTGTCCTTTGCATAGTCTTAGTCATAATTTATACGGCCTCAGCCACCAAAAATTTAGGTCCATGACTTTATCCTAAGACGTGATCTGGATGCCATCCTAACTGCATACACTTCTCCTGGAAGCCCAATACCAACGCCACCGCAAGCACAAAAGTGTCAGTGGCACTTAGAATACCACAAGTAGTCGTGTAAAACGACCGGTACCACAACACTAGTAATTACAACCACAAATTGAATTTTAGCTCAGTATCTTTCGATCTATCTCTCTTATCTAGTTTTTTATTCAATCTATATCTGTCACTTCTGTCACTTCATGTTAGATTACCTTGCAGTTTGAGTATATACTCTTTTTTATCGCTTCATTTGTCCATTTATTCACTTGCAGTTTGAATGCAATATGCTTTTAGGTTGCAGCATTATTCGTGTACCACATATACGTGTTGTTTCTCAGCTCTTGTGTTGCTTTTTGCGCGTTTTCCCCAATGACAGAGCAATGAGATCGACCTTATGTGCGCCACTTTGGAGCATGCGGTGGGCTCCTTCGGTGGCTTCTGCTGTGGCACCAGGTTTGTGGTGCACCACCAGGTGTGTGAAAGCTTGAATGAGGGAGGAGGAAAACCTGCCTGTATTCCTATTTTCCTGCTTTCATATTCAGAAAGGAAGTATTGAAGCTGACGAGGCATAAGTAAGGTTGTTACATCTTGTGATTCATTGCTTACCAGACCCACCAGAAATAAAGTTTAATCAAAGTATATTTTATTCACACTGCAGGAGAGCACAGATGATAAATTTCAACATAAAATACTGACACGGGACATTTCAAGGGTATGAAGCGGTTGTTTTATTACAGTCTAGGTTCCTTTCTTAATGCGCCTCGGTGATGTTTTAGTGCTTCAGTGATTCTTTGAAGATGAATGCCTATTTGTAATGCAGATTTTTTAGGTTCCGAGCACTAGTATGATTGACTCCAAGAAATCTGTGCACGTACTTTGAATCTCAGCGCAGGGGCCCAACCACAAAGTGACCAATGCTCGCGGGTGTATATTGAACAACGCTTTTAAACGGCTAGTCAATTCAACCGTTTCATTCAGTAAATAAGTTTAATCAATCAAACAGTCAATAAGTTAGTGTGGGAGCACTAGACTTTCCGCCAACGAGATATCTCTGTGCGTTCTCTGGCATCTGACCGTACACCGAAAGCAAGTAAGGGTTACATATCTACGTAGAGAATGTACGGCAGAAATGCATTGGATAAATGCTGTAAACAAGGAATTCATGTGGCGTCTCATGCACACAAGTTAAATATACCAAGCCAGAATCAATTGGGCATGATTATTGACGCCTGATTAAAGCTTAAATTCAGAATGACTCAGCAGGCAATGGAACGAAAGATGATAGGTGTGACATTAAGGGACAAGAAGAGAACGGAGTGGGTCAGAAAAAAACGCCTGTTACGGTCATATTCGTAGAAATTAAGAAGAAGGAATGGGAGTGGGCAGGGAATGTAATGCGAAGGCAAGATAACCGTTGGTCATTACGGGTAGCAGAGTTGATCCCTAGATAAGGCAAGCGGGGCAGGGCGTGACAGAAAGTTTGATAGCTAGATGAGACCAAGATGTTTTCAGGGGTAAATTGATCGAGTTAGCACATGACCGGGATAATTGGAGATCTATGGGAGAGGCCCTTGCCCTACAGTGGGCGCAGATAGGCTGGTGATGATGATGTTGGAACACGCAGACATATCAAATCTTGCTGGCTTCCGCATATAGAACGAACCTGAATAAGATGGTCCCATAATTTTTTTCTTGTATGTTAAGTTTAGAAAAAGACTTCATAAAGCCTATTTTGTATACTTATCTATAGGATTAAAGCAAAGGTCATTGGTGAGAGTGTTAATGCTAGGTATCAGTACTTGACTATGCGTGTTTCACCTATGCCAGCTCATTGGCTACTTAACATGGTGATTTTGATTTTGGTGCGCTTGAAAGCATTTGCAATGTTGGGGCGCCACGACAATCACACATTAAAATTGTGTTGGAGTGATTACTCCTTTTTACCCTGTTTACCCTTACCTAGGGATTATTTTTGCTAAGCTGGTAGGAGTAAATCCCGCGCTATGCCCTATATCACGTCAGTTGTTTTTTGTTATGAATGCATTGCTCCAATTTAAGATAAGAATAACCTTAAAGTTTGTTTGTATAACCTCAACAATATGTCTGCATCTACATACTTGCCTTTTTCGCAACATTGAATGCGCATACCCAGTCACTGTGCAGTCCTTTTTTTGAAATTAGCACATCGACGTATTGGCAGTGAGTGTTGACTCTAGTTTTTTTTTTTGGGGTGGGGGGCGGTGTTTGAATTTTCACCTGCAGCAACTAGCCGGCCAGGGCTACTACTTCTCGACATCACTTCCGCCACTACAGGCATCCGTCTCCCTGCAGGCCATCGACTACCTGTCCTCTCACCCTGGTAATTATGACAATTATTGCTCACCTAACGCCTGAAGCATTTTACAGAAATGGGACGTTTTTAGGCGAAAATGTACAGACCCTGCCAGTATGCATGCTCTGATTCGTCTGTGAATGATTCCTGGAGATTCTGAGGTGTGAGTTTTGAAAGATTGGTGAATTGCCGTGTGGTGACTGCAGCTTAACCTCTAAGAGGGTTCCATGATAGGAAAGAAAACAGAAAATGTAGATTTGGGTGAAACGAAGGAATTCATTTTGTGGCATAGGAATTTCCGACGCGTACATGTCTCCTGTGAAGCGCCCTTGGTTGCGACTCATTACAAATGCTCCACGGAGACTCCACCAAACATGGACCGCCGACTTCTTTCGCTCGGCCATTTGTGTTAATACTTAATTTGAGTGTAGATGGCGATTCAATGTGAAAAACAAAAAAATGGAATAAAACTGCAACTTGACTGCGCTGATAAGCCGAAGAAAAAATTAAGAAGACAAGTAAGCAAATATTTAGGTTACTTTGATACTAGTGGTGCCAGTGCATACTCAAGTTTTTTACAAGTTTGTATTACAAAATAGTGGCGTTAGATACAGAGTGCTTCTAAGCAACAGAATTTCGTTCTCTCAACGATCAGTGCAATAAATTTCTTGTTGATCATTTTCATGTTAAAAACTGGGTTCCTCTGTTACTTTTTTTATTAAAATGCATTTTCTAGCTTCTGTGCTTGACTCCTGAGGTGCAAGGATGTTTAAGGTTTTGGTACACATTCACAGCCGTGTACCTTATTTCCGTTCTTGTAACAAAACCATCTTTCTAGAATTATTTCATGCTTGAAATAGGGGTGTGCTCGGTTTGATTGGAAGAGCATCGTATAAAAGACATCAATTTTTAGGACATTTTGCTTGCGATAGCAGGGATGATGCTGAGAATGATGGTACACCAGCAGTCGAGACAACATGATAAATTAACCTGATATAGTTGTATTAAACGCTGACTTTATTAGAAACGGTTGTTTCTTAAAGGCGGTGATAATTTGTTATTTTTGCGCTGCCGCAAGTACCGCAAAAATTTTCGTGTAAAGCGAGTGTTCCACTAACATGGTCCTGTTATACCGAAGGTTTAGTGTATGGTATTTTGTGCGCTGTGGTGGAGTTGATCTGAAGCACAGGATTTCGGCCTGGACACTCTTGAAGTATTCTCGGCCCGTGTCACCTTTTCTCAGTAAACATATTGCGGTCATTTTCCTGTTTTTCGCTAATAGAGCTACTTACCCGGCTGAGAAGAAACTGCGTCGCAATTCACGAAAAGCTGCAAAGGTAAGTTGTTATTGCATATTGTGCAGTCCGCATCATTGAATTCGCTTCTACACTTCACGCACCACTCGGGTACACTGTAGAACTCGGTACGTGGCCGTGCCATGGCCTGCTCAAAGGTGTAACCTAGCTGTCGCGAGATTGTTGTAGAGAAGTTGTTTATGGCTAGTGTTTTGTGGATAGTTTCTGCACGTAAGCAAAACAGGTAGAGTAGCGTCACCCGCCTTACTTTCGGTGACGCCATGAGGTCCATCAGCGCAGAACTACACGATTGTCGTGACCGAGATTCTTTAAAACAAGATCACGACATGTCGTTTTCCTGAAAATACCATGTATCTAAAGCTCTGAAATCTTCTGATTGGACGAATGAGGAGGCAGCAACAAAGGGAAGGGTTCGACGCAGTCGCTAGGCAATGCCAAGTAGCGTTGACCATGCGCAGAGCCACCGGTCTGTGGCCAGTGGATGTGGGCCCTATTCTTCCTTCCTGCTCTTTTTTGTCGTTACTTTTCGTTCTTTCCCTTCTTTCTACCTAGATTTTTTCTACATTTTTTCTACCTAGTCTGCGTTCCCCACTGCTGGATGCATGCGCCAGACCAAATTCAATGGTTGAATCTTTCTCTAGTTTTGTTAATTCTCCATTACAGAAAAGCGGAGATGTTGGCTCGCTTCAGCTGTGTTTATTGCAGTAAGGGCTTAGTGTAAACGTTTAGCCCCCTGTTTTCGCCTAAAACTTGATATAACACGATATGTTCAGTTTTACCTGGAGTAATAACAACATGATACAACTGGTTTCTTTTCATACGTTTGCAATTCACAAACGTGTTCTTCGTCAGGAAGTATGGCTCTCGGTGAAGCAAGAGTCTCGTGGAAAGTTGATATTACACAAAGTAGACAATATCTGGGCAATCATCTAGAAAGATATCTAAAATTAAATCGTATCAATACGTTAGGTGTAAACACCTTTTCTGTTCGGATGGAAGCCTACGAGAACTTAATTACCAACAGCTTATATGAGGCCACGGCCAGGCAAGGACCAGCTGTTCCGTGTAAGGTCAGCTGTGGTCAGCCTCATATTTACTTCTAGGAATTGCTTGTGAGTGCCATTTGATGATAAAGGCATGAAAAGTGTTACCAAAACGCGCTCTTTCTGTATGAAATAAAATGGAGCTCGTTGCACTGTAGCCTCATCCCGCAAAATACATTCACAGTTGCACATGAGGGTGTTATTCGTACAAAAAGCGCACATTTCATTTCTTCTCAAGGAAAAAGCAGTGGGATTGCTTATACCAATTATACACTGTGAAATTACTAGGTCCTCCTCTGAGAAGCGTCCTTGAAATGTGCCACAGGCACCATCTAAAAACAATCCACATCCAGAAAACCTCTCTCTAAACAATATTGTGCATACAGAGCGCTTAAAAACAAAAAAATAAATTAAGAGAGCACTAATATGTTGACAGCCGTGGTAAAGCTGTACTGAATCTCAATGTGGCACTGAACCGTGGAACCGATCAGCAGGGTCATTTCAGCAGAATTCGCCATAAAATGCGCATACCTTGAAAGCGTTGACCTGGATACTGCAACGTTTCCGAGTCTTTTTTTGTGCAATATAACACGATGAAAACGACCAGCTTTAAATAAATGCATGCTTTTGCCAATTTTCCCCTACACCTTTTTACCTTTGTTTCAAGAATGCCTGAAAACAACTAGTAAACAGATGCACCTCATTTGTTTTATTCATGACATGCACCTTTTCGTGCACTGTGCATGTCGTCATGTGACTGTCAACCATGCAGTCGTGCTTCTGTATTTGTTTCGAGTCCAGCAACGTTGCTGAGAATTTCGACAACGCTCAGTTCATCAATGCTTTGTGGTAAATGCGCAGCAATTTCTAGCTTTCATCCGAGAATACCACCAGTGTAGAAAATTCTCAATGCTAACGAAAGCAATCGACGTATTTTATTAAGCTTGGAGAAAAAATTTGGGGGAAATGCTCCTAAAGCAATGAACGTCATGCAAACAGCCGGATACTGAGTACAGAAGAAGGCGTCAGTAGAGGAAATGAACAAACAAAAAGGGTTATGTGCATGTCCACTCAAAAAACTGGACACATCCGGAGTTTCTAGTTATATGTGAATTGAAATATAATTATTTCGAGTATCCATATGTGCCAAAATAATATTCAGTTCAAACAAAAACTAATGTTTACGTATTTGCATAAGTATTATATTAAGTGGAACTTTTTGTTTACAACGGGGAAATGCAATTTGGAATACTTTTGAGTTGATTAACGCATTCAAACTCTACAAGATATGCTGTTTTCTCACAGCGTAAAACTAGGTTAATATATACATAAAACCTTATTATAGCTAAATTTACAGCTATTCTTAGGCCACTGTCCTCTGGCCTGTAAAATGGCTGCGCTGGTCGCAGCGTCACAATTTTCCTTTTAAAACTTCGAATCCTGATTACTTACAGGGATAATGGTACTGCAAATTACAGCGCGTATAGAGCCGATTTTGCAGTCAAAAGTAGCACCATCTGATTTTAAACGATCTGTGACTGCGCAAATTAGCAATGTTTTCCCCTCCGGTGTTCCTCGGTTGGCCCTTGCCAATTTCCTTGATCCATCGCCTTCGATAATCCATCGAGATGCTAGAATTCATCTATAAATTCCTCCGAATTTGTCCTGCAAGGATCAAAGTGCAATTTGTGAAATCTCTGTCTAACAAAAATTTTCATCCGCCGTGATTGCCTCACCGAAGTTCTACAGCCGGAGGGGTCTGCTCAGAATGGTGGTCGCTTGTGCCTCCGGTGGGGTTCCGGAGATATTTTTGTTCATGCATCTTTTTCGCGTTCTACCTTCCACGGTCTGAATTTTTATGATTTTTTGTAATACGTCTGAGCTTTAATTTCAGATGCACAGCACAGAAATAGGGTGCATTGAGCTGTTCAACTCATGTGGGACTAGCGCTAAACGAGATTGAACAGTGTAGAGGAACTCACACGTGCTAGCATGAACAGGTTACCCATCTCTTAAACCTGCATGCTTTTCAGTGTACTTACAACGCGACATTCTTTCTCAGCAAAATTTCGGAATGATCGTGGTATTAGTCACAAGGCCGAGCAGCAACCAACCTCAAAACTGCAGAAGAAGGGTAGGTGGTTTCACAGCCTATTTCTGGCTTCGAGGGATCTTTATGGCCAGCATGGTCGAGAACCTCTCTTAAGCTGTATAAGGAAGTACATCATCTTATAAAACAAAATTATAATAAGCCCCAAAATCTGCTCAGTATCCTTTGAAAGTATGTGCTCAGTATCTTTTGAAAGCAATTGCTTTCAAAACCTCCCTTAGGACGAAGGCCTTAAGTAACTGAAACTACCACGTAAGTGTTCAACCTGCCTTTGCTCTCGCTAAAATTTGACAGTTATGTGGCTCCTCGTAAAATACTTCCTTATGCGTTGCCATTTGTATCTGTGGTCTAATTAAAATGTATACAATTTGCTTTGCCTTACACCCGCAAAAACTAGCATAGGCTCCAATGGTGCACGTGGGAGCAGTGAAGTGCTACTAGCACTTGACGCGGTGGCTCAGTGGCTAAAGATTGCGCTGCTGAGCACGAGGTAGCGGTTTCGATTCCCGGCCGCGGCGGCCGCTTTTCTGATGAAGGCGAAAAGCAAAAACGCCCGTGTGCACGAGATTTCCGTGCACTTTAAAGATCCCCAGGCGTTCAAAATTAATCCGGAGCCTTCCACTGCGGCGCGCCTCATCGCCTGCGTTGCGCAGGCGCGTTAAACCCTACAACCAATCAGTGTCCTTAGTTCTAAAGATGAATTTTTCTCTCCATTCTTTCTTTTGACAGGATTCCACAGCTCCGGCTGGGCGGCAACGCTGTGTCGCCTGTGAAGCACCTCTACATCGCTGGTGATCGACCAAAGCAGGACTGCGCGCAGCTTCTCGATGAAGTCGTTCAAAAGGTGTAGTACTGCGTCAGTCACGTGATTTTCCATTTTTTTCTGGGAGCTTCAAAATTGACCACACACAATTGAACAACGTACTAGTGTACCGAAAACTAAACAGCCGTCACCATGCTACAAACCAGATGATACAACGTACCTCAAAACTTCTGCCTGGGGTTTCAAACGTACGCGAAATTGAGCCTATTCGCACTGAGGTTGAACACAGCTGGAACACTGCAGACTGCCGAAGCATTGCCAGTGTGGATGCCGTTTTCCATCTACTGTTCGTTCCTGTTGCGCACGACGCAAAACGACCACTGACAACTGTAAAAATAGGAATAGGGCTGGTTGCTTGGCAGCAAGCAGTGGCATGGTTCCCTCTACGAATTTTACCGAGGAATGTATAATCTGTGGCTCTAACAGGATAACTCGTTCCTTTGGTGCCTCAAAACATCGTCGCCATGGTCATAGCTTAGCGTGAAACACGTGATTAACTTTGTTTAGATAGCTCGCATTTTCTTACCGATGCGTTCATTCATGTGCCCTTTTGGGAAGGTCACAGGGTGTTTTCTTCATGGTAGCCTTGTTGTTATTTAACAACAGAAGTTAACTACACGAGATGACGGTACCCTACGCCTGCCCATACATGCTTTACTAAATACTAAACCATCAATACCAAATATCTGCACAGGAGTCGTGACCCTAGTGCCTTTCAGTTTACGAAGGCGTATTATACGCTTGCCAAACAGCCTGTGCTACAGAGGTTTCTGTGTTTCTTCGGAAAAACAAGTATTCTTTACGTATCCACGCTGTGGACACAGCGCTGCATCCTTGTCAATATTCATGTAGTTTTGGCGAATGTAGATTTTGAGCTGGAAATAAACAGATCCGAGCATGTGCCTGTCTTGTTTTCTTTCTTGTCTCACTTTTATGTAACCCATTTTTTAAATCTCGGCACCAATCAGCTCACCCACGACCGCGTTTTCCTCGACATAACCGTTTAACAAATAACATAATAAAATGCATATCACGGCATATCAAGCAGTCCTGTCTTAAAATATTGAAGTATACCTGAAGAATATTGCAGTAAAAAACGTGGAACGGGCGATTACCCATCCAGCACGGGAAAAGATGAATAGTTTCTACAGCATGCCCGTTGTTAAGCACATTAGAGCAGAGCGTGTCCCACAAATGGCTGAATTTTGTTTATTTCTTCCATAATTCCTGGACAATCTCGTACATAAAGCAGTATGATTAGGTTTCGAAATGCTAATCATACTGCTTTATGTACGAGATTGTCCAGGAATTATGGAAGAAATAAACAAAATTCAGCCAGTTGTGGGACACGCTCTGCTCTAATGTGCTTAACAACGGGCATGCTGTAGAAACTATTCATATCTGGATGGGTAATCGCCCGTTCCACGTTGTTTACTGCAATATTCTTCAGGTATACTTCAATATTTTTAGACAAGACTGCTTGATGTGCCGTGATATGCATTTTATTATGTTATTTGTTAAACGGTTATGGCGAGGAAAACGGTGAGGCAGGTGTAATACACCTGCCTCACTTTGCAAACGGAGCACGACGCCAAAGCAGCTTATAATGGCACGTCATACTTGACGCCAACGACTGGCTCTTCGCGTTTCATGCTTTCTGTTCGCGCTGCCACTGGAACACCGACCGGAACTTCTAAAAAGAAGCAAAGCACACATTTTTTTCCGCTTTTTCTGACCTTCCCCAAAATTTGAATATCAAGGCAAACACGCGGTGCAGTCTACAGCTCGGCGCAGCTATTCGTGAACCGCTACGTTTTTCTCACGGAAAAATTAAGGAGGGACGTTTGACTACATATGAAACTTCTCGAGTTCAGCTTCTATCTGCTTGCTTTTGCACAGAGCGTTGGTAAGAAGCTTAGCAAGCGGCATTTTGTTTTGCAAACAAATCTCTCTGTTCCGGGAATTTTTAAAACTTGAAAACAAGCCCCAATAACTAACAGTGCAGCTGTAACACAAACATTTTTGTTGTTTGTAAAGTAAGGCCCAAGAAGCTCAGTTTAACACTGTCACCCCGCTAGTTGCGATGCACGAATTTAGCTAGATGTGAGATGATGCCTGCACTATGGGCGCGTTAATAATGTCTTTCGCCACCTCACTTAGTATGAAGGCCTTAAATAACTGAAACTACCACGTAAGTCATCAAACCTGCCTTGAATCTCGCTAAAATTTGACAAATATGTAGCTACACGTAAAATACTACCTTGCGAACGTTCGCATTTGTATCTGTTGTCTCATTAAAATCTAGACATTTTACGTTGCCTTTCGTCCGCAAAAAGATAGCAGTGAAATGGTGCTACCCTTTCAGGGCATCCAAAAATGCTGTTCTGCGTAATGTTAAGGGGGATTCGTACGGGGAATGGAATCAATACGCTTCGTCCCCACGTCGCATATCACATGACCGCACGTCACGCCTCCTTGCTTAAACATGGGAAGCAGCCGACGCAAGTGCACGCGGTGGTCTTTAAGGACCGGCGCTGCTGGGATCGTGAACAATTTATCGAAGTTACACAGGTGATCCCCGCCATGTCAGAGAATTCTTTCCTTTTGTCGGAATGCTTCTCGCCGGTCTTTCACCTCCGCTGAAAAAAAATCGCTCTTATGTGAGTATAGTGATATGCGGTACGGTGACTTGGCGTGTCTGCAGCAGCCACCGAATGCTAGAAACTTCGTCCCGGCCTGCTTACCGTATCAGTCATCCACGGAAACTTAGATAAGAGTGAGTTACGAAAAGAGATGGAAGCAAGTTGCTTGACGGGCGGCAAACATTTCGCGAGGAGTGAAAAATCCCCGCCGAGTCAGCGCCTCATCCCAGCAACGCTGCTCTAGAGGCACCACTGCCCGCGCATCTGCCGGCTGCCACTCATGTTTACGCACGGGGGCGTGTCGTGTGGTCACATCACAGCTGGCGCTGCTCTGTGCCCGTCGCGTCGCGTTCATATTTGTTCGTATTTCTGTTCCCAGCCGGGCTGGAGCGGCGGCACGCGCTGTGTGCGCGCTCACGCCGCCGCTCCAGCGTGGCCGTGGCTCTGTTTGCGAAGTTATTTAGAAAATGGTTGTTTTTCGTGTCCGCTATTAAAAATATCCAGAAAATTTCGAGCATACCCACTTAGGGAGATTAGCCAAGAATGCCGAGCATACCAGACTTAAGCATTGTAGCCCTTCCCCTCTGCAGGGCTGTATGCCCTGATGGTAAAAGAAATAAAAAAATTAAATAAATAATAACATAAATAAATAAATACCCACTTAGAACGATTGGCCATGACTGGCGAAAAAATAGCAAATCCAAAATCGCCGTACATTTTGCAACACTTGCTCGGAACGAGAAAGACACGTCATAGCGTACGTCTCTCCAAGGAGATTTTCAATGATTATCACTTCCGAATAAATAAAGGAAGCTCACAACCCGCCGCGGTGGCTCAGGGCCTAAGGCGTTGCGCTGCTGAGCACGAGGTCGCGGGTTTGATTCCCATCCGCAGCGGTCGCTTTTCTGATGGAGGCGGAAAGCAAAAATGCCCGTGTGTACGAGATATCGACGCACGTTAAAGATCCCCAGGGGGACAAAAATTATCAGAAGCCCTCCACTACGGCGCACCTCATCGCCTGCGTTGCGTCGGCGCGTTAAATCCTTCAATCAATCAATGAATCAATCAATCAATCAGAGGAAGCTCACACTTATAGCAACAATTTTGGAGTAAAGGTCGTTGCCGCAGCCAACAAGCAAATCAACTGCATTAGTCGACCTGAACCGTCGTTATGGCCGTGAAGGTAGCGCACAGCTTCGCTACCTTGAAATCTTACGCGTAAGTTTTAGCTGCAGAATTTGTATGTAAT
Source organism: Haemaphysalis longicornis (assembly GCF_048455015.1). Taxonomy (NCBI): domain Eukaryota; kingdom Metazoa; phylum Arthropoda; class Arachnida; order Ixodida; family Ixodidae; genus Haemaphysalis; species Haemaphysalis longicornis. The sequence goes on along the minus strand of NW_027526225.1, from coordinate 73,262,888 downwards.
ATTCTATGTTATCATCGCGAAGTGCTTGGTACAAAGCCCTGGGCGTTCAGGTTCCGTGTCATTAATTCGGTTGTTCAACTAGTGCTTCCCGGAGGGTCGCTCCTTATTCTGCATCATAATGCCAGTTTATTGCTGCAATTATTCAGCTCATTGAAAGTTGAGGAACTTAACTATAGCATGATACTGTTGTATTTGCTTCTGATTGGCTCATAGAGCGGCAAATAAACACGACACGCGCACACAGTGCGCATTCTCACGCTACTGCTCAGCGAAGCATCGGCTCTACAAGCGCGACGCTTGTATGGCCGATCTCCAGTAGAGTAGATCCTTGAAAGCGATTTTCGCATGCGGAGGCATTTCGGTATGCCTAGTCGAGAAAACACATGGAAGGGAGGACGCACTCAAAATACGGCCATCAGACGTTTTGGTCCGGCCTCGCATAGTCCTGTACGGGAAAACACGGCCTGTCCGTTACGGGAAACCTTGAACTCGTTCGGTCTTTACATGGGTGAAACAAATGTGCAAAAATGGAATTGTTCAGTATCTTTTAACGGAAAATAAGGGCGGTACGACCGACTTAATGCAAAGGTTTAGTTCCGCTGCTTTATCACGGGAACAGGTTAAGCACCAGGCAACTCAGGAGGAGGAATGACAGGCACCTTCCTGTCTGTTTTCTTTCCTCCACCAACTAGCTCCCATCGACACATTACCTCAGTCATCTGGTTTAGTTCGATTTTCACTGTGATCTTGCTTTGTTCGCTGCCGCTGAGAGGTCAGCTTCCATCCCCTTTTAAGTGCGAATGCACTTCTTAAGCGAGCCTGAATCGTCCGCCGCCGTAGTCCGCATAGCAACAGCTGCGGGTGCGCGCGCTCCTCGTCTTCCTTAGCAACGGGGGGAGATGGGCGCGCGCTGCCTGGCCGCTGACATGGCACATACCCACGTGGGGGATTGGCCAGGAATCGGGCGTGAGAAGGGCTAATGCACCCGCTTAAAGGAGTACTGACACGAAATTTCAAAGATGGGCGCGCGCTGCCTGGCCGCTGACATGGCACATACCCACGTGGGGGATTGGCCAGGAATCGGGCGTGAGAAGGGCTAATGCACCCGCTTAAAGGAGTACTGACACGAAATTTTAAAGCTGAGATCCGCTCTAGCAATCAAGTACAACGACAACACAAATAGGTGTCTGTGAATAAATGCATCTTTATTTCTTTGTAGTTGTGTGTGTGTGTGTGTGTGATCTCTCTTTCGCGAACATTACCGAACCGCGCAAATTCAACTCGTGCATTCGCACTTTCACATTCTTCCCCTCGGGGAAATGCGGGGAATTTTTTTACCTGAAGTTCTCCAGCAGCTGCAGAACTCCGCCTCAGAATCCAGGCCGTGAAAGGACCCCTGCTTTGCTGAAGCTTTTCTGTCTTCCATGGTTGAAGCTCTGGGCAAGTGTATCGGCACGGCGCCTAGGGAACAAAAACTGAACTTTGCTAAGCATTTACTTAATGGCACAATTCAAGAAAAGGCTTGCTTTTCAAGTTGTGAAACATTTAATAAGGTAACGTTTACTTATGTTTCCACGGGTTGGCTGTTATACCTTAAAGCAGCAGCTGCACGTACTTAACTACTACATCAACTTTCTGTCGACAGATGGCAGGCTCGCCAGGTTTCCCGTTCTTGCCCCTGTTTGTCCACAATGCAGCCAGCCATCAGCGGGCCGGTTTTTGATACATAGGGCGTATGCAGGATTTTGCAACAAGCGTGTATCCAGTTACTATGATTCTCACTGTGTTCCAAATGTTCTTTCTCGCACGCAGGCATGGGAAGCTGGCCTAGCGCTAACACGGGCCCGGTACCTGGACGAGTGCGAGCACACCACGAAAGATGCGAGCATACGAATTGCCGTATCGGCCTCTCTGACCAGAGAGGACATTAAGCACGCTTGCGATGTCATCCGGCGAGTGACAGAGGCTGTGGTTGGGGATGTGTGACCTCACTTTCACTTCTTTGTGTCACCTACCGGCCGATCCATGTGGTGGAATCTCCGTCGAATGGATGCAGCCACACTGCCGACTTGTGTTTTTACCTCTTACTGCAAGGTTTCTAGGAAGCTATGGTTTTCTCACTGCTGTTTTGTCACCTGAACAGCATTATCTTCAGTTCTGGGAACAAGGGACTGTGGATGCATTTGCCTCTCCTGTTGTACGCTGTGTTTGACACTGGAGGCCGACTTAGACTTGGGGAACTGGCCGGTGGTGAGGACGTGTACAGGGACTTTCCCAGGCTTCGTCGAAACATCGAAGAATCTTATTTTTTTGCTGATCAGTGTTGGCAATCGTGAATTATGTTTCAAGGTTAGTTGTTTGAAAAAGTTTTGCCTATACAAGCTCCTCGCTTCAAAATCCTGTTATATTTTGGCCGGCTGGCTGAATCGAAGGACAGACAGAGGACACATTTCGGATTTAGGTTGTCCAAGAAACTTGTGGTTGTGAAATTAAAATGGGGCAAAATGCGCTGAGTCTACACTTTCAGCGTACAACGCGAACAGAACGCTATGTTCCTGTGACGGTGCGTGTTTCCATGAAGTCCTATGTGGAGTTGTGTGGGGGTATTTCTGTTGATAGTTAATAATTATAAAGAAAGCTGACGTACGAGGCAGGATTACAGGATTACAGATTACATAGTATTTACTGCGCGTAGTATTGAAGCACTACAGATTCTTGTACACCAGTAAAGGATCAATAATGCGCGCTGAAGAATCATGCACATGGTCTTTTACGCATTCCACTCGGATGAGAGCTTTCGCGGCTAGAGGCTGGATTCCCTATTTCTGTTCGTGGCCATGCAACTTGTTATGTGCAATAACAACTATAGTGAATGCGCAAAGCCATTTTTTTGTTATCTGCTTTGTTGCAGTCGTCTGGTTAATATCTGTTTATTTCCTGCTGTGGCTATCCTAAAATAAGTGGAATTAAATTGGCAGGCCGGTTTAAAACTTTTAGCCTTAAGAAACAATTTCATTATTCACGATAGGACAGAGAAAAGGCACTGACTTTTGATTCTGCAAACTATGGTTTTTGTTCTCTGAGTGTCTGTAACAATAGTGAAAAGCTAATAAATGATTGTAAAAGCTATGTTATTGTTGTGATTCGCCTGTCGTTGCAAAATTACAAACAGCGTTATTTTGGGGACACTGGTTATTGTGTTCTGTAGTATTCCTTAGGTGCTTCTGTGTGCGTAGACGGCGCTTTTTGGTCATTTGAACTTCATCTTTCTAAAAAATCGCGAATACAGAATGAACAAATTTATTTTGTTTTACTTCTCCAGAAGTAGACGTCCCCGGAAGGAATAAATATAATTTAAAGGGCCAAACCGATCACGCTACCGTACAAGCGGGGTTAACTCCTACCAGGCTCGGCGGTGTACCGGTAGGAGCCCTTTGCGAAAAAAGTGGCTCAGGTTCAACTTTGGTGAACCAAATTATCACGAGCAAAGCAAAGACCACGCACACAATGTTCAGTGGAAGTTTGCCTGCACACTAGCGTTTTTGCTTTTCACCTCCATCTGAAAAGCGACCACCGCAGCCGGAAAACGCACCGGGCCCTTGAGCTCAGGGGCACACCACCTCGCCACTGAGCCACCGCAGCGGGTATAAAACAATTAGAATAGTTTTAAGAAGAATAGCTTGTTTTTATGCCATAACAGTGCTCAATGATAATAAGGTAATTTATAGGCGTGAGGAAAACTCAACCCCAACCGCGCACAAAAAAAGCTCGTAGGACAACCTGAAGGATCTTTGACGGACCTCTAAGGTATACCGAAACAATACTAACATACACTGCTTTCTGTTTAATGCCGTAAAGGTTGCCCAGTATAAAAATACAAAGTCATGCTTACGTATCATTTCAACCCTTTATTTTCTGAAAAAAATTTGGCTCCAGTCCACGCTGGGAAGGTGGTTGGAAAGCAAAGCTTTAAACCATGCTCACAACAATTGCCCATGCGACGTCACTGGAATTCCCACACCTGGCTCTACAAAGACCGAAACCAGAGATTCTCCAGCCGTTATATGGAATTCTGGCGGTGGCATTCCGAATGCAGTAGCGTCGGCCACAGCTGGGCTAGAGCGGCGCACCCCGTCGCTGTAGCACAGCCGTGGGTCGGCAGAAAGAAAACGGAGAGGACCGTGTTTTGAATGGTGATACAGCGGAACCTAGCCATCTTGATATGCTAGCTCGGGGCTACACCAGGCGCGACTTAAGTGCTGACACCGAAACGATTTGGCACGTGAGCTCAGTGATTCCCATGTTTACCGATTTAAACTTGTTTGTTTAGTAAGTTTGAGAATTGCGAGCAAGCTTGGGGAAGTTTTATAATCGCTATTTATCAGAAACAGTTGCTCCTTTCGCCTTTTGCAATACCTCTTAAAACACAGCCGAATTAATATTCACAAATTTTGAAAATCGAGTCCCATTCTTGGCAAGTGGTGCGCAAAAGGTACTGTTCTTGTAGCGGCCAGATGTCTGTACGTATTCTCTACATTTTGTTTTCGTGCCCTGCAAACCAATCCTTAGCGTATATTTGCCGTACGACCAGTTACTTCCGTCGGGTCTGGGTTACCCAGCAGGTGTTGTTGGACAAGGTAATTAAGCCGTGCGAACAAAGCGCGCAATGGAGGCGAAGCTGCTCCAAGACAGGCCCAAAACAGCCTTCGTTAAAGCCGACGACAAAGCCGACGAAATGCTTCCCGCTGTCCCGCCCGCCGGTGCACGAGGAACACTGCGTAATAGTGCGCGTTCCCCACGTCATCTACCCTGTGTTCCGTGAGTGACAACCATCCTCCCGCACTTCGGCCGCGTTAAGAGTTTCTTGTCCCGCAAGCCGCGAAGGAACCTGTGGCTGGTAGAGTTAGAAAGCTGTGCTTTAAAACTCGTTTATTAAAGAAGCCCAACCAGCAACATTTACGGAGCGTTTCTCCGCGGTAACATCGGCCGTTATGCCACAGACGCTGCCTGACATTCTCCGTTGCTACCGCAGTTAGACCGATGCTTTATATTTGCCTTCTGGTTCTGTTGACCATCAACACCCTTGAACTAGTCATCATACAAGAGAGATCATTCTTTAGACAAAAGAAGCGTTCCATAGCATGGCGCGTTCTATAGCACGAGCTAAAATGCAGCAATATCGGGAGGTGGTGGTGGTGATATATTAAGAAAGGAAAGAAATGAGAACTCGCGATATTACTGAACTCAATAGGTGTTAACCCTCACACAACCCAGTCCAGAGAAGGGAAATGGGAGTTGCAAAGGATAGGAAGAGAGAGATGGAAGAAACAGAAGAGAGGGGGACAATTGGGGACAGCCTATGTCACCTTCGTCCCGCCCATGACTCGACAGCTACAAACGCTGTGCTAGTTCTGCCGCGTCCAGGAAGTTGAGTAGGTGCTGGAAGACCTACCTTCGGATGGCGTCAGTCCGGTGGGGCACGGAAAGTCTTCCAGCTTGTGGCTTAGTGGACCGAGTCGCTGGAGTGTGGCCAAGAGTTCTTCCCTCGCGGTGTCATGCCGGTGACAAGAACACAGGAAGAGCTCGAGTAGGTCGGGCTCTGGCAGTCGGCGCAGGTGGGGGACGTCCGGTGGCTCTGGTGGTGCAGGCGGGCTTCCACGTTGCAACGATTGAACTGCAGGCGAAGCAAGAGCAACCGGGCGTCTCTGCTGATGCGTCCGGGCAGGACCCGCGGGGTCTGGCCACTGACCACTCGGGCATCTGAATGCATGGCCTCCACCACTCGGGCCTGGATAGTCCTTGCAGCTTCAAATGACACCACACGTCAGGATGCTGGGACACCCGCCTGGCGAGCCGAACCCTTTGCCAGGGTGTCTGCAACCTCGTTTCCCAAGATCCACACGTGCGATGCCAGCCAGCGAAGTCTCAGTGGACCCCTGTGGGCCTCCCCTTCATTGGGGCTTAGACACCAGCGACCGCTAGGTAGCCCCCTGTAGAAACCCCCAACTTCGACTTCTTTCGTCTAGCCATCTGGCAACACTGTATATCCGCCTCGAGCTCGCTGTGTAGGCAGCAGCACTATCGAAATAAATTTAGTCGTTGTTTGTTCCTCACAAGGGTGTGGTGTCGCTCTATCTGGCGTCTTTCAAAGTTTCATTATTTTGGTGCCGAAAACGCGGGAAAGTAACAACGCTTACCGTGAAACAACGAGGCTATCGGGCGACGACGAGATGACGAATCCAAGTACATGGTGAACGCACACAGTCTTGGAAGTGAAACGCGAGTTGACTCTGTCGCGCCCACGCACGAAGCCTAAAGACGCCATCCCAATGAAGCCGAAGAACCAAACGAAGCCTACCACGCCACAACGGGGCTATGGACCGGCTCAAACAGAAAAGAGCAGCACTGCGAACTCAGGTGACGAAACTGATTTGCGAAGTGAATTCGGCGCTTGAAAGCCACGCAGAAGAAAAGGCCCTAAACGTTCTAACTGCTAGGCTTAGCGCCCTGAAAATAAAACTAAACGAAGCGGATGCCGCCATTGAGCCACTTGTGTTGGAACACGAAGCAGCGCAGAACTACGCCAGCACCATAGAATACGATGACGCGATCGTGACGTGCATAGCGAGGCTCGGCCAGGAGGCCCAAGAAGCACAAAAGGCAAAAAAGAAAACGGAGAGTGAAGCAACGCCGCCGCCGCCTTCCGACGGTAACCGGAGCTCTGCGCGTTCGAAGGTGAAGTTGCCGAAGCTCGCCCTACAACGATTTAGCGGCGCTGCCACGGAGTGGCAGCCGCTCTGGGAGCAGTTTCGGCAGGCTATTCACGACAACGAAGCTCTTCCTAACGCGGAGAAGTTCTTGTACCTACAGACAACGCTCACTGGGAAAGCTGCATCTGCGGTAGCTGGGATACAAGTGACAGGAGCGAACTACGCCAGCGTCATCGAGCTTTTGAAGGAGCGTTTTGGCCGCTCGGTTGTGCTTATCCAGGAACATCTCACCCAGTTACTGGACTTGCCTACCATACGAAGTGAAAATGTGGTTAACAGCCTACGTCGCCTCTACGATCACTTGCAGCGCAACATGTCGGCGCTCACGGCTCTGGGTGTGAACAGCGAAAGCTACGGAGCGATGCTTTGCTCCGCGCTGCTGCGAACACTCCCAAGCAAACTTGTCATCGATTATCACAGGTGTCGTACCGCAGTCAAATAAGACAACGGATTGCGCATAGAGGGCTTGCTTGATTTCTTAAAAACCGAAGTGGAAAGTAGAGAACAAGCACTGCAAGTTGGCCGACAAGAACGAAAGAACCCCATTACGAAACCTCGTTTCGAAAATGAAAAGACCAGAGAGTCGAAAGCGTCAACGGCTTCACTGTATTCAGGAAGTGGGTCGCGGCATATGGATCCATGCGCATTCTGTGCTGCGAAGAACCACGGAACGAAGGAATGTCAAGCACCACTTTCTCTGGAAGAAAAGAAGAAGACCCTCCGGGATTCCGGTAGATGCTTCCGCTGCGCTGTCAAAGGCCACACTTCGAGACAGTGTCACAACAAAAGCGTCCGGTGCAAGAATTGCGGCAAAAGGCACCTGACTCAGATGTGCGACCCTGGGTGGAAGAAAAGTGAGAACACAGCAGCAGAGCTGCACTCCGCTACGGGCAAGAGGAACGACAAGGCGTCTTCCGTGCTTCTCCAAACGGCCCAAGTCTGGGCAGAAGGAGGTCAGCGAAGAGCACTGGCCCGCCTCCTGTTTGATGGAGGTAGCCAGCGTACCTTTGTGACCGAAGAACTTTCTCGCGAACTGCAGCTGGGGGTTCTTGGGGAAGAGGACGTCACGATATACGCCTTCGGAGGAGTCGGAAACATCATCAAGGAAAAACGCAAGCGAGTGCGACTTTGGCTCAGGAGCCAATACAACCGAAAGGAGCATTCCATCGAAGCTCTAGAAATACCAGAGATCTGCACTGACCATCTCATTCTTCCTGAGCATGTCGTTCATGAAGCCAAGGCGAAGATACGGGAACTGGCGGATGTCACCGTCCCCCCAGCCCACTTGGCAAGAACTGGCATCTCCATTCTCGTTGGAGCTGACTACTACTGGACTCTCGTGTCTGGAGACATGCAGAAACTGCAGGGAGCTCTGGTTGCGGTCAACACTGAGTTTGGGTGGACACTTCAGGGACCAATTCCCCGCAGTAGCTCAACTGCCTGCTGTTCGACCGCTGCTGTTCTCCGGACCCACGTGTGTGGAGAAACGCAGAGCCTGTCCGCCGAACTCAGGTCCTTTTGGGAGCTTGAGTGTATGGGCATTACCGAACCAGTCGCCCAACAAAACGAAGAGGACCATGTTGTCAAGCAATTTACATCCTCCATCAAGCTCGTTGACGGACGCTACGAGGTTGTACTTCCTTGGAAGCAAGTGAATTTCCAATTAGCTGACAACGAAGCTGTTGCAAAGAAGCGTTTGTTCAACCTCACTAAGAAGCTGGTGAATGATGAACGGATGATGACTGAGTACGATGAGTCGATACGTCAGTACCTGCAGCAAGGATTTGCGGAACGAGTACCTGCAGAGGCTGACGTCAAGCCCGAACAACGACTGTACTACATGCCACATTGAGCAGTCTTCAAACCTGACAGTCTTACGACAAAAATTAGAGTCGTGTTCGATGCATCGTCCAGTGATGCAGGGTGTGCTTCCCTAAATGAGAGTCTGGAGGCAGGACCCAATTTGAACCCGGACCTTCTGAAGGTACTACTGAACTTCAGGATTCATCGCATCGGCCTGACTGCTGACATTGAAAAGGCGTTCCTGCAGATTTTGGTGCGCCCTGAGGATCGCGATGCTCTGCGATTCCTTTGGTATTAGCGTATGCCAACAAAGAGCGACCCAAGCCCACCGATGGAAGTCTGGCGAATGACAAGGGTGCCTTTTGGAGCGACAAGCAGCCCATTCATTCTCGCCGCCACTTTGCGTCATCACTTGTCGAAGGCGGACAGCCACCCCGAGACGACAAAAAAGATCGCGGAAAGCCTCTACGTGGACGATCTAATCACCGGAACGGAGTCTGAACAAGAGGCGGAAGATTTCTACCGTCAAGCCCTCGAAGTCATGAATCTTGCGAGCATGACCCTACGGAAGTGGAGCACGAATTCGAAGACATTGCAACGATTGCTGGACAATGACAGGACAGGATGAGGCGAGAGCCAAGTTGAATGCCCCATGGCCAGCTGCTCACGGGTCTTGGGACTCGTGTGGAACAAGGAGCAAGACTGCTTGGCCTTCTCTTTAAATGCCCTCCTGGACTTCTTGGATCAGAATAGCAATACAAAACGCTTCATCCTCCGGGCATCGGCGCGCATTTATGACCCGCTTGGACTCATTTCCCCAGTAACAGTGACCGCGAAGTTGCTGTTTCAGACACTCTGGGAACGGGGACTCGAATGGAATGCCCCCCTACCTGAAGACGTACAGACAGCTTCGAAGCAGTGGCACACACAGCTGCATCATTTAATGGAGGTCACAGTACCCAGAAGATACAGTGGTCTCAAGGACGGCCAAATTGACGTCCACATTTTCACGGATGCAAGCCCCAAGGCATACGGAGCTGTAGCGTACTTGTGCGCAACAGGAACAAGCGAATCGACCGTGACTTTGGTTTTATCGAAGTCACGTGTGGCGCCAATCAAGAAGCTTTCTCTTCCAAGACTGGAATTGATGGGAATGCTGGTGGGTTCCAGAATGAAGGAATATTTGTCCGAATTTTTGAGCCTACCAGTTGCGAGGTGGTACATGTGGACAGATTCTAATGTTGCACTACACTGGGTCCGAGGGTCAGCGCGACTCTGGAAACCCTTTGTGGCTAATCGAGTGCTGGAGATACAACAGCGAACTGATCCGGATACGTGGAATCACTGCCCCGGAGCGGAGAACCCAGCTGATTTCCTGACGAAAGGAGTGAGCCCTAAGGCCCTCAAGGAAAACATGGTTTGGTGGAATGGACCAAGCTGGCTTGCTGAACCACCTGCGGCCTGGCCAAGACATGAGGATGTCGAACTGACTGAAGCAGAGGAAGAAAGAAGACCAGTTCGCGTTCACAACGTAACAATCGAAGAAACGGTCTTGGCAATGAAGCAGTACAGCTCCCTTTTTAAGCTTCTTCGAGTTGTCGCGTGGGTGCAACGTTTCTTGCATAACTCAAGAAACCGAAACGAGAAGCACACGGGACATCTGACAGCAGACGAGATCGCACGAGCTCAGACGCTTGTGATATCGCAGGTGCAGCGCGAGGCCTTCCCCGAAGAGCTGCAATGTATTCAAAGGTCAACCCGCTTGGCAAGCAACTCTCCTTTGCGTGACCTGGATGTCTACTGCGACCAAGACGGAATATTAAGGGTCGGAGGACGTCTTGACGACTCCGCTCTCCCCTACAGCACGAAGCACCCGGTCGTTCTCCCTGCGGGCCATCATTTCACCGAGCTCCTGATATGCGCCACCCATCGCCGACTTTTACATGCTGGCGCACTTGAAACGCTCACGGAGCTCAGGGAACAGTACTGGGTGGTTCGCGGAAGACAGATGGTCAAAAAGGCCTTGAAGAAATGCTTCACGTGCAACCGTTTCAACAGCCGCGCTGCAACCGAACCAGTAGCTCCTTTGCCACGTGACAGGGTGACTCAGGCTCCACCGTTTGAGGTGACTGGCCTTGATTTCGCAGGACCATTGAATACAAAGGATCAGGGCAGGAGCAAAACGTCATACATACTGGTTTTCACGTGTGCGGTTACACGCGCTGTGCACTTGGAGCTAGTGGGTAACATGACTACTGCCAGCTTTCTCATGGCATTCAAAAGGTTCATAGCAAGACGAGGAGTTTGTCGAACCATCTTTTCGGACAACGCAAAAACGTTCAAGCGAGCATCAAAGGATTTGAAGCGACTGTGGGAAACACTGCGTGGAGAAGAAGTCCAGAACTATTTCACGGGTCATCAGATTCAGTGGAAATTCATCGTCGAAAGAGCCGCCTGGTGGGGCGGATTCTGGGAAAGGATGGTGCGGTCTGTAAAGACTTCTCTAAAGAAGGTATTGGGCAACTGCTACTGCAATTTTGAGGAGCTCACTACGGTTCTGACCGAAATCGAAGCCGTCATAAACTCAAGACCGCAAACCTACGTGTATGCAGAATCGAACGAACCAGAACCACTGACCCCCTCACATTTTCTCGTTGGCAGACGTTCGACTTGCCTTCCCAGTGGGTCTGGTCAGGAAACACACTCATCAACGCAGGATCAGTTGACCCGTCGTTTGCGATACCGGCAAAGGTTGGCTGATCACTTCTGGCGAAGATGGCGACAGGAGTACCTGACTTCTTTGCGCTCCGCGCATTTTGCCATACCAAGTGCATCCAGGGCATTGAGGAAAGGAACTCTTGTGTTAGTTCATGAGCATCATCTGCCAAGACAGCTGTGGAAAACCGGAGTGGTAGATGATGTGCTGGTCGGACGAGATGGACGTGTTAGAGCGTGTATGGTGCGTCGACCAAGTGGAACCATCCTCAGAAGACCGATTCAGCTATTGTATCCTATAGAATGTACCTTAGAATGATCTGAAGCTCATTCCGGGGGGAGTATGTAGAAACCCCCAACTTCGACTTCTTTCGTCTAGCCATCTGGCAACACTGTATATCCGCCTCGAGCTCGCTGTGTAGGCAGCAGCACTATCGAAATAAATTTAGTCGTTGTTTGTTCCTCACAAGGGTGTGGTGTCGCTCTATCTGGCGTCTTTCAAAGTTTCATTACCCCCCGAAGATGGGTGGCTGGTCTGTGGCGCGCAGACGAAGGAGCACAGACCAGAAGTCAGTCAGGATGACGGCCCTCAGGACCTGGGTCCACTGTCATAGAAGAAGATCAGCGGTCGAATAGACTCCAGCCAGGTAGACGTCGGCGGATGAGGCCGGGTAGGGCAGGCTGCGCACCTTGCTGGTGCCGAGTTCCGGGGCCATGCTGGCGGCTCCAGCTGTACCCATCGACTGTTGCACACAGCCATTCGCGTACACCTGCAGAAGTCCGGCAGCGTCGTCCTGCAGTAGGGTAGTCACTTCTTGGTGGATGGCCTCTGATGGAGTTGACCTCTTGCTACGGACCCCCAGCAGTTTCGTAGGGACGCGTAGAGCGTGGCCCCGTGGCCGGGGGTTGTGGCTCCATGCGGGGTCGCTGCGGCAACGCGATGTGGCTCTCGAAGGTACTGAGCAGCATGCCCCTCCGAGAGTTGAGCCGGCTGCGGTAGCGCTGGAGGAGCGCCGCGCCGTCCGGTTTGCCCTGCGGACGGGGGATGTGGCGGAGCTAAAGGCCCGCGTTAGGATAGGCCAGGAGCCTGCCTCCACGTACGTCGCCGCCACCGGAGATGTGCCCGGAAGGCCCAGTAAAAGGCGGATTGCCCCGCGCTGATCCACCTCCACTCCTCCCACCTGCGCGGCTTGACTTGCACCAGAGGCAGAGCTAAGCGGGTGGTGCCCGTCCACACCGGTACACCGCAGAAGAAAAGAGAAAACCACAGACGAAATAGCGGGCATACAAGCAACCGAGCTAATTAAGCTGTATTAATAAAGTGGAAAACAGTCGATGACAAAGCGAATTGTTGTGAACGTAAATATACTAGTTGCTGGTAAAATAGTCACGCCCGAAGAGAGAGAAGATATTTTGAGGGCGAACGCAAATGTGGAAAAAAGAACGGGAAACAAGATAAATAAGGAGTCTGTTTACTGCATCCCACGCCGGCTGCCGCCTTGAGAGGGTCATGAAGGCAAAATACAAGTTGAGTTCATCAAAAAGCCTACTTTGTATCGATAACAATGATAAGAAGTTGACGGTGAAGTTCAAAAAATAATCGATATAAACGAAAAAAGAGATAAAGCAGGGGCGGCTCCCAAGCCACTTTCTTGCGATTGCTCTATGAAATAGAAGAATCTTGATTGCGTTATTAGAAGCCGCCAACCTTCGAAACCGCTAGGGTCACTAGATAACGTTACATAGTATCCGCACTCTTTTCTCTTATTGATCCATGCCGCCGCCATGATCATTGGCCAGTTCGCACCAGGGGCCCAATTGTGGACTGCACTAATTGCCGGCCATTCGTCCATGTTTTTTTTTTGCGTAAGCACGACGTAAGCAATCAATGACGTGCTGCACCTATAGCTATGACGACATGCAGTGTAATTTGACGAGTCACTCATAAAATTCGCAACCAAGGTATCAAATATTGCGCAAGAAAGATATAAAAACACTTGGCATGTACTATAAACATTAAGACGGTAGCTGAGGCTGACAAGAAAAAAATTGCCCCCACCTCCCCGAAGGGAATCGTGAGGAAGTGCGAATGCATTTCTTGCGCCGAGAGTACACGGCGTAGAAATTCTGACATCGCCTTGAGAGGCGCCCAGCCAGCGAACGGTCTAAACTGGAGCAGAGCGAGCAGGAGACTGTAGCGAGAGAGCGCGCGCGAGCCGACCCACGGAGGTCTGGCGGTTTATCGCTGCATATATAGGGGGGTACGCCGCGCCGAGCGGCGGGCGCGCGAGAGAGAGGGGTGCGCGCGGAGCTGCAGCCAGCGAGGAGAGAGGAGGAGCGAGCGAAGGGGGAGGGACGCGCGCAGCGGCACACGGCAGCTGCCGGGAGAGGAGGTGGGGTGCGTGACGTCACGGCGCGGGGGAGGGAGAGGGATGCGCGCGGCGCACACCACCGCACCGCGAGGAGCGGTGAGGCGTGGCGTCACATGGGTGAGTGACGTCATGCGCCGTTGCTAGGGACGCTCCTCTCCGCTCCGCGCCGTTGCTAGGGAAGAGGAGGACTGCAGACGCCGCCGCCGCCGCCGCCGCCGGCGGTGGAAGGTTTAGGGTCGCTTATAAAGTGCATTGCACTTAAAACACATTTCTGGAGGTCAAATTTGGCGTCAACATCACAAGGCGATCGAGTAACGTTGATTCAAAAGCGAGCGAAAGGCGGATGTCGAGCTAAAGAACATCACAAAATTTTTTACCGTATCTATTTAGTTCTTTAATCGCTTTTAGTAACATAGCTCGGCTGTCTGCTTCAATGCAAGCTTTGTTGCGTTATCATCTTCCCTGCCGCCACCGCCGCCACGCCATCGTCTGCTGCTACGTTACAAGTTTATGGCGTGATCACAGAAAAAGACGGCCGTGACCATCGCTTCTACTACACATAAGAGCAGCGAAGCGCTACGCCTGATAACCGCGGAGCGCACCGGTGTCGCCGGTTCACTCATTCGTCAAGCTCGACTTCAATCAGTGCTGTAATGAACCAAATAGTCACTTTTCTTTGTTGTTTTTCTCTTGAGTTCGATCATGTGACCCAACAGCTTACTAGGACGAGTATGGGCAAATGACATGCACTGGGTTCTCTTTGTCATGGAGAGGCTTGTACTGCCCTCTTATGTTGCGGTTGCGCGCCAAACAAATAATTTTTATTTTATTGCCAAACATGAAAGCAAACTACGGCACGGTTGCGCGCCAAACAAATAATTTTTATTTTATTGCCAAACATGAAAGCAAACTACGGCACGTTATTTGTACGCTCCCTGATCGCTGACTTGGAAACAGTTGAAACTATAATTTGTTTCGGTAGGAAACATGCTTTTAACAGCGCGCATGCGAAACTGCGCCTGCTGCAAATTGCCGCACATATTGCGGCGGCGTAAGCCGGGGCAATTTTTTGCCCTATTTTGCTTCTATTTTGCGACAAAAACAGCCGCCATTTTCAAGCTGTTACGTACAATTGCGTCACTTTTACGCAGGCTGAAGTTGCCAACGCATTACGTAATCGTTCCCGCCAACAGTTTAAATAACGTCGCGCCTTCTCAGCCAATCACAGAGGGGTGTGTATTACAACCAGTATTGTTGTTGAATAGCATAGAGAGGCTTACGTTGTCATGTCCGCTGCATTTAGTCAGGTTTTTCAATGCTGGCCAAGACTTATGCGCCTTTAGTAACGAGAAATAAGGCAAACTTTTGAACTCGTGTCCGTAAACGACATCAAACGTCAAAATTACGACAGCACACACAACCGCTTTGTCAACCGGAAGCACGTGACCAAAATTGAAAGAATCAGAAACGACTTCCGGCTAATTGCCAGAATTGCCGGCAATTTGTGCAGTCGAGAATAGGGCCCCAGGTGACAATTGTTTATTCTGCGATAGTTCTTGGGCATCGCCATCTTATTGGTTATGCTTTTTCTGTCGGCCAACTGCAGGTAGTCTCCGAACGTGAATCAAAGATAACGCACGTCGCAGCATTTCAGTCGCAGAAGTGTGTCTGAAGATGACGTGTTGCTGCGTCTTCGGCAGTGTTGTTTACAAATGACATCGTCAAAGGTAGCGTTGGCACCGCAGAAGCGGCAGTCAATCAACACTGATAAACACCAAAATGGCCACCGTTTCTCCCTTCCGTGCCTCAGTGGCGGTACTCTGTATGTTATCTAGGGGCACTCTCCAGTGCAATGACACGATGAAGGAAGAATGACACATACCTGGGCGATTATTGGTACCTCTCGTTAGGTTTTATCTAATATATTGAATGCGAACTTGCAGGTTCCAACAAACCAAAGACTTTGCCTTTAGTGTTGGCGCATATTACGTCACTCGTGCCCATGCGTCTCAGTGGTTTTTTGGTTACAAGGCGCATTTCTTTGCCGGAATGAAGCTGAGTAAGTTAACAACGGTTAGTTCTTTCAAAACGCATAAACTTTGATTGTTTCTTCATGCCCACCTTCAATTCTTACGTTAACACAAAGTACCTGCGCATTTTTCTAAACCGATATGGTAGTGCCTAAATCGACTCGCGCATTAATTTGGACAACAATCGATCGTCACGCTGGTGGACGGTTATCTCTGTGGCAAAGTCAAAGTGAGCGATTTGTTTGGCGACCAGTTTTCATATCTTCCCTTTTTCACACGCTTTACCTACACTCATCTGTCACGTACGTCACCCTTGACACATTACGTAAGCATTTTCAACCGCACATTTTTTCCCTCACCCTCCGCTCAACGGCCGACCACTTAGATGTGTCCCCGTCGCTAACCAAGCGCGGCGTTTGAGTGTTCCAAAGTTAACAATAAGTGGCATTCTGTTGCTCTCGCACAAAGTGTGCCGTTTGAACTGCTGCGCTTCAACCCATCTCATCGGGCGGCTAGAAACTTCTTCCAAGAAAACCGAGCCATTGAACCAACACAAAGGTGGTCGTGATGGAATTACCGTGGGAGCTGTATGAAATGTTCGAAGCGTTCCTCCAGGTAAGCTTGGCTGTAGGTTAAGTCATTGCTTCTGTCGTATCGTCGTCGGTCTTGCAATCGACAACAAGTCTGGTCGGGTCACAGCTCGCTCGTCTACCTTGTGGTTTTTCCGAAGTAGCTGGCGCGGAGTATAAATCGCGGAAAGCCAACTGGACGCAACGGCGTTCGGTTTAAACTACGCGCGCAGAGGGCGAGATGCTTGTTTACGACGCTCGAGCGTGCTTGCCGTGCTTGACTTGTTCTTATTTCGCTGAGTTGGAAGAGTTTTTGTTCTTGGTGGTGGGTACCACAATTCGTCCAATCTTTTAAGTTTCCCCGCCCTGTTCGTGGATTTTTAATATTAAGCCTGTCACGCAAAATCAAATGAAAGGTTCGTTTCTGATGTTAAAAAGAAGAATTGTCGTCAACCCATCGTTCACGCTGTTCGCGCAATAATTGATATTGTTATATGGTTTTTGAACAATGCAATAAATTCTGCGGGCTATCCGTTTGTCGGCAGTAACCAGCCAAGCCCTGCGCAGAAACATGAACGTTGTGCGTGAAGTACACACGGTGCGAATTGGCCGAAGTGATGGCGCAACAAGTTTCTGTGGAAAGCTTTATATGTTTCGCGTTCTTCGACTTGTTTTCTGCCCGGGCAAGAAATCATAGCGACTGAACAAACTTTAGCAAAAATTTATTGGCAAAAACATATGGAACTCTTGTTTTATCAAAAACAATTATATAAAATCGTGCACTAACTTAAGACAGCGCTATCATTACGCCGAATTGGATTGACTTGTCACAATTAAGTTAGCTGGGTGTGGGTATTGTGGTGGCAGCCGGTCTTTTGCCTTTCCCAAATGTTGCTCCTGCAGTCGGCAATTTATCTGTTCCAGATAATGTACCGGCTGTGTTGCATTTAGTGATAAATGCGTTCAAAAAATAACAAACAAGATATTTTGCGCCACCGCTGGGCTTGTCGCGACTGCATATGCGACCATGCTGCTGGAATGTTTTTTTGCCGGCAGTCGATATTTTAGTAACCCCCACGCAGTTGCAATTTTTTCTTGTGCATGCTCTAATCGCATCTGTATTTCAAGCAAACATCTAACTTAACAAATGCTATCTAACCTAACCCAACCCTACCATTAAAAAAAGGTCCTAACCCCACCTAACCTAACCTATAGCCTAACCCACGGCATATAGGCAGTTCTCAAATAAATAATAAAGACAGTATGCCAGAAAAGAATCGAGTTGCTGAATAAATAAACTCAGTGAACAAGGCGAAGAAAATCACAAAGAACAATGCTAAAAATAACAAAAACAAAATATCGGAGGACGTGAGTTCGAACGTGCAACTTCGCGAGCAGTAGCCAGAGGCATTACCAAAAAATTGCAGCATATCCACTCCGCGAATGATGGCGAGGGAGCGGAGTACGGGGACTCGAAATGGCATCTAAGTTGCGCCCCGAGTGACACCCGATTTACGTCCCGACCGTAATTCGATTTGAGCCGTGAGTTGCACTTTGATTATTCCCTAAATGAAACTGCGACTCGCGGCTCAAATCGAATTTCGCTTGATGGTGGTGTGCGCACGGATAGACGTGGACGGACATTGGGAGGTCCTAAGGTACTACGTACCGTTACAGGCGAGGGAGTATGCCGTTTGACTCTCGGGTACTATCTCGCGGTCGTAGCCCAATGGGTAAGACGACTGACACTAACTCTGTCTGGTCTACCAGACGCAGGCTCGAATCCTGCCGGTGCCTGTGTGATTTTGTGCGACTGTTAATGTTATGCACACGGACGCGGACGGACATTGTGCGGTTCTTAGGTAAGTACTCCGCATCGAACAGCGCCACACTAGCAACGGCTAATTGTGCGCCTGGCACAGGCAGAAATACCGGTCAAAATGAAGTAAGCCTAAAAGTCAATCAGAAGAGAGTGTCGGAAAAATGTCCCTAGCGGCTAAACTTAGTGCCGGCTTCCAGCAATATATCCAATTCCTAGTTAGTTCCCAATGAATTAGTTCGCACCTCTGTTAAGAATACTGCGTCACATCTGCGATCGTCTGTAAAGAAATCTTCGCCGGTCATCCACCTCCACAGAGTTTCACAAAGTTTGTGAGACAGCTGTAAAGCTTTTCTTTGTAGCCGTATGGCTGCATTTAGGTGGATTTCAAACTTTACTTCGCATCCCGAAGGCTGTTCTAGCAGCTAAACTGTTTACCGCATCGCCATTTTTCGCTTCAGGGGACCTATTCTCGACTGCACAAATTGCCGCCAATTCGACCATGTTTTTTTGAGTAACCACGACGTAAGCAGTCAGTGACGTGCTGCATCTATAACTATGACGACATGCAGTGTAATTTGACAAGTCACTCATAAAGATCGCTACCAAGGTATAAAATGCTGTGCAAGATATAAAAACATTTGGCATGTACTATAAAAATTAAGACGGTAGCTGAGGCTGACAACAAAACCACATTTCAGGAGGTCAAATTTGGCGTCAACACCACAAAGCGATCGAGTAACGTTGATCCAAAAGCGCGCGAAAGGGGGATTGTGAACCCGCCGCGGTGGCTCAGTGGCTAAGGCGTTGCGCTGCTGAGCACGAGGTCGCGGGTTCGATTCCCGGCCGCGGCGGCCGCTTTTCTGATGGAGGCGAAAAGCAAAAACGCCCGTGTGTACGAGATTTCGGCGCACGATAAAGATCCCCAGGTGGTCAAAATTAATCCGGAGCCCTCCACTACGGCGCGCCTCATCGCCTGCGTTGCGTCGGCGCGTTAAACCCCACAATCAATCAATCAAGGGGGATTGTGAGCTAAACAACAACCCCCATTTTTTTCGTATCTATTTTTCTCTTTCAATAGCTTTTAGTAAGATAGCTGGGCTCTCTGCTTCAATGCAAGCTTTGTTGCGTTATCACCTTCCCTGTCGCCACCGCCGCCACGCCACCGTCTGCTGCTATGTTACAAGTTTATGGCGTGATCACAGAAGAAGACGGCCGCGACCATCGCTTCTATGACACATTAGAGCGCATTGATGTCGCCGATTCACTCATTCGTCAAGCTCGACTTCAATCAGCGCTGTAATGAACCAAATGGTCACTTTTCTTTATGTTTCTCTTGAGTTCGATCATGTGACCCAACAGCTTACTAGGACGAGTATGGACAAATGCCATGCATTGGGTTCTCTTTGTCATGGAGAAGCTTGTACAGACTTCTTATGTTGCGGTTACGCCAAACAAATAATTTTAAGTGCGAATGCACTTCTTAGGCAAGCCTGAAGCGTCCGCCGCCGTCCGCATAGCAACAGCTGCGGGTGCGCGCGCTCCTCGTCTTCCTTGGCAACGGGGGGAGATGGGCGCGCGCTGCCTGGCCGCTGACATGGCACATACCCACGTGGGGGATTGGCCAGGAATCTCCTCGTCTTCCTTGGCAACGGGGGGAGATGGGCGCGCGCTGCCTGGCCGCTGACATGGCACATACCCAGGTGGGGGATTGGCCAAGAATCGTGCGTGAGAAGGGCTAATGCACCCGCTTAAAGGAGTACTGACACGAAATTTCAAAGCTGAGATCCGCTCTAGCAACCAAGTACAACGACAACACAAATAGGTGTCTGTGAATAAATGCATCTTTCTTTCTTTGTAGTTGTGTGTGTGTGTGTGTGATCTCTCTTTCGCGAACATTACCGAACCGCGCAAATTCAACTCGTGCATTCGCACTTTCACATTCTTCCCCTCTGGGAAATGCGGGGAATTTGTTTTATTTTATTTCCAAACAAAAAAGCAAAATACTGTGCGTTATTTATATGCTGCAAGACGGCTGACTTGGAACCAGTTAAAACTATAATATATTTCAGTAGGAAGCATGCTTTAAACAGCGCTCATGCGAAACTGCGCCGGCTGCAAATTGGCGGACATTTCGCCGTGCCGAAAGCTGGGGCAATGTTTTGGCCTACTTTGCTTGTATTTTGCGACAAAAACAGCCGCCATTTTCAAGTTTTTACGTAGCAATACGTCACTTTTACGCAGGCTGAAGTTGCCAATGCATGACGTAATTGTTCCCGCCAACTGTTTAAATTACGTCATGCCTTCTCAGCCAATCACAGACAGGGCATGTATTACAGGCATTATTGTGTTTGAATAGCAAAACCAGGCCTGCGTTGTCATGTCTGGTGCTTTCAGTCGGATTTTTCATTGCCGGCCAAGAATTATGTACTTTCAGTAAAGAGAAATAAGGCGAACTTTAAAACTGGTGCCCGTAAACGCCATAAAACGTCAAAATGACGACAGCACACACAAAAACTTTGTCAACCGGAAGCACGTGACCAAAATTGAAAGCCAATAAAAAAACTCCCCCCACCTCCCCGAAGGGGATCATGCGGAAATGCGAATGCATTGGGTGCACCGATGAGTGCGCTGCGGCAAGCAGTCACGGAGAGAGGCGCGCGCTCCAGTGCATTTATATATATTTTTCCGAGCGCAGCGAGCGGAGAGATGGTACGCGGAGAGGAGAGAGAGACCCGCGCAACACGCCCGCCCCGCGCGCGAGCTCTCTCCGCCGAGCTCCGCGATGCGAGCGCCCTCACAAGCCCGAGCGCGCTCCTCCTATCGACTCACTCTCCGCTACTCCGCCCGAGCTCCGCGATGCGAGCGCCCTCACTCGCCGAGCGCGCTCCTCCTCTCCCCTTGCCCTCCGCTACTCCCGCCCGAGCTACCACCTGCTCCGGTTGCTAGGCGCATCACAGCTGTTGCTAGGCGCACGCCGGCCAACGCACGACAACCCCCGACTAAGAAATGCATTCGCATTTAAGCGCGCGAGCTCTCTCCGCCGAGCTCCGCGATGCGAGCGCCCTCACATGCCAAGCGCGCTCCTCCTCTCCTCTTGCCCTCCGCTACTCCCGCCCGAGCTACCACCTGCTCCGGTTGCTAGGCGCGCCACGCGCCACAGCTGTTGCTAGGCGCACGCCGGCCAACGCACAACCCCCGACTAAGAAATGCATTCGCATTTAAAAACTTCCGGCAAATTGCTGAAAAATGGCGAATTGCCGGCAATTTGTGCAGTTGAGAATAGGGCCCTAGTGCTTGAAAATACCCATTGCCGAGCATGCGCACGTGAGCGCGGGCCTCGCGGCGGCGGCCCGGGTGTTAACAAAACCAAAAAATGCCTAGAGCTCGTGTGTGCGTGCCTCGCGACGACCGCCCAGCATCCCCTGCGCGCGTTTGTAGAAGGATACCCACATAGCGAGATTAGCCAAGATTGGCCAAGATTAGCCAAGATTGGCCAAGATTACCCAACGAAAACGAAAGGAACGTTAACAGCCATTGTCGCTGTGTTTTAGCCCAAGCCACTGCCGACAGCCTTTCAGCAAAGCCTGGCCAGGCATGCGCAGTTGGGGTGTGGACGCCGACACAACGGCGGAGGGAACAGGCGCCACCGTAAGCTGCTTCGCATCTAAAAAATCGCGTGTTGGGTTCGCAAATTTATAGTGTTGTACGTCTGCTGTGAATGTGCAGGCTAGGAACCCTTTTCCATCTCACACTTTGCGAATGTATTCCTACGCCGCTTCTATTCATCTTGAGGGTTTTAATGGCACCCAGATTGGTGCTCTTGGGATCATTTTCGTGCTTCTGTTTGATTTTTCTGGTTTGTTATTTTTGAATCAATAAACAGGTAAGTTCGGAGAAATGTTTTTTTTTTGTTTCATCAGTTCATTTCTAGCTCTATTGATATTTTCAGTTTTTTTTATACAACTGACGTACTTTTACGACATTATACGACAAATGTGTTAACTTCGCTAATTACGCCCTTTTGTGCAAATTCAAGCCGCTTAGCGTTTGGTGCGTTTTAACAATTTTTTGTGTAGTTAGGGTTTCATTTGCGGGTTTTTATAACGTTGTTTTATATTCACGTGATTTTTGTGAATGAGGTACACTTCGATAGAGCAAGTTCATTTTCATCCTTTTTTTCCTGTCTTCCTAATTTCGTTCAATAAATGGTCTACATTTACACTAGCTATTCTGACTAAACGCGTTAACTCCCATCTCCCATGATGCGTTATTGTGCAAATGCCAGGCATTACAGATTCTGCGCTGGGGTAGTGGCAAAAAATGCTGACGCATTCAAATTTATATTACATATTTTTGATTACCCCCCGCCGCACTTGTATTTTAATCTATTCATTTGAATTCCTCAATGTGCCAGGATTATATAGATGAAACTGTTTCGGTTTGTCAGCTACAATATCACCTGGTTTGTCAGCTACATTATCACCGACTAACATCTCTTCATCTGCACCACTTTCAGTTCGTCTAGTCTTTTGTTATCATGACGTTACCCTGCCTGCTTTCTTTGTGTGGGCACCCGTGGCTTGACTCGCGATAATCACGGCTGTTGGTATCTCGGGCGTGGGGCTGACGCTGACGTAAATGGACTGTTACCAACAGAGGCCGCGATGAGCACGGCATCTTTCCGAACAGAAATGACGGCCCGAACCACCAGGGTGTGGGAAATGGTGCTATTGCTTCCGAGGCAAGCATCAGCGCCAAGTGTCTATACCGCGGCCTAATCGAAAATGCAGTCATGACCGCATCCACAAGGAACTATGAATGTTGCGTGCCTTTTCGTCTTCGTCAGATGCAGATTACATGTCGACGTTTCGCAATTCTCGGTGTCGCAGAGTACCGCAACGTTTTTCTTATTTTTCAGGTTCCTGCGTATCACCTAGCCTTCCAGGTGCTTCTGTTTCTGTTGGCCTCGGCCGTCTGGTTGCTTTTCCGCAAGAGTCCCCAGGCCAGTGCTCAAAAGTCGGAACTTACCGAGAAGGTATGCACATACTCAATTTAACACACGCAATGATGCACTTCGCTGACTCGTGGTTTTATAGACGCAAAATTTCGCCTCTGAAATCATTCAAGAGACCCTGAAACGCTTTTTTTTTCTTTTTACGAAATCCCTAATACTTTGAAAGTGGGGTAAACAGGCGCACCGAGGTCAAGACACCCTGCATCAATTTTTACGATTCTCGAAATCTCAAATGTCCGAAGAACGCAGACATCAAGCGTATCCCGCACTTGGATTAGGTCAAGTGACCGTGCAACACATTTTTCAGCTATTTTCAATATGACATTTTTGGTAACGTTGTGAACAAGCACACCCGGTACGTAAATTTGGGGTTTACCAAGTGCCAGTTGCAACTATCAGAGCTTTACGTCCATAAAATAATGTAGCCGCTGCTGAACATATTTCTTTTTTTTTCCGGTCAGAGCATTGTTTTCGGGCTTGAGGGACGTCATTCAAGCTATATCGTATATCTTGACCGGCTTACTTAAAGACGAGGCGCAGATTACGGTATCATGAAGAGGATAATAAAGTACATATATTTTGGTTCCGTCTTACGTGGCTTTATCTCGTCGTATTTGTGTACTGTATCGCGTTTTTCGTATCCCAATAAATATCTCTGAATATCTTCCCTTCCGAGAATTGGCCGGATAGTACATCGACCGATGACGATGCTCAGCGAAGTTCTTTTCAAGCTAAAAAAATACATAAAACGCTCCAAGCTCAACGTCCATCCGTTGTACCGGAAGTGATTGCTAAATTAACAATCGTCAACAAGAAACAAGATATCCAAGAATAACCAAGAATAACCAATCAGCGCCCCCTTTCATTACATTAGGGAAACGATTTTCCGTTTTTTTTTTTCAACTTCTAGGCATGAAAATTTCCTTTTGGTGTAAAAAAAGTGCCGTTGAACCAATTAAAGGGGTCTTACTGTTCAAACGAAAGCTTATTTTTGGGGCTTTACCTTTCCGTTTAGCACGAATGCGGCAACGTTGTCGTCGATTCGGGTGCACAGAAGGCTGTTGTTGAGGTGTCATCAGTTGCATTGTCTTACAGGAAAAAGAGCTGATTGCAAACTTGACGCTAGAGCCCCTGGCCTCGCCCACCCCTCCTAGCGATTATGTGGTGAACCCAGGAATCATCAGCACGTAAGCAACGTCCATCAGTGCCTGTATTCTCTGGACGGTTTCTGCATCGTACCACCTTAGGAAAAATATGCTTGAGCTCAACCATAGCAGCTGTACCTGTTTTGTACACTTGAATTTTTTCGCCATATCTACGGAATCCGTTCGAGTTAAATCGCCCACTCAGTTTTTCGTTGGACACATAATTTTCGAAGGTAGCTATTTAAAATGGTGAATTTAAAATAAATACTCGCTTAGTCTGCAATTCTACAACTGCATGCAGAGTACGCACGAGACTTTTCCTAAATTTTTATTCATTGGGAAATTTCAGTCATACTAATGCAATTTTATGTCAACTTCCTTGAATGGAAATCATCAGTTAACAATTCTGTACAAAATCCTGGCGTCCGCAACCGAAGGAGTGTACACGAAATAGCCGTCCCATGGAACGCACAATAGCGGACTGCTCAACAGATAAATATCTCAATGAAATCTTAAAATGACAGTATATTTTCTGTGGAGCCTCCTATTAACAAAGTAAGTAATTGAGTCAAAAAGAAATAGACAAATTTTGTGCTAAGTGGTATTCTTCGGAACCAAGGGTTTCCGCCATGCCAGACAAGTACAGAGTCCCTAAGGCACCACTGCTAGGTGAATCTGGCTGACTGAAGGTGAGCCTAGAAAAAAGGCTGTGGCATTCGGCTCAGAAACGTGTTTTAGAGACGTGTACTGCGTGCTACAAAATAAATTTTCGCATGGTAACCGAAAAAGTAGCAGTTTGTTGGAGCCACAGATCACGCTTCCGCTAATCACGTAAATGTAGGGCTAACAAGGGCAACTTGCCAAGAACCACTTATGGAAAGAAACAAAAGCGAAGAAAGGCGTGCAACCACGATGTAGTAGTAAGAACGCTTGCTGATGTAATGTGTTCCAAAGACAAAGAAGCGAAAGCGAAGGACACGAAAATAAATACAGAAATAAAGAAATCTCTAATAAGTGACTTTCAACTTCCGAGCCCGCAAGCCAACTTAAGAGAACCGAAGAATTTTTTATTCCGCACTTGTACAACCCTGCTCCATTCACAGACTTTATTTCCAGTACTTCTGCGTGTTTAAAAACAAAAAGTTCAATCTAAACATTTCTAATAGGTACCCAAACTTCTACTCCAACTCTCTTACAATTTCACGGTGACATAATAGTGCAGGGTTTCGTTTTCTCTATAATATTTGCCCCCACAGCGAGGTGGGCGAGCAGGTGGTGGTTGACGGACACTCCTTCCTTAACCTGGCCAGCCCCAACTATTTGGGCATAGCTGAGCTCGAAGGTGCTGAAAAGGCAGCAATCCGAGGCCACCGACGATACGCTGTCGGATCGTGCGGCCCTCGCCAATTCTTCGGCGTTGTCGGTGAGTAGATCGCCATTAAATTGGGCGTCGGAACAACGCCCGATCGTTCATTTAACCAAAGAGCCCTCCAATGAGTCAGTAATCGGCCTTAAATCGAAAGGAGTAACATGATGGGAAGACTGCTAACTCGATATCTATTTCGGGCTACTAATTTGTCGTTGAGAAATTCCTGTTGAAAACTAAGGTTTGGCGAAATCTCGTCTGGTCGGGTAAAAGGTTCATATTTGAAGAAACCGGTGATCGCCGACCGACCAAAGGTTTATTTACAAAGGTGAAAAGACGTTTCGGCTTCCATACGAAAGCCTTCTTCACTGAGCGGTGTTCACTGCGCCGCTCATGAACAAGGCTTCCGTATGGAAACCGAAACGTCTTTTTTACCTTTTTAAATAAACCTTTGGTTACGATCACCACTTTCTTCAACTATGAAGAATTCTTGTTGTTTGTTTACTGGTGTTTTGCGATATGAGTATTTATTTAAAGACGTTTGTGCGTGAACCACAAATTTCCCTTAAGCCTAGTTCATTACCCGCTAAAAGATGTTAATACCTGGATATCTATTTCGGGTTACGACACTGTCGTTACAGAATTAGTATCGTTAGTTTTGTAACGTTTTGCGACGGAGAGTACTTTTCAATGGTGTTTTTGCGTGAGCCACATATTTTATTCCAGCCTAGAGCAGTGGCCACATAGAGATAGTAAAGCTTGGGCCAATGCCTTTACCCATACCAAACCTATTTTCAGTTTTTTAGCAAATTTTAGGACACTAAAACGTGATTGCTAGACCTTGTAATGAAACCTAAAACCCACGGACTAAGCGGTTGAATCACCACCGCTCTCTAGCAACAAGGTTACCGAGCTTTTACGAAATACAGGAGGCGGAAAAAAAATTCCCAATTCTTTGCAGTCTTTCCTTACACTACAATCTGCAAATTCAAATACACAGGCTGGAGGAACACAGACCAAGGGTGTATGGGAGAAAAACAACACTGGAAAGGGAGCGCTTGCTTTCTGCACGGCTGCAGGCGTGGTCTGCGATCGTAGAGAGAAAAAGTGTTCATTGCGAAAGCGTACAACATCCAGGCTGAAAAATTGAAATCCTTTTATGAACACAATCTCTCGCCAAGTGAAGGTAGAATATACATGTTCTTGTTACGAATGAGTGGCTGGCACTTCGTGAACACGCCAGCGCTTTGAGTGGCAGCGAAATATGTGGCCACAAGTGTCTATACACTGGGGCTTACGCAGCGCTTACACAAAAATGTAATCGAAACAAAATGCAGTGCAACTGGTTCAGTGTTACATTCATTAAAAAGCAACAAAAAACTTCTTTAAAACCCCAGTAGTCGAAACATGCATTGCACCATGCACAAGCATGCTACAAGAAGGCACAAGGTGAAAAATTTAAAAACACCGCAGTAACAACTGGAAAAAAGGCAGATCACACACGAGTAAAGCTCTTGTTTCGCAGTTTATGTAACCAACAAGCCCACATTGATGCATTCATAAGCAAGGTGTACTGTAAACGCACCTTGGTATGCGCCATAATATGCTTGCATGCGGATGTATGCACCAACAAACATACCATGAATGAGCAGGTACCACCGCACCAGAGGAGGTACTCGTACCATAAAACGCCCTTGGGAGCCGATAGATATTTTCATTTCAAAGTGACGCCACCGGCCCCGACCACCAACAGCACAGCTTCATATATGCGGTAATATACACGGTAATATTGCTAAGACTACTCATTTGTATGACTACTTGCTTTGCTTGGCCGTTCTCTCTCGCATTTGTGCACTCGAAACCTTTCCTGAGGAAAGTTCAGTTGCCATTTCTATCCTTCAATTTATTGTCGTTGTAAAGCTTGAAGTGGGAATTACACTCCAGAACCAAACAATTGTGTCACTGTGCGCTTGGGTTACATTACAGGCGTCCACCTGGAGTTGGAAAGACGGCTTGCAGAGTTGATGGGCGTGGAAGAGGCGTGCCTTTACTCGTTCACGGGAGTGGAAGAGGCGTGCCTTTACTCGTTCGGATTCTCCACCATCCCGAGTGTCATCCCTTCCTACGCTAAGCCGGGCGACATCTGCTTTGCGTGAGCACCGTACTCTTTTGCTTTACTACTGGCAACCAAGCTGTTTTTACGCGCTCTCCGTTCACTGGGGTACGAGAGCTTCGTTTAAAGATAATGTTTCGGTTAAAGTTTACAGCAATTTTAAAATTGTTTCAAAGTAGTTCACTAATTTCGCCTTAAAGAATTTAAGTTCGCTGCTCCCATTGGAGTCATCGCTTATAACACCTGTAACACACATAAGTAGTCGTGTCTCTGAATCTGTTGGCCGTTAAACCCTTTAGCAATTTGTTGATTCCGGCGTTTCACGAAACTCAGTATAACAGTATCAAGAAAAGAAATCATGGGCACTGGCAGAATCGAACCTGTGTCTGGTAGATCAACGGAGCCAGTCGTCTTACCCTTACCGCAAATACCGTCAGTTGGTACGCGAGAGTCAAACGGCTTATTAACTCGGTTGTTGCTGTGGGGAGAGGAATCACGCGACCTGCTCGAGACACAACCCAGGATAGGGGGCACGTCGCATTTGCGGACGCCTAATTTAAGTGTGCTCGTTCCGTTCCTTCATTCTTCTTCTTCGATTTGCTTTTCCCACGCCGTTAACACAACATGGACTAAAGGTCATTGCAGCTGCGAAACGAAGCAATTTGGCTTCAATCGGGGACCTAAACCGTCGGAATTGTCACGAAGGTTGCGTACAGCTTAGCAACCCTCAAGCGTAACGTATCAGCGTGAGCTTCCTTCATTTTTTTCTTTCCAAGGGCTCAAAAGACAATTTGCAAACCTAAAGGCAAAATCTGGTTTTCCACGCTACTATGTAGTGCCTTTTCACTGAAACAGTTCAATCCTATGTAATTCTGTGCGATGGCACGTACATTATATTTGATTCAGTCTTCAAATTATCCCTGCTACTTGCCACTGCTACCACGTTTTCAACCCAAGTGAAGTCTTTTGCGTTCATCGCTATTGTCTATTGCTTTTTGCGTTATCGTAGGGAACGAGTGTCACTAGGCCAGTGTTGTGCTGAGGTTTGTAGCTCTGGTGTCATTTTTGTAAACTGGCATTGTATAAGGGCACTGCCACAGATTCTGGTTACACCCTTACAGAGCTAAAATAACAAATGATGGAGGAAGCATAGAATGAAGTCATCACACAAAAAATAAATCGGCGTAATATTGTTTGCAATTGATGACACTTTACCTATACGTGCCATGCTTTGACTAAAATTACAATGCAGCTTTTGAAATAGCACGTTAAGACTTAGCGTCCTGTGTGACTAGTGCCTGTGAAGAGCCATTTTCAGGCCGCTTGGAGGCCCTAATACATTCATAAGTATTGTCGTCGTATGCATTAATTGAAAACAGGCAGCCCAAAATATACAATCCTAGACAAATGAAACGCATACAGGGCAATATGAACCAGAACATAGAGATAGCGCGAATTCCTTTCCTACAACTCAAAAAGACACCGGGCTTAGTTAAAAAAACAAAGTTGGTAAAATTTGTCTTCTAAATATACCACAACAGCGACATTATTATACCTCTAAGAACAGTATTTTTCATTTTTGCTTGTTTTGCTTCGTATTTTTGTGTCATTTGTCCGTGACTGTCCACGACCGCCTGGTATGTCCGGGTGCTTTCACTGCACGTTAGCGTCATAGGCGGCCCCTGAGCAGTTCTTACTGTAGTTAAGCATTGAAGGGGCCCCGTTTTCCTGGCTGTCACTTCAGGGACGAAGACGTCAACTACGCCATCCATATGGGGCTACTGGCATCGGGAAGCAAAATCTACTACTTCCGTCACAATGATGTCCAAGACCTCCAGCGGTTACTGCTGGAGCAGCAAGCCCGCGACATCGCCGATCCCAAGAAGTGAGCACGCGAACAGATTAACGGGTAGTCCCTCTTGTAAGGAACCTTTCGGAATTTGAAATCATCCTGTTGTGTCTGCAGTTCTACTAAATCAGGACTCGAAGGAAGGGCTTTGATAGGGAAGGCGTGAACTCTGTCCGAAGATTTTGTTTTGAAATTATTGCTTTTCCGTTCGGTAATTAACTAACAAAGAACCTGGTTGCAAAGTTTTCTTCGCCTCTGGGCCAAAGAACCACAGGCCAAAAATTACTGCTCCTGTACAAATAAGGATTTTCGATTTCGCTGACGAGATTTTTTTTGTTGAACAGCTTCGGGTGGAAGCTTAAATTGATTAAGTTGTGTCTGCGTGTTTGTTTCAGTTATTCATTTCGGATTGTGAGTCTATTTATCCTCTATACTAGACTATTTAGCGATTAGAATTCCTGAATCCGTTAATTCCGCAATTTTTGCGGATGCAAGGTAGTACATTTGTATGGTACGGACAGAATAGGCTGGCGTACAGTCACTGCATACGAGATAACTACAACGGCTCGCTACAGACGAAGCGGGACTATAAAAAATGTTTACACATTAGGAACATTTCAATATCGGTTGCACAACCCGCCGCGGTGCTCAGTCGCTAAGGCGTTGCGCTGCTGAGCACGAGGTCGCGGGTTCGATTCCCGACCGCGGTGGCCGCTTTTCTGGTGGAGGCGAAAAGCAAAAACGCCCGTGTGTACGAGATTTCGGCGCACGTTAAAGATCTCCAGGTGGTCGAAATTATTCCCGAGCCCTCCAACGGCGCCCCTCATCGCCTGCGTTGCGTCGGCGCGTTAAACCGTACAATCAGATCAAATCAATGTCGCTTGTACAGGGCTGGCATAACGAACCGCTTCCTGGTCGTGGAGGGCATCTACGCCAGCCGAGGCGACATCTGTCCACTTCCCGAGCTGGTGAACCTACGCAGGAAGTTCCAGCTGCGCCTCTTCATCGACGAGACTTGCTCCTTTGCTGTGTTGGGCCACACGGGCCGAGGCGTACGCGAGCACTTCAACGTGCCTGTAAGTATCGCTTAGGGATGGCCATGTGCAGTCTGGGCAGTATGTGTCGTCTGTCAAAGTAGTCTAGCCGGGTAAAAATATCTTGGTCCCGTATAGTTCTAAGCAACAGTTTAACATTCAAGCGTGGCCGAATTATTTTTTACAACAAGGTCTGTCCGAAATGATGTCAGGCACTGTCAAATAGACACGAAAGAGTTCGGTACCAAATTTATAGAAGTGGTGGCCGTGCGCACTCGAATTGCGCGGGGGGGCACGTTGGTGATTATCTCCATCCACGTCCGCCCTGATACTGGGCGGCAGTGCAGAGTCAGCTCTGGGTGGAAGAGCAGAATTAGGACCTTGTCTCCAAATGAAGAAATTGTAATAGGTGGAGACTTCAATGCTGCGCGCACCACCTGGGGGCATAAGAACACTACGGTTCGCGGCCAGAACCTCAAAGACGAAGCAAATGAAGCCGACCTTTACCTCATTAACGACTTGGACTACCCAACCCGCATCGCCTTTCACTCAAGGCAAAGAAACACTACCCCTGCCCTAACGTGTGTGACTGAAAATACGATTTTCCAGTGGCGCTGCAATAGCGATCCCTGGAGCAGCGATCACTACCCAATTTGGCTGGAACTTCGTTGCCTCGTTCAAGAGAAACGCCGACAAGTGACTTGCATAGACTGGAATAAGTTCCGTGAGCTTGTCGAGTAGGCTCGCGAGAGCTCCCTCGTCACTCGAATCCTCGACGCACCAAAGGCGGCAGCGACTACGGTCACTGTGGACGTGGAGACCCCCTCGCCAGACAAGCACTTATTCAACTTATGGGCAACGCGAGAACAACTTCAAGTCCATGACCATCAAGGGGGCAAGGCATACAAAGACCTCCTCCGCAAAAGACACAAAACAGCCCAAATTAGAAGGCACACGAAACAGTTAACTCGGCAACGGTGGGAAGAGCACTGTGCGTCCTTCGGAAAGGACACGGGACTCCACAGACTCTTGAGTACATTTCACGCCCTCAGTGACAAACGTAAAACGCAAGGTGTCGTCGAAACAGTGCTCCTCACTCAAGGGATCTCCCAGAATGAGTTTGAAAAACAGGCAGCGAAGGTATTTTTCCCGCAGCCCGTACAACCTCCATCACCCGATATATACGAGAATGAGCCAGTCGATGAAACGAACGAGTTGGAAACCCCTTCACCCTCGACGAACTTCACACCGCCCTAGAACAGGTGCGGATACAAAGTGCCCCAGGTAAAGGCGGGGTCACATGAACAATGCTCCGTAACCTACCCGCAGCTCAAAAAGAAACCCTACTTGACGACATCAATGCAACTTGGATTAGCGGTGATCTGCCCCCTTCAATGAAACACGCCGTAGTGGCGCCAATGCCGAAGTAGGGTAAGCGTCCCACCGAGACTCCTAATCTACGTCCGATTTCTTTGACTTCCACACTGTGCAAACTCATAGAACGAATGTGCACAAACAGGCTCAATCGCTACCTAGAAGTGTCAGAATACTTTCACCCAAATCAGACTGGATTCCGCCCAAATCTTTGCACTCATGATAGCCTCTTTCTTCTAAGGAGAATCCTGAGCTCTCGCCGGTTTTCCCATCTTAGCATTCTCGTTGCGGCGGACCTCAAGAAAGCGTTTGATTCCGTGACTCCCCAGGCCCTTCTACGGGAACTTCATGAGGCGTATCCGGGCAAGAGGATGTTAAACTTCATCAGAAGCTTCCTTGCAAATCGAATCTTTTAGATTCGCTCTGGGCATACAGAACCAACCAGCTTCACGAACTGCGTTGGGGTTCCACAGGGGTCGATTCTCTCGCCCTTGCGCTTCAATGTGGTTATGCGTGGGCTCACCCAAGAACTCTCTAAAATTCCAGGTGTGCATTTTACTCTGTACGCAGATATTACCATCTGGACTGAAGCCCCTGACAACAAAAAGACGGCGTTGGCTGTGGCCGCACTGCAGGAGGCACTCTGCGCCCTGGAGCGATACGTCGAACATACAGGCATGCAGCTGTCAGTCGAGAAGACACAGTATATCCTGATCGGAGGCACTCCTGAAGAACGAGCCAAGGTATCCTTTTCGCTAGAGGGGAGACCACTCAAGCGACCAGACGCAGGCTGGATCAGGATCCTCGGTATACCCATCGCGGAGCGGGGAGATGCAACCGAATGGTTAAGACAACTGGCGCCTACATGGAAAAAACTCCTCAACCTGATCAAACGAATCGCAAGCAAATTTGGAGGAGCCACGTCGGAGGTAGCCCGGACTCTAGTTCAGGCCGTGCTCGTCTCACGCGCCACGTATGGTGCTCTGTGCTACCGCCGGGCGAAAGCACAAACTGAAAAGCTCGAAACGGTGTATAGAGCTGCTCTGCGAGTAGTGACCGGCCTGCACCGCACACACGCATCGACGAACTCTACCCATATGCGCGACTCTCACCTTTGGGGGAGCTAATAAACGATTGACGGAAAGGTGCGGCTGACCGCCGTCAGAACACTCTCCAAGGACAGCGGCTCCTACTACATGAAGACCCTCGTATGCAAGCCGTAATTATATGTTCCACCCCACATTCCGCCGTGGCAAGACATCCAAATAACAGATCTCAAGCCACTATCACGCAAGACAAACGTACAGAAGTACGCCCAGCAGCGAAAAACAATAGCCCAGGCCCTTAACGCACATAAACCTGACCCGGAGGAACTTCGCATCCATACAGACTGCTCATGGGACCCCGAGGCCTGAATCGCAGCTATGGCAGCCAGAAGAGAGGACAGTGCCCACCGCTCAGAAAGGTTTCTTCTAGAAAAGACCCCCTCAACCACAGAAGTCCAACTCCGAGCCATTCACCTTAGCCTCCCCCGGGTGCTTGAATTCTTGTCTACAGATGGCACCAAGCAAGTACGACGGATCAGGGTGTTTACGGACAGTGCTATGGCACTCAAAAACCTGGTTGGACACCCGCGAGTGACCTCCAAGGAATATGCCATAAAGCAGAATTGCCGCGAACTACAACGGAACAGTAATATTGAATTTGATGTCAAGGTCCACTGGGTACCGGGACACTCTGGCCACACAGGCAATGAGACTGTGCACAAGCTGGCCAGTGAGGCTCGCTCTTCCCACCACTCGCAGCTTGAGCTCACTCCTCTCAAAGCCCTGAGCCATAGCCCTCAAGAGAAGCGAAGAAGGAACAAGCTTGAAAGGTCTAAAGAGCTCCTGACCCACGTACCACCCCTCGAGGATCCCCTACCTAACGGTCTTCCCCGGGGCGCCCAAGTGTTCGTGGTGAAAGCACGAAGTGGCTTTGCCATCACGGAGGACGTGGTGGCAAGGTGGAACCACGCACAGAAGTACTCCAAGCAGCCGAACCCGCCACCTTTCTCGCCGCCCCAGTGTAGTGTGTGCTTGGCCGCCCAGCCGGTCAACATGCGTCACCTAGTGTGGGACTGTGATGGACTGTCGGACGCACGTGACAAACATCACCCGTCATCCGTATCTACATACGACGGCTGGATGCGGCCAACACATGACCACAAGAGAATTCTACTCTCACAGTGGACATTTGCATGTGAAGCCTCCATAGTGCGACGCACGTAACCCCCTTCCCTTTTCCCCCTCCCACCGCAACAGGCCTAGTGCCGTCCTATTCATAATAAATTTTACAACAACAATTACAACAAAAAAGGTTGTTTCGCCAGCATATTGGCATTAACGTCTTAGTATCACTCGAAAGTAATATTGTATTTTGAATGGTTTGTGCCTATAAAATTTTGAGAAATACCATGTACAAACATTTGGACGTAAGAAAACTTTTTGTTGCCGTCAGGCCTATATCTTATCTGCAATGCAAGCAGATGCGAGTGAACTCATTCCTAAAAGATATACTTTTGTATTCTAAACATCGTAAATAAGCTGAACTTACAAAATAGTTAATGTGTTGCTGCCAGAACAGTTCGCTTAGTTTTCGTGTCAGAAATCCCTCTAAACGATTGTTTTACACGTCTTCCTTAATTCTTTCACGTTTGTTATATTAATAAGGTGTGTTTTCTTTGTGTACTGAAAGAGCATATTGTATGCTCCGTTTCGGGCACCTGAATGTGAAGTATAACGTTGCATGGCAAATTTGGGCTAAAGTACGAAAGAAAAAATATATATTTATGCGCCCACATGGTGAATGTGGCACCGTATTCGTGCAGATAGGAAAGATGTAATTTAATTCACAACTATGCCTCTCTTGAATATAACTATTGAATTCAGAAACTGGTAAAACACAGGTTTGGGATGTTCATTTAAGGCTTGCACCGTACAATACCAATCATAAAAGCCATTTCTCACCATTTTAGGTATTTTTCCTGTCTGCATTGACAAGACTAACTGTTTAATGCATTTTTAATATTGTTTCCTTCGCTTATTCTGGGTCATTAGGACACGGCTTCGGCCACAACAAAATTAAAAGCTTGACCTTATCGTGCAGACATTGCGATTTTTATGTGCAAGACCATGGGTCCTGGACGGCACCACAACAGATAATTCTCCTGCTTGCGCAATACGCCGCTGTCAGCACAAAAGCTTCAGTGGCACTGTGATACCCACATGTAGTCGTTCAAAGTTACGCTTGCCCCACACTGCAGTGAATGTACAACTGCAATGCCATTTTAAGTTTACTCTTTATCTTTTTTATCTATCTCCATATTCTATCGATTTCGTCCATCTCTATATCTCACTTTGTGAATTCAATACCTCGCAGTCTGAGTGTCTACTCTTTACCTCTCCCTTTCTCCATTTATTATCCTGAAGCTTAGGCGTAATATGCTTTTACATCCTAGCATTGTTCGTGTGCTGCTGAAACAGCTGCTTTTGTGTTGTACCTTGCGCCTTTTTCTCAACGGCAGAGCAACGAGATCGACCTGATGTGCGCCACCTTGGAGCATGGGGTTGGCGCCTTTGGTGGCTTCTTCTGTGGCACCCGCGTCGTGGTGCACGACCAGGTGAGTGGCAGCGTGAACAGTTGAGGAAAGAAAGCTGCCTCTTTCCTTTTGTCCTGATTTTATATTCAAAAAGGCACTGCCAAAGCCTAAAAGGTAATAACCCTTTTAGTCACCGTGTCGCCTTATGAAAACGCGACTTTCTTCGTCGTTTTACTCGTTAAAACGAAAAGAGTTCATGCTGCAGAGTGGTGCGGCTGATGTTCGAAATCTAAGGAAGTGAAAGGTAGCACCATGTTATCTGGCGTGGGGGAACCGCACTCATAAACATCGTTTGAAAATGGACGCCACCAAGTTTTGTGGGAGCTCCGGTGTGTTGCCGTCCTAAGTTCTTTTTTACTGCGGCAAAAATCATTTATAAAGAGTAAAAACACCTCTTTCATACGCATAAATTTTTATTTAACCTGCTTGTATGTACACGGCCTCAGGATATTTATTTTTATAGGAAAAACCAGGGTTACGTAGTGGTGTCTCCGTATGAGGGCGCGACGCCATTTCCGTAATAAGTATTACAGAGAGACTGACGTTTTTTTCTTACTTCTAGACACTTCACACTGCTAAACCTCCAAGTATAGAATTTTTCTGCAGTGGATATAATAATTTGTGACTCAAAGAGATAATTTAGGTAGGTACATCGTGGTATGCATTGCTTTTCAGATCCAGAAGAATCATTTTAAACCTGTTCCGTTTTCGCCAGTCCGCAGTGGGCACAGATGACCAATTCCCTCATCACCTATTTGTATACAACGTTTAAAGGGTAACGACGGGATTACTTTATAACAGTCTGGGTCGCTTTCTTTATAGGCCCTTTTAATTGGCGAGTGGTTCAGTAAATGCTTGAGTGTAAACGCGGGATTATTTACGCAGAATTTTTTAGTGCGCGAGCATTGCGAGGGTTGACTTCGAGAAATCTGTGCAAGTACTCTGAAACCTTGCACAGTGTGGCCCCCACAGAGTAACCCTTACCCAGAGAAGTTTTCCGTACAATCCCTCATAAAACAGCTACTCAGTTCACTTCATTCAGTCAGTAAACAATTTAATAAATCAATCAGCAAATAAATTACGGCCCGAGTATGAGGTTTGCCAACAACGTATCTCTGTGCGTACTTCAAAACCTGAACGCACTCTGAAGTCTAGCTCAGTGTTACACATCCACGTACAGCCCCTACAGCCTGGCTGCATTGTACAACGGTTTAAAAGAGGAGTCCATGCTGCGTCTGATGGCACATTAAATACACCAAGCAAGAATTATTTGTACCTGCTTAATGATGGAAACAGATCAAATCATGCTCTTTTCCGCCTCTAGAACGAACCTTCATCAGATGGTCCCACAACTTTTTCTACTGTGTGCAGTCGAAAGGACACTTCACAGTAGCATATTTTATAAACTTGTTGAGCTTGGGACTTAAAAACGGTCGCTGATCTTGGTTTAAGTGTTAGACATCACTACTTGCCAGGTCGTGTGCGACCTACTTCACCTCATTGCCTACTTAGCCTAATGACGGTTTTGATTTTGGCACGCTTGAAAGCATTCGCAACGGGGATGCGCTACGACCATACTATACAAACGTTGTGTTTGATTGATTACGACCTTTTACCCTTTCCTAGGTACTATTTTTTGCTATGCCGGTAAGAATAAAACCTGCGCTACGATTGATATCACGCCAATAACGTTCTTTGTATATGCATTACTCCCATTTAAACTAGACATACCTAAAAAGTTACACCACCTTCCCGTAGGGTAACCCTGAGTAGTATACGAAGCAGACATGGGGTCGAGTGAAGTTCCCATTAGTTTTCATTTCGTCGTTTCCGTTGACGTGCCATCGCGTACCTTCGTTGTATCAGTAGCTTCTTGACGTACGTAGTTCGAATGAGTGAAGGACATAAGGCACGTTCGTAGCACATGCTCCCGTCTCGGTTTGTAGCGCAGTGGGATGAGCGCCACGTACGTTTCGTTGTGGCCACAGAGTCGTGGGATCGAAACCGGCGCCGCCTAACTATTTCTTTTTATAGTGGACTGCGCTGACGTCAGCCCAAATGCTGACGGGGCACAAGAGACGCGCATGCGCAGTAGAGTGCGGACGGCGGACAAGGGAGGGAGGGACACAGCCCCGAGCATGACGTGCTCCGCATCTAATAAGTTGTTCTCAACAGCCTGCAGCAAGTCGTTGTGCAGCCCTACTTGCAGTAGCACACTGACGTATGTGCAGCGGCGTCAACCTCTACTTCTGGTGGGGTGGGGCGTCGCACTTGCGCGTGCAGCACCTTTCTGGCCTCGGCTACTTCTCGGCATCACTGCCGCCAGAACAGGCATCCGTCTCCCTGCAGGCCATCGACTACCTGTCCTCTCACCCTGGTAATTAGAGAAATTGTTCCTCACCTAGCGCTGGAAGAATTTTACAGAACTGGGACCCTTTTGCGCGAAAATTGCACAACCTTTGAAGATGCATGCTCTGATTTGTCTGTGAAGTATTACTGCACATCCTGCGGGTTGAATTTTGTAAGCTAACTGCTTGGGGTAATTGCCGCGTCGTAGCTGTAGCGTTGCATATAGGAGGGTTTCATGAGGACACAGAAAGCATGGGTAAAGGGTAGTTATGTGTCATACCAAACAATTTCTTTTCAGACAGGAGACTTTTCGACAGGCAAATGACTTTTTAATAAGCGAGCACAGTTGTGATTCATCGTAAATTCCCGCCGGGGTTTGCCACAAACACGGAACACAGACTTGTTTGGCTTGTCCATTTGTTGGAATAGATAGTTTAAAGGTAGGAGAAGGTACAATGTGATAAAACAAACAAAGATAAGACTTAAACTTGCCTCTGCATACGCGTATAAAAATTATACATAAAACGAAGCGAATACTTACGTTATTTCGTATACGGTGTGGCTCCCGTGTATACCCAAGTTTTTCGACGAACAGTATGTTGCACTACCTGTAGTAGATACAAAGTTTTTTCAAGCTGTCCAATTGTTTCCTGTCAGTACTCTACTGCAGTGAAAATTTCTTTTTTTTGTCTGTGAGTGGAGCGTTATACCCGGGTTCCTGTGTAATTTGCAATTGTAATGTGTTTTCCAGCTTGTATGTTCCTGTGAACTTCATTAGGTGTAAATGAACTCTAAATTTCTACTTTACACATTCTTAAAGTTCCTGTCCTTATGCCTGAACAGAATTAAAGGTGAAGCTTAAAGAACTCCCTTACGACATGATGCTATATATCGCTACTTTTCTCTTCAACTGCAGTCGACATCGCATTAGTGGATTAAGCGGCATGAAAATTCTCCCATCCCAGCCATGTTTGGTATTTTTTTTATTTAACCAAGCCGCCTTCTTCCAAACATTTGTAGCTCAAAATAGACAGGTGCGTCATTAGCTTATAACCGTGTCGTAATAAAGGTGTTGATTTCCTAATGCATTTCGCTTGCTATGGCAGTAAATATATTTAAAATGGAGGTGCACCTACAGACGAGAAAATGCAGTAAACCTCAGCTATAACGCGGTCATTCGGGCAGCAAGCTGACTTTTCTATAAACGGTATTTTATTTAAAGCGATGATGATTTCCTGTTCCTGCACTCCCATAAGGTCCGTGAAAAAACAGAGGTAAGCGAAAACGCGTAACGCGATTTTGTGGTAACGAAGTATTTCTTTGCGGTATTTTCAGCGGTGTGCGATAGTTGATCTGAAGCAGATGTTTTCAGCCTCGCCACTCTTGCAGAGTGCTCATGCGTGCTACCTTTCTTCTGTGCTAAACACACTGCGCACCTTTTGTCCTTTTTCTTCAACAGAGCTACTGACTCGGCTAAGACAAAACTGCGTCAGGATGCACGAACAGCTTCAAAGGTGAGTGGTTGATGGTCTTTGCGCAGTTCGCATTAGATTTGCTCTTACACTTCACGAACTCCTTGGGTGCACTCAACTTAGTACATTGTACATGGCCCCGCCACGGCATGCTTAAAGCTGCAACCTTGTTGTCACGGAATATTTTCAGCGAAGCTGCTTATAGTTAGGTTTTGCGGATTTTTTATTTCAAGAAGCGAACCTCAAATAAAAAAGCGTAACTTCCTTCAATACAGGCAAGGTGATGAGCTCTATCTTCGGAGACAAAGGAACATCCCGGTTCATATCCTTATTTCACGGGGCCAGCATCACGTGCAAAACATGACTCGGGCCTCACGCTTATATGTTTCATCACGTTGACCATTATTTCGAGTAGAATAATTGTCAAAAAATAATTTTCAATTTCTGATATTGGTGACCCGCAGATAATGAAGGCTTCTCATATATTTGCCGATGTGTAACACGCGTCGACTATGTCTGAAATCACACCGCCCTCTCTACGTAGAGGTTCCAACCGCTTGTGTGTCAAGTTTTCTCTGGCTACTTGATACGGCGGCGCATTGTCCAGACAAGTGCCTGTTCGTTACATTCCATATTACTTCTATTATGCCGTCGTGATGGGTAGGCCGCAAACAGTGCGGACTTAAGCTTCGCTGGTCACCGACATTTACAGGATAGAGTAGCCAATAAACTTTATTCTTAGGTTTGTTGCTTTGTTTGTTAGCAGTGACATTGCTCGTGCCAGCGAAGGCAATGCACAGTGGGATCTCTTAACAATAGACTCGTTACAGCAGGGAAAGCAGTTCGTTTCATCACACGTTTGTCATGACCAAACTTTTCAATCCAAGAGCCCTAGACGCCCGGTCTTGAAACTGCCTGATTCCGAATCTGGGAAGCCTCGCGGCCAAAAAAATCTTAAGCCAGCATAAATGGGAACGGCTCGCTTCGTTTGCTAGGCGACTTTCAGGCATGATGGGCATGCGCAGACTTTCTGATCTTGTGCAAATGAAAATGTACCTTCTTCTTTCTTCTATCTACGGTTCATTCTTTCCTTTTTTTCTCCAGCCTCGTTCAGCTGTCTCCGCTCACCACCGGTGACGGTGTGCGGCTGATCGCTCTCATGCTATTATTACATTAAAAGATTGAACCTCTCTATTATATTTTTTATTACAAGGAAACAGAAACGTTAGTTCGCTACAACTAAGTTCCTTTTAGCAAGAACTATGTGCAAGCGTAGTATTCTTTGTTTTACTGTAAAAAGTGACATCAGCCGATAATTCTATTTTTAATGAGAGTGATAAAGGTCTATTTCCAAACGCATGCAATTCACAAGGGCGTTTATGGGCAGGACGTACGACTCTTGGATGAGGCAAGAGTCTTGCGGGAAAAAAATGCACAAAATAGATGAAATTTAATCAGCAATTTTCAATCACGATCTACAATTACATCTCATCAATATTTATAGTGACAGACATTGTTTGTTTAAGTGAAAGACGAAGCTAGGAATGAGCTGGTTCCTGGTGCTGTCAGCTGGGGCCCGCCCCAAATTCACTCCTGGGAATTCTTTCACAGTGAGATTTGACTGCACATGGTCAAAAAGAGTTACGGGAACGCGCTTCTACTGTATTAATTAAAATGAAAAAGAGTGGTTGCACTGTAGGTTTCTCCCGCAACACGCAGTCAGAGACGCACATGCGAGTGCTTTTCTGATCAAAAGCGCACATTCCAGTTCTTGTCAAGTAAAAACCATCGAGAGTGCCTAGACCAATTAAACTCGGCGAATGGCTAGGTCCTCCGCCACACCCGCAAGCTTAAAAAAAGCCAAACCCAACTTCCCAAAACAATTCGCATCTAGTAAACTTCTCCTTAAACAATCTTGTGCATACGGCGGTGCTAATCAAGCAAACACAAAAATAACCTTGTACTGCATCTCAGTGTAGAGCCGATCAGCCGGGCCATTTTAGAAGTTACAAAAAGTGTGCTTACGTTGAAAGCGTGCATCTGTACAGTGCAATGTTTCAGATTTTTGTGCTTTTGACAGTATAATACGACGAACAAGCGCAACTTGAAAGACATGCATGTTCTTGCCCATTTTTTGCACACACCTTTTTACCTGTGCTCAAGAATGCCTGAAAGAAACAACTTAACAGATGCACTTTATTTATTTTATTCCTGATATGTACCTTTTACGCACCGGGCATGTTGTCATGTGTCTGTCTACAATGCAGCAGTGTTTCGGTAATTCTTCGCAGTCCAGTAGCCCTCATGATCAGTTTGAGAACGCTCTGTTTCTAAATCCTTTGTATTCCATACGTTGCAGGTTCTTCCATTTCAATTTCAATTTATTACGGACACAAATACATTGCTTTAGTTATGTCCAAGAGGCGTGGAAAAAGGATACTGGTACGTCTTCCGACGTGGCTACCACCCCGGCAGTATAGTCAGTACAGATCGGAAAGCAAAGCTTCCTGACTTAAATCCGGCAGTAATACAGCTGTAGAACATTTTCAGTGCTAACCAAGGCAATAGCTAGATCATATTAAACTTGCAAAAACGAATGCACGTAAAGGAATCGACAGAATGGCAAGCTTCAAA
This sequence comes from Haemaphysalis longicornis, assembly GCF_048455015.1. NCBI lineage: Eukaryota > Metazoa > Arthropoda > Arachnida > Ixodida > Ixodidae > Haemaphysalis > Haemaphysalis longicornis. The sequence goes on along the minus strand of NW_027526225.1, from coordinate 73,220,817 downwards.
ATGGCAGGCCAATGAACATACAAGTATATTGAGTGCTGCAGAATGTACCTGTAGCTGGAACGAACGAGCGTAGAAAGAATGTTTCTGAAGAATAAACAAACCACAAACCTTCCGCTTTCATAAATCTGTGAATTGAAATATTATTTCGGGTAAGCTCATGAGCCTAACTCTCATTCAATTCAAACAATGTACACGTTTAGGTATTTGCATAAGCACACTAATCACTAGAGGTTTTTTGTTTACGATTGGGAGGTGCCATTTACAATACGATTGACCTGATTAAAAAATTTAAAGTATATAGCGTTGCTGCTTCGCGATAGTATAAACATAGGTCAATTTCTATATACCAACTCGCATTACAGCCTATTATACAGCATTTTCTTGGACGCTTTGCGTTTCAGCTACGCTTCTGGCAGTGTCACATTTTTTGTTTCAAAACTGGCATTTTGGATGCGTCACAGCAGTTAAATTGACTGCAAATTAAAACGGATATTGAGAATGTTAAATAACGCGCCTTAGCGCTGTTTCCCTGATCCGTATCCTTAAGATAGCTGTTGGCGATTCCTGTTAACCATAGCGGTGCTGCAATGCGGCTCAAAAATTTACCTTATTTTTTTCTGCAAAGTTCAGGAATTTCTAAAATATCTATCAAATCAAAATTTATAGCAACCGTGACTGCCTTACCGAAGTTCTAGAGCAGGAGTCCTCAAAGTGGATTGCTTAGAGGGGGTTCCTGTACCTACTGTGGGGTCCCAAATGTCTCTGACAATACATCTTCTTCCCGTTCAACTTTTATAATCTGGGTTTTTTATGTCTAGTATACATTTTGAGTTTTCATTTTGGAAGCCCAGCACACAAAAAAGGTTCATTCAGCAGGTTGCTAATGTGACAGGAACTCACCTATGCTAAAGGGAACAGGTTACCTCTTCAGCAAGCATGCTTTTTAGGGTGCTTTCAACACGATAATATTTTTCAGCGAAATTGCGGAATGTTCACTCGGCTGGGCATAAGCATGAGCAGCAACCACGCGAAATCTACTGGGTTGTTGCAGAAGGGGGTTAAGTGGGGGGATTTTTTACAGCTTTTTAGTGGCTACAAGGACTTAAGACTCAGTGGCTAGTGGCCTTAAGGCGAGCATGGACGAGAAGCTCTGTTCAACTGTGTAAATCCATGCAGCACCTCATAAAAACAATTTTTTCATAAGCCACGAAGAAGGGTCTCAATATACCGAGTTCTGAAGCTACGTTTTTGTCTATTGTCTATCTTACCAGGATCCAACAGCTCCGGCTGGGTGGTGAGGCTGTGTCGCCTGTCAAGCATCTCTACATCGCCGGGGACCGACCAAAGGAGGACTGCTCGCAGCTTCTCGATGAAGTCGTGCGAAAGGTGCCAATCAATCAATCTCCAGTCAATCAATTTATTCTCCAGTTATTTCTGGGAGTTTAAAAATCCGCCCCGCACAATGAAGAACGCACTATACAGAGAACCAAACTGTCATCACCATGCTACAAACCAGAGGACACAATGTGGCGCAAACTGTTGCAGGAGATTCCGCAACTGCGAGGCATTGAGCTGTTCGACTATTCTCTTATATATCTACGACTTCATTTAAATATAGAAATGTTATGTTCCCTTCCAAAAGCAAAAAAATACCACAAGCTCCTGCATTGTACGGGGGAGCAGTGAAGTGCTATTAGCTTTTCATAACAGCCGAGAAATGCAGTTATGCTTTAAGCTACCAGAAAAAGCGACTCACCGTGCTTCTTCCAACTACATTTTCCGAGATTGGGGCGTTGGGATTTGCCCATAGCTCTTTTGTTCTTCATTATTCAAGGTTACCCTCTGCAAACATCTTGCTACAAAGCAGTCGCACTGATTCCGTGTGGTTATTTCGGCTGTGCAGTGCTGCCCAACGTGTCGCCCTTTTTTTAATGTCGCAATGCAAGCTTGTTTCTCTTATTCAATGCATTGAGCGTTTAAGAACATCAGGTTAGAATACCACTGCTCGCTTTGCTTCTCAAAGGCACATAAAGCGCAAAATAGGTCTTCTTCTCTCACATTCTCACCCACTTTTCTTCAGTATCCACCAGCTGCAAAACTCTGTTTCAGAGTCCTGGCCGTGCACGCACCTCTGCTTTGTTGGAGCTTTACTAGCTTGCATGGTTACAGCTGAGTGGAAAATGTGCTGTGGCGGAACCTCAGGAACGAAAACGTAACTTTACTAAACATTTACTTAATATTCCAAGTTAAGGAACATTAGGTAACGTGTACTTACGTTTCTACAACTACGTTTACTTACGTTTCTACAAGGGACAGCTTTGCAACAAGCATGTATTCTCGACCAGAGGAGATATATCCAAGGTGGAGTAAGTTCTTCGAAGGAAAGGTTGACATCCACCTAAATGCCGCCACACGGCTACAAAGGAAATTTAACAGCTTTCTCAGAAACTTCGCAGTTGAAGAAAACTTCTTTCTGATCCAGAATTTGAACGCGGAATTCACCAACCAGGAGGTGAGTCGTTTGTAACGCGAGAGCGAATTGATCAACAACTTGAAGTAAAGGACGGGTGTTAATTGACCAGATTTAGGGGAAATCCCCTTTGTAGTTTTTCTTTGTAGCCCTATGGCTGCATTTAGGTGGATGTCAAACCTTCCTTCGCAGGCGTAGGTTCTGGAACTCTGATTCTCACTGGGTTTCAAATGCTGTTCTTTCTCGCACGCAGGCATGGGAAGCTGGCCTAGCGTTAACACGGGCCCCGTACCTAGAAGACCGCGAGCACACCCCGAAAGATCCGAGCATAAGAATTTCCGTGTCGGCCTCTCTGACTGAAGAAGACATTGAGAACGCTTGCGATGTCATCCGGCAAGTGACCGAGGCTGTGGTTGATGCGTGACCTCACTTTCACCTCTGCTTGTCACGCACCTGCCGATGCATGAGGCCGTATCTCCGCCGAACACTTGCAGTCACACGGCCGACTTGCGTTTTACCCCTTACTGCAACGGTCATTCAAAAGAAGTCAGCTGCCATAAGGTTTCTGGGAACCTACAATCTGTGCCACTGTTGTCTTGTCACCCGACGAACGTTATTTTCAGTTTTCGGAACAAGTGACTGTGGATTCACTTTCCTCTGCTCTTGTACGTAATGTTTGACACTGGAGCCCAACTCCAACTTGAAGAAGTTTCCGGTGGTGACGACGTGCACAGGAACTCCCCCGGACTCTGTCGAAACAAGCGGCACAGAGAGCTTTGACTGCCAATCCACACTTGTCTGTAAGGAAAGGAACTCAGGTGCACTTATTGTTGCCTCATTCATTAGTAATTCACTCGTTCATTTTTGTTTATCCTGGACGCCGTATGCTGCGCGTAGTTCATGTCATTAATTTGTAACGTCGAGCTATATTTACACTGACCCTTCGGAAACCTGTGTTTTATTGTCAATCAGTAGCATTTTATACCCGTGAGGTGACATTCTCCTATCACTTTAGGCCTTGCACTGTCACAGATGTCAAGCGGGGAGAGAGAGAAACAGTGAAATAGAGAGAGAAAATCTTTTTAATGAATAAGAAAGTGCAGGGGGGTTTGCCAACATGCGTACTTCGACGCGCTACTCTGCAGGAAGTGTAATTGGGAAAAGATAGCAGATTCTTAAAAGAAGAGTGGAAGAGGAAAGAAGAAAAAAAGAGATTTAGTTGTGGAGCTTCTGAAGTTCCTCCACCGCGCACATTTGTTCGGGTGAGGGAAAAATGTCTTTTTTTTTTACTTCATGGTCAACCGAACCTGTTTTCGTAGCTTTCTTGGCTTCGATGGTCGTCAACTGGCAAAAAAAGTAAAAACATTACTTTAGACACCCCATGAAGTGACCGACACTGGAAGGTCTTAGGATGAGAGTGGAGTTACATTGCTCTGTGCTTGGTTGCTGTCACTGCCTTGCTACCGCATACCCTTCATTATACGATCAGCTGCACGTGAACACAGAGAAATTCGAAACACCAATATTTAAAACTTGTGCAGTGCTCCGCGGAGCACATGTCTCATGCGGCACCTGTCCATGTCTTTTTTTTCACACAGCAACAGTCAATTTCTTGTTTGCTGTTGTTGCTTTGTTTTTTGTCGCGGTGGCCTTGTATGTGGTCGTGTAGTAGGACTAAAATGGGCTATGAAGACAAAATACAAGACTCCTTTATGCCGAATAACAATGATACCAATTTTCTTGCAAACTTCAAGTTAATAATGGGTTAGTAAGACGACATATTGCCACGAAGCATGAATTCAGTTTGTTTATTTATGTTTTGGTTTGGCCGACCGGCTGCGCCGAACTGTGTTATCGGTGTATCTGTGGGCCAAGTGAAGCACCCGTTTTATTCTTTATTTTTATGCTTCACGTGTTATCACCTTTGATATGGAGAGTGTCTTGAACTAGCGTCACCAGCCTAGAATATTCTTCTTCGATCTACAGTGCTCTGGATTTAATTTGACGGTTCCAGAAACCTTCACGCCGAGAGATAAACGCCCGCAGAGCGGACGCCGTGGTATTCGATTTACCGACACTCGCCTGCGGATGTCACTTTATGGACTGCTTCCTCGCCGCCTGTGTATTTCTTGAAACGTTAGGGGAGTACAAGTTCCCTCCAATAAACTTGTTTTACCTCTGAGTTAACTGCGTCGTCTTTAGCTACGTGACAATGTCACTTAAATGCTACAATGAAGTTGACACACCGATAAATACGCTTTAGTGTTAGCCAGTATTCCATCACTCCTGTGTATATTACGCAACTTTAGCGCAAAATGTGAAGGTTTTTATTATTGTTTTTTCGGTTACAAAAGACACTTTGGTGGCTTTATTAGAGTTTATTCAGCTACCAAAGGTTAGCTCTTTCATGTTCAACAGTTGTATCTTGTCTGCACGGCCTCTTTAAATTTGGGTAGCCCTATTCGCACTTTGCTTGCGTGTATCTCCAGATTCACTTCAGCACAGTGCTTACAGTTTCAGGATACTGTTGCTATGCCCCCGATCGCGTAGCCGTGAAGCGCTAAGGAGGTGCAAGAGCTAAAACTAGTGTCCCAAATCAGACGTGAGTGAAGAGACACCTACAAATTGCATCAATAGCGCGCACACA